>NC_058339.1:6371238-7712477 GCF_905475395.1 Chrysoperla carnea
AAATAAATGTCACAATTCGTGGCTATCTTTTTTGATATACTCAATGAATTATGACCACTTTACAATTTAAAAAATTGAAAACTGTGCATATCTTTTAGCTGCGTAAAACAATCCCGTCAAGTGTTATGGAACGTTGATAAGTGAGATCAAAAGAGGTGAAGGCTATAAATCGGTGGTTTTTAGTTTTAAGTCCTGTGAAGCAGGCGGGTATCAAGTTAGTATTACATAAAATATAGTACAAAATATGTTTACTTAATCACATAGGAGAAGAAATACTGCATAGAAACACAATTGGGAAAGTAATGTATTTGAAAGTTATTTCATCAAAACTTCTAAATACTTTTATTTTTTGTTTTTTTTTTGTTTCCTAGTATATTTTTAAGATCGCAGCGCCGCGATAGTGAAAAAAATGAACTTTTTATTAGATCACTCAGCTGATCATTTTCATTGAATAAAAAGATTGTAGAACGATTATGGAATGTGCTGATATATTTATTTAATTTGTACTTTTATATTTCCCAGCGTTAACCAACCAAAATACGTAAAATTACAAAAATGTATAGTCTTGAAAACTCAACGTTACTAAAAAGTAAAACATACGCAACAAATGAGAATAAATTTTCAAGGGAGTATATTAAAAAAGGATAGAAAATTGAAGTAAATGAGTTTGAATATATATCGAAAAAATTATTTCTTATTTAGTACGCCGCCGGTGTGTATTTTTGTATAGTTGTAATTCATATGAATGTTTTCAGGTGGTCTGTCTGTGTTGTTACTCATAAAATTCTGTCGTCTGTTACCACTAATTTATAATTCAGTGTTGTGTAGTTAGGTGTGTATGACTTTAAGTCGGATAAAAATTCAGAATTATTCATGTTTGCCTATAAAAGTCTTAAGTCCATTTGTTTGTCTAGCTATTAGAGGCAATTTAATGGATAAATATGGCTTTTTGTACACTTATTATTATTCATTCCGTGCACGAGTTCCATTTCAGGCAGTAACCATAGTAACGACACACTACTTTGTATAATTGTATGGAGGAATATACCATGTGTGTTTGTACCATCTAGGCATATAAATATCTGTAGTATGACAGAATACATCTGTTTAGTAATGCATCTTAGCGAGAGGTATTATATACATGTATTGAACATTAGTTGGAAGACGCTTGGAGAGTGGGAGTTTTTTAGTTACAGATAACTAGTAAGTATGCAACAAAACTCCCACTCTCTGCATGCATACAACAGAATATCTGTCGTATCGTATATGTAGTCTTACAACACATGTATATAATACCTCTCGCTTAGATGCATTACTAAACGGATGTATTCTGTCATACTACAGATATGTATATGTCTAGATGGTACAAACACACATGGTATATGTATATAGATTGTATTTCTGTTTTACACAAATTTACACTAATATATACAGGGTGTCCAGCTAAGTTAGCTATGGAAGACTTTTTGACGAAAGTTTACGAAGTTTACGAAAAAAAAAATTTATTCTTTATAAAAAGCTCTGCTTTCAAAAATATTAACATTCAGCTATTCACTTTTGACTTCGAATATACTGGGTTTCGACAAATTGAGAAAGTTTTCAACAGATAATAAGAGAAACGGTTCAAGAAATCACTCCCGAGATATGTAGGAATTATTTATGTAGGATTTACATCTCTGAGCTCATAATGAATACGTTGAAAGAGAGTTTTACACTTTCTGATTTTTGTAGGTAGATTAAATTTTTTCTTATTCTCATAAGTTTTCTGATCTAACTTAAAGAGAAAATTAACTTTAAGAGAAGTATTGATTTTCATAATTCTTCTTTACCCACATTTTTCTAGATTATAACCTCAAAGAAAAATGCTGAAAAAAAAACTGCATTTACAGAATCAGTAGAATTTTACATCGGACTCATGCTTGGATTTGGAAGTAAATGATATTCGGTCACACGTACAATTTTTATACCATGCATATATGTAATATGCAAGGTATATTAAGTTTAGTCCCAAGTTTGAATCACCTAATTAGTCCATTTCCGGTTGTCCGTCCGTCCGCCCGTCCGTCCGTCTTTGGACACGATAACTCAACAACGAAAAAGGATATCGAGCTGAAATTTTTACAGAGTACTCAGGACGTAAAAAGTGAGGTCGAGTTCGTAAATGAGCATCATAGGTCAATTGGGTCTTGGGTCCGCAGGATCTATCTTGTAAACCATTAGAGATAGAACAAAAGTTTAAATGTAAAAAATGTTCCTTATCAAAAAATAAACTACTTTTGTTGAAACATTTTTTCGTAAACATCACTGTTTACCCGTGAGGGCACCAATTATTCGGAAATTTTATAATATGGTTGTATACTTGAATATCAGTAATGTATGTGTCACATGTATGTATATGTTATGTGATAAAGAAATCAACACTGACTATGCATGGTATTTAAGCAATTAATTCAGTCAATTGTTTGTTTTCACTTCTTTACACTTATTGTTAGTCAAAATAAGTTTCGCGTAAATTGACAATTCGATGCTTACAATTGTTTAAATATATGTATGATATAAAAAAAAATTATTTCTATGACATTCATTTGAAATATATGAGGATTTTTGTAAAAAAAAAAGGAAAATTAATGAATATACTTGTATACATGCGGTGTAAGTTTTTTGAGTGCTTTATACTACTCCTTATACATTTGAATATTAAAAAATATAGTATAGGTAACAACAACCTGCTTATAGCATATGAGAGTGGATTATGTAACACGCATATAGTTATTATACATGTTATTCTCAATACGCGAAATAGGCTACTGTTCTAGCTCTTAATCCATTACGCAGTAAGGTCGGGAAACTAATGATGGTCTGGTTTCTATGAAAGCCCACAATTTTCAAAAAGATATTCAATATAGTAAGTATTCAATAGCTATTTATGTCACCTTTGTAGGTATACTTAAAAACTATCACTTCTCGATCCTAATATCGCAATATTTGGATCGATTTTAGTCCGTATTTAAAAAACTATTCGACCAGTCAATAAAAGTAACCGATTTTTGTACTTTTTGGGTCAAAATTACCATGTATACTAAGTTTTATAGAAATTGGAGATAAACAAAATTTTTCGATTTTTTGCAATTTTTTTAAGGGGTACCCCTTTGAAAAAATCGAAAAAATCGGGAAAAAATTTTTGTTTTGGAATTTGATAAAAGTGGATGGGATAATTTTGATCCACAAAGTATAAAAATCAGGTTAATTTAATGATTGGATGCAGAGTTTCTGAGATACGCAATATTTGGATCGATTTTAGTCTGTATTTCAAAAACTATTCGACCAGTCAACAAATGGACACGATTTTTGAACTTTTTGGGTCAAAATTACCGTATAAACTGAGTTATATCCAAATTGGAGATAAAAATTTTTTCGTTTTTTTTTGCATTTTTTCGCCCGGAAAAAAATGCGTGAATTATTACATGCTCTAAGTGCTCTGTCATTGGATAAATTTATTGTTTTTCTTAATTATGTCGAAAATTACGGCTCGAAAAGATCAAAATTTGTTAGTTAGCTATTTCGTGCATTTATAATAAGATTATTTAGTTAGTTGGAGAGTTCTGCAGTTAATTATAGAACACATTGGATAGATGTAGTGGTAAAATAACTTTTACGATGTTTGTTTTGTTATTATGATGTTTACATTTGTCAGCCTAGGTAGTTAGATATTATAGCATAAGCTTGACAATATTCTGCTACTTGTTACCAGACATTTTTGTTTTTATCTTAACTAGTTTCAACCCACGTTTATCATAATAAAGAATGATTTTTAAGAGTGTATGCAATGTTTATACAAATTTAAAGCTTAATTTCAGACATCTTTCAATGAGATTTTATGCCTTTATAAGAAATGAACAGAGTTTGTGGTGCATTTAAAAGTTTTACCCCAAACAAAACATATTTTAGGTTCATCATTGCGAAGCACATATGTTTCAACCTTTTAGTAATTAGCTGCAAAAAACACTGTACTATTGAAATTTTGCTGTTGTAATTGTTTTAGAAAAATTCGTTTTTCTCAAAATTGAGGTTATGTATAGGGTTTACCACGCTTTTTTATGTTCATAAGTTTTTTTTTTTTCCAGAAGTGCAACTCAATTCCTTCACTTTATGAAAAGTTATCAGAGAAAGTTGAAAATATGAGGTTACTGCGGTTTTCTTGAGAATTTGAGGTTATTTGGTATGTTCAAGATTCCATAGCAGGCACCGTCAATGCAGATATTTTTAGCCAACAATTCTTTTTTTTATTCGTCTCAATTCGATCAATAGAAGTAGAGATATTCAAGAAAACTTCACCAAAGACTAATAATGTAGAGAAAAAACTGCGTGCAGAAAGTCCTGCGGATCGCTCCGGTGCCGGAAAACTCCTTTTCTGTATTTACGAAAGCTATCAAATAAAATTATTATCAAAATTTGCTATTATCCAACCAAATCCAAATTGAAGTATTTGATTTGTACAATGATAAGTATTTTGCGAAAAATATGGAAAAGATCACCTTTATATATAAAGTAGACTACGTCAATTTGATGATGCTATTTAGTTTGTAAATATTTTTTTAATGAAGTTTTTTAAAAGCATTTTTTATATTTATTATGTTTGTAATACAATCTTATTAAAATGACTAGTGGACCAGAGTAGTGTATTCATATACGTCAGCATTAATTGCTAGCACGTATAATGAATTAAAGAATTATATCGACGTCATACTTAAAAAACAAAATTTAGGAAAAAGAAACAGTAACAGTATTCGTTCCGTTCATGAGTTTTAATTTATGGAGTTACCATAGTAAGTACACACTACTTTATTAATATTATTTTATGGGTTCTTCTCTTTAGGTGAAGAATTCTCACTGGACTTGTAGAAAAGTGAAGTTGGTTTTAAAAAATCTTTATACTAGTAATTGAATTTGTTATTTTTTCCAATTATTTATTATTTAATTCCAATTATTTTTTAAATTCCCAAGCTTCTTTAAATTATTTTTTAAGTAGGAATTCAACGAACTAAAACTTTTATCTTTTATATTAATGGATTATTTATTCATGTATTTTTTGGTAAAATATAATTCATTGTATTGTTCAATATTAACAAATAAACTTTTTATATTTAAAAATTGGTTTATTTATCTTTGTTTTTCATAATATTTATATCGACCCACATGATTTATGTAAAATATATTTTTGTTGGGAATTAATTTAAATTATAATGTAGATGTTTCATAATAAATTTGACAATTGATAAGGGATTCTCCGAATGTAGTACCTATAAAGTTTTGACGCTTTTCTTATGTCAACCTTCATTACAAACATTTGAAAATTAGAATATCGTTTTTTCGATTATGAACAGAGTAATCTTTGAAAATTAATCGTATTTATTATATTTCCACCAATGTAGCTAATACTAGAGTTTCCTAGGAGGTATAAAGTGACCGTACTATATAACTGTGACAACGATGATCATTGTCTGAGATCCGTTAACATTTGAAAAAGTGAAAAAATTTGTAAGACCATTCCTTAAAAGTTATAAACCTAATTAATTCTCGTGGTATCAAATATACCATAAATCTAATTTACGTTTTTTAAGTCGATTGTGCTTTTTTTTTCATAAAAATGGATAAATATTCATGAGTATTATACTGTAAAAGCTATTATTATTGTAAAAGTATACCTATATCTTTTGTATTATAAGAAGTCTTAAAGCACAAAGCAGCTTAACATAACATTATATATTAAACATACAATGAAATAAAAGTTATTTTCATTTATCAGTTGGATTATGTTATTCATGGAGCTATGACGAAAATAAGCAACTACTGTCTTGGGAGACTAAGTACTCCATTCAATAGGCCATACCTCGTAAACTATTATTTTTACAGAATCGAAAATTACTCAAAACTATTAATATTATCGAAGATAATAAATGAGAACTCTAGGATATATCGAAATAATAAAATATGGTATCCACTGCGATTAGATCAGATTTTGGTAAAATAACAACAATAAGCTTTAATAGTCACTTCGAATGCCATTCATTCTAAAAGTTACTGAGTTTTTTACATATTTCGACCCTTTGTCTATTTAATAGATTAGGATTTCCTACAGTAAGTCATAGATTTCATATTCACAGACATGTTAAAAGTATACGCAAAATTAAATATAAACGATTTTCTACCGCCTGCTCAACGCAAATCCATACATTTAGAATGATTTCGCAAAATAAAATGATACTTTTTCTATAATGAACTTTTTAGTGTTAAGTATTTTTATATTTTTCGCTTTTTATAATTTCTCTGCTACTCAAAACAATTTTCACAAAAAACGTAACATGAAACTTTGTTTAGCTGAATATCAATAACAGTTTTTGTACATACAATAATTAATTATTCATACAAAAGTGTAACTCTGCTTTTATTCCGCTCACAAAATAATGTTTTGTATACATAATTTTTGTAATGGATATAAAAGACAAAAAAATACCATACACATTAAGAACAAAAAACAAGTAACTATCAGTGCCGTAACTGCAATTGCTGGTATTAACTTTTTGAAAGGAATAATTCTTCTCCGAAAATCGAAATTTCACAAAAAGTAAAGTCATTTTTCGTCATTTTATAACAGCATTCAGCGCTTAAATTTATACGTCATCATTGTTTTCTATAGTGTTTGCCAAAAAACGTTACGAGCATGTCTCTTTTATCATCTTGAAATGTAGCAGTTTCATATCGTCTTGCCTGGTTTTCCTATTCAAGATTTTCTTTAAACTCGTCTCACCTCTAAAATTTTCATAAAAGATTTTCTAAGATACAACTTTCAGAAAAATTCGTAGCCCAGGAGATGCCTTAGCTAAGCGAATTCCTTCAGAGATTGAAAAAATAACACATTTTAAAAATTTATTAAATACAATTTTATTGCTAATCCTTTATTGTGCCAATTATTCAATAATCAGTTTTTACTCATCTTGCTAAAACAATCTTAGTATTGATATCTTTAACACAATAAATGTTATAAAATTTTAGACATCTCATACCCATCGGTTATACTTCAATCAGAAAGTTATTGGTTTGAACTTTACAGGTGATTTTCTGCACGGCTTGTATGTAGTAACTGTTATGTACTCCGATAGTAACTAGTCGTTGTTAATATAATAGCCCAACAGTTATGGATTGTAGATGGTAGCGAGCGGTTCACTTACATCTAGAATAGAATAGAATAGAATAGAATAGAAATAGATGATAACTAATAGAGATTAGGACATAGAAAACCATTTCTCATTTCATTATATTATTTATACTGACTGGATAGTATATGGTGTTATATAAAATATGCTATCATTTATATGTAGGTACATGAATATAAAATATCTGTTGTACATTTCATTCAAATTGAACACCCTTTGAGGTACATACGCAGGGCCGTATGGAGGGTACATAGCGCCGGTTTTTAATATATTCCCTGTTCACTAAATGTATCAAAAAGTACCATTTTGGAAATTTTGATAAACCAAGTATGTAATCCTGGTCACGGAATTAAGCAAGTGATACCTAGCGAAAAACTGCCATCGCAGCTGAAAAGAATGACCCAAAATTAGTGGATTTCAAAAAAAATTCCAATAGGAGCGGATCAAATTTGCCTGTATTTTCAAAAAAATCGAATTTATTAATTTCATGACGTCATCAGAATCCAAAAAATTTAATTTTACTCTATCACATCCAAATTTTATCCAATTTTGATAAACCAAGTATGTAATTATACTAAATTTGGGCCATAATTTTCAAATTTGTGATCAAAATTAGCCTAGTTCTAATAGGTTTCCAGAATGTGGAATCCAAGTCCCGGAATTAAGCTCATAAGTTATAGCTAGCGAAAAACTGCCATTGCAGCTGAAAAAAATGACCCAAAATTAGTGGTTTTCCAAAATCAAATTTGCCTAGGTTAAAAATCGAATTTTTTAACATTATGATTTCATGTAAATTAATGAGCGCCTTTTACATGATTCTTTACTAACTTTTTGTTTTACGTATAAAAAATACGTTTAGTTTTAACGCCGCTATTTCTGTTGCGCCGGGGGGTCGAGTGCCTCCTTTTCCACGCCCTAGTTACGGACCTGTACCTACGTGATGTTTCAATGTTGTTTTAAGACTAATTTCACAAATTAAATATTATTTTATATATTGCGATTTTATTGTAGAAATTGACTGGCGCGTATTTGGTACAAAGCTACTAAACTTGGCATAGACGGATGGCATCAGTTATAATTTCGTCTAAAACTTACATAGTTTTATACATAATAACAAGACAAAAGCATTTATAGCAAGCAAGAGTAAGCTCATAATTATACATGACACAGTGAGTGTGTGTTGTTACTATATAGCTTCAATGTTGTGTAATAGAGATTACAGGTAGAGTGCATGTTTAATCAATGAACGAACTACTAATATTCCATTCTGTGATTACATACTATCTACCTACTGCATGCATATCATTCACTATTTATATATAAATTAGTAATGCACAAAGATTTTCAGGTAGGTAAATGTTATTAGGTCGATGGATTTTTTTTAAATCAAAATATAGCAACTAACAACAAACTCTGGTAGATGAGATATTTAGGGACCAAATTAATAATTTTTTGATAAACAAAATTATATTATTCATTGAACATCACAGTCAAATTTTATTTTCAATAATTTTGCCTATAATTATATTTTATGCCAATACCTACCCGCTTTGTTGGGATATTACTCTTTTAAAAACAAAGATCACGTTATAGCCCTCATTTATTCTCACTTTTGTTCACAATTTTATGGATTTTAATTTTTGGAAATAAAGTTTGGCCACTCTTGGAAATGAAGTTTGGGCCACGATACTCGCTAACATTTCAACTTTCCATAGGCTCAATCATAATATTAACCTGTTTTTTACATTTTTTGGATCAAAATTACTCCACCCACCGTGTTTCATCAAATTCCAAAATAAATTTTTTCGAAGGGAAAAATTGCAAAAAATCGAAAATTTTTTTAAATCTCCAATTTCGATAAAACTCAGTATATAAGGTTTTGACCCAAAAATCGGGTGCATTAGTTCACTGGTTGAATAGTTTTTGAGATTCGGACTATAATCCATTCAAATATTGCGATATCTTAAAAAATTAGCATCCAATCATTAAATTAGTCTGATTTTTTATTTTTTAGATCAAAATTTTCCCATCCAATGATTTTCGTTTTTAAAAACGCGAAAAGGCAGCGAAATTGCAATTTTTTAATCTATGTTTGGATAAATTACAGAGAATTTTCTTTATTATTTTCTATTCACGTATAATATTAAATATTCTCTATAATCGAATTTTAGAATAGATATAGTTAGTTTACAATAGAAGTTTTATGTGAATTAATTTTAAAACTAAATTGCACGACATATAATAATATCCATTTATCCAATAAAATTCCGTAGGTGTGTATGGTCAATTTAATATATAATGCAAAAACTACCGATTTATATGTTATAAAAATGCAATCAAACCACTTTACCACAGTTTATTAATTATATATACAAATATATATATCTAATGCAGAGCCGCATTTTAAATATTCTTATTTTCCTTTGCAAGTACAATTGAGCCCAAAAATTCCATATAATCCAAGCTGAACCTCTTGTGAAAATTTAATGTATCGAGGATTTTTTGTCATAATTTTACAAATATTTTCAATATTAAATAATAACAAGTGAAAACGAACAATTGACTGAGTTGATTGTTAAAAATACCATGTGTAGGCTGTGTTGATTGCACTGTCACATTACACATGCATACATGTCTCACATACATAACTGATATTCCTATATAATACATACTTTATAATTTGCTCCTAATTTGCGCTCTAACGGGTTGTTTGATTACGTTCGATTTGAAGATAGGCTTCGAGGTGGTTTGAGTGATAAACAAACTTTGGTTTACGAATTTATTGGACAAAAAATGAATTCTTGATTTCACTACTGATTGCTTTGATAATTCAAGTAAATTACAACTCTCAACTCACCTCGTGTACTCTCAACTTTCTTGAACAACGAAATGATTCTGAGGGCGTTGATCAAAAAACCTTGTCAGGAAGATATCGCTGATTGGCTGGCAGCTATTATGGTAGGAATGCTCACTTCATCAAACCACAGAATTCAGAGTCGTTTTTAAATGAGCATATAAAGATTAAAACAAAAAAAATTAAAAATTCTGAATCCATTGAGAATCGAACCGGGGACCTTTTGGATGCCAGCCAGATTAGCTACCGACTGCGTCATGATGACTGACTAGAATACAAAAAAGAATATTTGTTGTAAAGACTTTTAACATACATTAAACAGGGTAAACCGTGATGCTTACGAAAAAATGTTTCAAACAAAAGTTGTTCAGTTTTTTATAAGGAACATTTTTGTTCCTAGGAACTTTTGTTCTATCTTTAACGGTTTACGGAAAATGGGTTCTACGGACCCAAGACTCAATTGACTTATGTTGCTCAATTACGAACTGGACCTCACTTTTTATGGCCTGCACGGTGTAAAAATTTCAGTTTGATATCATTTTTCATTTTTGAGTTATCATGTTGACAGACAGACGGACAGATCTTTACATCGCGTTTTGCAACTTTATTGCAGACGGGCGTATGAGACTATATTTTAAAAATTAATTGTAAATTGACACATATTGTAAGAATATTTCATCAAAAACATTTTTAGCAATAGTAAATGAAATGATTTATTTCCATCTCTGAATACAATAGGAACAAATATTAAAATAGAAACATTGATGATAACATTTGCAAAAATCATTATTTTTACAGTCGCCGCAATTAAATTGAATGTATTGAATAAGTTGGTGCTTGTTTGTTATGCTATGTGTATGAATTAAATAATGTACAGTAACTATAAAACTGCAACACATAGCTAGGTGGTATCCACTAAAAAAATACGAATTGTTTATAACAAATTTTTAATTATTTTTTTAATAACTTTATACCATATGAGACTACAAATAACAACGGATGCATTAAACTGCTTTTACAGAATTGTGTTACTTATTCATTAGCGATTGGTTTTAATATAATATTTTTATATCCAGTCTTTGGCTTATTTTGTTATACCACGTATATATGAAATATACATAGTTTAGTCCCAAGTTTGTAACGCTTAAAAATAATGATGCTAGGAAAAAAATTTTGTCATAGTTGTTCATAAAATCACCTAATTAGTCCATTTCCGGTTGTCGGTCTGTCCGTCGGTCCGTCCGTCCGTCCGTCCGTCTGTGGACACGATAACTCAAAAAGGAAAAAAGATATCGAGCTGAAATTTTTACAGCGTACTCAGGACGTAAAAAGTGAGGTCAAGTTCGTAAATGAGCATCACAGGTCCATTGGGTCTCGGGTCCATAGGTCCGTTAGAGATAGAACAAAAGTTTAAATATAAAAAATGTTCCTTATCATAAATTAAACAACTTTTATTTGAAACATTTTTTCGTAAACATCACTGTTCACCCGCGAGGGCGCCAATTAGGCGGAAATTTTATAATATGTACTATTCTTGATTATCAGTTATGTATGTGTCACATGTTTGTATGTGTTATGAGATAAAGAAATCAACACTGACTATGCATGGTATTTCAACAATTAACTCAGTCAATTGTTTGTTTTCACTTTTTTTTTTTAACTAAAGGCGTTTATTCACAGTTCAGAAAAATTTTTTGAAGTTGATTGATCAATCTTTTTGAAATGCTTGCCTATTTTATTTTTATCTACATTTCATTTAGCCTTTAATTACAAATATTCGACAGACAGATACCATTAAGGAATGCATACTGTATTGTATGCTACAACGCTTAGAATATTTTTCTTAAAAACTGTAGGTCTCACGAACAAAGATATATTCCCAAAAATTCGAATTTTGTGACCTTTCATCCCGGATAATTTTTGTAGCGACATTCGGATCGATGGGGATTTTTGGGATTTTGTAGTCAAAACAAAAAGTTCATGTAAAAATCTAGCTATCGGAAAATCTTTCGTTTACCTTCAAATGATGCGCAGTGAAAATTTCAAGAGGTAAAACGATGATATGACCCCATAGAAATAATTGACGCTAATGTCGCGTTTATCAGTTAATTCTACTAATGGAAAAAATTAACAGAATGATTCAATTAAGTAGGTGATTTTTTTTGAGGGAACATTTTTGCTGATATTACAATTTATAGAACTGCATTTTCTGTGACGCATAGGCCTAGTCCTGGGGTTTTCTCGAGAGTCAAACGCCCACAGCGATTATAAGTAGCTCAATCTTTTAATTCTGATTTAAAATAACTTCAATTAAATTGTTAGGCTCGAAAACACACTTTAAAGTTCAAAAAATTGTTCAAAAAGGTTCCGATCGAAGTATTTTTTTATGAAAAATAAAATTCCTGCTTTATACACATTTTGTATTTGGTAATTGGATTTCTTGTTTTTATACCCAATTAGTTTTTTATAAAATACATTTTAATAATTATGACTCAACCAACTGTGTCGCATTTCAATTACTAAAATTTAAAATAATAAAACTTGGTTATAAACAAGAGACACAACTGTTATTATCACTTAGGTTTGAGTATAAATCTGATCGAAAACAATCAATCGAAGAATTAATCAGATACGAATACCAAAAAAAAGTGACCGGGTGAAGTCCTCACTGTATAAAAGACCACTTCCTTTATGTGCATTTTTCCAGTCCTAACCCATATTAGACAAAGGGATAAATATGTTCGGAAAACATCTTTCGACCATATTAATATGCCTAGCTTTGAATACATATTATTTCTCTAGAGTTGTAGCGTTTTCTTGAAACCATGACATACATTTACATTTGACAATCCCTCAAAGTTGCTGATTAATCTGAAATGGTCAAGTTCAACATAAATACTTGTTATTGACATATCAATAAATGACCCATATAAACAAGAAAATATTTTAATATGTTTTTCGAAGAGTTTTGTGGTAAGTTCAACATGTTTAAATAATCTTGATCGAAAAATACTTGAAAAAAAGAACAATTTACATAAGTAGAAATCTGTATTAACATAAATAGAAGGGATGGTGTCAAATACTCGTATAACCTCTGTATAATAAAATATGTATTGTTTTTTAATATATTACTTGGATTTTATCCAAATTATTTTTTCTTTTTACCAAATTATATGCAAAATAAAATAAATTCCAATTATTCCAACAGAATTCGTACTAAAACACTAGCGTTCGAAACTATTTAATAAATTTTATTTATTTTCTATGAATATTTGAGATAGATTATGTTTCACATCCCTTCTTGTCTCAAATTGTGTTTCGAGTATCCTTTGCACATTCACATAGGCTCCAAATTTTATATCTACGAAAGAAAAGAAGACGGATAGAGGCCAAAGTGTTAGCCACGAATCATATTCAATAGAAAGGTTACAAAAAACCTTGGTCTCCTAGAAAATTGCCACAAGAAAATATATTTTTACTAATGACGTCATCAAAATCCAAAAAAATTAATTTTGCTTAACACATCCAAATTACATCCAATTTTGATAAACTTAATACGGAATTCTACTAAATTTGGGTTCTACTATTTAAATTTATGGTCAAATTAAGCCTATCTTTTTCACGACAGGTTTCAAGAAAGTGTGACTCTGGATTTGAAATAGAACACAACAGTGAAAAGTTTGACCCAAAGTTAGTAAGTTTCAAAAAAACTTCCATTTATAGCAAATAAAATTTGGGTGCGTTATCAATCAAATAAATTTTTTTAACTTAATGACGTCATTAAAATCCCAAAAAGTTTATTTTAAGACATCCAAACTATATCCAATTTTGATCAATCAAGTATGGAATCCTACTGAATCAAATCCAATTCTTTGAATCTAGGTCTCCTGAAAAGTCATGAAATTTGAGAAAACAGGCATTAGACCTTATTATTCTTAATATTTTGAGTCTCGCGCACTCACATGGCAAGAACAACACACTCATACGGGCATTTTGAGTCAGATCTAATAGAAAATCATATTGTATTTTAGAATTACAACCTCTAGTGCTTGATTTCCTACGAATATACAATCTCTAGTACTTGATTTCCTATAAACATAGAGGTACATGGAATATGTATGTATGTATAGATAGGTGGTATAAAATGTATTTTAAGTCAAGAGACTTGTTGTGAAAGATGGTTTTTTGATCCGTTTTTACCGATGACTGGTGCCGGGTTACATATTCCACCATTACCACCATACTCAACCTTCGCCACTTATACTCGCACTATTTTTCCTTCGTACCAAACACATGTGTATAAATATAACAATAATAACAATCGTATATAAAGGTACATCTATAGTTTATAGATTTTATATTTGTTGAGTATCCCCCTTCCAATATCCTTCCAAAACCAGGCTAAAAGCTCCTTTGATTCTCTATTTTCTTATGTTACATCTTTAGGGATGTCAATAATTTCTTGTGGATGTTTAGAATGTCTTGGCTTCGTTCTTCCCAAGCAGGTTTTCTGTGATCCATCGATGCGTACAGTTAACAATACTAGTGCCATATACAATCTACTCAGAATTTACTTATTACTCAATTGAATCATCAACGTTAATTATATTTAAATCGTACTCAACGGGTATCACTCGTTTTACCATATAAGTAATATAGTATAAGCAACCAATACGGTGCGATATACATTTGAGGAGTAAGAACATTGATTCCGTGGAGTTATGGGACTGGTAAATGAAGATAAGCTACGAAGCAAGTAAAGGGTAGCGTGCAATATAGTATTATATATATATATGTATGTGTGTATATTGTATACCTCTAGAAACTAGCTAGAACTTTCGCAGTTCGCTCACTTGATGTGTGTTAGTTTAAACTTTGAACCTGATATTTATATAGGTACCGAATGTTTTAAATTAATATTGTGCGACTTTTCATGAGACAAATCGCTAAGACTTTTGCTAAACTTTATACGAAAACTTGTTTTGCAAAAACATTGATTGTAAATTTCGACACCTAAATCAATTTTTGACAGCCTAACTGACTTACTCTTCAAAAGTTTTTCTATACAAAAAGTGTTGCAAGGAAAAATAAAAAAAAACTTTTAACAAAAAGAAAGCCGACTTCAAAAGGAAAACTTTTCCAAAATAAATTAATATGCACTAAAAAGTAAAAAAATAACGATAATATAATACAGTTAAAATTATTGTTATTTTTGAAGTCGGTGTCAGCCAAGCTAATGTAGCAAACTGTTCCGTCAGAGTTGTTTCCTTGGCTGACACCGACTCCAAAAATAACAGTAATTTTAACTACATTATATTATCGTTATTTTTTTACTTTTTAGTGCATTTTAATATATTTTGGAAAAGTTTTCCTTTTGAAGTCGGTTTTCTTTTTGTTAAAAGTTTTTTTTTATTTCGTGATTTTTAGTGAATCTGAAGTACACATACTAACTTGTTACTAAAAAAAGAATCATCGAAGTGATATTGAGTTATTCGTCCTCTTGTCGTGCATACTTAATGAAAATTTAAGACTTTTATGGTTTTCTCATGGATACCGTTGTCAGAACTGTACCAAAATGAAATGGGACCAAATGGAAAGCACCAGCTTTCAAACAGATAAAGAATCATCAAAATCGGTTCACCCAGTCAAAAGTTCTGAGGTAACAAAAATAAATAAATAAATAAAAAAATACAGTCGAATTGATAACCTCATCCGTTTTTGTTTGAAGTCGGTTAAAAAAGATAGTTATTCAGGGCAGGGTCTACGGAAAGCAGTAAGTATTATAAAGAGATCATTTAATATCAAAAAGTTATTTCTTGATCTCCTGTTCTTTGATGTAATCATACATTGTGTTGGCATTGAATGGCGCTTTTTCGAGTGATGACTATTGAGAAATTTAACTTTCCAACTGGGTATTTACAAAAAAAAATCATATAATATCTTATTTTGCAATTTGGTAGCAAATAAATCTCTTTAAAGACCACTTCACTTATCTAAGGTTCGTTCAATTATACAAAATGAAAGCTAGGAGGTAATGCTTCTGCACAAAAGGTATAAAATTTTTATGATTTATCATTTAATAAATCTTCAAAATGAAATTTGTACATTCTGTAACATATATTATTATTGTTAGATAGGTATTACCGTTTACCTCCACAAACACACATACACACACACACACACACACGCAATTCACCACAAAACATGCCAGATATTCCCATCTACTATGCCTAATCTTACCCACTCTTATTGTATTTTACACATATGAATGTGTGCGTTCAGCCAAACTTAGCTCCATGCTTCATGGTAGTATTTATTATAATAGTGTATACTACTATTTGCTCCGTGTATGAGTTTCATTTCAGGCAGTTACCATAGAAACAACACACTAGTTTTAATAGAATTGTATGGACAGACTTATAAGTCTATGAATTGTATATAACACAGTCAAAACTCTTAGCTAATTTCAAGTACTTTTAACTGAAAAACAAAAACAGAAAAAAGTACTTTTGACTGCACAGATTTGTCAGTAGTAGTAATGCCTGAAAATCATTGTTTAAGGATGAGCATGGTAGTGGGGGCACAAATTTAAAAAAAATAGATATTTTCAATTTTGATGATAAATTTATATTATTACTTGACGATATAAGACGAAAAGTAAGAATAAAATTTTTCGATATCTGACTTAATTTTCAAAATATCGAAAGTTGAAAATAAGAGAAAAATAATTTCAACCCTTAATCTACATCCTATATAGCTCTTACATCCCTTATATGGACGGTGACACTTAGTTTTTTTCTTTTCTAATTCATTGCTAATATGTATACTTTCTATTAAAAATTTTTTTAAAATTTGTTTTCATTCATTCCAAATGAAAATTATCAAAAACTTCCAAAATATGTCGTTTTTTTGAGATTCCTCCATAAGAGCCAATGTATTTTATATCGAATTTTAATGACTTTTTTCTTAAAAATTTGCACGGTTACCTAAGCTGAAATTTTAACCACATATTCTTTGAGTAAAAGACTACCTACAAACAAATTTTGAGCCTTTAAGTCAAACATTGTTGTCATGCTCATACATCCTTAATAATGCTTTTGACTGTAAATTTGCCGTTAAAAGTGCGCTGCCAAAACTATTGACTGGAAGCGCTGAGGTCGATCTGATTCTCCCTGCCAGGACTACGCACGGAGGCAATAATTTGAAGCACACACAATATTGAAGTATAACAGCTCATGTAAAAGTGTAGTTATTTTTAAAATAAGGGTAACATAAAATTGTATGTATATTATTATTATTGTAATATTTTATCGTTTTTTTATTAGGGTAGTTTATTTAAATTAGGATATATATGTTTTTTTTTATTCCATATTATATTATTTGTGTTCATTTTTTTTATTTAGAATTCGATTATAATCTTAATTTGTAAACTATTTCAAGGTTATTTACCACGTTTAGATGTATAAGACATTTTATTTTTACGTGTTATGGCACGTCATGTATAGGTTGGGAAGGAATATGATGTTACCTGCAAATAAAGTACAATTCTTTATTTTATACGAGCTAAACTTTTGACGTATCTATATATATAAATATACTGGTTGTTTAATTTACATCTTGGCATAGTACATCTCTAACGAGTATGAGAGAGTACGTACGTATGCATTAAGCAATGCATACAAGAAAGAGGTGTTATAGTCGTGTTTTCTTGCTATGGTAAATTCGATAAGCGCCAAGTTGTATACAGTGCACACAGCAGCAGTAGAATCGTACAACTTAAAGAGAACCGAATCTACAACACTTTCAAGAAACATGTATCACATATAACACCTCTTTCTTAGACGCATTGCTTAACGCATGTACTCTATCATACTCGTGGGAGATGCCTATTCCAAGATGTAAATTAAACACATGGTATACATAATAGAACAAAATATCACTGACTCACTGACTCATCACGAGATCACTAAAACTATGTCCTCGATTGGCTTGAAATTGAGCGTAGTTAATCCTTTTGCGATATAGACGCTCAGTTAGATCGAAATTTCATAAATTTCATTCCTAAGGTGGTGAAAGAGGGGATGAAAGTTTGTATATGGAAACAATAGGAGGTTGCTCGTACTTTAATGAAATATGGAGAAGAAATGACAACGGCTAATTGACGTCTTTAAATCCACTTTCTGAGGGCAATTGGTGGTTTGTGTAACCAAAGTAATATACCATGTGTGTTTGTACTATCTAGGCATATACATATCTGTAGTATGACAGAATACATCCGTTTAGTAATGAATCTAAGCGAGACGTATTAAATACATGTGTTGTAAGACTACAGATGCGATACGACAGATCTTCTGTTGTATGCATGCAGAGATTTGGAGTTTTGATGAACTAACTAGTTACCTGTAATTAAAAAACTCCCACTCTCCAAGCGTCTTCCAACTAATGTTCAATACATGTATATAATACCTCTCACTTAGATGCATTACTAAACGGATGTATTCTATCATACTACAGATATGTATATGCCTAGATGGTACAAACACACATGGTATACGAAATGCTAACCATGGATCTCATTGATCTTGTATACGATCAGTAAAAAAATAAGAATCACTAGATTTTGACTGGCGTAACGTGTTACACATAGTATTTGATGTATGAAATGATCATAATTAAATGAAAAAGCACTCATTTTTCTATCCGTTATCATTCATAAGACATATTTTCATTAAAATTGAGATGAACAAAAAAAGTTCTTGTATAGAAAGATACACATAAAATGTCTTTATATATAATACAAATAATAAAATTAATATTTATGATGTCAAAAACATTTTTATGATGTACTTAGTTTTTATGTCAAACGAGGAAAAACAACTATAAAATTTTATCAAAGTATGTTCACAAATCATTTATTTAGACGAATTTATATGCGATTCTATATACCTAGCTCTTTTAATTTGATTCAAGAATCATTATTATCTTTACGTTTATACTTTGTATGTAAATGTAATATGATAAAATATATGAAGTAGCGCTATCCAAAACACTAACGCAATTTTACTACGTCGTGAATGTCGTGTTTCTGAACTAGGCCTTATTTATATAGGATGAATCGGGAGAAACGCTCTAACATGTATATGGATGATTCCATGATACTAACAATCTTATGGTACTTTTAGCTTTCAGTATCTAAAGGATCTAAATAATGTATCTTCTTCGTAAATGTTAAATCTTCTTTTTAAAAATCAACACACTTTGTTATAGTTTTCCAAAATTTCGATAATTTTCGAAAGTATTTTCTAGAAAATATTTTCTCTTTTTTCAATTTTCGAGAATGTTTTACAAGAACATTGGTTGAAGCTACCTGCAAAGTTTTAACTCTCTGTCTTTAATAGTTAAGCAGAAAATTTTCCCCAAAGGTGTGTCATAATTTTTACTCTCACGGGTAAATATTGATGTTTAGGAAAAAAAGGTTTCAAACAAAAGTACTTTATTTTTTTATAAGAAACATTTTTTACATTTAACTGTTTATAAGATGTAACGGTTTGGAAGACCTTCGGTTTTTGAGTAATCATGATTGCAGATGGACAGACAGACAGACAACGGGAAATGGACTAATCTAAAATTTAGAAGATTTTATCAACATACATACCAAAATTTTGTCGATAGCATTAATATTTTTAAACGTTACACACTTGGAACTAATCTTACCTTGATAAATATTACATATATACAGGGTATAACAAGCGATAAAAGAAAAGAAAATAGGTTTTTTTTAAAGACCGTCACTTTAAGATGCATCGCAAAGTTACTAATTGGCTTAACGTATTTGTTTCGTAGGTAAAAAAAAAAACTAAACAATCCAAAAATATTACAGGTGTTCATTAATTAATAACGCTGCTAATTTTTCCATGTTGTTTTTGGAAATATCTCATATGTCAAAAATGAATATTGACCATCTAAAAACTTTATACCGTCCATGAATTGTGTCATTCTTTCCGAAGGATTCTGTATTTTTAATCATTAAATATTAATACATTTCTTACATTTTATTGTTTTAAAATGCCTATGTGTTCAGGGTATGAGTTTAGAGTGAATATATATATATATATATATATATATATATATATATATATATATATATATATATATATATAAATATATATATATATATATATATATATATATATATATATATATATATATATATATATATATATATTTCACCACGTAGCCACATAAATATGAAACCAACGATAAAAAATAATCTGAATGTATTTATAAATAATATCATGAAAGAAATATACACGAACAGTATGGACGTCATGGGATATTACACGAATATAAAAGAAATTTCTAGGAATGTTTTTTATAACTTGGGTGAATGTGGTTTTTTTTTTTCGTTTTTATATAATAAAGACATTAAAATATCTGAGATAATAGAAGTAAATTTACTAATTGGAAACGGTTTTTCTGTTGCTTTTTACACACATCTCAATATTTGTACCTTACGAATATTTCATTTTTCATTTCAAAAAAACAAACGGCATAAAATTTGTAAATATCGAAAAAATTGCAAATGTAGTGCAATATTTTCTATCTACAGTCTCGGTAAAATTTGGTATATAAGGTAATTTAGACCCAAAAAGTTCAAAAATAGGGTACATTTGTTGACTGGTCAAATAGTTTTTGAGATACGGACTAATATCGATCCAAATATTGCGGTATCTCAGAAACTTTGCATCCAATAATTAAATTAACCTAATTGTTATACTTTTTGGACCAAAATTATTCCATCCACCGTGTTTCATCAAATTCCAAAACAAAATTTTTTTTTTGCGTTTTTCTAGATTTTTTCAAAACCCTATAAAAAATTTCAAAAAATCGAAAATTTTATTTAGCTTTTTTATTTTAACTCTTTTCCGAAAATTATTTCTTAGTGCACACTTACGTAACTTAAGGAACTTTTGTAAAAATTTGCATTCTTCTAGACCCATCGATTTCAGCTGTGCGTTGATCGATCATTCAGCTTCCATTCTTATATATATATATATATATATATATATATATATATATATATATATATATATATATATATATATATATATATATATATATATATATATATATATATATATAGATTACATAGTTGTTCAAGTATTTTATTCGACTCGAATTATTTTTTGTACAAAATAAATTTTAATCAATATTTCGAGTTTATTAAATAAGGTTTTGTTACATTCATTATTCTTCAATGGGGGTGCCTTAGGTAGGTATCTTATAACATCTAGTTCAGTTATAGTAACAGAGAAATTTCACATTTAATTAAACCAACTGTGTATGAATATGCCTCAAGACTTTGGAGATCTTATAATTTCACGTAATTGTTTATTTTATATTAAATGAGGTAACTAGTCAATAAAAAAGTTTTACAAAAATTTACTAAATTGACTAACTGGATAAATAGAACTAATATAGCAAAGATTATGAAAGTATATAATGATTTACAACCGCTTCGTTTTGGTCCATTTTACCCTATATATTGAGGTAAAATTGATCAAACTGGAAAAATGGACCTGCTATATAAAATCAAAAATATCCATGATTTATTTAAGAAAAAACATAGAAAAATATATAGAAAAAAAATTCGAAGAAAGTTTCTGGAAGCTTTTTTATGCTTTGAACATTATAACTTTCATAGTCATTCATCAGCGAGTGGGTGGATTAACAAAAAGCTCGAATTTTGCATGGCACACATCGCACGCGTGCAATACAGAATGAACCTTACAGAGATTACGATGAGTTTTTATTTTTTCATTAATTATAATCATTTGTTTTGTCCGGTCCATTTTACCATTCGAGAGACTAGGGATATAAATTCAAAATTTGCGGTAATACCGACGATAATCTTTTGTTATTTCCTTACTTTACACTTGCTAGAACCATGAAAAATCATTTGATCACACATAAAAATCATTATAAACAAATCATTTACATCTTTGGATACGCTGACTGAACGCAGGGTCTCAGTTGCTTATATGTTAGTCTAAGACACGAATAGATCGCACAATTAGTTTAGAAGTGATAAACCTGGTCCGTTATACCTACTGGGGCCGTTTTATCTTCCTTTCTCTTACGTTCATTAGTAGTAAATAATTTTTAAGATTGATTATCCTCTGAGGCATCTTTGCTTGCACAAGTTGTATATAAAACTAAATAATCATATCTACTCAAACAACACAATCAAATAATGAAATTAAAACATTTTTGTTTATACATTCATTTATATAAAATTATAAATGGAATAATTTCTGACTAACCATGGGAGATGCTTGTGTACCCACGTTATACAGAGAGTTTTTATAAAACTAGTAAATGAAACTACGGGATTATATTCAGTTGCAAGCGCAAAAAATACGAATAATTATTTTACACAAATAGAAAAAACGTATTCGTTGTGTGCGTAGTCGTGGTAGGGACAATAAAATCGATGCCAGCGCTTCCAGTGAAAAATTTTGTCGTTAAAGGGGACTGTTATTACTAATTTGCAGTTCTTTATATGTTAATGTTATAGAAAATATCAAATTAAAATTATTGTAAAACACTAATTAATTAAACTTAATGCATTAAAAATTGTGAAAATAAGAAATCAAATTGCACAAATATTATTTTTCAAATGTAAATTATCATACTTATTTATTTAAATTTGTGAGACAATAATATTAAATTTTCAATGTAAATCTTAAATGCAATTCATACAATTATATTATATGCATCCATACAATTCTATAATTAAAGCAGTGTATCGTTATCATGGAAACGAAACTCACGCACGGAGCGAATATATGTAGGACATTTCTTTAATTTTAAGATCCCTGTAGCGATCTTCTGAAGGTCCAACAAGAAAAAGTGTCCGGAGGTGAGTACTATATCACTGGTTTATCTAGTCGATAGATGAATACATGTATTGATTGAGGGAATAGTCAAAATTTTGATTTTTGACAAAATGGAAGCTTCCAAAAGAAAATCAAAATTCTTCTAAAAATTTCTTCAAGTGGTCTGAAATATCGAAGGAATTTTTAGAAATCTTTATTCCATCGATGAATACCTGGGGAAAATATCTATGAAGATTGTATAAAAATTTGAAAGAGCCGTTTCGGTGAAATCATGCTCACCCACTTTAAAAACGCCGTTTCGAGAAAAATGTATTTTAGTTTTCAAAAAACGTTTCCACTAAGCTAAATTTTTTTTACTGCAGATAAATATTACTCATTTTCAGATTCAAAAACTTTTGACCTCAGAATTTGTCAAACCCGATTTACATTGATGTAAAGAGTGTATGGTATAGTATTATCATGGTACCACCAAGCTACGTTTTCGTAGAGATGATAACATCTATATATGTTTGTTCTTCCTATTCAGAAGAAAGTTTAGTTCATATTTCTTGTTTATGTATATTTTATGGGAAACACTATCATTAGTTGTTTATACAATTTTATCAACGATCTCGATTCCATTCACACAGTACTAGGTAGATAGGTAATACAGCACCACGGACGGCACACTGTAATGCATAGCTACTATAGCTAGCTAGATAGCCTAGCTTCATTCAACAAAACTAAACTTATTTACTGCTTTTTTATTTTAAATGTTTGCATAAAAATGAGATTGTGATAAAATGAAGACAGTCAATTATATGAAATGAATAAATTACTTAAATTAAGAGCAGTCTGTGTTTGTTTACTTAGTCTTTAAAACTTTTTTTTCTTTTATAAACAAACCGTAATTATCTTCAAATAGTAAAAGAAAAGTCTCAAGTACTTTTTTATATTGTCACAAACTAACTCATTATTCTCGTAAGCCATTCTTGTCATTAGTTTCAACATATTTTCCTATAAATATGCTTTAAAAAAAATATTTTTAATTTCACGAAAACTAAACAAAACAAGTGAAAACAAACAATTGACTGAGTTAATTGTTGAAATAGCATGTATAGTCAGTGTTGATTTCTTTATCACATTACACATACAAACATGTGACACATACATAACTGATAATCAAGTATAGTACATATTATAAAATTTTCCCCTAATTGGCGCCCTCACGGGTAAACAATGATGTTTACGAAAAAATGTTTCAAACAAAAGTTGTTTAATTTATGATAAGGAACATTTTTTACATTTAAACTTTTGTTCTATCTCTAACGGTTTACAAGATGGGTCCTACAGACCCAAGACCCAATTGACCTATGATGCTCATTTACGAACTTGACCTCACTTTTTACGTCCTGAGTACGCTGTAAAAATTCAGCCCGATATCTTTTTTCGTTTTTGAGCTATCGTGTCCACAGACGGACGGACGGATGGACAACCGGAAATGGACTAATTAGGTGATTTTATTAACACCTATGACAAAAGTTTTTTCCTAGCATCATTATTTTTAAGCGTTACAAACTTGGGACTAAACTTAATATACTATGTATATTTCATATATACATGGTATAAAAAGTGTGATGGTTTTTTTTTCAGGTTAAACTTCAACTGGTGGTTTTGTGAAACATTCTAGAAAAACAATGGAAAGAAATCCCAAAAATTCCTTGCAAAAATTTTGTAATTTTAGTTTTGATGTTTACGAAAGATTGCTTCAAATAAAAGTTGTTACTAATTTTTTTTATAAGGAATAACTTTTACATTCAAACTTTTTTTCTATCTCTAACGGTTTACAAAATGGATACTTTTTCATTCGATTGAATGAGAAATAGTTTCCATTTTAAAATGGGCATATTTCTGTCAATTTTGAAGCTTGAAAGTCGAACAATCGAATCTTATTTTAAATTGAACTTTTTTTTTTATTTGAAGCATAGTTTTTTGTCATTTGTAAGAAAACTGATTAAAACCCCCAACTACTCCCCTAAAAAAGAGAGTTTCATACGGCCCTGAGTGGTCGACTTTCTTTACAAAGTGATTACAACCTATTGAACAAAAAATTAATTTTATTAAACTAAAAACTTTATCTTTATCAGTTTTAATTTCTTTTTCGAGATGAAAATAGCAAGCTTTTTCCAGAGAGTTAAAACTATGGTCAAAGATGGGAAATTTTTTTTTATCTCCAGTAAAAATGTTGCTTGATGAAAGATAACATTACAAAAAAAAAAGGCATTCATTATAAAGTGATCATAAACCATCGAATATGGTAATAAAATCAATAATTAATTTAAATTTGATATAATATAATAATAATAATAATAATAATATTCAAAATAACATTTGTATAATTTCTCAATATTATTAATATGCAATGTTATTAATTCTCCTAATCTTTGAATTTGAAATGTAATTAGTCATTTTAAGTAATAATTTTGTAATTTAAAGTTAATTGCTCTTTTACATAATATTATTATTTATTATATATCATATAAGATGTATTGGATGTACAAAAACGTGGGTACAAGTACACGCTCAACTAAAATTTTCTGCAAATCACCAAATCATGAAATATATAAGAAATTATGTTCGTCAATGGAGCTTTTTCCCTGTTTAGAAATTTAGTTCGATATTGATAAATGGTAAGTGCTCTGGTAGTCTAAATTGGAGCTACTGAAAGCAGGTCCAATTCCTGTTTTAATAAGTACGAATTATCATCGCAAGTTAGCGAGGTTGCAACTCCCTTTACAAATATTGAAATTTTCTTATTAAAATCAGCCAGAACTTAGTGTTGTAATCTAAATATAAGCGAAACAATTACATCAAGCCTCTAGTACATTCAGTGTTACAAAAATCGCACGGAGATTAGAGTGTTTACACTAAAATTTGCGTTTTTGTGACACAGAGATACATATTTGAAGCTTTGAAAATATATGAAATCGACTATTCAAATATCGTTTTCGGTATTTGAATGTTGGATGTACTCTGTATAACGAATGCTTCACTTTCTGTAATATATAATAATATTTCCTTCAATTTTGTTAATTTTGTATAAATGTACATAATTTAAACAAGTTTAGTTGACTGTAATTAAGAATCTTTGATAGTTTTAAGCAAATAATATATTTTCCTTAGAATTCTACATTTTAATTTATTTTGCATGACGGTTCTTTGCATATATCTGTTGATTATCGTTAAGTTAAATTGGATAACGTCAGGTGCAAATTTTTTTAGTATGTATTATATGGGAATATCAGTTACATGTGTGTGACTATCTATAAGAGTAGATGATATGTTTCTTTGTTTACATGATGTAAAAAAATCACACACTGTCTATACATGGTATTTCAACAACTAAATCAATCAATTGTTTGTTTTCTGACTTGTTTGATATTTGATTATTGTTTGATTTGTGTCATTCTGTATTAGAATAGTTCAACACTCCGTCACTATGTTTCCACTTCCACAATGTTTTTGTGCACGATAAATTGTTTGAAACCATAATGATGTTGTGTGTTTTGAATTTAATTAATCGGACATTATTTCATGTGGTAAATTTCCTATTAGTTCGTGTAAAGGTTGTAAGTTATTAATTTTATGGTAAAACAACAACAAAAGTTTTCATTCTGTATACGCTAGGTACGCGTTCAACAGTGATAGCTAGCTTATTGTAGACAGAGAAACAATTTAAATTGCAAAATATTTTAAATGTTTAGCAATTAATAATAATCAAAGTTTAATTGAATATTATTTATTTTATACTTGCCAAAAATTAATTAAACATTCAGTTTAATCTGTTTTATTTAATAATGTCAACTATAGTTATTGTCTATGTTTATAGATTCATTGTATATAGGTACAGTGAATTCAAAAACTTCTTAAGGACATTCTAACAATCTAAAAATATCGTTTTCTTAGGAAAACCTTTAACTACAGTGTTAAGTATATTGATTTGGACTGATAAAGTTTGTGTTAAGTTTTTAAAAGGCTAATTTTTTTAATGGAAAACAAATGCAAGTTTGGAATGAAATTTTGAATTCAGTAGAATATTAGATTTTTCAATCAAATGAGTGGATTTTGAATCTCATTCTTGGTAATCTCTAGAGGGGGGCAGCTTCCTCTATCTGCGCCCCCTAGCGACGCTCATCCGGTCTTTCTGTTAAATGATCAATAAATAGTTGAAACTTGGTTAGTGGCTTCAAATGAGCATGATAATCTATCGATTTGAAATAAACACAGTAGGGAATTTGTCGACCACTATGACCACTTGATAACATTAATAATTATAAAACAATTCAGCAAAAGTGAACCATGTATGTATTGGAAAATAAAAAGGCATAGGTACGGCATGTCCGATATGGTAGATAAGCTCATCGGTGCATTATTTTTGACGGACAAAATATTTCATTTTTTATTAATTACAAGTATTCAGATTGTTGCCTATCTTCTTTTACCAAAACAAACTTTTATATAAATATATTTCTATGATGATATCGAATAATGACGTCATTAACCTATATCTTTCTCTTAAATTAAGAATTTTAAACGTACTCCTAAAGATTTTCCCGTGCAGAGAGAATTCTTCACCTGAAGTGTCTAATTATTGGAGTAGGCTAGAATTATAATTTGAAGAAATCTCAAGAGGAATTTTATACTTTCAGGGAAAAAATAGGTTTAAAGTAGACGGTATGTAAACCCACTTTGTTTTATGAATGAAATAAAAATTTGAGTAGATGTAGGAGATGACTGTCTTTTGAGGAGATGACCTAGCTGACCCGGTGAACTTCGTATCACCTGCAACTTTTTTTTTTTACAACTTTTGGTTCGTGACTATGTCAACCTTTAGACTCTAATTTATTTTTGTCAAAAATTAACACCGGTTGTATTATCTACGGTTAAAATGGTATTAGGTTATTAAATGAAACTTGTTGGTCATTTTAACATGTTTTATGTGTTTTATTAACACAACAAAATATAATCAATACATAACAAAACATAAAAAATATATCTATTCAATTTAAAGCTTTTTGATAAACTACGTTTTTAGTTTGGTTTTTCGGAGCATAAATATATAAAGACGATGGCTTTCCTAGACGTGAACACGCGACATATAGTTGTCCATGCGAGAAGGAAATTCTAAATTAATCCCGCAAACTTCCAACGACTGGCCTTGCGATTTGTTTATGGTCATCGCAAAGGCCAGGCGCACGGGTATGTTAATAAACATACACAATATAAACAATATGGGAATAAACACAAATAAAACAAAAGTAATGACAAACATTCTTCTTGAGTTTCTTCTTGAAATTTTTGGTTATGTTTTACAAACTGAATATAGATAAATAGTATAACTGCGCAATATATAGGTTATCATGCCCTGTGAGTAACTCTACGATGACTCTAATATCAGCTCTGTTTAGTTTTTTTTTCTAAACCATCCCTGAACTATAGCGAACAAAACAAAAAAAAAAATTTTGAAAATCAGTTCAGCCGTTTTTGAGTTTTAGCGAGACTAACACACAGCAATTTATTTTTATATTATTGGTACAGTAAATCTGGCATTTTGACTGGAAAAAATTACAATACTGACTCTGAGGTTATAGATCGTTAGGGGGGCATGTAAATAACTTAAAAAAAAAATTAAGAGAATTTTTCGTTCCGCTATTTTTGAGAAAATCCAAAAAAATGGGGAAAAAAAATTTGGAATGCGTTTTTCTCGGAATCTATTGATTTAAGGTAAAAGTTTTTCACATAAAAAATGTAGAAGACACTGTCAGCTACATTTTATGTCATTGGAGCAACGTCATACGAGTTAAATTACAAAAAGTAGGTGGCGTTAAAGTATCAAAAATAGGGTTTTCAACGGTTTTCATTAAGAAAAAATGATTTTTTTGTAAAAGTGTAAATAAAAAAGTTGTTTGACTCAAAATTAGCTTCAACTTTTATTTAAACAATTTTTTTGTAAAACTTACCGTTTTTGAAATACAGCTTGCTAAAAAATCTGAAAGTTAAGTTTTTTAAAATTTTGAAAAGGAGTACTTGATTTCCTTTTTATTTTCTTGGTTTATTTTAAACATACATTGTTTTACTATAGCTCGGAAACGGTAAGTTTTTCATAAAAATTGTTTAAATAAAAGTTGAAGCTAATTTTGAGTCAAACAACTTTCTCATTTACACTTTTACAAAAACATCATTTTTTCTTAATGAAAATCGTGAAAAACCCTTTTTTGATACTTTAACGCCACCTGCTTTTTGTAATTTAACTCGTATGACGTTGCTCCAATGACATAAAATGTAGCTGACAATGTCTTCTACATTTTTTATTTGAAAAACTTTTCCCTTAAACCAATAGATTCCGAGAAAAACGCATTCCAAATTTTTTTTCCCATTTTTTTGGATTTTCTCAAAAACAGCGGAACGAAAAATTCTCTTAATTTTTTTTAAAGTTATTTACATGCCCCCCTAACGATCTATAACATCAGAGTCAGTATTGTAATTTTTTCCAGGTCCGGCCTTTTTTTCGTCTATATTGACTGAATCAATACAGATTAATGTTATCAAGTGGTCATAGTGTACGAAAAATTTTGCGTATTTTCAGACTGATAGCCTAAATTTGACGTAAACATGTTCATTTGAAAATGCAGCACTTTCGAAAAAAGTTTTGGAGAGAAGTTTCAAGTATGTTATTGATAATTTAACAAAAAGGATACTGTCCCGCGAACTTGAATAAAACTTTCGTATATAAAAGACATAATTATCAACGTTCATTATACAAATTTGATATCTAAAACTAATTTTAATATCCAAACAAACAGAACCAAGCATTAATTAATTGTAGTATAATTATTATATTGATATTACACACATTTGTGATATTATACAGATATACTAATGATAATTGTTATGTATATAATTATAAACTCTTATTACATTGCTATAATCATATTTTATAATCATATTAATTTTAGTAAATATAATACGATCTATATTTGAGTTTATATATTCAGTTACAATTACCATCATATAGAATTTTAATCCAATAGATTTAATACTAGGAACAGTTTCTTTATTTTAAAACAAAATCGTTATTTTCTTATTAAATTATCTTGCTTCTGATGTCAATTCCGATTGGTTAACAAAAAGAGGCGCAAAACAAAAAGAATGTTTTATACGTAAAACGAAAAGTTAGTAAGGAACCATGCAAAAGGCGCTCATTAATTTACAATATTATAAATATCATAATTTGGTGATAGAGCAAAATTAAATTTTTTGGATTCTGATGACGTCATCAAGGTCAAAAATTCAATTTTTTTGATAACACAGGCAAATTTGCTCCGATCTTACTGGAATTTTTTTTGAAACCCACTAATTTGGAGTTATTCTTTTCATTAGTTACGTCAGTTTCTCGCTAGGTATCACTTATGTGCTGAATTCCGGAACCATGTCTCCACATTCTTGAAACCTATTAGAACTAGATTATTTTTGATCACAAATTTGAAAAGCATGACCCAAATTTAGTAGGATTACATACTTGGATTATCAAAATTGGATAAAATTTAGATGTGATAGAGCAAAATTAAATTTTTTGGATTCTGATGACGTCATCAAGTTCAAAAATTCAGTTTTTTTGATAACACAGGCAAATTTGCTCCGATCTTACTGGCATTTTTTTTGAAACCCACTAATTTTGGGTTATTCTTTTCATTTGTTACGTCAGTTTCTCGCTAGGTATCACTTATGTGCTGAATTTCGGGACCAGGTCACCACATTCTTGAAACCTATTAGAAATAGGTTAATTTTGATCAAAAATTTAAAAAGTTTGGCCAAAATTTAGTAGGATTACATACTTGGTTTATCAAGATTGGTTAAAATTTGGATGTGATGAGCAAAATTAAATTTGTTGGATTCTGATGACGTCATAAAGTTCAAAAATGCAATTATTTGCTAACACAGGCAAATTTTATCCGATCTTATTGCCTCTTATTGACTGACGGCCCTAAGAAAGGATGCTTATCCGTGGACTTTCACCTCTTCTATCAGATATTATTAAGTGAGTGATATGTAAAGTTTTTATTTTTATTTTTTCTTAAATTTGACACGAAAACTATTCCAAAACTGTAAAACGTGAACGATTGTAAAACAAAAAATGAAACATATTCTAATAATGAAAATGTTTAAGAACTTTACATAACTCATAATGTAAGCATAGACAGTTTACTAACGTTTCTTAGTTTACATTTACATGCATATATACATCTTTTACAGTTTATAACTTACGTTTAGTAAGTAACTTACCATTTTGTATTACAAGCACGTAATGAGCGTCACCTGTACCGGGTTGTTCTTGTAAACATTAAGGTATCATTTATTAAAATATATATAACTGTCATCTACAAAGTATGGTACATCATGAAATGATAATTCTTTACGAATATAATACATACAAACGTGTATATATAACGCAAAACATTATGAATGCAATATCTTCTACCTTATATTTATTACAAGTACTAAATCAATAATATAATACTTGTAACTGGTAAGTTTCTTGAGAAATTTTTCGTTTCTAGTGGTCGTATTATATGAATAACAAAATCAAATAAAGCAAGAGAAGATGGATGTTTTACATTTTTAGTAATACAAAATCATCTTTTCGTCTTAGTAAATAAAATAATAAATAATGGGGGTTTAACCTCCGTTTTTTTGACATATGCCTTATCACAGAGGCCACCCACATCATTATTTGTTAACCTTTATTTAATCAATTACAAACATATTTACAATTACATTTTTGATCTGACTGTAATCAATCTGACTGTAATCAATCTGACTGTTTTAATTATAAATTGTTCACACTGCCGCTGCCTGGATTTTAACCAGCAACCTAAGTCTAAATAGTACAACGTTCTATGCCAAGCGCCTTAGACCGCTCGGCCATTTAGGCTCTCATCTTAGCACAAAATCGAAAAAGTGGCTGAGAGGTTTTGAAATCCAGTAATTGTCGATTTGCCCAATTTTATTTGGAAAAATTTTCAACACATTTATGCAGAATAACAATGATATTTTAAAATAAGTGAAAACAACCAATTGATTGAGTTAATTGTTGAAATACTTTTGGTATACAGTATTGAATATCAGTGCTTGCAATGTTATTAATAAATCAGAAAAGTTTAAACATAAAAGCATGTTTTTGGCGACCTTCCGGGCTTCAATTGTTCTAGGAATGCAAACTTCGAAAATAATTTTTTTGAGAATTTTTTTTTGCAAAAATCTTTCACAAAACCTTTGTTGAAGCTACCAACAAAAATTAAATAGTAGTTTTGGAGAAAAATGAACACCAAAAGCTCTCTCAAGGGAAAACGAAAATATTGACGAAAAAATGTTTGAGGCAAATGTTTTTTATTCTTCATTAGAAAAATTTTTACATTTAAATTTTTATTCTACCTCTTACGGCTTACAAAATAGGTTCTACAAACTCACTTTTTACGTCCTTCAGCTCGAGATATCTTTTCGTTTTTGAGATCGTGCAGTCAGTTGGATAAACGGACGGAGGATGATAGAAAAGGAAATGGACTTATAATTAATTAGTTGATTTTGTGACTGCCTTTACTAAAATTTTGTTCGTAGCATCAATATTTCTAAGCGTTACAAACTTGGGATTAAAATTTGATATTTACAGGGTGTTCTGTTATTAACTGCAGATCGTGGGCCTACAGAATAAGCTCATAAAGACGAAGGAAAAAGTCATTTACCAATTTTGGATCTGAGCCCTAATTTATGCGCTACAGGTATGACAAAAATTGATAAATTGGTAAATTCACTGGCTATCATTCGATAACCAGTAGCCAATGATAATCAGTAGATATTAATAAATGTCATTTGATAATATTCAACTAAAGAAGGGGTATGAACTGATTTCAATTGGATTATATTATTTTGAAAAAAACATTAAAAAAAAACTATTATATTATTTCATTGGTTTGTTCAATTCCCACTTTTTTTTATTATTATATTTTTGCAAGAAAACATTAGATTCTTAGTAAAAAAACAAATAACATCACAAAGAAGGCGTTTTTTGTTTATTTACGCTAAATTAAAAACATTCTTTTTGTGACGTAATTTGTTTTTTTCCTAATAATGTAATGTTTTCTTGCAAAAATATAATAATAAAAAAAAGTGGGAATTGAACAAACCAATGAAATAATATAATAGTTTTTTAAATGTTTTTTTCAAAAAATATAATCCAATTGAAATCAGTTCATACCCCTTCTTTAGTTGAATATTATCAAATGACATTTATTAATATCTACTGATTATCATTGGCTACTGGTTATCGAATGATAGCCAGTGAATTTACCAATTTATCAATTTTTGTCATACCTGTAGCGCCCAAATTAGGGCTCAGATCCAAGATTGGTAAATGACTTTTTCCTTCGTCTTTATGAGCTTATTCTGTAGGCCCTCTTATTCTGCAGTTAATAACAGAACGCCCTGTATATATATTTCATATATAACAGAGCATAAAAATATTTTTACTATTACGAGAAAATAAGTAATTATTTTACTCATGAAAATTTCCTGAAAAAAATCTAATTTAGCGTTTTGAAATTAAGGGGGCCTTCATACGATGCCTGTACCTTATTATAAATATGACCTCAAACTATTAAAAATAATCAATAATTAGAAACCGTGCTGCATAAGTTTGTTTAACTGTTGCACACGCGAAAAGTAAAACCTTTTAACAATTCACGTGTGTTGAATGTTTCGTTTCATTAAATTGTGTAATTAATATCAAAAGTGACTACAAAAGCAACAAAAAAAACTGGATTCTAATCATGCAGTTCTAAACAGAATATGTACGAACTGAATTTAAATGCCCATACCCATTTTAATTCCCAACTTTTCCACTATTTAACTCTTTTTTCCGGGTTATTCACTGTATCAGAAATATAATTTCTAGAACAATATGATCGTTACTATAAAATTTCTAATTAATATTTGTAAAAATTTGTAACGTAAACAGAATATGTTGACCTAGAATATAACATTAATTAAATCGCACTCAATGTAAACAAGTAATCCCATTCTGAACCATATTTATTGACAAGAAAGCTTGGTTTGACTTGGTTAGTTGGTTTTAGTGGTTCATTTATGAAACTGACTATTAATTTAAAGCTAAGGAACAACGAATATCTACTGACTAGCATATACTAATTTTATATAGTGGTTTAATTTTATAATTTATATACCAAACAGCAATCTAGGAGCTAAACGAATTGACTGACAGACATACGTAATAATATATGTATACGTTCTTCTAATAGATATATGTAGAAGTAAATATAGGTATGTATAGTATACAGTCAAACCTGGGTAAGTGAGAAAACTCTATAAGTGAGAGTAATAGCCAGGACCCGTCATTTTAAGGATGTATGAGCATGGTAGTGGGGGCACAAATTTAAAAATAGATATTTTCAATTTTGATGATAAATTTATATTATTACTTGACGATATAAGATGAAAAGTAAGAATAAAATTTTTCGATATCTGGCTTAATTTTCAAAATATCGAAAATTGAAAATTTTGTTTAATTATTTAGCTTTAGATATTTCGAAAACCAAGACACATATCGCAAAATTTTATTCTTATTTTTCGTCTACATTCATGAAGTTATAACAAAATTCATCATCTAAGTTGAAAATAAGATAAAAATAATTTCAACCCATAATCTACCCTGCTCTTACATCCCTTATATGGACGGTGACACTTAGTTTTTTTCTTTTCTAATTCATTGCTAATATGTTTACTTTATATTAAAAAGTGTTTTTTTTAATTTGTTTTCATTCATTCCAAATGAAAATTATCAAAAACTTCCAAAATATGTCGTTTTTTGAGATTCCTCCATAAGAGCCAATATATTTTATATCGATTTTTAATGACTTTTTTCTTAAAAATTTGCAAGGATACCTAAGCTGAAATTTTAACCACATATTCTTTGAGTAAAAGACTACCTACAAACAAATTTTGAGCCTTTAAATCAAACATTGTTGTCATGCTCATACATCCTTAAGCGACAATCGAGCTTTATTTATTTATATTATTTAGGATTAACTTACATTACATATTTTCTACATTCATACTTGCTGTGACTTGTTATTGCTGCGTACCTCTATAAGAGAGAAACGTTACCCATGTACCTGCATTAGCGAGAAACTCGGGTTAGTGAGAAACCTCTTTAAGCGAGAATGAGATTGTGCTCCCATTGAACTCTCGCTTATACAGGTTTGACTGTAGATGCTAACATCGTTGTAATAACTTCTAGTATGATATTAATGAATTAGTATGGTAATATTAGTTGTTATTTAAATGTTCATGTTCATAACATCATGTGTTAGGTTATTTGTTCTACTGTCCGCACAAAAATTTATTAGCCATTCTTTAACATCGAGATATTGTGAAGATATTTCAATTTTGGAAAACTAAAATTGCTGAATTTTCCTTATTCAATAGAAATATCATTATTATCTTTAAAAGTAATGCTCGAAAAATACTTTTCAAATAAATTTTAGCATTTTAAAATAATCTAATTTTTGTATATTTAATGAAAATAAAACCATTTTTATTTTATCTTAAAGTAGTCCGACCGTCACGTGACTAATCAACTCGACAATCTGTATGACGTAAATGTAATAAAATTCCTTTAAAATATCGTAAATTAGTCAATTTGTATGACTTAAATGTAATAAAATGGTCTAAACATATCGTAATAACGTCAAAAACCAAAATTTTTATATGTTTTCTTTTTTGAAAAGCTCAATCACCGATTAATTTTTGTACAATTTACATTCCATAAGGTACTGTATTAAAAATCACACAATCGCAATCACCCCACAATCGCCCCAAAACTGTTTTTATAGTGATCAAGGGACTATCATCTACCTTAAAAAAAAAATAAAATTCATCGTACTTGCTTATACGAAGCCGTTATATGTCTTTTGACCAAACCAACTCTATCATTGCTTTATTAGTTAAATGATTGCATGTACTTTTTATCCCAATCGAATGCTGTTTGAGTCACCTGACCTCTCGTTAGAACGAATTATTTAGTATGATTATTTAATGAAAAGACAAAAGCAAGTTTAATAAAGTAAATAAGCTTCATTTTTTTTGTAATCAATCAGAAAAAAAGTTTTGATCATTGTGTTAATATTTATTTATCTTTATTGGTTGAATAAATGTATTTTCTATCACACATGACCTTGGTTGGTTCGATGAAACGAACTGCTTGTGTGCTGGGGTAAACCAAACACAAAACCAACTCCGAAATCTATTACAATTTTTTATTGGTCAAAATTTTTGAAAAAACCTAGTTCGCTCGATGTTTCAAAACTCACACAAAGTTCATGTTTTAAGAAAATAATGATATAATGATTTTTGTGATGAACTCTAGCACTAGGTATATAATTCGTATGTTAAAACATAAACATAAGTGTTTCTTGCTTGTTATACATCTATATCTACTACGTATGTACGTAGAGGTACTACGTACGGTACGATATTCATCAGGAAGTAGGTAAGATATTGTATGTAACATGAATATTTTAATTTGTTGATCTCATTAACCTTTAGTGTAATTTAAGTGGTTTATATATTCTACTAAAATGATTTAGGTGGATTTCTGTCTTACAAAATAATCATATTTTTATACTATGTATATACGAAATATATATCAAGGTATACTAACTTTAGTCCCAAGTTTGTAACGCTTAAAAATATTGATGCACGAACAAAACTTTGGTATAGCTGGTCATAAAATCACCTAGTCCATTTCCGGATGTCTGTCTGTCTGTCTGTCAACAGGATCGTTCAAAAACAAAAAGAGAAATCAGGCTGAAACTTGTATATCGTGTTCAGAACGTAAGAAGTGAAGTGAGGTCGTAAATGAGCAACATAGGTTAATTGGCTCTTATAAACTGTTAGAGATATAGAGCAAATGTTTAAATGTAAAAAATGTTTCTCATAAAGTTTTTTATCCACTAAGGAAGTGAGAAGAAAAATACTCCTATTACTTTGTGTGTAAGAGTGACGATTACATGATGAAAAAAAAAAACAAATGATCGCGTAATCAACACTGTCTATACATGGTATTTCAACAATGAAGTCAGTTAATTGTTTGGTTTAACTTGGTCATTGTTAGTTTAAATAACATAAAAAGATAACTTCAAGTAAAAGAGTCATACTGTGTGCTTTCACAATTTTTCCCCCTTAGGACAAATACTACGTACTTTTGATGTATTTCAATGACAAACAGGACAAACAGGTGTATTTCAATGACCTTATTTTATTCGAAATAATTTTCAAGTTATGTCATTATTACACTTTTCATTATGTTATTTCACCTTCTTCTTAGTCAACAATTTAATTTTTTTTCAAGATACTTCTGGTTAGAATTTATTTTCCTTAATATTTTCTGAAATATTCAGTTTAAATCCAAGGTTTTCCATTTCAATCCCAATCAGTGTAATGGAAAAAATTGAATTTGGTTTTTGAAGAATTGATCTGAGCAATTTTGTTCAATTGTTTTAGCAGTTTTTCACATCAAATTTAATTTTTGAGGATCAATTAAAATTATCTATCCTGTATATAGTATTTTTACTTAACCTTAAACTTCTAAAATGTAAGAAAGGAATAATAAGAACTTTCATTGTACCTTCTTACCTAAATAAAAAAAGATTGTTATTATTATTTTTGAAAAAGAAAAAGGATGTATATATATATATATATATACAATATATATATGACTATTGTTGTTTAAGAACTAGTTACACAGCTTACTGTCATTGTTAACAATAGAACTACACCGTTTTATACATAAAACATAATTTATAATAACACAGGACGAAATGAATAACAATAAGGAAGGACATACAATTACATTCAAACATTTTATATGTTATATACGTGTACGTTTATATGGAGAGGTCCCTTATGAAAGTAAGCGGATCACAATCATGTCAAAAATAACTTTAAAAATGTGGTCGTTTAAATAAAACAAAAGAGGGGTACCGCAAGTGAGTCCCTTGCACCTGGATCAAGAGTCCTCTATACCTTCCTCGAGAACGACCTTCCACCTACAGTCGAGACGTCTTCGGGTAGGAGGCGCTATTAAAATCAGATGAAGCTAAAGAATTCTGTCGAGGCCAGACGCCACATAGAAAGTCCACAGCTTCTCCGCCGGGAACACTCCCAGAATAGATGGATATAAGGTTTTGGACTCAAACATTCTGAATCTAACCATTTTATTATACTTGGAAAATGTGATCTTTTAATTGCATTTTTTTATAAATTTGCCCAGATGAATATAGCTCAATTTAACAACCTTTTCCATATTTATATCTCATTTATGTTATTTATGGACTAAATACCAAAAGTAACTTATACGTCAAATATTCCGATCGGACAAAAGATTTTACCCGAACAAAATCTACATTTATATTCACATTTTCGTATAGTATATCGCATATGTATGAGAGAGTACATACATATGTGTACAGTAAGCAATGTGTATAAGAAAGAGATGCTATTGTAGGCATGTTTTCCTGCCAGTGTTGTAGCTTAGGTTGTCTAAAGTCAATACAGACACTAAGAATAGTAGTGAACCGTCATACAATTGAACTCTACTACCTAGTTGGCCAAAAAACATACCTATAATAGTATCTCTTTCTTATACAGATTGTTTAATGTATACATATGTAAGTTCTCTCTCACACTCTTATGCGAAAGTTGAATGAAACGCGCGGTATAAGCGTGCATTTACGCACATCAAAAAAGGATTTCACATTTTAATTTGACCAACCTGTAGATAAGAGGGATATACACTTATATCCATATGATGCAGGTACTATGTACACAAAACTAAAAACCATTTTATGTAATAAATTTTAAACTTAACTCATTCTTATATGTTTCTATACCTAAAACTAACTATATATGAAACTGTCTCCATACATGTCCCATATATATATGATGATGTAATATGGAGTTTCATTGGTTCCTCTATATTCTATAGGATATCTACAACTAAGTATTATATTTGTAGGAATAACAAAGATTTATGTAAAATCTACTTATAAATGTTCTTATAGATCATATTTTATGTGGTTCAAAATATGTTATAAATAATATATGTATATGGTGTGTGTTTTTTACTTTTGATAAGATATTCATAATTTCTTGAAGTTTTGACAATTATTTGAATATTTTGTATTCCTAAAGAAACATTAATCAATGAAAAATTTGGGAATATTTCTTATAGATCCATCAGCACTCGCGTAAATCGTTCGGTAATCTTTATAGTCGTGTGATGAGACATGAGAAAAATGGAATTGTTGGAAAAACTACAGATAGGTTGAAAAAATCTGAAAACTTCAAAATTCGAAAATATAGATAAAATTATATTAAGATAGAAAAAGTTTCAGCCACATATACGATGTTTACGAAAAAAATGTTTCAGGTAAAAGTTTATTTTTTTATAAGGAACATATTTTGCACTTTTGTTCTATCTCTAATCGTTTACAAGATGAGTCCTACGGAGCTAAGACCCAGTTGACCTATGTTGCTCATTTAAGAACTTAGCCTCACTATTTACGTCCTGAGCACGGTATAAAAGTTTCAGCTTGATATCTGTTAGATATTAAAATTGAAATACGCGCCTCTTATAATTTTATGTAAACAATGTATACCTAGATGGCACATATGTAAACATTAGAATATATAGCAAGGAGAGTTCCAATATGTGTGTACAAGGTGACTGTAATGAATAAAACTAAATGGATTGTAATCGATCTTTTTTATTATATTAAATCATTCAACAAATTTATCTTTCAATAAACATAAATTTATCAGGTTATGGGCCCAGATTTTCTCTGGGTAGTGCGCGATGTTAAAAATAAATTAATAAAAATAAAAACTGAAAACAGTCTAACAATAAAATTAGTGAGGTTACGTATATTGGAACAGCGTGGAAAATTCTATGTATTTTTTGGAGGGAAAACGTGTTGATTAAATTACAATTTAAGATGGCTGTTAATAATATAGTAGTGCCTATTTTGGAGGCAAATAACTACAATAATTGGGAATTTCGAATGAAACTAATTTTGCAAAGAGAAAACTGCAGCAAAGCATTAGAAGATCCACCAGAAGAAACAGCAACTAATGAAGTGAAGTTGTCCTTCTCGAAAGCGGATATTAAAGCTCAATCATTAATTGTACAAGGGGTGTCAGACAAACATTTGGATATAATTAAAGACTGCACAAGTGCAAAATCGCAATTCGAAAGTTTAAAAAATGTGTTTGTGAGAACAAGCTCGTTCACAAAATTATCTCTGTGGAGGAAGTTAATTAACCTTAAACATGATGTGAATGAAGGGTTAGAAGACCATTTCTTCAAATTTGAAACTATAATTCGCGAACTTAAAGATCAAGGATCAAACATCAATGATAGTGATCAAGTATGTCATTTTCTTCTCTCTTTACCTTCTAAATACGATATAGTCGTCACAGCCATCGAAACTATTAAAGATGTTAAGATGGATTTCGTGAAATCAAGGTTACTGGATGAAGAGTTGAAAATAAGTTCCAAAGACAGTATTGAAAATGAAACGGTGTTCAAAGCTAGTACAAATAAAGGATGTTTCACATGTGGTAGTACATTGCATATACAAGTATATTGTCCAAAAAGAAAAGTCCCACCACATAGAGAAGGAAATAAAAACTTTCAACAAAATAATAGAGGTTGGAATACAAATTATAAAAATTACCAAAATGAAAGCTATCAAAATAAAAGGGATAATTATCGTGAAAGTAAACAAGCAGCTAATACAGCTGAAGATACCTATGTAAATTTATACGCAGCAAATGTTTGTAATGAAAAAACCGGAAAAATAGTTTTTGTGTTGGATTCTGGAGCAAGCAATCATTTTGTTCAAGATTGTTTGGAACCTGTTATGCATGACGTTGAAAAATTGACACACTTTGTCGAAATTTGTACTGCGAATGGTCAAGTCATGAGAACAAATAAACAAGGAGTATTGAAAGCGGAATGTCAAGGTCGAAAAATAAATATTAAAGCACTTATCGTTCCAGGAATCAAACATAATCTTATATCAGCGTCAAAAATGACAGACAATGGTCATAAAATAATAGTCGAACAAGAAAAAACGATAATAACTAGTAACAATTTTAATTTAGAATGTGAAAAGGAAAATGGTTTATTCGTTCTAAAATTAGACGAAATAATAAAGAAAACAGAAAACTGTCAGGAAATGGTTGAAAATTTGTGGCATAAACGATTAGGACATGCAAGTAAAGAAGCTATTGCAAAGTTGGGATTAAAAATGTCAGATACAATTTGTTCATCGTGTGTAGAAGGAAAAGCTACTAGATATCCTTTTAAAAGAAATGAACAAAAAGCAAAAACTATTGGAGAGCTTGTACACAGCGATATATGTGGACCAATAAATCCAGGGACGTATGACGAAGGTAAATATTTTCAAGTCATCTTGGATGATTGCAGTCACTTTGTAGTTGTGAAAATATTAAAATTCAAAAATGAAGCTGAAAAAAATATAAAAGAATATGTAAATGAAATGGAAAGACAATTTGACATACGAGTAAAAAGGTTTAGGTTTGATAATGGGGGAGAATTCTCATCGGAAAATTTCAAGAATTTTTGTAGACAAAAAGGAATTAGATTAGAATATACGATGGCGTATAGTCCTCAACAAAATGGAAAATCAGAACGTATGAATAGGACCCTACTGAATATGATTCGAACAAAAATAGCAGACTCAGGTATACCAAAAACTCTGTGGGGAGAAGCACTAAAGTGCTCAGTGTACGAGTTGAACAGAACACCAACAACTGGATTAGAATCAAATCAAACTCCTTCGATAATGTGGCATGGACGAAATGATATAAGTAAACTGAAAATATTTGGATGTAGAAGTTGGTTCACAATAATGCCAAAAGGTAGCAAACTTGAACCCAAGGCCAAGAAGGCAGTTATGGTTGGTTATTGCGGTGGAGGGTATCGATTATGGTTACCAGATGAAAATAAGATCATCAAGTCGAGAGATGTACGGTTTGATGAAAATATAATGGAGTATAAATTTAAAAATAATGAAGAAAAGAGATATCTGCGAGCCGAAGTAGACGTGGATCAAGAAGAAGAAACCGAAAAAAATACAAAGAAGATTGAAACAGACGAAGAAAATGAAGAAAATAAAAATCATGAAGAAAGTGAAGAAGAAGATGTCGTGTCAGCCAATACAAGAACAAAATCTGGGCGAAGTATTACAAGACCGAAAAATTTATCCGACTATGAAATATATGAAGCATATTGTTTATTGTCAAGTTCAAGTGAAGAACCGAAAACGTACAAAGAAGCAACAAAATCACCAGAATGGCAACAAGCGATAGAACGTGAATTAGAATCTCACAAGAAACTGGAAACATGGTCATTAGCCGAACTTCCAGAAGATAAAATAGCTATTGATACACGATGGATTTTTAAAATCAAAGAAGGTGGTCAGAAGAAAGCCCGATTAGTAGCAAAAGGCTTTCAAGTGCCCAAAGAAGACGAAGAGTTTAGTTATTCACCAGTTTGTAGACTTTCAACTATCAGAATTTTGTTATCAATAACAATTCAAAGAAATTGGACACTAAGTCAAATAGACGTTCCAACAGCATTTCTTAATGGAATATTGGAAAATGACGTGTACATAAAAACACCCGAAGGTTTAAATTGTCAATCTCAAGTGTTGAAATTGAATAGAGCCTTGTATGGTTTAAGAAATGCACCAAAATGCTGGAATATTAAATTCAATGAAGTTATGACGAAACTTAAGTTTAATCGTTCAGAGTATGATTATTGCCTATATAAAAACAATGATGTGTATTTGATATTGTTTGTTGACGATGCGCTAATTACAGGACCAAAAGAGAAAGTTGAAAAGTTGGTGAAAGATTTATACATTGAATTCAATGTTAAAAACATAAAAGAAGTAAAAATGTTCTTAGGAATGGAAATCCATAAAACAACGAATGAAATCAAGATAACTCAACATAAAATGACTTTGCGATTACTAAATGAATTCAATATGATGGAATGTCGTTCTGTTGAAACACCAATGGAACAAAATTTTCAGATAGATGAAACACAACAGGTTTTGGTAAACATTCCTTACAGAAGATTGGTGTGTAGTTTGATGTATCTTGCAGTCGTCAGTAGACCGGATATAACTTTCAGTGTATCAGTGTTAAGTCGATACCTTGATAAACCTACGATGCAACTTTGGAAAGCTGCAAAACGAATCCTAAGATACCTAAGTGCAACAATGGATTATGGAATCAAATTCGAAAAAGGAGAAAGTGGTTTAGAAGGAATGTGTGATGCTGATTGGGGTGGAGATAAACAAAGCAGGAAAAGTATTAGCGGATTTGCTGGTTTTCATTCTGGAAATATTATTGCATGGCACTCAAGGAAACAAAATTGTGTCGCACTGTCATCTATGGAAGCAGAATATGTGTCAGCAAGTATTGCAACGCAAGAATTGGTAAATTTGAAAGGTGTTTTATCCGAATTTGGTGAATCAGTTCCAATTATATTAAAAATTGACAATCTGAGTGCAATTTCTTTAGTTAAAAACTTTGAAAACTCAAAAAGAAGTAAACACATTGAAATCAAGTATCACTTTATAAAAGATTTGTGTAATAAAAAACAGGTTGTTTTGAAATACGTGTGCTCAAAAGAAAACTGTTCAGACATTTTCACAAAAGCTCTTGGCAGAGAAAAATTTCAAAATTTTAGAAACCTTTTTGTGAGTGCTTAAATTATATTAATTGAAATGTGTACTTTTTTATTTTTTTTTATAATTGAAATTTTTTTTTATTTTGTTTTACAATTGAAATGTATACTTTATTTTTTTTTTAATACATTTAAATTGAGGCGGTGTGTTAGATATTAAAATTGAAATACGCGCCTCTTATAATTTTATGTAAACAATGTATACCTAGATGGCACATATGTAAACATTAGAATATATAGCAAGGAGAGTTCCAATATGTGTGTACAAGGTGACTGTAATGAATAAAACTAAATTGATTGTAATCGATCTTTTTTATTATATTAAATCATTCAACAAATTTATCTTTCAATAAACATAAATTTATCAATATCTCATTTAGTTATTTGATTTTTAGCGTGTCCACAGACGACAGACAGATGCGCGGACAGTCGGAAATGAATTAAATAGGTGATTCTATGACACCTATACCAAAATTTTTTGCGTAGCACCAATAACTGGGGACTAAACTTAGTATACCTTGATATATATTACACATATACAAGGTATAATAATATCTTACCTTTGAAATTGGGTGAACCAAAACTCAAATAATAGTTTCTAATTATAACTCCATAATTTCTCATAGTAATTTCTATCTTTTTTGAATTTGGTTGACAAAAAATTTCCATAAATTTTCAATGATTTTGGGAATGTAAAGTCGTAAGATTTTCGTATTCGCTCCGTGCGTGAGTTTCGTTTCCATGGTAACGATACACTACTTTAATTATAGAATTGTACGGATGCATATATAATTGTATGGATTGCATTTCAGACTTACATTGAAAATTTAATATTATTGTCTCACAAATTTAAATAAATAATTATGATAATTTACGTTTGAAAAATAATATTTGTGCAATTTGATTTCTTATTTTCACAATTTTTAATGCATTAAGTTTAATTAATTCCTGTTGTACAATAATTTTAATTTGACATTTCTATAACATTAACATATAAAGAACTGCAAATTAGTAATAACAGCCCCCTTTAACGCCAAAATTTTTCACTGGAAGCGCTGGCATCGATTTTATTGTCCCTACCATGACTACGCACACAACGAATAGGTAAATGTTTTTGTAAACAGACATTGACAGAAATACACATGCCAACCTTAGTCTAGCACGGTCAGTGTAATGATGTAAACTACTGTTCGGTTAGCATATTTTTTTCAATGAACAAATATTCCAACACTTTTGATCGCGATAGTATTCAATGTATACAAGCAAGCTTGATATTACATAATGTTTTTACTTACCACGCCACGATAACGTTGCGATGTTTACTAAAACAAGCAAAGAGATATGTCTGAACATAATATTAATTACTTTACGTTCGTTCCATACACACACACATTTCATTTTGTAACTTGATCTCTATGGATAAACATTAATGCTGCATAAACGAATTTTAAAGTTGTCAGGATTGTTGTAATGAAAGCTTATGTGTTAATGGAAAGCTAATCCAATTACCATAATTAACTTAACTTTTGTTTGTATTCGTATTAGTTTTGTCTGTGTTTTTCTAATCAACATTCATTCATTCATGTGTTCACATTTATAGAAAAATGGAAAATTTTATAATTCTCATTTTAAACTGTACATTAATGTATACCTAAGCTGATTTTCTTCTTCTAGTTATTGAAACACTTTTCTTATCCGCCAGTCGCGTTAATCGTACGGTAACACGATTATACAATGACATAAACAACGTTTACACGAAATAAACAACGTATCGTAATCAATCATACCCAATATTCTACAAATATTTTAAATTTTACAAGTTATCGTAACTGAAGATTTAGTTCTAATTCAAAAGCAAGGTATTATTTGTAAAACTTCCTCAATTTCGAACAGAATTAATTCAGGTCAATAAATTCTTTTACATGAATTTTCTTCAGGCAAATTATTGCCCATATTAATTCGTGAACTGTAGTAAAAGTGTTGTAAGTTTAAATTAAAATTAAAATACATAATAATAACATTTTTTTCTTAAAAATAATTACTGTGCATACATAATTAAGTTCAAAATTATTAAAAAGTATACAAACATTAAAAGCTACAAAAAAACCGAAATTTGATGTGTACTGACTAAAATAGTGTGGCTTAAATGTGTCACTAGAGATTTATAAAATTTGTTTGTATGTGTAAAACGAAAACAAAACTTTCGACACTCTTTAAACCGGAATTCTCACATTTTTGAATTTTTATATTAAACAGGTGAAATTTTTTAATTTTCTCTCTTGAATTTTAGTTTTTTTTTTCATATTACTAGCTCTATACCCACCCGATTCGATAGGTTTAAATGTAAAGACTCGTTATAGCCTTCACTTATCTTGCTCTCACTTATCCCCCTTCCATTACACTAGGATTATGGGAAGGGATTGTTTTACACAGGTAAAATATATGTACAGTTTTCAATTTTTTCAGAACAGATAGCCATGAATTATATTTTAGCCATTTTTACTTATTAACATTTACCATTTTTATAGAAATCTTTTATTTACGGTTCGAAATGTTGCTCGTAGTGAAACGCCAGACTAAATTGTTTCATTTAAAAAAAGTATATATAGTTTTATAAATTATAGCTCATGTGTAACTCTGATGTATGATCTATCTTATTGTATACTTTCAATCAAATCCAATCAGTAGTTTTTGTATGAAAGCGTTACAAACAAATCAACAAACAAACTTACTTTCATATTTATAATATGTATTGATAGGGATAGGGATAATACTGTGGCACAATAAGTTGTAAGAACCATAAAAACAAATTCACATGCTCTTCTTTTTTGTTTTACTTCTCTTTTTTAAATTATCCAGACCAGTTATTATATTACATACCTGGGCAAATGAAAATGGTTGTCATCATATAGATAAATCTCCATGGACATATTCGGAAAATATGTGCTCTGATACTTATAAAACAACAGATAAACTTAATACAAAGGATATTTAAGCTAATTAAAGTAAATCCCTACTGGATATCGTCATCACACCACCATAATATACAAAATGGTGAGTGCACGAGTGCCTATGTATGTATTCGTTCGCATAAACTAAATTGTATAAATTGTCTGTGTGTATTTTTCCAAGGTGTACACACACACACACACACACACACACACAAACACACACACACACACACACACACACACACACACACACAAAGAGCAAGAGAGGTTGTTTTTAAAATCTTGAACCCTACCTCTAAACCAATGAAAAGTTCTTTTAAGGACGTCCTCAAAAAAGTGGGTGTGTTAAAATTTTTGAGACGTACGTCTCAAATTTTAAGGGTGGATACTATAAGAACTCAGGAAAATTAGACGAAAATTAAGAGTTAAATTTTGCGATATATATCAACCAGAGAAAATAGCTTCATCTTTAAATCGTAATGTACATTCTTATTAATGCCCTTTATAAGCAGGTAAATGTTTTAATAACTCTTTCGGTGTTAAATTTATAGACTTTAGCTGTTAAAGTTTGCCTTTTCAACACACATAAATCCTATATTGAAGTGTTTTTGACACCTTAATCAAAAAAGAAGTGTTGTGTGTCAGTGTGTGTGTGTGTCTGTCTGTGGCATCGTAGTGTCTAAACGGATGAACCAATTTTTTTAAATTCGTTTGAAAGGTAATTTAATGAAAACTGTTCTTAAATATGTTTCAAGTGAGTTTAGGATTCTGTACCCGGAACAAATCGGTTCAATTAGGAGAAAGCTCTGAGGAAAAAGGATAATTTAATGGAAAATGTTCTTAGTTACGTTTCAAGTACGAGTTTAGGGTTCGGTATCCGAAAAATTTCTCGGGAGCTTTATAAATTTTGTACATTTCACTTATTAAAGTAACAAGTCTAGTTTTCTTAAGATTAATTTGGAAAAATGATATTCATAAGTTAAAAAAATGACAAATTATTTCCTATAAAGAAAATTATAATCAGCGGAACTCGATTTTCCATAAAATACATTTAAGGTGATAAAATGAATGGCATTTTTGTGTTATTTCTTCTATGAGTGATTTTTTCTAAGTCTTCAGACATCCATATTTCAAATACAATGGAAAATTTTACTCTTAATTTTCATCTTACTTTCCCAGAAGTTGAAACAGAATCCTCCCTCAAAATTTAAAACGTCTCAAATATTTTCATAAACTAATTTTTTTTGTTTTGGGAACGTACTTAATATATAATGATTTGAATGGGAAGAATATTCTTTGTTCAGTCTCTGGAGCATAATATAATACAAATACCTCTAAGTACTGTAACATCGCATAAAACCCAAATCCATATTAATACCATTGCAGGAGTTATATTTCACAAATTAAACTTTGTTTCTAACAAACAGTCGTAGAAATTGAGGAACTATATATATGTGAGTTTTATATATGTACGTACGTAATACTTCTATGAACTTGCTTTCCTTATTCATATAAAACAATGTTGGACAAAACTTTCCATATTCTATATCGAAATATTATGTAGAAGAGATAGGATAGTTCCTTTCCATACCAACTGACAAATAACGAACGATTCGAATGAATGTTAATAAAGGAAACATAAAAAAATTAGTTCGTTTTAAACTCAATTTGATTCCTTTGTATAAAAGATATTTATTTATTCACGAATTTAAACTTAATTGTTTCACAGATACTCACATTCCAATGTTCAATTTATATCTAAATGTAATTCGTTCTATCGAAAAGTCCGGTATTCGAACAAGTCTTTTCTTGACAAAGTTAATAAGATAATATCTAGCGATAGAAAAAATAACTATAGGAGCTCGCATAAACATAAAATTTTTAATAGAAATTTCGTAAAATTAACAAGAATGTGAAACTTACTTACCAAAGGTAATATAATATACAAAATTAATTTCTTACCTGAAACAGAAAATATATAATTAGTAAAATAGTTACAAAATATAAAAAGAACTAGCAGATACCCATTTTTTTAGCAATTTCTCCTTTTTAAAACAAAGACTATCACGTTATAGCCCTCCCTTATTAGTTCACAATTTTACGGATTTTAATTTTTCGATGGGGAACTCTAACTTTTTTGAAAATGAAGTTTTGCCCATGATACTGACATTAATATTAATTTTTTCAAAGTACCCCTTAAAAATAATCGATATCCAATTTCGAAAATACTCAGTATAAAAAGTAATTTTGAGCCAAAAAGTACAAAAAGCGGGTGCATTTGTCGGCTGGTCGAATAGTTTTTGAGATACGGATGCAGAGAAACTCTGCATCCAATCATTAACTTGATTTTTATACTTTTTGGATCAAAATAAACCCATCCACTGAGTTTTATGAAATTCCAAAACAAGATTTTCTTTCATACATTTTTTAGCAAATGTGAAATTTAAAAAAAAAACAGTCTGTATATTGAATCAAAGTTTGTCGTGTTCAATTAATTGAAAACCTCAGCTAATATTGTTCGAAAAAAAAAAAGAAAGTAAAAAATAATTTTTTTTTATGCACTCAGCCAAACATAATAAACATTTTATGTATTATATAATAATGTGGTAGACGTATGTTATAAATTAATTTTATTTATTGAAAGTGTTCAACAGCTTTCTAGAAATATTTCTATGTGAATTCCATATAATGACTTAAATAAATATCGTGTAAATGACTGTACAAGGCAATGCAGTTCTATTCAGTTCACAGTATGATCCAGTGGATTATCTATTTAAATTAACCAATCAGCACTTTCTGTCACGGAAACGATACAATGAAGTTCGAAAAATTTGAACAGTAAATCTATTATTGGTTAATTTATGCCATACTTATTGAATTATAGCTTAATTATTTCATCCAAATACTTCTTGTAATATAAATATTATCGAAGATAATAAATGAGAACTCTAGGATATGTCGAAATAAATTTCGATTTTTGCCCCAATTTTCTAGATCAGTTTTTTGTATTTTTAAAATACGTATTTTCGACTACCAAGTAGTCATGCAGTAGCCGTGCAGACCGCCACCAAATTAGCAAAGAGTAACATTCATAATAAGAGTAATCACTAACTAATTCTTACTGATGATGACTACTTGGTAGCCAAAAATACTTATTTTAAAAATACAAAAAACTGATCTAGAAAATTGGGACAAAAATCGAAATTTACTTCTTATAATATCTCATAGAAGTAAGTATTTATATTCCTATCTCTAAAACCGTTAAGTTACATAGACTGATCGTCAAACGATTTTGAGCGTGCCAACAACTGAGGTAATTGCTTGGGTCAAATTCATCATGACGGCGGTGTAGAAATGTCAAAACAAAATGTTGTTGTCATACTTGTCATTGTAGATTCGTAAGTAAAAATGTAAAGTGATACGTGATAAGTATTTTTTAAGTCAAGAAGCGTAAAACTTCAGTGAAATCACAATGTTTTATGTAAAATATTTTGTGATATGAAAATTTGATATTTTTTTTTTTTTTATGACCCAAGCAATTACCTCAGATGTTGACACATCTCCTACTATACGGCAAGGTAAGCGCTGCTCAGTCTATGTAACTTAATGGTCTTAATCGTTATCTTTACTTTGTGCGTACGATACACAATATCTAATGTAAAACATATGCCACACATTAGAAGAGACATAACCTAACTAAATAACTTGATGACAGATATGTTTTGCATGAGTTTATAAATTGAAAATTAAATTATAAAATGATCTGAAACATTCAGTAATATTACATTACATGTTAGTTAAATACAGTCATTGAATTTTATGTCATAATGGCATTAACTCCTCGAAGCGATGTATACGAGTAAGTATATATGTATGTATGTTGTAATAATGTATTGCATTTGAAGTTGCTACATTAATGGGCTTCACCACAATTATTAGATTACTGTCCAGTGGGTGAATAACGCGACGATCCTATACCATTCCTACCATATATTCTATGTCTATAACTATTCATCATATATAATATGTATTATACAGGGCGTTCTGTTATTAACTGCAGATCGTTGGCCTACAGAATAAGCTCATAAAGACGAACAAAAAAGCTCTTTACCAAATTTCGATCTGAGGCCAGATTCGGGAGATGTGCCTATGGGAAAATAGAAAGATTTATGAATTCACAAACCTATCAAATTCATTAAATTAGTAGGTGTCACTTAGAGGTGACTATCATAAAACAATAATTGATTTAATTGGGTAGTGAATACTAAAAAAAATATTTTGTTGTTATTATTTATAAAGAAAACAAAAATATAAATCATCAATAGCCAGTTAGATGTGGGAGGTATCAAATTATATATTAATATAGGTACGGGGCAAGGGGGAATAAATTGTGTAATACAGAACACAAAATCTTAAACATTGTATCACTTAGAACTTCTACACACAACATACATTTGGTTTGTTTCGGTGTATGTGTATCTCCGTCTTGCCAAATATATGCCTAACGTATGCGATATTCGCACAATAAGTTGCGTTCAACACTTAATTTACCAAGAAACTTAAGAACTTTCTTAAGACACCCTGTATATTCGAAGTCAAAAGCGAATAGCTTAATTTTAATATTTTTGAAAGCGGAGCTTTTTATAGAGAAAAAAAGTTACTTTACTGAGTACGACTCATGTTAAATTAAGGAAAGCTCAAGAACTTGCTCGAGAATTATTTCTGCCACCTTATTCGCTTCGAATACTTATGCAGAGATTAGTATCCAGCAACGCCGTATACATTTTTAGGTACAGGGGTGAACTACCAAGGAGTGTGACACCCATATTCAAGGAGTGTAATCATCTGTTACGCGTAGAACAGCTTTCAAACTTATGTATTACTAACGGTTTTTCAGCTATTGTTCGCCTGGGAACAGATTTTGTTTAGATTATGTGGAATTCGGTCAATGGAATGATCTATAAACTAAACATATTTTAGTACATATTTAGTACTAATTCATCGCTAAAACTATAAGACGCGATATTAAATATTCTTATTGAAAACATCCTCTATTTATATAGTGGTAAATATTTAACATATTTGCACGTTATAATATTTATTTTCATTTGTATAGCTAGAAGCTTCTAACCTTTCACACTGATAAATTATATAACTTTCAAATACTTTTCATATTATGAATACATATAACAAATATGAATGCATAAACCTGTGAGTGGGGGGCACAGATCAAGAGCATTGACTGAATGGCGAATTCTTAAACGAAAAACTTGTTCAATTTAACTGTATCTAGGATACAAGATTCCGGAAAATCAATAAATTTAATATGGGAAAATAGAAGTTCGATTGAATATACCATCTATGATTAAAGTATTTTTGTGAAGTAATTTCGAATAAACGAGAACTTTGTCCCTTTTTAAAGTATTAAGGCTTTTAGTAAAATAAAAAATGCATAACAAAATAGTGCATTGTATATTATCATCACCTGAAGTGCTAACAGCTTATTTTTCATAATAAAAAAGGACTTATTTTTTAAAATAGAAATATATTTTTATTTCTTATTATAATTTTATTAAGTGATGAAATTTGTATCATGAAAATCTTTAAGTAAACTTCTTGTTAGGTAAATGACATGAAATCAGCTTTATGATCTTGATGCAGGTAGTGTGACACATAATATACTGTAAGTATGTGAAACATTAATGATTATAGAAAAACTTTATGTGAACTAACTGTGCAGAGACAATAATTTCGAAAGAAAATCAAATTATTGGCATTCAAGACGATAATTTGGCCTCGCAAAACAAGATATATATGTTTTTCGTACTAAATATATGGTTTTTTTATCCTAGTTTTTGTGTTTGATCCCCTTTTAAAGTAGGACCAATTTTTACAAGAAGAAATCTTCACTAATTTCATTAAATAGTACAAGATCTTCAGTTATGAACCACTATTCTTGGATTCAATTAACTTGGATTTTGGTGTGAGGTACTCTATTTGAAACCGATTTAGATCTTTTTTTTTCAAGATTCCCGAAGGTTCTTTCTATCCCTATGACGTAAGCAAGAGTAGTTTCTTTACGGCCTATTACATTATAAAACGTCCATACTCAGTTCTTCTTGTTGTCGTGGGTCACTTGGTAGGAACTACGTTCCTTTCGTACTTTTCTACATTATAAATGTAGCATTGACTTTAGAAGTCAATTACTTGTTTTATTCTTTAAAGAATAAGCTACTTTTACTGTTTATTGTATGAATTAATTTTAATATTAGTTTAAAAAAGACATACTTCTGATGTAGTAAACTCAATACTTACATTTGGTTTGATCAGTTTTTTTTTATGAAATAAAATTTTCTTGTACTTACTTTAAATTATCTCTATTATCTATAATTTCTGATAACTCACTTTCACGTCAGGTTTCGTTGTCGTTTTTTTTTTGGACGTTTTTTTGATATTTCTTCCAATCCGCAAACAAATCATAACGATAACGTGCGATAAAGACCATAGTTCCAATAATCGATATGTAAATCTGTAAATTCAACAAAATTTTTGCTTCCTGGTAAGTAGCCGGCTTCCAACAAGGGTTGCTGTCATGGTCCTACCTTTTATAAGGTTTGAGTATATAGAACACTCGTACCAAGCAGTATCGCAGAGTCATCTAGTCTTTCATCTGGAAAATTTCGATTAACGATTTTGAAAAGAGCAGAAAATCCAGCTCAACTCCTCTACAGGAGATGCCATCCTGACATCGCATCTACGTACAAGGGTGGGTATGGATTATAAAACATCTGTAACAAACGGCATCGCAGCACCATTATTAGAAGCAGGATCGCTTGATATAATTGGCGCTTACCATCTGTACTACTTCAGTACCAATACAACAGAAATACCAATAATCATAAATTATTTACAATTTAAATGGTAAAATTAACTGTATATACATTATATGACTGTACAAAATAGCACATCACTGAATATAATTTTCAATCCAATCAAAATCCTATTAACTCACATCAAATTTAATTCTCCAATTACCTATAAAATGTAGAAATCATTTATTTATATGAATGACGATATAATCAATCAAAATCTTGGAAAAAATAAAATTATATTTATTGGTAATTTGGGAATTAAAATTAAAGTGATTAGTTAATGCTACAAAAAAAAAATGCACAACAGCGTTTTTGTGTTGATATAAATTGTGTTTTCCATAACGACCGAATTCGGATGTTAAAAGTTCTGAGTACAAAGTGGGTTACGAGACGCTTCATTTCAAAGTTGCATACGACAACAGCAAGCACCGGTTTGCATTTGTAACGTTTCTGAGTTTTCGATAAAGTGTTTGGAGCAAAAATGGTTGGGACTTTAATGACAGACATTTTTGTTATATTTAGATCAATTTCCTAACAAATTGCTTTCTCTTTCTCTTAAAACTGTACCTTTGAAGAAGTTTCGTTATCTAATGAATTTTTGTAATGTATTTTCGGGTAAAAACACATTTGATCCCCATTTTTATTAAAGTATCGTCGGATGATTTTAAGAAGGAATAATATGTAGTAAAAAATGTCGCTAACATAAAAAAAAAAGATTGATGTTCGTGCTTAATTTTTGATTTAAAATATTGTTCAAAATAGAATTATATTTGAAAAAGATGTCAGTCAGAATAAGATCGCGAAAATATTTTTCAATTCTACCCTGTAAGTTGAGAATTAAGAAAAACTGTCACCTAATGTTATTGAACTGAATCGTCAGACAGAAATATAGATAGCTAGGGATACAAAATATGTGTTTATAAGGATTCTTTTATTTTAAAATAATTATGTATTTTAATGCAATTATATTTTATTTATAATACTACAAGTATGAATCGTTTGATCATTATTTCAGATATGGAGTAACTTTTCCATGATTTAATGGTTTGCAATGTTATAACAGTTATAACAGGAGCACTTTATTATATAATGGGTTTGTCTGTTTCTAGAAAAGGGCGCTTTTCTGACCCTGTGTGTATTAAAAAATTATATTTATGCAATTTCATCTCTTATTTTCACATTTTTGAATGCAAAAAGTTTAATTAATAGCTATTTTTCAATAATTCATAACTGACTTTACTACCTGACTCTACTGCCTTTATCGCCAAAATTATCCACTAAAAGCGCTTGCGTCGATCTGAATCTCCCTACCATGACTACACATAGAGTCAATACTATTAATAATACAAAAAAAAAAAAACGTAAAATTAAAAAAGCGTTACAGTTTTGTGACCGATACGCCCATATTGGGGTACAATATACAACAATACACGGTAAGAAATGCATGGCGTTTATTACAATGCTGGTATGGTAAACGCGCCGATATGCTCAAAAAGATGCCACTTAAATTAGTAAAAAGTACTGGTCTTGAGTCCCAATACAACATTGCAGATGTCGCAAAGCTACTTGTTTATTCCGCTAAAATTTGGGCACGTTTATCAGTACGCATTATTGAACTATGATCCTATTCAGTTCAGTTAAGATATAACGCTATGTTTGTTGTCACACTGCTCGCCACTCTATTCATTATTCTTAACCTATTTTATTATTTTGATAAATATTGCTGATATGCTATTTGTAGCATCAGTGATATTACAGTATTAAACATTACTATTCACCAGAAGTATTAAAGATAGACAGTATGGGCCATACTCCCATTCTGATCCCCCTTTCATGCGCCCTAACTGGTGCTTATATTCCGATACATTTACTGGTAAAATCCTCTAAGTTTAAAATTTTAGAGCAAATTAAACTCATCGAAGCCATACAGCAGTGCTTTTACGACTATATTTACATAGTGATATCGGTAAAAAATTTCTTACCGTGTACAGCAGATAAACAACGAATCAAAAATAGGTGTGACATCAACTGTAATTTTCCAATGTGTCTTCTATCATTTGCACACAAAATGGACGAAATTTTTATGATAAATTTACTTGGTATTTTGACATATAAAATATAAATAAAATATTCATAAAAAAAACAAAACAAACAAACAACAAATTCAAAATATTTACCTTTATCAGAATGAGAAAGTTTTGCTACTTTCCATGGGATTTTTATAATTCTTATATTTGATCGTTGATCTAACCAAGAGCTCACATTTGTTTACATTTGGGAATATTTTACATGTGTGTTGTGGTGGTGTATAGAGAGTGGGTTTGTTTTATTTTTTTTATACAAAAAAAAAAAAAACTTGTCTCTTGTGTGTGTTTGACAAGTCAAGAAAATATATGTGTTAACTTTTGTTCACAACTAACTACTTCAGGTAGGTGGTTTCTATTTTTTTTTTTTACATTTTCAATAACATTTAGAGGAAAATATATCGATAAGTACAGAGTGGAGCCAACAAATTTAAGGTGAATTCATTCTGAAATGAGACGTAGATATTTTTAACTGACTTTCCGTTTCAGTTTACCCGTTTTTGGAACTTATACCTCGTTTAAAACTTGACGCTAAATATAATCTGAAACTTTTTATCACAATTCCCCCATTCAACGATATTCCAACAGGTAAACAATGAGTTTTTGTAAAAATAATATTAACAAATGTATTTCGTGAAACCACCCCTTGGGTCATCGATTGAGGGAGACGGTCTGGAAGAATATGAACTTATAACTAAACGAGAACGAACTTTATATTCTCCTTCTTATTACTGCATTCTAGGCCTTGTTTCTGTTTGTATTGAAAAATGACTAGGATAAGCCAGCATTTTAACATTAACAAGTGAAAACAAACAATTAACAAGAGTTAAAAACCACCCAAAAATGATATTCGTTTCCATACATGTTCAATGGTAATTTCATCAATCGGCTCAAAATAAAGTCAAAATATCAGAATAGTTCGAAAAACATCCTTTTCAACAGCGAAATCTCCCGGGAAATCAGAAAACCCGATTTCCAATTTTCTAGCGGATTGCGTTGTGGAAAATAATTTCCACAACATAATTTCGAGCTGTCTATTGAAACGACTCTCTTGCTGCGCAAAGCACAACATGTTGAATTTGTCCAGAAAAAAAATGTGATTTTTCTCTAGGCGCTTAGTTTTCTAAAAACAAAGTCTTAAAAAATTAAATAACTATTAAAAAATAAAAAATTTATAAGAAAAATGTGTTATTTTCCTCTCTTAAGAAGGAGTTGGCTTAGCTAACGATGATCCGGCGCTACGAATTTTATATTTTATGTTCTGTTCATAAGTACAAGATAAAGCAGAGGATAAAGCACAAATAGTAAAAACGGATTCGAGAAATCTGAGCACAAATTTACTTGAAGACCCAATTTACAATTTTGGATAAAAATAATTCTCTAATTCTTTTGATTCAATTTTTGTTATTCATTAGCATATAAAAAATTAACATTTTTGATATCTTCGGACCTATTTTTCCGTCGCAATTTACGGATTTATTTTTGCCAGGACTATTTCTTCCGATAACCATTAGTTATCGAGCTTTGTAAAAAAACAATATTCAAGGCAGTTTATTATAAAAAGTATGTTAAACGATTGCGATGGTATTTGATTGTATGTGAACGTCTTTAATAATATTCGTATTATTATTTAATAATGTATTTTAATATCAAAAGTTTTTTAATTATCACACTTTTCATATACAATTGAACTGCTTGCTGCAACTAACTTGCTGAACTCTACCAACCCATCAACACCAATAATAATGAAATGCATGTGCACTAATTTAATAAAATAAACGAACGTTATAGAACAACTTTTTTAACTACATCTTTTTATTATATTTATATTGTATTCTTAGATTAACTAAACTCTAAAGGATAAGTATTTTATATCACAAAGTACAACTAACATGCTGATTTAACTACCGCATTTAATAAGTTTATACAAATAAAAAAAAATAAAAAGAACTAGATAATGAAGTGAACGAACTGTTTATGTTTTAATTGGAAAAACAATTTTATTTTTTTATTTTATGTATTCGAAGATAGATTTTTATACAGTATGTTACATTTCTGGAATACGATAAATCTGTGTTATTAATGAATAATGATGTTGTGATTTTTATTTTAAAATAGTTTTTGATTATTTTAGAAAATTTTCGACGTATTTTCTAGAATATTTTCAATTTTTTTCAAAAAATTTGCATAACGTTCACTAATTGAAGCTGCTTACAAATTTTAATCCCTCTATCTTTTTTAGATTCGGAGAAAATGTACATAAAAGTTTTTATCTAATTTGCTCGCTCATGGGAAAACAATGATGTTTAGGAAAAAATCCAAATGACCTATGAATTACTCATTTAAAAACTCGAACTCACTTTTTAAGCCTGCCAAAATTTTCAGCTTGGTATATCTTTTCGTTTTTTAGTTATTGTTTTGACGGACGGACATACGCAAAGAAAATCAAAATGGACTAATTAGCATCAATACCAAATTTGTTTTTTCATCAATATTTTTAAGCGTTACAAACTTGGGACTAAACTTAGTATACCTTGATATATATTACATATATCCATGGTATAAAACACAATCATTCCAAAGTTAAGTTTTCACTTCCACCCACATTCTGCATGGCTGACTATCTTTTTATACCATGTACATTTGTAATATATTCAAGGTATACCAAGTTTAGTCCCAAGTTTGCAACCCTTAAAAATATTGATGCTAGGAACAAACTTGTGGCATAAGTCTTCATAAAATCACCTAATTAGTCCATTTTCGGCTATCTGTCTGCCCGTCTGTGAACACAATAACTCAAAAACGAAATAATATATCAAGCTGAAATTTTTACAGCGTACTCAGGACGTAAAAAGTGCAGTTGAGTTCGTAAATGAGCAATATCGGTCAATTGGGTCTTGGGTCTGTAGGATCCATCTTGTAAACCGTTAGAGATAGAACAAAAGTTTATACATAACAAACGTTTCTTATAAAAAAATAAACAACTTTTGTTTGAAACATTTTTTTGTAAACATCACTATTTATCCGTTAGGGCGCCAATTAGCCGCAAACTGTCATCGGTTATGTATGTGTGACATGCATGTATGTAATAGAGTAATCAACACTGTCTATACATGGTATTTCCACAGTTATCTCAGTTAATTGTTTGTTTTCACTTGTTTTTAGATGCATTATTTTTCACATCTCCCCAAATTGAATTTACAAAAAGATTAAAAGAGAATTTTTTACCCACGTATGTGAAGTTATCGTTTACTCTGGTGTTACTCAATATTTATACCATGTATATATGAAATATACATAGTATATTAAGTTTAGTCCCAAGTTTGTAACGCTTAAAAATAATGATGCTAGGAAAAAAATTTTGTCATAGGTGTTCATAAAATCGCCTACTTAGTCCATTTCCAGTTGTCCGTCCGTCCGTCCGTCTGTGGACACGATAACTCAAAAACGAAAAAAGATATCGAGCTGAAATTTACAGCGTACTCAGGACGTAAAAAGTGAGGTCAAGTTCGTAAATGAGCATTATAGGTCAATTGGGTCTTGGGTCCGTAGGACACATCTTGTAAACCGTTAGAGATAGAAAAAAAATTTAAATGTAAAAAATGTTCCTTATCAAAAATTAAACAACTTTTGTTTGAAACATTTTTTCGTAAACATCACTGTTTACCCGTGAGGGCGCCAATTAGGCGGAAATTTTATAATATGTACTATACTTGATTATCAGTTATGTATGTGTCACATGTTTGTATGTGTAATGTTATAAAGAAATCAACACTGACTATGCATGGTATTTCAACAATTAACTCAGTCAATTGTTTGTTTTCACTTGTTATAATCTAATTTAAAACGTATGAAACATACTAGACAGGATTTGCACATCATAAAGTCATATATTTAGATTTACTATAACTTTTAAGTATATATAGGTAGATAGGTAGGTATGTGTTGATAATAATCATATCGTGGCAAGTACAATTCTTTTTGATACGATTATTACCTATTTTGTTCTCCAAATAACAATAAAAGTTAATGGACATGAAGTGCATCACACAGCAAGCTAAACTGTATACAACAATAACAACAACAACAAACAACAATACGCTCAAACAGATAATTGTTCAATGGCTCTATAAAAATATGCAATGAATTTTTATTTTTACAGGTTTTTTTTTACTGGAAATCTGTATGTTGGGAATATTTTTATATTTATAGCTCATGGTGTTTTTATTTACCTCTATATAAGAAATTTGTTTATTTTCAGTACATAAAATGTATAATGCTATTACTAAATAATCATTTCAATTGTCTAAGAAGGAGTTAAAATCCAGCAGCGTTTTTTGTTGCGCCAGGCACTTGGATTATAGCTTAAGCCTAGAATAGATCGATCACTTTTTGAATAGAATCTTGCAGATTTACGGTAATATTTTGATCGATTTTAGTCCGTATCTCAAGATGTATTCGCCCAGTCAGCAAATGCACCCGATTTTTGTACTTTTCAGGTCAAAACTACCATATATACTGAGTTTGATCGAAATTGGAGATAAAAATTTTTTTTCGATTTTTTGAATTTTTTTTAAGGGGTAAAAATCGAAAAAAACGAAAAAAAAATTTTGTTTAGGAATTTGATGAAACTCGGTGGATGAGGTAATTTTGATATAAAAAGGATAAAAATCAGGTTAATTTAACGATTGGAAGCAGAGTTTCCGAGATAACGCAAAATTTGTATCGATTTTAGCTCGTATTTCAAAAACTATTCGGCAAGTCAACAAATGCACCCGATTTTGTTATTTTTTGGGTGAAAATTGCCTCATTTACTGACTTTTATCGAACTTGGAGATCAAAATAATTTTTCGATTTTTTGCGATTTTTTTAAGGAGGTATCCCTTTGAAAAAATGTTAATAATAACTAATTAATTCTAAATAAAAGTTTTTATTTATATCAATAGTTTGATCCATAGTGACCATAAATCTTTTTCTTCAATAAAAATAAATAGACACACAAGCATCTTATTAAGAGTTTCGTGACCATACAGAGAGGAAAAAACCAGGACAAACTGATACAGAAAGCATATACTCACGCAAAAGTATAATATGATTATGTTGAATATAATAACACAAACCTCACAACAATTATTATTATTCTCCAGAATAGTGTAGTTATGAACCACGATTTTCCAAAAATACTCATAGATACATACACACATAGGTATAGGTTTAGTTAGTTACACACAATATAACAGATCTCTGACATCTCCTTAGGGAACATTGTCGTAAACATTAATAATATGTGTTATTGTATACCAAAACAATAATAAAACTATTTGAAACTCGTGTATACGAAAAATAAATGGAATTTATTATTATATAGCATCAAATATAATACACTTAATGAAAATAAAGGAAAAAAAAATTGGATAGGTAACACTCACTATAAGAATGAAGTAGACATTTATATTGCCAAACAAGTTGTCGTGTTGTGAGAGTTTGTGTTGCTTATATTCTAAGCAACTTCATAATATTCATTTTTACTACTAAACAAGTGAAAACAAACAATTGACTGACTTAATAGTTGAAATACCATGCATAGTCAGTGTTGATTTCTTTACCACATTACACATACAAACATGTGACACATACATAACTGATAATCAAGTATAGTACATATTATAAAATTTCCGCCTAATTGGCGCCCTCACCGGTAAACAGTGATGTTTACGAAAAATTGTTTCAAACAAAAGTTGTTTAATTTTTGATGAGGAACATTTTTAACATTTAAACTTTTGTTCTATTTCTAACGGTTTATAAGATGGTACCCAAGACCCAATTGACCTATGATGCTCATTTACGAACTTGACCTCACTTTTTACGTCCAGAGTACGCTGTAAAAATTTCAGCTCGATATCTTTTTTCGTTTTTGAGTTATCGTGTCCACAGACGGACGGACAACCGGAAATGGACTAATTAGGTGATTTTATGAACACCTATGACAAAATTTTTTTCCTAGCATCATTATTTTTAAGCGTTACAAACTTGGGACTAAACTGAATATACTATGTATATTTCATATATACATGGTATAAAGATACAGATAGGTATATACGCTAGACACCTACCTATCGTTCATTAAGAACGTATTAACGATTGTACAGGTTTTTTTGAATTCAATTGGACTTCATCATATTTGCTTAAACGGAGTGAGATTGCTAGGTCGTTTACAGTCGTTTGAGTTACTTAGAAGATAGGTGAATATTGACACTTCAGCACAGTTTATAAGTTTATTACATAAATAGATAGGCAACTCCACTGAACATGAAATGATGTCCAAAAAGCCACTTGGAGTAAGGCACTTAAAGTGAACTATTTAAAAAAAAATCGATTTTACTTTGTTAATAGTCAATAATAATCACAAATAAACACAACCTAAAGGCAATCAATACGATTTACAAGACCTAAACACTAAAATAAACTCAGTACATATCATAAAAAATCAGAGCCTAAATGGCTGAGCGGTTTAAGGAGTTTGACTTCGACTGTTAGTCCATTTAGACTTAGGTTGCGGGTTCGAATCCAGGCAGCGGAAGTGTGAACAATTTATAATTAATGGGAGTGCAGAATTGATCACATTGTCGTTGCTTGAATAAGAACGAAGTAACCGACTCCATCCACATCAAAATGTAATTGTAAATATGTTTGTAATTACATAAAATAAAAGATTAACAAATAATGATGTGGGTGGCCTCTGTTATAGGCGTATATGCCAGAGAAACGGAGGTTAAACCCCATTATTATTATTATTATTATATCATAAAAAATCAGAAAATAATATGAACGCACCTAAAACGACCTAAAATAAATTAAACTACTTAGCTAATGAACACAATGAAAACGACTTAAAAACTTAAATAATGTCACTGCACAAATGATCCAAAAAAAAGCCATGTAAAGTTTGAAAGACTCATTGTTTATTCATTTTAAAATCATATAAAATATTGTTTCCACAACCATTGAAATAGGTAAATTATTCTCTAAATTATTAGATGGTCCAATCATTTAATCGTGTAGAGCCATCTGGAGTAGACATAAACAACCAAATTCATGTTCACTAATAAAGGAAGACAGGCGTATAGCAAGTAATTGTCAGTAATTGTAAACAAACAAATACCAATAAGTATATGAAATAACATAATTTAAGTCCGGCAAAACTTTTATTTGAAGTATTTTTTAATTTATTGACAATTTACTTTATAAAACTTTATGAAAAACTTCTCTATTTTCGACAAGTTTAGACATAAAGTATTAATTATAAAATACTAGTATACATAAAAATGGTAAAATGGTCAATTATTTCGATTCTTTATGGGAAACAATGGTCCTGTGAACGTTTTTTTAATTTTGTACTTCAATTAAAATATCTTAATATGAACAACTAACAAACGTAAAGTTTATTCTTGTAACTAGTAGCTGAATAAAAAAAAACTTTTAACAAAAAGAAAACCGACTTCAAAAAAAAACTTTTCCAAAACAAATTAATATTCGCTAAAAAGTAAAAAATAACGATAATATAATGTAGTTAAAATTATGGTTTTTTTTGGAGTTGGTATAAGCCAAGGAAAGAACTCTGACAGAACAGTTTGCTACATTAGTTTGGCTGACACCGACTCCAAAAATAACAATAATTTTAAGTGTATTATATTATCGTTATTTTTTACTTTTTAGTGCATATTAATTTGTTTTGGAAAAGTTTTTCTTTTGAAGTCGGTTTTCTTTTTGTTAAAAGTTTTTTTTATCTTTTTAAAGCTTCCATTTTGTCAAAAATCAAAATTTTTTTATTTTGTGATTTTTAGTGGTTTTCTCATGGATGCCGTTGTCAGAACTAGACCAAAATGAAATGGGACCACACGGGAAGCGCCAGCTTTCAAATAGATAAAAAATCATCAAAATCGGTTGTCCCAGTCCAAAGTTCTGAAGTAACAAACATGAAAAAAAAAAATACAGTCGAATTGAGAACCTCCTTTTTTTGGTTTGAAGTCGGTTAAAAAATAATAGTACAAGAGGTATAAGGTCGATCTTCGTTCATCTGATAACCACATGAGACATATGTTTAATGACATTTTCTTGATTTTATTGAAAGCTTGTATGCGAACGGCAGAATGATTAAAACATAAAACGTGACTAATGGAGGCACGATTAATCGGCAAAGTTACACTTGCTGCTTTTTGGGTTGAGTTAATTAATGCATTCCAATATACTGGAAGATCAATATTGCTACGATTAGTCTGTGGTGGATTCTTTTATGAACATCCCCATTTTGAATACCAATGAGAAGTTTGTCTTGAAAAAGAATGAGAAGTTTCACCTTTTTAGTAATGCTCTCATAACAAATAGTAGGTCATAGACTGTAATATGTAAGCAATGGTTTTGAGGATCAGAATGCTCCTTGTAGAAGAAATACAGATCCCACAGGAGGGACAACGATATTACAGTAATGTTGTGGGTATTTTCTTCCCTTTTATAACCATACTTTTGTGTGTTGTATTCAATTCTATAGTGAACAACAACAACAACAACATGTTATATAACATGAAAGTGTACAATCATACAATCAAAAACAGTAACGAAAACTTCCACAACAAAGCTAATGTGATGCTGTAAATATTTATACAAGATGTTCTACAATTAACTGCTGAAGTCTTGGTGTCCTAGCGAAGCTTATAAAAACGAACGAAAAATTTTTTTAGCAGAACTCACTTTTTAAAATTTGTCCACCTAGTCATGGTAAAGACATTCATCTATTTCAAAGTTCAGGTCCGTAACTACGGCGTGGCAAAAGAGGTACCCGCCAACGGCGCATAAGAAATACAGGTGCAAAACAAAACGTACGTTTTATACGTAAGGCAAAAAGTTAGTAAGGAATGATGTAAAAGGTGCTCATTAGTTTACATTGCATTTTTTGGATTCTGATGACGTCATAAAGTTAAAAAATTCGATGTTTTTGATAACACAAGCAAATTTAATCCGATCTGATTGGAATTTTTTTTGAAACCCACTAATTTTTGGGTTATTTCGCTAGCTATTAATAATGTGCTTAATTCCGGGACCAGGATTCCACATTCTGGAAACCTCTTAGAGATAGGTTAATTCTGAAATTTGAAAAATATGACCCAAATTTAGTAGGATTACATACTTGGTTGATCAAAATTGGATAAAATTTGAATGTAATAGAGCAAAATTAAATTTTTTGGATTTTGATGACGTCACAAAGTTAAAAAATTTGATTTTTTTTTAATAGCACAGGCAAATTTGTTCCGATTTTATTAAGTTTTTTTGAAACCCACTAATTTTGGGCCATTCTTTTCACCTGTAATGCCAGTTTTTCGCTAGTTATCACTAACGTGCTTAATTCCGGGACCAGGATTGCACATTCTGGAAATCTATTAAAGCTAGGTTAATTTTTATCACAAATTTGAAAAATATGACCAAAATTTTCTTTTCACCTGTAATGCCAGTTTTTCGCTAGTTATCACTAACGTGCTTAATTCCGGGACCAGGATTGCACATTCTGGAAATCTATTAAAGCTAGGTTAATTTTTATCACAAATTTGAAAAATATGACCAAAATTTAGTAGGATTCCATACTTGGTTTATTAAAATTGGATCAAATTTGGATGTGATAGAGCAAAACTAAATTTTTTGTATTCTGATGACAACATTTGAACAAAATTTAAATTTCATGAATATTCCCGATGACAGACACAACGGATTTCATAATTCGGTACATTTTTGTACAACGTGTTGTTAATTTCTGTTGCTCCTCGGTTTTGTTACTGTTTTGTTAAATTCAATGTAGGAATGAACGAAGTCATCTTTTATATTTCTTCTTCATTTACTTTTAACTTTATTTTAAGGTTTTTGTATATAATATCATCTCTTTTTCTTCTCGTTGTCTCTCTGTACTTGTTCTTCTTGTTTCTTCTACTTCGCATCACATTTCCTCCAACATGTTAACTTATGAAACCCAAAAAAAAAAAAAAAAAACAGAAACAGCAACAACATATAATACACACAAATACAAAGTTATTTTAACAAACGGTATAATACTTTAATTTATATTCAGTGCACGTATAAATAATAATTGTTCATAATATTTTGTTCAATGTAATAAATATAGAACTTAATATAGAAGTTAGTGGTTTATACTACAAGTAGTAAAAACACAAAAAAACTAACACTTCAACTTAGAATCAACTTAGAATCAAAAGAATTGTTCATAAACATTACGATGTGAAAATAATAGAAAAGCTTAGTATCAGTTATTTTGATTACCATAGTCCGAAAGCAGTAACAGACTGTTGATCGTTTTCTTTTTTTCATAATCGTGGTGGCTTTGAACCGATAGTGGAAAGCATAAAAACCATAATTTAAAATAAATTTTAACAAGTGAAAACAAACAATTGAGTTAATTGTTGAAATACCATGCGTAGTCAGTGTTGATTTCTTTATCACATTACACATACAAACATGTGACACATAAATAACTGATAATCAAGTATAGTACATATTATAAAATTTTCGCCTAATTGGCGCCCTCACAGGTAAACAGTGATGTTTACGAAAAAATGTTTCAAGCAAAAGTTGTTTATTTTTTGATAAGGAACATTTTTCACATTTGAACTTTTGTTCTATCTCATTTACGAACTTGACCTCACTTTTTACGTCCTGAGTACGCTGTAAAAATTTCAGCTCGATATCTTTTTTCGTTTTTGAGTTATCGTGTCCACAGACGGACGGACGGACAACCGGAAATGGACTAATTAGGTGATTTTATGAACACCTATGACAAAATATTTTTCCTAGCATCATTATTTTTAAGCGTTACAAACTTGGGACTAAACTTAATATACTATGTATATTTCATATATACATGGTATACAAACCACGTTTGGTAAATAACTGATCTAAAAGGTAAAAAATAATTATTATAGTATACCATGCATATATAAAATATATATCAAGGTATACTAAGCTTAGTCAAAAGTTTGTAACGCTTTAAAATATTGATGCTACCAACAAAATTTTGGTGTAGGTGTTCATAAAATCATCTAATAGTCTATTTTCGGTTGTCTATTTGTCTGTTCGTCTGTCTGTCTGTCCGTCAGTAAACACGAACTCAAAAACCGTTTGAAATAGAACAAAAAGGTTAAAAATAAAAATGTTCCGGATAAAACAATAAACATCTTTTTTTGAAACATTTTTTCAGGGGACAAATTAGGCACAAATTACATAGTATATATTATATGTTAATATCAGTTATGTATGTGTGGCTATGTAAGAGTGGCTTTCTTTCTCTACTTACATGAAATTTTGCTAGTTGAATTAGCTTACTTTTCAACTCTCATATTTATAGTTTTGAAGAAAATGAATACCAGAATTTTACCCTGATTTGCTCCCACACGGAAGAGCACTGATATTTATGAAATAATGTTTCTGATAAAAGTTGTTAATTTTTTATAAGGAACATTTTTTATTAATGCTTAAACTTTTCTGCTGTGGTTTAAAAGATGGGATAGCCCTATTTTGCTGATTCAAGATCTCTAACTTACTTTCTACGTGTAAAACAACTTTCAACTAAATATCCTTTTTTTTCTTTTCGAGTTATCGTGTTTTTAGGCTGGTATATTCATTCATATCATCAATATTTCTAAGCGTAACAAACTTGGAACTAAAATTAGTATACTTTGATACATATTTCGTATATACAGGCTATTAAAATATTTGAATAGTCGATATATCTAAATAAAATACCTAAGTGTTAATTAATTTTTTATATTATTACCTTGCGAAATGGAATAAATTTAATTTAGGATATCCGAACTGTTTCCGTTATACCCACCATAAATTGAAGACAATAATAAAACATAAATCACCTGTTTCAAATATACATTGTTTTTTTTCTTCCTGTTACTTACTACATACACGCTATCGGATATGGAACAAAGAGAGATATTAGGCGTCAAATTTTTAAACTTCTTTTTTATTTGATGTATAAAGCCTTATTCAATTGGCAAACATAACTTTATATTTGATCTATAATAGAAAACAAATCTCTAGTTGAAATAAGATAATTGTGTTCAAACGTTACTAAGAAAAAAAAAAAGAGTTTGAAGTCAAAAGATCCTATGCTTATGAAAAATAGTGTACTGAAACCGAGAAGATCTGGTCCCGAAAATCGAAGGCAATTATATAATAGCAACTTTCTTATACATATTGCTCAGTGTATATGTACTCTGTCACACTCATTGATGTACACGGTAAGAAATTTTTTTTCCAATATCACTGTGTAAGTATAAGCGTAAAAGCGATACTGTATGGTATCAATGATTTTGGTTTGCAACAGAAAAAAATGAGCCGATGTCAATATGGGTGCCAGTCTCATATTGATTGGTGATATCCACAATACTTCTGGTGAATAGTACTATTTAACACTAGAATGTCACTGATGCTATCAATGGCATACCAGCAATATTAAAATAACAAAATAGGTTAAGAATAATATAGTGACGAGCAGTGTGGCAACAAACATAGCGTTTACATCTATACTGAATAGGATCATAGTTCAATAATATGTTGATAAACGAACCAAAGTTACAGCCCATAATGTAGTATGGGAATTAAGACCAAATTGTCGAGTTGAATTATTTACTCTAATGTAACGCCAAAGTTTTTATCGCAAACAGTATTGTAAATAATGCCATAGTTATGGATCTTACGGCAATATTATTTAGAGTCTGTCTCTATACCATACCAGCATTGTAATAAACGCAATGTATTTCTTACCGTGTAGTATGGGAAACGATTTAACAAACGAGTTGTATGCAGATAAATTAACGAAAATACTAAACTTTTTCAAAAGCAAATTTAAATGACACTAAATATATAATAATTAAAAAATTGTAAAACTCGTATATTTTCACAACAATAAATATAGTCTAGGCATTTTAATTGTCGAAATGGGTATAGGTATGGGTATGGGTATGGAGGTTAGCGGGCCATGCTCGAGCATCGGGCCTCGAAGCAATGGTTCAGAGCACCTAGCCAAATAGACCCTTGTACTCTATCCCTGCTACGCTTTTCAGTAGCTATTATAACCAACTGATGTACTGAAACCCAGGATCTGCCTAGCGCTGAGTTTTCTAATTTCTTCTGGTTCGACTATGGTCGGACCAAACCATTTCCTTCGCTTCTATATGAGTGCCGGGCAGTAACAGAGAAAGTGGATCGATGTTTCTTCTGAATTTTCTCCGCATCTGTCACACGCGGGAGATTGTCTTTTTCCAATCTGATGTTGGAACTTGTTCAGGTTATCATGCCCTGTGAGTAACTCTACGATGACTCTGATATCAGCTCTGTTTAGTTTCAAGATCTCCTCGGCTCTGTTACCGAGCGAGTTTTCTTCACCCAACAGGCTTTTGGTTTAATTTTCGAAACTTTTATAAATTATATTTGTCGGTAATAGAGCAACACACCCGGCCAGGGGTGCGTAATTAACCCATAAAACACATTCTCATCATTCACAATGGGTGGTATCAATCAAAACAAAAATTTTTAACCAATTTTTATGATAGCTTGTAAACAAACATTTGGTTTTATTGTATTCAGCTCTTTTTATATATATCGAATAACCTTTTAACATGGAAATGTCAGATGTATTTATGTAAGGAGAAAAAAAAAACAGATAAGGAAAAATTATAGCATACATTTTACAAGTAATAGTTTTATAATAACATATTACATTTCTCATACATTTACATATGTATATATGGCAACCAGCAGCACACAGCCAGCACACATATACTGATAAAAATGTGAACTGATTTTTTGTGCTTTTGACGTTAAAATACGTGTATGTTGTTATCAATAACATATACCTATAGGGATTGTAATGGAAAATTGAGCGTAACGAAATTATTTAACATTTCAAACTATAAATTATTATTGAACGTGTGTCTTTATTTCTACTATCTTCACTTTGCCCTTTAGAAGTATATATAACATATGTTCTCAAACTACTCTAGTTATTTCTATCCTCACTATTTTCTTTTAAGTGTTCAAGAAAAGCGACTGATATAGGGTGGTTACGAATTAAGAATTCTAGCTACAAAATAAAAAAAAAACTCAAAAGAAAATATCTATGATACAAGTTAAATTTACAAAATTTTAAAAACCCCCGACAAATTTATTGGATACGTAACCCTAAACTCGCACTTGAAACATATCTATGAAGACTCTCCATTAAATTACCGTTTTCCTTAAAGTATTTTCCAAATTGAACCGATTTTGAACATCATCGCCAATTTTTTTGTTTTTTCGGTTACGGAACGCTAAAAAGACTCTTCATTGAATTATCAAAATCGGTTCACCCGTTTAGGTGCTACGGTACCACAGACAGACACACATAACAGGCAAACTTATAATACCCTTTGTTTAGTTCGGGGGTTAAAAATACGGTTTTACGTTAATTCTGGAAGGAGAGATTTTGCTTAGTTTATCCGAGCTTAATATTTCCTTAGTACTAATCGACTTGTACTAACTCGTTACTTGAACAAATGAAATTTACAAAATATAAAAGCCTCCGATAAATATTTTGGGTTGGGAATACTAAACAACGAGTAGCAAAGTTGATCTATATTTGTCTTTAAAATTATTTACTTGGGATTTCAATATAGAAAATTTCATTCCCACTCCCATACCCACTATTGCACTCCCGGAGGCTTAGGTAGCAGATAGAATCACCCTCGAAGCAGGTTGTATTATATCGCGTAAAAATTTGAGCTCGATCGATGCATAACTATTTGAGTCCATAAACAATACACTAATGAACATTAAATTTTTATAAATATAGAAGATTTTAATTTATTAACTAAAAACTAAAAAATATTATCACATGAGCAAATAAAAAAAAAGTTCAAATAATTAAATAAATTTATTACATTTTCAAATACTCTAAAATGTTTTTATTTATATAATAGCTTTATTAACTTTTTTTTTTAATAATTAAAATTTGTATTTATATGAAGGAAAGTGTAGTATCTAGCATTAAATTTTTTCGTCAACGTCTTAAAGCCATTGTTTTTAAATATCTCTATGGAAATTGTCTGAGGAGCACAATTACTCCTCAACACTATGTATTTTTTTCGAAAATTCAAATATTAAATGCGATAAAACGTGTGAACCATACATAGTGTATGATCCATGGTACAATATCATAATGCACCATGAATCACACCTAAATGCATCTAGAACCACTTACCACGATTGTATCTGAAAGTGCTCTCTTCTTCATGTAAGTTCACTCTGGGAACGTCATTATACTCTGCAGGTGTTTTACAAAAATTATAGGATATTTAATTTAATAATGTTGTTTTATCGGTAGAGAATTAAAAACATGTCCTTGATTACCAACATAATATTTATATTGAATTTTTGATTAAGATTAAAATCAAAACAAGAACTACCCAATGGGAAGTTAAAAAATACACAGCATTTATTTCCTCACAAACAAGTTTGTTTTTTTTTCATAACTAGCTAATTAAAACTTGTTTTTAAAGTTCATTAAAAAATTTTCAATTCTCCGAAATATAATTTTTTTGTTAGGTATGGAAAGAAAACAATATAGTTGCCTATTATGTTATGAAAACAATGCGAAAGAGAATTCTGACTGTAGGTATTGATTTTATACATAAATAAATATACAGGTGGTTGATTATTACGCTCCATGGTGCTGGAACCAGGAATAATTATTTTAAACAAATATTGGTTAAGGATACACATTATTTTCCTATTTTAATTTTCGAATATACCGAATCTATTTCTTATGTTCTTTAATTCTATGATATTTAGTACTTTTATCATTAGGGAAAATTGAAATGTTAAAGTTTGCACCTGTGTTTATATATTTACGAAAATATTTTTTGTTTTTTTCCAGTGAAATAAAATTAGAAATTATGGGAAAGTCATTATATCACCAACATTGGTTGTGATATTTTGGCTATTTCTTTAAAAAAAAGTAAACTGATTCGCTTCCTCTGATCTTCTTGTCAATTTTATTGATAAATTTTGTGCCATAAAATATGTCGTTTAAATCAATAAAACTAATAATGAACTGATTTAATTGTTGAAATACCATGTATAAACAGGGTTGATTACGCAATCATTTGTTTTTTTCATGTAAGTAAAGAAAGATAGCCACTCTTACACACAAAGTAACAAGACTATCTCTCCTCTCACTTTTTCAGTGTAACGTATTTATAAATATTTGTATACATTCTATATAATGATTTTAGCCTAATTTGTGTCCTCACGGATAAACAGTGATATTTACGAAAAAATGTTTCAAGTAAAAGGTGTTCATTTTTTTATAAGGAACTTTATTATGATGATATGATATGATGATAAACTTTTGTTACTTGTATGTCCCTAACGGTATATACAAGATGGGTCCAACGAACACAAGACCCAATTGACCAATCATGCCCATTTACGAATTCGACCTCACTCTTTCCGTCCTGAGCACACTATAAAAATTTCAGGCTGATTTTGAGTTATCGTGGCGACAGGCGGGCAGACAGACGGACTGACAGACAAACGCAGAGCCGGAAATGGATTTGATGAACACCGATAACATAAAATGTATAAAATATTATAATAATCATCCTATATATGAGAAAAAGAAAATCATGAAATATCATAATAAACATTTTTTGCGTGCAATACGTTATTTTAAACGATACAAACATGAGATTATTAACACGAAATTCGTTAATCTGAGTAGTACGAATGTAGCAGGTATAGACGAATGTAGAGACAAGGTAACTAACTCTATATTTGTAGTAAGCGTCATGCCACACAACCACTATACATTGTGCATGATATGTGGACTGTCCCATAAACGCATTTGGGCATAAAAGGCATTACAAAAAGGATATTTTCAAATGTGACTGACATTACACTTGACCCAAAATCCCTTTTATTTTGCGTCATATTATGAATACTATTACGTTAACGGTTTTAATTTAGGTATAGTTTTATTCTACATTTATCCCTCTGAAGTAAAAAATGCAAATGTGACTGACACTACATAAAAAATAAGTCGCGTTTGAGAGTGTTTTTAAATTGCGAATATGTCTCTTTGTGAAGATTTATTTAAGAAAAAAATCATTGAAAATCGATATAAAATACATTGGCTCTTATGGAGGAATCTCAAAAAACGAAATATTTAGAAAGTTTTTGATAATTTTCACTTGGAATTAATAAAAACAACTTTTTAATAGAAAATTAATATAGAAACAATGGCATAGAAAAGAAACAAACCAAGTGTCTCCACTCATATAGAGGATTTAAGAGCAGGGTAGATTTAGGGTTGAAATTATTTTTATCTTATTTTCAACTTTGATGATGAATTTTGTTATAACTTCATGAATGTAGATGAAAAATAAGAATAAAATATTTCGATATGTGCCTTGGTTTTCGAAATATCGCGATTTTTTTAATAACACAGGCAATTTTGATCCGATCTTATTGGAATTTTTTTTGAAACCCACTAATTTTGGGTCATTCTATTCAGCTGTGATGTCAGCTTTCCGCTAGTTATCACTTATGTGCTTAATTCCGAAACCAGACCTCCACATTCTTGAAACCTATTAGTGCTAGGTTAATTTTGACCACAAATTTGAAAAGTATGGCTCAAATTTAGTAGAATTACATACTTGGTTTGTCAAAATTGGATAAAATTTCGATGTAATAGAGCAAAATGAAATATTTTGAATTTTGATGACGTCATCAAGTTCAAAAATTCGATTTTTTTAAATAACACAGGCAATTTTGATCCAATCTTATTGGAATTTTTTTTGGAAGTCACTAATTTTGGGTCATTTTATTCATGTGTGATGTCAGTTTTTCGCTAGTTATCACTTATGTGCTTAATTCCGAAACCAGACCTCCACATTCTTGAAACCTATTAGTGCTAGGTTAATTTTGACCACAAATTTGAAAAGTATGGCTCAAATTTAGTAGAATTACATACTTGGTTTGTCAAAATTGGATAAAATTTCGATGTAATAGAGCAAAATGAAATATTTTGAATTTTGATGACGTCATCAAGTTCAAAAATTCGATTTTTTTAAATAACACAGGCAATTTTGATCCGATCTTATTGGAATTTTTTTTGAAACCCACTAATTTTGGATCATTCTTTTCAGCTGTGATGTCAGTTTTTCGCTAGTTATCACTTATGTGCTTAATTCCGAAACCAGACCTCCACATTCTTGAAACCTATTAGTGCTAGGTTAATTTTGACCACAAATTTGAAAATTATGCCCCAAATTTAGTAGAATTACATACTTGGTTTGTCAAAATTGGATAAAATTTCGATGTAATAGAGCAAAATGAAATATTTTGAATTTTGATGACGTCATCAAGTTCAAAAATTCGATTTTTTTAAATAACACAGGCAATTTTGATCCGATCTTATTGGAATTTTTTTTGAAACCCACTAATTTTGGATCATTCTTTTCAGCTGTGATGTCAGTTTTTCGCTAGTTATCACTTATGTGCTTAATTCCGAAACCAGACCTCCACATTCTTGAAACCTATTAGTGCTAGGTTAATTTTGACCACAAATTTGAAAATTATGCCCCAAATTTAGTAAAATTACATACTTGGTTTGTCAAAATTGGATAAAATTTCGATGTAATAGAGCAAAATGAAATATTTTGAATTTTGATGACGTCATCAAGTTCAAAAATTCGATTTTTTTAAATAACACAGGCAATTTTGATCCGATCTTAAATATCGAAAGCTGATTAATTAAACAAAATTTTTAATTTTCGGTATTTTGAAAATAACGCCAGATATCGAAAAATTTTATTCTTACTTTTCGTCTTATATCGTCTTAAACTCCCACTACCGTGAAAGTTGTACAGCCATTTTTGTTAGTGAATATGGACCTATTCCCCTTTCTACATTATAATATCTATACATAGAGGTAAAAATCATACATAACAACATACCAATGTTGAGAAAAACAAAAAAATTTATGCACGAATATGTTGTGAAAAAAAAAATAACAAAATAATATACCATAACAAACAATTAGTACAACTGAATGTAAAAAGTAGCTACCTACTGTATAGAAGGTGGATTTGAATTTTTTTTGTATTTTTAAATATTCTAAGATGTGTAGGAACTTAGCAGGGGAATTTTCGAATTTAAAAAAAAGAAAAGTTGTGCTAGATTGTGCTAGAATTGTGCTACAATGTGCCGCCGAGAAAATTCGAAAATTCAAAAAAATAGAGAAATGGCGGCCAAAAATTAAATTTTACCTCAGCAGGGGAATTTTCGAATTTAAAAAAAAGAAAAGTTGTGCTATATTGTGCTAGAGTTGTGCTGCAATGTGCCGTCGAGAAAATTGGAAAATTCGGAAAAATACAGAAATGGGAGCCAAAAATAGTTTTTTTCGTTAGCAGGAACTTAGCAGGGGAATTTTCGAATTTAAAAAAAAGAAAAACTGTGCTAGATTGTGCTAGAGTTGTGCTGCAATGTGCCGTTGAGAAAATTGAAAAATTCGAAAAAATACAGAAATGGGAGCCAAAAATAAAATTTTTATTTTGTATGTATGTGTTTATCACATGTATGAATGTATTGTGTATAACAAATACAACACATTTAATATTATATATGACTATTGGTTCTTAATAGTGCCTGTCCTTGAAATGTACATTTGTTTTGTCTCAACTAATTCAAAAAAGTACCTTATGAAGACATCGCTTACTATTAAAATATTAACTGATATATATTTTTGATGTTCACATAATTTCATTTACTGTTTGCGTATCAATACTTGTACTTCTTTGTTTTTATTAACAAATCAAAATTTTCTTCTGTTGATGTTTTAGATATATTCGATTTTATTAAAGACAATTTTCGTTTTAATTAAGTATCCTGTTTTTCTTTTTGGGTTTTTTGTTATTTGTTTTGGTAGTTTTTTGTGATTATTTTAAAGAGAGTTTTCATTTTCATTTAGAATTCAGTTTTTTTGTTTTGTTTTGCTTTGTTTTTGTTTTGTTTTGCTTTGTTTTTGTTTTTTTTTTTTTATATTTTTTTTTGTTTATACGTGTATGGTATTTTTTTTTAAATCTTTAATTTATAATCATGGAAAAACCACGTCCTCTTTTTATAATGCAATTAATAGAATTATTGAAATCATCAAAATTTGAAGTAGTTTCTGATAAGGGGAAAATTTTACCTCCAAAAAGTGAAGTTTACATAAAACTTTCTGAAGCTATGGAAGACTCTTTCCGTAAAAAACCTAAGTATATTTATACAATTCTTTTAGAGAATAGATATGATATTTTGACGGAGATATTGGAATCCCGAAATATCGTTGATAATGCCGAAAAAATCGACTCTAGTAATGACTCTATGAACTCCACGTTGGATGCAGTCATTGAATTCGAAGTTGATTTGACTGAGTTCTGGTCCGATATTGTCCCTGAATCTATTATTTATAATTTTCAAAGAAAAGGAAAATATGAATTGCGACGATTAAAGCGGCATGCATGGACACATGCATTGTATGATGCTATATATGCTGAAGTTAAGATACCTTGTGCAATAAATTTTAAATATAATGAAATATCTGACTCAGGAGTGTTTCTAAAAGTCATTGGGGATTGCCCAGATTGTAAAGCTCATTTTGTCGGCCAAGTCGTTAATTTACCTCAACAGAAGGATTCAATTAAGATGGAATGCTTTATTTATGAGTTTGATCGATCGGTAAAACATTCTACCAAAAGACAGTTGAAAGGAGAGCGTAGACAAAAAGTTGCGAGGGAAATGGTTGATGGAAATTTTATACCTAGTACTTGGAGGCGAAAAGAAGGCGATCGTTTGATAGATTGTATTGGGGATGATGAACCAGCGCACCTACCCAGTTCTCAAGTTCTTGGAAAAGCTAAAATGCAAATAAGAGATAAAATGCTTGGATTGATAAAAACCAATAACATTTTCGAAAGCTTTGAAAATATGAAATTTGGTACCAAGTACGGGACAGCAATTCATTCTGTCGGCTTTATAGAATTTTTTGTGCATTACTGGTCCAGAGAACAACTTGCAGTCTATAAAAAATTTCATAACACATTATATATCGACGGAACTGGTTCGGTAGTACGTCCTATTAAAAGACCTAATGATTATAGTCCCCATATTTATCTTTATCAAGCCGTATGTCAAGCTAATAATAGAACTGTACCTGTTTTCCAAATGCTCTCTGCTGAACACCATACTGACGCAATTTCTAAATGGCTCTTGGAGTTTTTGAGAATAGGAGCCAAGCAGATATCTTCATTTCCTTTGCCTGAAGAAGTAGTAACTGACTTTGACAAAGCCCTACTTGGCAGTGTTGCTAGAGTTTTTGCACAAAAAGCAAGTTTAAAAGAATATTTATCATCATGTTTTGAATTTTTAACCGGCACAATCAAGAATGCACCTATATGTATACTTCGTCTTGATATTTGTCATTTTATTAACATGATATCAAGGTGGAAATGTTATAGTGGAACTCCATATGGTGCAAAATCGATGTTGATCAGATCAGTTGCTCTATTGCGTCAACAAGAAACTTTAGATGCGTTTGAAAAAGTTGCTGAGGACATTTTTTTGCTTGTTTTAAGTCGTAATGGGGATAGTTTCAGCTTATCCGACAATGCGAGGATTCGTTTAACATCATCAATTAAGGGAACTCCAGTTGAAGAAATAACGGATTATCCAGCTCAGGAAGATGTTTTACTAGAGAAAGATATTGAAATTCCAACTGAAAACTCCCTTGGCTTTCAAAAATTACAAAAAACGACAAAATATCAGGAGCTTTTAAATTCATATGGAAATGAAGACTCGAACATTTGGCAATGGAGCAAAAATTTATATGACAAGTGCCTTGAAAAAATTAAAAGTGAAGCAAAAAGCGATCTTGGACATGTCAACGGATTTTATAATCCAAAATTTGCGAGCTACTTGACGTCTTTGTTGCCATATTTTCCAATTTTTTCCGAAATAATGCGAAAAGCTACTGGCCGTGGTTCAGTTAACGCAACTTCAGCAGCTGTAGAATCAGAGTTTAATGATTTAAAACATCGAACATTAATTAATGAACAACACCCACTACGCGCAGACAGATTTGTGGCTACCCATTTGATGTCACTGCCTGGGAAAATAAAATTAGCAATGGCTGGCCAAACCGAAGCAGTCGCATTTTCGAAAAAGGAATTAACGAAATCAAATATAAAAACTGCGAATATAATTCATGTAGAACATGGAGACAAAATAAAAGAGACTGAAATTGAAAGTGAAGAAAAAGAATTTGAAGACCAGAAAACCTTCAAATTGCGATTAAGCAGCTCAGATGAAAAAATTTCTGGCAGTGATGTCAATGAAGTAGAAAAATATCCTGATGAATATTCCAAAAACATCGATTTAGAGCCAAGCCAGAAATCGAGAGCCGTTTCATCAACAACATTAAAAGACGAACATGTTAACGAAGCAATATTGGAATTAAAGGAACAGCACAATTGGCGAAATAAAAATAAATCAACAAAAAAATCTAAATATGTAAAAGCATGCCCACAGTTTGATTCATCAAATATTGGGAAATACACTTCCTTGCCTTTAATACTTAACGGTAATAATTGCAAAATTGTACGTGATGGATCAAAATTAATCAATGTCGAAAATACTTGTGCATTTGATAGTGTCTGTCAGATTTTGGCAATGGCTGCATGCAATAGCCCAAGCTACCAAAAAATTGTAGAAGAAGGTAGAGCAGGCATGCATACATGCATACAAACATTGGTAAAAAAAGGTCTATGCGCACAATTTTATAAAGAGCGTGCAAAAATATTGCTAAATATTTCACAATTAGTCCACCATATTACACAAAATATCATTACGCTTCAAGCTGAATGCAACATCGCAAACTTGATAACTGAATTGTTCTACTCTCTACCAAGTCGAACATGTGAATGTAAATGTTCAAAATGTGGTACTCGCACATTCCAAACTAACGTATTTATAAGCATTAATTATAGTCCATTACTTTCCAATGGAATAAAATCCTTAGAAGAAGCAGTATCGATGGGTAAATATAATACCCCAAACTGTTGTGAATTATCACAATTACAAAATGTTAAGTACGGACCGCATTTATTTTTCGAAGTTGACATTGGTAGGAATGTAAAAGAAGCCCTAAGTAATGTTCCAAAATTTGTAACCATAGGTGGTGCTCAATATAACCTAGCTGGAGTTATTGAGTATAAAGGCTCTATTAGTGTGAATTCTGTTGGGCATTACATTGGCTATTATTGGACTGGAAACGTATGGCTTAAATATGATGATATTTCCCGAATCAAAAACATACCGCAAGTCGATGACTCCCATGAAGTTAATATTCATATTTGTGTATATACAATTTAAAATATATATCGAAGCATACACCCCAATTAACCTCCAATTAGATATCCTCAATAAATCAAACGACTACAATCCCATGCTAAAAATTGCGGATAAAATATTTCGGTAAGACTTTTGTCTAATTAACTTTGAATACTTATGAAGATCTATTATCCATCAACATCGGCAATTTCTAGCGCTAGGGCGAGATACCAAGAAGTGTATAATTCATATTATCAACTGTACTCACCTGTACCTCACAAAACTGACGCTATTAGAGTTACATGAAACTAACTTTACCATAAAGGAGCTTTTTTTCAACATGATTTCTGGTAGGTCATTTTACCCGGAAAAGCATTTTGACATGGGTTGAAAGTCTAAAACGGAAAAATTAGATATTTTATGCTTAAACATCAATCAATATTAAAGCATTTTTCACAATATCATCAGAGCTATCTTTTAACTATCGTATTTTGATAGAATGTGATTTTCCTAATTAAACTTAAAATTAAAGTTAATACATTTATAAATTTAAGGTAAATAATAAATTGCCTAATAGAAGAAATATACATTGCATATGTATGTGCGAACCAATTAAAATTATGTTTGTATTAACAATGTACACGTATTGACACACACAGGCATTTGTTATATAGGTGTACAACTACAGAGAAAAATAATACATGAACAATATCAATTTATATTTATATACAATACATACAAACAAAAATTTTATTTTTGGCTGCCATTTCTGTATTTTTTCGAATTTTTCAATTTTCTCAACGGCACATTGCAGCACAACTCTAGCACAATCTAGCACAGTTTTTCTTTTTTTTAAATTCGAAAATTCCCCTGCTAAGTTCCTGCTAACGAAAAAACTATTTTTGGCTCCCATTTCTGTATTTTTCCGAATTTTCCAATTTTCTCGACGGCACATTGCAGCACAACTCTAGCACAATATAGCACAACTTTTCTTTTTTTTAAATTCGAAAATTTCCCTGCTGAGGTAAAATTTAATTTTTGGCCGCCATTTCTCTATTTTTTTGAATTTTCGAATTTTCTCGACGGCACATTGTAGCACAACTCTAGCACAATATAGCACAACTTTTCTTTTTTTTAAATTCGAAAATTCCCCTGCTAAGTTCCTACACATTATTCTAAGGTAACTATTTTAGTTTCATACATACAAAATTTGTTATTCTAATTTCAATCTTTTTTTTTTTTTTTTTTTTGTCTGAATAATGTCGACAACAATATCATAAAAAATATAAGACTATTTATTTTAACGTATGAATAACAATGAAGTTACAGGATTTACCAACGATTTTGACTAAGACAGATAAACAAATCAAAATTGATTTTTGTGTTGTATACCATACACTTGATGGGCCGCAATTTTGACTTGTAAGTGTTGGCTTTACATTAACTAAGCGATCCGTCAAGCAAGTTTGAGAACTCATTTAGCCAACTAGTCAGTCTGGCTTATTGAATAAACATAATAAATAATAAGTTATTAGTCTATTACCACAGTTATATATGTATATCCTATCTGCCATGGTATTTTTAGCAGACTCTGTTGCCAATACAAATAAAAATAGATAGCAGTGTATCACAAAAGGCAAATTAAACAATTATGCTGTAACAAACATCGATAGGCATATATGGCCGTAGCTTTACATTGATAGAAAAGTACACCAAGATATTGGCGTGAAAGTCTTTAAAAAAATTCATGTTGAAACCATGCCCGTTCAAGTTCAAATAGTCGATTTTTAATTTTGAAACAAGATATTATAATTTTAACTCATGGAACAATTCTGAAAAAGTTTCTAGAAAAAGATAAATCAAAACTGTTAGAAAACTGTCAAACAGAGCAAAATTTGAAATAGCATAATTGAATTTTAAACAACTAGGGGTAAATTATTGTCAATAGAACACGAGAGTGAAGTTTGAAGTAAAAACGTAATTGGGTAAACAAATAGGTAATTGCACATTCTGTGAACTGAGTTAAATTTGTGGTTACAGAAAACTTAAAACTACTTATAATAAATTGGCAAATGAAATTTCCCTGAAAGCGAGTTGATAGTCCGCTGGTTATAGGCTAGCGACGTCACATTAAATTGAATATGTTGCGCTCTAGGGGATATAATGTCATGTACTAAAACCAAATTTTATAATGAGCACTTTTTAAATATAGGCATATGTAATGACGACTTTAATTATCATAAATTATTTAAAAGCGAAATTAGATAGTCGGCGGGGTTTTAGTTTTTGAACTTTATTTTATTAACTCAATATAGCTCCAATGTTGAAAAAACTATGGGTGCCAATCAAATAATCGGTAACAAAATTTGATTAGTTTTTTGTGAAATTAACTATGGATAAATAATTCTCAGTAGTAGTTGGTACGAAATCAACATGTAAATTTTTATAAAAATTTCGATAAAATAGTATACATATACAGGTACTGACTGTTTTATAAACATTGAAAAGTTTTTCCAGTGATGGTGAGTAATGGAAAAATAGTAAAAATATTTATGAAATTTACATATAAATTATGTAATATTCAGAGAAAAACTCCAACCAATTTGTTTTATATTTCTATATAAGGTTTACACATATATCTAGTTTTACCTCTTTCTCTTGACAGATTATGTAGCAAACTATACTCTTCAATCGATACTAGATAATACATATCTAGTTCAAGTCCGATAAAAAGCGTTTGAAATTTCATTCATTGAGATGTCATATCCATAACGTATGTAACTAATGTCAATAAAGGTCTTATTTTAACAAATATTTTTAAATTTCAAACTAATTTTCTGAGTAAAACAAAAGGCTCAATGCACGCATAGCCCAAAAGTTCTTAGTTTTAGTAATATTTTACCTAGCGGTTGAGAAACACACAATAAAAATTGTAGAAAAATGAAAATCATATAAATCAAATCCGTGGAGAGGTGTCCTTAGTAAAGGTATTAGTCTTATTACATTATGTGTGTCATAATTGCTTAAACTAGCAACTTATTAGTAAAAGTTCTTCCTAGTGAAGCTTTCTCTTTCATGAGACGCCTATTGTGTTTCATTAAGAAGATAATTAAAAACCAATGCAAATATCGTTTTACGATATTTGATCCATCTAGTTATAATTATTGTCTATGATAGTTGTATAGATAATGGTTAATCTTGGTGACATTCACAGGTGGATCTGCTTCTGCGCAAGGTAAGTTGGGTTAAGTTTGAGTGGTTGTCCTAGCTGGGGACAAACTAAGACCATAGAGTCCGTTGTGATACCACAAAACGGTTGGCCTATCCCGACCATTTTTTCATGAACCATTTCTTCTTCATGAACCGCAGGAGTGCTTTGACGTCAACGGAATTCAGATCGAAAAGGTCGTCAAAGAAAGGTTGGTTCAAATGAGTGAACCTCTTCGTGGCTAGAGCTGGTGACTTGCTATTCCAACATGATGACTCGTCGATATTAGATCCAAGAAACTCCAATAAAATTCGTCGCAATGGTAGCGTATTACCCAAAAATGACATCAAAAAGGACTCACACTGTATTTATATTGTTGCATATGTTGGCTCAAAAATATTCATCTCGTTTAGGCAGTACTTGTAGTTTGAATAAAACTGATAGTAGTGTGATATGGTATGCAATCAAAAAGTATTGCTATTTTTATTTACTTTAAATTGAAATCTATATAAGTCTATCGCACACAAATAACCTAAGTTTTTCAATCATATTCGCACTGCATATCATCATATGCTAAATGCCTGTCTATCTATAAACTACTAGTTTATCGATAGACAGGCATTGGCATATTTACTTTATTATTTATTGCAGTCAACTGTTGTTTAGAAAATTGGGTAAAATCTTTTTTAGATTTATTTTTGTATTTCGTTAATTGCGTTTGTAACATTTAATGTCGAAATACATCGAGCTGTTTGGACAATACGAGGTAATATAGAAATGTACATACAAATATATACACACACACAAGATTCGTACGAAAAACATAACCACTCCTTGACAATCAGGTCGAAAAGGTTAAATATTTGATTATTTCGCGAAAATTTGCCCGTTCCTTAATGATGTGCATATTTTATTGTTAGAAAAAAACGGTTATACAGTCGAATCGAAAATTTACACAAAAATGTCTGAAAAAGTATTGGTCGTAGAAATGAACATTTGATGAGAAAATTCAAGATAATTGAAAAACGCATCGTGTGAACCAAGGTCCGGTGCTAAGTCTTTTTGTTCATTTGTTATAAACGATAAAAATTTCAAACTACCCAAATTTTTTTCTCGGAAAAAATAAGAACTTACAAACAGTACGAAGACAAATACCTTATTTAGGCTTTTATACCAGCGGAGATAAAGCTACTAATTTTTAAAATTGAAAGACCGAAAACAGAAGTTTCAGTTCAGATATTTAAAAATAAACCTCCAGGGGTAAAAAAAGACTGAAATATCTATGACATGTTAAAATGTGAATATATTCTAAGTATGTACATTGAGGGGGTTCGCTTATCGTTATAACGAAGCGTGAATTAAATTTTTATCAGAGATTTATAACCACCTATATAACTATCTAACAACCTTAACGTATGAAACAAATTGTGTTGCGTTACCACGTAACACGTCCTTTTTTACAACTCATTAGTACAACTAGAATATGTATTTTAAAAAGGGGTAAAAAGATAAAATTATGATGAATGCATCGATGTGTTATAAATTGTTTGATAAAACTAATTAATAATTTTCATTTACAACAATTTAGTTGTTAATTATACCCTGTTTGTATATTAATTATACCCAAATTATATTCATAGTCTATTAACGAAAAATGCCAAGCGTAAAATAATATAGTATCAGTTAAATTATCATTTATAGATTTGATTGAATTTTATTTCTATACATCACAAAGTTTTGCTGTTTTAATCGTTAAATTTACTTATTTGTATTGAAAACCCTAATAATTTTAAAATAAAATAGGCGCGTTAGTTTGCACTGCTGCAACGAAGAAGTTTGCACGTCTGTAAGAAGCGCGCGGGTAAGTTAAACTCGGCCAAAATGACCACGTAATATTGATATACAGTTTGACAACTCTCGATAGCTATTTAAAATGTATAAAGTAAGAAGAGTTTTTATGGACGTTCTTATGTATAAAACAAAGAAGGGATGTACTGTGTGTGATGCGCGCTGTATCGTATGTGTACAACTTCAAGTGATGTACAAGTGATGAGACCGACCAGCAGTGTTCATGTATACACATATGCAACTACAGATCAAATGATATGATTACACGTGCATGATACACAATACTTTGTCAGAACACTCTTTGTCTTATACATAAGAACGTCCATAAAAACTCCTCTTACTTCATATCTGTTAAATGGCTAAAGAGATGGTTAACAAACTGTATACAACCTGTTTATTGTATATTGATGAATTTGACGTGCGTTTGGAAAGAAAATGGAAAATTTTAGACCAATATGCTCATAACTCGAGGCCTGACGGGTTACCGAATGATTTAAAAATAATCCATTTGCATAATTACACGTATAAACGTATTTTATTAATAGTAGGCTTAAATAGTTAAGCTGGTTTAAAACTAATGGTTTCCTTTTAATGTGTTGCATAAATGACTAAATAAATAATGAACCGAACAATTCGAAAACAGTTTATGTGCGTAGCCTTTTCCTTTGATGTATTTAAAACACAAAATCACAATGACCTAATAAAATTGAATGTAAATAAAAGAACGAAACACAAAATATAACAAAGTAGAAACTTTTTTTAACCTTCAGAAGTCGGTTTGTCTTATAAAGACCCTTCAATTTTTTTTGAAATACCGGTGTATCTACTTCGTTTACGAATTAAGCATTAAGAAATTTTTGCAGCTCCGAGAAAATTTAAAACTGGAACCAGTTTACAACCCACCTCAAATTTGATATCTTATTTGAAAGAGCACACAATTGTCTCTTCAACCATGATAAACAAATGAAATCGATCTATTGATTTTTAAGATAAACTACCCAGAAGATGGAAGATATAAATTCCAGAATTGTATGCCTTTTCAAATGAGGTATCACAGGGGGTGCCATTTTAAAGCCTAGGAAGGTGGGAGTGAAAGGATGAAACCTTAAATTCTCTAGGTGAAATTTTTGAACTTCCCCCTCACAATATCTAAACCGACGTTTTTTCACTAAAAACAATGTTCACATCAGGTCAAGAGTTATTAAAAGATGGATACTTTTCAAATGAACACACTGTATAACGGGATTAATAACTTTTTTATAGATTAAAAATTTTTATCAGAATGGAAAAAATATTGAAAGATCAAAGAAAACCAAATATTCAATACCAATTTATTCTATGAAACAACGATGATTCAAAATCCAACTTGTATTTTATTCCGTTACACGAACAGTAGAATAAAACAAACAGTGAATAAAAATAAATTGTAATTTGTATAAAAATAGTGTGTTAAAAGACTTCACTCTGGTATTGTAGCTGACAGACATGGGACTATGTCTCTGATCCTGACTCAATGTATAAAGATTTTTATTTTATCCCTCTGATTTTCCTTTAACCGACTTAAAATGTCAAAAGAAGATCTTCAATTTCGATTAAATTTGACTTTTTTGAAAACCATTATGAAAAAAATCATGTTGATCCTTTGCTCTATGAAAATTTAAAACAAATCTCATTGGTTGGGTTGGGTTGGGTTGTCACGGGAACCATAATGTGAGATTAAAAGTTCTATTCTAGTCTATGAGCTATCTCTGTGCCAAATTTTGTCTAGATCCGTTCTGGCGTGATTGAGTGACAAACATCAAATTCATATTTCCATGATAAGAATATATGTCAGATTTAAGTATCGATTTTTTTGCAAATACGAAAGATTAGGTATAATCAAAATATACAAATCGATCGGAACATCGCCCGATAACTATCAACTGACCAATTTTTTCTGTTAAATGCATGGTTTTCATGTATATGGTAAAAAATTGGGTAGAACTTGGAAAATCGCTGATTTTTCGGAAATCAACATTTAAAAATTTAAAATGGTATACGTGGCATGACCGTGCTCAACACATTAGAAAATTTTGTGAAATGTTATCTAACTTGATGGGGCTAGTCAGCTATGTTTCAAAGTCGGTTCAGTTTAAAAAGAGTTCCAAGAAAAAGGAAGAATATAAATACAGGAATAAACTTTCTTTAAAGTTGGTTTTTTATTTTATTTGTATTAAATCAAAAATGATATAGCATCCTATCTACCTACCCTCATAAGATAAGATTTATTCTTCATTTACACTGAGTGGCATCATTCTTTGCGTTATATTTATTATCATGATTGGTGAGATGTCACAATCGTTTTTACCTTTCCATATCAATAAATTCAATATATTATATACTTTATAAAGAAATCAGTTCAAATACAAAGTGAGTGACTTTTTGGGACTAGATTTAATATTTCTTTAAAATTTAACTAAGAATAATTTAGACTTTGAGATAAGCTCAAAAATTTAATATTTAAAAATTGTTTTTATAATGTAGATACATAAAATATTAAGTTTAGTTGCAAGTTTGTAATGCTTAAAAATATTGTTGCTACGAACAAAATTTTGGTATAAGAGTTCATAAAATCATCTAATAAGTCCAATTGTGGTTGCCTGTCCGTCCATCATCACGATAAATAAAAGGCGAAAACAGATATCAAGCTGAAATTTTTATGGCGTGCTCAAGATGTAAAAACTATAATTGAGTTCGTCAAGGAGAAACATGCATCAATTGTATCTTGAGTCCATAGGACCCATCTTGTAAGCCGTTAGAGATAGAACAAAAGTTTAAATATAAAAAAAGATTCCTTATAAACAAATTAACAAATTTGATTCCAAACATTTTTTCGTAAACATCACCATTTACTGGTGGGGGCGCAAATTAGGCTAAAACATTATATATTTTACTTATAACACATACAAAGCATCTAATGTTTGAAACTGACAATAACTTGACGGGCACAGCACACTATATAACATATACGACTTTCGTACAAATAGATGTGTAGTTGTTACTCATTAATACAAAACAACTACATAGCTACTCAGCCAAGCAACGAACTTCATCATACCTCGCGTTTTTTCGGGTTACTACATTTATATTACTATTAACACAGACAAAGCAACTATTGTTTGCAACTGACAATAACCTAACGAACACAGCACACTATACAACACTTCAGGAATAAATTCCAGTCGTGCGTCGGAATTGACTTTCCAATAACAATATTTCGGAAATAAGACCACAGATCGAAATTTGGTAAATAGATTTTTCGTTCGTTTTGATAAATTTTGTTCAGTAAGTGTACACAGTCAATTATAGAATACCCTGTATATATTGAAAATAGCGTTTTATTTACAGAAACTTCTTACATCTTATTTTTAATATTTGCATTATGCATTTTGAAAATGCAATGCTATTTTATTCATCACAAAATTTATTCGTTCTCTTGTTGTGACTGAGTGTGTCGTCCTCATCATGAATAATAGCAGCCAGGCAGAGAGCAATGATGAGTGAATGAATGTATATAAGTTTTTAAAAATTTAATCATCATATTTGATTTCAACTTAAAACAAAAAAATAAAAATGAATGAAAGAAATCAGATCTTGTACATTATTCTTTCTTGTCTATATACTTATACGTCATAGCTCTTTAGATTCCAACATTTATTTATATTATATTTTTTTCCTTTTTATATCGTTCAGTTTAAGGTAAATAAAATAAATGATTATAATCAAGTTTACTTATGCCGTCTTTATATAATCTTTGCACGATTGTTAAATATTATTCATTCGATTTTTCGATATGCGAAAAAGTATTTGTTCTGGTGGTTTTTAATTTTAAAAAAAATGTACAGTACTTTTTATAGATTTTTTTACTTTGATTTATTAATTTGAGTTTGCTATTGTTTTTGACTGGGAGGATAGTAGTTAGAGGGGATATCCAAATCGCTAGCAATGATATTATCTATAAAATTTGAAATAAGCCATAGAGGTGCAAAACAAAAGTTGTCAATTTTTCGCTAGCTATCACTTATGTGCTTAATTCCGGGACGAGGACTCCACATTCTTGAAACCTAAAAGAGCTACTAAAATTTGGATCTGATAGAGTAAAATTAAATTGTTTGGATCTTGATGACGTCATAAAGTTAAAAAATTCAATTTTTTTGAGAACACAGGCAAACTTGTTCCAATCTCATTGGAATTTTTTTTGAAACTCACTAATTTTGGGTCATTCTTTTAAGCTGTGATGTCAATTTTTAGCTAGCTATCAGTTATGTGCCTCATTCTGAGGCCAAGACTCCATATTATTGAAACCTATTAGAGCTAGGTTAATTTTCATCATAAATTTGAAAAGTATGACCCAAATTTAGTAGGAATGCATACTTGATTTATAAAAATTGGATAAAATTTGGACATGATAAACCCCCTAATTTTTGGTCAGTCTTTTCAGCTCTGATGTCAATTGTTCGCTAGCTATCACTAATGTTCTTAATTCAGGGACCAGGACTCCATATTCTTGAAACCTATTAGAGCTTGGTTAATTTTGATCATAAATTTGAAAAATATGACCCAAATTTAGTAGGATTATATACTTGTTTTAACAAAATTGCATTAAATTTGGCAGAGCAAAATTTTAATTTTATGGATTCTTTTGAAGCAAATCTGAGTAAAAAAAGTAAGCACTACATTTATAATATACGAAGATACGATAGGAACATAGTTCCAACCGGGTGTCCCACGACATTTTTACTTTTAGTATATATATATGTGACCCCAGATTTTTTCTTGTTGAGAAGATTAAATACTATAAAGTTAAAATTAGGAGATTTAAAATTGAATGTACTTATTGAATGAATTTTTGTAGAATCTTTTCAAAAGCATAATAAGTGAATTTATATTTTTGTTCCCTTGTAAAAATTTCTTTAAATTGTTACCTTCATTTTCTAATGGATTATTATTATCCGCATAAGTAGGTAGTGAATAATGAAATATTTTAGAATTATATCACATGAGAATGTGGATGTTTCCTTAAAAAACATACAAAATACGTAGAGAGATTCTTATGTACCTACCTAATACTTATATTTGAAAAAAATGTAAAGCAAAAGAAAAATATGTATTATTCATATAATGCGGAGAAAATGAAATTTAAATACACAAAAAAACCTTTTAGTAAATTTTATTCACAAACAACTGTTTGTCAAAAAATATACACAAATATTATTTGATACGATTAGACTTGATTTTTCTTTTTAAATTTTTCCTTTTTTTTATTATGTATTACTTCTGCTTTTGTGAAATGTTTGGAAGACTTCACTAAAATCGTATTAATTTGAAAGAATAAAATAGTGATTAGTAGGATTGGTTTGGATGCAGAGTTTCTGAGATATCGCAATATTTGTATCGATTTTAGTCCGTATCTCAAAAACTATTCGACCAGTCAACAAATGCACCCGATTTTTGTACTTTTTGGGTCAAAATTACCTTATATACTGAGTTTTATCGAAATTGGAGATAAAATAAATTTTTCGATTTTTTGCAATTTTTTTAAGGGTACCCCTTTGAAAAAATCGAAAAAAACGCAAAAAAAATTTTTGTTGTGGAATTTGATGAAACTTGGTAGATTGGGTAATTTTGATCCAAAAAATGCTAAATCGGGTTAATTTACTGATTGGAAACATAATTTCTGAGATATCGCAATATTTCTATCGATTTTAGTCCGTATCTCAAAATCTACAACAAAAATTTTTTTTGCGTTTTTTTCGATTTTTTCAAGGGGGTACCCCTTTGAAAAAATCGAAAAAAACGGGAAAAAAATTTTTTTATGTGGAATTTGATAAAACTTGGTGGATGGGGTAATTTTGATCCAAAAAGTCTAAAAATCGGGTTAATTTAATGATTGGAATCATAATTTCTGAGATTTCGCAATATTTCGATCGATTTTAGTCCGTATCTCAAAAACTATTCGACCAGTCAACAAATGCACACGATTTTTGTACTTTTTGGGTCAAAATTACCTTATACACTGAGTTTTATCGAAATTGGAGATGAAATAAATTTTTCGATTTTTTGCAATTTTCTTAAGGGGGTACGTACCCCTTTGAAAAAATCGAAAAAAACGCAAAAAAAATTTTTGTTGTGGAATTTGATGAAACTTGGTGGATTGGGTAATTTTGATCCAAAAAATGCAAAATCGGGTTAATTTACTGATTGGAAACATAATTTCTGAGATATCGCAATATTTCGATCGATTTTAGCCCGTATCTCAAAATCTACTCGACTAGTCAACAAATGCACCCTATTTTTTTACTTTTTGGGTCAAAATTACCTTATATACTGAGTTTTATCGAAATTGGAGATAAAATAAGTTTTTCGATTTTTTGAAATTTTTTGGGAAAATCGAAAAAAAGGTATAAAAATTCTGTTTTGGAATTTGATGAAACTCGGTGGATGGGGTATTTTTATCCAAAAAGTATAAAAATCGGGTTAATTTAATGATTGGATGCAAAGTTTCTGAGATATCGCAATATTTGGATCGATTTTAGTCCGTATCTCAAAAACTCTTCGACCAATCAACAAATGCATCCGATTTTTGTACTTTTTAGGTCAAAATTACCTTATATACTAAGTTTTATCGAAATTTAAGATTCAAAAAATTCGAGAAAAACGCTAAAAAATTTTGTTTGGACGTCATAACCACAAATCAAGTGATATAATGACGTCACAAGCCACATAAGTTTTTTTTTTAAATATAAAAATTCATTTATTGTTTCTAAGTAATTTATGAAAAACTAAAATTGCTTATGAAAAAAAAATTATGAAATATACGTCAAATAAATAATATTTTTATTTGTAATGAATTTGTTGTGATAAAAAATAAATGAAACTTTTCTGTTTTGTTCAATTATACAATTTCTCGAGAGTGGAGTAATCATTTTTTGTACAGAATTGTATGTTTTCCACTGTCCAAAAGCCAAAACATATAATGGAAGTTTTGTGATCTATTATAGCAATTTCTTTAATGTATTGAAAAATGTTTCCATTTCATGAAACAAATTACCACACGCTTCTAGTTTATATAGAGTGCTATTTTTTACATGTTGTCTAAATCAATGGTTCTCAAACAGAAACAGTTACGTGACGGCCATATGTGATGTTTAAACCATGGGTACCTAATATAAAAAGAAATATACGGAACGTACGTAAAGTAGGTAGTAAAGAGAAAGAAATAAAAAGAAATAGGTAAGAGAAGTAGTCAAAATCCCTCAAAAATTGTCATTTTCATAAGTAAAAATCGTGAAGAAAATAAAGTTTATTTCTTTTCCTCTTTTGTTTTTTTTTTTTTTTTACAGTAATTTTCTTCTAATCGAAGTTAGATAAATTGAAATTATATGTTTAACAAGTGAAAACAAACAATTGACTGAGTTAATTGTTGAAATACCATGCATAGTCAGTGTTGATTTCTTTATCACATTACATATACCAATATGTGACACATACATAACTGATAATCAAGTATAGTACATATTATAAAATTTCCGCCCTAATTGGCGCCCTCACGGGTAAACAGTGATCTTTACGAAAAAATGTTTCTTACAAAAGTTGTTTCATTTTTGATAAGGAACATTTTTTACTTTTCAACTTTTGTTCTATCTCTAACGGTTTACAAGATGGGTCCTACGGACCCAAGACCCAATTGACCTATGATGCTCATTTACGAACTTGACCTCACTTTTTACGTCCTGAGTACGCTGTAAAATTCAGCTCGATATCTTTTTTCGTTTTTGAGTTATCGTGTCCACAGACAAACGGACGGACGGACGGACAACCGGAAATGGACTAATTAGGTGATTTTATGAACACCTATGACAAAATTTTTTCCTAGCATCATTATTTTTAAGCATTACAAACTTAACTAACTTGGGACTAAACTTAATATACTATATATATTTCATATATACATGGTATAATAATTCGTTGATTATACCCTACGTTTATGTACTAATAAGAGGAGTGCAAAGTTTTATCTCTGTCATCTGAGAGAAACTCGAGATATTTCTGGTTTCTTCATTCAAATGTTGCAATATGGGCATGCCAATTTCTTTTGATTTATTCAAATTTTGTCCACTAAAAAAAATTTTTGGGGATTAATTACCAAAAAATGAAAACCCATGAAATAAATGGTGGAAATGCATATAAATAATGCATTATAATATTTCTTACTATGTACTATGTGTTTATTTGCGCTCCCACCATATTTATCTAGATTAGTGAACAGGTATTTGGATGGTATTAAGGTATTATTTATTATTTTTTAGGAATTGTGAATAGATATTGCCTGTCGAAGACTCTAGCCAGAGCAAAAGCCAGACTAAAGGCCTATACAATATATTTGTTTAGCGAAGGGGTTAAGAAGGGGGCAGGCTAGTGAGTGGGCTTAACGGGCTAAGCGGGCGAGCTAAATGATTTGGGAAAGTAGATTAATTAAGATTTATAATCGCTGATCAATGGTTATAAATAAATCAATTGTAGTTGAAACCGGAATCATTATTTTTTTTTTTTAGTTTTTAAGTTTTCAGTGGTGCACCCACAAAGGCGCACTAATAACATTTTGTTATACAAAATATAGACAAATTTAGTCTGCGAAACACATAAAACTTTACGAGTTAATTTTAGTGGCAGACTAAGGAATGACTATTCGTTTTCAAATTTTTTGTTTTGTAAATTATTTTAGCCTAATACAAATCAAACTTTATCATAAAATAGAACCATACTATTGATGTTCAAATAACAATCGCACTTCTAGAACGATGGAAAGGTTCTATAAAAATAATGTTTATCAACAAATATAGAATGAAAGACACATTCATCAACTCTGGATACTGGATACATACAATTCGCTTTCATAAACTCGGGATATTGGATAGTTACAATTCCTTCTATTTTCACATATAATAAATAACAAAAGTGTAAACTTTATTGTTTGTTTACAATATTATGTAAACAAAATATTAAAGGAAAAAAAAAAAAACTAACTACTATGTAAATTCACTAATGTTACATGTATGTACAGGGAGTTTGCAAAAATTTGATACATCAACTTAAATTTTACCTTCAAGATGAAGGCAACCATTGTCCTGAAATTCATTAAAATGCAAAACCATAGAAAACCATAGGTAGGATAGCCGGATAACCTGCTACTAAAGATCAAGAAGATGGTACTTGAGTGCATAAGTCAAACTTAACGATTCTCTAAGTTGAATAGATATGTCATAAAATAAAACACAAAACACATGTGACACATACATAACTGATAATCAAGTATAGTACATATTATAAAATTTCCGCCTAATTGGCACCCTCACGGGTAAACAGTGATGTTTACGAAAAAATATTTCAAGCAAAAGTTGTTTATTTATTGATAAGGAACATTTTTTAAATTTAAACTTTTGTTCTATCTCTAACAGTTTACAAGATGAATCCTACGGACCCAAGACCCAATTGACCTATGATGCTCATTTACGAACTCGACCTCACTTTTTACGTCCTGAGTACGCTGTAAAAATTTCAGCTCGATATCTTTTTTCGTTTTTGAGTTATCGTGTTGTCAGACGGATAGGCAGGCTGGCAACTGGAAATGAGCTAATTAGATTCTTTTATGAACACCTATACCAAAATTTTGTTCATAGCATCAATATTTTAGAGCATTATAAACTTGAGACTAAACTTAATATACCTTGATATATTTCATATACATGGTATAATAAGAATACAATTTTTCAATATATGCCTTGGTTTTTGAAATATCGAAAGCTGAATAAGTACTAAAATAGTTCTACTCACTTATTGTAAAATACAATTTACCTCCTCCATTAACATTTCATAAACTCCCGTTACTATGTTATAATGGCCACATATATAATCTATACTAATTGAAAATATTATTAGCCAGCATAACAAGATAATATTACTACTCCATGTATGCATGTTAGATAGATAGGAGAACCATGTTACTTACTTAACATTGTTACATATAGGTAGGTTACATGCATACATACATATATACATACATACATGCAGGTATTTGTTCATTTTGTATTCATTGTCACTAATGATCATGACAGCGATGTGACATCAAAATAATTTGTCATTATACTGCATAGTAATTAAAATTTATAAATAATGTAATTTATCATTCTTTTTTTAATAAACTTAATTTGTTATTGTAAGAACTGATGAGAACTCTCATTGTAATAACTCACTTATTATTAGATTGGAAAATGTTTGATTATTTAATGGAGCAGTTGGCAATTTTTTTTTTCGTTATTATTGTTTAATTTTAAATCTAATAAAAAATTTAATTATATTATGCATGAATATCAATTGACAGTCACTTTTATGTAATAAATGATAGATTAAGTAGTATGATTAATGTATGAATCGTTTTACCAATAAAAGGACCTCCGCAAGATTAGAAAGGAAAATGACTTTTTGTGAAACTTTTCCTAATCCATCCTTAAATGTTCTTTGGTTATCGACGGGCACAAAAATTTTTTACGAGTAGTTTTCGAACTACTAACCCATTTTAATCGAAGAAACCAAATATCTTCTAAAATACTCACACTACAAAAAAAATGTGTCGATTGCATTTTTTTTTATAACCCAATAATTTTACCGTTTTTGTTCATTAACCGTTTTATTAAAAATGTACCTGTCATTTATCGGGCCGTTATACGAAACCTTATTCAAGTATAAAGGTAATTATATCTAATTATAAACAGAAATTTTCCTTTCATTCAATGTAAAGTTTGAAGATGTAAAACATGCACTCACTATGTTATATCTCCGAAAACTATTGACCAACGGCGGCCTGTCTAGGTACGGTTGCCTTTTTGCCTGTGATGGTTTTTGATTGTACTAAAAGGTGGAAAATCATTTTTTATCTTCCTCCTTTCTTGAGGCGCTCCGAATCATTCTTGGTAATTTTAATGGATCGCCTCCACCTTTTACAAATAGGCGTGTGGAAGCGACTCATATAAGGTTTCTGTTTTCTCGACTTATTTTATTTCTCGAGTCACGTGAATTCTCGACCACGATTTTTCTCAAAATACTCTAGAAATTTTGAAATTTGATATTAATTTCAAATTTTTGCTCGTCGCATTCCCGTCTCGACTAAAGAAAGAATTATTTTCTTCTTTTTAGTGCTTGAATTAAAGCTTGTCGCTTAAAAAGTATTTTTTATTTCCACCAATGACTATCAATGATTTCACTATCGTATTTGAGTATAAAACATAGTGAAGGCCATCCTGTACATATTATTATAGTACTTAGAGAAATATAAACATAACACTAACCTTTTTCTTCTGTATATGGACTTCTGTATATCTGTATCAAAGACCCTTAATGTGTTGTTATAAAAATAAACGCCTTCCATTTACAGTTGATGATAAAATTCAACAGTTTTACACCGTTGTTGTTGGTGGTTGTTGTTGTTATAACATGAATTTTTTCCTATATGCCATGTAATTCCATTTTTTTTTACATTTATTTTTTTTTATGTATTTTGTTAATAATATGGAAATACATATGCAATATTAAGTACATAGAGGGTAGTCTTTTTTATACTTAGGGATAATTTGTGTATGAAACTCAAAGTTACAATAGTTGTTAGAATACTGATGATTGTTCATATTCACACAAAAAGTTGGGGATTCAATGTACTCATCAGTTAAAGTAAACTTTGCAAAAATAGGCCAAATGTAGAATAAAATCTTGTAAAGAATTTCACTGATATGAAAATGTGTTTTGTCCTATTCGTAAGGGTGCTAAAAGGATATCTTACACTATATGAGAAAAAATCTAAAAATGTATTATTGAGATAGCTAAAGCAAAAAGCGGTCTGTCAGGGCAACTTTAATTTTCAGCATTACACCAACCTTCAACTTACTTTATTGGCCGGGAGCATAGTAAGAGTGGGTGCAGCTAAATATACCGCAGCGGTGTTATCTTATAAAATTTGCTATAAATCTTGCGTTTTATTTAAAATATGATCAATTTTCAATTATTTACATTTTTACATGGTATAGTAAATGTTAAATTTAAATTGCTGAATTCAACTTGTTGCATTAGATTAATTGTGAAAATAAGAGACGAAATTGCAAAAATAATTTTTTTAAAAATGTAAATTAAGTAACCTATTTAAATTTGTTAGAAAATAGTATTAAATTTTCAATGTTAAACACATATACAATCCATAGACTTATATGTCCATCCATATAATTATATTAATAAAGTAGTGTGTCGTTAGTATGGTAACTTTCTGAAATGAAACTCATGCACGGAGCGAATAGTAATTTAGTATGACATTGTATTCAGATGAAAAATAATTTTTATAAAAACCCATCTTTTCAATAATACTTGACGTAGGTAGGACTATTATATAAAATCTAATAAAAATGAAAATAAAAATAAATAAATCAAAAATAATAATAACAATAAAAAAAATTTTTTTTTCATGTTCTTTAAATTTAATTTAAAAGCAATTATAATATGTAAGTAAAAAATTCTAAAGCAATTTTTTTTATACTTTTTAAATTATGATTATTGAAAAACTTCTACAAAAAAAAAATGAATTAATGAATGTTTGAAAAGCATTTCCCCAGGAAATAAAGTTTTTAAAACACGTTTAATTTATTTTTTGTAGGTACAATTATTACTTTTAAGAATATAAAAAAGTCAACCAATTGGTTCTTCACGGATGGATTTTTAAAAAACTTTTGAAATGTATATTTTAAACAAATTAAATGTAATAATATGCCCTCAAACCTGTGTCAATTCGTGTATTGTTAGCTAGGCCATCTCTATTGCTATCGCACTTGATTCCGGCAACAAAATTCCTTAGCAAAACTGTAGTTTTGGGGAAAAATTTCAAAATGTAAAGAAATAATGGTTGGTAATTTTTTTTACATTAATTGTATCTCAAATTGAAAAAGTTTGGACGTTGGTCTGGCAGAAAAAATTAGTTAAAGGTTTTTTCGAAGCGATAAAGTTAAAATACGTGCCAAAATGCGTAAAATCTGCTAAGTAGTTTTTGGGAATTTGAATAAACTAATTGTAATGTTTATTTAAGTAACACTGTTGAATACATAGAATTTTATTTCAACGGAATATAAGGAAAACATAATTTTTATCTTTATATACCTTCTGTATTTTTATAGTTTCAAATATGCTTTTTATCTTGCATTTGTTTTATGTGTAACATAAAATGTAATAAAATTTCTTTAATGCAGAGGTTGTAACTTGCACTTGCAATTAAGGCGTTTCGATACCAAAACGAAAGTATTCCGAAAAAGACTTTTTGATAAAAACTGATCTTGATATGGAAATAGAAGCAAAAGTTTAAAATTTTATTTATCAATTAATAACGCTTGTATAGGTCTTTTGTGAAAAATTTCAAATAGATTCTCTGTACGATTTATCAGAAATGTGACGTTTTTTTGGTAAAAAAAACTGATAGTTAATTTCTCCTAAAGTGTTCAGAGAATCGATATGAATTTTTCACAAAAGACGAGAGGATGATTGATTGATAAATCAAATTTCAAATCAAATTTTTTTTGCCATCGAAATACCTTAATCATAAACTAAACCTGTTTCTATTTACTAAATTGTCAAATTTGATTACTAAGGAATTTGAACACGAAGTTGAACTTGGCCAATCCGCCCCGGCCTACAAGTTGACGATGGTTTTTTAATTCATTGGATATTTTTTTTAAATATTGAGCATGTGGTTTTTACTTTTTTGTGGTCCAAGATTGATACTATTTTGGGATGTTGCAGAAGAGTTTATGGTAATATCATTAGTCGACAAACTTTGCCATCAAATATTTATAACAATTAACACAATTCTCTTTATAAATGCATAAAGTTGTTATGTAAGAACGTAATATTTTATTTAAAACCGACCGTAGGCCAATAATGAAAACAATTTTCTTGAATCTTTTTACTGACTTTTTGACGGTTGATATAGATAGGTTTTATAATAACAAATATTAACGTTTTTTTGCTGTAGATAAAGAGTCGAATTCAAGAAAATCGACGATTTAGTCTGCCGTATGACTATGAGATACTTATTGTGAAAATTGACAAAAAGAGTAAAAATTTGTAAATGTTCAACGCTTTTGATGGTAACTAATTTCCTATAATTTAATTTACGTATAACGCGTTTCAAGTACCTATCTTTTAACAAATACGACAGACGAAAGGAAAGTGAAGAAATTTCCTAAATTCTATACTCGAAAATAAGATAAGACTTGAATTTTCTTTATAACCAAACTTATCTTTAAAATTCTCAAAAAGGCAGGCAAAAAGAATCATAGAAATTTCGCTACATTGTGGGCACACACTCTAATAAAATTGCTACTATTCGCTTCGTGCATGAGTTGTATTACAAGGAGTAACCATTGTAACGACATACAAATTTACTAATATAATTGTCTGGAAGGATATATAAATCTATGGATTGTATATATGTTTTACATTGAAAATTAAATACTATTTTCTAACAAATTTAAATAAGTAATTATGTTAATTTACATTAAAAAAAATTATTTATACATAAATTCCTAATGCAAAAAGTTTAATTAAGTGCTATTTTTAACCCTCGAACCAAAAAAGAGGTGTTATAAGTTCGACCTCTATATTTGTCTGTCTGTCTGTCTGTCTGTGGCATCGTAGAGTCTAAACGGATGAACCGATTTGGATTTTTTTTGTTTTGTTTGAAAAGTATTTTAATAGAGAGTGTTCTTAGATACGTTTCAAGTGCTAGTTTTTATCTATTTATCGAGGGTTTTTTAAATTTTGTAAATTTTACTTGTTCAATAATTTTAAATCAATTAAATTAGTCATATTTTAAAGAATACGCTTTATATTATTATTGAAAATTTTATAAGATAACAGCGTTGCAGTCTATTTTACTCTCCCCTCCAGATGCTATGCTCCCTGCCAATAGTCATATGACGTGACATTGTTATGTCAATCTGTTGACATACAGTGTAAACTTTCAATTTAAAATATATTTTATAACTTTACTCTGTCTGTTATCACTATGGTGTTATAAATATTATATGACGAATATTATTCTCATATATATTGATACATAAAATATGACAAATATATATTTTTGTAGAGGTTTATATATGATGAGATGAGATGAAAACTTTAGGAATTTTATTATTTGAAAAATCACTATAAATAACTGTAAAATATTTGGTATGTGTACGTATTTATTATGTAAAAAAGTATTGAAATAATAAAAAATGAACATGTACTACCTACGACTTTCATAATAAAATATACAATGCAAAATATGTTGGGTTGTGTGTTTGTATATTTATTTATATAACTCTTAAACCCAGTTTTTTTACGGATGTGGTATTTACGACGTACTAGTTTGACCTTAATTTTCTGAAAATTTCATTTTTATACCCTATATATATGAAATATATATATCAAGGTATACTAATTTTAGTCTTAAGTTTGTTAGGCGTAGCAATAATGGTAATGCTAAAAAAATTTTCAAAAAATCAAGTAATTAGTCCATTTTCGTTGTCCCGTCTTATCATGTTGTCCCCCATCATGTTAACCCAACTCATCCGTCCGACAGCATGATAACTCAATTACGAAAAGAGTCAATTGGGTCTTGGCTACGTAGGCTAACAAGTCTGACAAACCACATACTATGACGTCAAGCCCGTTTTAGAAATTTAAATTTCTCTAATCGTATTTGTACATTCAATAATTAATTTGAAGTAATTCAAAATATATTAATTACTTAAATAATGGTTTAGTTCAAATGTCCAGCCAATAAAGTTACGGAAAAAAATATTTGAACCAAATTTAAATTTCATGAATATTCTCTATTAAGACAAAACTTTGGTGTCAATTTTTTTTTTAAAGTATCAAAAATAGGGCATAGAAAATAGCTTCAACTTGTTGTAACAGATGCTTGAAAAACGAAAATAGTTCTGAAAAGTGGGAAAATTTTCTAATTTATTAAAAATGAATGCAATCAGGACTTTCAAACTAACTTTACATGGTATTTCAACAATTAACTAAGTCAATTGTTTGTTTTCATTTTTAAATGAAAAATAGTTTATCAATAAACTAAAGGCTATCCACGTCAATAAATTTCAAATATAGTTAGATATTTGCATTTCATTTCTTTTGGAATAGAAAATATTTAATAAATTCCTAACAGAAAAAAATATTTATACGTAAAAAAAAAAATGATATTCGTATGTTAAAATAAAAAATAAGCAGAAAAAGCATCAATGAAAATACTAAAAATAACATCGTTGGAGTTTTAGCTAGTTCCATGCCATAAGAGGCTTATTTTTCATAAAAACATTGCGAAGAAGACAATTATGCAATCGTATGAACCAATATGGGTGATTCCATGAAAAAGTTATAATGTAGATATCTCTCTTCAATCATGAATACTCTATCTATAGTCGCATATCTCTGCTCATCAAATGATGAACTCACAATTAAATTAAAATTTTGTTTTGATATCATCGACAACCTTATATTTTTATGGTATTATTATAAACTACAAGATTTTTTACATATTTTAGATAGTTTTTTTATCACACTCTCTAGATTTTTGATAAAGAAATATGCAATTGAAAAGTATAACCTACATGATTCATCAGTTTTTCAGCCAACTTTGAAGGTAAAAAAATAATAAAATGCTAGGAATTTTTTGTGATATTTGGAAACTTTGTTAATCAAAAAATGTATTTATCAAGTTTTATTGAAATATGAAAGTATTTTGAGTCAAATGTAGTTCATATTTTGAGTCAAATGTAGTGTCAGTAACACATGGAATCACCCATATAAAAGTCTCTGCATAGTTGTTTATAAAAAGCAATTATCAAGAAAAGTTCATCAAGAAAATTCTTCTTAGATTGCCTTTGAAACACATTAAAAGTTTTCTATTTAAAAAAATAGAAAGAAACAAGTGAAAACAAACAATTGACTGAGTTAATTGTTGAAATACCATGTAAAGGCAGTGTTGACACATTACACATACATACATGTCACACATATATAACTGATATTCCCATATAATTCATACTTATACAATTTGCGACTAATTTGCGCTTTCACGGGTGATGTTTACGAAAAAATGTTTCAAACAAAAGTTGTATATTTTGTTATTAGTAACATTTTTTACGTCTTAACTTTTGTTGTATCTCTAACGGTTTACAAGATGGTTCATACGGACTCAAGACCCAATTGACCTATGTTGCTCACTTACGAACTTGACTTCACTTTTTTCATCCTGAGCACCCTATAAAATTTCAGCTTGATATATCTTGTCGTTTTTGAGAAATTGTGATGACAGACGGACAGACGGACGGACGACAGACTACAGACAGCAGACGACAGACAGACAGACAGACAATCGGAAATGGATTAATTAGGTGATTTTATGAACACGTATACCAAAATTTTGTTCATACCATCAAAATTTTTAAGCGTTACAAACTTGGAACTAAACTTAGTATACCTTGATATATTTCATATATACATGGTATGAAAATACCACAAACTGTGATGAAAATTATTACAATTGGATACGACACAAAGATGAAAACATATATAATACGCAAAGCATTACAATTAATTGACTTTTTACCACACCTTGTAATTATCATCCTTAACTTCGAAATGAAAATTATTATGCGTGGGAGTGGTGACCAAAATACACAAATATCCCACCCCCACTCATACACCCTCCCCACTTATCCAACATTCCATTGAACATTTAATTCCCTCCACTTGTTATGATTAATTTTACAAGAAATTTGTTCTTATAGTAAATTATTTTCAAACATTTAATACTTTATGATTTATTTTTATAACTTTTTACTTACAATTTTATTTTACGAAAAATGTAAAGTACAGAAGCAAACTTTTTCAATATGCACAAGCGAACCAAGAGTGTTGTTACTTACTCCCCCCCCTCAAACACTCAAACCCCACCCCAATATACACTTAACAACAATTGTTTAAAAAAAAAAAAGAAATATTTTTTAATGTTTTCAAATAAATAAAATATTTACAAAATATGGTAAATAAGACGAAATAATTTATAATATTTTATTTATAAAACAATCTAATGCAAATATATAGAGTGTGCCAGTCAGAATTAAAATTTGCAAAAACTAAAACTCCAGCAATTACAGAATCATGCTCTTAAAAGTATGAAAACAAGAATTTTTATCTGAAAATCGTCTAATATTAAACAGTTTTTCAGGGACAAAAAAGAGGTTGGATACCAAACACGCTTTTTATCACATTAAATCGCATTAAATCAAAATTTGTTTTTCGATCATAACTTTATATCCCCTAGCGGTTGCCATATTCAATTGTATGTGACTTCATATCTACTGTAACCAGCGGACGATTAAGACGCTTTTCAGACGATACCTCATTTGTCAAATTATGATTAGTAGTTTCGAAGCTAGGAGGGAACAGACTGGAGCCAGAAAGTGAACCTTAATTTAAATGACTAGGCTAGGCAAGTAGCTTAACGTTATTGAGTCAAGTCATTATTATATTATGACTTGACGTCATTGCCAAGCTGTTTAATTGAGTGACTGAATATCGTTCCGGACGCTAGTTGAACGGGATCGTTTAGTGAAAAGGCTTGGATGTTAATTGAACGGCTAATTAAGCTAGTAGTATGTATGAAAGTTAGTGTTTTCCAAACCTTCTTTCCTTGGCAATCATTTTATAACCAGTCAGTTAGTACAGACCATAAACCAAAAAACTTTACCAATTTTAATCATGAAGTTTTCAAAATAAATATTTTTTAATGCACCCTGTAACACATTTCTTTATTTTCACTTGCTACTACTTTCTACATACATATATTTTATAAAAGACGTAGAAATTTATATACAAATTTGAAGAGATACTCAAAATAATTGTTAAATATTATGATGATTATAATTTTATATTTTTAAAATTTCATTAATCTTTATGAATAACATAATTTAATATAACTGTCAAATAATGAGTAACACTGCAAACAGGAGTGCTCAAAAATAAAATATTATATTTATGATAAATTATTTTCTATTTATTTCTTTATTTATTTATTTAATATTTAGTTTTGTTTTTTGTACAATATCTTTCTCATTCGTGGTCATATTGATTTATTTAATGCATACAATAGATATTTATTTGTTTATAATAATATTATTATTTTTACAAGTTTTATTTTACTAATCTTTATTTTTACTTTTAAACTTGTTAATTTAGATTTAGTAGTCAACCCAATATGTGCGTACATTACCTTTATTTTGCTTGATCAAGATATTTTTTATAATATATAATATTATAATATAATATAATAATGGGGGTTTAACCTCCGTTTTTGTAACGCATGCCTAATCACAGAGGCCACCCACATCATTATTTGTTAATCTTTATTTAATCAATTACAAACATATACAATTACATTTTTGATGTGGGTGGAGTCGGTTACTTCGTTCTTATCCAAGCGACGACAATGTGATTAAATCTGCACTCCCATTAATTATAAATTGTTCACACTGCCGCTGCCTGGTTTCGAACCCGCAACCTAAGTCTAAATAATCCTACGTTCTAAAACTAGCGCCTTAGACCGCTCGGCCATTTAGAAAGTCCAAGATATTTATTATGACATAACATAAAATTTCCTTGTTCTTACTTTAAATTATCTCTATTATGTTTAACTTCTTCTGATAACTCACAACTCATTTTTTTGAATGAAAAATATAAACTTTGGACAAAAAATATTAATTGACACATTGTAAACTATTTTCAAAATTAATGGCAAGCTGAATCGATTAAAAAAAATAGGTCCCTAGGTAACACATCCTCGGATTTTGGGGTAGTTTTAAATTGTTGCACATTAGGATAAGGAACATAGTTCCAAAAATTATTTAATTGCTTATATCTTTTATGATTATCAATCGATTTAAATTTTGATTTCACATTCTGACATCTCTTCTCACACATTTTCGGGACAAAGGTTTATTAACTACAGTTCACTGTCATCATTTCATCAACTACTAAAGTAATAGTATTTTTATAATTTTTTTAATTATCAGTGACGAAGCTTTTCCATTAATCTATCCTATCTTATATGTTATAATAATTATTTGACATTAATTTCTATTGACATCAATTATGTTTTAATTTATTTATCATTTATCTCATCTCTTTAATATTTGTTTTGATGCTTGTGTTATAACATGTTTAAATAAACATGCCATTATTACAATACAGTTAATTCGTTGATGACCTATAATAATCAGCATAATTATGCTCACGTATTTATTATGCTTAACACAATATAAAGTGGACAATCTTACTGAAAAAAAATAATTAAAATAATGACAACCTCATCCCGAAATTGGCCGTTTCATATTGAAATAAAGTAAAAATACTTTCAAACAATTTCCTAATGATTGGAACAAGTACAGCTAAATATTTGTATTTACAATAGAATGAGATTGAATTTAAAATATGAATTCATTGATACAAAATCACTGAAGTTAAATAAACAAATACATTACTTCTATAAATGAGATTGATTTTAGTTTAAAGTCATGAATTTTATTGATGGAAAATAAAAATCGTGTAAATAAAGCGAACCGATGAATTTAAAGAAAATTTCATTGCGTTTGCTTTAAATACAGGATTTGGTATCGCATATCTATCATGTCTAGTCCATATGTGATTGAGCCAACTTCACGAAGATTGTTGTTTCTAACTAACAGAAAGTTTGAAATAAACTACCATTTTTTTGGTATATATGCAACAAGCATCGATAGCGCAGTTGGTTCAGTTGTAGGACAAGCAGAGTTTCAACCTCTATGTGAGCGTCGTTGTCGAAATGTCGACTTTATCCATTCAAATTTCCCTTCGGTTCATTTCTTTTCCATTCCTTTGTACTTTTTGTAACATTTACTAAATTGCATTTGGCTATACAGCAATATTTAAAAATAATATATCCAAATATAGCCAACCTTAATTATTAAATCGTAGTTAATCAATAATAGCATAAATAGCATATAACTGGCAATCAAAATTTTGACGCATAACATCTGTATAAAATTCAATATCTGCGTAGTGACCTGTAATAAGATTCCAATGACAATCGGTAGTTAGAGTCTTCGTTAGTAGGATTGTCGAATAGCTTTTGTTTTTATTTTCAAATTAACTTTTTTCGGAGACCTCCTTTAACGTGACAATCCTATTCTATCGCTACTACTCATTATATGGTAAAATGAAAATCTCAATACAGACCATAAAAAGAATGTTTTTCTGTCTACGTGAAAATAGTAAACCAGTATCAACATCTAACAAAATTCTAGTCGTATTTGGTTGAATATTATAATATGTGTATACAGCAAGTATATATATACTAGAGTGTACCCACCCGCTTCGATGGTTTTAAAAGTAAAGATTGTTCTCGTTTTTCCTCTTTCTATAACACTCGAAATAATGGTAAGCATTGTTTTACACAGGTAAAATATATTTTTTTTAAATATGTATAATAGTATCTAATTATTCATTGGGTATATCAGAGAAGATGGCCGTGAAATATTTTATAATGACTATTTTTATAGAAATCTGTAATTTATGATAATGTCAAATGACTATTTTTATACAAATCTGTAATTTATGGTAATGTCAAATTAAATTAATTTTTAATTTTTTTTTTAATCTTTTTATTAATATATTTTTACAAATTATATCTGATGTGTTATTCTGATATATTAGCTATTCGTTGTGTGCGTAGTCATGGTAGGGACAATAAAATCGATGCAGCGCTTCCAGTGAAAAATTTTGGCGTTAAAGGGGGCTGTTATTACTAATTTGCAGTTCTTTACATGTTAATGTTATAGAAATGTCAAATTAAAATTATTGTAAAACACGAATTAATTAAACTTAATGCATTAAAAATTGTGAAAATAAAAAATCAAATTGCACAAATATTATTTTTCAAATGTAAATTATCATAATTATTTATTTAAATTTGTGAGACAATAATATTAAATTTTCAATGTAAGTCATAAATGCAATCCATACAATTGTATATGCATCCATACAATTCTATAATTAAAGTAGTGTATCGTTACCATGGAAACGAAACTGACTCACGGAGCGAATATTAGCTGTACAGTTTCATTAAAAACCATTCGTTAGTTTTAGCGTGAAAGCGTAATAAACAAACAAACAAACAAACAAACATGCTTACTTTGGCATTTATAATGTATAGAGATATTACTTTACTATATTATGTATGTATAAACTCGTACTTTTATATAAACTCGTCCGTATTAGCATTATATAGACATATATGGAGAGGCAACAAGCACATCAAGCAACACGGTTCACTACACTTGTCTCTTTTCTCCATGACCACAACATCAAAGTGATTTTAGTTGTTGATAGTGCAGATGGCGTGTCTGACACTATTTAGTGAATATTCATTTGGTAAGCTTAGTTTAACTTGAACCGTAATATACATACATACATAAATACATACATATACATAGTTATAGTTGGTTCTATAGCAAGCAATATGGTTGTTGATATAGATAACATATTTTAATATAGATAATTATGTATTATATACTTATGTTATATGTTATAGTTCTATAGCACAGACGAATTACACCTTTAGAAAAGAAAAATATTCCGACATCTATTTTATATGTATTCATACGGTTCATTTCAAATTTATTGAATGTTCAATGTCCAAAATATCTCAAAAACTGTTGGTAGATGGTTGTGAACAAAAGACTGGCTCGTGATAAAGTAAAAACCTTAAATGGTATAGTGAACTTACTCCCAAATACTATCAATTGTATTGGCAGGGAGGATAGTAGGTGCAGGCGAAAGCTAAATCGATCGCAGCGCTGTTATCGTTTAAAATTTTCAATAAATCATGTGTTTTGTTTAATTCGCAATCGCGTTATGAGTATTTTGTTTCTGGATTTTTTTCAATTTTTGTTTTGGAATTTGATGAAACTTCGTAGATGGGGTAATTTTGATCCAAAAAGTATAAAAATCAGCTTAATTTAATGATTGGAATCATCGTTTCTAAGATATCGCAAAATTTGGATCGATTTTAGGCCGTATCTCAAAAACTATTCGACCAGTCAGCAAATGCACCCGATTTTTGTAATTTTTGGGTCAAAATTACCTTATAAACTGAGTATTATCGAAATTGGATATTAAATAAATGCTCACAAAGAGCGTTAATGAGAGTCCATAAAACGATTGAAAGATGATCCTAAGAAAACGTGATTTTTTGGGAACGTCCTTAACGGTTTTCATTCAATATAGATAATAATAAAGATAATTATGTTTTATATGCTTACACTATAGTTCAGACGAAATATACCTTTCGAGGAGAAAAAATTCAATGACATTTATTATATATACATATATCCTTATTTAGGGATAAAAAGGGTTTAATAATTAAATTATCTAAGTAAATAATCAAATTACCTGAAACAAATAAAGGACTATCTATCTACCTAATTATTTTAATTCAAAATGATATTTAACCAAGTTTTATTTTGGGTAAAAATTTATTATTGTTAATTTATTGTGAATGTCTCCTAAAATACATTCACGTAATTGGTAATGTATTTTAAATCAATAGAGAATTAATCCCGACTGAAACCTTTTTAAAATAGTACCTTTCACATGAATAAACGCTTAATTTCTGTATCTTTTTTTTCAATTTTATATATTTATACTCTGCATGTACGAAATATTTATCAAAATTTTGATATAAATGCTCATTAACTCATCTAATTAGTTCATTTTAATTTGTCCGTGTGTCAATACGATAACTCAAAAATGAAAAAAGATATCGAGCTGACATTTTATTACGTCTTCAGGACATAAAAAGTGAGTTAAGATTCGTAAATGAGCAACAAGGGTCAGTTAGGTCTTGGGTCCGTAGAGAGCCATAAGTAAAACCGTATGAATTATACAGAAAGAAGTATCAGGTATTAGTTATAGAAAATGTTATCACTAAAAAATGATTCCTGTCATTTTTAAATTAATCCTACTAAATATTTTTCAAATTTGTGATCAAAATTAATCTATCTCTAAAAGGTTTCCAGAATGTGAACCTGAAAAATTGTCATCAAAGCGGAAAAGAATGACCCAAAAATAGTGGGTTTTAGAAATTCCAATAAGTTCGAAACAAACTTGCCTGAATTATCCAACAAATCGAACTTTTTTACTTTTATGACGTTACCAGAATCTAAAAAATTTAATTTTGCTCTATCAAATCCAAATTTTATCCAATTTTGATAAACCAAGTATGTAATCCTACTAAATTTGAGTTATACTTTCCAAATTCGTGATCAAAATTAACCTTGATCTAATAAGCTTGCAGAATGTGGAGCTCTCGCCTCGGAATTTAGCACATAATTGATAGCTAGCGAAAAATTGACATCACAGCTGAATAGAATGACCCAAAATTAGTGAGTTTCAAAAAAATTCCAATAACATCGGATAAAATTTGTCTGTATTTTCTAAAATCGAATTTTTTTACTTTATAATTTTATGTAAATTAATGAGCCTTTTACATCATTCACCAAAGAAATCAATGTAGAGATAAATTGTCCCAAAGCTGCGTGCAGAAGGTGATGCGGGACGTTCCGGAACCGGAAAACTCCTTATCTCTGTATTATGAACAAAAAAACCTGTTTAAAAAAAACTAGCCTTCTACCGAAATTATCTGAATTGATAATCAAAATCCCGTAGATTTACCCCACTAATAATACACTAATACAATAACGAAGATTTTACTAAAGTATATAAAACATTACATGTAATTTATGTTACATTGTAAGTTAGTAGTTTAATTCTTTATGATAAGTTGATTTCATCACCGTTGTTACATTATAATACTTACTTATAAGTATAATAATAATTCGTATAGCAGCGATCTTTACCGATATATAACACAAATATTCAACTTAGAAAGTAATATTCTTAGTGAAGAGTTCCCCAATTCACATGGGATATAAAGTTTCAAATGTGCCATAGAGTTTACCAACGATAGTTTTCATGTAATTTTTGATATATTGTGTTTCTGCATGAAAATTTTATTGATATAACATTATAAAGAAGGTAGTTGATAAACTTTGTATGCCACGTGATCTATTCTATTCGTTCTTTAAAGTGAAATTAAATTTTTAAATTCACTAAAAATCTGTTTTAGTATTATAAAACAAAAAAGTTTTTTGAACATTTTGACATTGAAACTTGATTTCAACAATGTTGCAAGTTAATGAAATAAATACCACGATACTCGAAATATCGATTGTATATTGTAATTAATTAAAATATTGTAATTATTGAAATTGTATATTAAGAAATTCTAGTTAAAAAATATAATTACAGGACATAAAATTGACTAACATGTCGCTTAATATCGATATTTCGTCATATCATCGTCAGTAGCTAAATTTATTCATTTAATACATTACAAACAATTACACTAACATTTATAAAAAAATAAATAAAAATACAAAGGAATTAGGGGTACCAACCTCCTTTGCGAAAGTTCCCGAAAAGAATAAGTGGAGTTATATTTAACCACCATCGTAATAACAAGATAGATATAATTTTGAACAACTGTAGGATTATGGTTTTACAGCTCAGAAATTACAACATGCCCTGGATCAAACCAAGGATCCAATTCCGGACGCACAGAAGTCGGGTATTTTCCAAATTTCTTGCTCGAATTGCCCTAAAATTTATTTGAGTCAAACCAAGTGACAAATGTCAATTCGCGAAAAGAACATAAGCCGATGTCAAGAATCATCGAATCGCAAAAGTGGAATTTATTTTTGCCGAGTTGCCTATCAAAATGTGGCCACAAGTATTTATATCTTGTTTTAATTAAAATAAAATAAATTGATTTTTTTGAAATAATTTCATTTATTTGTTTTTTTATTAAATTATACTTCACTTCACAGCAAAATATTAATTTTATTGAATATTATATAACTGCATTGACAGGGTGATTTACCAACCGAATATTTCGAATACAAAATGCAATATCAGAAAACTCGAATACAGATTCACCTCAAATCGAAAGATGGATCTTCGATAAACTCATAATAAAATTTTGTTTTTATTTCATCGGCAACCATATATTTTTATGGTATTATAATAAACTACCAGATTGTCTAAATATTTTAGATAGTTTTTTATCACACTCTCTTGATTTTTTGATACAGAAATATCCAATTGAAAAGGATAATCTATACGATTCATTATTTTTTCAGCCAACTTTGAACGATAAAATAATAATAAAAAGTCTGATGACCGAGGAATTGTTAGTGATTTTTTGAAACTTTGTATGAAAAAGTTTTATTGAAATCCCTAGTAATATTCAATCCTTGCATATATCCTTAAATGACTCAACTACCGTTAAAACAAAACTATATAAATATAAATTTTTCACTCTAGTTCTTTCGAATTTTCGGCCTGATTATATTGGTAAATTATAGTTTTTTAGCTTCTATTTCTAGTCAATATATTTTAAAAACAAAAGTTGGATGCTGTACCCTGTAAAATGTAGATACTTTCTAGTTATCAGAGAAAATATTGTTGTTGTATGCGATACGAATAAATTTTACACTTGTCAATTTGTAACGTGATATTATTACATATGAATATATTTTATAAGATTTATGCAGTAGCATCAGGTGGAAGATATATTTTATGAAAAGTTTCTATCAATTTATTTTTAAAATTGATATTTATTACTCTGTAGCTTCAGACACAAAAAAAATATTTTTCAATTTAATTTACCACACTACCATTGGTTCAAGTTACTACATTTTTTTAGCAAACTTAAATAGAAATCAAATATTGATTTTTGATTTAATCAGTGTCCAATAAGTCCTGATATCCATTAAGTAGCTACTATTAATGACCAATCTAAAATATTGAACACGGTTAAACATTGAAACGATGTATATAAATATTGAAATATAAGAGTAAATCTGATAAACTCGCATGAGAATATCAACTTGAAATAGTAAATCTTGATAACTACAGGCAAAATAATACCAGCAATTTTATATAACATTTCATACAAAGTTCAAGGAATTGCTTTGCAGATTTTGGATCCGATGTACCATTGACATTAGTATTTAGAAAATTTATTAATGAACTATTATATTAGACTAATAAAATTAGGTTTTTCGAAAAATGAATTTCTAGAACGCTGGAAATCATTTTAATACCTTTATTTGGTTCTAAATACGTGTATTGCGAGCTTGATGCTTCCTAGGAGGTGTGCATAACTTTTGGTAGCAAACTAAATGCGAAATTTGAATGTTGTTTTCATTTTTTTTTTTTTCAAATTACAAAATTACTTTAAAATTGACCGAGGTATTCCAATTTTCAAATGGTGCCATTTTTTCTCATTCAACCCAATGAAAAAGGATCCATCGTGTAATCCGTTAGAGCAAGAACAAAAGTTTAAGTATAAAAGTTATTCCTCATAAACAAATAGAAAGCATTTTTTTCTTCAAAATTGGGACAAAACTTTGGTGTCTATTTTTTCCAAAACTATAAAAGATAAAGAGTTGTAAATTTGTAGGTAGCTTCAACTAATGCTTTTGTGAAACAAACGATATAATTTTTCAAAGAATTAATTTCCAGAAATCTTTTTGATACCTTCATTTTGTCTTAAATGCGTGTAATCCAAGTTTTCCTAATCCCGTGGTATGCATAACTTTTGGGAGCCAACTAAAAGCGAAATTTTTACTATTTTTCAGTTTTTTAACTTAGTAGTTCAAAAACGAGCATAATTCTATGAGCATTAAAATATTTTCTACTTTTTCCTACAATAAAAGATTGTTTTTAAAAAGTAATTTTTATTTAAATTTTTATATTATTAAAGGATATTATTTCTTTAATACGTATGTGATGACCTGAAAGACATAGATTCCTGTTTTAATGCTTGTAAATATATTTAGAATATTTATATAATACAGTATCGTCGTCCTTTACTTTGAACAACAAAAAACAATAAGCTGTAAACAAAACAAACGACCAATATATTCCTTCCTCTCTTTGCTAACACAACAACATTCCCGTATACCTTCTTTATACTATATCGTATCGTATCGTAGGTATAAAGAGAAGCTATAACTTTTACTGGTAAAGCAGTAAGCAGTATAAAGCTTTACTATGCTGCTGTACTATCATGTCAATCATGCGTTTACATCACGTTAACACACCTTTGCGCACTTCAGTTATGTGTATTGTGTTTTCCTTCCACTAAACACATAATCATTTATGCATGTATTTTCATAGGTATCTCCCTACAACAAGTCTACATAGATAGGAAAGTCATTTTTTGTACTCATTTTTGTCGTTCAGTTTATTATTGAGTGTCTTAAAATATAAGAAAACTTTAATAATCAAACAACAGATATTGATGATTTTTGTGAGTGTTATTTTCTTTTTCTTTTTGAGTGTTATTCTTGTCAGTTTGAGAATTGCTCGGTTCACCATTTTCAGGGCAGGAAAAATCAAAAAGCCTGGCCAATAAAATTCTATTTATATCCCGTATATATGAAATATATCAAGATATACTAGTTTTAGTAGCAAGTTTGGAACGCTTAGAAATATTGATGACACGAACAAAATTTTGGTGAGTGTATCAAATTAATTATAGCGTGCTCAAGATGTTAAAGATGTGTTTCAGTTTCTAAATGGACAACATGGGTAACATAGGTCAATTGATTTTCGATCAAAATCAAGTCAAAAATAAACTACTTTTGTTTGAAACAGTTTTTCGTAAACATCATTATTTACCCGTGAGGGTGCGTGTAAACTAGGACAAAGATTTCGTGTCCATTTCTCTAAAACTATAAACGATAGGGAGTTGCAAGCTTGGGGGTAGTTACAACTAGTGGTCTTGTAAAACATTCTAACCTAAAACAAAAGTTCTAGAAATGAAATAAATGACGGACTTTTTTAATACACTTACTAATTAAAGAAATAGTTTGATTACATGATAATTCTATGATGATTAAGAGTGAAAATATCTCAATTAATAAATTCATTTCAACTAATTCTCCATATTTCTACCCCAAGTTTTTTTTTTTTAAATTTACTGACTACGATTTATATAAAACTACACGAAAGAACTGAAAGAGTTTTCAGTAGAATTAGTTAAGCCGCTTTTTTATAAAAAAACTGGAAAAAACTGAATAAACAGAATCTGAAATGTGGTTAAACACATCATTTATCTATCTATGGAGAAATGATCGTTCCAGCATAAGCTGTACATGTTCGAAGAATAATCTAAGAATAATCTACAGGGTTCGCACTTACACGACTACAGTACCATACCGACTATATACTGGCAATTTATTAATGTTTAACGTGACGGGTTAATTACGACTAAATTCTAAATCCAAAATTGTAGCTATATATGATAATGAGCTGTTTGACACCCGGTATATAATATATAAAACCTTTATTGTTTATTATCCCACAGGCGATTTATCAGACTTACAAGACATTTTCACGCAAACTAACCTAGATACGATGCGATGTGTATAATACTACCACCTCTTCTGTTAAATAATATGTATATATGTGTATATTGTACATTTATTATATTATATTTACATGTTTTGATAAAATCATTAAACGTACAAAAAAAAAAGAAACGAAACGAAACAGTAAACCAATATAAAGTGAACTCGTGCGCATAGTCTTTTTTTGTTTATAAAAATTGATAACGCATTTTTAAACGTTCAAAAATTTGTTATTTTTTATCTATAATGAGTTTCACGTAAATTCAATAATTTTCTGTGATTGCCACATATTCTTTTATTTAAATAAGAAATCGAACTTGAATTTGAGAAGCTTTCAGATTTTTATATTTCTTATAAAAATTACCTTGTCATTGCATCAAGTAATCATTACCTGTGCTTAAATGAAGCACAACATCTAATACTCATATATTAAATCATATCAAGTGTATCTAAAATTTATTATCAATTAAAGTACTGGGGTGTCTTCAGTTTTGATATTCGTTGAGAAATTAAATTAATTTATGTGTAAAAAATTTTACTTTATTCGTGTTAGCCATTAATGCTAAAAATAACCTTTCAATCAATTAAATTAATAGTACAAAAAATTAAAGTTTTTTCGGTAAGAGAGGTGTTATATTAATTTAATTAATATTATTAATTTAATTAACAGTATAAAAGAGTTTTTGAAATATAGAGGGAGTTTTCTTTTATGTAAAGTTTGAAGAATTTAACAATTTATTGAAGGACTAATGTAGGTACTACAAAGCTTCATAAACAAAGGTTCTTTGAGTAATGTCATTGGTAGGTGGGATTATTGGATTTAATAGGCACAAAATTTATGAACAGTTTCCTAGGCGTCGCTAAGTGGCCCGATTATAGCCCGAAAATTCACTTTACTTGAAATACTTGCTCGAGCCGTGCAGAATTCTGCAGTGCAGTATCCTTCTTTTCTATTTATCAGCAATTTTATTGCAGATCAAGTTGCATAATGAACAAAATTACATCTTAGTGTTATTTATCTAGCCTGGTTTTTCCTAAGGGGTACATTTATAGACCTTGAGTCTTTCTTCATTATTAGCCCGCATGATACGCTTTAAAATTAGGGGTAAATAATGGGATTTGATATAGAATTTAATTTAAAGCTCTTCAAGCTTTTGAAAATAGTCATGTACGAGTGATGAGATAATTATTTTCTTATTTTTAGTACAGTAAATTTTGTATTTTTTATTTACCATAAAAAAGCATTGTTTGTCCGAACAAACAAACATACATTCCAAGTTAAATAAAAGCTTGCAATAAATATAATAACATTTGTCTTTGCTAAAGAAACGTATTTTAATAAACGACGAAGTTTCATTTAAAAAATGGAACAAGTTTAGAGTACACCGTATATTCGAATTCTCTATTAAACAAATAGAAACTCGAATTTTAATTTACAAAAAATAGTTTTATAGATTTTTACATATGAACGGTGTATATAGGTAGATGATATACTTTCATACATATATATGTTATAATACATTATTCAATCAGTTTAATGAAATTACAAAAAGGTTTTAATAATTTATCAATGTCACCAATATATTTATTATCTGAATCAATATCATCGAAAATAAATTCTATAATAAATTGGAAAAAAAAAGTAAAATTCACATTTTGTGTATACTTTAATCACTGTGAAGTAAACATGCTAGCAAATACGAGTATTCCAATAATTCTTTCACGTAAATTAAGTATGCCGCACCAAATAATCTATTAATCGCGTCGTACACAGGGGTGGACTGATGGTAAGCGGGATTGCCAGTAGCATTTTATTGCTACAGAGGACGCGCAACAATAATTCAACACAAATTTTATTGAAGATTTTTATTAGTTTTTCATCAATCGTTCATGTCAACTTATTAAATTGTCAACCGGATCAACGGGAATAATCCCAAATTAACATTAAGCAGTCCGTCTCTGTATCATATACAGAATAAAAACATCTAACTATGTAGATTGCGTCATTCTAATGGAAACAGATGTATACTCAATGTCACAAAAAATGCTCGTTTTAAAACATTCTAAGTGTTACTATTATAACATAACATATGATGAGTACGCTTAGAATGTTTTAACTGTGGCACTTTTTTTGACAGTGAGTGTACTTTCAAAATTGTATTATCAGCTCTGATGGTAACAGTTACCATCATTGATTGTAGGATTTATCGACATGATTTTAGCGGTTATTATAAATTTAGATAAAATTTACAATCTTTAAGTTACCAACAAGATGATAATTATTATAATACAGATGGTAAATTTTACTATCTGTATGGTACAGCGAACAATTATAATAGTTTTTGCAATTATCGATATCAGTTAGCATGTTTTTACAATACTTGAATAGCAGTATTTATCATAAAATTCTCTCCGTGTAACATTATTATCACGTTATCGTGTGACTAGATGTGTAGTAATTTAATCAATTTAATATTACAACAATTCGAAGTATATTGACATTAAGCATAAAAACTTTTTGAATAATTACAACAACAACAAAAATTATATTCTTTGTACAGTCTTTAGTATATTTTAAAATAAGAAAAGTACACTAACGGATTTGATCTTCGTTCCGACTATCAATTGAAGCTGTAAAAGTTATACTGAGTTAAAAGTCACAAAATACGATTCTTTTGGAAATATTTCATTAAAGGTCTCTGTTATCGAAAAAATAGCAGTTATCAAATAAATAGATTAGAAAATTGCCTAAGAAAATAATACAATACTTTTTTCGTAAGAAAATTCTATTCAAAAAGTTGGTATATACGATATGCACTCCTGAACAGTATCTGGTTATCTAATATTTGTAATTAAATGCTTAATGAAATAAGACACTATAAAAAGATTTGACGATGAACTTTAAAAATTTTTGGAGTATGAACAAGTTTTATTTTCATTAACCATTACTAGCACGAACATCCATCGATATTCCTCGCAAAGTAAAGCTTGTATCCAACGTGTAAAAGTCATATTTTTACATACAATGACGGTATAATATAACTCTATGGTTCACTGTGACCAACCTTTCTAACTGAAGATTTCGTAATGGTTGATTTACAACTTATAAAGCTTTATATTTAACTTATAATGCACATATGCATGTCTATTGTACATACTTACCTTGGTACATATGCAATAATTAAGTTATAACGTACAAGTTGTTGAATGCTCCACAACTTACAAAGAGTATTTTCTGTTAGTCTCAAGGGTTTTATAATTTTTATGCTGACAAAGAGAAATATATACACACAACACACAAATAAAAAAGTCTTGAACTCAGACCCAATAATAATTATACAGAGTGGATACTAAATTTAAAATTGAATTCGTTTGTTAATTTATAGATTTTCTGTTTCTTGAAAAATGATTTTTATAAAATAAGCATTCATCATTATGAAATCTCAACTCTCGACGAAATAATCTGATTTGAATTACTATTTATTGAACATAATTTTTTATGTGCATGTATATAAACATTTTAAACATAAAATATCAAAATATAAATTGAGAACAAGTGAAAACAAACAATTGACTGAGTTAATTGTTGAAATACCATGCATAGTCAGTGTTGATTTCTTTATCACATAACACATACAAACATGTGACATATACATAACTGATAATCAAGTATAGTACATATTATAAAATTTCCACCTAATTGGCGCCCTCACGGGTAAACAGTGATGTTTACGAAAAAATGTTTCAAACAAAAGTTGTTTAGTTTTTGATAAGGAACATTTTTTACACCTAAACTTTTGTTCTATCTCTAACGGCTTACAAGATGGGTCCTACGGGCCCAAGACCCAATTGACCTATGATGCTCATTTACGAACTTGACCTCACGTCATTTACGAACTTTTTACGTCCTGAGTACGCTGTAAAAATTTCAGCTCGATATCTTTTTTCGTTTTTGAGTTATCGTGTCCACAGACGGACGGACGGACGGACGGATAACCGGAAATGGACTAATTAGGTGATTTTATGAACACCTATGACAAAATTTTTTTCCTAGCATCATTATTTTTAAGCGTTACAAACTTGGGACTAAACTTAATATACTATGTATATTTCATATATACATGGTATAATAAATTAATTATCTCTAACTTACCAAAATTTCTTGTAAATTATTTTGCTTAGTGAAACACACTTACCTGAAACAAACACAAAAAACAAATTAAATTTGAAATGTACATAAAATAAAATGATACATACATACATGAAAGTGACATTAATGTAATTTGTGTGCTCTACCCACATGGAAAAAGTTGACACACAAATATATTTGCTTGCGACACAAATATTTTCAAAATAGACAATAAATGTTTAACACCGAGGTGTACAGAAATATGTAAATTTTATCAAAAATTTCATTTTTAGTATATTTCGTATTAGCACCGTGCATGAGTTTTATTGAAGGAGGTTTCTATGGTAACGTTAAACAACTTTATTAATATAACTGTATGGATGCATATACATATAATTGTGTGGATTGTGCATTTATTTCTAACATTAAAAATCTAATATTATTGTCTAACAAATTCGTATAGAATATGACCCATAATTTTTATACATTGTATATATTTAAAATATCAAGGTATACTAAGCTTAGTCCTAAGTTTGTAAAGCTTAGTCCCAAGTTTGTTACGCAATAGTCCCAAGAATATTGATGTTACGAACAAAATTTTGGTATAGATGTTTTCGATTATCTGCCCGTCTGTCAACACGATAACTCAAAAACAAAAATGAAAAGTGAGGCTATAAGATCTTTATTGATATGCTAAAGCGAATCAACTAGAAAAGTGAGTTTGAATTCGTAAACGAGCAACAAATGTCAAAGTATTGGATACGTAGGACCCACTTTGTAAATCGTTACATAGAACAAAAGTTGTAAAAAAATATTCACCAATTTTTATATTAAGCAAACGATTATGGTTTAATTTTTTTTTATTTAAAACAAGTGAAAACAAACAATTGACTGAGTTAATTGTTGAAATACCATGTATAGACAGTGTTGATTACTCTGTCACAACACATACACACATGTCACACACATACAACTGATATATCCATATAATACTACAATTTGCGCATAATATGCGCTCTCACGGGTAAACAGTGATATTTACGAAAAAATGTTTCAAACAAAAGTTGTTTATTTTTTTATAATAAACATTTTTTATATTTAAAATTTTGTTCTATCTCTAACGGTTTACAAGCAACCCACTACCCAATACCCAATTGACCTATGTTGCTCATTTACGAACTCGACCTTACGTTTTTGAGTAATCGTCATGGCAGACGGACAAACGACAGCCAGATAGACAGACAACCGGAAATCAACTAATTAGGTGATTTTATGAACATCTATACCAAAATTTTGCATCAATATTTTTAAGCGTTACGTTTTATGGTATAAAAACTTTGCTTATACATATGTATGCTTTATTCAATAATAAATGCAAATCTCAGTTGGTTTAGGAATGCAAGTGAATAAATAAGAAAGATAAATAAAAGATTGAACAAATTAATTTTAGTGAATTTCATTAACATCATTTTATTTATTCATTAAAGTGCTACAAACAATATTCAGTATTATTTTAATAAATATTCATACTCTGTAATATTTTTATCTCATTTTTTTTTATTTGCATATATTTTGAATGTTGGATAAATATACATATTAATATATACCATATATTATTTTATTCCATGTCCTATATACGTCCCATGCCATCAAAAAATGTACCGAATTAATTTATTCCTGCCACCGTTGAAAAACAATGCTGGCGAGAAAGGTGAACGAAATTGATCCTAACCACAGTGGGGGTGTTTTCCCGTTAATACTTATCGTTATTGCCGATACGATTTTCTTTAAACGGTTTTTTCAAGAAAACAGTAATTAAAAAAACTTTTAAGAGACTAGTTGCATATATCGTTGCTCAAGTGTAAAATTTATGTCTAAACAAAAGTTGTTGATTTTCAGAGACTTGGAAAAAATTGCTGGAAGTTTGCATCTATCAAAAGAATTGAAAAATGGTTTTAGTTTTAACAAAAGCTCGTCATTTTTCAACCTTTTCAGCAGGCACAATTTCCAATTTCATTATTTTCAACTTTTACCAATTTTGAACCAAAACTTTACCGATTCTCATAAAAGAAGATAAACAGAATCATAGAAATTTACCTCATTATGAGCTCCATTGTCTACCACTTCACTTGAACTGCGTGAAGAATTCGTTAAAAAATTTGAATTTCAAGGGTACCAATACCCTTCGACCTGGTTTCAACCACAGCTATTCTATAACGTACCTATCTTGTAAATCCAAGAATCAGAAATTTGAAAAATTACTTAGCACTTTTTTTGGTATCTTAAGACTAAGAAGTCAATTTTTGAACTCGATTCAAAAGCCTGTATTTATTGAGTAATTAATAACTGTGAGTTGTAACCCGCCAACTGACGATAGTAATTCGTACTAATAAGCCGAAACTGCACCCACTTTCAGTAGTTACAATTTGGACTACCAGATGGCAACACTTATACTTACCATTTTGACAGACCAATCAATATATTCTCAAATTAAAAGTAGATAAATCCCAACAACTGTCGATAAAAATTTGAACTAATCTAATTAGAACATGAACCGCTTTTTCAGTAATTCCAATTTAGACTTCCAAGTTCCTTACCATTTATCAACAGAGGGACATTTGACTAATTTTGTCATCAATGTTGTCAGAAATATTGAAATAGTTCAGACATATTACTTAATGTCAAAACGGTGATCGAAAAAGAGACTATAAAGGAGTTGGTTGGGTTCTGAAGTTTTTGGCCCTCGTGTTCAAAAATGGGACACTATTCTAGAAATCTTTTTCGTTCTGTTTTTTCCGGTCTATGTTTTCCTAAAATTAACTTCTATGGCCAAATTTTTTGATGCAGCCTTTTTATGAAAGGGACATAAAGAATATTTTTCATGTATAAATTTTTCAATTCATATTTTGCCATGTTTAATATTAACCCAGTCATGAATGCGTCAAATACATACAAATATTTCAACTTGGTATGTGACTGTGAATTATTTAATTTTAAAATCACAAAGAATATATTTCCTCTGACAGTGATTATTTAAAGATATTGTATTGATATAATTAATGTTGACAACCTGTTGAAACTCTATTCCTTTTGAGTTCTTTTTCCTGACTTCTCTTCGAAGTCATAAATAAAAACTCACTAAGACGTATTTTTCTGACTTTGTAAAAAGTATATGCTTTTTTTGACGTCGTAGATTTTCTAAAGTTTATCATTTTAAAAAGCCTTTTCTTTGACATCCTAAAAGTTTGAAAAATATGAGCTAATTATGAAAATCAAAAAAAGACATAACAATAGATATCTAGAAAAAACGCAATTTTAAACAAACAAAATAAAAATGCGTAAAAAATAAAAGAAAATGATGTAATAAAACACTTGTTTATGTGTACTAAAAACATTCAGAATTGTATCAAATGAAATATTGAAGTTAAACAAAAACCCGAATAACCTCAAGGTACTAAAAACGGATATCATAATTTTGTTTAGGTTTTAGAAAAAACGAAAATGCCATATACATTCTAATTAAAAGTTTATCAAAATGTAGTTAATTACATTATTAAAACTCAAGAGAATATATTAAAAAATATACATTTTGACTAGGTATATCAAATTTTAATACTTGCAACAAAAAACAATAAAATATTTCATATTCATTTACCTAAACATGTTTTTAATGATCTTCTACAAAATGGTACGATGTAAGTCAACACCGGTGTTTGCAAAACAAAACCTATATGAATATGGATGGGACTTTAGAATCCCGAGCAATAAATTGGACTTTGGTTTCTAATATCCCAAACCTATTAGAGCTGGGTTCATTTATATCTCAAATTTGAAAAGAATGACTTAAATTTATTATAATTACATACTTGGTTTATCAAAATAAAATAAAATTTGGATTCTGATGACGTCATGAAGTTAAAAAATTCGATTTTTTTGATAACACAAGCAAATTTGATCTGATCTTATTGGATTTTTTTTAAACCTACTAATTTTGGGTCATTCTTTTCGGCTGTGATGTCAAGTTTTCGCTAGCTATCACTTATGAGCTTATTTACGGGACCAGGATTCCACATTCTGAAAACCTATTAGAGCTACGTTAATTTTGATCACAAATATGAAAAATATGACCCAAATTAAGTAGGATTGCATACTTGGTTTATCAAACTTGTATACAATTTGGATGTGATAGAGCAAAATGAAATTTTTTGGATTCTGATGACGTCATCAAGTTAAAAAATTCGATTTTTTTGATAACACAGGCAAATTTGATCCGATTTTATTATAATTTTTTTTGAAACCCACTAATTTTGGGCCATTCTTTTCAGCTGTGATGCCAGTTTTTCGCTAGTTATCACTAACGTGCTTAATTCTTGGACTAGGATTCCACATTCTGGAAATCTATTAAAGCTAGGTTAATTTTTATCACAAATTTGAAAAATATGACCCAAATTTATTAGGATTACATACTTGGTTTATCAAAATTGGATGGAATTTGGATGTGATATTGCAAAATTTAATTTTTTGGATTCTGATGTCGTCATAAAGTAACAAAATTCGATTTTTTGGATTTCTTGATAATACAGGCAAATTTGATCCGATCTTATAGGAATTTTTTTTGAAACCCACTAATTTTTGGGTCATTCTTTTCAGCTGCAATGCCAGCTTCCATCAAAATCGTTAGAACCGATCCCGATATATAAAGGACGTAACCTAAATACTTGCAATTGGCGCTATGTACCCTCGTTACGGCTCTGAATATACTAAATTTGTATTTGTAATAGTTATTTGAATTACAAAAAAAATGCATATTTATTAGACACGAATGAAAACAACTTAACACGTTTGTATTTAAAGAGTTCAACCACAAAATCGATTTACACTCTGTTTATAAACACCAAGTGATATGGTGGGATCCTCATCCAACCTTTTTTTTACATACACCTGACATAGGAAATACACCATAAAAAAAGTAAATAAATAAATTATTGTAGGCTAGCTAGAGGTACAGACAAGATATTCCCTTAACCTCTACTAAAAATTAATCACGTGATACCTATACCTAGGTAAGTACATAGCACATAGGTATATATTACACATACACGCCATACTTAAACGAGAGAACTAACTCGCCCAAAAATTTCTATCTGTCAGTGACCGTATAAAAAACGGAAGTGCAGGTATGAATGAATAATATACACAAAAAAATAAATAAATGCTGATATAAAAGCAGCGTAACATACACATTATATAACGTAATAGATTTATCTAAGGTATATCAGCCGTAGGTATATGTATGTGAGTTACTAAGCATCATTTCCTTTTTGTAGCTTTAAAGCTAGAGCTTGTAACTACCTGCTTGCTTGCTTGTAATAAAAAATACATACAGAGAGTTTATAAATACCGAAATTAGATTTTATTTAACTCATCAACACTCTTGTAAATCATTTGGTAATCTTATAGTCCTGTGATGTGAGATGTGCTCATGTGCTCTGTACATGCGTCAGATATTTTCGCGAAGTGAATAATTTTACAAAAATCAAAATAAACATAATCATATTTATTAATTATCCGGTAAACTACATGTTAAAAATGACGACTTTATATATAAAACAAATATACTTAAAGGTAACGTACTAGTAAGAATGCTATCAATAAAAATTATAAAATAAAAATATCATTAAAAAAAAATTACTTAAAACAATGTCATAGATTTTTCGTTGTAAAATAAGGCGTAGTGGCGTATGATCTTCGTGGGTCAGAATCTATTATGTAAACAAAATTTTTTTTTAAATTTCGATCTTAACTTTGTCCCCGTTCTCGAGGAGTTATACTTTTATGCAAATTTTTTTTCTTATTTATAAATTTTACAATTGAATCACTACTATTTAAAAAAAAAATGTTTCTAAGGAAAGAAAAAAGATTGCCATAATCGGATTGGAGCCAAAATCATTCTGGACAAACTGCTAGATGTTGACCCAATTTCATTTATATCACTTTCATTATTTTATAAACTTTCTTTACAACAAATATCTACACATTAAGTAAATCTAAAAAGAGTTAACAAAAACAAGTATATGTTCTATATACCCAGTTTTACTTTTCTAAATACACAAGGGAGGCATGCTTGTAGGTAGGATACATCATATAAATGAGTGAGATGTGTAGTAACTCTAATACTTTACTTACCCTGTACCTACACCATACACCTTGATTAGAAAAGATGATTAAGTTCTCATGCGCCGGGAAAATTAGTTGCCTTTTTGAGTAATCAACAAATACTTTATTTGGATCAATATAATCTTTGAGGAGAGCCTAAATGGCCGAGCGGTCTAAGGCGTTTGTCTATGTGTCTTTGACTGTTTGTCGATTTAGGCTTAGGTTGCGGGTTCGAATCCAGGCAGCGGCAGTGTGAACAATTATGATTAATGATGGCGGTAGAATTGATCACATTGTCGTCGCTTGGATAAGAACGAAGTAACCGACTCCACCCACATCAAAATAAATAAAGTAATTGTAAATATGTTTGTAAATAAATAAAGATTAACAAATAGTGATGTGGGTGGTCTCTGTTATAGGCGTATATGTCAGAAAAACGGAGGTTAAACCCCATTATTATTATTATTAATCTTTGACAGTTGTAAAACAATTTGCTTTCCGGACTAGATTTTTATTTAGTGAGCTTTTGATTTTAGTTCTTCTGAAAAAAAATCAGATAAAAACATTCGATAAATTCAATCTTATCGCCTTATCTAGATTTACTTTCACGGTATGTATATTGTATACACTAATTTGATAAATAATATTCATGTAAAAATATTTTTAGAAAAATATCTACGGTTATATCTACGTGAGTGAAGCTGTTAATGGTAACAAAAACTAGGTACTTTGTAATAAAAACTTCACACATTAAATCCCAAATATTTCGAAATAGAAAATAAACTCTAGAAGGAAAAATTTAATTTTTGAATTAAATTTTGTTCGCTTCAAATAGTGTAAACAATTCCATGGTATAAAGAAACAAAAAATCATAGAACATATAAACAATTTTACATTATTCACAGCTTAAGTTCTTAGAAAAATTCCCTTTTTTTGTCATTTACTTGTATGTTCTTAGATAATGTTTACACTCTCCTCAACCGCCATTACATTGCTTTCTACGTTATCTTAGAGTCATGAATGGAATCAGTCTATAATGGTAATAAACGCATTAAATTTCACTACTTTTTTTTTTAAATGGTTTGATATAATGATAGAACTAATCACTGGTTTATATCAAAATCATTTTATAGCACAGACATTACTTGTTTTTTCTTGACAAAATGATCAGTTAACAACACCGATAATTTCCTGTATTGTAAATAATTGCTTCGTGATAAATCATTAATTAACATAAAAAGCTGTATATACATGAAACTTACAGGATATTGCGCTATATAATGATATAATGGGATATTGCTGTTGTTTGCGTGTACAAATTCTGTTTTTTACTTATTTCATATTGACAGTCAATCTATGAAATGAACACGAGTGAAGCTGATATAATTGTTTTGAAATTATGCATATTGAGTCACAACGAATCGTTTTAATCGGCCAATTAACTTTTTCTACTTTCATATTTTATCTATTTTCGACTTATCTGCAGTTTTTATGTCTTGTACATGAAATATATCAAGAAATACTAAGTTTTTATAACATGTAATGTCAAGGTATACTAAGTTAAGTCCCAAGATTGTAACGCTTAAAATTATTGACGCTATGAACAAAAATTTTGGTATAGGTGTTTTGGACTTTCTCTATTCTGATATTATATATGAGCATTCCTAAAGATAATATTTTTAAAAAAATTTAGTAGTGGGAAAATTTCTAACGACATTCAAACCACATAATTATGACGCTATGAGCCTGAAAAACTACGCATTCATATCGCATTGTCAACACTGAACTAAAAGTAACAAAATCATAGATATCTACTAGGTGAAATAGGCTTAGCTTAGGTAAGATTATATTGGCTGTCCACGAAAGACAGTGGGTTTGGCCATAGGGCCCATTGAGATGCCATATATGTATTTTATCACATTTTCCGGTGATAATTTCAACTCAGAACCATAATTATTTGGCCTATGTACACTTGCTTCATGCATTTATCAGGCACAACACCAACTATAAAGTATATTAATTTTTTGTTGTAACGGCGGGATTCAAACCTACTATAGGCATCCCCCTTTAATCAATTGAGCTAGTCTATGTATCCTTCGAGGAGCTGAAGCACGTGGCACTGAACAACAGAATTAGATTAAATTAATTAGTTAAAGGGAATGAAGCAGCAGACTCGTTGGCACGAAAGGGGTCGTCTCAAACGCCCCTTTCACCTGAACCTGTCATTTCCATAGCAAGATGCACTGTAATTTACCAAATCAAAGAATGGCTTCGACAAACCCATTTTGATTACTAGCACCTTGCGCAGGGTATGCGACAGGCCAAACTGTGTATAATTACAGCTATAAACCTTGCATCTTTCTATCCTGGGAGAGATCCCCGAGGAAGCTTTGCGCTTTCTGTGTGGCGCCTGGCCACGACAGAATATTTTAACTTGATCCGATTTTAATAGCGTCTCCTACCCGAAGACATCTCTTGCTCTAGGTGCTAGGGACCCACTTATATTATCCCTGTTTTATTATTATTATTATTAATCAACTGAGCTACTAGTGTTGACAAACAATGACTTAAATTAATAAATAAATAATTACAACTTATTCAGCCTAAATGTAGAATGAAAGCACTCTAATTTTAACAAATCACCCTATAAACACAATTACTAACATAAACACACAGCTGGTGCTAAAAAACAAAAGTTTAATATAAAAAAAAAAGGATAAAACATGCATAATATAATTTTATAAAAACACTTAGGTAGGTATAACATACCCATCTAATAATAATGGATAGGAGCTAATTATTTTTTAAAATATCCTTCAAGTTTTTCATATACACACCAAAAATAATGAAAAGTAAACATGTATATTTGAAAATCCAATTTAAATTTGTTAGTGTTTTTTACCATCAACAAATATAATAATTCCTTTTGCATTTACTTTTTCACAATCCAATTATTATATATTCAAAAGTTTGATATAGTTAGTTATATCATGGTTAGGTATTGATTTTATATCGATATGATTTCATAGCTATCATGTTAACATTTTAAAAGTGTACCTGATTATGTAATGTATTATGAGTGTGCTATAAAGTTAGTATTGCCGACGAATCAGATATATTGTCCCTTGAAAATGTATAGGTTTGTTAAAGAGTTCTAGACCGACGTCTTGACCAATTGAAATGAATAAAGATCTCTGGAAAATATACATTGTGGACCATTTTGATCTTTTATGGCTAATAGCTCGTTTTGTAGTTAACCCATCAAAAAATAACTGAAACAAAAGTTGCGGAGTTTGATGAGGGGAGGGGGAGGGGGTGACATGTACTGAGATCAGATTCCTGGTTCTCCGGGTTGCATTAATAGTCAATTTTGAACCTAAAAGGTTAACAAAGAGCACTTGATATTAGAAAGTTCCACAATAAAAAGGTAACATTTTTTATTTAACACATTTTTTCGAAAATCGTTAGTTTTCGTAGGAAATGTGACTTCAAATATGTCATTATTGCATTTAATTCAAAGAAAACACGCTAGCTACAGAAAAATTTTTTAGCCAAAAGTTGTCAAGGGCAATAGAAGAAATGAGAAAAACATGAGAAGTTTAACAGCCAGTAAATTTTATTAAATTTTATAAGCTTGTGATAAAAGAGTTCATAGCTTTTAAACGACAGAACTGATTTTCGTGTAACATACAATTTTGTAATTAACACGTCATGCCCTTTTGTTTGATACTCCCCACTTGGATATATTTGAAAATGTTCGATGATTCATCCCCACTTACCCTCACCCCATCCAAAACCGACTTGTTTTAACCAACTGGGGCTAAAAATAAAAGAAACATAAAGGCGGTATAAAAATGGTAGGTATGTTTAAGTGAATGCTGGGTTAGGTTAAGTTAGAGAAAATTGTTGTTATTATCTAAAATCAAATTTTATTCAACAAAAATAATTTTAGGTGGAATGAAATCTTAACTCGAAGGAACAGTCGATCACAAATTATATTGTACTCAATGACTATACGCTGTATGTATGAGCTTTATTCAGGGAGTTACTATAGTAATAACAGATTACTTTATTAATATAATTTTATAGATGAACATATAAGTCCATGGATTTATATATATGTTTTAAATTAAAAATTTAATATTATTTTCTAACAATGTTATTTACACAATTTTGTATCTTATTTTCACAATTTCTAATATGCAACAAGTGAAAACAAACAATTGACTGAGTTAATTGTTGAAATACCATGTATAGGCAGTGTTGATAACTCTGTCTCATTTCACATACATACATATCTGACATGTTTAACTGATATTCTCATATAATGCGCAAGTGTTGATGCGCAATCGTTTGTTTTTTTTGACGTCACGTAAATAACAAAAGATATTCACTTTGATATTCCTATATTAAATAAAATATAGGAAATAAAATATAAAATACTATAAAATTTGTACCTAATTAACGCCCTCGTGGGTAAACAGTGATGTTTACAAAAAAATGTTTCAAACAAAAGTTGTTTATTTTTTTGTAAGGAACAATTTTTACATTTAAACTTTTATTCTATCTCTAACGGTTTACAAGATGGGTACTACGGACCCATGACCCAATTGACCCATGTTGCTCATTTACGAACTTGACCTCACTTTTTACGTCCTAAGCACGCTGTAAAAATTTCAGCTTGATATCTCTTTTCGTTTTTGAGTAATCGTGACCACAGACGGACGGCCGGACGGACGGACGGAAGGACGAACAACCGGAAATGGATTAATTAGGTGATTTTATGAACACCTATACCAATTTTTTTTTTGTAGCATCAATATTTTTAGGCGTTACAAACTTGGGACTAAACTTATAATACTATGTATATTTCATATATACATGGTATAACAAGTTTATTTTTCAATATTTTTTATTTAACATTTACTTTTTATTTAAGATAGCAGCGCTGCGATCGATTTAATTGTCCGCTCCACATCTCTTGATGCCTGCCAATATTATAAATTGATATAATCCTCATATTTAAAACCAAGAATGAAATTTAATTTTTATTTTTATTTTATTTAATTCAATAATAAATATTCTTATTTTATACAAACATAGAGAGTTGTGGCTCTGGAGTGTATAATTAGTAAAACCTATTTGTTTCATATAAAACAAAACATATTAAAAATCAAACAATATTTACAAAATATAAACCTTTACTGTTTCAAAATAAATATTTACAATCGAAAATTCAACAACCAGTTTATATGGATCATTATTTTTATAATAAAGTTCTTTTTTGTACTTATTTACTAGTTGAAACGAGTTCAACAACCATACTTTGAATGACTTCTAAGAATTCAGTTCAATCAGATTTCTAGATATTTTGAGATACCGAAAAATAAACTTGAAACTTTCGCTTTCTTCAGTCTTATCACATTATACGGTTTTTATGCTAGTTGTGTCGATTATCTGTTGCAAAGAAGTTTAATTAGAATCATTTCTAGCATTATAATTTATTTTCTTGTATTATTAGTGATACTGATTAAGCTGTTGAGTTCTATCAAACCAAAGTGGCACTGTGAAAGAGATAAATATGTATGTGTACTCATATATACTCTCTCTTGCCCAGTGCCACTTTGGTTTGATTGAACCACTTATACTAAAAGGGTGCAAAATTTTTTTATGAATTTATTTATTTGTAATTTTTATACCCTGTATAAATGAAAAATATATCAAGGTATACAAATTTTAATCCCAAGTTTGAAACACTTGAGAATCTTGATGATATAAACAAAATTTTGGAATAGGTGTTCACAAAATCACTTAATTAGTCCATTTCCGATTGCTCGTCTGTCTGACCGTCCGTAAATGCGATTACTCGAAAACGAAGAGACATCAAGATGTTTGTATTGCACACTTAAGGCAAAAAATAGGAGTTTGAGTTCGTAAATGAGTAACCTAGGTCATTGGGTTTTGGATCGTAGGACCCAACTTGCAAACCGTTAAAGATAGAACAGAAGAGAGATAATAAAAAATGTTCCTTATAAAGAAATAAACAACTTTCTTTGGAATCATTCCTTCATAAACATCTAATAAGCACAAATTTTTGGTATCAATTTTCAAAAAAATTATAAAAGACTAGCGGCCCCGACGGACGTTGTCCCGTAAAAACGTAACTCCAATTCATGAATACCTATACTACGTTTAGCCTGTCCGCTAAACCCATCCCGCTAAACCCCAATTTAACTCCTATTTATTGGAGTGGCCTGACCTTCGACCTTTGGCCTGACCTTTGATAGTAGAGCTCGCTGCGCTCGCATATGGCTCTAATAAATGCCTATTGACAATACCTGAATACTATTAAAAATACATAGTACACATAGTATACATAATGTGATATGATTTATATGCGCTCCCACCATTTAATGAAATTTCATTTTTTTGGTACGGAGCCCTCAAAAACAGGTGTACTGGACCAAATTGTAAATCTAAACCATCCTCGAATCCCCTTGAACTCACACAAAAAATTTCATCAAAATCGGTCCAGCCGTCTAGGAGGAGTTCAGTCACATACACACGAACACAAGAAATATATATATTAAGATAATGAGTTGAAAATTTGCAGGTAGCTTCAAAAAGTGATTTTGTGAAAGATTCTCGAAAAATAAATTTATTTCTAGAAAATACTTCCAAAAAGTTTCGAAAACCAAAACAAATGGACGACCGAAAGGTCTTGGTTTTTTTCTAATTTTCTAATTTATTAAAAGTAATGCCAGCACCGACATTCAACACTTTCTATACATGGTATTTCAACAATTAACTCAGTCAATTGTTGTTTCCACTTGTTTTTTAAATATTTTCGATATGGGACACTGAATAAAGGATACTCAACAAAATTATGTATAGAATATCTGTAAAATATAATTGGGGATAAAATAAAAGTTAAAAAGGGTTATACATAAATTGAAAATTATTTAATCGAATATTATTTCAATTTCAGAGAGCTTTGTTACATTAACTCTTTACCAAGCTATGTTTAATAAATTTTTTTTTTATATATAAAATATCCTAGGTATCGTTTTAGATTAAACGTTTTTATGTTACGCAAAAAAAAGTTTACAATTTAGAATCAATTTTTAGGATAATTCACATTTATTTCAATTTTATTATACTTGTTTTTTTGTTTATATTAATTAAACTCATATTTTTTAGCTTTATAGTTTGTGGCAGCCGTATTTTCCAAATTAAAACCTCGGTCTTCATATCATATAAATCAGGAAATCCAATTTGTTGGTCTAAGGTATACTATTTCTTATATCTTTTTTCCTACGTTTGATTTTTAATCAACTTTTAGTAATGAAGTAAAATAATGTTGTTGTTCACCTACATACAAATTCAATATCGAATAATAGTATTAAATTACATGTTGTAAAATTACAATAACATCATGTTATTATCTGTTATGTTATTAATAAGCTTCTTAATTAATTAACGTTGAAGCCAAAATAATTTATCCTACAAACTGATTTGTATAATTTCATAATAGTCCAGTCAGTTTAAGACAAGAACGATTTTGACCTTACACAATTAGTACAGTAAGTATTTCATAAAAACCATAAATTATAAAAACATAAAGTTTCGGCTTCGTCTCGGTATTTATATCGCACACACCAGGAAATCTAACTTTCTGAACTTGGATCGTAATAAACTTTTTCCCTCCATATAGTTTTTACAAAGCTAATCTTGCACGGGTTTTTATCAAAGTAATCGTTCAATGGGTTATTAAAGAAGATAAAACCGCGGAATGCTATTAAATTAGACGAATGAAATAGAAAAAGCATCCCTTTTGGTTTTCTCCAAATATGTCGTAAACTAAGAAAAATTTTGTAATATTTTAATACATTTCGTAGAGAATCAAATTTTCTATTAGAATTGTATTTTTTTAAATGAAAAAGAAATAGCCCAGAAACATAAGACAATAAAAAATTCGATCTACTTAAAGAATCCAAGTAAAGTTTTTTCACCGGAATTATCTTTATTTCTGTAAGATAATGATGTAGGGTACGACCCGTGAAAAAAATCCATTACAAAATCATGTGCGAACCTTTTTTGTGTAAAATTAGCTAGCAAACAATTGTTATCATATGAAGAAAATATATTTTCGCGATCTTGGAAAATTGTTCTTTGCGTACATGATTTTGAAATGGATTTTCATAGGTTTCTTTTCATGGGTCATTTCTTGCATCCGAACAAAGATAATTCCGGAGAAAAAACTTTACTTGGGTTTTTTTAAGTAGAAAACCTTTTTCTTCCTTGTCTAAAATCCTTTAGTAGGTAAGTAAAGCCGAGTCCCGACCACTTTTCCATAAGATTTAACATGGAGAAAAATTGTGATTTACTTCCGGTGTAGTATAGAAATAATATGAATATGTTTGTGGTTAGAAGCTGATAAGGAAATGATTGTGGTTAGTATTAATTCAAAACCGCATGTTTGTGGTTAAAATAAAAGTATACATTTAAAACCGCAAAATTTGATAAGGCATTGTTTTATTACTTATTATTGTTGTTCACATTTAATTATGCACACAATATTTACATCATGGTCTTTCGACTAATTTTGATATATAATATGTTACATTCAATCGTAAACTAAATTGACAAATGTCTTGTCTAGCAATCTTAATTAAAGAGAATTGAAAAAAATACACTCGAACCAGGACTCGAACCCGGACTTCTTGGATTCATGTCAAGCGCCCTACCAATTAGGCTATTCGAGTTCTAGACACGAATGCAATTTTTTCAACTCAATGAATTTTTTACTTTGTTTATCCACCTTATTTATTATTATTACTTATTATTGTTGTTCACATTTAATTATGCACACAATATTTACATCATGGTCTTTCGACTAATTTTGATATATAATATGTTACATTCAATCGTAAACTAAATTGACAAATATCTTGTCTAGCAATCTTAATTAAAGAGAATTGAAAAAAATACACTCGAACCAGGACTCGAACCCGGACTTCTTGGATTCATGTCAAGCGCCCTACCAATTAGGCTATTCGAGTTCTAGACACGAATGCAATTTTTTCAACTCAATGAATTTTTTACTTTGTTTATCCACCTTATTTATTATTATTACTTATTATTGTTGTTCACATTTAATTATGCACACAATATTTACATCATGGTCTTTCGACTAATTTTGATATATAATATGTTACATTCAATCGTAAACTAAATTGACAAATGTCTTGTCTAGCAATCTTAATTAAAGAGAATTGAAAAAAATATTGAAAAGAGAATTGAAAAATTAAATAATTTTGGGATGCCGTACCATTCGCAGTTGATGGTGGCGGCCGGCTGCTGACCGCCAGCGTTTTTCGCACCCAGTTGTGAACCTGAATTACAACCGCCAACATAGTCCCATTGAGGAAATGTTTGTGGCTTAAGATTAAGTATTTTATATAATTGAGGTTAATTAACTTGTAAGGAAAAATTTAAATAAAATATTGAGTGATAAGAGTTGTTTGTTTGTGGTTAATAAGTTGACGTATATTTTTGTGGTTAGTGGTATCCGTTTTGAAAAATATAGGAATGTGGTTAATTAATAATAAGGAAAAATAATGTAAAAAATTGAACGATAAGAGGTGACGTAAATAAACTAGATTTTTGCGTATAAATACAATGTCTGTATTCGATTCAAATTACTGATATATTGGACTTAATACTAATATATTGTATTTAATTACTTCTATTGTTAAAAATGGCTTCAGTAGTGGAATTAAGCAAATCAATGGTAGAGAATATGAAGAAAGCTTTGCTTCTATTAAATGAAAATAAAAATCAAGGTGGTTTGGAAAAATGGATTAAGAAATGCACAGTGAATATTCGACAATTGAATAAACATTTAAAAAAATGTGATTGTGTTGGTACAAAACGACATTTGCAAACAAGTATTGGTGAAATGATTGGTTTTCGGGTAATGATGAAGGCAATGCTACATCAAGGTGGTAATATAAAACATAATATAAAACGTAATATAAAACGTAATATAAAACGTATTCAATGGAAGAATATGGAGTCCGCGTTTGATAGTCGAATTAAGACTGGTATAATTATTAATTTGACACACAAAGACCCAAAATTATTTTTGGACGATGCACTGTGTATGTTTATACGACAAATCCGGAATGTTTTAAAGGATTTCAATCAAATCAAAGTAAATTCAACATTTTGCGGTGAATTTGTAAAGCTACAGAATGATGATGAAGTTTACGAATTCAAATATTTTAATAGTAAGAATCAAATTATTGATCGAATTTCAAATTTAACGGAATGGTATCAGGAAAACATACAAAAACCAATTTTAGTACAGCTAGAAGAATTTCAAGAACGTGACAGTGGTTGGGCCTTAAATGCAGTAGTAAACTTAATGATTAATATTAACAAATATGAATCGTTCAGAGGTTCATCATATATTGATTTACCTCAACAAATAAAATCCAAAAACGCTTGCATAAACCTTAAAAATAATGATGATGCTTGCTTTGCATGGGCGGTTACATCAGCTTTACACCAAGCTTCAGAGCATTCTGATAGAATGTCTTCTTATCCACATTATTCGCGGGTGTTAAATTTAAATGGTATAAACTTTCCGATGGAACTAAAACAAATACCAAAATTTGAAAAACTGAACGATATAAGCATAAATGTGTTTGTTTTAAAATTAAAAAAATCTATGTACAGTGTTGTGCCAACTTTGTTAACAAATAATAAAAGAAATAGACATGTAAATTTACTTATGGTTCAAGATGTGTATTTTGATGAAGAAGATGATGATGATGAAGAAAATAATAATGATGAGAATATTGATATCAAATACCATTATTGTTGGATTAAAAATTTTTCACGACTTGTATCAAATCAACTGAATAAAGATGGTCATAAAAAGTTTTTTTGTGAGCGATGTTTACATTATTTTCGTGATGAACAAAAACTTTTAAAACATTTTGACGAGTGTGAAAAAATGAATGACTGCAAAGTTATTTTGCCTACAAAAGGTAATAACATGGTATATTTTAAAAATTTTAGTAATAAGGAACGAGTACCGTTTATTATCTATGCCGATTTTGAATGTTTATTGAAACCACTTGCTCCAGAAAATAATAAAAATTCACAACGTTATCAACAACATGAAGCATATAGTGTAGGTTATTATTTTTGTTGTTCATATGATGATACTCTTAGTTATTATAATTCGTATAGAGGAGTCAATCCCGAACTATGGTTTGTAGATGAATTGAAGGAAATAGCTGAAAAAGTTGAAGATATATATGCAAATCCTGTACCTATGAATGAGCTTAGTGACATTGAAAAACAACAATTTCGGCAAGCTTCTGTGTGCCATATTTGTGAAAAAGCTTTGGGTAATGATCGTGTACGAGACCATGATCACTTAACGGGAAAGTTTCGTTCTGCCGCACATAGCGAGTGTAATTTAAATTACCAAAATTCACGGACAGTTCCTGTTGTGTTCCATAATTTGAGTGGCTACGATGCACATTTTGTAATTATGGAATTGGCTACAGCGTTTGAAGGCAGAGTAGATTTATTACCTATAAATAAAGCAAAATATATATCATTCACCAAAAACATTGTTGGTAGTGATGTAAAATTTAAATTTGTTGATTCATTCCGATTTATGGCATCATCATTGGAAAAGTTAGCATCATATTTACCAGAATGTAAGATATTATACAAAAATTGTTTTGATGGGGATGTTCATAAGTACAATTTGTTAACTAGAAAGGGTGTGTTTCCGTATGACTATGTTGACGGTTGGAATAAATTAGAAGATCGGCATTTACCACCTATCAGAGCATTTTACAGCAAGTTGAACGATTCAAACATTTCACAAAACGATTATGAGCATGCAAAAAATATTTGGACAAAATTCAAAATTCAAACTTTAGGTGAATATTCGGACCTGTATTTGAAAACAGATGTATTACTTCTAGCAGACATTTTTGAAAATTTTCGTGATACTTCTGTTAAGACATACAATTTAGATCCTGCGCACTATTGTACCACACCGGGATTTACATGGGATGCAATGTTAAAATACACACAAATTCAACTGGAATTGTTAACTGATATTGATATGTTGATGTTTGTGGAGCGGGGGATCAGGGGAGGAATAAGCCAGTGCTGCAATCGCTATGCGAAAGCAAACAATAAATATATGTCTGATTATAATGAACTTGAAGAATCCATATTCATAATGTATTATGACGTTAACAATTTGTATGGTTGGGCCATGTCGCAATATTTGCCGACTGGGGGATTTAAATGGTACACTGACACATCACTGAACGTGCAACGGATACCTGATGAATGCTCAGAAGGTTTTATACTGGAAGTGGACTTAGCGTACCCTCAGCATCTTCATGATCAACATAATGATCTTCCATTATGTTCGACACATGAAAAGCCACCAGGTTCAAAACAAAAAAAGTTACTTACAACACTTCATGACAAAGAAAAATACATAATTCACTACAGGAATTTGAAACAGTGTCTCAAGCTTGGAATGAAATTGAAGAAAGTGCATCGTATTTTGAAATTTAATCAATCTCCTTGGCTAAAACACTACATTGACTTAAATACTCAAATGCGTGCCAAGGCAACAAACGAGTTTGAGAAAAACTTATATAAGCTAATGAACAATGCAGTGTTTGGCAAAACGATGGAAAATGTGAGAAAACATACCATTGTAAAATTAAAAACCAAGTGGTTGGGTAGGTTTGGAGCAAAAGTTCTCATTGCCAAACCAAATTTTCATAGTAGGACAATTTTTAAAGAAAACTTGGTAGCGATTGAATTAAATAAAAGTGAGGTGTTTTTTAATAAACCAATATATGTAGGCATGTGTATTTTAGACATTTCAAAGACATGTGTATATGACTTTCATTACAATTATATGCATGGGGTGTTTGGTGATAAGTGTAAGGTTTTGTATACCGACACGGACTCGTTAATTTACGAGATAAAAACACCAGATATATTCAAAATTATGAAACGTGATGTACAAAGATTTGACACTAGTGACTATGAACTAAATAATATTTATAACATACCTTTAGTTAACAAGAAAGTACCAGGTTTAATGAAAGATGAGCTAAATGGACAAATAATTACCGAATTTATTGGTTTAAGATCTAAAATGTATAGTGTAAGAGTGAATGGTGAAGATAAAATAAAAAAGGCCAAAGGAGTAAAAAACTCGGTTATTAAAAATACAATTACTTTTGATGATTATATTAAGTGTTTAACAAACTGTACAGAAATTATTAAAAGACAACAATGCATTATATCTAATCAACATAATGTATATACAGTAAATCAATCAAAGATTGCTTTGAGTCCACACGACGATAAACGAAGTTTGATTGATAACTCTTCGGATACATTCGCGTGGGGTCATTTTAAATTACAAACAGATGAAGAAATCGATGAATTATTAGATGAAGTTATTAACTTGTTGGGTCAACATCCAAGCATTAACAATATAATGCAGGGACTGTTAACTACGAAATGAATATAACTTATTTATTGGATAATGAACCGCAATTATTAAATTGTTTGACTGAAGAAACATTTTTAAAAATATATAAAAATATCAGTTTTTATACTTTAAAAAACTATGGCGATAAAATAATTACACGTGCTTGGAATAGTTTACCAAATAATATACAACAAGTGTTTCAACATTGTGAACCCTGTTATGAACATTATAACATAGGGAATACGCAGTGGGATGGGCCACCAGGCTTAAAAAGTAAATGTTATTTATGTAAGTCGACTTTGTGTGAAGATGTAACTTTGTCTGAAGATCTTTGTATGGATGAGTTGTCAAAATCATTTCCTAACTATAATTCGATTTGGGCATGCGAGTTAACAACATGTATTGAAGATCTATTTATATCAGAACCGTGGCTGTATGGATGCATAGAAAATTTGGATGTGTTGTTGAAATTAACTGAACAGTTATTTAACAATGATAAATGGATATCTGAAATTCATGATAATTGCATTAATTATTATAGCTTTGCAAGAAATATGAAAAAAGTTTGGAGGAAATTACCTGAAAGTATAAAAGAGGAACATTTTAAAATTTTGGAAATTATTTACAAAAATCATTGTTTTTAAGAAAAATTTTTTATTATGTAATCAAATACAAAAATAAATAACTATATATTTAAACTATGTTTTTATTATTAATCCATGAATTATGTTCTGATGAGAATCCTAACCATTTAACATATACTTTGTCTCCTTTTCTTTTCAGAATTTTCTCAACTAAATATACATCAGGATATTTTACTTTTTGTAATTCATATTCATAGAATCCACCTTGTATGGGATGAGAATTAAAATCTTCAAGCAGATAAGTTACAGGATTTGTTATTTGAACTTTTTTAATTTTAAATATTTCAGTTGTCCATGATGGTAAATAGCCTTTATCAAAAAGTGATTTATATTTTGAAATACGAACAAAATCACCAATTTTATACTTGGGAGTGTCAGCAATTTTTATGTTGTTATAAACAGTTGAAAGTAACATCTTCTCCTTATCAGTTGTAACATCACACGGTTTCATTTTTATTGTTCGATGTCTTGTTCTATTGTAGTTATTAATTAACTTTGAAATAATTTTCAACCAATTGTATGACCCGTTTAAACTGAATTGTTTCCACATTTTTTCTTTAAGTGTTCTATTAAAACGTTCAACTATTGAAGCCTTTAATGAACTAAACGTTGAATAATGGTTTATATTATATTTATTCATTAAATTTCGAAATTTTGTATTAAAAAATTCCGTCCCATCGTCTGTTTGTAAATTGGTTGGCAGACGGCCATCTTTAAAAATTGTCATCATTGCAGTACAAACTTCATCTGCTGTTTTATTTTTTATTGGCACCGCCCATGCATATTTTGAAAATGTATCGATAACAGTTAATAAATATTTATATCCTTTATTTTCTTGTGCATGTCGACCCATTTCAACAAGATCGGCTTGCCATAAGTCATCTAATCCTTTTATAATTACCCGCCTTCGTTTAAAATTTCTACGCGCTGGTTTATGTAATTCGTTTACAATTTGTTGTTTACTCATAATTTATTTTTTAGATTTTAGTTTTATCAATCTTTAGATGAACGAAAATAAAATCAATATATTTTTGAAATTTATCTGTTAGATTTGATGAATTATTTATTTTAACGGTTAGATCACTAATTTTATTTTTTATTAATGTAACGTCTTTCAAACACTTTTCTACATTATTGTTTAAATTTGGATTTAATTTTAAGATAACTTTAGAAATTTCATCTATACTTTTACTAATTTTATCTATGCGTGTTTCAAGTCCTGTGTCACTATTCAATTCAAGTGTTTTTAATGCAGTTTCCAAATACAGTTTATTTATAGCATCATTATCATGCTGAGGATTGTTTAAATTTGTAATTCTTTTGTTTTTTAAATCATAATCTCCGTTTGCAGTTAAATGAAAACCATGCAGATCCTGCAAGGTACGCTTATTTGATCGACCAAACTTATCAACACTCATAATTATAATGATTACATTCCTTTCATGTATTGGGTATTTATATTATAATTTTAGCCTCTTTCAGCTTTTCAATTATTGATATAATTTCATTACTATGACTTGTATTGCCCGCTTCTTGTGATGCAATGAGTAATCGAAGCCTATTTACCAACTCATTTGGATTATCCCAATAAGTGTGATTGATGTTATCAGTTACTTGCATTAAGCCCATACCTTCAGTGGTTTTAATTCTTTTCCTGCTCATCAATGGTTTAGTAATAGAGGTAGATTGTACACGTTTTTGATGCATGGTTGGAAATAATTTACTAATAATGTGTGTATATTTATAACTTTTGTTAGCATTTATCTGTTTGTTAATGTCATATTGACGTTTATGGGCATTAGTAGTTCGCAAAATATATCCATATTTATTTAAATCATTCTCTGTATACAAATCATTATCTGGTATTTTCATAAATAATAACTCATACAAACCACGTGTACCATTATACTTTGTATCGTTAATTTCAAAATCATTTCCATTAATTTTGAACTCTGAGTTACCTATGTACCATTTATCATTGTCAAAGTGGGGACCATATGTATTATCAATAGTATTAGCAGCAGTTAGTGTGCGTTTAAGATATTCGCCAGCTAAATCTCCAAAGTGAAATCCATGTGAAAAAAAATTTTCAATTTCTTCACGTCCTTTTGGTTCAGATAATAATCGTCTCGCTGAAATTTGCGCTGATTCAGGACGTGTAGGCGTTGTGGTGAAAACTTCTTCTTCATCAGATGGTAAAAATAATGGACTTTCCTTAATAAATGTTTCTGGTGTTTCACTTTTGTTTGTTTCTAATTTAGGCGTTAACATTTCACTTTTTATTGGTTTTTGTTTAATTTCAGCAACAATTTCTTTCAAAGGTTCAGTTAAAGGCTTCAAATTTTTTTCCAACACAATGTCAGATTCAATTTGACCTGTTTTTATTTGCTTGTATTTTTTACGTATAGCCTTTGCAGATTTAATAATATTTTTCGTTAGCTCTTCATCCATTCTGAACACGTTTTTAATAAGATCTGTTATGTTGATAAACAAGCCTGTTATGTTAATGAACAAGTCTGTTATGTTAATGAACAAGCCTGTTATGTTGATGAACAAGTCTCTTGTGATTATAACAGATTTTTAAAGTTTCAGTTGTTTAATAGGTCTGTTGTGTTCAACAGTTTATAACTGAATGATGTTCGATTGAAGACATGCACTTTAATTATATTATCATAAAATTATCAAATCCTTTTCGATAGCGACCCATATTAATGTCACTATCTTTATCAATAACTACAAAACCATATTTTTCTTTCCAACATTCTGCGCACATGTCTTTAAAAGTCTCAAATGATAAATCAGGGGTCACGTGATTGGAAAAAATGTGTTTTAAATTTAAATCATCCTGTTTGAATAATACTAATAAATTACAGTTATCTCTAATTAAATGTTTAGGAATTTTAGTGTATGATTGACATAAATAAAAACTGTCTACAAAATTATGTCTACCCATACAAAAATATGACCGAATATTGTCTTGCTTATCACATATCACATCATCAAATATCATAATCGAGTTTTTCTTTGCTTCTTCAGGTGATATAACATCACCATTATTAGAAAACGTATAATATCCTAAACCTTTAATTGGTTCAAGTATTTTTTTTAAATATTCATATTTAGGTTGATGTAACGATTTTGAATAAACATAAATATTTTCAAATTTTAAACCATTTGGGTGTTCCAATAGTGTAATTAATAAATTTGTTTTACCACAGTTTGATGGACCGCAAATAATACACCGAATAGTGTCCGGTAATAAATGTCCATGCTTCTTCGTCTCATTAGTGGTGGGGGTAAAATTAACGTTTTTGATTGGAAGGCTATGATGTTGTTTTAGAAAACGCATTTTCAATACTGAATAAATGTTATAAAACTATTACTTTTATATAAATTTCATTTGATAGCTTTCTAACATTTTCATCAATTGTAAAAATGTGTGATTTCAGTGTTGAATGGAAAAGCGATGGTTTTGTTGGATTAACAACTGGTGAAATAGATTTTTATAGGCTCAATATGGACCCGTTAGTTTTTGAAAATAAAGTAATATTAACTGGGCTTGTGGATTCAGGTCATGTCTCTAGAAAAGAAATTTGTCTGTGTTTCACAAATATTAAACCAAACACAACAATGAGTATACTTTTAAAATACAACGATGATGAAGTGATTGGATTTTCTGTTTGGAGTGAAGTTGTTGATGATATAATTGATATTGGAACAAGTGATTTGTTTCATTATAAAAGTGTTCTTTATAAAAATTAAATGTTATTTACATTGTAACCAGCATAGAGAGTGTATATAAAATGAAAACAAAAAGTAGTTATTTCAGTCGATACAAAACAGCTCATCGAGGAAGAGGTTTAATTAATTCTGCAATTAACAAATTACCATTTGAGCTACATTTACCCGGCTATCAATTTTGTGGTCCTGGTACTCGTTTGCAAGAACGTTTAGCAAGAGGTGATTCTGGAATCAACAAATTGGATAGTGCATGCAAAGAGCATGATATTGCATACTCAAAATATAAAGATTTAAATAACCGTCATAAGGCTGATTTAGAATTAGCCGATAAAGCTTGGAGTCGCGTAAAATCTTTGAACGCCGGACTTGGAGAACGAGCTGCTGCTTGGGCTGTGACAAACGCCATGAAAGCCAAAGTTAAATTGGGCATGGGATGCACAAAGAAAATCAGGAACAACCTGAAGAAAACAAAAACAGTCAAAAAGAAACAAAAAACTGTTGCTTTTCGAGAGGCAGTAAGGAATGCAAGCAATGTTTTAAAAATTAGACAACCTAAAAATCTAAACGATGCCATTAAAATTGCTGTTGTTGCAGCAAAAGATGTTGTGAAAAAGAAAAATGTTAGAACACCTCGAGTTATTCCTATACCCAAAGTTGGTGGAGTTATACCATTCCTACTACCATTATTTGCTGGACTTTCTGCAATTGGTGCATTAGCAGGTGGTACATCAGGTGTAGTAAAAGCTATAAATGAGGCGAGTGCTGCAAAAAAAGAATTAGCTGAAAAACAACGTCATAATCAAACAATGGAGGCTATTGCAATGGGCAAAGGATTATTCTTACAACCATATAAAAAAGGACTTGGTTTGTTTTTGAATCCAAAAAACTAATAACGAAGCTACCCAACAGACCACTAAATGAATTAGATCTATATAAATATTGTAAAACTATTCCATATTTTCGTGGTGTGTTTATGCGTGATAATTTACCAAGAAAACCAAACAAAAATGAATGTGGTATTATAAATTTAGATGTTTCCACAGGTGGCGGCACTCATTGGGTAGCATATATAAAAAATGGTGCTAAAACTGAATATTTTGATTCGTTTGGAAATTTGGCTCCACCCCGTGAATTAATTAAATATGTAGGTGGTACTATACATTATAATTATAATAGATATCAGAATTATAACACATTTAATTGTGGTCATCTTTGTATTCAATTTTTATATGATAACTCAAAATTTTATTAAACTTGATGTATAAATTTGATATAAATAATAAATACACCTCAAAATAATTATCAGTTTGTTTTTATTGATAATGTCATTCACATTAACATTAAGTGGTAACAGTAGTATACTTACTGCTGAATATTTTCCTCCAATAGAACTCAAAGGAAGTTATGTTTGTGGTTTGATTAATTTTGAAAGTTACAATAGTATTCCAAATGTTGATGAAACAAATAATTTGTTGCATTTTGGTGATACTAATGTTATTAAAATACCTGTGGGTTCATATGAAATTAATGATATTAATAATTTTATAAAAGATTATCTGTATAATATATACGGTAATCTAATTTGGCGTGATAAAGAGCCAAAACCAGAAATTACTATTCGAGCAAACAACAATACATTACAAAGTGAGATTAAAAGTAACACAACAATACATTTTAATAAATCAAATTCAATAGGTTCATTGTTGGGTTTCACTAAACGTGAACTCACACCAAATAAGTGGCATACATCAGATCTACCTGTAAACATTATTAAAGTTAATTCAATACGTATTGAGAGTAGTGTTACTACAGGTGCGTATATTAATAGCACGCCAGGGCATACGCTATATGAGTTTTATCCATTGGTTGGACCCGGGTATAAAATAGTACAAGTCCCCAGAAATGTTATTTATTTACCTGTGACCGTCAAGAGGTTAACTTCTTTAACAATAAAAATTTTGGACCAAAACGGAAATTTAGTAAATTTTCGAGGTGAAACAATAACGGTGCAACTACATTTACGTAATGCTGATTTATAATAAAATATCTAAAGTAATCTCAACTAGTGTACCTACAACTACAGTACAGTCAACACCTAAAAAATTAACCTCGGAAAATATTGCATATTTAAAAAGTTTAGGATTTACCTTGAGAAAATGAATGACATTTTGAATATTAAAAACGGTGTAGAATATGATGATACTATCACTAAAATTGAATATCATACTTATTCACCATTTCTCACATCGTTTAAGAACAATGATGAAATAAGAATATCTATTCAACATCAAGATTTAATCATTTTACCCTGTGAAAGTTTTATTTGTATTGAGGGTAAATTTGTAAAAACTGATGGTACAGTATCTACAACAGCACAATTAGTTAACAACTGTATCTGTCAATTACTGGAAGAGGTGAGATACGAATTGAATGGACTTGAAATCGATAAAAATAGGGATGTTGGCAACACTTCAACATTAAAAAATTATATATCGTTGAATGAAAATGAAAGTAAAATGTTATTAAATGCAGGATGGAGTCCTGAAAATAATATACAACATCATAATGGAAATTTCAATTTTTGTGTTCCATTAAAAATGCTGCTTGGTTTTGCTGAAGATTACAAAAAAAATTATTGTTAAAGCCAAGCATGAATTAATTTTAATTCGGTCACGTACTGATTTAAACGCCATAATATCATCAACAGATGATGTTAAATTTGTAATAGGTAAAATACAGTGGAAAGTTCCACACGTAATGGTTTCAGACGAACAAAAATTAGCTTTGTATAAATATATCGAAAGTGGAAGCTCAATTCAAATAAGTTTTCGTAGTTGGGATATGCATGAATATCCAATACTACCAACCACCACTCATCATGTTTGGACTGTTAAAACATCTACACAATTGGAAAAACCGAGATTTATTATTTTTGCAATGCAGACCAATCGTACAAATAAAAAAGAAAAAGATGCAAGCAAATTTGATCACTGCAATCTGTCAGACATCAAATTATTTTTAAACTCTGACTCATTTCCTTATGATCAACTAAACTTAGATATAGCCTCAAATAAATATGCATTATTATATGATATGTATGCCAAGTTTCAACAATCTTACTATGCAAAACAAAATCAACCATTGCTTACTACAGACCAGTTTAAAAACATGGCTCCAATAACTGTTTTGGATTGTTCACATCAAGCTGAAAATAAATAAAATAAAAAATGGACCTGTAGATGTTAGGTTAGAATTCAAATGCTTGCAAAATATACCAGAGAATACATCAGCATTTTGTTTGATCTTACATGATCGAGTTGTAGAATACAATCCGATAACGAATGAAGTAAAAAAGTACTAATTGTGTTATCATCATTATAAATTTGTCTGCAGAAGAGAGCAGTGTCCCTCCGGAACCAATTGCAAATAGAAATTTAAAACAAAATATATTATGACTTGTTTTGTAGATGTACAAGGATTTAAAAATCAAAAAAACAAATTTATTATTAAAGAATTTGCTATGGTTTCTACAAATTATGTTGAACATTTTATTTTCAAATCACCGGAACCATTGTCAAGTTTAACTTTAAATATTCAAAAACAAGTGCGGTATCTAAGTCAATTTTATCATGGAATAAGTTGGATAGATGGACACTGCGCATACAGTGAACGTAAACAGTTGATAAGAAACGTTTTAAAAAATTTTGATGTGATCATCGTAAAAGGATTAGAAAAACTAAAATGGGTTGAAGAATATACTGATGGAGAAATATACAACTTTGAAGATATTAAATGTTATGAAACATTGAAGCAATTAAAAAATAATTACTCAAGTCGAAGATGTACAAATCACAAATATTCCAATACTATGTGTGCTTTAGAAAATGCTGAAAATATGTATAAAAAATTTAACGAAAAAAACATTTGTATATCATTATTACCATTTATTTAAAATAAATATTTTTTACATAAATTTTGTATATTTTAATAAAGTTTTTGAAATTTTAATAATTAATTGTTTAATTTATATTTCCTTTTATTGAATTCATTTTTCGTTTAAAAAACTACACCAACATATTTTTTAGAATATGAAGTAATATTAGTAATATAGTCAGAAAAATCACACTAATTATTGATAAGTTTACATTAAAATAGAAATACATTATTATTATTATTATTGAAAAATCTCATAATAATAATAAAAAAGTTCATTCAGGGCGAAATATTTAATTGCTCCATATTTTGATCCAACTTTCTGTATTGTATCTTCAATAACTTCGTAAGTCAGCATTCCTCCAGTAATTTTCGAAGCCGTAAATATTATGTTGTTGATCATTTGCTTTATATTTAAGTTTTTATATTCTTCTAAAAATACATTCATAAGTCCAGAAATTCTAAATAATTCAAACACTGTTACTTCACCCAACATAATTTGATCATTTTCATCCCACAAATTTAACACTTTATTATTTTGATATTTGGTTAGAGATGATTTAAAACTACCAATTTCCATTTGCACATCATCCAAATCATTTAGCATGAATAACATAATTTGTGACTTTTGATTCAATAAATCATACCAATCTTCTGTTTTTAATACCAACGAACGAAATTTCGATAATAATTTAATTCTAACATTCCACGTTTTAAGTTCAATACGAATAGTTATTAACTTGCTCTTTGATTTATTTAAATAAAAAGTTTTCTCCATAATATATTGAGAATGTTCCACAAATTTACGATTCATTGTTGATTCTTCTTGTGTTGAAGAATTTCCATTCCATAATGTATGATGATTTAACATATTTTTTTCTGTTGACCAAGCACTATTATATTCATAATCCATTCTTTAAACTGATCTGTCACTATCAAAATATTAAACTCAAATAAAACAAATATTTAACAAACACAATTTATATGTAAAACTCTCAAATTTATTCAGAAGTAAAATAAATCTTAATAATAAATAGTATTAGCAAATGGTATTGAAATATTGTGATTTGATGTTTTAATGAACCACAATTATATAAAATCGGTTCAGTTGTAATTCAGGTTCACAACTGGGTGCGAAAAACGCTGGCGGTCAGCAGCCGGCCGCCACCATCAACTGCGAATGGTACGGCATCCCAAAATTATTTAATTAAAACAATGCCTTATCAAATTTTGCGGTTTTAAATGCATACTTTTATTTTAACCACAAACATGCGGTTTTGAATTAATACTAACCACAATCATTTCCTTATCAGCTTCTAACCACAAACATATTCATATTATTTCTATACTACACCGGAAGTAAATCACAATTTTTCTCCATGTTAAATCTTATGGAAAAGTGGTCGGGACTCGGCTTTACTTACCTACTTCCTTTTTTGCCGAAACAATTGAAACAAATAGGAAAAAAAAGTCAAAATTTATTTTTTTGCATGTATATTTTTTTCGGGCAGATATTAGCTAGCAGATTAGCCTATAAGAAGTAATAGTGGTCACAATACATTTTTATACAAATAATTTGAAGAAAAAAACGTCGAATAAGAAGAGAACCGCCCTTGACCGCTGTAATAATTGCATACCAACTAGAAAATTGGTTCTTAAATAACCGAAACATTGTTTATCATAGGACTGACTATTCATCAGTTTGATTTAATTTAAAAATTTTAACAATATTGGTAACCAACTAATAAAATATCAGGTTCTAAACAAATGTTATTACATTTCCTGGTATAGAGAGAAACATTGCAATTTTGAGGTTTGAAAACTTATCTATTGTTGAAGAGGAACTATGGAATTCCAATAATATGGCAATCAAAACTTTCACTATGTGAATAAAAGTAGTAGTATTGGGGTAGCTGCTACGACCGTTTTATATAATATACAATCAAGGTATGTAATATAGAAAGAATACTGGTTATATTGGCTTTATAATACAGGTTTATACAGATTGGACTTGAGTTGTGAAAAACTTCTTGGATTATGTTGTTTTATGTTCATATCGACTTCGTTGAGGTGTCGATCGAAGTGTATTAACGACAATATGATACGAAACGAATTTCATAACATTCAGTTCAGTCGTTTTGAGTTGGTCGATTTTTAATTTTTTTTAAATACATAAAACTATTTATTAGGCTGGGAAGTTATTTTTGTGGACCTCAAGGGTCGCATGAGACCCTACTCGCCGCTTGTTATAGTCCCAAGTTTACAAAGCTTACAAATATTGATGCTACTATAAGGGATATAATATCATTATGTTGAGTTTTTAGACTTCTTCTTCTTATTTATTAAAAATGAAATTTACAAAATTTAAAAAAACACGAAACCAAAACAATCAAAATTGGTTTATCCCTTTAAGCACTACGATGCCACAGACAGACAGACACACACATAGCGTATAAATATTATCGAAGATAATAAATGAGAACTCTAGGATATGTCGAAATAAATTTCGATTTTTGCCCCAATTCCTAGATCAGTTTTTTGTATTTTTAAAATACGTATTTTCGACTACCAAGTAGTCATCATCAGTAAGAATTAGCTAGTGAATGTTACTCTTTGCTAATTTGGTGGCGGACTGCACACTGTTACATTCGTGTTTTTACAATTTATACTGTTCACAGTATCTGTCAAATTGTAGTGTCAGTGGCGCTAGCCAATCAACTGCCATCAGTTGACTAGTCTGGCCAATGAGCATGATACTTGTGCGCAGGCCCATTCGAGTATTTTTTGACGTTTAAAATAATAAATTACAAATCTAACCTAAATTAAAAAACTATAAATAAATCATAAAAATAAATAATCCTTTATTTTTATAACGTATTGACAATTTTTAGAAATTCAACCTTGATTTTGCAATTTTTATTAAATCCGAATTTGGAATAATCCGAATTTGGAATAGCGGTCAAAATTATAACACCTCTCAATTTTTACTTCGGGGTCGGTCAACTCTTGGTTTTCGCTTGTTTATTGCTTATTATTTAAATCAATTTATCTAGGATCGATTGACATTTAAATTATAAAATTTTTTAAAGTGGTGATGTTTCAAAATATGATTTATGTATGTGAATAGTTTAATTTTAGGAGAGCACTCTGTACAGGAACGATTTCGATTACATATTTCGAGCCTTTGAATTGTTATAGATATCTGTTACATAAATTTTGGTTTCTATACAAGTAGTAGACGCATATAACTAACTTTTGTTGGTATTTGACAAGGAAAATAAATGGCTAATAGTTTATATGTATACGTTTGCAAGGTTTGATAGTTTGTGGTCAATATCCAATAGTGATATGTTAAAATATCAAGTTTATATACAGTTATTGTTTATAGCACAAAAAGGATCGTAGAACAAAGGCTGGAAAGTTACCTTTCGTAGAGATAAACATTACATTCTTTATCTAGAAATAAACTGGTAGATTTTGACAGAAAAGTGGAATAACAAAATAAAGTCTTCCCTTTTTATGAAACTGAAAATAGAGATAGTTTTAAATTCAGAATGCTTTATATTTTATGCCATCGTAGAGACTGGTCATGTTATAGAGAAAATATCAATGCTGTTAAATAAATATTATTGAAAAAATCCGTTCATTTAGCCACGATCCAAAATCTTTTATTTAAAATTGAAATATGTATATCCCATCATATCCGTTCTGCAAATGTGTCAAATATTTCACGCGTTAGATATCCTCTACCTTTGTAAATCATAACTTCTACATAATAGCTAACATAGATACTCATAGCATGTGCCTCTCTACCATACCAGCATTGTAATAAACGTCATTCATTTCTTACATTGTACTTGGAATATTGCGTACTGACCTTCAGCGTATGATGACCATAAAACCTACAATATTATATGAGAAAATGTTTCAACACTTTCTATAAATGTTTCTATCTATATATATAATAATAATATAATACTGCCAATAAACGTATATTTTATATATAATATACCAATAACTAAACCAAGCACAAAGTAAACTTATACACTATACCAACCTACCAAACTTACCCTATATTGATATTATAGTAGGGGAGATGAAGATATATAAATAGGTGGATGATGTTAGGCAATACACAAAAGTGAAAAAGTAGAAGAACATCAGGGAACTAACTGAAAACGAACTATGAACGAAAAGACAAACTTTGTTTGATTTTTATATATAAAAAGTTTTTATTATTATATTTAAGGTACATATGTTGATGGTACCTCTGCGAGATGGAACTATTTACCGAATTGAATCTATATATCTATCGCATTTTATACTTTTTTTCGTTTTGTTTGTTTTTGTTATTATTATAAAGAAAATCTTTTTGTAACATTTGGTATTTTTGGATATATTTTTCTAAAGGATCCTTATCTTTACAAGCATCTCTGTGGTGTAAACTAGTATTTATTTAAAAAAATTATTTTTAGAAATTAAAACAAGTGAAAACAAATAATTGACTGAATTTATTGTTGAAATACCATGCATAGTCAGTGTTGATTTCTTTATCACATTACACATACAAACATTTGACACATACATAACTGATAATCAAGTAAGGTACATATTATAAAATTTCCGCCTAATTGGCGCCCTCACGGGTAAACAGTGATGTTTACAAAAAAATGTTTCAAACAAAAGTTGTTTAATTTTTGATAAAGAACATTTTTTAAACTTTTGTTCTATCTCTAACGGTTTACAAGATGGGTCCTACGGACCCAAGACCCAATTGACCTATGATGCTCATTTACGTCCTGAGTACGCTGTAAAAATTTCAGCTCGATATCTTTTTTCGTTTTTGAGTTATCGTGTCCACAGACGGACGGACGGACGGACGGACAACCGGAAATGGACTAATTAGGTGATTCTATGAACACCTATAGCAAAATTTTGTGCGTGGCACCAATATTTTTAAGCGTGACAAACTTGGGACTAAACTTAGTATACCTTGCATATTACATATATGCATGGTATAAAAATTATATTTAGAAATGAAAATTAAACGCTGTCAATGATTATGTACAAACATCTTTCTTAATGTATCTCTAATGTACGCTCTTAAAAAACAAAAAGTAAAAATATTGGCTACGTTCCGATATAAACAGCGAACTCTTCTCAGTGCTCTTACTGGAGAGAAAATCGTTCCTATATAGACTACCAAAGGACTGCCGCAGTACTCTAAGGAAATTAATGACGACATGAAACGCCATGAATCACCGCCAAGCAATAGGGTACTGCAAGCAATAGTAATCTTCACACTGTAGAAGATGACTAATTCTAAAAATTTAATGCCACCATAATCAAATTGCATGTAATTTGCGTTCTGTATAAAGCACCGCAAATCCTAAAAAGATTGTACCAAATATATTTCCAGCTTCAAACATTTATGAGCAGTTATTGCCAGTTGAGATGTTGGGTAGGCATCAATATTTAAAAAAAAAAAAGTATAATAACAGCACAAACTACGAAAAAAGTAATGAACACATTTTAATGACATTTTATAAATAATGTAATAAATTGTTGTTATTTAACTTTGTTTTGTATGAGAAAGGTTTTATGAACGGGGCTCGGTTTGACGATACCCATTTAATAAATTATATGATGCGAAAAGAATTTATTATTATTTATTTATAATAGGTTTATATTTTGTTTATTTATTTTCATGTGAACCCAACAAGTTTTTTCGTTTTCCATGACAAGAGGAGGTTTCAAAATTTGTGTATAGGCAATTGTTGTACTACACATCAAATTTGCGTTCAAACGGTTTAAAAAACTATTTTTTAAACATAAGTAATAATTAACGACTCTCCTTTTAGCGCACCTCTGAGTTCGCACAAACTGAGCAGAATATAGTCGAACAAGCTCTTGTAAAATTAAACCAACATGTGCCCACTCGGGGTAGAATGGAGTGGATTTTTAGGGGTTGCAAGCTCTTGAAGTTGTAGGAAATAAAAATGACTACAACTTTTGGAAAAATATAGTTTTTTGTGCCGAAAAAGGCAATAATTTGTTCAAACGGAAATATTTACAGGTTGTAAATTTAATTTATAAAAGTGAAATTTTTAAAAGTGAAAAAAAAAAAGTTTTAGGAGTGAAATTTTTAACTCTAGGCTCTCGATCTTTTTTCAATTTTTATAAAAAGGTGTCGAGGAACACTCGGTCGGAACTATATTATTTTCGTACCTTGGTACATTATAAATGTAGCGCTTATTTTTTTTTATATATAAGATATTTTTCTGAAAATTTAAGGTATTTATTTTAGAAGTCAAATACTTGTTTGATTCGTTAAAAAATTTAATTTTATAGCTATTTTTAGTTTTTACTGTATGAAATAATTGTAGTATTAGATTAAATAAGACATAACTCTGACTTAGTAGTCAATCCAATATGTGAGAACATTACGTTTGATTTAATTAGTATATTTATTATGACATAACATAAAAATTGCATTGTACTAACTTTAAATTATGCCTGATTTCTTTAACTTCTGATAACTTTCACAACTTAATTTTCATTTTCAAAGCAACCTGAATTGATTGAAAAAGATTTAGTTTCCTAGGTAATCTAGATGTCGGTTTTTGGTGTCTGTTGCAGTTTTTTTTTTGTAACACCCAACCAGCAAACAAAATCATCAACCTAAATAAATCATTTGAAAATATATAATTTCTAAGCTTGAAATCTATCAATTATACATCGCATCTTTCTTATACCGAATTCAATAAGCCTTCACACTTTTCTATCAAATCGACATCTCTTCTGCTACATTTTGAATTTATAAAATAGCTAATAATTAAGATTTGTATAATTAAAAACAGTATATAATGGACGTCAAATCAATTTGATTCTATTTTCTCGTAGAGTGTTAATAGAATACAATATGATATGGTCGTTCATATTAACAACATTTTATGGTACTTTAATAATAGGCTTAGAGCAACCCTTAAGAAATTTCAATCTATTTTACCCAAACTAATAAACTACACGTTCGTTATATCCTACTTTACTATCTCATGTCTAGATTTATTTTGTTGTAGTAAAAACATATTTATTGCATTAAGTATTTATATTGTTTAATTCTTGTCTAAGCACTATTATATGTTGTTTATTGATGATGTTATCATCAATGTGAGTGAATCTTTAAAGATTTAGTTAGCAGCTACTTAATGTAATTTTAAGGATATAAGTAGTATCATTGAAGTAGGGTTTTGCAATTAAAAAAAAAATTAAATTTCTCGAAGAAATGGTTTACGATATTTTAATATTAAACCTATTTGTAATAAAAATATATAGAAATCAAAGATAGTACAAATAAAGAGGTTGGTTTTTATTCTTGAATTCGAATGTCGTGGCATTCCATAAAACCTCGACCTTTCAAATACCAAAACTCTTAATAAATTTTATTCAAATCGGATATGTATATACATACATACGTACAGATTTTTAACGATTGTCAATTTTGACATCTATAAAATAGGAAAGCAATAGCTTCATTTCCTTCGCCAATTCGCTAAAACAATTCTTAATATTTCAATTAATAAGCCGGAAAGTCTGGAAAAGGGGTGAAACAATTCCGATTTTAATAGTTCTAGTTCCTTAGACCTTCAAGAGATGGTTTTGATAGGGCTGCAACCAACTACAGTTGCTTTTTGAACTCGAATTTATGATCAACAACCCCTAAGAGGCGGTTTCCGAGTTTAATCTCTATTTGAAATGCTTTGATAATAATGAATGTTTCTGAAAGTCTAAAGAACACATAAAAATAAAAATTTTTGAAATCGAAGTTATTTCACAACTTTTCCAAATTTTTCAGTATTTTTCGGCTACATAATTTGTACTGTATGCTAGTTTACAGAAATATGGTGATCACATCTAATATTTGCACAATTTATTTCTTAAATCAGTCTGGCAAGTCTATCTCACAATTTTTGACTTTATCGTACGTGGTTTTTGGTTCGCATACCTATATTTACGATTGTAGGGTTTGTTTTTCAATGTTTTCGTTGATTTACTTAATTGCGTCAAGTTATCCGCTTTTGATCTGCTAAATACAGCCAAAAAACGTAAAAAAATTATTATTTCTTGTTTGTTTGGCTTTTTTAAACAAATCTATAAAGCAAATAATTGTAAGACAAACTTAATACTACTATTTAGTTCCCCGAAGAAGTGGAATTCCTGTTTTTTCCCGACCTTACACCACGGTTGACTGGCACATATGGCAGTGAAAATATAATAAAGATTTTTATTAAATACCTAACAATTTAAGTTTCATAGATGGAATATTCGTTCAATCATAATTTCTAAAGAATTTTTTAAGAATTAGTACGTACGATAACATTACCTGAATTAAAAAGAAATTTCGATTTAAGAAAAAGAAATAAGCTTTAAGAAAATTTAATAACAGTCAACCACTGAATATGCGTTTATCATATAAGATTATAATACCCATGTATGTTCGTGGAATTACTGTTTTTTTCTACTGCTTTCACTATTATTATTTTTTAATAATTGTTTCATAGTAGATTGTTTGATAAAAATTGATTTTATGGAACTTTACATAAATAATATTTATTTGTTTTTTTGAATTGATATTATTATACATTTCTATATAACCCAGTTATCATTTTCTAAGTATGATTTCTTTATGTCACGCAATTCTTGTGAATGAAAATTATATATAATACATTTTCAATAGCTCCATAATAGGGTAAAGTTTATGTCCTTTCTAAAAATATGAAACACATACATTGAGGGTAGTAATTGGTTTTATGTACCATATGTAGTATTGTATATTTTGTTAACTGTCCAAACTTAAAACACGTTTAAGTACTCAGAAATGAAACATGTTTCCAATAAAAATTTTCACTGCTTACAAAATTTATAAAACCCCCGACAAATGCGATTTATTCCTTGTAAACCGATTTTTGGAAACTATTAGCTATAAATTGTTCTCAATCAATTTGGTTCGACCATTTAGAGGCTACGATGGCACTAAGAAACACATAGACGCGCAGATAAACACTTTAAACTTATAACAGTCCTTTTTCAATCAATATCAAAGTGATGGTCAAGGACATCAGATGAAATGAAAAGGATAATTAGAAAACTATCATTTTATGTGACAAATTTTTGGAAAAAATTTTAATTGAATTTATTTAAATAAACACGCATTAAAGGTATTAAAATACGCATCAAAATTATTCCAACATAATTTTTTGATGATTTCCAAAAATTTAACAAAAACCATATACATTTTTTTAGGCCTAAACTAAAATAATATAATAATACATAAGTAAAATGCTTGAAACAAACAATTATTATTAATAAAATATATTTGACCTTTTTAAAAATACCCTTTTTAATTATTCATATATCTAGCTTGTTCCATTGGGAATTATATTTAACTACCTAATATTTCGTTCGAAGCTAATATACAGTGTGATCATTCCAAAAGTATCCACCCTAAAGAACTCTTCACCTGATGTGATTATTGTTTTGAGTGAAAACACGTCGATTTAGATGTCGAAGGGGGAGTTCAAAAATGGTCCCTAGAGAATTTTAGATTTCATTCCTCCATTCCCACCCCCGCGTAACTTTGAAATTTCAAATAGCACCCCCTACCTTGTGATACCTTATTATGAAATGCACACAATGTAGTTAAGTTGGTTTTACAATACCACGCAATGCAAGTGATGATTATAAATTTGATAATATAGATATCGCTCTTCAATCATTAATACTATAGCCGTCTCTGTACATCAAATGATGGACCTTCGAAGATCTCATAAACCTTGTATAGTAGAGTGAAATTACGCCTCGTGTATGGATTAATAGTTCGAGCAGCGAAACTTTGGGGTTTTTCTTTTCACATCAAAATAAGTATTTTTTGAAATTTTTTACTTTCCCGGAGTGGTGCAACATGTTTAAAAAACAAAATGGCGTCAAAAATGGAATTTTTTTCAGAAATTTTATCATTTTTATTTTATTTTCGCAAAAGGGGACATCGGTGGATATCCAAATTTGGTAGGTTTGTAGTCAATGTTAAGAACTACTCCTCATATTTTTTTGCAAAATTCGAGATCAGCGACCCCAAAAACCCCTTTATACGTCATAAAAATTTTGAATTTGCAAAAATATGAAAGCGGGACGGGGAGGGGTGGATGTTGTAAAAAAGGGCTATATTAATAAAAACATCTAAAGTTTTGGGTTACTTTAACATTTTAAACTATTTTGACCTCTTTTGAAAATCTTTTAAGATACATTTATTCCATACACCCCTTCCCCCTAACAGCGCGGGAGTTAAAACTTAAAAATTTTGTTTTAAACCATATAGACCTCTTTTAAAAATAGTTTTCTGAAGCCAAAGCAGAAAACACCCCCCAAAGCCAGTCCATACACCCCCCCAAACAATTATTTCCAGAAAGTGTTAAATTTTCCGTTTTTCGCAAAAATATGGATCAAGGAGTCATTTTACGGGTAAGCCACTTATTATAAAATCGAAAGATAATAAAAAATGCTACAATTTAAAAAAAACTAAAATTTAACCCCGTAGGACAAAATGGCATAAAATGGCAGCCATTTTAAACAATTTACTAAATTGGAAATTTTGACCGAACTATGTAACGGATTTCGCTAAAATTGTAACCGAAAGTTGTAAGTAATGAAACCTACTATTGATATTAGTTTCATTAAAATCAATCAAACATTTTTCAAGTTACAGTCAAATGAACTGTTTTACCATATGTATGTATACATATATATATAACTGGGAGGGGAAGAGACGAAACCCACCCAAAAAAATATGAGGAGTAGTTCTTAACATTGACTACAAACCTACCAAATTTGGATATCCACCGATGTCCCCTTTTGCGAAAATAAAATAAAAATGATAAAATTTCTGAAAAAAATTCCATTTTTGACGCCATTTTGTTTTTTAAACATGTTGCACCACTCCGGGAAAGTAAAAAATTTCAAAAAATACTTATTTTGATGTGAAAAGAAAAACCCCAAAGTTTCGCTGCTCGAACTTTTAATCCATATAACAGCCTTTTTTTGCTTAGATTTACTCCAGTAATATTTTTATGGTATTATTATAAACTACAAGTCTATCTGAATAATTTAGATAGTTTTTGATCACACTCTCTAGATTTTTTGATATAGAAATATCCAATTGAAAAAGATATCCTATATGATTCATAATTTTTTCGGCCAAATTTGAACGATAAAATAATAATAAAAAGCCTGATGACCTAGGAATTTTTTGTCATCAGAAAATGCATTTATAAAGTTTTATTGAAATCCTTTGTATTATCTACATCTCTATAATCCTTGCATATCTCTTTAAGAGGTGGATACTTTTAAAATGATCATACTGTATATGTTATATTTTCGAAGGTAGATACCATAGCATCGTATCGTATCGTATCGTAACGTAACGTAACGTGTAGTAAGTATAGTATGTAAGTAACCTTTTTCATAGCATATATTATTTGATTATTTTGATGTGAAAAACGTCTATAATAGGATTTACAGTTCGGTTATACATTAACTTTATGAAATGTAAATAAAGTACTTATGTATAGTAAGTCCGATCCGAATCCTGTCGACCATATACAACAACATTTGATTTGCTGCAGCATTGGTTACTTTATATGTTATTACTTTATAGAAATATTTTGATGAAATCAATATATTTTATTTTATTTTATTATTTATTTTTTCGGAGAATTTACTCCGTCAGTAGTATGTGTAAATTAGAAAAGTTGAAAAATCAGGAAAAATTTGCCATTTTCTTGAAATTTTCTTACATGCTTGATTGATCCAATTGAATAAAATTTGCGTGTGGTAGATCAAAATCTACCTTTTTTAATTTCTATGACTTCATATCAAAAATTCAATTTTTTGGATATTTGTTCCAAATTTTATCGCATTTCCGAAGGAAGTGGGACTGTTGCTTTTGATTTTTTTGCTCTTATACCAAATGTGGAAACTTAGAAACCGTATTTTCATAATTTATTGACAATACGTTCAATTTAACCAAATATTTGAAAAAAAAATGAGCCAAATTGCTGGGATTACATACTTTATTGTTTCCCAATTGGATAAAATTTGCATGCGGTAGAGAAAAATCAAATTTTTTGATATCTAAAATGGCTACTGTACTAAATATAAAAAAGATAATTACATTTTAAAATTTATTTAACATTAAAAAAACATTTTTTTATTATTTTTTTTAGACAGATTTAAATTTTAGTAAAACATTTTTAATAAGGTACGCTAACAATATGCACATACAAACGAATTCTAGTTTAGAATTGTCAATCAATGTAAACATAACTAAAACTTTTTAATTTTTTTGTTTCCTCTGTACTGGAAAAAAATCTAAGCAGAACGTCACACAATCCTCTATATAAAGATCAACGTCGAACGTACACAATTTAGTTGAGGTTCGTGTGTAAGCTGGGTCTGATGGATTTTTATTTGGTTTTTGCATACTCTTATTTCCAGAATTTTGTTAGTGAGACCATAGTAGGTGAAGAGTTTTTACTTAAAATATGAATTTTCAATTGTTTATATGGTTAAGTAAATGTCAAATTAAAATAGGGTATTATCATTAGTCAAAAATAAATTATGAAATTTGAAAAAAGTTAAAATTTATGTAAAAATATACTTAAATATTCTGATTTCGAGTCATAAAAGCACATTTTTCTTTCAAAATATTAAAATTAAAAATCGTAATTTTTAAACTGTATATCACGTGACCTAAAACGCGGACAAGCCTTGCTGTGATGTCATATCGGTATGAGCAATAGACCATCAGTTAGTTCAGTGTAGACAGATGGGTATAATATATCCATAGATAATAAGTATTTATATTTATTATAATCAGATGTCTATGAATATATCTGTCAAACTTCTTTGTGTTATTTCGTATAATGATACCGATATTACGTCATCAAATTACATGCCCGCGTTTTTGATAGTTTAAAAGGTTTAAAATTTAATTTAAGTTTTTGGCAAGCGTGTGTATTTTTGCGAAATAAATTTTGGTGGCTTTTTATTAGCAAAATCAACATTTTGAAGTACTTTTTCAAAAATAGTAGAATACCCTATTACTGAAAACAAGTGAAAACAAGCAATTGACTGCGTTAATTGTTGAAATACCCTGTATAGAATGAAATTTGTACGATGAAATTTCATAGAAAGTGTCTGTGTTGAAAAATTCCAATTGTATTTTCAAAAACAGGTAAAACAATGATATGTTTATTGTATACAAAATATTTAAAAAAATCTATTAAAAGAGCACACGTATTTTTTTATTTTTTACTAAAACAAAAAATATTATCACAATAATTATCAAAAATTTCTTATTTTTCATTTCACATGAATAATCATAACAAACAATATAACACAAAGCATTCATTTTTCGTAGAATACAAGAAAAAGGGCATACGAGAATGGAGGAACAGGCTTTGAAAACAAGAATTGGTAGAGGTAGAACCGTCATCGTATATTTCCTGTGAAAAATGAACAAATAAAATGAATTAACGCTAAGTGTTATTACACAGAAATAATATTTTTTTCGGAATATGTCAAACTGTGAAACCAATACAATTGCACAATGGTAAATATATGTTTTTAAAAAATATATGTTTTTTCTCTTCACCCGCCACAGGCGCAACAGAAATTGAGACTCAAATCAAAAAGTATGCTTTGAACGTAAAACGAAAAGCAATAAAAGGATCATGAAAAAGGCGCTCATTAATTTACAATATTATTATTATCATAATTTGGTAATAGAGCAAAATTAAACTTTAAAGTTAAAAAATTCGAATTTTTGATAACACAGGCAAATTTGATCCGATTTTAATGGAATGTTTTTTGAAGCCCACTAATTTTGGATCATTCTCTTCAGCTGTAGTGCCAATTTTTCGCTATCTATCACTTATGTGCCTAATTCCGGGATCAAGACTCCATACTCTTGAAAACTATTGCAGCTAGGTTAATTTTGATTGATTTTGGCTGATTTGAAAAGTATGGCCCAAATTTAGTAGGATTACATACTTCGTATGTCAAAATTGAATAAAATTTGGATGAGATAGAGCAAAATAAAATTTTTTGGATTCTGGTGACGTCATCAAGTTAAAAAATTTGATTTTTTTGATAACACAGGCAAATTTGATCCGATTTTATTGGAATTTCTTTTGAAACCCACTAATTTTGGGTCATTCTTTTCAGCTGTGATGCCAGTTTTTCGCTGTCTATCACTTATGTGCCTTATTCCGAGCCCCAGGCTCCATATTCGTGAAACCTATTAGAGCTAGATTAATTTTGACCACAAATTTGAAAAGTATGGCCCAGATTTAGTAGGATTACATACTTTGTATATCAAAATTGGATAAAATTTGGATAAGATAGAGCAAAATTAAATTTTTGGATTCTAATGACGTCATAAAGTTACGGGCCTGATATCCAGTAGGAATTAGATTTATTGCTTAATTTAAACGAAACTTCTCTGTGAGGCATAGAAAATGAAAATTTTTCAACGATGCAAGTTGATTGAAAGTTTACCAGAACTTTGTACAAAGAAGTATATTAGGTTATAATCAGTTGATAGAAGCTTTTAAGCTTGAGGATATTTCCTTGTAAACAATCGCTCGCTATACAATTCACCAATTGTTCATTATAATAATAATAATAAGAGGAATACAAACCGTGTATCTTTGTACCTTTGTATATGTGGGAGAGATGTGTAGATAAGCTTTTAGTGAAACCTGCAGGCATTCCACACACAATGTTAACAAAACATGATCATAATACGACCACAAAATTTATGTACATGTTACAGGGAGCGAGTAATAATATACTGTAACACAGTGTTATGAGATTCTGTATGTTATATTATATGTATGCTGCTTGAATTGTTGAGTTGAAACATTTACTAATGGATGCATTACGTATTCTAACACTAAAACTATTCTATTAAATGATACTAGTTAATTAATTGATGTGACTGTTTATGCGCTTAAATTCACTTAAGTTTCAAAAACTATATACTCGTTCAAAATTATTGAAACTATGTTTCTTATCGCACATTATCGTTCTGACTTGTTTGTTCGATGCCGTGAGAGTTAAGGGGATATACAAGGATGGAATAATACTAGGGATTTCAATAATATTTTAGAAATACATTTTTAAATTAGCCCAGTTTCCAAAAATCACACAAAATTCTTGGGTCATCGGGCTTTTCATTATTATTTTATCGTTCAAAGTTGACTGAAAAAAGGATTAATCTTATAGGTTATCCTTTTCAATTGGATATTTCTATATCAAAAAATCTAGAGAGTGTGATCAAAAACTATATAAAATCTTTAGACAATGTTGCAGTTTATAATAATATCATAAAAATATAAGGTTATCGATGATATATAAACAAAATTTTAATTGAATTATGAGTTCATCGAAGATCCATCTTTTGATGAACAGAGACGACTATAGTTTACGAGTATTGATGATTTAAGAGCGATGTCTATATTATCAAATTTATATGTGTCACTTGCATATAATATATTATATATTTTTGTAGTTGTGTGGTATTGCAAAGCTAAAAATAACTCATTCCTTGTACTACAAAACATGCATTTGTATGTACCGTGCAACTGACCAAAACTTTTTTACAACATTGTAGGTTTGCAATCAACTTAAATCAGAAAAACTGTAACGAAAAAATGTTTAATAGTAACAGTTTTGAATCTTTAATGATTCATTATTAATTTCCACTTAATTTCCACATTTTCTCTTGTCGCTTAATAAAATGGACCGGTGAAATTTGAAGTATATCTTCCATCAAAACGTTAATACCTGCTTAAATTTTTTTTTACCTTCAGTCGTTACACTAAGTTATAGCAACTTTAGACGAAAGATATATTTTTTACTTAAGTTATAGCAACTTTAGACGAAACATATAATACCTTTATAAATAATTTTCAAAATGAACGAGATAGGTATAAAAATTACTAAGAAAACATAAAACATAACGAAATAAATTTAATTAATACACATTGAACATTCGATAAAGATTCTTATATAGACAACAATATATTTCAAATGTTCCTTTTAATACAACCCAAAATATATTAAGGAATTCCTGGAATGTGAAATATATTTGGCTATTATTATTAATTGTCACTTATATCGAGAATCGTACATCATCTTCTGATATATAAATGTGAAAATATATATTATTACCTTCTATACGGAAGAGATATAAATCTGCCAATTATTGTACCGTCTAGAGAATCTGTGTACAGAATGTATCAAGATGGTGTGTCATATTTTAAGGATACTTTACATTCAAAAAATCAATGTACACTGTAAGAAAAAGGTTGTAAAAACCATTCATTGAGTTTGATAAAATTCCAAAACAAAAATTTTTGTTGCAATTTGTCAATTTTTTCAAAAATTTCAAAAAATCGAAAATTTTCTGTTATCTCCAATTTCGATAAAACTTAGTATATAAGTTAATTTTGACCCAAAAAATAAAAATCGGGTGCATTTGATGACTGGTCGCATAGTTTTTGAGATACGGACTAAAATCGATCCAATTATTTGCGATATCTCAGAAATTCTGCATCCAATCATTAAATTAACCGGATTTTTTTACTTTTTGGTTTAAAATTACCCCATCCGCTCAGTTTCATCAAATTCCAAATCAAAAATTTCGATAAAACTCAGTATATAAGGTAATTTTGACCCAAAAAGTTCAAAAATCGGGTGTATTTGATGACTGGTCGAGTAGTTTTTGAGATACGTACTAAAATCTATCCAAATATTGCGATATCTAGAGCAACAGAAAAGCATAGCACGTTTATGAAAGAACACCTAAGTATTGTATTTCTATGTCAGGAACGATCAACCATTTTACTGTCTAGTCCTTATAGAATCTGCCAAATATCAAACTAGGTTGTGTACAAACGCACACACACACATATTTTAAAATATATAAGGGAATAACAGGAATTATATAAAAAGCAGCGGCATACATCCACACACCAAATACAAATAAAATAAAAATCATTTATCATTTAACGAAGAACGAATATATATTTTTATGAGAACTCAAAAAAAAAAAAAAAAAAAAACTTTTTAATATAACTTGTGAATGTTTTTTGATGTTGATAACAACGAATCAAAAGAGAGAAAAATAACAAGTCGTAGTGTATATGGTCTTCAGGAGTCAGGCTAAGAACTTTCTGCTTAAGGAAATCATTGTAATCATTGGTCATTTATAGCAAAGTATACATTCTATTAGTGATAAACAATAAATACATTAAGAATGACATGGAAATTTAAGAAGAAAATAGGTTGTGTTGCTATATCATAAAAAGAACAAGAAGTGTCGTGGACACCCGGTAGGAACTATGTTCCTTTTATACCCTCATGATACCCTCGGATGGAACAATGTCACAAATTCTTCTCCTTTTGTGTTAATTATTGCAAGGAAAAGCTTTTCCTGAAAGAAAAAATTAAGAAAATTGAGCGGAAAATTTAAGAAAAAATAAAAAATGCATTAAATGGTGGAAAAGTATATAAATAATGCATTACCAAGATGTATGGTCTATTTATTTCCGTTTCCACCATATTTATCTAGAATTGTGAACAGGTGTTTGAAAGTAATCCACAAAAGTCCTCCAGAAATTGTGAGAATTTTTCTCATCACGAGAATAAAGATTAAAACAATATTTAATAACTTCGGAAATTTACGCGACTGTTCGTATACTTCCGTTTTTTAATATATTTCGTACTCAGTAAATTAAAAAACATTGATTTTATCATTCAATAATAGTCCCGTAATCAAACAATTTTTTAATAGCTAGAGCATCAAAAATTTTTTTTGTAGAAGTTATGATTTAATGTGTGCACATGTACAGAACGCTTAAGCAAATCTCTCATCACTCGACTAAAGATTATTGAACGTTTGACGCAAGTTCTTACGGATTAACACCAAAAACCAGAGGGTTTTGAGTATCTTAATACGAACTTAATGATTAAAATACCAAATAAAAGATTTCAGCCACTAATAACCACTACTTTAAATAGGGTCGTTTACAATTGTATGTTTACTTTCATTTTGGCTATTAATATCACATCCAGAAGATCAGGCTCATAAAATTGAGATATCGCAGCTAGAAAATACGACTCTTAACGTTGGTTAGTTTTTTTCGCATTTGGGTGCTTTGAATTTTGAGCATTTAAATAACTCCTGGCTATGGTAATTTTTAAAAATGCTTTTCGGAATGAAAACAATAATTTTCTATATGAAATTTAATAATACTCAAGCCTCTATTTTTGTCTACTAAATGAACGAATGAGTTGTATGATATGAGATGTACATAACTCTTCTACCGTGCCTCATCACAAGAACCTCACCTCCTCATATTCAAAAACACTTTTCGAATACAGTTGAAAGAAAATAAAATATTCATTTATAATTGTATGTTGTGTGTGTAAATGTCAAACCATGTAACAACGTTTGCGGAGAACGTTAGATGAATATAATTCATAAAATAATTTTATTTTCCTAAATCTTGGTATAAATTTTGCAAATACAAAAAAATAAAGTTTTCTTGGAAGCAAAATTAAAATGTTGTACAGCTTGGGTAAAATTGAAAAAATTTCTAAGAAAATACGTTTCATGGGAATTATGGTACCACTTACATTTCTAAACAGAAAAATTAATATTTTTAGCGTACTTTAACTTAACTTTTTATGCGTATATAACTTTTAAATGGATTTTATTGAAATGAAGTTTTAGTCATATTGTTAAACCGAAGTTGTTGGTTATACTTAAAGCATACTTGATGAAAAGTCAAAGCGAACTTATATAATCACACTATTTTGTACATGAAAAAATGGCTACAAAATTTTGGTCTATGTTAAAAACTCGGTATTAAAATGTGTACCATTTTTTAGATTCTTTTTGCAAATGACTTTTATTCTTATATTCTAGACGACAAAAAGTCATGAAAACCGTGACGCGTTACCGTCTGACGTCTGGTAAATAAGCTTTGGAGGCAATTTAAGGTATTTGTCATATATATTCGCCTAAGTAGCAACATTTTTGTTGGAGCATGGATGAGTGCCAAATCGAAAAAAAAAGTTGATTTTAACCATTTGGAGTAAGTAAGTTTAGGAAGGCATAGCTTACATATAGGCAATGCTATTGGCAGACAAATATGAAACGTAATTTTAGTCTAGTCTTTGAAATCTGTCTAGTCTTGAAGTCTAGTCTTTTAGGCTTGATAACCACCGGCTTCACTAGGATTAAAAGTAAAAACCACCTCTTTATAAACCTCCACCTCTCTTGATCTTACTTATTCCCCTGCCATAACACTCGAAAGGATTTTACACAGCTAAAATATATACACATTTTTCAATTTTTTTTTAAGTGTAAAACAATCATCATTTTCATTGAGTATTTCAGAAAAGATGACCATGAATTGTTTGGCATTTACTATTTAAAATTTTTACAGAAATCTTTAATTTATGGTTCAAGTTGATGATCATAGATGGAGGAGTAAAATGTCCGAATAAATTAAATTAATTAATTTGTTTTATCTTTATAAATTATAGCTCATGCGTTATTCTGATGTATGATCTATAATGTTGTACATGTTTTATTCAAATCCATTTGCTAGTTCTTGCGTGAATGCGTAACCAAAAAAACAAACAAATAAACAAACAAACATCCTCACTTTCACATTTATAATATATGTAGGTATTGTAAGCTTGTGATAGTAATAGTGGAGTCAATGAATACATAAAACAGGCTTTCTTAGGAAGTCCTCAGGAACAGCTCCGATTTTGATGATTTTTTTTTCAGAACGATTCTTTTTATATATTATTTAAAATCAGAAACATTTCAGATGGGGGAAATAATCTGGAGGGGGAATAGCCACTGTCGTGACTGATATATCGCCTCCCAGCCTAAATCGCTAATGATAGAAGTTTGAAATTTCGAGAAGTTATTGATTTTATACTGTAAATGTCACATAAAAAAGGATTTTTCGAAATTCATTGAAAAGAACATTTGGCCATGTCACTTGTTGATAATATAGCATTCTATAGGTGAAAAAATTTTTAAAATCGGTAACGTAGTGAACTCAAAAATGTCGGTTTCAGTATTTAATTGATTTTAACTTTTGCTACGGAACCTTAATTTTTTTGAAAATAAAATATAGCCCATTTTACTTGCTGATAATGTAGCATTATATAGGTGAAAGAATTTTTAAAATCGGTAACGTAGTGAACTCAAAAATGTCGGTTTTTATATATTTTCATACAGACTTTCATCCCCTATTTCACCCTTTTAGGGGATGAATTTCGAAAAATCCTTTTTTATGTGACATTTACAGTATAAAATCAATAACTTCTCGAAATTTCAAACTTCTATCATTAGCGATTTAGGCTGGGAGGCGATATATCAGTCACGACAGTGGCTATTCCCCCTCCAGATTATTTCCCCCATCTAAAATGTTTCTGATTTTAAATAATATACAAAAAGAATTGTTCTGAAAAAAAAATCATCAAAATCGGAGCTGTTCCTGAGGACTTCCAAGTAAAAATACTCATTGATCATCCACTATAATAACTTCAACAGGGACTAGTCAAATTATGAAAGAATAAATTTTACAAACTACTTGTATAATATTGATATATATGTATAAGTATGCATACATATGATATTTGTACGTGTGTTCGTTATAAGTGAGTTTTCGTTTCGTTTTGTGCGATAGTAACAGAGTTCATATGTTGTTTTTCTCACCATCAAAGGCAAAGCTCAGCGCATACCGATATAAAACAGTACAGCCCCGTACAGCAAGCACAGTATATATAATGTTTTGTTGGTTAGAATTATTATCAAATGTTTTTCTATGTGTCAATGTTATCAGAAAATGAATGAATAATAATATATCATTAAATATTTTTTTGTTATAAAAATATCAAGTAAATATTTATTTCATATTTTCTATGTTTATAAATGTTTGTGTATTTTTAATTTTTTTTTTCTTTAACTCATTTAATTATCCTTTCAACTAAAATTTTTGTTACAAAATAAGAAAATACGTCAAAAGTGTAGGTATCTTAAAGATACCTTTAATTATGTATCTTGAAAGAAAGAATTGTACAATAATCTTTAAATGCTTACAACTTCTTCGTTTCTTCGTTTTTAATCAATTTTAATTAAACTTTCGAATTTTGTTGTAGTATCTACTTTTACATTTTCATGGGTAATGTAGAAAATTCAATACCAACGTCTGGATGATGGGTTCGTTTGTAGTTGGTGAAAGAACAAGGTCTGCCTGTGACATCGTAGCCCCTAAACCGATTGACCGATTTTAATTTTTTTTTTTGGTTTAATTTGAAAGGTAATTTAACGGATAACGTTCTAAGCTCTGTTCCAAGTGCAAACTTATGGTTCCGTACCCAGAAATACTAAAAAAATTGGCGATTTTAACATATAATTTTAACATATAATTACTATGAAAATGAATGGTAAAATAAACCTGGCTCAACTCATTACGAAAAATGAAATGGTAAAATTATTAGGTAATTCAAAACAATAATTCAAAAGAACAAAGTCAACTCAAATATTTCAATATCAATTAAAATATTTACAAAATTTGTCCCAAAAAATAATAGGTCTCTAAGAATCGTTTTCATCTCATCTGATGTCCTTGACCATCACTTTGATATTGATTAAAGAAGGAGTGTTATTAGTTTAAAGTGTTTATCTATGCGTTTGTGTGTTTCTTAGTGGCATCGTAGCCTCTAAATGGTCGAACCGACTTGATTGAGAATATTTTATATCTAAGTTTCCCAAAATAGCATAAATCGGAATAAATCGCATTTGTCGGGGTTTTTAAATTTTGTAAATTGCACTTGTTTGATCGTTTAACTATAGATTTAGCCATTATAAATTTAGCCATTAGGACCCATCTTGTGTGTCTACAGGACAACAAAAATGAACTTGTAGGTCTAGGATGAATGTTTTCATGCATTTTAACGTATGTGAGTCGCATTTTAGGTGATTTAGGTGATTTAAGGTACCTTTACTAACTAAAATGAAATATCCATTATATTAAATAGATGATGAAATGTATATAACACACTAAGTTATTGATTGGGTAGGTTTTTTTTTTATCTATATACACTCACATTTACAATAAATATATTACTTTCTCACATACATACACACACGAACACGAGCTAATAACGTGGTGGTGTTCGTTCATCAGGATATTCGAGAGTGTAACGTAGCATATAGCGGAAGGAGGTAATGGGATAAAGTACGAATTATTTATTATGCCGGTGATTAATCAAAATTCAAATTGTTGACAAATTTACTGGTAATTTATATTAATCTATAATTGAAATATTTTCCACATTCGATAAAAGCATTTTCATGTGTGTGATATGAAAAGCCTTTTATATTCACAATACATATTATATATCTTTAAATAACATAAACCTATGTTATATAACCAAAAAATAATAGATCCCTTTCAGTTTTCTTATAATATATGTCACATAACTGTTGGGTTTTAAAACTTGAACAATGATCATAATTGAGAGTTCAAAAAAAACATCAAACACTAGTTACATTTGATTGGTAGCACAACAAAAATTGCTAAGATGAATGACTTGTTTATGAAAATAATATTGGCAATCATGAACAAACCTTTTTACCCCCGAGCTTAAAAAAAGGTGTGTTATAAGTTTGACCGGTATGTGTGTGTTTTTGTCTGTCTGTGGCATCGTAGCGCCTAAACGGATGAACCGAATATAATATTTTTGGTTTCATTTAAAACGTAATTTAATAGAGAGTGTTTTAAGTTATGTTTCAAGTGCGACCTTAAAGTTTCGTTCTCGAAAAAACTAAAAAATTGACGATAATCTTCAAAAACGATTCAGTTTGGAAAAGACCTGTAAAAATAAATAGGTAATTCAAAACAATAATTCAAAAGAACAAACTCAACTCAAATATTTCAATTTCAATTAAAATATTTCCAAAAATTTGTTCCAAAAAATGATACCTCTCTAAGTATCCTTTTCATCTCATCTGATGTCCTTAACCATCACTTTGATAATGATTAAAGAAGGAGTGTTATAAGTTTAAAGTGTTAAGTTTAAAAAAAAAATGGGCTTACAAGGAATAAACCGCATTTTTCGGGTGTTTGTAACTTTTGTTAATTTCATTTTCAGACAGTTATAGATCTGACACCTAAATGGTATATTCAACGCCGCGCCGTTTGATATAATATGCATTTACATAATAGCTGTGACTTGTTTTACAAAAGACAAGCGTTGTCAAAATATTATATCGTCTTATTTCCGTTGTTAGTTTTAGAGCTAAGACAATGTTACATGATTCTTCTATTTCCGTTACACAATGTTACACATGTATATTGTAGACAATACATACTAAATTATAAATTTTATACATATATATTACTAAAAGTTTGTGTAAATTTTATATTAATCTTCGTAAATCTTGTTTTATGATGACTTTTATGTAAAACTAGCTGTGAAACAGCCGTTTCGCTGGGAAACTCCAATTTTAAATACAAAGGAACTGGTTAAGTACCTCTTTTTGACAATCTTAAAAATTAAATTTTTTTATATTCTTCGTTAGTGCTCACCTTAAGTTTCAAATACATACCAATTTCCACGATCCTAGCCGCAAGAGCTTGGACTGTGGATTGATATGCCAGCCAGTCTTTTATATGTCCCATACATTGAACACCACATTTTTCCATAAACTTTTTATGATTTTTAAACTAAAAATTTTCCAAGTTTCTGCCTTCAATTGCTATCTCTCGACTTTTACTGCCGATTAGAACTTTATATCTGTATAACCATGACTTCAAATTTTTGTACAACAACAAAATATAAAGAAAAGATTTTAAAGAGTCATTTCTAACATCCTGATCTTGAAAAGAATAATAATAAATGTCTTTTATAAATATTATAAACCACATGAAGTTAAAAAAACAGTAGCAACATTAAGAATTTGGCAAACGTTGATCTGTATTTTTCTTGAAAATTATTTTCGTGGGGTTTTCGTATAAAAACTTTCCCTTTTTTCACTATCTTTGGAGCTATGTTTCCAAAAATCCGTTCTTAGTGAGCGTCTACATCGCAGAAGGAGTGAATATGCAGAATTTCAAGTCAATCGGTTGCATATTTTTAGAGATATTGTGATGAATCCGTGAGTCGCTGATATAAACGTAGAGATACATATATATTTCATTAGGAATTAGCCTTTAAAGGATTAAGAGCGTTAAAACGACGCCTCATCTATGTTTTTCAACATTCTGTAGATCTCTGATAAAATGTAATCAAAGTTTGTTTACTTTCAAAAAAGAAATGTATTACTAAAAAAAGTACAACAAATGCAAAAAAAAAGAAAACTTTTATATCTTTTTAAATATTTTGTATCTGGAGAAGGAATAATAACAGTCCAATGTAAATGAAAAATATCACGCATTAACTAAATTGTAATATTTACAATATTTTTATGGCATTGAAATTATAAATTAAAATAATACCCAACCTATAACAAAGAAATATAAAACGAAATATAAAAATTCATTTTCACTTAAACACACAAAATGAAAATTACCAATAAAATAAATAATATTGTAACAGTAAATTGATAAATTTAAAGGCTCTATGTGTTCAATAATAAAGAAATAAAAAAAATGGTTTTAACAAAAAACGAACCGATGTCAAATAAATTCAATCAAAAGAAAAGTAGTAGGTACAGCAAACAAGGGAGGTGACTATCAAAAAAAAAAAAGTAAAATAAAATTGAAATGCCAACAAACATTGTTACTAACATACAATGTATATAAAATATAATAAAGAAAAAGAAATAGCGAATCAGTAGAAAAAAAAATGCGACATGAATGAACGATGAACACAAACTGAACTAGTCAGTGATTTGATATGGTAGATGGAATATAAAACGCACAAAAACCTATACACATACTACAAATAAAAAACGTCCACCTTTATTTTTTGTTTTTTCTGGTAAAAAGTGATCGAAAATAATCAATATAATATATATACTCTGTGTTTACAATTTATGCAAATATTTTGATCACCTTTCTATCCCGCCAGCACTCGCATTATCAGATACATTTTGCTCACGCTCGATTAAAACATAAATAACTCTAATCAAAGTATACTAAGTTTAGTCCCAAGTTTTTTATGCTTAAAAATATTAAAATATTGATACTACGATCAAAATTTTGGTATAGGTGTTCATAAAATAATCTAATTAGTTCATTTTTGGTTATCTGTCCGTAAACACGATAACTCAAAAACGAATAAAGATATTAAGATGAAATTTTTATAGCCTGCTCAGAACATAAGAAGTGAGATCGAGTTTGTAAATGAGCAAAATAGGTCAATTGGGCCTTGGGTACGTAGTCTCCATTTTTTACCATTTTAATATCCATTTTTAATTTAATATCACTGTCTATCTAAGACGGCTATGTAGCTATTTAAGAAAGCTATCTAAGTTGGCTATGTTTCTTTACTTACATGACGAAAAAAAAACCAAATGATTCCGTTATCAACACTGCCTATACATGGTATTTCGACAATTACCTCAGCCAATTGTTTGTTTTCATTTGTTTTAAAAATGGAATATGTGATAGAAACTTTATCTATCTTCTTCTTTTCTTTCATTTTATAATTTTATCTGCTATCGAATTTTGAATTTTTCAGATTTATTCTTCTTTTCAAAAAACGGAAGTTGTTCCATAATGGTTGGCTGATCATTTTATGCATGGTTAGTATACAATTAACAAATCTAAAAAAAATTTTAGATTAATAAATAAATTGCACTTTATTCGACATACATTAGGGCTGACTGACCAGCTCTGTTTTAACATTTAACCGAAACCGAAAGACTGTCATAACTGTTATTTAAATGTAAAAAACAATCTGTGTAGCAATTTTTCAGCTTTAGATTATTCATTAAAATACCACAGCAATCATAACCGTTTTGAAAGCATACATGTGACACTTATTCTACCGTTCGTTCGCTTAACTGACTGTAGTAAGTGGGTATGTACACAGTTACTATAACCAATCGTCAAATTATCAGCTTTAGTAAAAGGAGCGAAGTTTTTTTGTCCTGAGTCTTAATCCATTCCTTTAATTATTTTCAGTAGTATAATTAAAAGAGAGAGAGATACAAATTTTTCTAGATCGTTTCTACAGATTTGAATCAACGGGAGGCACATATCAGGCTCCTATAACATCAACGTCCAAATAAAATATGTTCAGTTTAATTTAGTGTAAATTTTACACTTTCACAGAAATATTGTAAGAAAAAAGTTCCTTAAAATAAAGATACATGTACAATACATAAGATGTCCCACCCTTTGATAAAAAAACATCTCTATAGAAATTTCCAAAAAAATTTAATGTAGGTATATTTATGAAAACAATATGTAAATCACTCTGTTAACAACTTTTGAAGACGAAAAAAAAACAATAAGCTCGAAATGTTTTGAACGCAAAATAAATTTACCTTGAAGTTTTCGGGCTTTATATGTTGTTATATTGAGCATTCGTGCGAATCATGAGTGCGTGTGTATGTTTATGGCTATGTGCATGCAACAAGCTATATTAGTGGTAGCGGTGTTTTCAAATTCCTATATAAACCTGTAGTGATGGTTGTTCTCGATATATATATACCAGGTTTGTATGTACCATCATGAAAGGATACGAATATACTGGTCATGTAAATGTACTCCAATCAAATTAGATGAAATATCATATGATTTACAAAAATCAGATAAGCATCAATATCAACTATGGCAAATTTTGGGAGAAGGCTAGTTTTTCGTTGTAAAAAAACTGAGAGAAGGAGCTTTTCGGTTTCGGAACGATCAGGACCTTCTGCACGCACGTTTTGGGACAATTTATCTCATTGTTTTCTTTGGTGACGTTTTCTTGAATAAACTTAAGAGAAAATAAATTATTTGCTACGAGTTTCTGTTATTTTCAATAGATCATACAGCCCAGGCAATTTTTATTCTACAGTTAAAAAGCTTAAAGTTGGCATAGGTAGGGCATTGCTTCTTTTCAGATTTCTTTGAGTTTCACCTTATTTGATTGGAGTAATTTATATTTTATTCTTTCAAGCTATGTTATCAAATGTCTCTCGAATTGATTAATTCCGTCTCACACTAATAATCATTGAAATCCCCACTCTAATATTCAATTAATTTTCAAGTGCCAGCTTAATAATTCATACAGAGTGACCAGTTTTTAAGACTCTTTTGCTTTTTTGTGAGGGGAGGGGGATTTTGAAAGTTATCCTTATCATTTTAAAGCGAGTTTATTTAAAGCGAAAAACTAACTTTTGATTTTCATATTATATTTACTTTTATCTTTGGGGGGTGGAAAGGGGAGTCGTGAAAGGCGTGATTTTCAAATATATTCAAGTACGGTATCAAATGAAAAGGCAGGGCGTGGACATTAAAAAAACTGTAACATGTTTATCAAATTTCATAAAATCCACTTGATAATTCTTATCTATTTCTAAGTTACCATAATGTCCCACAGCGAAGCGTGGCAAGGTATAACTACATATAATAAATGTAAAGTGAGTTTGTTTGTTTGGATTCGTAATAAAAACTATTTCAAGTGTTATGGAAGGGATTAAGTGAGAGCAAGACTATAACGCGATGGTTATTCCCAGCAGAGCGGGCGAGTATCATACTAGTCCAAGTAAAAATACAATAATGCGTATCGTTGTACATGGTTAGTTTTGACGATAAAATAAAAAAATAAGAAAACATTTAGGAGAATATCATTCTTAGTCAAAGTTATATGTTTACTTAAATTTACCTTTATGTTTATTCGCTTCTTCTAATGTAACATCAATCTTATATATAGTTTGATAGAGAAAAAAGATTGATATAATCAATTTCATTACGAAATAAATAAATAATTTTATTGTCTTTGACTAACAAAGAAACGCATTGAATACCAAAGTACTTTCTTTCATTTTACCATTTTACCAAGGTTTAACTTGCGGTAGTACTAAAATAAACTTTAGTTCTTTTTTTTAATCTATCAGTTGTCATGCTAATTCATTAAAGCCGCTTGAGTCGAGCCAAAACCGAAAAAAGATTCGGATTTTACTTTTTGACTAAGCTAAAATGTCTGACCTATGTATCTGCGTTTTTTCACAGATATATTGGAACCAAATGATACTATGTGCGTAAACTACCATTTGATTGATTGAAGAATGAAAAGTCTTTATTTTTACGAGGCAAAAAAAGAATCGACTTTTTCGCTATTAATAAAAAAATTATATATCCGTCGTGTTATTCCCTATTTTGTGTCGTACGAGGTAATCTATTAAATGAACAGCAAAAAAAAATATCAAGTTATCTTTTTGATAAGTGTTTCGTAGCTTCCGCTTACGTTTCTAGTTAGAAAAAAAAAATATATATCCTTTCTATAAGTGAATTTGTTTTTGAAAGAATGAAACAATTCAATGCATTGGAGAAATGCTTTTGAAAACAAAATTTTATTTACTTAATATAATAATAATAATAATAATAATGGGATTTAACCTCCGTTTCTCTGACATATACGCTTATAACAGAGGCCACCCACATCATTATTTGTTTATTTTTATAATAAACAAATAAACTATCGTCTAACAATATCACGCGGTGTCAAACTAAAAAGTTAAAGCTAACTTCTAGTCGAATTAAAACACACCATCATAAAAATACACGAAAAAAAAAAAATTTTTATCGGATGTATACAATATAGGTAAAGTAAGCATATATCAAGGGTTAAAATTGAAAAACCAAATTTCGCATGACGAAAAACGTATCTTGCGTGCGTGTCATTTGGTTAACAAACAAATGGTTATAGTAGTTAGGTTATTATTACAAACAAAATATAATATAAAACAAATATTTTCTAGAAAAAATCAAATTATTTTATATAAAATAATAAATATTTCTTTTATTCGCACTTCAAGATTTTGATCGTTATATGAATTTGTTTACCCATTGCCGGTTAAACTAATCACAAAGCGATCTTGATCACATAGGCATTGAAAACATTTAGTTGCATCAATGAATGTTCTCAATGACAGCTCCGATTTTGATGGTTATTTTTTAAAAATGATTCTTTTTGTATATTATTTAAAATCAGAAACGTTTTAGATGGGGAAAATAATCTGGAGGGGGAATAGGCTGATATATCAACGTCCAGCTTGAATCGCTAATGATAAAAGTTTGAAATTTCGAGAAGATATTGATTTTATACTGAAGGTGTCATTTTCTTAAGGATTGCAACGCAAAAAATTTTCATCGAATTTTTGGAAAACGATAAACACTCAGAAACGGCGAACTTTACGAAAGGCTGAAAAATTATAACAGGAAAAGTAAAATAATTTCATTTAGTTCAAAAAAATTGACTTCTGTTTAAGGTAGTACTATCGGTAATATGCATTCAGAATTTAATGAAACTTGGCATAGTTGTCCATTAAATTTTTAAGGGTCTTCAGAGAACTGAAAATCTGAACGTCCAGTTTTGTGAAATAAAATAAAACCTGTGATTTCCCATAAGAATCAATGTTAAAATGTCTTCAAAATACTTTTTTTTTTCAGTTCTCTGAAGGCCCCTAAAAATTTAACTGGTTAATTATGATATAATAATGGACAACTATGCCAAGTTTCATTAAATTCTGAATGGAAAGTCTATTACCGATAGTACTACCTTAAGAACAGAATTATTAAGAAAGGTACCGAGACATAATTTTGGCCCCGTAAACTCTCAATCATTATATCTCTAACGAGAAAAACAAATTTTTTAAAAATTTTTCCTAACAAATGCTTCTTTATGTGCTCCACTATAGTATACAGTTAATATAATACCTACTATGATGTCGAAATATAACAATGATTGATCATATCGTATATAGTTATAAAAAAAAAAAAAAAAAAAAAAAAAAAAACGAACTATAATACCTTATCTTTGTCATGAAATAATTGAGTAGGGATAGCTAAAACTTATGAACTCTAAAACGTTTATGAAATTCTGTTTAAACGTGAATATAATACAGAATGTATTGAATGATCTATGTAACATTTGAGATTGGTTAATAGAATCTATTTTCCTTTCATATAGACTGAAATATTAAAAGAAGGTTAAATTTAACCACAAATTTGAAAAGGATGATCCACATTTAGTTGGATTACATACTTGGTTCGTAAAAATTTAACATATTTTGGATGTGATAGCGCAAAAATTTTTTAATTTTTTATTTTAATGACGTCACTAAGTTTCAAAATCGATTCTTTTGCCAGTATATTCAAATTTTTTCTGATTTCACTGGTTTTTTTAACCCTTTTTGAATTTTGGGTCATACTTTTCATCTTTGATATACCTTTGTGCTGAATATTGGGACGAGGATCCCAAATTTTTGAAACTTGAAGTTGGGTTAAATTTTACCACAAATTTGAAAAGTATGCCACAAATTTAGATTGATTATATGCTTTATTTTAAAATATTAAATATAATTTGGATGTGATAGAGCAAAGCCGATTTTTTCGGATTTTAATGACGTCCTTAAGTTTAAAAAGTCGTTTTTATTATAGCGCAGGCAAATTTTATCAGATCTGACTGCAAACTTTTCGATCCAACTTTAAGTCTTTATTTAAATCTTAAATATAACTGCAATTGTTCAAACTGATTTTTAATGAAAAGATCGGGATATGCAAGGGGAAACGTTTGTAGAGGAAAAATACTTGAAGGGCAGGGGAAGTGAAAGCTATACCACAATAATATTTGTTTTTAAAATTTCCCAGCAAAGATGATATCCATTGACTGTATGGCGGTACGTTGTTTGCCAAGTCATCTTGTATATTAAAAAATAAAAATAAATAAATTTTGATATACAGTAATAAAATCACCCTGTAAGAAAACTTACAAATGCTCTGAATGTCGTCATCATAGATATTATTATTATTACTCGATGTTACCTACGCAACATATTATTTTCTAAAATACGGCTCCTTACAAAATTCTACATACTGAAATTTAATATGTATTAAAAAAGTTCGAAGCTATGTTTACAAGATGTTGTATGAACTGATTGAATACCACATTGAATATAAGCTAAAATAAATATAGGTATATATCAAAAACAATTAGTCAAAGAGCTGTCAGTTTGATATTCAAAGCCAACGTAAATCAGAGCAGTCGATCGTATGTTTAGACTGGCTTTAATAGAAAATCGTACAGATTTTACGGAGAAATATAGTTCCAATAATAAAAATTCTTAGAAAGTAGTTTAGTTTCTATTAAAAAGACATCGAATAAACAAGATACTCTGTATACTGTTAATTTATTTTCAACGTTTAACAAACTCTCATTACGTATAGATTGAAATATGAAAACTTACAATTTCACCTAACACCACCACCCAAGTGTTTTTTTATACTCCAAATACTATCAACCCTCTGTCTTCATCGTACTCATAGAATTATTATTGTAATATTTCGATGTACCTACAAAACGTTGGCTATATTATGTATAGAGTTGTGTAAAGAGAAGTGTGGTTATATTAATATACATGCACGAAAAACATGTAATAGTCGTCACATACCTCTTCTTCGAACGCAACGTATAAACATAACATTTACCTCCTTCTATTACGTTCACCTCACACGAACACAAATACAACAAATTTACCTATAGGCGGTGAGCACAGTTGTTGAAGAGGGCCGCAGCGCTGTTATCTTATAAAATTTGCCATACACTATTCAATTAAATTCCATTACGACTGATTTTCAATTGATTTCATGTAAATGAGATAGTAAATGTTAAATCAAATAAATTTACATCGTTTCTTATATAAATTTGTAAGGAAATAGTATTAAATTTTCAATATACAACATATATACAAGCCATGGACTAACTTGCATGTCCATCCATACACTTATATTAATAATGTAGTGTGGAGTTGCTATGGTAACGCTCTGGAATAAAGCTCATGCACGGTGCGAATAATTTGGTAAGTTGTGTGTAAATACTAGGTACTATATACAGGAAGTATCATAAACTACAGAACATCTCTGAGAAATAGATTTTTTGGGTAAAAATTTGTCGAAAATAAGCAATGACATTTGAGAATTCTTAAAAGAGCTACCTACATTCAAATAATGCAAAAAATAGTGAAGTGAAATTATTTTTTATTTAAAGTTGAAATCCACAAATAAGCGTATTTCTGGAAATTGAATTCCAATAAAACATTTGTGGCTCATATTAAAACGAAATAAAACTAGCAAAAATAGAAATGTCAATAATAAACAAAGTTGTTGAAGCTCTACAACTTTGCTCAATATACATATTTCAATATTTATCCAAAAATTCGTAAAATTAAAACCCATAATTAAAATACTTTTGAAAAAAGATATTATTTTCAGGAAATTTGGTGTAACTTATATGTTACACCCTGTATATAAATGAACGAATGGAGACATACCCATACCAGTTCCATTGGTGGGTTTGTGTGAAGTGAGAGTGATATGAGGTTTTGGTTTATGGTACGACAAATAGACTACACAGGTACGCATACAAGGAGAATTTTTTCAGTAGGAAATATGAAATTTAAATTTAGTTCAAATAATTTTTGTCCGTAACTTTATTTTAGTTAATTTAGTTACTTAAAATTAATTAATACAAGTGCAAATTCAGTGAGAGGAGAGGACGTCATATTATGAGGCTTGTCAGACTTGTTGGCATACTGCATGGTATTAAATTACTCATATTTTTTATGGTATTACCATGAATATATACTATAATTACTACATACGTGGGTATTACACCTATAGTAAACAGTACAACTGTCACCAAATGACAGAGTGATAAAATTTCTTCAAATTTTAACAACGTTTGCATAAGATTTCTTAACATTTTGCTTGCGTGATCCAACTACCTTAAAATATATATTCGAAAATTTATGATTTGAAAACCGCTAAATGGATTGGGTACGATTTTTTGAAAGAGTATACTTTTTATTAGAACTTCTAAAAAACTTTCTCCGTGTAAATAAAGTAATGATATCATGATGATGATAACGGTGATTACGGAGATAGGGTATAATATTTGTAGTGAAAAGGGCTGTGTGACATGAATTTTCAATGGATATTGAATTCATATTATTATTATTATTATTATACGTTTTCATCTTCGTTACACAATCTCAAACAAGAGTTTTTATCATAATATTATTATACATATATACATATATACTCATCGTCACAAAATTTGCACGGTTTTTACCATTCTAATGGATATAACTATAACAGTACATACAGCTATATCACTTAGAATGGTAAAACCTTGTGCAAATTTTGTGACGCAGAGGTACATATACGTATAATAACCGAAAAATGTAAATGTAAACTGTAAACGAAGCGGTATCGAACATGTTATGTCATGATACTATTACCCATATCTACAGTGTGAACAAATAATAAGCCCGTCGGCACTTGCGTTATTAGCATTTTTCTCACGCTCGATTTGAAAAATAAATAACTTTTATTTTTCAAAGGGTATATGTTGTTGAAAGCCATGTAAGCCATCGTCTGACAGGACATGGTAATTTAGTAGTAGAATACGTATCTACATAGCTAAAATATCTACATAAGCAAGTTCTTTTGTTTATACACATACTGTCTCACACATATCCTAGGAATGAATACACATATAGTTTCTTTCAATAAAAATAATTCTCTAAATAGTCGGATAAAGGAATACATAAATAAAGCCATCCTTAGGAAGTTCTCAATAACAGCTCCGATTTTGATGATTTTTTTTTTCAAAATGATTCTTTTTGTATATGATCTAAAATCAGAAACATTTCAGAGAGGGGAAATAATCTGGATGGAGAATAAACAATGTCGCGACTGATACATCGACGCCTAGCCTAATGCATCCCCTAAAAGGGTGAAATTGGGGATGAAGGTTATGTTAGGTTTGAATGGCTGTCGTGGCGTGGGACACACCCAGGTCATAGGGTCCATTGTGATATCGAAAAAGGGTTTGCTCATCCTCGACCACTACTCCATAAACCATTTGGAGCTGTTTAAGAACAGACTTTAGAACGGAGATGTCGTCAAAGAGAGGCTGGTTAAGGGATGAAAGTTTGTATGAAAATATATAAAAACCTACTTAACCGATTTATAAAAATTGTTTCACCTATAGATTTCTGCATTATCAGCAAGTGACATGGCCGTATTTTTACTAAAAATTAATTTTCTCTACAAAATATATATATATTATCGTAGACACCTCTCTCGTGACTATAATTACAAATTTAAAGAATTTTTTTATCCAAAACTAAAAAGCAAAAAATTAAATTAAGTTTTTAAAGAATAATTCCATTTTCATTGTTTTTTTTGTTTTTTTAGAAGATATCATTCAATGTATAGAAAGTTTTGTCTAGCTCGAATGGAATCACCCCTTTATAAGATATTCGAAATAGTCTAGTGTTGCTAGTCTAATATAATATACTACCGTTATTGTATATACATGTAGCCTTATTGGAGTGAGAAAATCCCCGATTTATGTAGCTTTTGTATTTATATTCTGCCGCGGGCCCAAATTTAATAAACTAATTTAACTAACTAATTCACAGTTGAAATTTTCAACATTTACGTTTAAATTGTGAATATATAGTTAAAATTTTTTTTTTGTTTTTTAAGCAAAATATTTTTTAATAAATTATTTTTTCGTATATGTGTGTCTATCACGTATGAAACAAATTACTGTGGTTTTCAACATATACTCACAAACATATCATATTTAAATAAGCCATGTGAATAGGGCCTTTTATGGCTACACCAATATGTTCCTGATTTTGCACTCTATGTATTATTTTCGAAGCAATTGTAGAAATTCAGTTTTATTATTTTTAATAGTAATTAGTTAATTTTTACAATCAGCGATTTCTTTGCCAACGCATGTTATGTTATAATGAAAACAAGTGAAAACAAACAATTGACTGAGTTAATTGTTGAAATACCATGCATAGTCAGTGTTGATTTCTTTATCACATTACACAGACAAACATGTGACACATACATAACTGATAATCAAGTATAGTACATATTATAAAATTTCCGCCTAATTGGCGCCCTCACGGGTAAACAGTGATGTTTACGAAAAAATGTTTCAAACAAAAGTTGTTTAATTTTTGATAAGGAAAATTTTTTGCATTTAAACTTTTGTTCTATCTCTAACGGTTTACAAGATGGGTCCTACGGATCCAAGACCCAATTGACCTGTGATGCTCATTTACGAACTTGACCTCACTTTTTACGTCCTTTTGAGTTATCGAGTTACAGACGGACGGACGGACGGACGGACGAACAACCGGAAAAGGACTAATTAGGTGATTTTATGAACACCTATGACAAAATTTTTTTCCTAGCATCATTATTTTTAAGCGTTACAAACTTGAGACTAAACTTAATATACCATGTATATTTCATATATACATGGTATAAAAATTAAAAACTTTGGAGTGACAACCCAGAAACATTATTTGAATGTTGTTTTGTCTTTTAAAAAAATAACAGTTATCATCAATATAAATATTATCATCAATATAAAAAGTAGTCATCATTAGTATGTATCATCACTAATCCAGTAACCTTGTCGTCTGAAAGTACGGAGTAGCTACAAATCCGGTAGTTCTGATTTTTTTGCGAACTTGTAAAGATGTTAGCCCAATGAGTAAGGTCAAGTTTGTGACATCAAGCGCCAAAAGAAACTGTGTCAAAAATCGAAAAACCGTGAAAATGTTAACATTTTTCAAATTTTGGCGATTATAACAGACTAAGGTTGAGTTTTTGATGGTACCTTTTGGAAATGTTTTTAAAAAAGAATAAATTTGGTTCAATATGAGATTAAAATTGTCTTTGTAGACTCAATGTTTCCATTTTTCCCAACTTCGCAATTTTTTGCAATATTCTGTCGTGTTAAATGAATTTGACCCTGATTCTTCGTAATCCCTCGTAAATCTTCACGGTTCTTTCGAATTTAAAGAAAATTGCGTTCGGCGGACGAGAAAAACTTGGAAAACTCATTGGGTAAACATCTTATACAAGTCTGTAAAAAATACCGGCTTTGACGCAAGCTCTGATGTATAAAGTTAAGTTTAAATTTGAAAATAATTCTTTCGGGTTATAGTCGCCAAAATCTGTTAAAATTTTCATGGTTTTTCCATTTTATAGATTCTTTCATTATTGATATTAAATTTCGTTATGTTTTCAGGTTGAACACTATAAAGTCCTGTCAGGAAGGTAAAAATCAGCAGTCCTCGAATTGAATAAGCGCACAAACAAATATGTGTGTACACACTCAGACAGAAAACATTGCAGTTCATAACATACAGAAACGACGTGTTTTTTTTTTATTCTAATATTCGACAGGTTATATTAAAATCGATTCATAAATGAAATGAATATTTGAAAGTAGAGAAAGAGTAAACATATACAGGGTGGTTCAAGAGGGAAGACCAAAACTGTAGATAATAATAAGAAAATATACATAAGAAAATATTGTAAACAAACTCAAAAGTGATGGCTCGGGTCCCTACGATAGCCCACATTTAAAAAATATCAGTATTCAAGGAAGAATACATTTCATATTTCGTGAGCATATGTAAAAGCTATCACAGGTAAAGATACAATCCCACCCAAATACAAATACACTGCTATTTTAATGTTATGTCTAAAGGCACAATTCAGACATTATGGCTGACTGACCGGTTATGTTCTCACATTTATCTGGCTGACTGACATAACCGTTATTTAAATGCAATATAAAATCTGTATCAAAATTTTCCGCTTTAGTAAATTGATTTAAATACCACGGCAATCATAACCGTTTTGATAACATATATTTGACCCGTGTTCTAACGTTCGCTTGAATGACCACAGTTTGTGTCTGTACACAACTACTATAACCAATCCTCAAATGATCAGCATTAGAAAATTTTTTTGGCTCGGCTCTTAATCAACTCATCGAGTCTCATTTTTCTAAACTCACACTGTATACATGCATTGTATATTTTGTACATAGAGTTCGATATCGGTAAAATTAAATTTCTGAAGAGGTATGTCTGGCTGGTTTCATATTTTATATACGTGCATTGAATATAATAATTATGTACCTACTTATACGCCAGTTAAAAGTACTTAAAATTAATAAACATAGAATATCAGTAATAATTTATGAACGGAAATAAATAATTATATAAAATGTTTCAAATATTGGAAAAAGATATTGATTTTAGATAGTAAAACAATAATTTTAATTCTCCCTTAAGGAATCGAAAATGTGATATTATGGCCACACTGCTGAAAACAAATAAGCCAAAACTAAATATATTGAAGTTTTCTAATATCTCCCCATTTAGTAGATTTCAACTACTAAAAAAAATTTTCAACTTTCTTATTTAAAGAGTTATTCTATCTCTTAGCTTTAGCATCTATATTGACTACTAAAGCAACCCGAAGAACTAGGTCTAATCTGATATCAGAGCATGATGTCTCCCATCAAACTCTGCAACTTTTGTTAAAGTTTAAGATGTTACACCCTGTATATGGAACAATTTTCAGAAACATTGTATTAGTATTTTTTTAATGATAAAAATAATTTGACAACGCACAATGGGATTTCAAAAAAATATATAAGTATTTGATGATGCTGTTAAGAATAATGATTATGATGATGATAATATTGATTCAAGCGGTATGGTGCGGTTCACTCTGGGGGAGGGGGGTGGTAATGTTGATAAAGATCACATAGCACTCACTCAGTTGAATTTATTTATTGATTATATGTATTTTCAACTCTCAATGACACTAAAAATAATTTAATACATTACTTTATAGCAAGCTGTGTAGTTACTATAATACTCTACAGCTTCACTCATCTCATCATCCTGACTTTATATCTCTCTATTCAGAATTTTCTTTTTTTTTCATGTATCTATATTGATAGCATACCAAAAAAAATCTGATAAGTGTACATGAATTTCATTAATTCTGTAGTTCTGAAGTTCAACAGTTTATAGAAGGCGTAAAGCAACCAAGAGAGCATAGAGAATATAGTCCAACCCGCGGCTCGGAATGACTTTGAACACGGCCCGCACAGCTTCGAATTTTTAGAAATAAAACTTTTAGTAGGTATAGTAGCGGTTATAAAATTAAATAATCAATCATGAGGACTTTTGACGGAAGTGAAAACTTAAAACTTTTTAATAACTAAATTATTAACGTGTCAATAAAAAATTTCTGATTATGAGTATCAAAATACATTGAAAATTGTCATGTATAGTTTTTATTTTTTTTTTTTTTAAACTGGCAAAATAATATTTCATAATTAGTAAAGTCTTCTTGCATAATTACGGCATGTTTTTTTATCAGGTTATGGGCCCAGCCCATTTTTTATTTCGTTGTGTTATGAGATAAATAGTAAAGTAATTTCGTTGTGACAAGAGACTAATTACGGTTTATGAGTTTGTTTTTCGTTGTAAAACGAGATAAATAGTGTGCACTAACTGATTGTAGCTTATCAGTTTGCTTATTCGTTGCGAAACCAGATAAGCAGTACAATAATTTCTTTGAAATATGACAACAAACTATATTACAAGTGGACCGAAGTTAAAAGGCCGGAAGAATTATGACGAGGGGTGTTTTTGGAATTATGACGAGTGAAGTACAGTTTTGACAAAAGTAGACTGAAAAGTTTTGTCCAAAATTGTTATATCTTATAATTTTTTCTTCGGAATCTGGGCACTCTCGAAAAAAATCTAATCAATAAAAGTGGTTTGCTTTTATAGAGACCATTTTTGTTCAAATCAAATGAAGAATCCCGCAAAAAGCGAAATGTTTGAATTTTTATAAAGAACAACGTTCGAATTTAAAGTGTTCGACTAATGTTTGAGAGTTATAAATCAGAGTCAAGTTTTAATTAAAGCACTTACCTCGACTAAACTGGTTTTTCAAATTTCACGTAAATAGTCAATCCGGTATACCTACAGGATATTTTTTTTGTTACGGAATACTAAAAGTTTATAATGCAAAAGGGTGAGGAAAAATATATTTTATATACAAAGATATTTGATATTTTACTTCATTTTCGAACATTTTTTTTTCTTATATTTTACAAATTAGGAAATATAAAAATGAAGCATATATACTTCATTAGATATAAAGAAAGGAAAAAGATTCATTTAATATACGTATATGCCAATATTATCGATATCGACAGCTTGCTTCTTCTTTGAACTCTTTCACTCAATTTTTATTTATTCGATAAACCTAAATACTTAGATTTTTTCTGTTTTATGGCAGTGGAACTGAGTAGATGAATGCGTGGAAAATTTTCAGAGAATTTTATCCTCTTCAACTTTTATAATAAATGTATCTTCGGTATGCTCAGGGTAGTGGGTTCGATTCCCGCCGTCGCAACAAATTTAATTTAATTAATAGTTGTGATGAGCTGGTATTGTGCATGATATATGCGTGAAGCAAGTGCACCTGAAATTGAGGTGCTGATAAATGAAATTACCAGCGGAAAGGTGGTAAAACACATATGGTATCACAATAGGCTCTATAGCCTAAGAGTATCTTTCGTGGACAGTCAATCCAACCTCACCTAACCTATAATAAATGTAAATACGATTGAAGGCCAAGAAAATGAGATTTTATCAAAAACTTCTTTTTGTGACCTTTGAACTTAGAATCTAAGGACGCGCACACGTCCATATGTGACCATATGTGATTTTTGAGACAACATTTGTACCATCAAATTAAAGGTTTATACCAAAATTAAGCTTATTCCGTTAGATTCCGAGGTGAAATCCTGAGATGATTGGAGTTTTTTGGAAATTTTTATTTTCTCTCAAAGATCAAAAATAATTGATAAGTTATAAGTAATATTATAATTTTTTAACCCACAAACCCATAAAAAGGTGTGTTATAAGTCTGTCTGTCTGTGGCATTGCAGTGATAAACAGATGGACCGATTTTATTTTTTTTTGTTTCATTTGAAAGGTAATTTTAGGAAGAGTGTTCTTAGCTCTATTTCAAGTACAAAATAGATCATGATCCTCAAAATCGGTTCAGTTTAGAGAAGGCTCTAAGGAAAAAGTCAATTTAATGAAGAATGTTATTAAATATGCTTCAAGTGCGAGCTTAGGGTTCCGTACCCGAAAAATTTGTCGAGGTTTTTTTAAATTTTGTAAATTTAAATTGTTATTTTCTATGTCGGAACCCTAAAACTGGTATATAAAAGAAAATAAAGGCGACACTAAAGAAAGTTATATAATAATCATAGTATACTTACTAATGGCGTGTGTATGGGGTTTGTTAGTAGAAAAAAAATCTTTCGTTTTATGAATTACAAAGCATTTTTATTTTTTTTTAAAGTCTATAAAAATATAAGGCAATAAAAAAAATACCACATGTTATTAAAAAAAAAAAAAAAGAATCGTGGAAAATAATACATTTTAGCAAAAAAAAAATTAAATTTTCAAATGAATATTTTTTAAATTTTATTTAAAGGCATCCATTTTTCCCTTTTACAAACAAATGTTCAGAATAACATTGCTGCTGTTTTTTTTTTGTTTCTTGTACAAAATGAAAATTGTACAAAAGAAAACTTTTAAAGAAGAAATATACATACGAAATAATATAGTTCTATGTATTTGATTTACAGGTTGATTTTCTATTAATGAGAAATATCTGTCATTGGAATTTAATTTCAAATTTTTTAGTTTGAAATGAAACATTTGTTTTCGATACACAAACAAATTTTATGAATATTTTTCTGATATAAGAATTTTTTCATCATATAAAATGATACATGGCGTATCTATGAGTCTTAGATACACCAGCAACAAATGATTTTTCGAGCTATGTTCTTTATTGCTCGTTTTCGTTCTGATATTTTTGCGGGTTGGGAGGTAAAACCAAAAAAATTTTAAGAAAAAAGGCAACACCAAAAACTGATCATTTTCACCCAGGTCACCTATGATACTAAAACTTTTTCAATCGATTCCGCTATCAGTGAGTTATAAGTCGTGTAAGTGATTTATCAGAAATTAAAGTAAATCATTTAAAGTAAGTACAAAGTAATTTTATGTTATGCCATAATAAATATTCTGATTCAAATGTGCAAACATATTAAGTTGACTACTAAATCAAAAGTATGTCTTTTTTAAACTATTATCACAATTCATTTATACAGTAAAAAGTAAAAGTTGCTATATAATAAACTTCTTTGTATTTGACTTCTAAAATTAATACCTTTAATTTCCAGAAAAATATCTGGGAAATTAAAAAGGAAGCGCATATTTATAATGTACTAAAGTACAAAAGGAACATAGTTCATACCGGATGTCCCACGACACATATCGTTCTTTTTTTATTAATTTGACTGTACTACATAAGGATATTGGAGTGCTACATAATGAATTTTTTTTTCTTGGTCGAAAAAAGAAATTAAAAAAGTATTTCGCTGTGTACTTGGAACTCGAAAAAGTTTGGATATAAAGGGTATAGTATCTTATTCTTGCATCAAAACCTATTAATCCTCATTTTAAAATCGTCCTCATGTAACCTGGCAGTACTCGCAAAACCGAGTACTGCCAGCCGTAATTTTAATTCACGTGATGAGAAATTTGCTCACGCGTTCTGCACATGCATCAAATATTTCGCGCGTCCAAATATTCTTCAACTTTGTAATTCATAACCTCTAACCTCTCTAGATTAAATTTACAAAGTACGACTTATAATAAAACAAAGAAAGTACACGAAAAAGCCCGAAAATTTCCGAACTTAATAATTTTTGTCTTACACCTGTTCTCTCGTGATGAGAGAAAGAAATTCTCATAATTTCGGAAGCACTTGAAAAAATATATTTTTAAAAACTGTAGAACGATTGAAAATATCACAAAAACTCTTAATTCTAAATGCTTATAACGCGAGTGCTGGCGTGTTAATAATCTTGTAAAATTAAACCACTTGAATAAAATAAAACATGCTATTTTGATTGGACTAAATTCAATTATTTCACACTTGTTATAAATCAGCTTTATAATAAGTAGTATTCAGACGAATAATATGAAGAAATACGAATGTAATACCTACTCAAATAAATATAAACAAAAGTCTTGAGGATATATTCTACTTATTCGTTTCTAAAAAACTTACCAACATTTTTTTATTCTTCTATAAATAGCTTTGTTATTTATTGAAGCAAAATTACTCACCTAAAAAAGAAAAAAAAATGTATAAAATAATTTTACTAAAAAAAAATTATTAATATGATTTTAAAAAAATTTAATTATGTTTATATGAAATATACATAGTATATTAAGTTTAGTCCCAAGTTTGTAACGCTTAAAAATAATGATGCTAGGAAAAAAATTTTGCATAGGTGTTCATGAAATCACCTAATTAGTCCATTTCCGGTTGTCCGTCTGTGGACACGATAACTCAAAAACGAAAAAAGATATCTCGCTGAAATTTTTACAGCGTACTCAGGACGTTAAAAGTGACGTCAAGTTCGTAAATGACCATCATAGGTAAATTGGGTGTTGGGTCCGTAGGACCCATCTTGTATAAAAAATGTTCCTTATTCAACTTTTGTTTGAAACATTTTTTCGTAAACATCACTATTTACCCGTGAGGGCCCCAATTAGGCGGAAATTTTATAATATGTACTATACTTGATTATCAGTTATGTATGTGTCACATGTTTGTATGTGTAATGTGATAAAGAAATCAACACTGACTATGCATGGTATTTCAACAATTAACTCAATTAGTCAATTGTTTGTTTCCACTTGTTTATTTTAGATATGAATCAAATGTGTGTTAAAACTCTAAACGAGTTATGACTATGATATGTTAATTATATCTAATATTACTAGAGCAGAAAACTTTTGAAAGTCGTTAACCACGAAAGCAAATTGAAATAACTTCAAACAGACATTCGATAATTTTTTATCAGGAAAACCTTCTTTACTTATTTATTTTAAACCTTTTCTTTTCTTTTTTAGTTTATATCAATTTTACGATCAGTTTGTTTATTGATTGTTTTTTTATGAAATTTTATTGATTTTTAAATCACTCCTATCATAGTTTTTCTATCGAAACGTGTTCATGGCTGTTTTTAATTAAATTGTAGTTTTAGAATTTTTCTGATACCAATTTCGATTGGTTTACAGATCGGTATAGTTACCTTTATTGACTTATCTGTTCATGTGGTATGAACATACCGACATCAATCTGCTAGCCGTTCATAGACAGAATTGATTAAATTTAATTTAAATAGTCACGAAAACTATTCTGGTTATCAGATGGGCAAAGATCGACCTTATACCGTCTCTTGTACTAACAGTTTTGTTATACCATGTGTGTTTGTACCATCTAGGCATATACATATCTGTAGTATGACTGTAGTGGTTTTTAGTTACAGATAACTAGTAAGTATGCAACAAAAGTCCCACTCTCTGCATGTATACAACAGAAGGTCTGTCGTATGGTATCTGTAGTCTTACAAAACATGTATATAATACCTCTCGCTTAGATGCATTACTAAACGGATGTATTCTGTCATACTACAGATATGTATATGCCTAGATGATACAAACACACATGGTATATTCAATAGTAGTAGGATAGCATTTGATAATTAGAATTTTTCAGCGAACCAGGCGGGTATGGACTACTTCAAAATAAACTGTATTAAATATGAACATTTTATTATTGTATAGTGAAAAATATTTTTTATAAACTACTAAAGTAATTATCGTTATGAGGTAAACAAAAGATACAACAGTTTTACTTGACTACCTTTTAAAATAATATTATCTCTCAACTGCAGTCTAATTCCACTTTAAGAATGTACTTCTTATATTTAAATACAGGGTAGGTATCCTATACTGTAATAGTTTATCCATATTCGAGTTTTGTTATCCGAATACCAACGGCATTTTTTTTGTATTATCTAAAACGCTCTTAAACAAACTGTCTTAAAAATTTTATTAGTTATCTGCAGATTTCATAACAGGCATATATTAAAGTGTTTCAATACCAAAACGGAAGTGTTATCGAAAAAAAAGAAATTTTGTGTGTCAATTAATGAGTATTTTATACCCCTTCTGTAAAATTTCAAATCGTATTGTTTACGATAAATTAACTATCAAAATCAGTCCTTTTTACATGGTGGTATATGAAGAAGTCGGAATAAATGTGGGTCTTAATCTTACAATCAAGTGCTTTTAAAAATGTTTTACCATTTACATAAAAAAAAAACTTTTATCAATATTTCTCAAGTTTTAAGCTTTAACTTCATACCAAAATTAAGAACTGTGCTTAAAAATGAAAAACTTTTTTAGGTAAAAACACTGACTTTGATAGGTAATTTCTACTAAACCGGTCCGAGTATCAATATGCATTTTTCACAAAAGACGTATAAAAGGATAATTAATTGATAAATAAAATTTAAAATTGTGTTTATCAATTGATCTCTCTTGTATAGATCTTTTGTGACAAATTGTTAAGTAAGGTTAGGTTATATTGGCTGTCCACGAAGGACACACTTAGGCTATAGAGTCCATTGTGATACCATATATGTGTTTTATCACCTTTACGCTGATAATTTCATTTCTCAGCTCCTCAATTTTAGATTCTGAGTGCACCTCCTTCATGCATATACCATGCAATACACCAGCCCATCACAACTATTAATTAATTTAATGGTTGAGTCTGCGGACGGAATTGGTTACGCGTTAACCAACTGAGCTAATAGGGCGACTTGTTTACCTTAAATATAATAGAATCGGTGTTCAACTATTAGAGTAGAGGATCATAGAGCCGCTTGGCGACGAGATACAGTATTATTTTGGACAAAAACATTAAAATTGATAATATTGCTTGAGACAGACAAAAATTGTTGAGGTAAATTATCGAAGCATGTCGTTATGGAATATTATGTCATGGGTTATTCTGGATAGAATCATTTGCCTTAGAACTATTTTTAGGACACTCAATATTTATAAAACCACATAAATAAAATATTAAAATAATATTTAACAGAATAATTTTAAATGATTTAAATGGACTTTTTGTTTTTTTTTTCTTGGCTTGTCGTTTTATGTTGTTGTATATTAAATAAATATATATTTTCTGCATTGAATGTTGCTATGTTATTAATATTTATTATTATATTTTACATTAAAATGTGCTTGCTTGCTATAGGTATACCTACACAATTTATTTATATAATACCTACCAAGTAGATGAAGTATCCCCACGGGCTGATTGCATTCATAATTAATTCAAAGTTTATTCACAAATCTTGTAAATGGATAAATATTATTTTAATGCATTTTCATTATATGGGGGTGAATTAATGGCGTCAGTTTATAAAATAGATTTTTTTAAATAGATTTATAACTATCTGATGAGATATTACGCCAATTAATAGTAATTTCAAAATCGATTACGATTTCTGTATATTTTAAAACATAATCATTTCATCATAGATCAATTTAGAATTAGTGTTTTAATAATTTAAAGTTTATATAAACTAATACCAACAAATATCATCACATCCTGTCAGCACTCGCGTTACGAGCATTTTGCTCATGCTCGATTTAAAAAATAAATAGCATTTATTTATCAAATGGTATATGCGATTGAAAATCTTCAAATAATTTTATCTATTTTCGAATTATGACTTTTTCAGATTTTTTCAACCTATATTTTTGCCAACCTATTCACAGTTTTTAAAAACTAAAGTCCTTCAGAAATTGGGAGAAGTCTCTCATCATGATAATAAAGATGGAGGCAAAAAAATATTAATTCAGGAAATATTCAGAGCTGTTCGTGAACTGTCATTAACTTAACATAAGTCACACTACATGTTAATTAGCTAGTGCATTAAAAAATAAATTTACATAAAATTATGTAGAGGTTTTGATTTACAAAATTAAAGAATATTTATAGCACGAAATATTTGACGAATTTGCAGAACTCGAAAGCAAATCTTTCATGTCTCGATTATCAAAATTACCGACAGAATTACCATTGAAACAGGTACTAATGGGATATTAATGTTTTTTTAAATGTTCAAGTTTTCAGTAAGATATCTTCAACTATTCTCCTTACTATTCGCCATCTATGAACAGTAAGCAGAAGTTGCCAAAGACTAAAATCATTTATTTATTAATTAATTGTACAGCTTTAATTACTATTACATAGGCGTCGTTTTTTCGATTGAAAAACGTTTTAGTTTTCTAGGTTACTGTGTTATATATGTAGCTATTTTCATAGCATGTTGTAGACGCGAAACTATACAATTTAACCCCAATAAATATATTGCATATTGTCGTACAAGCCTAAAGATGTTTTCACTTTAAAAAAACAATTTTTTATGATAGTTTCTTACATAAATTATTTAAGCTTTAATTTCTATCATTCTTAATGGAAAGCCCATTATAAATATAAATAATAATATCAGAAAAATTATTAGAAAATGGAAATTCCAAACAAACAAAAAAAAGGAAAAAAATTGTGAAACAAAAACGTTTAGAATTGTAGAGAATATGGAATACACTCGTGTATTTATAAATGTAATATAAATGCTACCGTTTATATTATTTAGTATAAATATATTAAACAGAATAATACTCATGAATATTTTGCCTTAACACAGGATGTTTTAAGATAATGAACTGACCTTCCTTCCTTTCATTTTCAGATTCTATACACGGCCATTTGTGTGTGTTATATTAATACTATTATATGTATATGTGGAAAAACTTCTCCAGTTATATGTATAATGTGGAGAAATATTTATGATTATACAGTAAATTAAATTTGTTGAATATATTAGTATTAAATAATGTAAAATATTCACTATTATACAGAAAATACAGAGGATTTATAAAAGGTGCAAGAATTTTCATAGAACTGTGATGATAAGTTCAAGAGCAATTATATAAAAAAAAGAGAGTCATGGAAACTATCGACGGAAGAAGTGAAAACTTAAAACTTTGGAATAACTGTGTTTTTATACCATGTATATATTTTGAGATATAATCCAAAATTGGACACAAAGATGAACGATTTTTTTGATTTTTTTCAAGGGGTTAGTACTTAAGAAAAAATCAAAAAACCGAGAAAATTTTTTTGCGTCCGATATCGACAAAATTCATTTTATAAGATAATTTTGACCGAAAAAATATAAAAATCGTGTTTATTTAATGATTGGGTGAGTGGTTTTTGAGATATAATAAAAAATTAGACACAAAGAGCGATTTTCTCAAAAACTATGCATCCAATCAATACGTAAACCCGATTTTGTATTTTTTGGGTCAAAATTACCTTATATTTAGAGTTTTATCGAAATCGGAAACAAAAATTTTTTCGATTTTTTTCAAGGGGTACCCCTAAGAAAATTGCAAAAAATCGAGAAATTTTTTTTGCGTCCGATATCGACAAAATTCATTTTATAAAATAATTTTGACCCAAAAAATTCAAAAATCGGGTTTATAGAATGATTGGATGCGTGGTTTTTGAGATATAATCGAAAATTGGACACAAAGAGCGATTTTCTCAAAAACTATGCATCCAATCGATACCTAAACCCGATTTTTGTATTTTTTGGGTCAAAATTACCTTATATGCAGAGTTTTATCGAAATCGGAAACAAAAATTTTTTCCCGATTTTTTCGATATTTTTCAAGGGGTACCCCTTAAGAAAATTGCAAAAAATCGAGAAATTTTTTTGCGTCCGATATCCTCAAAATTCAAAATTCAAAAATCGGGTTTATAGAATGATTGGATGCGTGGTTTTTGAGATATAATCGAAAATTGGACACAAAGAGCGATTTTCTCAAAAACTATGCATCCAATCGAAACGTAAACATGCACCCGATTTTTGTATTTTTTGGGTCAAAATTACCTTATATACAGAGTTTTATCGAAATCGGAAATAAAAACTTTAATGATTTGTATTTTTTTGATCATGTGAACTAATTATAAAACAAACCGAAAATATTGCGTTTCCAAAAATAAAAAGATTCAACATTTTTGAAGCAAAGTCATCATGAAGGTTATAATTTAAATTCCCCTTTGAAAATTTATAAATTTCTTTTATGGTTTTACTCACTGTAATGTTATTAAAAACAAAGTAAATGGTAGTAGATCCTGTACTGGTAACTATTTTGTTAGTTAATCATAATTGAAGGAAAAGTTATTTTTTCGTTCTAAGTATGATAAATCCATTGGTTATGCGGTCTTTTATTTACAGAAGAAAAATTTTTTACATATCATCACGGCTATATTTTTATTTCAAAAAAACTTGCGTGTACCAATTGTGTGTTAAACAGTTCGTAATAGAGTCAATATAATAGAAAATAATGATTTGTAACTATGGTGATAGAAAAATTGCTGAATTTGAATCTTAATTCGAAGAAAACTGTTTCTACCATTGAAAATTAACCTCTTTCCCAATGCGCACTGTCCAGGGGGTCGGAATTGACAAATTTTACTTAACTCTTTAACTCCTTGTATAGTGTGATGTTAGTTTGAAACAATAGATGCTTTGTCGGTTATACGTACTATGTATGGTAACCGAAAAAAAATAGATCATAGACGTACAATGATCGTTGGCTGATTAGCTATGCAGTCATTCTGTATCGCTAGGTTTCAACTGCACTATGTTCAGTGTCTCTCAGGTCATTGTCAGTTTCGAACATTAGATGCTTTGTATGTTAAACGTATACACACGCATTATTCTAAGGTGGAACGCTGTTTATTTATTACCTTTGAAACGTTAGTGAAATTTGTTTGAAATAAGCGGCTTGATTTGTTGAGGCTATTTCTTGCCTGTAAATTCGATGAAATTCTTCTGTAGGCATTTTACACCCACAAATGCTCCCTTCGAGTATCACAATAATATAAATTATTGATTTGTTTAACATATTTGATTAGTTCTTATTGCATCGTAAATAAATTTAAATAAATAAAATTGTTCAGTAGATTAAAGCTGAAAACAGACGTGTGCTTTTTTTTATAAATAAAATACGAATGTATTGGCAGGGAGCAAAGTAGGTGAAAGGGACAGCTTAGCATGCGTTTTACTTAAAATATGACTAATTTTCAACTGTTTACATGTAAATGGTATAATAAATGTCAAATTAAAATTATTGAAAAATAACAATTAATTAAACTTGTTGCATTAGCAATTATGGAAATACGAAAATAGTTGCAGAAATAATTAAATGTAAATGAAAATAATTATTACTCATTCAAATTTGTTAGAAAATATTATTAGATATTTAATGTAAACTGTATATAAGTACATCCATTGAGTTATATGTCCATCCATACAATTATATCAATTCAAGTAGTGTGTTGTTACTATAGTTACTTCCTGAGATAAAACTCACGCATGGAGCGAATAAGTTTAGATTTAAATGTTGTTGAATATGTATAATGTGAACTAAGCACTTCTGTAGAAATGTTTTTTATCTTCTTCACAATATTTATATTTATAGGTAGATATTATTTACAGAGTTCGTACATTTTATTTCATTAAAATTCAATAAATGCGTTCTGTATGCCATTAAGAAGTGATCTTCAACGTTACGCCTGCCTCTTCGACTAATCAATATGTATTCAATATTGTGTTTGGTATGAGAGAGCTGAGCAACAAACGTCACGAAAAAGGTTTATTTCGAGATGACTGAATTTTTTTATACTTTATTTTTTATTGAATTTAAGTACGGATGGTGTACAATTGGCATTTGAAAGTGGTTGTGTTTGCTAAAGTGCACTTTCGAAAATTGCTGTATTAAAAATCTTTTTTATACCACGTATATAAATATAAAAAATATATCAAGGTATGCTAAGTTTAGTCCCAAGTTTGTAACGGTCAAAAATATTGATGCTATGAATGAAATTTTGGTATAGGTGTTCATAAAATTATCTTATTAGTCCATTTCCGGTTGTCGGTCTGTCTGCTGTCATCACGATTACTCAAAAACGAAAAGAGATATGAAGCTGAAATTTTTATACCGTGCTGAGGGCGTAAAAAGTGAAGTTGAGTTCGTAAATGAGCAACATAGGTCAATTGCGATTTTTATGTACCTTCGAATGTTTAAATTGACCGGATCATAAGGCTTTGTAGGGAAATTGATTTGAGCCCTATTTTTCACGGAGGGCGCTTTCAGACTTAATGCTCCTGCTGTGTAACATGTCGTATAAAATAATGATATTGTACCGATATAGTAAGTAGCATATCTCGACATTGTCGATCGAACATGTATATTTATAACTCATGTCACGTAATTCAGTGGGGTTTGTGTTTTACAACTATTAAACTACCTCTACGATTAGATACAACACATACCTTTATTATTTATGTTTATACTTGATGTGGATGAGTTTGTATGGTCTATGGTTTGAAAGGGTAGATTGTAGTGTGGTGATGATGCAAGCCACCAAGTATTAAGTTAGTTTTTGGTATATATGTGTAATGCAACACACAACACGTAAATTTAATATTGGTCAGAGATAGTTCGATTCGATTCGATTACTTATTTATTTACTAAATGTTATACTTACTTATTACTAAACCAATAAAGATTGCATTTTATAACTGTTTATCGTCTAGATAGATATTTAGAAGTGTTGTTTTACTTTGATACTTAACTTTATTATTTGATTAGAATAATAACTATAAAAATTGTTATAAATTACTAACAAAGTGAGTTTATTTACGATAAACTAAAACCGTTATTGAAATAAATACCACGATACTCGAAATAAAATTGTAAAAATATCGACATTTCGACTGCAACGCAACCATTGTCAGTAGCTAAATTTGTCCATGTATTACATTACAAACATTCTTTACAAAATTAAAAGTAAATATGTAAAAATCTACCGGCAAATTACAAAAAATCACTTACACAAATAAAAAAAGTATAAAAATCAAGACCACCGAACTTATTTATATATATAGAAACTTATTTATCTATTTACGATTTCTTATGAAATTTCCCATTAAAAGCGATGAATACTAATCAAAGCTACACAGGGATTATTGACATTCAAACCTTCATAATTCAAATGGGCTTTGAATTAATTTGGATTTTTTGGACCAGGATTTCAAAATCTAAAAATATTCCAAGATAACAAATTCTACGTAGTCTCAATTTATATAAGATTAGTGCCAAATATTTCTGGGTTAGGAAAACAGCAAAAACTCATTCATTTGGATTCCACAATAGCTTCTTTTACTCTCTAGTTTTGGAATTTATTGATCGAATATCTTGATCTAAAAAGATCGCACGGGCATTTCTTATAGCTCATTTTCAAGAAAATTAAACAAGCTTTCTTAAGAAATTGTTAAATAACATTTTAATTTTTGTACGCTCCTAAACGTCATATAAAATATAACCCTCCGAATTCGAAAACTTTAAAGATACAGCTGTCTGAAAAATTATTTTAATGTTGCCATCTATTGAATATTGCCACAGGTATTCGAAGGTCCCAAAATAAGATTAGTTTTGGTAAGAGCGAGTCAATTTTTGTACACTGATTAAATATCACTTGTCTGCAAAATATTATTACAGTCTAGCCAAGTTGATCTAAAGAGAATATCTAACAGTATGTCAGTAACATTAAAATCATCAACTTTATATTACTAAAATATTTATTGTCTACAGAATTCATTTTCACAAACTATACATTATAAACGTAAAATTAAAATTGTAATGAATAGATACATTATGACTGAAGAGTTTTACCTTAAGCAGTCAGTATCTTCTACAGAAACATTCGAATAGCAAGCAAGCTCACTTATATATATGTACATTGTACATTGTATGGTAGTAGTAAACCCTTGACACATCGATAGGAAAATCTTATTTCATCTACTTAAATGAAAGTCAACTATATACGCTATGCTACGCTACTAGCGTGGGTGTTTGTTAAACGGTTTATATCTATCCGTAACATTTTCATAGTGTTAAATATTGTGATATACACGGGTAGGAGATTTTCATCGTATAGAGTATACAGAGTATCTCGAAAAAATAATCGCGAGATAATACGAGTTATTCCCTGGAAACCGATTTGTGAAAACATAGCTATAAAATATTCGCAATCAAGTTGGTTCGACTGTTTAGGGGCTATGATGTCACTGAGAAACACACAGACGTACAGATAAACACTTTATACTTATAACACTCCTTCTTTAATCAATATCAAAGTGATGGTCAAGGACATCAGATGAGATAAAAAGGATACTTAGAGAGCTATCATTTTTTGGGACAAATTTTTGGAAATATTTTAATTGAAATTGAAATATTTGAGTTGACTTTGCTCTTTTGAATTATTGTTTTGAATTACCAAATTATTTTACCATTTCACTTTTCGAAATGACTTAAACCAGGCTTATTTGACCATTCATTTCCATAGTAATTATTTATATGTTAAAATTATATGTCATGCCTTTTCCAAACAGATACTGACTGAAACATAGATAAAAATACTCTCCGTTAAATTACCTTTCAAATGAAACCAAAAAAAAAATAAATAAAATCGGTTCAACCGTTCAGGCCCACACCCCTTTTTTTTAGTTCGGGGATTAAAAAACAAAGCAAGAACCCCTCATTAATAGGTAAAGGTGAAGGCCTCCTCTAGACATTTCCAAGTTTCTCTATTGGCTGCTGTATCCATGATCGCCACCTACTTTTACTATGTCATTAATTTTTATTACTAAACTTCCTTATAGTTTTGTTTAACTGGCGATGTATTTTAGAAGTTTTGCCATGTAACAATACAAGGTAGAACATCTTTTTTGAGACATCCGGAATTATACACATGCCTGTAATGCATTTTAAATGTTTTCCAGAATAATGCTTACGATGCAACATTCACTAGATGGGTAATGTTCTATACGGAAACAATGAAATAATTTTCTAACATTGTCTTTAAAGAATTGAAAGTACTTAAAATGTTTTTTTGTTGACTATAGAAGCTAATTAATTTTTTTTCTGCTCAGTTGTTCAAAGAAAATACTTCTTACCTACGTGACGAATTAATTGATGAGAATTTTTGTGATATCATTATCGGAGGAAAATTAACGACGCCCAATGACGAACTTTTCCGGAACTACTTTAGAAATTATCGTTTGCCTTTTAATTCAGTCAGTTACAAAAGCGTGTTTCAGTTTTTTTATAATATAATTTATTTCTGTTACTCTTGGACAGTTAATCTTAAAAAAAGGCTACTATTTTCGAAACACGGCTATTAAATTGGCGGATATTTAAGCTGATTTTTCATGGTTAAGTCGATGTAAGATTAAAATACGCAGTAAAATCAGATGCAGTGCTTTGTTTCAAAAGTATATAAAAGATCCATGTGAATACCGCTGGTATAGTTATTGTCAATCGCAGATTCTATTCAAATCATAATATTCAGTTTTGAAACTTTCATTTTAGTATTCGTAAGTACATTTCCCTCTTCGATTACTCGAATTCTATATATTATTGTCTTTAGCTAGATAATTTTCTAATATGAATTAGACTTGATATCTGTTCGAAATTACACAAATAATAATCATTATATAACTTTTAAGGTAATTATTTAAAAGCATTTCATCCAAATATTATCAACGTCATTATATTATGTTGTTACGTAAGAACAGCAGGATTACTACCGTCATTTTAAACAGCTTATTAAGCAAAGCTCTCAATACGAAAAAATTGCTGATAATTGCGGAAAAATTAAGTTTTTGAGACTTACTTCTAGTAGTAGTAGAAATCGGCTGCGGAATATATGCAGGCGTATGACACGCGTCTCACGACGGTATTTGTATGTTATATTATGCTATATAATTTGTTTTTTTAGTTATTACTTAGTTCGAATCCAACAGCAGTCATTTTTATACCATGTATATATGAAATATACATAGTATATTAAGTTTAGTCCCAAGTTTGTAACGCTTAAAAATAATGATGCTAGGAAAAAAATTTTGTCATAGGTGTTCATAAAATCACCTAATTAGCCCATTTCCGGTTGTCCGTCCGTCCGTCCGCCCCTCCGTCCGTCCGTCTGTGGACATGATAACTCAAAAACGAAAAAAGATATCGAGCTGAAATTTTTACAGCGTACTCAGGACGTAAAAAGTGAGGTCAAGTTCGTAAATGAGCATCATAGGTCAATTGGGTCTTGGGTCCGTAGGACCCATCTTGTAAACCGTTATAGATAGAACAAAAGTTTAAATGTAAAAAATGTTCCTTATCAAAAATTAAACAACTTTTGTTTGAAACATTTTTTCGTAAACATCACTGTTTACCCGTGAAGGCGCCAATTAGGCGAAAATTTTATAATATGTACTATACTTGATTATCAGTTATGTATCACATGTTTGTATGTGTAATGTGATAAAGAAATCAACACTGACTATGCATGGTATTTCAACATTTAACTCAGTCAATTGTTTGTTTTCACTTGTTGAGACTAACTTCTTGTAGAAGCAGAAATCGACTGCGGAATATATACAGGCGCATAAAACGCGTCTCACGACGCGACGGTATTTGTATGTTATATTATGCTATATAATTTGTTATTTTAGTGATTACTTAGTTCGAATCCAATAGCAGTCATTTTTTTAAAATATGATATAATATAATACGTAACTGGAATTTTAATCTATTTCCTTTTTGTTATCTTGAACGTTTCTTTCTTGATTTTTTGATAACTCTGTATTGTTTTAATTACGAAAGGAAAGATTAAAAACAGGATTTTTTTTTATATCGAAGCTTTGTTAAAATATTAAAATTTATAACCGACTTCAAACAAAAAAGAGTGAGCTTCTCAATTTAATTGTATTTTTTTATGTTTCTTACCTCAGAACTTTTGACTGGGTGAACCGATTTTTTTCTACTTTTAAAACTGGCGCTTCCCGAGTGACTCAATTTCAACTAGATCCATTTATGACAATGGCATCCTTGAGAAACCCAGTTAAGTTTTAAATTTGTACTAAATATGTGCGCGTTAAAAACGTAAAAAAAATAACGATAATATAATGTAGTTACAATTATTGTTATTTTTGGAGTCGGTGTCAGCTAAGCCAATGTAGCAAACTTTTCTGTCACAGTTGTTTCCTTGGCTGACACCGACTCCAAAAAAAAAACAATAATTGTAACTACATTATATTTTATCGTTTATTTTTTACTTTTTATTAATTTGTTTTGGCATTGTTTTTCTTTTGAAAACGTTTTCGTTTGAGCTTTGCTAATTTTTTGGGGAATTTAATAAAGGTTATCAGCTTCGTATATTTTTTGAAAAACGGATATCCGAAATGATTGTAGTAAAAGAAGAATGTTCAAGAACAAAGTTTCTGTATATAATGATATATATATTATATGTACAGAGAACTTAAAGTGATTATAATATATATGTTTTAATGAAACAATATTTAAGGAAAATTAGCATCTGCAGCGTGCACAAGCTAATTACGAACAAATCTCTTATCATTAGTAAGAAACTTAATCAAAATTTTCATTATAAGGGTTGTATAATATACAAAAACGTGATTGCTTCTTGGAAAACTTAAACACTAGTTCCTTTTAGAAAAAAGTTCAACGTGATTGCTTCTTGGAAAACTTTTCATATAAGAAAGAAATTTTAATACTACCCTGTTAAACAATAGTTCCTTTCAGAGGAAAAGTTCAAGAATTTGATTTATTCCACGATTTTTTTTTTATGTCTTAGCCATTCGATTTTCAACATTGAACAGTTATGCAACCAGTTGATTTCAATGTTTATTTATATATAAATGTTTCAATATGATTAATAAATTGATTTTAAACAAGTGTTAACAAACAATTGAGTGAGCTAATTGTTGAAATACCATGTATAGACAGTGTTGAAAGTACTGATATACAAATATAATACATACTATACAATTTGCGCATAATATGCGCTCTCATGGGTAAACAGTGATGGTTACGAAAAAATGTTTCAAACAAAAGTTGTTCATTTTTTAATAAGGAACATTTTTGTATTTAAACTTCTGTTCTATCTCTAACGGTTTACAAGAACCAATTGCCCATTTACGAACTCGACCTCACTTTTTACGTCATAAGCACGCTATAAACATTTCAGCTTCGTTTTTGAGTAATCGTGATGATAGACGCACAGACAGACAGACAGACAACCGGAAATGGACTAATTAAGTGATTTTACGAACACTAATACCAAAATTTTGTTCATAGTATCAATATTTTTAAGCGTTACAAACTTGGGACTAAACTTAGTATACCTTGGTATATTTCATATATGCATGGTATAAAAACTGGTATGATAGTTTATAAGATTATATCATGGAACAAAACAATAGATTATTGTACTATTTGTTACTACACTACACGGTATCGAAGTTGCAAGGCGGACATAGTAGTAGTTGCTCATATTGGAAATGTTGTTAGAACTGATAACAATAGATACATTGTAGCTTACAAAATCAATTATTGTTGTTATAACAATAACAATAATAGCATTGTGCATTTATATATGATGCATCTTCTTCATTCATAATTGTTGTAATTTTGGTTAAATTATATCTTTCTATAAAATAATACCAAATATAAATTTAACTAGCATTCTCATAATAGACGCGAGACGACCAAGTCGATAATATAGATACAATTGTATCCATCCTAGGATAATTACATTATGGTCAGATTACAAAATGTAATTTGATGATTTTGTTTCCTATCAAAAACCAGTGGAAGATAACTACAGATTGCACTTACAGAATTCAAGTTAGTCTTTATATTTAAAATTGCGATTTCCCACCGAAGAGAGTGGGTAGATTTTCTGATATATCGCAATGTTTGTATCGATTTTAGTCTGTATCGTAAAAATTATCAGACCAGTCATCAATCAAATGCACACGATTTTTTTACTTTTTGGGTTAAAATTACCTTATATACTGAGTTTTATCAAAATTGGAGATAAAAAAAATTTTTCGATTTTTTGGAATTTTTTTACCCTTTGAAAAAATCGAGAAAAATGCAAAAAAAAAAAATTGTTTTGGAATTTGATGAAACTCGGTGGTTGGGGCAATTTTGACCCAAAAAATATAAAAATCGGGTTAATTTAATGGTTGAATGCATAGTTTCTGAGATACCGCAATATTTGGGTCGATTTTAGTCCGTATCTCAAAAACTATTCGACTAGTCATCAAATGCACACGATTTTTGTACTTTTTGGGTCAAAATTACCTTATATACTGAGTTTTATCGAAATTGGAGATAGAAAAAATTTTTCGATTTTTTGGAATTTTTTTAAGGGGTACCCCTTTAAAAATAATCAAGAAAATCGGAAAAATAATTTTTGTTTTGGAATTTGTTGAAACTCAGTGGATGGGGTAACTTTGATCCAAAAAGTTCGAAAATCCGGTTAATTTAATGATTGGATGCAAAGTTTTTGAGATATCGCAATATTTGGGTCGATTTTAGTCCGTATCTCAAAAACTATTCGACTAGTCATCAAATGCACACAATTTTTGTACTTTTTGGGTCAAAATTACCTTATATACTGAATTTTATCGAAATTGGAGATTAAAAAATTTTTTCGTAAAATAAAATGTACTAGAATTAAAATTAAATCTGAAAATAGTGGAAAAATCAACTCAGAAAATATAAAATGAAATATTTTCAAATCGTCTAACAAATCAATGGCGTTAATGATTAGTTACGAATGTGTATAATACACTTTAATTGATATATATGAAATATTTCAAATCTATTTAAATGCCGATGAAATTTATTTCCGACTCGTATTCGGTGAAATAAACTAAACCGTGTTTTGTGTTACCTATCTATGTACGTATATTGTGTCTGTGCAGAAAAAAAGAACTCGCACATATTGAAGGTGGAAGTTCTTGCAAAAATACAAATTTAAACTGCTATTTCATTTTATCCCTATACACGGTGGGTCATTTAAATCAATAATGGCTAATAGGTCGTTTCGTAGTTAACCAATCATAAAATATCTTAAATAAAAGTTGTCCAGTTTGATAGGGGTCATTATGTTCTGGTATCAGGTTGCACTTAGTTCTTCGGGTTTCTTTAATAACCAATTTATTCTTCTTCTAAACGGTAAAAGATAGAATAATACTTTAAATTAGAAAGTTGAGCGTCATAAAATAAACTAACATTTTTTCGAAAATCAGCTTTCGTTCAGCTTTCATAGCAAATGTGACTTAAAAATATCATATCATCATTGCATTTAATCGAAATAAATCACGCTAACGAACTTGGACAAGGGACCTATTCCAAATTCGGATTTAATAAAAATTGCAAAATAACAGGTTGAATTTCTAGAATTGGTAATGGATTGTTGACTTTCATAAAAGATTCTTTACTTTCATGATTTATTTATAATTTTTAATTTAAGTTTCATTTTGTAATTTATTATTTTAAACGTCAAAAAATACTCGAATATCATTGCGCATAAGGATCATGCGCATTGGCCAAGCACTAGTCAACGGAAGGAAGCTGATTGGCTGACGTCACTGACATTACAATTTGACAGATACTTAGAACAGTGTAAATTGTAGGTACACGAAAATATCAATGGGCAGTCCGCCACCAAATTAGCAACGAGTAACATAAAGAAAAAACTGAAGGTTTGTGAGCTTATTGCTCATAGCTTCACAAAATATCAACTTTAAAAGAAAAAAAAACTATTTTTGTTCATTTTTTCAAGTTTACTCGACACCAACGCAAATCGGAGATTTTTTTCAGATGCATAACTTTCTTGTGTAAGTTTTTTGCATTGGACGTCAACGTTTTTTTATCGCAAGAAAATCGTTTTTAGAAAATTAATTTAGCCATTGATTAGCAGTAAACATAAAACGCTTTGTTTCTTGGCATGTTTTCTTCTGTAACGTGTTTTTTGTTTTCTGTCAATTCTAGTTTTCTACCAACAGTTTTTTCAGCCAATTCATAGATTAATTGGATTAGTAATATTTAATCCGCGAAATATTTGACGAAATGTATGTAATTAGTGATATGTATGTTGGCCCTGAAAATACCTTTCCTTACAGAAAATTTTTAGAACTCGGATTATATATATTATATAAATATATATACATATATGTTATAAGTATAAAACCTGATATTTGTTCATGTATTATGTATGAAAAGCTCCAGTTAAGTATATATATATATGGCATGGTATGTTGGTAGGTAGGTAGGTAGGTAGATAGAGCTTGTATCTACCTTATACAATATATGGTTTATGTTATATATTGAATGAATATATATGTGAATTACTTATACCTCAGTTTTGCGATAAGCAAGAAGACAAATAACATCGATATTGCAATTCATCAATCACATCGGCTTAGGTATATGGTAGTAATACGCTTACATAAAATCGCGATATTGAAGTAACTGTAATAACATGTATGTAAGTAAAGAGAGCGATTCCTACCTATACCACCTATATACTATAAAGTATATACCATACCAATACGTGATGTATCTTATTCAATTTTTATTATCAAGTCGATTGTTTTCGCAACGAAAATCGCAAAAAGAATTTATATTACAAGTGAAAACAAATAATTGACTTAGTTAATGGTTGGAATACCATGTGTAGACAGTGTTGATTACGCATTCATTTGTTATTTTACGTCATATAAGTAAAGAAAAATAGTCACTCCTCTTACACACAAATACAATACGTGTATACCTACTATATGTTCCTAACCTCATTTTCGCCTTCACGAGTAAACAGTGATGATTACGAAAAAATGTTTCAAACAAAATTTGTTTATTTTTTTTATAAGGAACATTTTAAAATTGAACTACAAGATGAGTCTTAAGGATTCAAGAATGCTCATTTACGAACTCGACCTCACATTTTACGTCCTAAGTAGGCTAAAAATTTCAGTTCGATATCTCTTTTTTTTTTGAGTTATCGTGCTGACTGACGGACAGATAGACAGGCAGAAGGGCCATCGAAAACGGATTAATTAAGTGATTTTATGAAAATATGTACCAAAATTTTGTTCGCAACATCAATATTCTTACAAACTTAAGACTAAACTTAGTTTATCTTGATATATTTCATATTTTCATGGTTAAACATGTGGATCTTTAGGTTAGATTTAGATAATTAGGGTTTTATTTTTAATTCAAAAAAGATTTCAATAGTGTTTCGTAATATAGATAGCAAAGACTGATGTGGCCTCTTAGGGGTCATATTCACCAGAGTTTGTGAATGTTGTTAAACCAACTGCCAAGTAGCATCTATTTTCTTGTACTAGTCAAGTTAAATCCATTGGAATATATAAATTTTCATTCCTAGAATTGTGTTGTGTTGATATTCTAGAATTTGTTTTTTTTTATTTTTTTTTATTTTGTTCATGATGAGGTCATCCATTAAAATTGAACAACATATGTAATCTTGTAAAAATAAATTGACTTTAATTGGATTTTGATGAGATTAAAACGTGAAAACTTTGATTCATGACTTACAAAATAAAACTTTTACCGGTTTAATTATAGTAATTTGACTAGTTTGAAACTAGATGCTGGTACTTGCTGCCATTTTGAATATGAAATTTTTTATTTATTAATATGAATTCAAAAAACGAGAGCTGAATAATTAAACAAAACTTTCAATTTTCGATATTCTAATTTATCATCAAAATTGAAAATATATTTTTTTTAAATTTGCGCCCCATTACTTTTCGATAGACAAACTATCATATATCTTAGCTGGTTATCATATGGGTGAAGGTCGACCTTATATCGTCTCTTAGACTATATCATTGCATTAAATATTTCAACACTTTTGTTTAAATTGGTATTGGATAGCAGAACGTCATGGTCGTCTCTATTATCGCTGTGAATTTGTATGTATGATAGTTTCTGACTATAGTCGTACAGTTTAACATGTAAATCGATACTCATTATGATGAATAGAGATGAATGTCGAAAGATAAAATATGTGCATAATATAATAATAAGTATATGTGTAATAAATAAATAGGTCACATGCACTGAATGGGGTATTGTACTAAATATCAAGTGGAATTCTATGCTATGTGTATCCATATTATTTTATGTTCAAAAATATCAATCACTATGGATACCGAAGATAAGATGCTATTGCTACTATTGCGTGTTATTTTTTGAATAAATAAATATTTATCAATGTAAAAAATGAACTGACGAGTTAAAATAATTGGAAAACTTTCGATAATTCATCACCAAAAATTAAAATTAAAATTTGGATTCGCACTGTTGTTACTTCCAGTTGTGCATTACCCTTTCTAAACACCCTTTTCACGTAGTGACCTGGAAAATTTCCGAAATTCATTTTGAATAATTGATAGAATTGTGAGAAAGTCATGGACCAAAACCTTAAAAAAGATTTTTACATTTTTCTGTAAGAACAACAAGTTTTCTAATCGTTAATCAAGGAAATTAATACCAGAATTATTACTAAAACTATCATCTTTACATGTATCGCTTCTTTTTCAAAGTTTATTGATTTTCTTCTCTTTGTAAGTAGTTATATTAATGAAAAATCGATATAATGTTGGTTTTTCAATCAATTCGTGTAAAAAAAAATTTAAATAAATGCTATGGGTAATTGTAAAAGCTTGAGGCGCTCAATCCAAAAATTGAGTTGCAATATTCCACCCAAACATACATAGTTACATACATATATTGAGTTGCTCCGAATCATTGTTTATATTTTATATTAAGCGTCTCAAGCTTTTACAAATATTTATGCAACAATAAAAGCTTGTTCTTAAAAAGTATTATTTATTTTTTTACCAGAATATTTTAAATGTTATGAAATTAACAGAAGGTTGATGAATTGTGACTTTTTCTAAAAGGAACTTGGCCATTATTTTTATCATAATTTTATCAGGGATGTTTTTTTTAGGAGTTTTAGGGTTAAATGATTTCTAAAGGTTTTTCCTGTGTAGATAATATAAATAAATTTTTTAACTACAGTTCTCTCTTGATGGTATATAATTATTCAATATTTTGAAAAACCCGTAAAAAATAATTTCACATAAAAAAGTCAGTTTTATACAGAGTGTTTTATAGAAAAATCATTTTGCATTCCGACATACAGTAGCTATATATAGTTATAGAAGAAAATGGATGAAAGAACCGTCTAATAAAAATTAGCCCACTTTTAATTGTCTAGTCATTCAATAAATCATTGGCGTTTGACTGCTTTTCAATATTCAAAACCTTTTCAATATTTGTTTCGAGTTTCCAAACACCCTATATACAATTATAATAGTTTACAAGACAAAAAAAAAAAAGTAACACATTAAACTGTTATTAATGGATTCAAATCTGTTTTCTTGCGTAAAATTCATCATATCTCATCATATCACTCACATATTCATTTGATGATAAATTGCCATAAATATCATATACGAATTATACCTATTTATATATCAACCAACCACTGGTGCTATTCAACCCTAGTTAAAAATGTGTCTAATCTAAACACATACAAAAAAATATGAATGTCTGTCACTCTTTTTGTAAAATATTTTTAAAACAAAAATGGGAAGTGATTATGAGAACAAGATTACTTTATAACACGTACAAACTAAATACTATACCGAAATGTGTAAAATGTTGCGTATGATATATGTTATGCATATCTGCATAGCAGCTTCTAGTTTAGAGTATTCAAGAGTTAGTGAGCTCATTATTTTAAAATATCTAGATTAAAGTCAGCATCAGGATTAGAAAATTTACCAATTAAATGTTTTCACGAATAGTAACCATTATTCAATAAACTTCCGCACAAATGCTACAAACAAATGTTTAACCAGAAGTTGTCAAGGTCCATAGAGGACCCTCGACTGTGACCTTTTGCAATTATCGACTTTAAGCTTATTTTCCTTCGACTAAATGCAATAATGACATTTTTTTAAGTCGCATTTTCTCTGAAAGCTAGCGATTTTCAAAAAAAATGTCAGTATTTTATTAGGATCGACCAATAATTCCAATAACTACTTAAATATAAGTTACTAACAGCTTTATTTCAGTAACCCGTAAGAAGAGTTGTTCTTGCCTTTGGAAATTTTCCCGATATTGACCAGGTGGCAGAAAGAATGCGAAGCTTGTCAATTGGTGAATCTCAAGGAAACATGTAATCAAACAAACCTTAGAAGATATGCTTTATCGACTGACAATGATTACAAAGTTCAAAACCCAACGAATTATTTTTAAATATGCTGTAAGATATTATCAAATTTTGTGATATTTCGATAGAAAGAGTTTATTAAAATAAAGTTGTGGCATTTAAGAGTTCTATTTAAACTAGTGTATACTTTTCCACTCATAGCTGTAAGGTCGCCTGTCAAGTAAGAAAACCTTTTTGGTATACATTGTTTTTCGAAATTCACACAGTCTAAAACGCAAACATTGAAGGTCATTTTATCACTTGTTTACATAAATCGGAATAGAAGTTGAAATGAACACCAAACTCGTTTTGGAAACACACGGCTCTCTAGAACGAAAAATGCCTCTACTCGCTATAACAGAAATGGTCTGCTCATTCGTATTTACGCATTCATCGCCGATCATAGATTACATAAACATACTATTATAGATAGCACATGTTAAAAATATGAAATTTATCTAAAAACTTTGTCGTGTATAAATTATATTTTATACAATATGGCGGCAGATATAAAAATATAAAATTAGTATAACATATGAAAATCTGATGTTAACAACCCGTCATAAATATATGAAAATAATGTGGCTGGTTCACACAAATTACAGCTCTATTATGATTGGAATCGCTGTTAGATGAAATATTTCTTTTCGGTAGCTATTTAAATGTTTAATACTTCCACAGAGATTGAGTTGCTGTCCAGACATATTACATATTTAAGATTAGAGAATAATCTTAAAGTTAAATAGCTTATTGTATCTTAATTACGAAGAAAGTTAACGGAAATTAAAACTTAAATATCCTAAAATTGATTACTAAGCATTAATTAATATATTAGACAAATTTTTCAAAATTAGAAAATTAAAATAGCCGATGATGATCACCTGCCGAATTTTAATATAAATAATAAAAGTTTAATTAAAATTACTTACGCAATACGAGTTATCCAAATAAGTATTTTCTTACCTGCAAAAAAGAAATTTATGTATAAATAAAACATTTAACATCATAAAATTAAAACTCTTAATATACTCACATATTGGCCATCGTGGCAAATTTTAATACTTTTGTTTTAGGCTATTTTTGACTAGTTTTACGTCAAACAGTAAAATCAAAATCTATAATTTTTGTAATTCTCATGCCAGTTTCTGATAACTACGCATAAATATAGATATCCTTGATTAAATTCGCTATTTTTGTTAAAATAGCGTCTTTAAACTATTTTTAAAGACGTTCTTCAGGAAGGATGTTCTCATTAATGCCCTTCATAAGCAGGTCAATTTTTTTTATTCTCCTTACGCTGGTTAAATAAAAATATGACCCAAAATTAGTGAGTTTCAAAATAGTTAAAAAATTGATATTTAAGCTTTTTCTTTTTTAAAGTGAACGTTTGAATTAATGATGATGCTATTTTTCATTTATTTCGTAACAGATGATTAAATGATTAGGCAACTAAGAAAATAAGCATATGACCTATTTGTCTTGTATTTAATCCTCGATTTAATAATTTTTTTTCTCATTCCGTCTAGTTTTTGAAGTAAATATTAAGGGCTTGTGTGTTTTTTTTTTCTTTTACCATTATTTTTATACCATGTATATATGAAAAATATATCAAAGTATACTAAGTTTAGTCCCAAGTTTGTAACGCTTTAAAATATTGATACTACGATAAAAGAATTTGGTATAGGTGTTCATAAATTCACCTAATTAGTTCATATCCGGTTGTCCTTTCTGTCTGTGTGTCTGTGTTCTGTCCTTGTTTAGGACGTAAAAAGTGAGGATAAGTTCGTAAATGAGCAGCATAGGTAAATTAGGTCTTGGGCCCATAGGACCCATCTTGTAAACCATTAGGGATAGAATAAAAGTTTAAATGTAAAAAATATTTCTTATAAAAAATTAAACAACTTTTGTTTGAAACATTTTTTCGTAAACTTCACTGTTTATCCGTGAGGACGCAGATTAGAACAAAATTTTTGTGTCCATTTTCTTCAAAACTATAAATGATAAGAGAGTTGAAAATTTCAGGTAGCTGCAACTACATTATCGCAAAATAAAACAAAATTCTAGGAAATACTTTTCACAATTTTAAATTTTCACAATTTTCGAAAACCAAATAAATGGCGACCGAAAGGCCGCTTTGCCGGCACTAGCAAAATAATGTGAGCACTGATATTCAACAGTTTTTATACAAGGTATTTCAACAATTAACTCAGTCAATTATTTGTTTTTACTTGTTATAAAAAGCAGGTTCATTTGTTTAAGACGAATGATTTTCTTACATTCTTCATTGTATAAAAATAATAACTTACAACAGCAATGTTATTCATCTTCTATATACATATAATATTATAAAATGAAAATAATAAAGAATGTAACAAAACATTATTATTATATAAAACATATATCCAAGCAAGGCTTTACTTCCTGGAGCAGAGAAGATTGTAGATTGTAGATTGTAGATTGAAGGTACGTACCTACTCTATATGTAGAAGCAAGTTCAACATCTTAATACTAAAACACAAACTTGTTTCATAAATCTTATCTTTCAAAAGATATATACATAATCTAAAAACAGGATATTTGTAACAATTCCACCTAGAGAAGCAGGTATGTATCACATTAGGTTTATGTAACCGTTAAAGTGCGAAATGTCGTTAATGTACGAAATAGTTTAATATATCCTTTCTTGAAGAAAAATATCATATTTACCCTTTCATGCACTGAAAAAAAAATTAAAATAAATACAAATTCATCCCCAAGTTGGCCATTTCATATTGAAATAAAGTAAAACAATTTCCTAATGATTGGAACAAGTACAACTAAATATTTGTATTGGGATTTAATTTAAAATATGAATTCATTGATACAAAATCACTGAAGTTAAATAAACAAAATCATTACTTCTTTGAAAGAGCTTGATTTTAGTTTAAAATCATGCATTTTATTGATGGGAAAAAAAATTGTACTTAGTTGGAATATATAATCGTGTAAATGAAGCCAATCGATGAATTAAAAGAATTAATTTTTATGCGTTTGCTTTAAATAAATGATTAGGTTATTATGAACGCATATGAATTCATTGATACAAAATCACTGAAGTTAAATAAACAAAATCATTACTTTTTTGAAAGAACTTGATTTTAGTTTAAAGTCATGCATTTTATTGATGGGAAAAAAATTGTACTTAGTTGGAATATATAAACGTGTAAATAAAGCCAATCGATGAATTAAAAGAATTAATTTCTTTGCGTTTGCTTCAAATAAAGGATTAGGTTATTATGAACGCATATCTATCATGTCTTGTCCATATGTGATTAAGCCAACTACAAGAAAATTGTTGTTACTAATTTATGGAAAGTTTGAAATAAACTTATTGATCATTTTTATAATATAAACCATATTTTTTGGTGATTGGTTAAGCTGCAGACTTAGGATACTAAAATCAATAATAATTTATATGTCATTTTTTCAAAAAATTCGTAAATAGATGAAATTATATCAAATAGAAAAAGGTTCAACCAGAAAGGTTTAAATCTAGCGTGAGCAAAATGCTCATAGCATGAGTGTTGACGAGTTAGTTGTACTCTCCGCTCAAATGTGACTCCGTGTGACACATTGTAAGTATTACGAGACAAACTAATCTGTTCTCTATAGACAGCAAATCCAATAATTATAAATTAAAACGATATGAAAAGAAACATATTCAAATAATTGATAAGACCCAATTGTTTTCCCTTTACAACGAAGAAATTCAATAAAATTTTATACAAAAAAGGTCGTTCTCCCCAGTTTTATCGATACCAGAAACAATATAATAGTCAAAGGATTAAAAAAAATTCCGAACATTAATTTATCATCAATTTATATTTGAATGGTTTTGTCAATGAATTGTACGCTGCGACGAATAGGCGCGTGCAATATGGCATGTGAGCAGGGAATGAGTGATAGGTGGGTGTAGGTGATATCAAAATAATGATAATAGCAAATAATGATAAATTAATAATGAAATGTTGAACAGTGGAATAGAATGAGTCAAACGGAGAACGAAAATAAATAGATTGTATTGTAATAAAACAAACCCGTTAACACAAACTAAGTAATGGTACGAAAAGTGTGAATACCTATTATTCAACATATCAACAACATCATCCCACCCCTCTCTACATACACAAACTTCCGATATATTCATGGTACACGGAGAACTTTTTTGAACCTTAAAATACTTTGATTGCTTACGCACGCTTAAGGCGTTTTGATATCAAAACGATTGTATCAGTAAAAATCTAAAATTTTCGGCCTCAGTTAACAAGTATTTAGTACGTCTTCTGTATAAATTTCAAGTCATTTTATTATTAAAATAGCTCTTTTTACATGGGGGTATATGGAGAAGTCGTAATAAATGTTGTTTTTTGGTCAAGAAGTACTTTTAAAAATTGACAAAAAACCATTTACATAACTTTTATCAATATTCCTCAAGTTTTAAACTTTATAATCATACCAAAATTAAGAACTATGTCAGTCTCATTATTTAATAATTCATAAATATAAACTCAGCCAAAAATGAACGCAAAATTTAAACCATTCTAAGTGCTATTACCATAACATTACATGTGATTCACATATAATGTTTTAGTTAATTATTACTTGATAACACGCTGAACTTCGTTTCACCTACAATTTATGTAGGTGTAACTATTGATCAGCGATTATAAATCTTAATTAACCTGCAACTACCATTCATTAATAGCTATACTATGCTTAGCACGCCCACATAGTTCATTCATACCACCCACAAGCCCAACCCTTGCTTAGTCTGCTCGCTAAACATAAATTTTATTACTATCTCTTAGACAGGCCTTCAACCTTCAGCCTGCCTGAAGCCTTTAAGAGAGGATCTTTTAAATATCGAATCAATATTTCCATTTGTAGCTGTCCATGATGATAGTTTATCTAGGACATCCATACGTCAAAACTAACAATATTCATCTTTTTTGCATGTTATTAGTCCTAATAGTCCAATTTTTGGATGATGATTGAAGTAGTCCTCCGTGTAATTTGATGAACTTTCTCCAATATAAATAATAGGTAATTACTATATCCTGAGGGACACAACCATGTATTATTTAATTTGATAATCTTTAGTTTAGTAGGTAGATAGGTACCTAGTCGTTGTTGAATGTATTTCTAGAGAGTTTGGTAGGTATAAATATATATATATATATATATATAGGGTTTTATAATACTAGAAGAAGCTTATAAATACAGTTTGCATATACATTCTCTCTAAAATACTTATGATAATAAAATAGTCAGTCCAAGTCCGTTAGGTATTTTATATACGAAATTCTCTCCAATATTCATGTGCTGTTATTTTCTGGAGCGATTAAATTATATTTTATGTAAGGAGGTATTTATTATACTTACCTGTAGAAATAATAATCTTCATAAGGTAATAGAACCAATGATGAGCCGGTTCTTATCATGCCCACATTCAAAAAAAAAAGTTTTCAATGACTCCTACTTTTCAATTCATTTCATATTTCATAGGCATACGTAAAAACTAGCACAGGACAAAAAGCCACACAAAATATACAGAAATACGCCGTCATTTTAACGTTGGGTTTTAATTTTTAGTGACATAACAAGCTGAATGCATGTTTTATAACTTGTCAATGTGAAATACTTAAAATGAAAATGGTAAAATAATTAAAATTATATTATTATAAAAAGTAAATTTTCATACCAAAACGTTTGGACGCTAGATGAAAGGAAAGTTTCTGTTTTTTATTTGATAATTATCTTTCCACCACGAATTTATTACAATTGAGTAAGTATTCGGTCCACTTCACAATGTTTTCGAGGGTTCCGCATAAAATAATTAAAACCTATGAAATAAATGGTGGAAACGCATATAAATAATATATTACATTACATCTGATTATTCAAATGTATTTATTTGCGTTCCCACCATGTATATCTAGAATTATTAACAGCTATTTGAATAGTATTGAATAGTATATAATTACTGAGGTATTATTTATTATTGTTCAGGTATTGTGAATAGATATTTATTGGAGCTATATGCTAGCGCAGTAAGCTCCTTTTCCGACGGTTCCAGCAAGGCCAAAGGCCAAAGGGCAGCTATTCCAAAGTTTTAAGTTTTCACTTCCGTCAACAGTCCCCGTGACTGATTTCTCTTTTTTTTCTATATGTAACGAGGCTGCTTGGAAAAATATATTCATAAGATAGCCCATTACCTCTTTTTTTTTAAATTTATTGCAGTGCTAAGGACTACATAAATAACTATTACTGAGATTTGTTCCGGTGACAGGTTTAGCTAAAAAAAATTCAAATTTCAGGGAATTTTATTCATCAGTTTTCTTTTACTTTTTATTCTAATACAGACATTTAAAACAGATTAATTCACAAACCTCCGAAAAGTAAAAAAAAAAAGGTTATTGAATATCTCACTTTGCTTCGTCAAGGAAACTAGAAACAGTCTAAACAACGTGGCGAGGCACAATAAAGTCAATATTACCTGGATCCCCGGACACTCTGGTTGGAACGGTAATGAGAGAGCAGACAAGCTGGCCAAACTGGGAACCACCATGGCTCCCACTCAAGAAAAGCTTGCGAGGATGCCATACCAAGAAGGTCTTAACAGATTAGAAGATAATCTGAAAAACCAACAATTAAAGGCATGGACCAGCTACGAGGGAGGGCGAATCGCCAAAAGCCTGTTGGGTGAAGGAAACTCGCTCGGTAACAGAGCCGAGGAGATCTTGAAACTAAACATAGCTGATATTAGAGTCATCGTAGAGTTACTCACAGGGCATGATACTCTGAACAAGTTCCAACATCAGATTGGAAAAAGACAATCTCCCGCGTGTGACAGATGCGGAGAAAATTTAGAAGAACCATCAATCCACTTTCTCTGTTACTGCCCGGCGCTCATACAGCAGCGAAGGAAATGGTTTGGTCCGGCCATATTCGAACCAGAAGAAATTAGCAAATTCAGCGCTAGGCAGATCCTGGGTTTCAGTACATCAGTTGGTTATAATAGCCACTGTTGGTTATAAAAGCGTAGCGGGGATAGAGTACAAGGGTCTATTTGGCTAAGTGCTCTGAACCATTGCTTCGAGGCCCGATGCTCGAGCATGGCCCGCTAACCTCCATACTCATACTCATCTCACTATGCTTCCATTTCTAAAGCTACATTACGAATATTAATACTATATGAACAAAATTTTAATTTTAAAAATATTTGAATGTATGATGATAAAAGAAATCACCGTATATTAAAAAGTTCGCCTTTAAAAATACAAAAAAAAGAAGCACACACAAGCAGCAACACTTAGTATATTAAATTTGCTCTAATTGTTTTTCTTGAATAGGTATATATTATTAATATTACTTTAAACTGCATAGTTGAAAATTATAAGTTCAAAGAAATTGTATTTATTGTTGTTTTTATATATTCTGTAGTTGACATTTTTATTAATTAAAATTTTCTTGTTGTAGTTTATAATTTTAATTAGAGTTGTTTTTTGTAAATGTATTTTAGTAAAAGACTAAATAAGTAAATATATATATAAAAAAAAAACTTTAATGTGAACGCCACACGACCTCTATAGTTTATTTTTAAGAGCGAGGGGGCATATCTTGATCCTGATATATAAATGTGAAATTTTCTGAGAATGAATGAATGTATCAAACTAATTATCACTGCTAACCCATAGGTATATTTTTTAAACATACAAGACTATGTCACATTTGAGAGTTACAATAATTCCGCTAATTTTATACCATGTATACGAAATATACCAAGGTATACTAAGTTTAGTCCCAAGTTTGTAACGCTTAAAAAATATTGATGCTATCAACAAAATTTTGGTATAGATGTTCATCAAATCACCTAGTTAGTCCATTTCCGGTTGTCCGTCCGTCCGTCTGTGGACACGATAACTCGAAAACGAAAAAAGATATCAAGCTGAAATTTTAACAGCGTACTCAGGACGTAAAAAGTGAGGTCAAGTTCGTAAATGAGCATCATAGGTCAATTGGGTCTTGGATCCGTAGGATCCATCTTGTAAACCGTTAGATATAGAACAAACGTTTAAATGTAAAAAATGTTCCTTATCAAAAATTAAACAACTTTTCTTTGAAACATTTTTTCGTAAACATCACTGTTTACCCGTGAGGGCGCCAATTAGGCGGAAATTTTATAATATGTACTATACTTGATTATCAGTTATGTATGTGTCACATGTTTGTATGTGTAATGTGATAAAGAAATGTTAATGTGATAAAGAAATCAACACTGACTATATATGGTATTTCAACAATTAACTCTGTCCATTGTTTGTTTTCACTTGTTTTCTTTAAATTCTGAACTATTTTCTTAAAATCCCGTTTATATACTGACTATGCTTGCCTCTATACATAATTTAACGTGTTATTTAAATCATTCTAACCTATCCGAACGAATTATTATCCCTATATAATTTATATGTTTTCCTATTAATGTTTGTTTGTTGGTTTGATACGCTTTCACGAAAAAACTACCGAATGGATTTGAATGAAACTGTAGAACAATATAGCTCAAACATCAGAATATCATACATGGCCTACAATTTATAAAGGTATAATAATTTATAGGAGCTATAAGCTATAATAATGTATATGGACGTTATAGTATATTCTAAAGAATTAATTAAAGATTTCTTACATATTTTATACATTATGATATTGGCTTTTATTTTTTAAAATAAATAAATATTTATATATTTATTTATAATTATTCATTTATGTTATAATTATTTATTTTAGTAAATATAATAAAACCAGCTTTCAAGTAGAATATACAGTGTGATACGGTAGGTACAATCACGTTTCAAGACGTTTACGAACTAAATAATTGAAATTGATCTTCTAGCCCATATGTTTAGTATCACATACTGGATATAAATGCACAAAATCCTTACAAATTTTGAAGGCGAAAGTGTTGCCATTTGGAGCGAAACCGTTTCGGCCTATATCTCCGTAACCTACAATATCTACGTAACAAGATAAGAAATTTAATTATCTACAATAAAAGTTCTTACCATTTTTGATCTATAAAGTTCACGGTTACGGAGACATAGACCAAAACGATTTAGATTAAAATGGGGGGGGGACACACTTCGTCCCTTTTTGTAAGAATTTTGTACATTTGCATTTAGTAAGTGATGCTGAACTCATTTAAATAAAAGAAATAAATCCTGTAGTTAAGAACCTTATGGCCACGAGTAACGAGCTTCTATAGACCAAAACGATTTAGCTTAAAATGGAGACACTTCGTCCCTTTTTTGTAAGGATTTTGTACATTTGCATTCAGTACGTGATACTGAACCTATATAAATAAATAAAAAAATCTTGTAATTTAGTGAATTATAGACAAGAGTAACGAGCTTCTATATTACTTGTAGTAAATAAGCGTAAATAACCTTAAAAAATTTTAAGCAATGATAATATTTATTACTAGCTTGATACCCGCTCGCTTCACTGCACTTGAAAAGTAAAAACCACCGCTTTATAGCCTCCACCTTTCTTGATCTCACTTATTCCCCTTCCATCACACTCGAAGGAATTGTTTTACACAGCTAAAATATTTACACAAATTTTCAATTTTTTTAAGTGTAAAATAGTCATACTTCTTATTGAATATGTCAGTAAAAATGACCATGAATTATTTGACATTTACTATTAAAAATTTTTAACAGAAATCTTTAATTTATGGTTTAAAATGATAATTATAGATGGAGCAGTTTTTTTTTTTAAATCATATCTTTATAAATTAGAGCTCATGTGTTATTCTGATGTATGAGCTATATTGCTGTACAGTTTCATTCAAATCCATGCGCTAGCTTTTGCGTGAAAGCATAACAAACAAACAAACATTCTTACTTTCACATTTATAATATATAGGGATTTATGTTAAAAAAAAACTGTTTGAACATGATCACGGTACTTGGTGTTTGTTCATACTATAACGTTGAAGTATTTTATTTTTTTTTTACTAGATATATGAAATGTTATACTATTCATTATAATTTTACCATGATGATAAAAGAGTAACATATTTTCATTATTATGTTAACAATAGCATTATAATTAAGTCATTATTATTGTTAGTAGAGTTCAGTTCATCAACATCGTCATCATGTTCATATTATAATAATGTAAAATGTAATATACGGAAAATATAGAAAAAGTAAATGTATAGAAGAACAGAAATGTAATATTGATGAAAATGTCGACATTGAAAATTAAAATAAACATAAGAGAATGGGATGAATGGATTTATGTAAAGAAATTTATTGAATATGATCATCAAAAATACCGTCTATCAGTTTTGATCATCAACATACATACCACCTATACAGTCACTATACAGTACACATGTAAAGCAGTGTAAACCTATCTAGTAGCTGCAGTAATGTCTGTGAATTTAATATCTCATCTTATTAGAAGAGTTCTTATGAACGTTCTTATGTATAAAACTAAGAAAGAGAGACAGGTATGTAGTGTGTGTGATACGCAAGCAATCATACCATTTGATGTGTACGTGCAGTTGTAAGAAAACTGCTTGGTGATATTCCTTGAATGTGTGTTCATCCATTCAATGTGTTCACTTTCTTTGTTTTATAAATAAGAACGTCCATAAGAACTCTTCTTACTTCATATATTATTAATCGTTACCGAGATGATTGCCAAAGTGTATATTATTTGTCTAACCTATTTTTTCCTGTTCACGTGATATCTTTCTTATTATTTTTTCAAATTAAATGATTTAATTCTCATTTTCAAGTCCAGTTTTCAAGTGAGATGATATTTATTACTGTTTTAGGCCACGGGTACCGCACTACGAAATTTCGCGAGTGTTATGTTATTATCAACATTAATTTCAATTTTTAATAGCCCTGAAGATCAATCACATTATAATTCAAACTTGCATATTTGGTTGCTTTTCATGATTAATAAACAAGATTTTTTTAAATCATAAAAACCTAGGACCCCCAATTCATTTCATGTGTCATAGTTGCCTTTCATTAAGTCTACTATGGGTTAAAAATGCTTGAACCAATTTTGAAAAATGTGGTGTCGTTTGAATCGTGGTGACTTTCCGGATGAGGCACACTACAACACACTACAAAAAATTTTTTAAGGTAGTACCAGCATGAAATCACTTCTCGACAGATTTGGCCGAATTTTTTTTCTCGGGTTTATAATAGCTTTATTTATGAATTCCTAAAATTTCATAATTTTTGACCGTTTAGATCGCGAGATATTTAAAGACAAAGTTCGCGATTTTGAGGGTCATGTTCCATTTAAAGCATGTAAAATGTCCGGTCTCTCCAACTATTTTTTATGATATTATTATATATTGAAGAAAAAGTAGAAAAAAATGTTTATACAATACAATTCTAAAAAAAAAAATTTAGAAATTAATTTTCACTTTCGAGATATTAATTTTGACGTAAATTAATCGAAATTGGGACGTTGGCATAATTATTTCCCATTTTAAACGGTCAAAATTTCTGAAACTTTGGGAATTAATAGTAAGCATTATTAAATTCTTAAATTTAATTTTTCGTTAAATTCTGTCGAAAAAAAAATTGTACCATTGCTTTAACATAGAAACTGCAAATACCATGCTGGAACATCCTTAAAAAAACATCTCCGTTTTACAGACTGATGACTTAAAAATCAAACCACTTCATTGATAATATAAGAAGTCATATTATATACGAAATTCAGATAGATTTTGTTGTTGAAGATGCTAAGTTCACAGACATCATAAAATCTACCTTCTCCTTCAAATCAAAACCATTTTTCGATCAAAACTAACCAGCATTTTATTATATATATTCAGTTTTCTGATCGGTGTCTTTCTAGTGTGTCTTTTTCAATATCATTTACCACATTGTGTATACATGAGAGTCTATTTATAATGAAGAAGTCTTTTATAAGAATCGATATTTTTCTGACTCGAAGTCATCTAGGGGGTCGATTATTATTTATCTAGAATCATATTAATACGAAATTTTAACTCGATGTAAACTAATGTTGACAGCAAACCGGCAATTCAATTTCTTTCTTTACTTTTGAATTCAATGAGCCCGAGATTGCTATAAGGCTTCGATCAGCTACTATTTTCCACCTATGTTATTATTTGTGTGTGCCTTAAGTACGTTCCCAAAAAAATGACAGTTTTAAAATCCTACATGTTTCAAATTTTAATAGCAAATTCTGTTAGAACTTGGGAAAATGAGACGAAAATTAACAGTAAAATTTTTCGATATATACCATAGTTTTTGAAATTTGTGTGTCTTAAGGGCATTAATGAGAATGCATATCCACGATTTAAAGATGATCCTACGAGAACGTAATTTTTTGGGAACGTCCTTAAACATACAACCTTTTTACAATCTTATACGAAACACTACGTATGACAATAACTTCTTCTGCACAAAAATTTCAATTCTTCCACCCTTCCTCCAAACGTTCTTCCCCATTCCATCTTTCCGTTCATAAAATATGTTATATTAAAATGAACATCATTACAATTTGATGAAGACATTAATACTATTTGATTTTTTTCCCATCATTTGATATATTAACTGAAAGTAATCAATCAAGATTATAACAAAGCTTGTCAATGTTGAACTGAATCTAATGATTATCTTGAAATTGTGTACTGCCTTGCTTCACTTACAACATGTCGACTGCTTGTCATCTAACCAAAATAATATATTGTCCGTTAAAATTTACTTAACTATAAAGTTGTTATTATTAACGAGATACAATACTTTAACGTTGATCTACGGCTTACGTCATAGTCAAAATTACGTCATAGTCAAAGATGAATGTCTCAAATCTCCTGTGCATTCTCTCCTGAGGAAATCTGAGATATTCTTTACTTGCTCCCGTTTGTATACTATTTTTCTGCTCAATCGAGGGGGAAAGCGGCAACTTCGTTTAGCACAGTGGGACGAAAGTTGACCGGAGGAGAGAAAAAGCAATTTTTTTTTATCACTACCTATATATTTTCTAAGCACCATTGTTTTCTAAAAATTGGGATATCGGTGGAAATTTTCTGGGTTCTACGTGGCTAACAATTCATGTTTCTAGATCAGTAACAATTTTGTTGCACCTGTTGCTGGTTTTGAAACGTAGTATTTATTAGAAAATTGTCTGATTCGAGAAATCGTTTGTCGTGATTTTGGGCGATATTTGAAAGATTATTCATCCAGTCATCAAATGGACCCCATTTTTGTATTATTTGGGTCTAAATTACCTTATGAACTGAGTTTTATCGAAATCGGGGATAACAAAAATTTATCGATTTTTTTCAATTTTCTTAAGGGGTACCCCTTCGAAAAAATGAAAAAAATTTTTGTGTACCGGAATTTGATAAAACTCAGTTTATATGGTAAATTTGACCCAAAAAACTCAAAAATCGGGTTCATTGTACGATTGGAATAGTAGTTTTTGAGATAACGTCCAAAATCGATCCAAAATATCATTTTTCTCAGAAAATACTCATCCAATCGTTAAATAAACCCGATTTTTGAACTTTTTGGGTCAAAATTACCTTGTAAACTGAGCTTTATCAGAATCGGGGATAAAAAAATTCTTCGATGTTTTGCAATTTTCTTATGCGGTACCCCTTAGAAAAAATCGAAAAAATCAAGAAAAATTTTTTGTACCGGAATTTGATAAAACTCAGTTTATATGGTAAATTTGATCCAAAAAAATCAAAAATCGGGTTCATTGTACGATTAGAATAGTAGTTTTTGAGGTAACGTCCAAAATCGATCCAAAATATCATTTTTCTCAGAAACTACTCATCCAATCGTTAAATGAACCCGATTTTTGAATTATTTAGGTCAAAATTACCTTATAAACTGAGTTTTATAAAAATCCGAAACAAAAAAAATTTTATGATTTTTTCTAAAGGGTCACCTCCCTACACGTCCGTTGAACGATTTTGCACCCACCTACCGATGATAGCGTACGTTACGATTCTCGTTTATAACTTCCGGACATTTGTAAACCTAACAAATATAGACATTCATTAGATTGTAAATATTTTAAATTGAAAATGTAAATAATATATATATTTACAATTTAATAAGCATTTAAAACATATAATATATGTCATGTCGATACAGTCAAGTACTAATTATGTTAATTGATAAACATATAAATTTATTTATGATATTGTACCTAGTTTATACTAATAATTTAAGTTTAGAAAGTACAGAAGATGTGCATGCATGCGTGTTCATCGGTACTGAATGTAATAGACAACAAGTAAAAAACTTGTTGACTTAACTAGTTAATTGTTGAAATACCATGCATAGTCAGTGTTGATTTCTTTATCACATTACACATACAAACATGTGACACATACATAACTGATAATCAAGTATAGTACATATTATAAAATTTCCGCCTAATTGGCGCCCTCACGGGAAAACAGTGATGTTTACGAAAAAATGTTTCAAACAAAAGTTGTTTAATTTTTGATAAGGAACATTTTTTACATTTAAACTTTTGTTCTATCTCTAACGGTTTACAAGATGGATCCTACGGACCCAAGACCCAATTGACCTATGATGCTCATTTACGAACTTGACCTCACTTTTTACGTCCTGAGTACGCTGTAAGAATTTCATCTCGATATCTTTTTTTCGTTTTTGAGTTATCGTGTCCACAGACGGACAACCGGAAATGGACTAATTAGGTGATTTAATTAATGAACACCTATGACAAATTTTTTTTTTCCTAGCATCAATATTTTTAAGCGTTACAAACTTGGGACTAAACTTAATATACTATGTATATTTCATATATACATGGTATAACTAGGTAGGTACCTGGTTATGTAAGTATAATAATAATGTTCATCGTCATCGTCATCGTCATTATGGTTTAGAGGAACTGTATACATTTCCTACACTTTCATTCACAACCAGGAATAATATTTGTTTGTTAAGAGAGTTGAATAAAATAATAGTGCGTGCGCAAACATGGAAACTTGAAATTTTGTATAAAGGATAGGCCCATTTTAATCATTTTTCTTCTAGTCGTATAGTAGAATCACTTGACTGCGGCGAATAAGCGCGCATCGCACACATATGATATTTTAAATTTGTATTTATATGTTATATTATGGTCATGTAGTTGGGTGACTTAAGGCATGAGTATGTAATTTGTTATTTTAGTGATTACTTAATTCGAATTCAGCAGCAGTCACAGTTTTTTTTAAATTTATTATCATATGTAACTCTATTGGTATTTTTTTTATCTATTTCATTTTTGTTATCTTCTTACGCTTCTTATTTTCTATTTTGCTGTATTATTTTAATTAAGAGTTGGTAAGGTTGAGTTTGTTGTCTATAGACAACACACAAGCGTATATTTATATATAAAAGATATGCAATGCACCCGTATCCGCCGCAGTCAGTCGATTTTGCTTTGACTAGAAGTAAGTTTTTAATGTATTATGACTCATAGCTCGTTTTGTCGTTAACCAATCAAAGAATAACTTAAAGGTGAGAGATAGAATAACTTTTTAAATAAGAAACTTGATGCTCTTGATAGCAAAGAAGGAAACCCACATTTTTTTTTTAATATTTTTCCAAAATTAGTATACTTTCTGAAAAATATGCCATTATTGCATTTAATCGAAAGATAACATGTTACATAGTTGCTATATCATCGGCAACCTAATATTTTTATCTAATTATAAACTACAACATTGTCTAAACATTTTAGAAAGTTTATTATCAAACTCTCTAGATTTTCTGATATAGAAATATCCAACTGAACTACTTTAATTATAGAATTGTATGAATGCATATATAATTGTATGGATTGCATTTATCACTTACATTGAAAATTTAATATTATTGTCTCACAAATTTAAATAAATAATTATGATAATTTACATTTGAAAAATAATATTTGTGCAATTTGATTTCTTATTTTCACAATTTTTAATGCATTAAGTTTAATTAATTAGTGTTTTTCAATAATTTTAATTTGACATTTTGCATAACATTAACATGTAAAGAAACGCAAATTAGTCATAACAGCCTCCTTTAACGCCAAAATTTTTCAGTAGGCACACAACGAATATGATTCATCATTTTTCCAGCCAACTTGAAACGATAAAATAATAATAAAAAGCCCGATGACCTTTGAATTTTTTGTGATTTTTTGAAACTTTGTTAATCAAAAAATGTATTTATAAATTTTTATTGAAATCTCTAGTATTATTCAATCCTTGCATATCTTCTTAAAAATTATGGTTTTGTTCCATCCAGTTGAATCTTGGTGTTGAAAACACAGTGAGTAAATGAAATGTATATCGCCTTTACTATACAATATACAAGTGAAGCATATCATATAGAAGCATAAATATATTCATATAAGTATGATATGAAGGATTGGCACCATACTTTAGTACCGCACAATGTTAAGAGTACATACATCATCATCATAGAGGGGTAGGTATTATATTTTATACCTTTTACAACGTACGTAGTACGTTCATATATCAACTGTAGTGTAGTGTAGTCATCAAAACATCATCATCACAGTTTGAGTGATTTCATTCAATGCACTTCATCAAATTGGTTAGGAGCACAACATAGTACCTACCTACACCTAACTAAACTGATGAGCGTGATGTTTTAGGGCACGGAAGTGATGTAACACCGTCTATATAATTATGCATAAATGGATGTTTTCCAATTGGATTTAGACAAATAAATGTCACAGAGTGGATGCTTTTTTGTGTACCTATATAAAGAAAATTGGAAAATTTGTCCCACCAAATTCTCTTAAGTCGATTTCCATCATTTGTTTAAAAATAGTAAAAAATTATAAGAATGAGTTTCTGTTGACTTCAAGTTGAGATTTAGTTATTGAAATAATTGCCACAATACTCGAAAAAAGCTTGTATATTAAGAAATTTTAATTTAAAAAATATAATTAAAAAAACATACAACAGACTTGCAACGTGACCATCGTCAATAGGTAAATTTATTAATACATTAATGTAACATGGTGATTGTGTTACAATTGAAATGTTAGTCTATTGTATGGTTTTTAATTATATTTCTTTTTATTTTACAATCTTACTTACTACTTATCGTATTTATTTCAATACCTTTGTACATTGTTTTTCTATCAAGGGAATTACTAAGTAACTGTTTTTCTTCTGAAACTCTTTGAACATTCTTTATAATAAAATTTCATATTTGAGGATTTTAGACACGCTCTTAAAAGTATGATAACAAAAAAATATTTTCATCTGAAATTGTAGTGATAAGTAAAATTTTCATTACAGTTGGAGTACCTCCTAGATTTAAAAGTTTTCCACAGGACGGAAGACCGATCTCCCGACTGTAATGACGATTTCTTTTATAACAATTTCAGATGAAAATGTTTTCTTGTTTTCATACCTTTTTGAGCGTTTTGTGGTTTTATTTTTTGAACTTTAATTTATTAAAACTATTTCGGGGTCATAGTTCCGTGATTAAGTATAATTGTAAACATATTTTTTCAAACTCCCAATAATGCCCTTTCATTTGATACATAACACAGTATCATTTAATAAGAATTTGTTTTTTGTTCATGGCTTTACCCCCTTTAGAGGGTGCCATATTCCATTTAATGTTACGTCATATATCATATAACCAGCGAACAATCAAGACGTTTTCACCGATATATTAAGTGTCACATTATGATAAGTAGTTTAGTAGGGAACAGATGAAAATACATAAATTTTATACTTTTTGGGGATATAATTTCATAATAAGGGATATCAATATATATATTTTTGAAAAGTGCTTATTATGCCCTTTCATTTGATACCTGACATTATTAACATTAAATTAAAATTTGTTTTTAGTTCACGACTTAACGTTCTCTAGAGGGAGCCCAATGGAATTGAATGTGACGTCCCATTACCTCTAACCAGCTGATGTTCAAGACGTTTTAAGACGATACCTCATTTGTCAAATTATGATAAGAAAGTTAGGAGGGACAAATTAACATACATACCGGTCAAAACCGATCTGGGTAAAAAGTAGTTTCTATATCAGTTTCGGAAACAAAAAAATACCTAATTTTTTTTCCCATGTAATTTGAATCAAAGGGACGCATTGTACGTTTTATAGGTACTTTATATGATGAAAAGGCGTATTAAAGTCGTCTCTCTTTTTACAATTGATATTAACTCGTATCAAGTTAAATATATATATATATATATATATATATATATATATATATATATATATATATATATATATATCTTGTTACAAATATGCATTTTTTTTTATTGTTAAATCTCACCAAGACCCTTTTCCAACTCTATTATAATGACAAAAAAATACAATTTTTTAAATTTCATTGTATTAACAGCATTGTATCCCAATTGTTTAACAAATCTCGACCATAAGTGTAGGTAGTAGGTACTTGCTTTGTTGTCGTTTATTTTTTTCTTTTTGACAGAGTGTTCTTTGTCAAAAAGAATTTTTGTATATTCACATTCCATCAAAGCATCTGTCATTTTCACAAGAATGTCATTTCAAAATTTTTGTAATTAAACGTATAGGAATAATGTCGATTGTGGAAAGTTATAAAGAGTATAGTATGTCAAGATATTTACTATTTCCGTTCTTCCTTTATCGTAAAAAAATTCATTCTTAATCGTACAAATAGTTTCCCACGAATTTTCGACATAAAAAATACATTAAAAAATTATTGATATTTCGATAATACCGGATTCACCATATATTGAATAAGTTTTCACCAATCTTAGTTTCGTGATACACTTCATCTCACCGGGTTTATTTTATTTTTTTAATGCCCGAATCAAAAAAGAGGTGTTATAAGTTTCACCGCTATGTGTGTCTATTATTCTGTCTGTCTGTGTGTCTGGCTGTCTGTGGCATCGTAGCGCCTAAACGGATGAACCGATGATTTTTTATGTTCTTAACCAAAACTTAGTGTTCAAGTGCGAGTTTAGGGTTCTGTACCCAAAAATTGGAAGGGGGTTTCTTAAATTTTGTAAAATTCACTTGTTAAGGTGTTTGTTTCCCTACAGTATTGTAAAAAAGGTTTTGGTTTATTGAACGGTACATCCATATACACCAAATACATCCTTTGTAGTCAAATAATGTGTTATTTTTAGCTTTACAATACCAAGCAACTTAAAAAATATATAACCTATTGTGTGCAAGTGCTGCTTATAAATTTGATAATATAGATATCTCTCTTGAACCATCAATACTAAAAACCTATATGATTCATCATTTTTTCAGCCAACTTTGAACGATAAAATGATAATAAAAAGCTCGATAACCTAGGAGTTTTTTTGTGATTTTTGGAAACTTTGTTAATCAAAAAAAGTATTTATAAAGTTTTATTGAAATCTCTGGTATGATTCAAACAAACCCTTGTATATCCCCTTAAAACTTTTTTTAAGAAAATTTTCGTGATGTCCTCTTAATCACGCCTGTCATGAAATGACAAATTCAGCACAAGTATTATAATTAATGACACGACCCTCGAAACAAAACACGCCCATCGAATTTACGGGCTTGCTATTGTAAATATTCAGGTATTCAGAAATTAAAATTTCAGTTTATATTTGATTTATATTGATCACAGACATTAATTGAAAAGAATATTTGAACGACTCTTTATGCCCTCAAAGACAAATTCATTGTTCGATTTTTATTGTTCAATGTAAAAAAAAATTTTACTTCAATTCATTACTGTTGTATTGCTCCGTCATGATAAAAAAGCCGTTCATATAAACAATGTCACGTGTGGTCCGGTTACACACTGTATACGGCAAAAGAACGATAAATAACTTAAACTTCGATTGAGGAACAAAAACTTATTTTTTTAAATCATCAAATCTATAAAAAAAAAAAAATTATTATTTTTCAAATAATACGAAAAATTTGTATTATACTTCCGAAAATAGAAAGTATTGTTTTTAATACCGAGAATATATGAGATTTTATATGGGATGTATAAAATGTATTTTTGGGGGTTCGGTAACAATTCATTCAAATTTCCCCAATGATGGGCCCCGACTGTTCTAGTTGCTATGTAATCCACTGAATTTTTCTTCTTTTCCAGATTTTATTTAACGAAGACGGGTTTTTTATTTTTTTGTTTAATGATTTGAAATATAATATTCTTTCAAATATTAGTTTTTTTCTCTTGACCTGGAAAAAAATTGCCATGTTTGCAGGTTCCTCCTATACTACGTGTGTTAAAAGTGTCATTTTTATTTGCAATTATTTCGTTTTATTCGTGGGAAAATGTTTTTAAATTAACAGCGTTTGCATTAGGCTCTTGATTACTTATATTCAAAGTTTTTGCTTGCGTAACTCAACTACCGTAAGCAACATTTTCAATTTTTCTATTATTTTAAATGTTGAAATATAGATTTTTACGCATATTCTAAATAAACAAATAGTACTAACTTTGTTGTATCTATATTTTCGTTCAACAAAAATTTTTTTAATCAAATTATTTACATAAATTTGTGCAAAATAAATATCCATCCTGTGTTTATACAGTTAGTGGTGATTTGGAATGAGTAAATATAGAGATAGATATGAATTGGTATCTGGTCTGGTATGGTATGGTATGTACCTACTACCTATATAGATAGATAATATGTATGATACGATAGACACTTTCTATTTGTAGAATGCTTGTATAAATTTATATTTAGAGTGAGTAATGTTAGACCATCTCTCACCAAAAACCTATTTTGTACAGTAAATCGACTGTGCATATCAAAATATAATATGTACTATGTACTGTAGTCTGTAGTAGGTATTACACATGCATGCAAGTGTTTGGTAAAATATTATATGCATAGACTCTTCATGCTTTACCTACCTGGGATATTCATTATTTTACATTGAATAATGCTCTTTATAACATGAAAGCTACCTACATATAACTACATACTACACTACATACCAATCTAACTACCTACATACAAGATGAACCATTTTACCATCTATTAAGGCCCAAAGATCGTTTTGTAATTTGAGTTTGAATGGGGGACATCATGTTCTGACATCTGATTGGACGTAGTTCTTCAGGTTGATATGGTCAAACTAAATCCCAAGGCGTAAGGGATAACATAACACTCTAAAAATTTGTCATACATTTAAGATGTTTGTTTCCCTACAGAATTGCACCAAATACATGCTTTGTAGTCAAGTAATGAGCTATTTTTGGCTTTACAATACCACGCAACTACAAAAATATATTGTGTACAAGTGCAGCTTATAAATTTGATAATATAGATATCTCTCTTTAATCATCAATACTCTCTGTTTATCAAATGATGTATCTTCGGTGAACTGGTAATTAAAAAACAAAAATCCACCTCAAATTGTTAACTAACTACAAGATTGTCTAAATATTCTAGATAGTTTTTTATCATAGTCTCTAGATTTTTTGATATAGAAATATCCAATCAGAGGTGAGCGTCCTTTGTGTCTCACTCTTGCACCAGCAAATATGCACGGCGTTGTTGTATACTTAAGTATTCGAAGCGAATTACATAAATGTCGGACAGAAATAAATCAACTACAGTTTCGGAAATGGACAGGAGTCCGGTACCGAAGTTACCGGACTTATTTATGCACGGCATTTGAATACTTGTGTAGAGTTATTATCTAGCAGGACCATACATATTTGCTGATGCAGGGGTGAGACACCAAGGAGTGTGACATTCATATTCGCACCCACGCGGCGCAAAACCATGCCATATGAATGATGCCATACGTTACGTTATTTCACCTGAAAAATTTCAATAAGTCAAAGAAACTTGTACAAATACTAGTTTGGAGTGGAAGTTTTAGATCACTCTTTATATTTACATATTTTCAACGTATATTATTTATTAATAAACATATCTTGTTAGTATACTTACGTATTTCATATTCATATTGAATGAAAATTCTATTTGAATTTTTTAAACAATTTTTTGATATATTATTTTAATTTATTATTTATTTAGACTTGTTGAAATAAGAATTCTTAAACGAAATTTACTTTATCATCTTTATAATAAAATGGTATATAATAACAGTCAAGGAAAATGAAATTTAAATTTAAAGAACATTTTTAAAAAGTGATTTCCGTAGCTTCATAGAAAATAGATTTTGATTATCTTTGAAAACTTTAGATAAAATTGGTGAAAAGACGTATCCATCATTTTAAGGGAATTGAAAATAAAGTATTTAGTTTTTTTTTTATACTGGAACGCCTTCATGGTCAAATAGAGATCATCTTTGTGTTTTAATTTTTTTATTTTCTACCTTTTAGTTCAGCTAGTTACTAAAGCGTGTTTTTTAGTTTTTTTAAACTATTATTCATTTTGTGTTTTTTAGTTTTTTAGATTATTATTCATTTATCAAAGATTCGGTTTAAATATGGTGGGATCGCAAATAAATGTATATATTTTCAGATATGGAAATCGATTATATTGAAAATCCTGATTAATATAATCAAATAAACTTATTAAATTATTATTTTGTCATCGGTCCTTGATAAATATGCCAAATTTCGAGTTAGTCCAACATTTCGAAGGGGATCAAAATCATGTTCAAAGATTCCGTTACATACTGACATACGTAAACAACAAATTTAAAAATAAATTCAATCATTATTTCGCTTTTAAAATTTTGATTTTCCGAAAATTTTCCGCCCCTAAAATGCTACCGCTTACCTCACGTGCCTATGTCTATTTCCAGCACTGTTCAATAAAGCTAAGCCCTTCTAAATTGTTTAAATTAAAAATATTTTTCAAAGAATATACATTTTAGTTTCAACCAGATTATTTATCGTTATATACATTTCAAAAACATCTGGTTTTGAATTGTTTAATATTATTAACTCTTTTGTGGTTAGAAAAAAAATTACAATAAAAAAATATTACCATTAATAAAATATTCTGTCCATTATTTTGTTTGCTGGTAAAATATATTAAAAATATTTTTTTTAATCCTGTAATACATATCATTAGTACATTTATTCTATCCAGTGGCGCATTCCAAATGGATTGTGCTACAAGATTTAGGGAAAATCATTTTGATTCAATGATAATAAGAATGAATATGATAAAATTACGTTAAACATTAAATTGTAAATAAATCAATACTTTTTTTTTCCGAAGCATACCATTAATTTCTAGAATGACCTATTTAATCCGTATCGCATTCGACATAATAGAGAACGATTCCACATTCAAAACCACATCGTCAGATCGTTAGAACATTTTTCAAAGAAGGTCATGAATTTGGTTATTTTAATTTTTGATTTTGCTTAATGAATGTAAGTACCGAGTGGATTGAGTATGCATTTACAGGTCCTACCGAACAAGAAGTGGGACGAAATTTGTTATAAACAAATTAATTTTTTATACGTCCATAGCTCCTAAACTATTGTAAATTTTAGGAAACAATTGTGTACCATCTTATTCTACATGAAAAAACAAATATTTATTTTTTTATTCGTCTTGATATGACCAATAGAACCGAAAATATGGTTAAAATTGTAAACAAAAATGATATTGTATAAATATATTTTGATGATATGCACATAAAAATACGTTTTTTGCAATATCAACGAAGCTAGCCCGATTATAAGTAATATAAGTTTTATCATTTTTCCAGCCCGATAGTAGTTTATAAGTCGAAAGCACGTCCTTAGCGAAAGAAAACTCCCGTAATTATATATGAGAAAATTAAAAATTTGTTCTAGTTTAAGAATCCTTTGTATTTTTTCAAATATCTCTATTAAAACTTGAGTTATTACAAACGAACCGAATTGAAATACGAAGAATTTCAACTTCTGCAATTAATTCGATAACTCTATCTTAATTTATTTGTCTCGTAGCTTTCAAAGATAACGATCGAGGACCGTTTAAGATTGCAGATATTTGTTTTTCTAGGATATACTTTTTATGTTCTACTAATACGGTAATCTGCTACTGCTCAACATCCTTATTATGGTTGTGGTATAGGTATATAATAATAATAATATAATGTAAAACAATAATAATAATAACAAACATTACATATTATTATTATGCATATATGTAATATAATATATGTATGGGAAGGTTGTCTAGGTCGCCCATAATTTCAGTTATGTGCACAAGTTCATTATATTGTAGCAATAGACTTGTTGACTAAGTTTTTTTTTATCACTTCAGATGAAGAATTTGACCTGCACGGGCAGAAAAGTGAAACATGCATTTCTTTTTCTTTTTCATTTATACTTATTAGACTTAGGGCTGACCTTAGCAACTTTCCTCTGATTGTATAAATATACAATAAATCTGAGTTATGTGATTAGTGACAATATATTACAGAGATTTACTAAAAACATGAATGAAAATATCATTCATTTTCAATTAAATAAATAATACATAAACATAAACTAGTTAAACACAACATATATGTACATTTAATACAAGTTGAGGGTAGGTATGACCTTTTGAAAACCTCAACCATTATCTTTCTGATTTTCTGATTTCATAAACTTGTATATCCATCGACTAAATTAGAATTAGTTATTTCTTATTGATATTAATCAATATATTACAAACTTTATATTCCTTTTGCTCTTATTGACTTGAAAATTTGACGGTTATAAAATAAGACCCCAAGAAAAAAAACTTATATGATGCCGACTGACAGTTACCCAGGATGTGATAATTTTAGTTTCCGTGGTAAATTCTTCAGTTTTTATGCTAAATAAAACATAAAAAAGGTACGAGAAACTTTCTTTTCATTGAATTCCGTTTATGACTTGAATTTTTTTTCATTTTCAATTTTTTTAAAAGCGTAAAATTTTTCAGTTATTTGGCTTTACATACTAATAATTTCAATCGCCAATAATTTGGAAAGTATTAATTTTTCGAAATATACTTAAATGACAGTTTTCTTAGATTTCATCACTCAGTCGATTCCCGTTGTTATTTCCAATATATATTTTTCCACCGACTAAAAGGGCTGATAACCATCCATAACTTCTGATCTAGAGGATAGATAAACAAAGCTTAGTCTCAAATTTTCATCAAAATCGGTGAAATAGGTCAAAATTTAGAGATTTTCTGTTTTTTTCTCATCTCGTTTACTGGAGTAATAGCAATTTTTAGGGATGAAAAACAATGTTAAAAATGAAACCATCAATATATATAGCTTCAAGCTGCTGTGTAAAAATGAACTGTGTAGAAAATAATAGCTTGCCATTTCGAATCTCGTTATTTTCAAACGAGTTTTTACCGGAGCCTAGTCAATTTTGAAGCATCGTTAACTACAAGTGAAAACTTTTTCCGTTTAGTTTGCAATTTGTTTGGATAAATTGTAAAACTGATATAAAAGGTAAACATGAAATTTGCAATGTTACACATGATTTATTTATATCGATAAAATTTGAAAAACTATGTCAATATTACTTTAAACAATACAAAAAAAAACTAAACATTTTTAATTCCAATATCATTGAAAAATAGGAAAAACTATAAGCAAATCATTAAATATGTACCTAGTTGAATTTAACAACGTATATACAATACTAGCAAATACCCGCCCGCTTTGTTGGACAATTTCTCTTTGAAAAAACAAAGACTATTACGTTATAGCCCTCACTTATGTTCCCTTTTGTTCACAATTTTATAGATTTTCATTCAATTAACCTGATATTTATACTTTTAGGATCAAAATTACCCCATCCACTGAGTTCTATCAAATTCCAAATCGAAAAATTTTTTTAATCTCCAAGTTCGATAAAACTCAGTTTATAAAGTAATTTTGACCCAAAAAGTACATAAATCGGGTGTATTTGTTGACTGGTCGAATAGTTTTTGAGATACGGACTAAAATCGATCCAAATATTGCGATATTCTCTCGAAATTCTGCATTTTGGCATTACGTGAACATGCCTTGAACTTTAACTCGAACTTTGAATTTATTAAAAGAACGTTTAAAAAATTTCTATATGTGAAGTTAAAATAAAAACAAATTCAACAAAAACTTTAATTTAATTTTTCAATTTTAGTCTTTTTGGAAGAATGATGCATAAGTTTAGAATTTGATATCCACATGGGATTGTAGTTTGTGGTGTGTTATTAAAGTGTAGGATAACTTTTGGTTCCTTTTTTTTTATGAATATTTTATGTTTTCGTTGGTATATTTTACTCACTACTATTACACTTTGCGATATGTACCATATGAAAGTGTTAATTGAGGATTATAGCGGGATAAATGCTAAACAAACACAATTAATATAAAATTGTATTTGTAAAAAAAATACATATTTTTCAGTGGATCACATTAAAATAGGTCGTCATCCGCTTTAATTGCATCCATTTTGATCCCAAATTAAAAAATATGACCCAAATTGAGTCGGATTACATACTTGGTTTATCAAAATTGGATAAAATTTGGATGTGATAGAGCAAAATGAAATTTTTTGGATTTTGATGACGTCACAAAGATTAAAAAAATTTTTTTTTTGATAACACAGGCAAATTTGATTTGATCTTATTGGAATTTTTTTGAAACCCACTAATTTTGGGTCATTCTTTTCAGCTCTGATATCAATTTTTTGCTAGCTATCACTCATGTGCTTAATTCCGGGACGAGGACTCCAAATTCTTGAAACCTATTACAGCTAGGTAAATTTTGATCACAAATTTGAAAAATATGACCCAAAATTATTAGGATTACATACTTGGTTTATCAAATTTGGATAAAATTTGGATGTGATAGAGCAAAATGAAATTTTTTGGATTTTGATGACGTCACAAAGTTAATAAAAATTTGGTTTTTTTGATAACACAGGCAAATTTGAGTCGATCTTATTGGAATTTTTTTTGGAACCCACTAATTTTGGATCATTTTTTTCAGCTCTGATATCAATTTTTTGCTAGCTATCACTCATGTGCTTAATTCCGGGACGAGGACTCCAAATTCTTGAAACCTATTACAGGTAGGTAAATTTTGATCACTAATTTGAAAAATATGACCCAAAATTAATAGGATTACATACTTGGTTTATCAAAATTGGATAAAATTTGGATGAGATAGAGCAAAATGAAATTTTTTTGATTCTGATGACGTCATAAAGTAAAAAAATTTTTTTGATACCACAGGCAAATTTGATTCGATCTTACAAGAATTTTTTTGAAATCCACTAATTTTGAGTCATTCTTTTCAGCTTTGATGTTAATTTTTTGCATACTATCACTCATGTGCTTAATTCCGGGACGAGAACTCTACAATCTTAAAACCTTTTTCAGCTAGATTAATTTTGATCACAAAGTTGGGCGCAAAAGTATAGGAGATACATCTTCTTTACTTTCATTTATGGTTATGCCAACATATTTTCGGTATATTTTATATGGTTCACATTGCATAATAATATTTATGCGTGAAACAAGAATGGTCGTAAATTTATGTGTATGTATGTATGTATGTATGTATGTATGTAATTTAGAGGTATGTTATATTCGCTCCGTGCGTGAGTTTCGTTTCCATGACAACGATACACTACTTTAATTATAGAATTGTATGGATGCATATATAATTGAATGGATTGCATTGAAAACTTACATTTAAAATTTAATATTCTTGTTTCACAAATTTAAATAAATAATTATGATAATTTATATTTGAAAAATAATATTTGTACAATTTGATTTCTTATTTTCACAATTTTTAATGCATTAAGTTTAATTAATTAGTGTTTTTCAATCATTTTAATTTGACAGTTTCTATATCATTAACATGTAAAGAATTGCAAATTAGTCATAACAGCCCCCTTTATCTCCAAAATTTTTCACTTAAAGCGCTGGCATCGATTTTATTATCCCTACCATGACTACGCACACAACGAATATGTACATATGTATAATATTATTATTTAATGTAGTAACTATATGTAATGTATGAAAATATATTAATGATATGAATAATTCATTATGAATTTAAAAGCAAAGTCTATTGTTTAGTGTTCGTACTTACTACATATACTGTAGCTACTGTACTGTACTGTACTGTAGTACATACATTACAACGATCAAATGTACAGAATGATGTTAAACTGATGTTTTATTATCATAATAATTCATATTATTATAGTATCTACTATATATACCTCTTGATATAGATAAGAAATGTTTATTAATGCAAAAATTATGATCAACAAAAATGAAGAGAAAAAATTATACATCAGCTACAATGTGTAAGCAACTTTACATTTGCTGCTCTTGTAAACGGCTAGTTCTTTGATGGTACTCAGCTACAGTAAGATAGTAGTATCGAGATAGTAAAGTCAAATATGTAACTGATTAAGGGAACTGAAATAAACCGTCCAATTAAGTGTTTCTAGTTGTTAATCCCTATCCCTATTTATTTGAAATGCGAAAGAAAAGGAAGTTTGTTTATTTGTTTGTAACGCTTTCACGCAAAAACTACTGAATGGATTTGAATGAAACTGTATAAAAATGTAGCTCATACATCAGAATAATACATGAGCAATAATTTATAAAGATATCAAAGATATTGAAAAAAAAATTAAATTCAATTTGCCATTCAAAATCAAAAATTTAAAATAGTAGGTAAATGTAAAATAATTTAGAGCCATCTTTTCTGATATACTCAATGAATTGTGACTCTTTTAAACTGAAAAAATTAACTATGCACATAGTTTCTAAAAATCACAAAAAATTCTTAGGTCATCGGGCTTCTTATTATTATTTTATCGTTCAGAGTTGGCTGAAAAATGACGAATCATATAGGTTATCCTTTTCAATTGGATTTCAATATCAAAAAATCTAGAGAGTGTGATAAAAAAACTATCTAGAATATTTAGACAATCTTGTAGTTTATAATAATACTATTAGTAGAGTGAAATTACGCCTTGTGTATGGATTAAAAGTTCGAGCAGTGAAACTTTGGGGTTTTTCTTTTCACATCAAAATAAGTATTTTTTGAAATCTTTTACTTTCCCGGAGTGGTGCAACATGTTTAAAAAACAAAATGGCGTCAAAAATGAAATTTTTTTCAGAAATTTTATCATTTTTATTTTATATTCGCAAAAGGAGGCATCGGTGCATATCCAAATTTGGTAGGTTTGTAGTCCATGTTAAGAACTACTCCTCATAATTTTTTGGTGGGGTTTCGTCACTTCCTATATTAGTTTCATTAAAATCAATCGAATATTTTTCAAGTTATAGTCAAATGAACTGTTTTACCATATGTATGTATACATATATATATAACTGGGAGGGGAAGGGACGAAACCCCACCAAAAATTATGAGGAGTAGTTCTTAACATAGACTACAAACCTACCAAATTTGGATATGCACCGATGCCTCCTTTTGCGAATATAAAATAAAAATGATAAAATTTCTGAAAAAAATTTCATTTTTGACGCCATTTTGTTTTTTAAACATGTTGCACCACTCCGGGAAAGTAAAAAATTTCAAAAAATACTTATTTTGATGTGAAAAGAAAAACCCCAAAGTTTCACTGCTCGAACTTTTAATCCATATAACAGCCTTTTTTTGCTTAGATTTACTCCAGTATATAAAAATATAAGGTTTTCGATGATATAAAAACAAAATTTTAATTTAACTTTGAGTTCATCGAAGATCCATCATTTGATGAACAGAGACGATTATGATTAGAGTATTGATTATTGAACAGCGATATATATATTATCAAATTTATAAACAGCACTTGCACACAATATATTGTATATTTTTAGTTTTGTGGTATTGTAAAGCTAAAAATAACTCATTACTTGACTACAAATCATGTATTTGTATCTTGCAGTAAACCAAAACTTTTTTACAATACTGTAGGGAAACAATCACCTTAAATATGAAAATAACTTTATTGCATGTTATTCGTATGAAATCGTTAAATGGTAACCATGAAGTCATAAAATGATCATGTTTTAATTTTTGTAATTTGGGTATTGTGTACATGATATGACAATCGTTATACTCATAAAAGCCCGTATTTGTCACACAAAATGCTAATATCTTATAATATTTTATAAGATTTGTTTTGTACGCTTTTACCGTAAATTATATAGCAAACATATGTTTATTTTATTACCTTCTCTCTTTAAATATTGCAAATAATATATTTTAATACAATATTCAATTGAATTAACTTAACTGTTGTCTGAAATCTGCCGGTAAAATGTAATTAGTAATTATTATTGTGTTAGATATACAGGATGTAACAATAAGTTAAGGCAAATTTAAATATATGGCTTCAGATTTGAGCAATACTTGCAGTTTAACCAAACTGTTAAAACATTTTTTATTGATTAATGAAATTAACCTGATTTATGCTCAACAGTATTTTGATGCTGTGGTGTTTTCTGTCAAACGAAATTATCGCTTTAAATAAAATTTTATTTAAATATCGATTATTTAAATATGAAAGATTGAAAACAATCAAAATATACAGAAATTATAATAAAATGCACAGTTTTTAAGAAAATTAAAAAAAACACCTAAAACATGGAAAATTTTTACATTATTGATGTATATCTATACAGGGTGTTCTCTTATTGTTCTCTGAATAAGCAGAGAAAGAAGAAAGATAAAGCTTGACCAAATTTCAATCTGAGCCCCATTTTGGATGATATGGGTATGGAAACAATTGAAGAATTTATTCATTAAAAGACAAATGATAGTCGGTAATCCGTAGTAGGTGTCACTTAAAAAAATGGGTGTCACTTAAGATAATTAAAAAGTTTTAAATTGATTTAATTGGTTAAATTTGTTTTCGTTATTTTTTTATTAGAATATCCCACTTTTTTTGATTTAAATTAAAATCCGTCTTGATATACCAGGAGCCAGATGTCTTGTGCCTTGAGAAATTAAAAAGGTCGAGAAACCAGAAACTCCAGACGATAGTATATATTTACTTATTTACAAAAAACATTGGCCTTTTTAACAAGACATGTTGGTACACCTTGTAATGTTCTGCAAGTATAATCACCTCTCATACGTAGAAATTACTCGAGAATAGAATTCGAAATATTAATATAATAATTCTCATTGATAATAATAATTATAATTAACTTGATAATTATCCTCTAATTATGTGACAATTATTCGATAATTATGCTACTTTGTTAGTATAATTCGATAAGATACGAACCATATATAATTGCTTTTATATAGTTGTGTTATAGATAATTTTTATTAAAAAATTAATCAATCAATAATGAAAACGTTCCCAAATAACAAATAATTAAACTTGTTAAATTAGAAATTGTGAAAATAAGATAAGAAACTGTATAAATAATATTTTTTTAAGAAGTAATAAAGAAATGTGTCTACTATACTATGGTAACTCCCTGAAATAAAACTCAGACACGAAGCGAATACATATAACTTTAAGTAATGTTACAATTTTATAATATAAACTGAATTTTAGCATTGCAATGATAGCATTTGCTAGTCTTATTTTCCATTAAGATAATACCAATCTTCTAAAAATTCACCAAATACATATTATTTGAGTCTCCATGGACTATCAACGGTGGAAAGCTTTAAATGTACAAAATAAATTATTCTAGAAGTATAGTGTGACAGTTTCACTAAAAGGGTGCCGAATCGGCATAATTCAATTTTCTTTCAAACTGTTTTTTTTGTTTATTGCAATCGAATACATTCTAACGCGAGGGTGAAAATTAGGACAAAATTTTGGTGTCTATTTTCTCTAAAACTATAAAAGATAGGTATTTGAAAATTTGCAGGTAGCTTCAAAATTAGTGGTTTTGTGAAAGATTTGTGAAAAACGAAAAACATTCTAGATAATACTTTCGAAAATTTTTTCAAAAACAAATAATTTTGTCGGTTTTTACTTTTCAAATTTATTAAGAATAATGCAAACACTGACATTCAACACTTTCTTTACAGGGTGTTTCTACTATTAACTCAGTCAATTAGTTGTTTACGATTAATGCCATCAAAATGGACGAAGCTATTTTAGCAAGAGCTTAAATATATGAATTTCTAACGTGAGGATTATCTTCGTAAGCGGTTTTCTGTCTCTAATCGATTACGAGCTCAAGTAAAATGACTCCGAAGTGCAAAGTAAAAGTCAAGGTCTTGTGGTGATGTTCCACTTAAAGCCCAAATATAATTTTTTTTGTGCTAACTAAATTTTTGCATTTTTGCCACTGAGCCCATTAATAATAATAATAATGGGGTTTAACCTCCGTTTCTCTGACATATACGCCAATAATAGAGGCCACCCACATCATTATTTGTTAATCTTTATTTATTTAATTACAAACATATTTACAATTGCATTTTGATGTGGGTGGAGTCGGTTACTTCGTTCTTATCCAAGCGACGACAATGTGATCAATTCTGCACTCTCATCACTACATAGTATAAAACAAAGTCGCTTTCTCTGTCCCTATGTCCCTTTGTATGCTTAAATCTTTGAAACTACGCAACGGATTTTGATGCGGTTTTTTTAATAGATAGAGTGATTCAAGGGGAAGGTTTATATGTATAATACATCCATTAAATAGTGGAGAAGATCTGCTATTTTTGAGGTTAATAGTTAAAAATGTAAAAAGTAAATAAGTAAAAATGTAGTGTATGAATTTAGATATTCCAAAGATAGCAGGAAATCTTCATGGTATAGGGAAAGGGGGATTGTTTTACTCCAAATTTAACGCGTGCGGGCCACGGGCAGTAATGAATAAATCAAAACTACTGGATCGATTTTAATCAAATAGGCTATATATTTTATACCCGTGCGAAGCCAGAGCGGGCCGCTATGTTTTTATATACAACGTTCACAGTTTTTCTGTAGTGTATTTAGTATCAGCATTGCACCCGTGCGAAGCCGGGGCGGGTCGCTAGTTAATTATAAATTGTTCACACTGCCACTGCCTGGAGTCGAACCCGCAACCTAAATCTAAATGGACAAACAGTCCAAGGCAAATGCCTTAGACCGCTCGGCCATTTAGGCTCTCTGAGCCCGTTATAAATGTCTAGTGTAAAGTTTTCAAAGAGATGTTTTCACGGTTTGTAGGTATATCCATTCTTGTAAATCACATTGAAGTAAAATAAAAGTATTACTACAAACTTGTATACGGATTCCTAGTGAATACAATAATATAACACATTCGTATATAAATGTAGTCAATCCTAAATTGTACCCTAGTCAATATAATTTTTATGAGCTCTTGTTTAACTTTGTGATAATTCGTATGTTTATACAAACAACCAATGTGGAAAAATGGTGAATATATATATTTATACGACTATTGACACCATTTTAATGTTTAAACATATTTATTTATGTTTTAAATACGTGAATAAACATATAAATGCGTCTATCCTCTATCTATTTAGTTGTAATACAAGTTTTTAGTTACGGGCGGGTTTACATTTTTGGTTTAAATTCCATATATAATACGTCCACTAACTATACCTATCTATACCCGTATGAAAAAGTCCAATATGTAATAAATATAGACGAACGGGTTTACCTTCAACAAAAAACAACAAGACTAAAGTTTTCGCCCAAATTCACATTCTTAGTGGAAAACAATAATTGGTAATTTTTTTTCCGTTTTCATTTGAAACATAATTTTGGAATTCATTACCCAATTTTTAACGTTCTGAATACACTCAAAAAGTTTCACCTTCCTATCTCTTTTCGATTTTGAGTTATCGTGTCCACAGGGAGATAGAAAGACGAACAAACAGGCAAAACGAAATCGATTAATTCCTTTTAAGTCGTAGAAGATATGTTTTCTTATGGAGACCAGAAAATTTTCAATTTTGCTGTAAATTCCTTTTATATATTCTAAAAAGAAGGTTATCCAATAATAAATAAAACAAATGAAAACAAACAATTGACTGAGTTAATTGTTGAAATACCATGTATAGTCAGAGTTGATTTCTTTATCACATTACGCATACAAACATGTGACACGTACATAACTGATAATCAAGTATAGTACATATTATAAAATTTCCGCCTAATTGGCGCCCTCACGGGTAAACAGTGATGTTTACGAAAAAATGTTTCAAAGAAAAGTTGTTTAATTTTTGATAAGGAACATTTTTTACATTTAAACTTTTGTTCTATCTCTAACGGTTTACAAGATGGGTCCTACGGACCCAAGACCCAATTGACCTATGATGCTCATTTACGAACTTGACCTCACTTCTTACGTCCTGAGTACGCTGTAAAAATTTCAGCTCGATATCTTTTTTCGTTTTTGAGTTATCGTGTCCACAGACGGACGGACGGACAACCGGAAATGGACTAATTAGATGATTTTATGAATACCTATGACAAAATTTTTTTCCTAGCATCATTATTTTTAAGCGTTACAAACTTGGGACTAAACTTAATATACTATGTATATTTCATATATACATGGTATAAAAATAATTGAAGGTGTTATCAATACTGACAATCTATGAAATAATATAAATTTTGTTGTTTTATGGGGCACATTAGATAGATTCAGAGCGTTAGTAGCCCAGGAAAATAAAGGTGTTTCTACTGATAAAGTTCAAATGAAGTTAATTTATCTTTATTCGGATGCAAGAAATGACCAATGAAAAGTTCATTGAAAATTATTCAAAGTCAAAGGTTGAGAAAATAGTTTTTACAAAGTTATTAAGTTTATGGCAGTCTTAGCTTCTATAAAAGTTTGTGTTCTATCCAATTGTTCATCCACCTTTTATGGTTGGGGAAAATGGAAACTAAAGTCTTTTCCGAGTTTGCATCTCTGAGAGAAAATGTATATTTGAAATTTTGTAGTATGATGAATTTGATAAAAATTTTTTGTGTCTGGAAATAAGAATGAACCGCTCGCCTAATTTAGCATTAAATTACAGTGCATTACAACTGAGTTAGTTGAATGATAGTTAATACAAATAGTGATATAATTTAAAATAACCTATTTTGTGTTTGTTTATCTTTTTTATTTCGACTTCGATGTTTTTTAATTTGTAATTGGTGTTTTTTTTTTTTTTAATAAATACACATAAATTCAAAACTTATTGAATCCCTCTCGAATACATTTAAAGTAAAGTTTCAAACTTCCATTATGATTGTATTTAAAACTATCCTGGGTATGGATTTCAGAACAGATTTCTTCACAAAAGACTTCGCAGGCCATATTTCATACGTTTTACTTGACTGCGCAAAGAAGTGGGTAACATAATAGGTATTTACTCTTTTACAAAATTGTTTAGATACACTCCTACATATTTCGGGAGTAATTTTTTGAACCGTGAATTTTTATCGAACTTTCTCAATTTGTGGACACTCTATACATTCGTTGTCAAAAGTGAAGAGCTAAATGTCAACATTTTCGAAAGCAGGGATTTTTATAAAGAATAACTATTTCCGTAAGCCTTACAATAAAAAAGTTCTCGATATGTAGCCAACTTGAGTAGACATTTTGTATAAGACAAAAAAATTTTTTGAAGCCAAATATGCCGCTATAGTCTTTAGCCTTCTTATCCTATTGGTTAATCCACTACTGGTGGGTAAGCAATTCAAAAGCGACGCATTTTTGATTGTTTTTAGTTGGGTCCATTTAATTGATTGTGTTCATTTCACAATATGGTTGATATTTTTCAAATGGAACTGAGAACATTAGGTATCAACGGTTGTTGAATGGTTGAAAAGTATTTGAATTACAACAGTTCAATAAATATACAAATGCTAATTAATACACACTCCAACATTCCCCATATTTTACGAATTCTATTGAAAAATTTAACAAGTGAAAAGCTAATTATAGAAATGTAGTACCATCCAAAACGGGAAAATAAGTGATAACAACATATGTTCAATGTGTAGGTATACAAATTAGTGTCCGTGCTTTTAGGTATATAAAGGGATGAGGCATTTTAATGTATACACCTAAATATCTTGTTTTGTAGTTAACCAATCAAAAAATAACTTAAACAAAAGTTGCAGAGTTTGATGGGGGATATCATATTCTGACATCAGATTAGATCTAGATCTTCGGATTTCTTTATTAGCCAATGTAGATCCTTAAGAGATAAAATAAAACTTTGAATAAGAAAGTTGATCAATGATCATAAAAAACTAACAATTTTTGTTCAAAACATTTTTTTCGAAATCGCCACTATATATTCTTCGCATCAAATCATTGCCAAATGTTTAAAAGTCCAGAAACGACCCCCTGAGGAACAACAATCATCAGTTGTTTCCCACCATTTCGGATTGATGCCGGATCTTTTGGGTGCTTGATAAGAAAGTTTTCAAACCAAAGTTGTTCATTTTTTTTAAGAGAAACATTTGTATACCATGTATATATGAAATATATATAGTATATTAAGTTTAGTCCCAAGTTTGTAATGCTTAAAAATAATGATGCTAGGAAAAAGATTTTGTCATAGGTGTTCATAAAATCACCTAATTAGTCCATTTCCGGTTGTCCTCCCGTCCGTCCGTCTGTGGACACGATAACTCAAAAACGAAAAAAGATATCGAGCTGAAATTTTTACAGCGTACTCAGGACGTAAAAAGTGAGATCAATTCGTAAATGAGCATCATAGGTCGATTGGGTCTTGGGTCCGTAGGACCCATCTTGTAAACCGTTAGATATAGAACAAAAGTTTAAATGTAAAAAATGTTCCTTATCAAAAATTAAACAACTTTTGTTTGAAACATTTTTTCGTAAACATAACTGTTTACCCGTGAGGGCGCTAATTAGGCGGAAATTTTATAATATGTATTATACTTCATTATCAGTTATGTATGTGTCACATGTTTGTATGTGTAATGTGATAAAGAAATCAACACTGACTATGCATGGTATTTTAACAATTAACTCAGTCAATTGTTTGTTTTCACTTGTTTTTTTTGTTGTAAAGAAGGTCTAAAATTTGTATGTTGGTCTTACGTTAGAGATTTCATCTGTTTTTGTGGGATTCTACTCGGCAAACTCTACACGCAAATAAAAAAGGGGTGTTATAAATTTGGCCGCTATGTGCGTGTGTCTGCGTATGTGTGTTCTGTCAGTGGCATCATAGCGCCTAAACGGATGAACCTATTTTAATTTTTTTGGTCTCGTTTGAAAGGTAATTCAACAGAGAGTGTTCCTAGCTATGTTTCGTACCCCAAAAAAAACAAAAACGACGATCTTCAAAATGCTTTAAAGAAAAAGGTAATTTAATGGAGTGTTCTTATATATGTTGCAAGTGCGAGTTTAGAGTTCCGTACCCAAAAAGTCTGTCAGTCGAAAGACTGTAGAAATGAAAATAAAAAAATTAAATCCATTAAAAAATAATCATATTAGTAAAAATAAAAAAAAGCCACTTCATAAATAATAAAGTTTAAAAGAAAATTGACTAGAATTTCAATTTTATTAAATACAAACATTTTTAATTATTATGTGTTCCTTGGAGGATTCAAAACCGTTTCTATGTTTTCTGTTTGTATGTTTTTTTTTTTATATTTGTTCCATTATGGATACTTCTTTGAATGTATAAAATAGAATACAGTTTTGTATGGCTTTATTTTGTTGTTGTTGTTTTTTTTTTTATCATTTTTTATTTTCCATTATGTATTCAACAGGATATGTACATAATGAATAATAAGTTTTTTAATTACTGAACATTTTTTGGGGGTGTTTAGGGAAATTAGTTTCATTGATTACTTAGTTTGAGGGTCAATATAGTACAATCATCTTGGTTTTTTCACCTTTAATTTCCAAAAAATGGACTAATTAGGTGATTTAATGGCTACCTATACCAAAATTTTTGTCGTAGTATCAATATTTTTAAGCGTTACAAACTTGGGACTATACTTAGTATACTTTGATATATATTACACATATATACATGGTATAATTATATGAAAATAGAAAAAGTTTCAAGCAAATATACCGTTTGAAAAATAAAAGTTATCAATTTTTTAAATCGAGCGTGAGCAATATGCTCATTATGCGAGGAACAGGAACCAGAAATAAATAGGATACATAACTTCGTATCATGCCTTCAATAAAACAAAATCAATGATCACATTCATCATCAATTGAAAATATATTGCAAAAAAATGAAAACAAACAATTGACTGAGTTATTTGTTGAAATACCATGCATAGTCAGTGTTGACTACTTTATCACATTACACATACAAACATGTGACAGATACATAACTGATAATCAAGTATAGTACATATAATAAAATTTTCGCCTAATTGGCGTCCTCAAGGGTAAACAGTGATGTTTACGAAAAAATGCTTCAAGCAAAAGTTGTTTAATTTTTGGTAAGGAACATTTTTTACATTTAAACTTTTGTTCTATCTCTAACGGTTTACAAGATGGATTCTACGGACCCAAGACCCAATTGACCTATGGTGTTCATTTACGAACTCGACCTCACTTTTTACGTCCTGAGTACGCTGTAAAAATTTCAGCTCGATACCTTTTTTCGTTTTTGAGTTATCGTGTCCACAGACGAACGGACGGACAACCGGAAATGAACTAATTAGGTGATTCTATGAACACCTTTAGCAAAATTTTGTGCGTGGCATCAATATTTTTAAGCGTTACAAACTTGGGACTAAACTTAGTGTACCTTGCATATTACATATATGCATGGTATAATAGTAACGTAATTTAGAGAACCGGAACCAGAAATATATAGGTTATTATTACATAACTTCGAATCATACCTACAATAAAACAAAATCAATGATTACCATTTATCATCAATTGAAAAGATATTGTGAATTATAAATGTATGACGTGATTGCAATAAAATAATAATCATCGTCATTAGAGTGCGTCACAGTCAGTCACCGCACGACTTGACACATGGATTATTACATAATTATCAAAGAAAAGGAAATGAATGATAAAATAAATGTAACATCAAATAGGAATGTATCAAAATCTATAAACCATTCCTACTCAACATGAAAATCCACTTTTCTATATATATTTATCTGTTGTAACATGTTTATTTGGATGAAAACCTGTCGACAGAACTCTTTAGAAGGATGGTGGAAGAACTGAGATTAATTAGGGAATATATATAGATAGAGGGAGCTAGCTGTCGTGTTTTGAAATTCAATTAAATATCACATCTTATTTATGTTTATACTGTTTATAATTGTTTTATTTATCTTAGTAATATTATCACTATCAGAAGAAATATAGTACATAGTCTTACTGTATTAAAATTTATCGGGGTTTTACTGTATTATAATTCATCGGGAATAGTTTTTGAGATACGGACTAAAATTGATCCAAATATTGCGATATCTCGGAAACTCTGCATCCAATCATTAAATTAACCTGATTTTTATATTTTTTGGATCAAAATACCCCATTCACGGAGTTTCATCAAATTCTAAAAGAAATTTTTTTTTCCGATTTTCTTGATTTTTTCAAAGGGTACCCCTTAAAAAAATTGCAAAAAATCGAAAAAATTGCAAAAAATCGAAAAATTTTCTTTATCTCCAATTTTGATAAAACTCAGTATATAAGGTAATTTTGACCCAAAAAGTTCAAAAATCGGGTACAATTGTTGACTGGTCGCATATTTTTTGAGATACGGACTAAAATCGATCCAAATATTGCGATATCTCAGAAATTCTTCATCCAATCATTAAATTAACCCGATTTTTATACTTTTGGATCAAAATTACCCCATTCACTAAGTTTCATCAAATTCCAGAAAAATTTTTCAAAGGGGTACTCCTTAAAAAAATTTCAAAAAATCGAAAAAGAATTTTATCTCCAATTTCGATAAAACTCAGTATCTAAGGTAAATTTGACCTAAAATGTACAAAAATCGGGTGTATTTATTGATTGGCCGAATAGTTTTTGGGATACGGACTAAAATCAATCCAAATATCGCGATATCTCAGAAACTCTGCACCCAATTATACTCTTTAGATGAAAATTACCCCATCCACCTAGGTTCATCAAATTCCAAAAATCAAGAAGTAAGAAAGGATATTTTTGGCATCAATAGAATTAGACATTATTTCAAAACCTAATTATAATTTGATACCCAAAACGTAAGATTTTTCAGAAAAATTGTTTAAAAGAAACCGAAGAAAACTAAGTGTCATGCTACTTATAAAAATCATTTATTTAAATTATTCTCCACCAGGCACGTTAAGGTGTGTCATCGACTCTAAAAAAAGAAATACAATCTCATTAAAATAAAGAATCTTTGCGAGTCAATTAAAAAAAAAAAAGCTGAACGTACCTAACCTTGTTATTTATAGTAAATAATTCCTTCTAATATACATTTTCAATGCAAAATATTATACGATATTACAGCTACACAACATTGTCTTAAAGCAAAATACATTTTTCATAAAATAAAAGGAAAAAAAAAACAACATACACCAACAAAAATTTAATATAAAATATAAGTATTGTTATATTTTCATGCACACAAGAAAGATATTTAAATGCTAAATATGATATGAATAGAGTAAGGTACGTATTGCAAGCAAGTAGCTCTGTGCTCTATATATATAGCTCTAACATAACCACCTACAATATTCACAACTTGAAAATGTCACAGTTTTAATATGAAAGCCGATTTATTATAAATAACTCAAACGAACAATATACAAAAAAAAAAAATTCTCTAAGTATTTTTATCAAAAAGTGAGGGTAGTTCCGTAACACATAAAAAGTACTAGCTCGATCCGTGAGGAATTTCGAACCTTGGCTACCCTTTACCAGTGGCTAGGTTAAGTTAGGTTATATTGGCTGTCCACGTAGGACACACTTAGGGTATAGAGCCCATAACCAGTGGCCAAAACAATAACAAATTTTCTAGAAAAGTATTTAAATAAAAATATTTTTCTTAAATTAGTATTAGGAGAACATCTATAAAAACTGTTATATTCGAACCATATTTGCCTAATACAAATTTAAACTATTTAAATTTATAATTTCTTTTCGTTAAAATGCTGATTTGTCTAGCCTGTTTTTTCCTAAGCGGTTCATTTTTAGACCGTGAAGCCAGAAGCCAGCACGATAAGCTTGAAATGAGGAGTAAATCATGGAGCTTAAGAAAGAAACAAGGAGAAATATTGGCTTGAAGATAGATATGACAATATACGGCCAAAAAAAGGAACATAGTCTGAATTTCCACTGGAATAAGTACACAAATCTGCTCTCTTAGAATAGAAAAGAAACTGTAGAACATCTACCGTGTTTGTAAATCGAAAAAATATACTTAAAATCGAAGATTGAGATCAACTTTGTAAAATATACTGGATAAATAAGTAAATACATTTGCTGGTACTTGAAAATAATGCTAAAGCTTATTTTGCATAAAGTAAACAGCAAGTATTAATACATCAAGGTTCAAGCTTTAGACGAATATTTTTACAAATGTCGAAGAGCGCATTTAACCCTACCATGACGATTTTGAAACCCTTAGTTGCCGCTTGCAGTAGCTGCGGTTGTTGATCTCTTTGTGGGTATTAGCTATTGTATAAATTGTCGTTGATAACAGGCTCAAGATGTTCTAGCAGTTTCAGATAAATATTTTTTGAAATATTGCAATTTAAATGCAAAAAAAATTTACGAAATATACAAACAAAAGTCTTTATCGTTAAATAACTTGAAAAAAAAGTACAAAAGTTACAAAAAAAAGCTTAGAAGGTAAAAAATATTTTGCTGACAACAAGCTTAATTTTTTCCCCGAAACTTTTTTCTGTAACTTAATTATTTTTCGTGTTGTTTAATAAAAAAGAATTTTTTTTTTTGAATTAAAACAACAAATGTTATATTTGTATTACTTTTATATATTTTTGTATAATTCACTTTTTGAAAAAAAAATTTCAAAAGAAAGATTAATTGGTTTACATGTATTCGATCTATTTGTTCATCTTCAGAACATAAAGTTAAAATAAAAAATTTTACAGGTTTATATATTGTTTTCTTATTATGTAATTACAGGTAGTAAAAAAACAAGTCAACAACTTGTCAATATTTTATTAAAAATACATATTATTTTACTAAAACTATTTCTATTTACATTCAAGGTCAAATGGATAAAAAATATTTAATAAATTTATTTTTTATTTTTCCAAAATTTTTTAAATATATCGATTCAGGTGTAATTTGTATAAATAGCTATTATAACTACATATTGTCAAATTAATTAAAATACATGTAAGATGTAAGTCGTATGTGAAAAGCTAAAAATATTAGAAGATGAAGATTTAAACTTGTATAACTTCCAATGACCCTAATATTGAAATGTTAATATCATCTTTATTTCAATAGCTGAATTAAAGAAGATGAGATTAGGCCATTTTGGTCGTTTAACAATATATCAGAACCTTTTTTGTGTTAAAACATCTCTAGTGACTCTAGCAGGTTGAGTTTTTGTATTTTTCGAAAAAAAAAATTTCAAAAATAATTTTTCCGAAATTGCTAGAACTTAATGAGCTTGTTGACCTAAATAAAGTTAATTGCAAAGCGGCAAGCATTAATTTTAGTTCCCGTGGTAAATTTATCAGTTTTTGTACTGAATAAAACATAAAAAGAAACATCCGATCGAAGAAACTTTCTTTTCATCATTACTCCGTTAATTTTTATGCAAATGACTTGAAACTTTTTTCATTTACTAGGTTTTTTATAGTACTTTAAAAAGTATATGATATACTTTCACAAAAAACGTCAAATTTTTCTATTATTTGACGTTAAATACTCGGAACTTCAATCACCAATAACTTGGAAAGTATTGATTTTTCGAAAAATGTTTCAAAGACACTTTTTGCTTAGAATTTATTCCTGTATCGTTTCCCGTTGTCATTTTCAGCATTAATTTTTCCACCCAATGTTTTTAACTTCTTTAAGTAAGCTTTAAACAATGCATCCGCACAGTTTTTATAAAGATTCATCGACTGTTCTTGGATTCCGAGGTATAAATCTTACGGCTTTCCACTATATCTTAGAGAGATGAACTTAATAGATATCTTAGATAGATTGAATATAATAAAACAGCTTTAATTGTATTTACGTGATGTATGCAAAGAAAACGGGAAAAAGGTGGGGTATCATTATTTAAACTATGTGGTATACAATTTAGATTTTCGTCTCATTTGAATGAAGTTGTATGTATGTATGTGGTAGGTTTATGATAGAGAGTGTAAGCAGCACTATACAATGTAATATTTACAATAATAGGGGAGACCAACAACACACACAGATCTTACCCAACTAACTTCATGTGTATAGTACTAGATACTATAGATATATACAGCAACAGTATCAACTACTTCAAAGTAGTCTGGCATCATTATAAGTGCAATAAATAAATAATTACAAGGAAACAGAGGAGGCTCTCCTCTTTATTCTGGATATACATATAAGTATATTAACGTTATATCAAATATATTTTAATTTTACAAGAAATAATTATCACCATTATTATACTTAAAATTTCGTTTGTCTATAATATGTAGGTCATTTTGTAAGAATTATCTTTGTACATATAATCTTTTACACCATTTTTAAATCTTGTGTATATATGAAGTATACAGGGCGTTCTGTTATTGACTGCAGATCGTTATCCTGCAGAATAAGCTCATAAAGACGAAGGAAAAAGTTATTTTCCATTTTTCGATATGAAGCCTACTTTGCGAGATAATTAACAAAATAAATTAATATATCTTTAGCGAACCACAGTTCAATAACATTTTGAATGAAACCAATAAAACACTACTTAAAGAGACGATGTGTTTTATCATAGTGGAAGGCGTCTCTAAATGCAAAATTATTACAAAAAATCTCTATTTGGCTACTTTTGTTATTATAAACTAGCGACCCGCCCCGGCTTCGCACGGGTGCAATGCTGATACTAAATACACTACAGACAAACTGTGAACGTTGTATATACAAACATAGCGGCCCGCTCTGGCTTCGCACGGGTATAAAATATAAGGCCTATGTGATTAAAATTGATCCAGTAGTTTTGATTTATTCATTACTGCCCGTGGCCCGCACGCGTTAAATTTGGAGTAAAACAATGACCTTTTCAATGTGTACATTATTTTGATAAAACTCGTAGGGTTCAGCCTGCGTTTGCAATGTATGCGGAAAAAATGTAATTATTTACGAAATCACATTAGAAATCTCAAAAATAGCAGTACTTCTCCACTATTTAATGGATGTTATTATACATATAAAACTCTATCTATTAAAAAAAACCGCATCAAAATCCGTTGCGTAGTTTCAAAGATTTAAGCATACAAAGGGACATAGGGACAGAGAAAACGACTTTGTTTTATACTATGTAGTGAAGCTAACCCTTATCGTGCGAATATCACATACGTTAGACATATATTTGGCAAGACGGACAATTGTCCGTTTTGATAAATATATGTTGAGATACACATACACCGAGACAAACCAACGTGTGTATGTTGTGTGTTGAAGTTGTAAAGTGATACAATGTTTAAGATTTTGTGTTCTGTATTGTACAATTTATTTCCCCCTTCCCCGTACCTATATTAATATATAAATTGATACCTCCCACATCTAACTGGCTATTGATGATTTATTTTTTTTTTTTCTTTATAAATAATAACAACAAAATATTTTTTTTAGTATTCACTACCCAATTAAATCAATTATTGTTTTATGATAGTCTCCTCTAAGTGACACCTACTGCATAGGCACATCTCCCGAATCTCCCGGATTTATTTAGAAAATATGAGCCGCTAACGATTCTAAGCCAATTAGAATCGTCCGAAACTCTATTTTTCAGAGCTTATATATTTATTGCCAGCTCTCCCTTATATCTAACGTACAAGGTGGAATATATTCAAGTTGTAGTAGTGACGTAATGATATACAGTCGTACTATAAATGATTGGAAATACCAAACTCGACTACAGCTTTATCATAAAAAGCGTTGTTTAACACGAACCTCACAAATGGCGTTATATCACGCGTCTATTGGTATGAAGTTAATTGAGGTTTTGATACCATGCCACATACCATATACCATATACCATATACCATCATATACATATACTATACTCTACTCCTACATTTAATACACAATGCTAGAGTATTAACTTCCACTGTTGTTGTTGTTCTTCTTTTCTATACGAGTTACTATTGTACCATGGATCACAATATATAATTATATTTTAAGAAGCCATTTTAAAACAAGTGAAATTTACAAAATTTAAAAAACCCCCGGCAAATGCGATTTATTCCTTGTAAACCAATTTTTGGAAACTTAGGAATAAAATGTTCTCAATCGAGTTGGTTTGACCGTTTAGGTTCTACGATGCCACTGAGAAACACACGGACGCACAGATAAACACTTTAAACTAATAACACACCTTCTTAAATCAATATCAAAGTGATGCTCAACGGCATCAGATGAGATGAAAAGGATATTTAGAGAGCTATGATTTTTTTGGGACAAATTTTTGGAAATATTTTGACTGAAATTCAAATATTTGAGTTGACTTTGTTCTTTTAGAATTATTGTTTTGAATTACCTAATTATTTTACCATTTCACTTTTGGAAATGAATTGAGCAAGGTTTGTTTGACCATTCATGTCATTGCAAACTGAATCGATTTTGAAGATCATCGCCAATTTTTTTGAATCATAGTTAAGAACACTTTCAGTTAAATTACCTTTCCAATGAAACCAAAAAACTTAAAATCGGTTCATTCGTTTAGGCGCTACGATGCCACAGTCAGACAGACACACACACATAGCGGTATGTTATTGAACTTAAAGAAAATGTGACCATATTTTTGTCTTGCCGAACTCACAATCGTGGTCTTTCAAAAGTGATTTTACAAAGAAATCGAGTTCAATTTCCCGAAGGATGTGCTTCGCTAAGAAAGATACAATACTTTACCTAATGTATGTTAGTTACACCACGACTTTTTGTAGTATCTTAATGTGTTATTGTTATAGCTATAGCGTATAGTTGGGTTCTGTTATATACACATGCGTGTAATTATAATTCATTATAATAAATATGATAAAGAAACACAACAAAATCATATGTTATAAAACTTTTAGTTTATAAAGTAGATATTTTTAATTATTTCATCAAATTATTATGTATACAACAAATAGGTATACATACATACCTGTAATTATTATATTTATTTTAGAAAGTAAAAAAAAATTTAAGCATCGCACAACTTCTATTCTATTATTGTGTAAAAAGCAGTTTGGAAGTTTTATTCCATTTATATGATAACTGCTCATCTAAATGGTATCCACTTCTAGAAACTGAGAGAATAGGGAATATTCATGAAATTTAAATTTGGTTCAAATATTTTTCTTCCGTAACTTTAATGACTGGACATTTCAACTAAACCATTATTTTATTAATTAATATCTTTTTAATTACTTAAAACTAATTAATATAAGTACAAATTCAGTAAAGGCATTTAAAAATTTCTAAAACGGAAATTCAAATTTTTATACGGACGTGACATCATAATACGGGCTTGTCAAATTTGTTGGTATACTGTATGATATTAATTACTTACATTTTATATGGTATTTCATTAAATTATATTATTCTACGGCTTTTTATTAGAAAACTTAATAATAACGAGTGTAAATTCTGTGTTGTAAATTCATAATTATACATAGAACTGTCACCAATTGACACGTGTTACTTATACGTGTTCAACAGAGAGCGCCAGGAAAACTGCGTTTAAATATCTCAAAATTATAATGTATTTTAAATATTTTTTTAAACTTAAATAAAGCATTTTTAAGCAGTATTTATATTTGTTATAACCCTTTTATTCACAGAATAATGTTATTCAATTAGATATACCCATAATATCTGTAATATTAATTGATTTTTATTATTTCTTAACTTTTTTAATATTCACTTAAATTATTATATAAATTTATTGAGGGTAAAAACTTTCATTTGAAAGAAAAAAAAAACTGTACTAACACACCTATAGATAGAAATCACCCTATCATAATTTTACTAGTTAAAAAAGACTAACAAAAACCGCCAAGACATACCATCCAGTTTTTTGTAACCTGGTTAGATGGTATGCACTGTGTATCACTTTGAGTGTATCTACCCTTCGCAAATTTTCGGCGGTTTTAGCCCCCGTTTGAGTGTTATTCTTCTCTTAATTTGATCAGTTCACAAAGCTTGATGAAGTTTGATTCAAGGAGGGATATTGATAAGGCCTCATTTTCGCCTAAGAATAACAGTTCTGTATAAAAAAAGGTTGAAATGTTACTTTCCTTCAAGTAATATTAAATGACTCCTTTCAGAATGTACAAAAGAAAACATCGCATCGTATGACTTTTTTTCGTTAGAAGTTAGGGGCCCTTTTCAGGCCATTTGACATTTTGACTCGGCTAGTATATGACATATGAATAAAGAGTTTATGTAAATCAGTTTTTATGAATACATAATGGCTTAATTTTTGCTTTGAAGCTTGAATCACAACTTAAATCTTTCTCTACTACAAAATTATAGGGTGGCAAGACATAAAGTGAGATACACTGTATAATGAACATGTTCTAAAAAACTTTATTTATTTCGATCGAAAGCCGTTAATATTTTTTAACTTAACTTCTCTCCTTTCATATAAAATAGGTACTATCACAATATATTGTTATGGTATGTATAAAGTACAGCGTGTTTCAGTTAAGTCGTTATCTTTAATTTTTACAAGCTTGTTCCATTAATCTTATGTGTCGGGAAAAAAAACATAACAATAAGTTTATTTCAAATTTTCTGTAAGTAACAACAATCTTCATGTAGTTGGCTCAATTACATATGGACTGGTCATGATAGATATGCGATCATCATAATTGTTTGAAAGTATTTTTACTATATTTCAATATAAAACGGCCAACTTCGGTATGAGGTTGTCATTATTTGAATTTTGTTTTTCAGTGCAGCCAATAATAAATGCTACAATGCTATTATGGTTATAGCACGTATAAATGCAATATGCACTTATCTTGCCTGACCTCGCTTTACTGCGATCAACTGTTTGTTCGGAAACTTTGCAGCTTTATGGTATTATCTCTATGAAAATAACCACCACTTATTTTGTAACATCATAGCCATAAAGCAATTACGCCAATTTGTTTGTAGAAAATAAAACTATATTAAAGGGTAAAAATAAAAAAATAAAGATATATTCCTACTGGTATTCGAAGATACTTTTTTCACTTCACTTTAAGTATGATATATAATGTTACCAAGTTTCATTTACTGGTTTTCCCCAGGGCGTTTTTAGTTTGAAATTGAATATTTAATCAACTAAATGTTTAACCCTCTAAATTAGATATCAGAGATTTCTTCCGTCTTAAAATTTGTAAAATAAAGATTATTTTTTCAATAGAATCCTAACCAAATTAAATATCGATTTTTTCCCCAATTTTCTAGATCAATTTTGTATCATATAAATACGTATTTTAAGTACCATGTATTCATTATCAATATGAATTATTAGCTAATCGAAAGCAAAAACAATCAAGGATATACTATGGAGTTCGATTTCTACCAAATCTATTGAGATCTTGAAACTTTGTCGGTTTTTTTATGAAGAATTATTTAATAATTTAATGTTTTCCTCTATTTATGACGACATACAAGTTAAAATTAACCATTCAGTGATCTAAAAAGTCAAGGTTAAAGTTAAATAGCTAATTCTTTAAATCGACAACTTTTGTATTTTTGCTTAAATCATTATTTTAATTTGGTTGCTGTTATAGAAAATTTCTAACACCCGGTATAATCTAACCAAAGTATAAAACATATTCTGCTACCAATATTTATGCATCATCCTGTACATTCTTATGAATAGCTATATGAAAAACGCAGACACACGATATGAACGAATGAAATGACGATATTCTATAGCTCTAAATTTTTAATAATTGAATTAAAAGAGTGTATTTTTTTAATGAAATATTGTGAAAAAAGGAACAGTATTATAAAAAAGTTTCTCTCATAAAAACGAAGCTATCAGCCAATATATTTTAATTTACAACATAAATCGATTCTCGTCTTGTAACCATGTAAAATGTTGATAAAAAATGGGTGCGGAATTTTTGATATATATATTTTTATATAAAAACGTTTTTGTGTATGTATGTAGGTATCTTTCCAGAAATTATTTGCAGATTCACATTTCATGATCCTTTATGGTGTAACAAGATATAACCAGAGAAAAATTTAATTAACAAGTTAGAATTTCATTTCATTTCCGTTTTATACTTAGGAGAAGGTAAAACGTAAAATGTGTCGTTTTGAGTTTCCCTAGTGTGCTGTTTTGAGCTACCCCACTACTTGGACGATTCTTGGAAATCTACTCGTGCGACAATTTAGAAAAAGATGTAGCTCCATCAAACCTCTTTATCTACGCATGTATTGATTTATAACTGTCGATTGAAGATTGATTCTTTTCAAGTTTGAACATCGTAAATTTTTCATAGCCATGGTAAATTTAGCAAAAGTTATTGTGATCATAAACAACTCATTTTCTGAGCACCAAGATTCTATATGTGACTGACACTACATTTGACCCAAAATTTTAGCGATACTACAGAGCAAAACGTGACTGACACTACCGCCTCTTTGGATTGCCAAATGTATGTATTTTGAGTTTTATTTTAAAAGAAATATTAAAAATTAATATTATAAAACACAAAAAAAGAACTTCAATATCATTTTAAAGACATAAAATCACCCATTAGCTAATTAAACTGATGATGAATGCATGATAGTCGAAATACGTATTGACATAATACAAAAATTAATTTCAAAATTGAGAAAAAAAAAACGAAATTTAATTTGTTTTAACAGCAATTGCAGAAATTTAATTTGAATATGTAGTTAAATACTTTACTAGCAAGAATATTTAATTGTCGATACCCATCAAGAGCATTGAATGGTAAAAAAAAAATTAATTTTTTACGAACTAAATAAAAATATCAAATACCATATGATTGATATGTGTTTACTTTAGCATTATCGAACCAATTTCGTTTTCACTCGTCCAGTTTATTTAATCCAAAAATCACAGCATTAATAATTACATCAAACTTTTAATATTTAATCCTTGTATTAAAATAACAAATTTTTATTTTATTTTTATACAAATCAGTATATATAGATTAAGCTTTATGTAATACTTTGCAGTAAAAGTTGGGTATAACGTGTCATCAATCCGAATGCGATTTGATGCTTTTAACAACATAAATTAAATCTGTTGAGCTGTAAGAAACCATATGTACTTACCCAACAGCGCCGGTCCATGAGCAAAGCAAGTGGAGCGCTCTAGGCCCCAGGTAGCAAGAGACGTCAAAATGTGAAAAACAACTTCGAATTTTAAGTGTTGGTTATTGAAATACAAGTTAATTTTTGGAAAAAAAAGACGTCGCAAGACGATCTCACTCTACCATAATTTGAGAGTTAGGCCAGCGCTTGTACCGAATACTGAATAACGGGAACGCCATCTATAGTGCCGAGTTCTGAAACGTTACTCACGAATTAATCTCGTTTCGAATGGGATCACCTGTTCAAAGTGTTTTATTTTTTGTATTTCTCTAATACAAATACTGGGGAATGGTGTCAAGGAAAAATGAGAGAAGCCGTAAATAAGGTTTTTCCCAAAAGGACCTTACGTCGGTCGGGCAGCTGAGATTTGCCAATTACCATACGCGAGTTTTCAAAGCAGAATTTCTATATCCAGAAGTGTCATTAAACCACGTGGTAGACAGCCCTTAGCGAGTCTTGGTTTCGGAATAACATCCAAAGCGGTTCGTAAATATGCATTAAAGTTCGCAGAACATCAAAAAATTAAACACAAATTTAACAGAAATATAGGAATGGCTGGTCAAGACTAGTTTCATCGCTTTATGGAAGATATTTAGGTTACATTGGCTGTCCACGAAGGACACACTTATGCTATATAGCCCATTGTGATACCATATATGTGTTTTACTACCTTTCCGCTGATAATTTCCTTTATTAGCTCCTCAATTTCAGAGGCTGAGTGCACCTCCTTCATGCATATACCATGCACTGCACCAGCCATTCACAACTATTAATTAAATTAATTTTGTTGAGACGTCGGGTATCAAACCCGCTACCCTAAGCATACCGCTGGCGGAATTGGTACCGGCTTAACAAAGTGAGCTAATAGGGCGACATCGCTTTATGGAAAGAAATAAAGAATTACGTATTCTGAAACCAGAACGATTGTCAAAAGCAAGGATTGGCGTCCTGAATCTCTACTAGAACTTAGTAAATTACCTTCGCTGTAGATTTTTAATTTTCATATAAATCTACGCAACTTCGTACATACCATGATATAATTAAATCAATTATAAATCAAGCAAAAAAAAAAAAAAAAGTGTATGTACAAGCCGTTAAACTCGCATTTCATAACAGAGTTGGTTAATTCAAAACGGTATATATACGCTTTTAAATATACGTTCATTCATTTCTTTCCTATAAATGGTGACGATGGCAGCAGAGCGAGCTCTGGTTTGTATAGAACAAGCAAAAAAAAATCACGAATATAATGAATGGAATATAACGTTACGTTAATTAATTAACAAATAAAACTTTTTCGAAAGAAAAACTTTACATTTTCAGCTTCATCTGAATAATAAATTAACACTTTATTTACGTATAATTTAAGTGACAAATGCAAAGTTGCTAAAACATTTTATATTTATAACTTGAAATAAATATTATATAAGAAAGAAAATACACTACCATGTGTCTTCAATTTATGCCCCACGTTGTTTAAAATCATTTCCATAGCTTTATTTTTTATAAATAATTATGATAATACTAGTTCGGTCTATGCTGAATTCCGCAGTGCGGTAACGTGTCCAAAAACAAGCCAAAACCATGATGGACAGGCCAGACCAGATGAACCATTTTAAATGAACAGAGACGACTATAGTTATAATATTGATTATTGAAGAGGGATATCTATATTATCAAATTTATAAGCATCACTTACACACAATATATTATATATTTTTGTAGTTTCGTGGTATTGTAAAGCTAAAAATAATTCATTACTTGACTACAAAGCATGTATTTGGTTTATATGTATCAACCGTCCAATAAACCAAAACTTTTTTACAACACTGTAGGTTTACAAATACCTTAACGTGCATGCCATTTGACATGTTGTTTGAAAGAGAACCAATGGTTTGGTCAAGATTTTGTTATGACTTTCACTTACTCAATTATCTCATTTTCTACCATAAGAGCCAAAAAGAACAACTTTATTTGAAAAGTAGTTCTTTTATAGTAAACACTTTGTTTTAACTCTGTTTTCACAGAAATAGTTACTATAGACTTTTTATTAAATACGGTAGTATGATTTTTCTTGGAAATTGAAATGAATTGAAATTACATTTGCTATTTAAATATGATGAATGGAAAATATCACATTATTTTTCATTCGTTATTTAGGTCAATAAAGTTAAGACTAGCTAGTTAAGACGAACGTAAGATCAATGCATGTACAATTAATTTGCTCAGTTTATTCAAGTAGAATTTAAAAAAAAAAATTCGGAAAATTGTATAAAAATGTAGAAAGTTTTTCTAAAAATACGAAAGACTGAGTTGCTTTAATAGTCAATTTAGATTCTAAAAGGTGAAGAATAGAATAACGCTTTAAAATAGAAAGTTGATTTCCATAAATACACTAACATTTTTTCTCGAAAATCGTTAGCTTTCACAGTAAAATATATCATTATTGCATTTAATCGAATGAAAACACGCTTGCTACAAAAAAACCTTTAGCCAAAAGTTATTAAGGACAACAGAAGACATTCACCTGTTATTCAAATCAATAAACTCTAAGCATATTTTTTTTCGATTAATTACAAAATTTTAAGTCGAATTTCCTCCGAAAACAATCGATTTTCGAAAAAATGTTTTAAATAAAAACCTTTTTTTGAGGATCAACTCCTTAATTTAAAATAAAAATTTTTAGGATCTAGGTTGAGTATCAAAGTAGCTCAGAGAACTAGGTGAAATCTGATTTCAGCTTTACTAGGTGAAACATGATGGCGGGCTATCTGCCATAATAGATGGTCTACCCTGTACGTTAAAATATGAAATTAAATCTTATCTTTTAGTTGATAGGAATAATAACAATAAAAGAAAGCAATTTGGTTTCCAAAAGAATGTTGAAAATAATTTTCCGAAAAAAATTGATATTATTTCTATAATACATGAACAAATTATTTAAATTTTCTTACATATAAATTTGTAAAACAATTCTGAAACTGACATATAAATTTATTATAATATTGTCGTTGAGTTCTTTGCCACAGATATCTCCAAATTATATAATATATAGAAAATATGCATAGTTATATCGTCGTTCGAAAACTATTTAATTTATTTTAATATTGTAATTCTATATAAAAATTCATTCAGTTAAAAAAATGGTCTACATACACGAACAATTCAAGGTACGAGATCAAAACGCAAAAAAAATTTTATTTTGGAATTTGATGAAACTCGGTGAACTCGGTGGATTTTGACCCAAAAAGTTTAAAAATCAGGTTAAGTTAATGATTGGATGCAGAGTTTCTGAAATATCGCAATATTTCGATCGATTTTAGTCCGTATCTCAAAAACTATTCGACCAGGCAACAAATGCACCCGATTTTTGTACTTTTTGAGACAAAATCTCCTTATATACTGGGTTTTATCGAAATTGGAGATAACAAGAATTTTTCGACTTTTTGGAATTTTTTTAAGGGGTACGTACCCCTTTGAAAAAATCGGGAAAAAATTTTTGCTTTGGAATTTGATGAAACTTGGTGGAGGGGGTAATTTTGATCCAAAAAGTTTAATAATCAGATTAATTTAATGATTGGATTCAGTACTTTGTTTATCAAAATTGGATAAAATTTCGATGTAATAGAGCAAAATTAAATATTTTGAATTTTGATGACGTCATCAAGTTCAAAAATTCGATTTTTTTAATAACACAGGCAATTTTGATCCGATCTTATTGGAATTTTTTTTGAAACCCACCAATTTTGGGAATTCTTTTCAGCTGTGATGTCAGTTTTTCGCTAGTTCTCACTTATGTGCTTAATTCCGAAACCAGACCTCCACATTCTTGAAACCTATTAGTGCTAGGTTAATTTTGACCACAAATTTGAAAAAAATGGCCCAAATTTAGTAGGATTACATACTTTGTTTATCAAAATTGGATAAAATTTCGATGTAATAGAGCAAAATTAAATATTTTGAATTTTGATGACGTCATCAAGTTCAAAAATTCGATTTTTTTAATAACACAGGCAATTTTGATCCGATCTTATTGGAATTTTTTTTGGAAACCCACTAATTTTGGGTCATTGCAGAGTTTCTGAGATATCGCAATATTTGGATCGATTTTAATCCGTATCTCAAAAACTATTCGACCAGGCAACAAATGCACCCGATTTTTGTACTTTTTCGGTCAAAATTACCTTATATACTGAGTTTTATCGAAATTGGAGAGATAAAAAATGTCATTATTAATAAAATACCGAAAAAAAATTTACCATTTTCTGAAGTACTAGAACTAGAAAAATATTGCAAAACAAATAAATTAAAAAAATACCAATCGAAAACAAGTAAAAGAAAATTTATATGGCACGAGAAACATAATATTGTATACGTTTTTTTTCTCTTATCTAAGTATTCACTTACATTTTATTGCAACCAATAAAAATAATTATACCCTTTTTTTGACATGAAACAAATAATAATAATAATAATATATATTATCATGGATTGTAAACTTTAAAAACCTTTTAGAAGTAATGAAGCTTTCTGTAATCATCAATATAAAATAACTAAATACTATCAAATAATTATATACAATTACATAATCAAATAATAAGATCAGAGAATACAGAGGAATTAGGGAAACTTGAGTCGGATGTTGTACTTCACTACAATGAAAATTCAAGTTGACTTAGAACAAACTTTAAAAAAATTGAAATGTTCTTTTTACGAAAAGAAAAGAAAATCAGAAAGAACTAAGAAATCACGTTTTCTTAGGATAATCTTTAAATCGTTCGTATACCTATTCGCACCGTGCGTGAGTTTTATTAGAGGCGTGTCCATGGTAACGATACACTACTTTAATTATAGAATTGTATGGATGCATATATAATTGTATGGATTGCATTTATGACTTACATTGAAAATTTAATATTATTGTCTCACAAATTTAAATAAATAATTATTTAATTTGACACTTTCCATAACATTAACATGTAAAGAATTTCAAATTAGTCATAACAGCCTCCTTTAACGCCAAACTTCACTGGTAGCGCTGGCATCGGTTTTTTTGTCCCTACCATGGCTACGCACACAACGAATATATTTTATTAACTATTTACATATGTTTTTAAAGACATATATTGAAATGTGTGCTACTCCTGCAAAACGAAGATAAATGAAAACAACAAAAAGATAAAACATCCGACATTTAAAGCAACCATATCATATCATCAATATTAGAGGTATGTAGAAACGCATTTTAAAAATTCAAAGTATTTTATAAAAATAAAAATTCTATAAAAAAAAAATAGAGGAATAAGGTACATCAGCATACATGAATACCTTCTCTTCTATCATCTAAAAATGAAATCAGCCATGAGTGCACAAATACAAATATATTGATGTGGGTACAACAAGTTAGCACTGCTTGTTTTTGAATATATTACTCTTCGACGCATGCTAAATGATTAGCAATTATTGAAATAAATACCACGATACTCGAAATAAAATTGTATATTAAGATATTCTATTCTGAATTTGATTCGAAAGGTACTTAACCATTTTTAGACCTTCTAATTTCTCATCATTAAAACAAATTCGATTTTGATATTTATAGAAAACCGATTCATACTGACAGATATATCACATCAGATTCCTATTGTCACAAAAGCCAAAAATTTGCCAAAAAAAAAGCCAAAAAGAATTAAAATACATTAAAAACATTGCCGTTTTTAATGGTTATTCAACCGATGTTGTAGTTTCTATCCTCCGAAAATACCAATGGCATAAAGGAATTAGGGATACAACCTCCTTTGAGAAAGTTTCCGAAAAGAAGAAGTGGAATAGAGTTATATTTAATCATCATTGTAATAACAAGATAGATAGAATTTTGAACAAGTCTGCGATTACAGTTGGTTTTACATCTCAGAAATTACAACACGCCTTGGGTCAAACCAAGGATCCAATTCTGGACGCACAGAAAACAGGTATGTGCCAAATTTCTTGCTGGAATTGTCCTAAAATTTTATTTGATCGCATATAATTTTCAAGTATTTTAAGATAAATTAAAAATTAAAAATACTTGAAGGAATTTGTGGCATATTTTTGTGATGGAGGTTTGAACTGAACAAGGGTTATTGTTTTATTTTTGAATTCGTAAAAAATATTTTGCTAACTTTATATATCCCTACGTTATGTAGTACAATACCTCAGTGTATTGAGGTATATGTAATTGTCAGTGTATTTTATTTGTAAAAAAAAAATATTTTTACGAAAATATATCGGGCATAGAACTTTCGAACCAAACTAATGTTCATGAAGACAAAAAAAAACAGTAAAGTTGTTATATTCCGAATAAATCAATTTGAATTTATAAATTTGGAAAATTCAGTGTGAATATTATCTTTAGAAATGGTGGCAGCAAATGATAACAAAAATTTTTTACCAAAAATGTTTATGTAAATGTGGCACTGACGCTGAATATCCTTTTACCGAAGAAAAAAGTAATCTTGCCACTAGTAATATTGCTTTTCATGCAAGAAAAACTTTTGCATTCAGCGTTTGCTTTTTAAAATCTCTATCTCTATTATATTATAAATGTGAAAGTATGTTTATTTGTTTATTTGTTACGCTTTCACGCAAAAACTACTGAATGGATTAAATTAAAGAATTGAAAACTGTACATATACTATTATCTGTGTAAAACATCCCTATCCCTATTTCGAGGATTATGGAAGAGAGATAAGTTGAGGAAAGGCTATATCGTGGTGGTCTTTACTCCAGCAAAAAGGGCAAATATTAGTCATAAAAAAAATTAATAAAAAATGTTACTAGCAATTTTAACCCTCGCCGCAAAGTGGTAGAGGTTGATCATAATTTTTTAGCTATTTTGAAAATAAAAAATTGAAAGTCAATGGTTTCAAATAGGCTGTATACGCTCAAGACCGGATCACGTCCAATTTTTTGTAACTCCATCAGTCCATCTAAGCGAAAGCTTGTATGGGATACTGTATTAATAGAATACAAATAGTTTTTAGGAATAGCGCAGATCTGTGTTAAAGTGGTTCGGCTGTTTGACCAAGTATGACAGTTCGAGGTCTCTTTATCACAATAAACATAAATTTAGGGTCTCTTGGGGGGCAAATATTGAATTATTTCATTTCACAATAATGTTAATTGTACAAAAATTAATTGGTGAATGACCTTCAGAAAATTTTTCATCATGAAGAGAGAATTTATTCAGATTCTGCTTTTACAAAAAAAACATTACGTTACGGCGCTTTTCAAAAAGAAAACAAAAAACTTTGGTTTTTTATGCTTTTTCGATATTTTTTTACATTTACGTCAGACAAATTGCCTAGTTTACGAAATTTTTAGATCATTTTCATACATTTACATCATACAAATTAACTGTTTGGCTAGTCACGTGACAACCGAGCCACTTTAAATACGTTGAACAAAATATTGATTACAATTAACTGTTAAAACAGGAATTATAATTAACAATCAAAAATAAAAATAAATTGTGATACAAGGGACGTACAGCACTTTACTGTAGGTATACATTACCTAATTCAAAACTCTCCCTTTTTTTTAAAAAATCAGTTAAAAATAATGAATCGTTAAAAACAAAATAATCCAATTATAAAAAACAGAATTATTTTAATCAATTTTAATTCAAGTGGATTTAAAAAAAAAATTAACATTACAAGGTTACAAATAGATACCTAAGTATATATTTAAATTTCAAATTCCCATTTCAATATGTTACAAATTTATACTATATCCCAAAAGCCTGAACAAAACTTATTTTGAAACAGTCAGTGTACAATATACACTAAAACCTATTAATTATGTAAATAGTTTACTCAAACGTTAAGGTTTATTTAAACCCAAGTGTATTTATCAACATTTTAATTCAAAATTTCTTCTATATTAAGTTCTATACAAGTTAAAGAGCGTTCGTCAAATATTGAAAGTCAAGTGCGAATAGTAATCAAATATTGAAAGTCAAGTTAATAGTTTCATTGAAAAAAATGAGCTGTAAAAGTGAATTTCCAGAAGTTAAAGATAGTAGAGATAATTTAAAGTAAGTACAAGGTAATTTTATGTTTTATCATAAGAAATTTCCTTATCAAACTAAATGTAGGTAATGTACGTACATATTAGGTTGACTACGAAATGAGAAGTATGTCTTTTTAAAACTTATATTACAATTAATTGGTAAAATAAAATGTAAAAGTAACTATAAAATTAAATTCTTTCAAGAATAAAACTTCTAAAAATACCCCTCTCGTTATGTTATTATTTTGGATTTTGGAAGAAGTGAAGGTATTTAGATTTGAAACTTAAATCCAGTTTATAATTTGAAACTTAAGTCCAAAGTTTTAATTCTAAAAATATTGATGCTACGAAACAAATTTTGGTATAGGTGGTCATAAAATCACCTTATTAGTCCATTTTCAGTTGTCTGTCTGTACGCCTGTCCATCTGACCACACGATAACTCAAGAACGAAAGCAGATATCAAGCTGAATTTTTACAGCGTGCTAATGACACAAAAAGAGAATTCAAGATCGTAAATGAGCAACATAGATCAAGGTCTTGAGTTCGTAGGATCCATCTTGTAAACCGTTAGAAATAGAACAAAAGTTTAAGAGTAAAAAATATTCCTTATGAAAAAATATACAACTTTTGCTAGAAACATTTTCTTGTAAACATCAGTGTGAGGGCGCAAATTGTATAGAATGTATTATATGGGAATATCAGTTATGTATGTGTGACATGTATGTATGTGTAATGTGACATTGTAATCATCACTGTCTATACATATTTCAATAATTAACTCAGTCAAATATTTGTTTTCACTTATTTTTATTTATTTTTGTCCAAATAATTTCATATTTTGCAATATTAATGAAACGCCCTCTAATAATTATAACTTGATAAATATTGCCATATAAATCATTTATAAACTTATAAACTGTACGAATGGTTGTTAATTGTTTAAGGGTAGTTTTGTAAATGATGATTCACGAGTTATCCCCCGTAGGCGGTAAAAAATCATTTACCCCTTCAATAAATTTAAAACTTTATGTATAATAAAAATATATAGCTTTATATAATATAAAATATACCTTATATAATAAAGCACATAAATTAATTGCTATAAGATATTTGACTCCATTCTCATTTTAAAGAGTTTAATATAAAGAGTGTTTAATGATGTTTTTGTGGTTATAAATTTTTGAAAAAGTTTCCAAAGCTGCTTATAAAAAAAATATGTATATTTAACTATATTTTTAATTAAAAATTATATAAAAAAAAAAACATTTTTTTAATATATAAAAAACTTTAATTCCATTACTTCGGTTATATAATTAAAATATAATTATGAGCTTAAAAATATAACATTAGAAAAAAAATCCTTAGATGAAATCCTTTTTTGCAATACCTTAACGTTTATAATCTATACATTAAATGATTTTTAAAGAAAAAAAAGTAGCAAATTAAATTCTACGGGATCTAAATTTCTTAGCTTACTTTCCAGAGGTCTTTAACGATAGTAAATAGCTTTATAAAGTTTATTGATTCTAATCTCGCTCCATGCTATCCGGTGAAATTTTTGATAACAAGTTTTTATAACAAACTCATTTAATATAAAGGTAGATGAAAAATAAAATTCCTTAGAAAACTTTTTTAAAAGAAGGAAAAATAACTCATAATTACTCTTATTATGTATGTTACTACTCGTTGTTAATTTGGTGACGATGCAGACACTACAAAAATTGATCTTAGAATTTGGGGCATAAATCGAAATTTATTTCGAAATATTCCAGAGATGCATAATATTCCATTTATCCTCTTTGATAATATTTATATTTAATGAAAAAACGTGAAAAAAGCTAAATTTTTGCTATCAATTACTGTCTAAACTATTCGGTTTACAAAAAAATTGTTCTCTTTTTTATGAAGAACAACTTTCTAATTATCCTAATGTTTCTCCTAGCATCATTAGAGTGAGTTTTTAATTATACTAGAAAACTTAGTTCGAATTCAATACCAGTATAAGATTTGTGCTTTTGAAATCATCTTTTTTCGTTTAAAGCATTTTCCTAGATTAAACTTATTTTCGAATTTGACGTATATGTCAAGTTAAAAAAAAACAGCTTTTATATAATCATTCTTTCCTTCATCAGTCATTTTACCAAAAAGTAGCCTAAAGTAAATGAATCTTATAATTTTCCCTGTATTATGTGAACGCCGTTTTCTGATTATGATATACCTAAAAACAAATGTACCGATTTTAAAAATTATTTCATCTTTAGAAAGCTACATTATCAACGAGTAACATAGACCGTAGTTTATTTTCAAAAATAATAGGTTTCCATACCAAAAACTAAAACCCTTGAAGTTGTAAACAAAAGTGGTTATAAGTAAGAGCAAAAGAAGTGAAGTCTATAACGTGGTTATCTTTGTTTTCATTCTATAGGTAAAATTTCTCAGCGAAGCGGATGAGAAACTGCTAGTATTAAATAATTCTATTGACTTACTAAGAATCATCACTCTTGCCTCAGTTTTTTTTTACCGTAGGCAAAATTAAATGAATCTTATAATTTTCCCTGTATTACGGGTAGACCATTTTTCACACTAATTATATACAGAGAAAAAAAGAAAAACACTACAGGGACCGATTTAAAAAAATTTTTCACCTCTAGAAAGCTTGGCCGTATTTTATTTTCTTAGGGTCCTCATCAATAATTAAAACGTTCCATGAAATTTTGAACAAAAACGAAGCGAGCCTATAACGCAATAGTCTTTAGTTTAAAGTTGAAATTTCCCAGCAGGTCGGATGGAAAACTGCTAGTATTGAATATGCTTATATACTTGCTAGGAATTCATTGTATGAAAATAAAGTGTTAACAGAGTAAACTTACCAAATAAAACAGAAAAAAACTATCACTTAAAAAAGAAACTTTTTAACTAGTTTGCTCCAAAAGTTCATAAAACTCACTTTTGTTTATTCCACATGTTTATAACACACCACAGTTGCTAATTATCACTGCATTATCACTGCACAAGAAAAATAAAAACCGAACTTCACCCAACAATATGTTGTATTAGTCAACAACAACAACAATCAAAACACTAAAGGACAAAAATAAACACGTAAAAACTTTAATTTTACGTCACACTTGTATACCCGTTATATTACAACAATCGCATGTAACGTATACACGGTTGCATACCGTGCTGAGATTCAAACTAATGCTGTTTGTTGTAACAGTCGTCATATTTTTAGCAGGCGCAGTTGTAGTCGTGTATGGTATATGTTATATTCTATATATGAACCGAATGATAGCGAACGTATCTACCGAGCTTTTAGTGTATTGTTAGAGAGCTTATTGATATTTTATATGACTGCCAGTGATTTGTCTCGTAAAATTATTTCCACAGCAATTAAATTCTTGTTGGATAGCTCTAAGGGTGAATTTAAATATGATATCACATCACTAAAATAATATTGATGGCTAATGCTTTCAAGTTTTTTGATGATTTTATAATTTTATATTTTAGTGTATTTTTTAAATAAATTTCAAATAGGTTATGACGATATTAGCTTTTGCTCACGGCTTAGCTAACGCGAATATTATGGGGAAGCTTAGTAAACCCTCCCTGAGTATATATCCCTCCCAGTATAATCCCTCATATATTGGTACATTCTAAAATTCGCATATTTATGGTGGAAGCACAAGTAATAAATCAAAAGCATTTAGGAAAAATAGACCAGAAAAATAATGCAAAGAGTCAAAACTTCAGACCCCAACCAACTCCTCTATAGTCGACAAACTCAACTCAACGCAACTCATAATTTGAACAATTTTCCGGGTCTTGAAAATTTTCGGTCTAATTTTTCGGTATCTTTTCCGACTACCAATTTAATTTAAAAGAAAGAACTTTTACTTGGGGTTTGTTTCTCTAATGGAACGTTGGTAGAAAGTCATTAGCTTGTAAAATAACGTAGAGTATAAATATCTTTTTTTTTTCGATTTTTTGAACGATATTATGGCCAATAACCTAATTGACTTCAAATTACTTCGAATTAATTAAAATCAAAGCTTTTTGATTACTTCAAAAATCATTTTCTATGAAATTTCAATCTCATGGGAGAACAAACATTACGAAAAAATGTTTCAAACAAAAGTTGTTTATTTTACCACGATTTTATTAACTCACTTTTATATGTTCGGGTGGAATTTTGTAAATAATTTTAACCCCTAGAAGGGGTGGTTAGGGGGCAAAAGCACCACTAAGCACCATATACCTTTTGACCTAGAGAGTGAAAAAAGCTTAATCCCAAATTTTCGTACTTCAAATTAATTAAAATCAAAGCTTTTTTATTACTTCAAAAATCATTTTCTATGAAATTTCAATCTCATGGGAGAACAAACATTACGAAAAAATGTTTCAAACAAAAGTTGTTTATTTTACCACGATTTTATTAACTCACTTTTATATGTTCGGGTGGAATTTTGTAAATGATTTTAACCCCTAGAAGGGGTGGTTAGGGGGCAAAAGCACCACTAAGCACCATATACCTTTTGACCTAGAGAGTGAAAAAAGCTTAATCCCAAATTTTCGTTAAAATCGATGCTATAAGTCAAAATTTAGAGATTTCGAGATTTGTTCTCGTTTACTAGAAAGACCTCTTATTAGCAAATTGACCTACCCCATAATACGTTACTTCTGTACGGTAAGAAAGAAATTTACAAAAATTAACAACTACGTAATTAATATTACACTTTTTTATTAAATTTTTGTTAGATTTCAGTTCATGTTAAGTATTTTATTTTTCGGCAAAAAAAAATCAACGCTTTTTTTGAAATTTACTATCCTAGTTGGTGGAATGCTTCTCAATATCCAAAAAAAAAAATCAAATTTCACCAACACATAATTTTTTTAAGGGGACCACGGGGACCACTGGCACAAACACAATCAATCATGCTTAAAAAAATCCATAAACATTTTCGTCAGAATATGCCACATACAAAAAGAAATCCTCTTCATGATGATCACTGTAAAGAGTGCCCATTGTAGTAGACGTTGGTGGTATCAAATTATTTACAAAAAAGAATAACGCATCTTCGGGTCTTAAATGTATACGCTTTCTTATCAAAAAATAAAATTGGCCAACCGTTAAATCCGATGGCACCAAATACTTTCGTTTATCTAGATCACCAATATGTGTTTTTGGTGCTTTCTCAACAATAACCGGCACTCGATCTGGATATTTTCGTCGTATTTTTTCACCTTCTGCTTTTCGTTTCTCAAAACTATTTTCTTCTTTATATATAAAATTCATTGTTTACGGTTAAAAATAAATAAATTTGTTTATAAAAATAATAATTAAATTTTTATTTCATTTTTTGTACTCGAAATAAAATTGACATATTCATAAATTTTGTTTTCATCTAAATAAACCAAGGTAACCAATTATTTTCTGCGTATTTTGGATGGCAAGGGTGAAGGAGATTTTTTTGTTTTGACGTTAAATCTCCAAATTTGTTCATTCACCGATTAACGGATTAGCCATGGCTTCAGTGAGGTCGAGTTAGCATATATCTGCGGGGTTCTTGGCTTTTACGTTCATCTTTGATTTCGTTCACTAAATAATTCGAAAAAATTTCATTTTCTAGATGATTGTGTGTTTTCTAAAGGTAGATTGTCACTAAGCAACATCATATTTTAAATAAAATGATTGATTTGTTGCACATTTCATACGACAGAGTGCACTATTGTCAATTCAGCTCTGTTCCCTCGATGCACAGTGCGAATGTCTATAAAAATATATGATTCCTTAAACATATTACTTCATACAGAATGTTCGATTTACATCTTAGCATATATATATCACGAGTATGACAGAATACATACGTTAAACAATGCATCTAAGTTAGAGGTATTATATACATGTGTTGAAGCTTCGGTATGCGTTGAGATAGTTGTAAGACGCTTGGAGAGTGGTAGTTTCTTAGTTGAATAGATGAACTACAACAGATAAGCCACGATCATACAAGTTACTTTTACAATTTCATATAGCACCTATATACCTCTTTTTTAGATGCATTGCTTAACGCATGTACTCTGTCATACTCGTAATATTTATATGCCTAGACGTAAATCGAACATTCTGTATATTTATATTATATATACATAATTTTTTTTTTTACAAAAAAATAGAGCATTTATTAAGAGCTCAGTATATATGCAAGTATAAACGTTCGTACGAATATGATAACATGATTTATAGACGTGAGATTGACATTCATCGTTTTAATATTTTCAAAAAATTGTTACTTTGTTAATACTGATACTTGAAAGATCAACATGTCATATAGTTTGACATTTAATAAAAAAAAAATTATTAAACCTGTTTTTAACTATATCATCGAAGGTTCTATTTTATTATTCGATCTACACTATCAAAAAATCAACTTTTAATGTCTTGGATGTAAAATCACTTTACTTATAATGTGTTATTTTATGTTATCTCTGCAGGAATTCGCTAACGCAGCTCCTGCGTTACGAATTTTCTCTTTTTATAGCATGTTCTGAAAAATTGAATTGAGTGGTTACCTTCCATCTCGCATTACTTACTTTGGTTACGCTAAGAACCAATTACCCCCAGAGATTGGACTTCAAAATTCATCAAGTTGTTTTCATTATTTATCCACGATTCATGATCATATATAGGAATAAGATCCTTAAATCGCTTTTGAGAACTAACTGTACATCGGCTTTTTTTTTAATGGGAATAGCAGCTATCGGTACTTACGAAGCTATGCCAAGCGCCTAATTCACTTAGAGATAGTCGGTAATTCACTAAATTTTAACTAAACTTGTATTTATTACAATAAAAGCATTAAATTTTGTGAAAATGTATAAAAGCACGTTCACACGCGTATAATATAATAAATAAAACGTATTCATTTATTTATGTACCACAATATATCTGTCTACTCTACTCTACTCTACTCAGTTCAACATAGATAAGATAAAATTATTATATTAGATACTAAATATGAAATCATTTTAAGTATATCATGTAAATTCACAACTACCAGTAAGTATTTTAAGTGCTAGGTTGTATCCACAATGCTTTATTCACAAATACGTTACACATATTTTGGCTAAAGCTAAATTATTACTACTGCTGATTTTGTTGATGTTTGGCCGAGCTACCAGTCGCAGTGCAGATTCTAGGCGAGTTAATGCCTAAATATTTTAGATAGTTTTTTATCACAATCTCTAGATTAAGGTAGATAGCAATGAAAAGGATAGCATATATGATTCATCATTATTCAGCCAACTTTTATTGATTTTGGTTTTATTGAAATCCCTTGCATATCTGCTTAACTCTCCAAACATAATATTAATTTTATATGAATTGTTAAAGAATTGTTTGTGGTCGTCATCGATTTAAACGTCAAAAACAATCAGAAGTCTGACATGTCTCATTTATATAAGGTTATCAAGACGACTTTTATGAGATAACGTGATAATGCACTTAAACTGAAGAAAATCCTTTAATATATTTATATAAAACTAGAGTGATACCCACTCGCTTCGCAGGGTTAAAAGTAAAAATTTATAAACAGTGCCCTCGCTTATCCCCTTTCTATACCACTCGAAATAATGATACGGATTGTTTAACACAGGTAAAATATATGTATGGTTTTCTATTTTTTTTGAATGTATAATAATCGTAATTATTCATTGAGTATATCAGAAAAGATGGCTGTGAAATATTTTATATTGACTATTTTTACAGAAATCTGTAATTTATGTTAATGTCAAATGACTACTTTTACAGAAATCTGTAACTCATGGTAATGTCAAATTAAATTAATTTTAAAATTTTTTTTTATTAATATATCTTTACAAATTATATCTGATGTATTATTCTGATATATTAGCTATATTGCTGTACAGTTTCATTAAAAACCATTCGCTAGTTTTAGCGTGAAAGCGTAACAAACAAACATGCTTACTTTCGCATTTATAATATATAGGGAATAAACTAAATCACTTTCGAAAACAGTATCTCGTATATTATTAATAGGAATAATTTTTTCCCAAAAAAAGTTCTTCCTGTGTTTTATTTTAGAAAACAAAAACAGAAATTCATAAATTAAACGATAATCCTTCATTTTAAACCATTAAGAAATGAGAGTCAGTCAGTCCTTTTATATATATTATTTAAATACACCCAATGGTATATTATTATAAATATACTCTTGTGCATTTTATATGATTAGTGTCCAATGTATGTGATGTCCAGCAAGCAGTACATTATCAAGTTAGGCACACACCATGGTTGGCCATGTCCATGTCCAAGAGTGTACATAAAGTCTTCTATAGCTAATAGACCACACAACAAACCACCAAAACATTTCACAAGCATTGTTACGACGTAGATATATATATATATATATATATATATATATATATATATATATATATATATATATATATATATATATATATATATATATATATGTGTATATATATATAATGGACTATGGATGGGACTATTAAAGACAATAATCCTATTTTGGTACTAGGCATAACGATGCTCAGAACTAGATCTTTCACAAAATTTACTAGTTGAAGCCACTTACATATTTTCAACTGTCTATCTTAAATAATTTTGGAGAAAATGAACACTAAAGTTTTGCCCTAATGTTAAAAAAATGTCTCAAACAGAAGTTGTTTGAGTTTTTTATAAGAAACATTTCTTAAATTTAAACTTAGGACTTGTGTCCGAGCGAAGGTTCGGTTTCAGTTTCGAACAGTTTCGGTCAAAAAATCTAGTTTCCGCATCAGTTTCGGTTTCGGCAGAAAATCTGCCGAACTTTCGACCACACCGAAACTCTGCGTTCGTGAACTATCGCGCTTCGTATTGGGCTAAGTGAGTAAGTTCGTGTCTGTTGAGTTTTCCGGCCAGTCCGGTGTAATTTTGTTGTGACTTTATATGTTGTGTTGTGTATGCGTTCTTGGATTTGGTTTTATTAATTTTAATCACCCAAACATTGAAACAACTGCCTGCTATCGCTATGATTTAATTGTGTGTAAAAAATAAGACAAAGGGTATAAAAAGTAGAAACAGACTTAATAAACGGTCTATAGATTTTTAAAGAATATGTTCCAAATTTGTGTATTGGGACTAACGCATACAATAACAACCAAAGGTGTAGTGTAAAGGAACAGTGTCCTGTATGTATGAATGTTGGTTGGCTAGAAGATAAGAAAGAGGTCAGTAATTAGTCGCGTGCCCTTATCAACCCTTTTGTCACCCATGTGCTGTCACAACTAATATAGACCAATCTACTACAATTATTAATGGTGTGTTAGATAACTTACTTTAGAGTACCTACTACCTAGTACCTACTACAATACTGTATCCAGTCCAGTCCAGTCCAGTCCAACTGTATATATTATTATTTGTGTTACTGTATATGCAAGAGCAATGCTTGCTTATGTGCGTGACTAACTTTAATGGTCAGTGGCGATTAATTATAAATTTTCCTTGTAGAATATTTTAATTTATTGCCATTAGTTTAACAAAATTTATAATTATCATGTACATATACTGAATTTTCAGAATGAGTGTGTAGGTGAAATGTTTGTACTATGTAATAATTTGATTTTTACTATCGTTTCAATAGTCAAAAAGTTAAAATTATTCTACTATTTATCTGATACTATGTGGAAAGCGCTATCAAACTGTACAGTATCATCGCGACTCGTCAAGAAGACTAGAAATAGTCTAAACAACCTGGTGAGGCACAATAAAGTCAATATTACCTGGATACCCGGACACTCTGGTTGGAACGGTAATGAGAGAGCAGACCAGCTGGCCAAACTGGGAACCACCATGGCTCCCACTCAAGAAAAGCTTGCGAGGATGCCATACCAAGAAGGTCTTAACAGATTAAGAGATGATCTGAAAAACCAACAATTAAAGCTATGGACCAGCTACGAGGGAGGGCGAATCGCCAAAAGCCTATTGGGTGAAGGAAACTCGCTCGGTAACAAAGCCGAGGAGATCTTGAAACTTAACAGAGCTGTTATTAGAGTCATCGTAGAGTTACTCACAGGGCATGATAACCTGAACAAGTTCCAACATCAGATTGGAAAAAGACAATCTCCCGCGTGTGACAGATGCGGAGAAAATTCAGAAGAAACATCGATCCACTTTCTCTGTTACTGCCCGGCGCTCATACAGCAGCGAAGGAAAAGGTTTGGTTCGGCCATAGTCGAACCAGAAGAAATTAGGAAACTTTGCGCTAGGCAAATCCTGGGTTTCAGTACATCAGTTGGTTATAATAGCCACTGAAAAGCGCAGCGGGGATAGAGTACAAGGGTCTATTTGGCTAGTTGCTCTGAACCATTGCTTCGAGGCCCGATGCTCGAGCATGGCCTGCTAACCTCCATACCTATACCCCATACCCAACACTAGGAAACATTAATTTTTATATCATGTATTAATGAAATATATCAAAGTAGACTAAGTTTAATCACAAAATTTGTAATGATTAAAAATATTGATGCTACAATCAGGTTCATAAAATCACCCAAACAGTTCATTTCCGGTTGTCTATATATCTGTCTGGCAACACGTTAACTCAAAAACGAAACGAGTTATCAAGCTGAAATTAAAAAAAAAATATCCCTTAGAGTGTTATGAAAGGGGGGTAAATGAGATCAAGAGAATTGGGGGCCTTAAAGCGGTGGTATTTACTTTTAAGCCTCAGTGAAGCGGGCTTGTCACACGCATGTTTGTTACGCTTTCTCGCAAAAACTACCGAATGAAACTGTACAACAATTTGGATAAAACTGTACAGCAATATAGCTCATACATCCGAATAACCCATGAGCTATAATTTATAAAGATATGTATATATAGAGTGTTATGGAAGAGAAATAAGTGAAATCAAGAGAGGTAGAGGCTATAAAGCAATGGTTTTTACTTTTCAACCCAGTGAGGCGGGCGGGTATTAAGCTAGTAAAGTTCAAATTCTAAGTGAACAATCCCTATTACTATCCTTGTTACAACAAGTCCTTTCCGTTTCTATTTCAACTTTTTTTGACGAATTTGATAGTTTCGAGTGTAATGAGAGTATAATTTACAATGAACAGGCTTTCGATATACCTTTTTAATAATCAGACCTAAGTTTTTTTGCAAGGTATTGTGATATTTTAATTTTAAATAAAATACGTGTTTATTGAATATAATAATAACTAACTATCTATATATTATAATTAAATTGAAGGTTGGTACAAAACCTACCGCCAATGATGATAATGCAAACGAATGATCCATGCCCAGTAAGTGGTTTGTCTATTTACAGTGTTATACACCACACTAAAGTACCAAACCCCCACACTTTTGAACCAACAACCTTTGGTTGAAATGGATGTCACACAGAGTCCTACATGTATACAGGAGTGACCAAGTGTGTGGGAAATGGATTTAAATAATTCACGTAAACGTATGATAACCAAAGGGCTATACAATTTGTTGTAAGTGCAAATATTCCATTTGGTATAAAATAATATACCACTGTTTGAGACTATTGGAAAAAATTCCTAATGCTTTTAATAATTTTTGTTTTTAATTAATTTTTCAGTATTCAAATACATATTTTATTGAATTAAGGTGACCTTTTCGTCGCCAATCAGCTGCATATGCGACCTGCAAGTTGCTCCTCAAAGAGGATATCTTAAAAAAGTCCAATCTTAGATGGAGGGAGGAACGTACTTGTGGTATTACAAGACAGATATGGTCTGAGTACAATCGTAGGCGTTCCAAAGATCTTATATCACTTCCAAGGGCCTCTATTAGCTATTGCGACTATTTCAGGACACTGGTTGGGCGGCAGGTATGCTGAACGTCTGAGCTGTCACAGTAGTGAGGACAGTCACTGAAGAAGGACTTACTTTAGGCAGCCTCTCTTTGACGGCCTCTGCGACCTCAAGTCCGTCGACGTCAAAGCACTCCTGCTGTTCTAAAACAGCTCCAAATGGCTCATGGAGTAGTGGCCGGGGATGGGCCAACCCATTTTTGGTATCAAAACGGACAATGTTAACCTTCGTCATTGGCGACGATGTTAATTTTTAAAAAAATGCACAATTTACTTCCAGCCAGCGAAAAGATCTCCTAAAATTATTTCTGTGCTAGTTCCTTTAATTCGCTATATCTTGAAAATGGCTATGAGATGGGGTCCCAAAGTCTTAGGAGCCCTGGTTTTCCAAGTATAAATTTTTGCATTTATAGTGAAAGACCCTATTAATGAGTATTTTCTATCTAGGTTATAAATTGAAATTCCAATCTCACAAATATATTATAGACTCTTTATGATCTTTATTTATAGATACAGACTTTTACTTTTCTTTGTAGGCAGTAGAGAAACATGATTATTGAGAATGTAAATTGAAAGCTGTTAAATTTTTTTAGCCATCTTGTTTTTTTAATTGTTGTAACAGAGTAGATTAATAATTGGTATGAGCTTCGTATATGTCAAATACTACTAGAAACGGTTACATAGATAGATATTACTGGGTGAGATACACTTTCATATCTTTAACATGACTAGAGATCGGATTATAAGTAAAGGAAATAGGAAATATTTCTTCATATAGGAAATAGCAACCATTTTTTAGAAGATATTTTTGAAAAATTGGGTCAAGCTTGGAAACCAAGAATTTCCAAATCTTGTCCAACTTGTCCAACAATTTTCAGCTATAATAAATTCATTTAAACTCCACGGAAATCATAAATGAATCTGATGTATTTATTGTTCATAAATAAGGGCTGACTGACCAGCCCTGTTCTAACACCTAACTGACTGACAATCATAACTGTTATTTATATGCAATATACAATCTGTATAACTTTAGTAAATTCATTTAAGTACCACGTAAAACTTAACCGTTTCGACAGCATATATCTAACTCCTATTCTATCGTTCGCTTGACTGACTGCAATATGTGTGTGTACACAACTACTATAACCAATCCTCAATTTATCAGCTGTAGTAAAATCAAGGAATTTTTTTTGGCCTGGATCTTCCATTACAACTACAAACGTACATAAGTATCGTAGGCGCTCAGGCAATTTTTACTTGACAAAATGACAATTATGAGTTGAATATCTTAGATTTGTAACCATTTATACGAGGCAATCTAGGATACGAGCTGGACACACAGAATTACACAATTCTCGTTTTATTCCATTTGGCGGCCCTGATTCTTATTGGTGATCTGAATCCGCTCTTTAATTAATCGCATCATAATGGTAGTATTTACATATTTGTACGTGTGTACATTTGTATATGTACACAACATACTACGACATCTATCGTATAGAAGGGTCGTTGGGTACCTACATAGTACCCTAGTACCTACTACCTAGTACCTACCAACTATGAATGGATTATTCAATGATAATAATGTACATTCACGTACATTTTCATTAAGTTTGTATATAATTACAATATATATCATTCAACTATTAGTAAATATGAATGTTAGAATTTATTATAGTTAAATAGTGGATGTAGACATGTAGACGTGTGTGGTTATAGAACTTTACATACATGTATGTATTAATAATCATTATTAATACATGTAGAACATATCCTTTTTACTCATACTTTCCATAAATATCTTTGTCTCATACTTATTTTGTAAATAGGAACACGACCAAAGACGTAGCTTAAGAAAATTATTTGTTTATAGTATTATTAATTAAATGTGGTAGTTGCTTGATGTCAAATTTGCCATAATACGCATAAAAATGTTAAGCTAGTCTTGAAACAATAACAAAATTTGAAAGTGAAATTAAAATTTATTAAAAAACGAAGAAGTGATAAGCATTAAAATATTGTTGCTCATATCCTTTTAGCAAAATTAAGTATTTTATATGTATTTCTATGACGATATCGGACAATGCCGTCTAGCCTATATCGTCATCTTTGTTTAATTAGGAATTTTAGCGTTCATATTTAGCATACTTCTTAAGATTTTCAAAACCAATTTCACTTTTCTGCCCGTGCAGTGAGAACTCTTTTGTTGATCGCTTTTGAAGGTCCTTGTTGGTCGCTTTTGAAGATGTCTCCTAGTTTGTTTCGGCTACTTGAGCCTTCAGTCGCACTTGAAGCATAGCTGAGCACAATCTCCATTAAATTACCATCCCAAAAAAAATAATTTAATAATAATCAAATTCGGTTAATTTGGTTAGAAGCTTCGATGCCACAACCAGACAGACACGCACACAGTAGTCCAACTTATAACACCTCTCATTTTTATACGGATGTTAAAAAGTGAATGAAAAAAAAGTATTAAGTAGGAAATGATTTTTAGTAATAAAATCCCAACAAAATAAAAGTAGAAATGATTGTAGACCTTAAAACAACGTATACTCGTTTTGGCATTCTAATCCCAAAATCAATCATCGACCGAAATTGACTAAGCTCCTACCCGAGAGGCTTATTGCACGGTATATACATATAAATCAAATACATGCTTTGTTGTCAATTAATGAGTTATTTTTGGCTTTACAATACCACACAACTACAAAAATAGATAACATATTGTGTACAAGTAATGCTTATAAATTTGATAATATAGATATCACTCTTCAATCATCAATACTCTATAACTATAGTCGTCTCTCTTCATCAAATGATGGATCTTCGATGAACTCATAATTAAATACAAATTTGGTTTTTATACCATCGAAAACCTTATATTTTTATAATATTATTATAAACTACAAGATTGTCTAAATATTTTAGATAGTTTTTTTATCACACTTTCTAGATTATTCGATATAGAAATATCATTCATCATTTTTTCAGCCAATAATAAAAAAGCCCGATTTTCTAGGAATTTTTGTAAACTTTGTTAATCAAAAAATGTATTTATAAAGTTTTATTGAAATCCCTAGTATTATTCAATCCTTGCATGTCTCCTTAACTTTGACTGTAGCTATATTCAATTCACATAATATGACATATTGTATACGACACTGAACAACATGTATAATTGATGTTAGTGTAATATTCTGTAACATATAATAATAAGCATGTAAGTGATAATTATATAATGATATACATTATTAAATAAAGTATTTTGATTAATTATCGTTACGATATAATACTATAAAGTATATATACGTATATACATATATACCTACCTACTATTTATATGGGTATATACGGGAATAAGAGTGATTTGTGTAGAATGAACATAAACAATGGGTCTTTTGATATTGAAGTTCTAAAATACACAAACCACAATATGTTTACTGCAAAAGACAATATGTGTGGTAAATAATTTGTCAAATAAAAGTTACATTTAGTACGATCAAATTATTTAAAAAATCATGGTAATAAGGAAAAAAGAGTAACGTCGTTGAAATTTATTTATGTGGTTGAACTTCGTACCGAGAAATCGACTACTCAAGGGATGGGGGGCAAAAATATTCCCTTTTCAAAAATTGCTAATATTTAATTTTATTAATAAAATTAATTACTGAAGATGATGTTGTAAGTTTTTTTTTATGATTTATTTATATATAATTTTTATTGAAAGCATTCTTCCTGGTACATAATCTATAAGTATATTTTTTATACCATGTATATATGAAACATATCAAGGTATATTATATTCAGTCCCTAGTTTGTAATGCTTAAAAATATTGATGCTACCAACAAAATTTTGATGTTCATAAAATCAAGTAATTAGGCCTTTTTAGGTTGTGTGTCCGTCTGTCTATTTATCTGTCCGTCTGCCTGTCAATACGATAACTAAAAACGAAAAAAAAAATATCAAGCTGAAATTTTTAAAGCGTGCTAAGGACATAAAAAGTGAGGTCAAATTCGTAAATGATCAACATAGACCAATTGGGTCTTGGGTCCGTAGGATCCATCTTGTAAACCGTTAGATATAGAACAAAAGTTTAAGCATCAAAAAATGTTCCTTATAAAACAATAAAAAACTTTCGTTTGAAACATTTTTTCGTAAAGATTACTGTTTACCCGTGAAAGCGCAAATTAGGCGCAAATTATTTAATATTTATTATATGGGATTATCAGTTATGTTTGTGTGGCTATCTAAAAGTGGCTACCTTTGTTTACTAACATGACGTAAAAAAAATAACGTGTGGGTAATCAACACTGTCTATACATGGTATTTCAACAATTAATTCAGTCACTTGTTTGATTTCACTTGTTTCTAATATCTTTTAATAGGCCAAGAATTAAATTAATAAATATTTACATTATAATTAATGAATATGATTATGATTATTTTGATTTGTATGCTAAAATTATTCACAAATTCATACTCAGTAAATTAAAATATATTTAATGCGCGTAATATTAAACGCATATGCAGAACACGTGAGCACATCTCTCATCACGGGACTAAAAATTACTGAATTTTAATCATCTTGACACTACTTACTAATTGAAATCGTTTTTATTTTGTAAAAAGATATTATAAATAAACACTAAATAAGTAAAAATAGTGTATATTAAAATAATAAAATAAATATACTACAACATATAAATAACATTCCAACCATATGATCTTGAACATGTAAAATATTTTTACATTATTATTGTTGGTCTTTTATTATTATGTAAAATAAAAAGACATATTAATTTTGTTTTGTTATTTAATTTGTTTGTACCACCACCAAACAATACAATTAAATAATAAATAAATAAATAAAACATGAATAAATAAATTTGCATATTATGAAGTAGGTGTAGCTTTTTATTAGTCTTTATACGTTTTAATGGATGCGATGGAGGGGAGGGATGTTTGTTTGGTCCTGTTTGCTACAATATGATAACAATTATTTATGTACATTTTTATTTATTTTTTACTGAAACAATCAACAATCATTGTTGTGGTATAATATGTTCTTGGGTGTTTTATTTTTATTATACCATGTATATGAAATATATCAAGGTATACTAAGCTTAGTTCGAAATTTCTAACGCTTAAAAATATTGATACTATGAACAAAGTTTTGGTATAGGTGTTCCTAAATTCACCGAATTATTCTTTTTCCGGTTGTCTGCCTGTCTGTCTGTTGCCTGTCTGTCCGTCTGTCATCACGATTACTCAAAAACGAAAAGAGATATCAAGCAGAAATTTTTATAGCGTGCTTAGGACGTAAAAGGTGAGGCCGAGTTCGTAAATGAGCAACCATAGGACCCATCTTGTAAACCGTTAGAGATAGAACAAAAGTTTAACAGAAAAAAATGTTTCTTATAAAAAAATAAACAACTTTTGTTTGAAACATTTTTTCTTAAACATCACTGTTTACCCGTGAGAGCGCAAATTGTATAGTATGTATTTATATGGGTATATCAGTTAAATATGTGTGACATGTATGTATGTGTAACGTGATAGAGTTATCAACACTACCTATACATGATATTTCAGCAATTAACTCAGTCAATTGTTTGTTTTCACTTGTTTTTTTTTATAAATGATGATCAAAGTGCGTACGTGCAATTGAAAAGGTGTCGACTAATGCACGATTAATAATTAAAATGTGTTAAATTTATAAATTATTCTTGTTTTTGAAACCACATAACAGCTGTGCATATTTTAAATTTTTGTAAATTATTAGGTATATTAAGGTATTGGAACCAATAATGATGGCCCTATCAATTTTTTTTTAAAGTATTCAATGAATAATTCATATATTTTTCGTGGACATGCGTAAAAACTATCAAGGCAAAAAGGCAGCCCACCTAGACACAAATACGCCACCATTTCAACGTTGGGTTTTACTTTTTAGTAACATAAGAAAGTGAGATTTGCTGTAAAATAATTTTAAAATGTTTTCTAGACATTTTATTTTTTATCTTTTCAAGCCTCCGTACAAGTTTGAGCAATAGATTCTAATACTGGAAAGTATAGGTGAAAGATTTTTCGGCAAGATACAACTATTTAAATTTTTGGTAAAATTTTGTGTGTTTTAAAATCTTCTTGAGTATAATAAAATATTTCGGTTAAAATTAAATTGATACTCGAATGGGTCTAAATTGGGACATCTTATAAAAGATTGAAGCGTTTATATGTCGTTCACATACTTGGTACACATATATAGACTTCTACAAGTGGTATTATAGTGGTTCACCACTAATTGCTTTGTCGCATCCCAGACCGTTATCTTAGTTACCCTCCAAGGGGCAACACTTTGTGGCTTTTACAATGTTCTATGCATACATACACACACACACACACGTATACAAATAAAGTACGATATGTTGAAGCTAGTCTGTACTATCTATTTAAGAAGATGAGATCGACGGCCATTCTTTATACTAGCCTGCAGGTTATCCTTATTACAGGAAGTACAAACAATATACGATGACTAATATGCATCGCTTTATAAAAATATTATTCATCGATTTACGGTGTTTGTCTCCCTACAGTATTGTAAAAAAGGTTGGTTTGTATGCACTGTACATACATATAAACCAAATACATCCTTTGTAGTCAAATAATGTGTTCTTTTTGGCTTTATAATACCACGCAAGTACAAATATATATAATATATTGTGTGCAAGTGCTGCTTATAAATTTGATAATATAGATATCTCTCTTCAATCAGCAAAACTCTAACTATACTCGTCTCTGTTCATCAAATGATGGATCTTCGATGAACTCATAATTAAATTAAAATTTTGTTTTTAAATCATCGACAACCTTATATTTTTATAATATTATTATAAACTACAAGATTTTCTAAATATTTTAGATAGTTTTTTATCACACTGTCTAGATTTTTTGACATAGAAATATCCAATTGAAAAGGATAACCTATGTGATTTATCATTTTTTAGCCAACTTTGAACGATAAAATAATAATAAAAAGCCCGATGATCTAAGAATTTGTTGTGATTTTTGGAAACTTTCAATCCTTACATATCTTCTTAAAGTATATTATACTTACATAAAGTATATTTTTATCTTGCTTTTTAATGAATTTGAAAAGTAAATTGGCGTGCCATAAAAAAATAACGCATTGAGATGTAAGACACTCTGTACTCATGTCGTTTTTTCTTATTCATATCTTACGTCCGTCCAATATGCAATGTCCAAGTACACCAAGTCCAATCCAGTTGTGTCTATATACTTACTATTGTATAAAATACATATAACGACTCCACAACTAACCACAAATACAGAACGAAACAAGTCGAGGTGCTTTGGCCTTTTTAGCCAGACCAATAATTTTATGATGTTTTAAACTATTTCAGTCATTGATAAATTATATTATCATTTATTTTCTACAGTTTTCTTGTGGTAAACATTCCTATTGTATTATACTAAAAATTTCCAAATTTTGTACAATTTTATTAGCTTCATACGTATGGTAATATGGCAGTACTAGCAGATACCCGCCCGCTTTGCTTGGAAATTTCTGCTATTTAAAACAAAAGCTATCACGTTACAGCTCCCACTTAAAATCCCTTTTGTTCACAATTTTATGGATTTTGATTATTAACTTTTTCGAAAATGAAGTTTTGTCCATAATACTCGCTGACATTTGTAACTTTCTATAGGTCCAATCATTAAATAAACCTAATTTTGATACTTTTTCGATCAAAATTACCCCATTCACTGAGTTTCATAAAATTCAAAACCAAAAATTCTTCCCGATTTCCTCGATTTTTTTCAAAGGGGGTACCTAAAAAAATATGCAAAAAATCTAAAAATTTTTTCTACCTCCAATTTCCATAAAACTCAGTATATAAGGTAATTTTGACCCAAAAAGGACAAAAATCGCGTGCATTTGTCGACTGGTCGAATGGTTTTTGAGATACGGACTAAAATCGATCCAAATATTGCAATATCTCAAAAACTCTACATCCAATCTATGAGTCTCATCAAATTCCAAAACAAAATTTTTTTTCCGATTTTCCCGATTTTTTTCAAAGGGGCACCCCTTAAAAAAATTGCCAAAAATCGAAAAAATTTTTCTACCTCCAATTTCGATAAAACTCAGTATATAAGGCAATTTGGACCCAAAAGTTACAAGAATCGGGTGCATTTATTGACTGGCCGAATAGTTTTTGTGATAAGGACTAAAATCGATCTAAACATTACGATATCTCAGAAACTCTATCCACCATTTTAAATATAAAGACTATTTCGTTATAAACTTCACTTCATTTCGTTGGTATTAATTTTTAAACGCTTTTTTGCGATAAATTGATTTTTTTTTTTGAATATAAATAAATTATTTTGTGATAAATTTGATTATGCCAGTCTAGATCCATGACTTAGATTTTCGAGGTGAAAACAATAATTTTTCATTTAGAATGTTAATAATACAGTCTACATATACATGTCCATATAACAATAATAGCCAACTATAGCCAGAGCTAGCCAACCCCATCATCCCGCCAACCCCTCGTATGTGTGTTTTTTTCTCTTAAAAATCTTTTTCTATTACAGAACGTATGTATATGTATTTATTTCTAAAAATAGCATATTTTATACATATATGAGAATAGAAAAATTACAGTGATAAAAGAGACAATTTATCTTAATAATATGAAGGTCTTATTGTGATAAACACAAGGGAAAATGTATATAAAATGTTTAGATAATTTATGGTATAATATTTTATTCCTTCTAATATTATCATTATTATTGTTATTATATTTTTATACATATATAAAGATAATAGAAATTTGTTTTGCATGTTATTATTTTTTTGTTGCATTTATTTATTTATTTCATCTTGCATCTTTGCAATAGATACCGATTTAAAGTATTCAATTTGAGAAAAAAAATTTGTTTAGTTTTCGAAATAATTAAAAAATAAAGCATATTTTTATCCCTATTTGATCTTCATATGTTTTATCTCGCGTTGTTGTTAAACAATCAAAAAATAACTTAAAAAGATATGCAAGAATTGAATAATACTAAGGATTTCAAAAAAACTTTATAAAAACATTTTTGGATTAACAAAGTTTACAAAAATTCCTAGAAAATCGGGCTTTTTATTATTGGCTGAAAACATAATGAATCAACTAGGGTATCCTTTTCAATTGGATATTTCTATATCAAAAAATCTAGAGAGTGTGATAAAAGACTATCTAAAATATTTAGGCAATCTTGTAGTTTATAATAATACCATACAAATATAAGGTTGTCGATGATATAAAAACAAAATTTTAATTTAATTATGAGTTCATCGAAGATTCATCATTTGATGAACAGAGACGACTATAGTTAGAGTATTGATGATTGAAGAGTGATATTTATATTATCAGATTTATAAGCATTACTTATACACAATATATTAAATATTTTTGTAGTTGCGTGGTGTTGTAAAGCTAAAAATAACACATTATTTTACTACAAAATTTTTTTTACAATATTGCAGGTTTACCTTAAGCAAAGGTTGCAGAGTTTGATGGGGGACATCATGTTCTAACATCAGGTTGGACCTCGCTCTCCGGGTTGTCAATAATAGTCAATTTAAACATTTTAAATTAGAAAGTTGATCCTCATTAATAATTACATTTTGTTAATTAAAAACTTTTTGTTCTAAAATCCTTAGCTTTCGGAGAAAAACTTAAAAATTTGTCATTATTTACATTAAATCGAAAGAAAATACACTAGCTACAAAAAAATGCTTCAAATGCTACATAATAATTCGTATGTGTCCATGACTTTGACCTGAAATTCTCAGCTTGATATCTCTTTTCGATTTTGAGTTATCGTGTACATGGACGTTCGAACAGACAGAAATGAACCAATTAGGTGATTTTATGAACACCTATACCAAAATTTTGTTTGTAGCATCAATATTTTTAAGCGTTACTTAGTATACCTTGATATATATTTCACATATTTATGGTGTAAAACTGAGTACTATTTATTCATTGCAATCATGATACAAAAAAACATTCACGAAAACTATGAAATTTTTAAATGTGTGCTATGTTAAAAACAAAGGTGCAGTTTGTCAGGAATCATTAGTATTTTAATTGTATATTTATTAAGTTCAGTACATTGGCGAAATAGTAAGAAAATTTCATAGAATTGTTAAAATTTACATGTATTTAACGAACTAACTAGAATGAAGTAACAATGTCTGTACAATTTCGTTCAATAATATTGAGCAAGTCTCACCAATAACAGATCAATTTTAAACTTATCTTTATGTACTTACATTATTTATTGCTTCAAAAATAATTCAAATTGTGAAAAAAAAATCGCTTAAAACAATGACAGAAATTGAGTAGAAGGTATAGCAAAGTAGCAAAACAAAGAAGTTGACATTATAGTTACTTTGGATTGCAAAATAGTTTTTTCTGATTTGTATTTTAAAAGAAACCTTAAAAATTAATATTCCAGGATAAAGGTGTTGTCACCATAAGTACTAAACTGTTTTAATCCGTGTTATTTTTAAGAGTTATATTTTCTCCCATTCATGGTATAATTTTTAATGGAATCACCCATTCAAATTCTATACCAAAATATATCACGAGAGACATAAAAGTATATAATTTTGCCCAAATCAGTTTACAAAATTCGCCAAGTGAAATCACTTTTGTTAACCTTAAGGTTTTAGTATCTATTACTGGAAAGTACCCGCATTTCCTTAATTTCAATTTTCTCTGTATTTAAAAAGTGCAAAAAACAAGAAAATATTTAATCAAAAAAATAAAAACATGAAAATGATTGTAAAAGAAGCAAAAAAAAAAGACAATAGTTATCCATCACTCAAACATAGGAAACAAATTACTTTTTAATGACACACCCGTTGTAGAAACAAACTAACGGCAACCGTTTTGAACTAAATATTAGCAAAATGATACAAATCAATTTAAACGATACTGTTAATTTACAAATTACCACAATGAACTTAACTATAATAAATTATGATACCAGGAGGAAAATAATTCTTAGGTAACCGCAGCTCCCGCGCTACGAAGTATTTGCAATTCTATTTAGATTCGATGAGGCTCCGATGGAATTTGCACGTCCTACGTTTTTGAAGAGCGCGAGAGTAAGTTATACCTGGCAACTATGGCCACGTAAAACGTATAAATACAGTTCAGTTTTTTCAATTTTTGATGACTATATGCTCATTTTATAATATACTTCGTATGCCGCCACTTACCTTCCTTTTGTTCACAATTTCCTGACCTCAAAACTTATCAGTGTTTCTCTACTATATTATGCATGTAGTATACATAAAAACCTTCATCTTGAATCTATCTATTAGAAAAACCGCATCAAAACCCGTTGTGTAGTTTTAGAGATCTAAGCATACATCGGGACAAATGGAAAGACAGTGGGAAGCGACTTTGTTTTATACTATGTATTGATGATAGTTTCATAAATAATGCATATGACTACTTATTTCCCTAAATATAGAAACCTAATTTTGACATCATATTGATTCAGTGTACATTAATGTACATGGGTTAAAGGATACCCGACCACAATGGCCTCTATATTCTGTTTGGTGGTCACAATGTGACACTGAATTAAATGATATTTTTTGAATTGAATTATACTTATACAATTTTCGTATATACTTACAATACAAAAAGTGTATGTAATTAAACAATATTATATGTAAAAACAATGATAATGTTTTCAAAAACTTTGTGTATATTGCTTTAGACATAGTTCAGTCGTGTATGTATACATATACTATGTACAAATACACTAATGGAAAATGAACAAACATATTATTAATACATATACATACATACATACGTATATACAGGATGTTTTGTTATTGATAACAGAAAATTATACCAGTAAATTAAGCTTATCAAGACAAATAGAAAAGCTCTTTACCAAATTTCGATCTGAGGCCTTATTCAGGAAAAAGTAGCTATGGGAAAAATTAAAAGATTTGTGCATTTACAAACCATTCCAACTCATTATATTAGTAAGTGTCACTTTAGAATATAGAGAAGACTATCATAAAACAATAATTGATTGAAAATTGATTTAATTGGGTAGCGAATACTAAAAAAAATATTTGGTTGTCTTTATTTATTAAGAAAAAAAAAGAAGATATTTATCAAATTATTTCACCAATACAGAGACACCTAGATATGGGAGTTATCGAATTATACAAACGGGGAGATTAAACACAACAACTTTGATACAGCTAACTTGATTGTGTTATCGTAAGACATTTTGAGTTATGTATTACACAATTTAATCCTACCGTATGTATAATTTGATACTTCCCACATATAAGTGTCTCTGTATTGGTGAAATAATTTGATAAATATCTATTATTTTTTTGTTTTCTTTATAAATAAAGACAACAAAATAATTTTTTTGTATTCGATACCCAATTAAATCAATTTACAATCAATTGTTGTTTTATGATAGTCCCGTCTATATTCTAAAGTGACACCTACTAATTTAATGTGTTTGATTGGTATGTGAATGCACAAATCTTTTAATTTTTCCCATAGTCACATTTCCCGAATTAGGCCTCAAATCGAAATTTGATAAAGAGCTTTTCCATTTGTCTTGATAAGCTTAAATAACAGAACATCCTGTATACTATACGTACATACTACTATACAATACTGAAGTTAGTATAGTAAAACACAATTTAATTGCCAAGAACATAAGCTCAACTTATTGTATTTTAACTACATTATTTTAGAAAATAGAAAATATAAAGTAAATTTGTAGTTTTAGAATATAAAATATGTATATATATATATATATATATATACTACAACTACTACCTACCTAGGTATATAACATTTTATAATAATACAGCTATCTAATCTTAAAACAATATAAATGGGTTATGCTACAAAAATTAGGAAATAGTTTATTACTGGTATTGTCCACTATTTTCTGCATATTTGTGGATCGTTATTGTTTAACTATTTTATTTTTAGTTAGCAAATAAAAAAAAGTAATAATAATAAACTTACTACACAAAAACTGGAAAATTTTCATATTTAAAAGTGAAACAAAAGGAACAACATTAATTTCTTACTCGTTATCCCAATAAATCTTTGGTAAATCTTTTATCCAATTAGTTAAGATTTAGTTAAAATGAAATATAATTATTATAAGAAGATAAATTTTAAAAACAATTTTGTAATTTTGTTTACTGCAAAGGTTGAGTTGGGTTTGGTTCGATTGGGTTCGATTGGGTTCGGTTCGGCTCGATTCGGTTCGGTTGGGTTAGTACCTCATATATTGTAATGAACTTTCATAGCAAAATTAACAATCATATTGTCAATATTAAATATTATAAATTTTAAAAATATACAAATTATCTATTTTGAAATTTTGTTTCTAACAAAAAAAATTCCTACGTTATAATGTATGTTCTTGTCTTTTGTCAGATTTCTAGTCTGAAACGTAATGTGTGAAACCATTTTGATCGTTCGTTATCCCAGAACCTAATAATCGAAAAAGCGAAAAAATCACAAGGGTACTATCCATTTTATTTAAAATTGTTGTTGATTATCTGACGAGTTTTTCGGTTACTTGGAAGCTATTTGTGAAAATATTAATTTTATTTTATAAATTTCTGAGGAATCATTTGTACCACCAATCATTGAATACCACCAGTCAGTATAGACCTAACACCCATACTAACATCAGCTCATGCGACCCTAAGTGATCCCAATCTTCGGATACATTTAATGTTAAATTCATTTATGTTTAAAATAGGGTATTCCACTATTTTTGAAAAAGTACTCCAAAATGTTGATTTTGCTAATAAAAAGCTACCTAAAATTAAATTTAAACCTTTTTTAAACTGTCAAAAACGCGGGCATCCAATTTGATGACGTAATATCGGTTTCATTACACGAAATAACACAAATAAGTTTGACAGATATATTCATAGACATCTGATTATAATAAATATAATTACTTCTTATCTATGTATATATTATACCCAGCTGTCTACACTGAACTAACTGATGGTCTATGACTCATACCGCTATGACATCACGGCAGGGCTTACCCGCGCTTTAGGCCACGTGATATACAGTCTAAAAATTCCGATTTTTACTCAACCCAACCCAATCCAACAATAAATGTGCTTTTATGACTCGAATTCAGAATATTTAAGTATATTTTTACATAAATTTTAAACTTTTTCAAATTTCATGATTTATTTTTGACTAACGATAATACCCTATTATATAACAAATCAAAATCATCGTATTAATAAAATTAAGAGTTACAAATTATATTAAAAAGAAAGTATAAAAAAACTCTGATAGACAGCTTTGTCTGTTTTCCATGCGACACTCGCACATAGTAAAAATCGTCTATTCTTTATAATAATACAGATTGTATACATCTAAACAAAAATCACATTACGAACAAATTTAAAACTGAAGTCTGAAATGTAATCTTTTAACTCAACTAAATTAATACAATACACATCCTATAAGTATTTATAATCTTTGTTTTAAATCCGTAAAAAAATTGAAAATATTATAAATTTGAGTGTAACGTTTTATTTAAAATAATAATGAAATTAGTTTAAAACTGTAAGGATAATATTACTTACTTAAAATCAAATATTCTTGACTAAGAACACAACCATCGTAGAGAAACAACTTAAAGTATGTTGTGTATGCATGGAGATTACTTTTTATTTATATAAATAATATAAAGTTGACATACTTAAAAGGATCTATACGAACCTCTATCTATAGTATAGTTATCAATATCACTCAGCAAGCGATCTACACAATTTAATATAGCAAATAAAAAATGAACAAGTGAAAACAAACAATTGACTGAATTAATTGTTGAAATACCATACATAGTCAGTGTTGATTTCTTTATCACATAACACATACATACATGTGACACATACATAACTGATATTCAAGTATGGTACATATTATAAAATTTCCGCCTAATTAGCGCCCTCACGGGTGAACAGTGATGTTTACGAAAAAATGTTTCTAGCAAAAGTTGTTTATTTTTTGATAGGGAACATTTTTTACCTTTAAACTTTTGTTCTATCTCTAACAGTTTACAAGATGGGTCCGTTTACAAGACCCAATTGACCTATGATGCTCATTTACGAACTTGACCTCACTTTTTACGTCCTGAGTACGCTGTAAAAATTTCAGCCCGATATCTTTTTTCGTTTTTGAGTTATCGTGTCCACAGACGGACGGACAGCCGGAAATGGACTAATTAGGTGATTTTATGAACACCTATGACAAAATTTTTTTTATAGCATCATTATTTTTAAGCGTTACAAACTTGGGACTAAACTTAATATACTATGTATATTTAATATATACATGGTATAAAAACATCAAATTCTAGAATTTTCTTATAAGAGGTGTTTGAAAAGTTGTCGGACGATAACGAATGCGTGCTCTTCACCCTTGACCAGAAATGGACTACTAACGACACCAATTTTACTACGTTCTCTTGAATGGGATTTCGGACTGGCTGAAGCCTTCAGCAGTGGTGCTTGCTGCGCTGGCATATAGCTCTAATAAATACCTATTCACAATACTTGAATAATAATAAATAATACTTCAATTTCATTCAAATACCTGTTCACAAATCAAGATAAATATGGTGGGAGCGCAAATAAATACATTAGTGCATAGTAAGATCATATAAAGAATTATTTATATGCGTTTCCATCATTTATTGAATTTAATACTTTTTCTGAAATTTTTTTAATGTTCCGATCAACTTCCCTAATTTTTTCTTTCATACAACCCTTCTCCTGGCAATAAGAAGGCTCTGCTATAGCTCCAGAACTAAGTCAAAAATAAGAAGGAACACATTTTTGTTTACATCCTGTGTAAAAAATAGAAAAGTACTTATATGAATGGAATATTTGTTTCATATCATTTTAGACATTTAACATTGGCCATAATCCACCATTTTATTAATGATAAATATCCTAATCAAACCAAACGTAATGTACTTACTCACACATTGGGTTGACTACCAAATAAAAAGTATGTTGTTTTTAAGCTAATACTAAAATTTTTTCATACATTAAAAACTAAAAGTAGCTATAAAATTAAATTCTTTAAAGAATCAAACAAGTATTTGACTTCCAAAAAAAAAATAAAAAAAGTAAGCGCTGCATTTATAATGTACCAAGGTACGAAAGGAATATAGTTCTTACTGGATATCCCACCATGCCTATCGACCTTTAATAAGGGTAATAGTGGAATTAAAAAGTCCACTTTCTTACTGGGTATCCCACCACGACTTTATTTTCTAGGAGGAATTTTCTTTTCCAATGTTTGGAATAAAACAATTTTTGCCAAAAAATGGCAGCTGATGCGTTTCTGCATTGCTGCAATCCTGTTCGAGGATTAAAACTTTCGACTTATCAACAACAAATAAGTTAGCTCTTCGCTTCGTGCGTGAGTTTCGTTTCCATGGTAACGATACATTGAAAATTAAATATTATTGTCTCACAAATTTAAATAAATAATTATGATAATTTATATTTAAAAAATAATATTTGTGCATTTTGATTTCTTATTTTCACAACTTTTAATGCATTAAGTTTAATTAATTAATGTTTTTCAATAATTTTAATTTGACATTTCTATAACATTAACATGTAAAGAACTGCAAATTAGTCAAAACAGCCTCCTTTAACGCCAAAATTTTTCACTGGAAGCGCTGGCATCGATTTTATTGTCCCTACCATGACTAAGCACACAACGACTAGGTATTAGAGTTGGAGGTAGTATGGAGCTCACACCAAATTTTTAGTTATTGTTATATACTCGTAAAAGGAAAATATTATGGAAAGAGCAAATAGTTAATCCTTTACATTAACTTTGTATTAAAAAGAATAATGAAATGGAAACCATGGCGTCGCACCACATCGCGTCATCAATAGAGAAAGTAAGTAAAGCAGAGAGAAAACAACAAGAATATATTATTATTATGGTAAAAGTTGACTTGGTTGCTTGTACTTTGCACTAAGTAAGAAGACGTTTTGTTTGTGTATACACATAAAAGTATAAATAATTAGATTTATAACGGTATATTGTATATATACGTCGCTACAATAAATTTTAAACATAATTATTTTCTTAATGCTACAAAGTATTCAAAACAATTTACATCATTTTTACATATACAGCCATTTTATTTTTTTTTTGACTGTCTGGAAAAAAAAGTCAAACGTAATTAATTTTAACGAAGTTCAATTCAATTTGTACACTTTATAAAAAAAGTTAGAAAGGTAAATACAACCAACGCTGGTTATTTCTCTGCCATATACAATAACCGTACATTGGAAATTTGATAATTTAGATATCGCTCTTCAATCATCAATACTCTAACTATAGTCTCTGTAGTCTCTGTTCATAAAATGAAGATTCTTCGATGAAATAATAATAAATTTAAAATTTTGTTTTTATATCATCGATAATCTTATATTTTTATGGTATTATTATAAAGTACAAGATTTTCTAAGTATTTTAGATAGTTTTCTATCACACTTTCTAGATTTTTGGATATAGAAATACTCAATTGAAAAGGATAACCTATATGATTCATAATTATTTCAGCCAACTTTGAACGACAAAATTATAATAAAAATCCCGATCACCTAAGAATTGTTTGTGATTTTTGGAAACTTTCTTTATCAAAAAATGTATTTATAAAGTTTTATTCAAAACTCCAGTATTATTGAACCCTTGCATCTCCTTAAAAGATTTTAGAAAGGTCAAAGTGGTAAAGTAACCCGAAATTTAAGATACTTTAATTAATATTAAATTTATTAAAAATATAGACTTATTTTAGGATAATTTTCTGAAGGCAATGCTAAAAACCGCAAGTCGATACACCTAGCAAACAATTTTATCGTGTAAATTTTTAATATTCATCATTTTGAATAAAATGTTTAAGTAAACTATGTAAATTTATTATTTTTCATATTATAACTAGCTGAATACAGAGAATTACAAAATTATTCCCTTTTTGTATCCAATTATTCCATCTGGCAGTCCTGGAGCAAGCCCCTAAATCAACAGCCAAACCAATGTTTATGAAAAATAATGTGATTGGCAAATTCCATCTGTGGGGTATGGGTATGGAAGTTAGCGGACCATGCTCTAGCATCGCCAAATAGACCCTTGCACTCTATCCCCGCTACGCTTTTCAGTGGCTATTATAAACCAACTGATGTACTGAAACCCAGGATTTGCCTAGCGCTGAGTTTCTTAATTTCCTCTGGTTCGACTATGGGCCTATGGCCGAACCAAACCATTTCCTTCGCTGCTATATGAGCGCCGGGCAGTAACAGAGAAAGTGGATCGATGTTTCTTCTGAATTTTCACCGCATCTGTCCCACGCGGGAGATAGTCTTTTCCAATCTGATGTTTTAACTTGTTCAGGTTATCATGCCCTGTGAGTAACTCTACGATGACTCTAATATCAGCTCTGTTTAGTTTTTTTTTTCTAAACCATCCCTATAAACTATAGCGAACAAAACACACACAAAATTTTGAAAATCCGTCCAGCCGTTTTTGAGTTTTAGCGAGACTAACGCACAGCAATTAATTTTTATATATATACAGATCAATAAAATTGAAAAAAAACCCAACTCAACCCACACCCACACCCACACCCACACCCACACCCACACCCACACCCACAATCACACCCACACCAATACCCATACCCATACCCACGCCCACGCCCACACGCATACCCACACACCCACAGCCACACCCACACCCACACCCACACCCATACTCAACCCAACCCAACCTAGCCCAACCTAACCCAACCTAACCCAACCTAACCCAACATAACCCAGCCTAACCCAGCCTAACCCAACCTAACCCAACCTAACCCAACCCAACCAAAAATTACAAAAATTGTGTTTTTTTGAATTTTTTATGATTTTTTCGATTTTTACAAATTTCAAAAAGTGTAAAAAAAGTTTTTGTTTCCGATTTCGATAAAACTAAGTTTATAAGATAATTTTGACCCGAAAATTACAAAAATCGTGTTTATTTGACCATTAAATGAGTAATTTTCGAGATATTTTATGAATCTGACTGTAGAGCCAACATTTTCATTCCGTTCAGTCTCTGAAATTATTCCGCATTGAATCTAATTATTCCGAAATTGTCCTTTTCATTTCAATTACGATTCATTACTGTTTCGGACACACAGTAATAAGTTGGACAAAGACCCAAGATATTTGTTATTCATTTTATTACATTAGTTTTTTAAGAAACTGTCCGAAACAAAAGGTAGTAATCATTTTCTAAACCATTCCTGAACTATAGCGAACAAAACATAAAAAAATATTTTGAAAATCGGTCCAGCCGTTTTTGAGTTTTAGCGAGACTAACGCACAGCAATTTATTTTTATATATACAGATACAATATTTGTGGACTTATGTATATTAGAATAGAAGGCAGGTAGATACATATACTTACGTAGCAGGTATGTTGTACAAAACAGATCACATCATTGTACATTTGAAGCATTTTATACAATTTAATTAAAAGCTATTATGAAACAATTTTAACTTTTTTGTTTAAAAAAAATAATACATATTAAAACAAGTGAAAAGAAACAATTGACTGAGTTAATTGTTGAAATACCATGCATAGTCAGTGTTGATTTCTGTATCACATTACACATACAAAAATGTATAGACAGTGTTGATGCGCAATCGTTTGTTTTTTTGACGTCACGTAAATAACAAAAGATATTCACTTTTAAATAGACACACACACAACTGATATTCCTATATTAATACATACTATAAAATTTGCACCTAATTAACGCCCTCGTGGGTAAACAGTGATATTTACAAAAAAATGTTTCAAACAAAAGTTTTTTATTTTTTTATAAGGAACATTTTTTACATTTAAACTTTTGTTCTATCTCTAACGGTTTACAAGATGGGTCCTACGGACCCAAGATCCAATTGACCTATGATGCTCATTTACGAACTTGACCTCACTTTTAACGTCCTGATTACGCTGTAAAAATTTCAGCTCGATATCTTTTTTCGTTTTTGAGTTATCGTGTCCACAGACGGACGGACGGACGGACGGACAACCGGAAATGGACTAATTAGGTGATTTTATGAACAGCTATGACAAAATTTTTTTCCTAGCATCATTATTTTTAAGCGGTACAAACTTGGGACTAAACTTAATATACTATGTATATTTCATATATGGATGGTATAAATATGCATGCATGGTCTCATTTATATAGAGTGATTTTAAAAACAATTTTTACATGTCAAAAACGGGGAAAACCTTTCTATTTCCATATTTTTTAGGGAATTGGTCAAGGTCAAACATTCAACTTTTTATTTGAAACACATAATCTTTTTATTTATCGAAAAAAGCACTTTCAGAAGAAGTTAAATGGTTTCCACTTCGAAAATTTACAACTATCAAATACTCAAAAAACTATTTTCTTGATACAGAAAATTGAAGAAAACTGAAAAGGAAAATTGAAATGCCTTAGGAAGAAAAATTTTAAAACAAAACCTTTTTGTCAATGAATATCTGAATAAAATTGAAGTCTGCGGGAAAGTTTGAAAAGTCTTCAAACCCCGTGAAAGTCTTCTTCCGTGAGTCTTCTTCTGAATTATTTCTTCTTCCGTGACAAAAAAGGCCACTTATGTTGGGCTCACGCTAGAGATACAGATTTTTGTTTACTGAATTCTGCTCATAAAATTCTGCATGCCATCAAAACCTTCAGTGCAAAGAATGAGAAGTGAAAATTCATTATGGTTGTGCTAAAACAAACTGAAAAATTTTTTTGGAAAGCATTTAATTTAGAAAACAAATTTAACAACTTTTAGACCATACCTTATAACCTATTTTGATATTGGGTAAACGGAATCCATATTGAAACTATAAATACTTTACATCGATTTAAATGTCACATTCAATACAAAATAAACTACTAATATTATTGGTACTTGAAAATAGTACAAAAAATCAACAAAGACAACAATATTTCTAGGATTATAGAAATCTTTTTCGTGCATACATTGTTTACATACTATTGGAAATGTACGACATATATGCTTAAATGTCTAAAGTTGCTAAGTGGGGCATCAATCAACTAGAAAACTTTGAATTGTTGGTACAAATCCCATGTAATCGGATAATAACAAACTATGTTTATAGCAAGCATATTGGCACCATATACAAGGTGAACTGAGAAAATGGTTAAATATCAACCATAAGTACATTAAACGTTACATTTGCGGTTGCAAAAGGTAAAAGACGCAACCTTTGGGAACTGTATTTCTTATCGCACGTTATCGTTCTGATTTGTTTGCGAGTTGGGAGGTAAAATGGGAGGTAAGTGTATTATAAAATTCGTACCTTTGCAATGTAGTTCTTACTGGGTGTCCCACAACTCCTCTCGTTCTTCTTTTACGCAATATCGTAATATTTTTGTTGCAAGGGTTAACTTTACGAATGTATAGGTCCCACTATATACAGTTGACTTTTCGTTATATATTCACTTTTTGGGTTTGCGCCATTTCTAACATGGTGGTGGGACTTACTTAATTGTAACCTGGGCTACTATCTTCAATTATTGCGGTTTCTTGCTGAATGATTTCAGCAACAAAATCGAGAATAGAACTACAAATTATTACATAAATAGCATTAACTTTTTGAGGCAGACCTTGATTTTATAGCACTAACTTTTTGGGTTAAATAGGTGAGATTGTCCAGCGAAGCAAGCGGGTTACTGTTTGTATTGAATATACTCGACAATATTAACAAGTGAAAACAAACAATTGACTGAGTTAATTGTTGAAATGCCATGCATAGTCAGTGTTGATTTCTTTATCACATTACACATACAAACATGTGACACATACATATCTGTTACTCAAGTATAGTATATATTATAAAATTTCCGCCTAATTGGCGCCGTCACGGGTAAACAGTGATGTTTACGAAAAAATGTTTCAAACAAAAGTTGTTTAATTTGTGATAAGGAACATTTTTTACATTTAAACTTTTGTTCTATCTCTAACGGTTTACAAGATGGGTCTTACGGACCCAAGACCCAATTGACCTATGATGCTCATTTACGAACTTGACCTCACTTTTTACGTCCTGAGTACGCTGTAAAAAATTTCAGCTCGATATCTTTTTTCGTTTTTGAGTTATCGTGTCCACAGACGGACGGACGGACGGGCTGACAACCGGAAATGGACTAATTAGGTGATTTTATGAACACCTATGACAAAATTTTTTTCCTAGCGTCATTATTTTTAAGCGTTACAAACTTGGGACTAAACTTAATATACTATGTATATTTCATATATACATGGTATAATAAAAATATTGTCCAATGTAAATGTTGGAATCTAAAACTATAATTATTTGTAACACTGTGTAAATGCATTATTAATGGATCATATTCTATATATGTCCAATGTACTTATAACCGAACTAAGTTGGAGTTACTTTATATGTAAATAATTTAATTGTTTTGACACATACCATCGGGATAGATGGAATATGTCGTACAAAATTATTATTACTTGTTTTATACATCCAATCAAACTCATAAAAAATACAATCTCTCTCTACCAACAAACAGTTGACGCCAATTATTTGTCATTTGATTTATTCGTACACTCACTGTCAAAAAAAGTGCCACAGTTAAAACATTCTAAGCGTACGCATCATATGTTATGTTATAATAGTAACACTTAGAATGTTTTAAAACGAGCATTTTTTGTGACATTGAGTATACATCGCAGAAAATCAATTTTGTTCGAAACAAAAGAACTATATTTCACCGTTAGTAATTCATGAATTTGACAAAAGCTTATATACAGCTTCATTTCTTAGGCGAGACGATAGAACTCTTATAAAGACTTTGAGATCGATTCAAGAAGTCAATTATAAAATTTGGGAGCTAGTTTCATTTTATATACAATTCAAAAACACTTTTTGGCATCGTCAGGATGCATTTTCGTAAGTGTAAACAATTTATTATTTAGTAAAGAATTAATTAAAGTTGAACACAAATATTATTTTTGAAGGTTTCCTCGGTGGTTTTATCGGAAGGTTCCCTCGGCAATAGCTGCGGAAACGAAATATTAAAAATAGTCAAAGTTCGAAAAATTTGAGCAGAAAGACGGATTTCAATGTGGTTTTCCACATTCGTGCCAAGAAATTTTGTGGCCTAAATTGAAATATAAGAAATTAAAATATGCAATTTGCATAAAGTTTTCGGGAAATTTGTTATATAATCGGTCCAAACTCGTACCTCGATTAAAATCAATAAATCAATTTAGGCTTTAAGCCATATAACGCCTGAACTATAACCAAATCGTTGCAGTGTATGGGTGGCTTTATATGGGATTAGATTCTAATTAAGAATAGAAAATTGAATACTGACGACTAAAGTAGTGATGGATGCACGATTCTATAATTGAATTTATTAAAGCAACAAATTTCTAATTCAATATAATGCGTCGTTGTTCTCGAAATGACTATCAACATACAGTGTATGGTAAAAGTTTGGATACACAAACGGAATGTAGACTGACAAACCTTGGTACATCTTGCTCCAAAATCACGTCCAGATAGTGATGTTTAAATAAACTAAAGTTTTATAAGGAGCCGTAAGACTTATACCTCGAAATCCAAGAATAGTCAACGAATCTTTATAAAAACTGTGTGACTTCGTTGTTTAAAGCTCACTTCAAGAAGTTAAAAGCTTCCTTTATTTTTATGTAAGTACAAAAATTGATGAATTTACCACGGGAACTAAAACTCATTCTTGTACCTTTAGAATTAACTTTATTTAGGTACTGGCAACATGCTCAAGAAGTTCTAGCATATTTGAATAATCGAGCTGGAGCAAAATGCTCATAGCGTGAGTGCTGACAGATTAAATAGATTTGAAGGACTTTGAAATAGATTTAGCTACATTCAAGAAAATCAAATGTATGGATACTTTTGATCAATCCTGTATTATTTTATTATATCACTGTTTTATTTGTGTATTATTATTGTCGTTTCTAATTAAATAAACAAAGTAATAGTCGTAGTCGTTAGACATTGTTACATCCATATATTATATTGTGTTGTATTATTGTCTAAATGTATTCTCAATTCATTCGTTTTCAAAAACTTAAATGCTAGTAAAAATATAGCATTCTAACAACCGTCGGTCGGTCGGTATTCTACATTTCTATCTTACAATTTATTGAGTGTGTAATGCAACAACAACAACAACAACAACAACAAATTCTTTCTATATTATGTAAACACAACAAACTGAAATAAAATATTTGCTACCAAATAAGAGTCACTACACAAACGAAGGTGTGTTTATCGGGTTTTCAAGGCAGAGAAATGACCCCGCACAAATTTAATGTTAAAAAAAATACCGCTAATGGGTCTTGGATTGCCAACTCGATTGGGAAATAGTGAAATTAATCTAATTATATCACTGAATTATAATACTGTTCGATATTTTTGATGTTTTGTGTGTCCAGTTTTTCATATTTCAATATTTTAATAAATATAATTCAAGTAATTTAAGGATGTATGAGCATGACAACAATGTTTGATTTAAAGGCTCAAAATTTGTTTGTAGGTAGTCTTTTACTCAAAGAATATGTGCTTAAAATTTCAGCTTAGGTAACCGTGCAAATTTTTAAGAAAAAAGTCATTAAAAATCGATATAAAATACATTGGCTCTTATGGAGGAATCTCAAAAAACGACATATTTTGGAAGTTTTTGATAATTTTCATTTGGAATGAATGAAAACAAATTTAAAAAAAACTTTTTAATAGAAAGTGAACATATTAGCAATGAATAAGAAAAGAAAAGAACTAAGTGTCACCGTCCATATAAGGGATGTAAGAGCAGGGTAGATTAAGGGTTGAAATTATTTTTATCTAGTTTAAACTTTGATGATGAATTTTGTTATAACTTTATGAATGTAGACGAAAAATAAGAATCAAATTTTGCGATATGTGTCTTGGTTTTCGAAATATCGAAAGCTAAATAATTAAACAAAATTTTCAATTTTCGATATTTTGAAAATTAAGCCAGATATCGAAAAATTTTGTTCTTACTTTTCGTCTTATATCGTCAAGTAATAATATAAATTTATCATCAAAATTGAAAATATCTATTTTTAAATTTGTGCCCCCACTACCGTGCTCATACATTCTTAATAAAAAAACTTCTTAGAATTGTCGAATTTACCTGAATATGAAACAAATTATCAAAAAATATCTTGTTTTACTGAATTTTTGAGAATTTATGTTGAAATCGAATGTTGGGAGAGACTACACGATCTTGGGAATCAAATCCAGAGAGATGTCAGCCCCACATCCGTCTGATAATTCTTAAATAAGTTAATATAGTTTTTGTGTATTCTGAATTTTGTCGCTTTTATCTAATTTAAGAGGAAAGTGTTAATGTGTTATACATGTACAGTATAGTAGAGTAAGGCGTTGAAATAGAGGTTGAAAGAGATGTGCTTCAAAAACTTAAAAAGTTGTGCATCGATTAAGCTCAAATATTGACAAGAAATACAATCAGCTTCAAGGATTGTTTTTTATATATTTCTAAGCTTCGGTGGTGGAAACGTGGAGCAGGGAGTGTAACTTGTAAACCTCTACTGTAAAACTGTAACTGCTTCGCAAGGGGATATGGGGGAAGGAGGTAAAAGTAGGGATGTTGCCCAGTAAAGCGAGTAGTTCACAGCTAGTATGTATATAAATTTGAATTTCATTTATTTTTCTTATTTTTAAATATAAGTGACATCGAAAATATATAATTTATTAAGTAAGTACTATAAAACAAAATTAGTGTGACTAAAACGTTAGATTGTCGTTCCGATTAAGATAAGCTGAGACTATATTCCTGCCCTTTTTTATTTATAATTTTTTTCAATATAGATTCTATGTAAATAATTACTCTTTCAACGTTTTAAAAACTCCATATAGTTAAATAGAATACGACAACGACATTCGGCAGCAGCGATACGACCAACTGACACAAAACGACAACTCGAATGATGAGTACCAACTAGAGCAAGTAAGCAGCTACAAACAAATACAAAATAACAACAACAAATACTATTTTATGTGTACAAACATGAAAATTTAAACATAAAAAACAAATAAATCTTTTTATTTTTGTTTATTTATTATACTACTACTATACAGAATACAGAATACAGATACAGATACAGATATCTACTATACCAACCCTAACTACATACGTACATTGCTGGTCATTTAAATGTTTTTTAATTTTGTTTAAAAAAATTTAATTTGTATTTATATATTTATAAACGTATAGTTTAAATAAATAGACATTTTAATTTAGACAAGTTTTATTTGATTCAAATTATATATATTTATTTATTTATATTTAATGTATTTAGATATATAACACACAGGCAAAGACCTGTGTAACATTAAATACAAAAACAATCATGTGTCATTCTCAGTTAGGGAATAATGTACTAGGGATTTCAATAAAACTTTTTACATTTTTTGATTAACAAAGTTTCCAAAAATCACAAAAATTCCAAAAATCACTAAAAAATAGTGAATCATATAGATTATCCTTTTCAATTGGATATTTTCATGTCAAAAAATCTAGAGAGTGTGATAAAAAACTATCTAAAAAATTTAGAAAATCCTGTAGTTTATAATAATACCATAAAAATATAAAGTTGTCGATGATAAAAACAAAATTTTAATTTAATTATGAGTTCATCGAAGATCCATCCATCATTTGATGGTATTATAACAAATAACCACCATGGCTCCCACTCAAGAAAAGCTTGCGAGGATGCCATACCAAGAAGGTCTTAACAGATTAGGAGATAATCTGAAAAACCAACAATTAAAGGCATGGACCAGCTACGAGGGAGGGCGAATCGCCAATAGCCTGTTGGGTGAAGGAAACTCGCTCGGTAACAGAGCCGAGGAGATCTTGAAACTAAACAGAGTTGATATTAGAGTCATCGTAGAGTTACTCACATTGTAACCTGCAGAACAAGTTCCAACATCAGATTGGAAAAAGACAATCTCCCGCGTGTGACAGATGCGGAGAAAATTCAAAAGAAACATCCATCCACTTTCTCTGTTACTGCCCGGTGCTCCTACAGCAGCGAAGAAAATGGTTTGGTTCGGCCATAGTCGTACCAGAAGAAATTAGGAACCTCAGCGCTAGGCAAATCCTGGGTTTCAGTACATCAGTTGGTTATAGCCACTGAAAAGCGTAGCGGGGATAGAGTACAAGGGTTTATTTGGCTAGGTGCTCTGAAACATTGCTTCGAGGCGCGATGCTCGAGCATGGTCCGCTAGCCTCCATACCATACCATACCAAGGACGGTAAGGGCAGGACAGAAAAAAACTTGCTAGAGTAAATAATATATAAGATTATGTAACAAACTTAGAAGAACATTGCCCATGTACCATACAAATAATAGTAGTTGTTGGTAATATAATGGCGAAATAAAGATACGTGCATAAATGTCTGTTCACATGCAACGAACTGATGACGATACACTTAAGTAATAAAATTTTGTATGTTAAGGTTGTTAGTACGTTTCCAGTAAAAGTTCAACTACACGGCACACAGTGCGGCGCATAGCCAAAAATGCGGCCGAAATTCGAAAATTTATGTATTTTCATTCTAAAATTGCATCTCATGGATTTTTGGGGTCGCAAACATTTTTTGTTGGAAACATTTTTTTGTAAACCATATTATTTATACAGTAATTGAAAGCAAAAGTTTAGGTTTTCGCGCATTCAATTTGAACAAAAATAGTCTCTTTAGGAAAACAAACCACTTCTACTGGAATTTTTTTTTTTTTTTTTTGGTAGAGTAAATTCCGCCAAAACAATTATAAATAACAATTTTGCTATACAAAAAAACATTTTTGGGTAAAACTTTTTAGTCCATTTTGGCCTAAATTGTACGGATTGTTTTTGTTTCGAACAAAAAAAGTTACTTTTTTAATCAATAACAACTTTCTAATATAAAGTGTTCATCTATCGATTACCAATTATGGAGTAAAGTGAGCTTTTTATTGAAGTTCAAGTTCTTGTTCAAGTTTACTGTCTGCGTAAGATGTGCGCCTATACACCCAACGTATTTGGTTTGAAAAAAATAAATTTTTTAATTTAATCCAAAGCTTTTAGTTTTTTTAACCAGTTTTTAACACCACGAAAGAGTAGCCGCCATATTATGACGTCACACGTCTGTTAAGCACACAAAAGCTAAAATAATAAACAATTATCATAAATAATATCAGCAAATTTATTTACACAACCAACTGACGTCATGATCACATGATCACAGAGCAATATGGCGTCCAATAACGTTGAGCATTTTCGTCAAATTATTTTTAAAATTTTAAAATGAAATGCATTTTAATCGATTCCATAAAAAATGCTCAAGTCTAAGAGAACTAAAATAAATTTGGTAGATATCTACCTTAATATTAAGCGTAGAAACACTACAAACTGGAATATAAAGGATAGAATTTTAAATTAATATATGTAAAGAAAACTTTTAAATTTAATACTTGTGTGACAGAATATTAGAGTATTTCGTGTGCATGCATTGTTGCATTCAAAGCTTGTAGGTACTATATGTTTAATGGCAGTCTTCATATCATATTATTTTATTTTATGTCCAATTATTTGACGATACTCCTAAAATAAGATGAAATTTAAACATATGTATTCTATTCGTGACTGTAGGTATAACAAGGGAATTGTCGTGAAAATAATAGCGGATCTTAGCACCAGTTTTTATACGTTCTTTTTTTGTGTCTTACAAATTATTATAAAATTCTTAGTATTTAAGTTGATTCCGTATGTGACTGACACTACATTTGGCCCAAAAAGCGTTTTATTTTGCGTCATATTATAAAATCTATTATATTAACGGTTTAAAAATCGATTTTTTAAACTTTATGACGTCATCAGAATCCAAAAAATTTAATTTTGTCATATCACAGCCAAATTTTATCCAATTTTGATCATCCAAGTATGTAATCCTACTAAATTTTTGTCATTTTTCAAATTTATGACCAAAATTAACCTAGCTCAAATAGGTTTCAAGAATGTGGAGTCCTGGTCCTGGAATCAAACACATCAGTAATAGTTTTCGAAAAATTGATATCGTAGCTGAAAAAATGCCTCAAAATTAGTGTGTTACAAAAAGAATTCCAATAAAATCTGATCAAATTTACCTGTGTTATCGAAAAAATCAAATTTTTTAACTTTATGACTATGTAAATTAATGAGCGCCTTTTACATGATTTAGTTTTGCGCCTCTTTTTTTGTTGCGGCGATGGCGGATGCCTCCTTTGCCACGCCCTCGTTACGGACCTGGAAACAAATTTAATTAATTAATTTAAATTTGACGTATACTATACCATTTACAAGTGAACAATTGAAAGTTAGTCATATTTTAAATAAATCATCAATTTTATAAGATAACAGCGCTGCAGTCGATTTATCTGTCCTCTCTATATACTATGCTCCCTGCTAATAGCTATTCGTTTTAATTTACGGGAAATTCATTATTGGTACAGTTGAGTTAACTTTTTCACTTTCTGAGATATTAAAATTTTTTTTTTGAACAATTACTTAATTTTCTTTCAATCAACAAACTCTTTTCATGTACACAAACAAATAGTAAACTGTTAAAATATTTTTCTTGTAAATATTTTGCGTGTAATTATTACGAACCGAATATCTGCAGGCAGTATATTTTTAAATACAGAAGGGAAACACGAAGAATGTACACAACTATTGAAAAAGTAAATAAACAAATATAGAGAAGAAAAAAAATATATATTTAAGGGTGAAAAAAGAAAAACTTCCAATGAAGAAAAATATATATGAACAATAGTTGTCGGCATTTGTAAAAGGTAAATATTTTTAAATGGAATATTATACATTCTTTTTAATCACAAAATATGTGTCTACTTCTTGTATGGTTATCTAAAAATCTAGATATGATGTTTATGTACCTTTTGAGAAGAGAGATAAGTTCAGGATTTTCAAATACACGAACCGACTATTATACAAATATTATGTTAATTCAAAAAGAGAGCATTGAAACAAGTTTTTATGTAATGTCATCGACCGTATACATATTATTACATTGAGTGTCAGACAATTTTATGAATATGCTAGTGTAGTGATTAGCGAAACCAAAATCAAGACTATCTCGATGACATTACAAAATCTACAATGAAAACTTGTTTCAATGCTTTTTTTAACCGACTTCAAACAAAAAAGGGGGAGGTTATCAATTCGACTGTATTTTTTTTAATGTGTGTTACTTCAGAACTTTTGACTGGGTGAAGCGATTTTGATGATTCTTTATCTATTTGAAAGCGTGTGTTTCCCGTGTAGTCCCATTTCATTTTGATTCAGTTCTGACAACGGCATCCATGATAAAACCATAAAAGTCTTAAATTTGCATTAAGTATGCACGACAAAAGGAGGAATAACTCAATATCACACCAACCGATTTCGATTATTCTTTTTTTTTAGTGAGAAATTAGTTAGTGTACTTCAGATTCACTAAAAATCACCAAATAAAAAAAACTTTTAACAAAAAGAAAACCGATTTCAAAAGAAAAACTTTTCCAAAACAAATTAATATGCACTCTAAAAGTAAAAACATAACGATAATATAATAATATAGTTATACACACCGACTCCAAAAATAACAATAATTTTAACTATATTATATTATCGTTATTTTTTTACTTTTAGAGTGCATATTAATTTGTTTTGGAGAAGTTTTTCTTTTGAAGTCGATTTTCTTTTTGTTAAAATGCAACGAAAATTAAATTTTTTTTCATACTCTTATTTTAAATTGATCAATCAATAAGGTTATTATCGAATGTTTGTTCAAAATCAATAAAAAAAAAGGTTGATGCTTTATTGTATAAAAATAATTGATTTATTATTCGTAATAATAAGAAAATCAAACAAGAAAGAAAGTTTAAATAGTTCAATAATACTTAGTTACATATGTTGTAAATACTTTGAATCATCTTCAGATAACTTTGATTGTATACAAAAAGTTCTTATATATCTTCTAGCTAGAAGCATCTAGTATGTTTCTATGTAGGATGTTAGGTTAGTCGCAGAAACGAAACACTAAAAACGACCAAAGTTAAAAAAATTTGAACATTAAATCGGAATTGTATGCAGTTTTTGGCATTCGATTCGTTAGAGAGTCAGGAAATTGTGTGCATTTTATAATTACATTTTAAATTAATCGTAAATATACTAAATTCACGATTTGGTTAATATTGATGAAAATGATTCCTTGTTATTCGGATGTTTTGGGGCTGTATTACCCTGAACACAAATTGGAACCTCAGAGTTCAATTCTATTGCGATATTCGTGCTCAACGACATCAAAAAACCCCGACTAAAGAGTTTGGACCTATATATATAACGAATTTCCCAAAAAACCAAGGAAACCACGAGGATACCGTTCACCCTGGGCACCCGGTATCTCGGAGATCAATTTTGTAACGATATTCGTGCTCAACGACCCCAAAAAACCCCGACTTACGAGTTTGGACCGAAATATATAACGAATTTCCCGAAATATCCCGGAAACGACGAAGATGCCGACGGAGTTCAATTCTAAAGCGATATTCTTGTTCAGCGATCCCAAAAACTTACGTGTAACAAGTTTGGAATCGTTTTCATCACTATTTAATCGAATTGTGAATTTACTATACTTACGATTAATTTAAAATGCAATTATAAAATGTATATTATTAATTTTTTATAACCCAATTGGTTGTTGGTTCTGGTACTTAAACTAGTAACCAATTTATAAAAATTTCGCTACCAACATATTGATTTTATGTTGATGGCACTGGGACTAACACACATATATACCGAAAAGTAATAGTCAACTTTGATTATAGTTTTCAATAAACTTTATAGAAGTACTAAGTTTGGTACGTTTTTAACACATATGGAAAGAAAGTTTAATCATATTTCAAATTTTTTCAAAGACATATTATTAACTACAATCATTTCAACCCATTTCATAATCTTATAGATTAAAATGAAGCAGGCTGAAGTGGATCTATAATGTTTATCCAAGAAGACTCATCGTCATGTCAGTTTAGTAACGATTCGACTTTTTATTGTGCCTTCATCAAGGATCTTAATTTATGTTACATAAATAAACATCTTATAAAATTTGTTTTTACTTTTTTAGTCGAAAATCATCGGTAAATTTCTTTTAAATGTGTTTTTAGAATTTAGAATATTATAGAATACTATTTGATTTTGAATATTTATTTTTGTCGTTGTCGAAGTCATTGATAAACTGAGAAAATACTAAATTTGCTTTCTTTGTAAAATTAATTATTTTATATTTCTACATAAACAATTATAATGAAATTTGAAATTCGATACCGATACCGAAACGAAAGTGTTACCAAAAAACTGAAATTTTGTGGGCCAATTAATGAGTATTTAATACACCTTCTGTATAAATTTCAAGTCGATTCTCTATACGGTTTAATAGAAATTAATTATTAACAAGTGAAAACAAACAATTGACTGAGTTAATTGTTGAAATACTATGCATAGTCAGTGTTGATTTCTTTATCACATAACACATACAAACATGTGACACATGCATAACTGATAATCAAGTATAGTACATATTATAAAATTTCCGCCTAATAGGCGCCCTCACGGGTAAACAGTGATGTTTACGAAAAAATGTTTCAAACAAAAGTTGTTTAATTTTTGATAAGGAACATTTTTTACATTTAAACTTTTGTTCTATCTCTAACGGTTTACAAGATGGGTCCTACGGACCCAATTGACCTATGGTGCTCATTTACGAACTTAACCTCACTTTTTAAGTCCTGAGTACGCTGTAAAAATTTCAGCTCGATATCTTTTTTCGTTTTTGAGACGAAAACCGGAAATGGACTAATTAGGTGATTTTATGAACACCTATGACAAAATTTTTTTCGTAGCATCATTATTTTTAAGCGTTACAAACTTGGGACGAAACTTAATATACTATATATATTTCATATAAACATGGTATAAAAACAGTCGTTTTTACATGGTGGTATATGAAGAAGTCCTAATAAATGTTGAGTTTTTAATCAATAAGTGCTTTTAAAAATGTTTTACCATTTACATAAAAAACATTTATCAATATTCCTCAAGTTTTAAGCTTTAAAATCAAACCAAAATTAAGAACTGTGCTTAAAAAACGGTAAACTTTTTTTGGATGTATAAAAGAATGATTAATATGTTAATAAAATATCAAATTTTTTTAATCATTTTTTTTTTTTTTTTTGGTATCGAAATACCTTAAATAAATATCAAATGAAAGGTTCGATCATCATGAAAATAAACAGGCTTCTATTCACATGGTTTTCGAATCGAGGGAAACCAAATTCATTAAGATTGGTTCAGGATTACGACCTCTATAACTTCACGAAGATAATTTATATTTTTTCGAAAGCAAATTTTAAACCATAAATTGTTGATATTTCTATGTTGGAGTCTCAAGACTGACTTTAAGTCCGTCACTGATAATAATGAATAAAGTAACATAAACAAAAGTTTATGGATTTTTGACAGCTTTTATTTAATTCGTATATGTATGATAAAGTTTCATCAGTCATTCACTCACTAGTCTCACTTGTTTTTATATATTAATGTTGTTGTTGTTGTTGCTGTTACCGCTCTCTTACTGAGTGAGTCGGATACGACACTTCCAAGACTGAGAATGAACTTGGAATCTATTCTAGGTTGAATTTTATTAGTTTTTATACTACCAAGTAGGTATAAAAGACTAGAAAAAGAATAAGCTAGATGCACATGATAGGTGCATGAGTTTTATTTCAGGCGTTTTGATGATAACGAGACACTACTTTATTAATATAATTTTATAAATGAACTTGATTGATTGTATATGGATTAAGAGCCAGGACAAAAAACTTCGTTCAATTTACTTAAGCGTATAATTTGAGGATTGGTTATAGTAGTTGTGTACACTCACATACTGCGGTCAGTCAAGCGAACGATAGAACAGGGTCAGATATATTCTATCGAAACGGTCAAGTTTTACGTGGTACTAAAATGAATTAAACTATTAAACTAAAGCTGAAAATTGTTATACAGATTGTATATTACATATAAATAACAGTTATGATTGTCAATCAGTTAGGTGTTAGAACAAGGCTCGTCAGTCAGCCCTTATTTATGAACAATAAATAAATCAGATTCATTTATGATTTCCGTGGTATTTAAATGAATTTATTAAAGCTGAAAATTGTTATACAGCTTGTATATTGCACATAGATAACAGTTATGACAGTCAGTCAGTTAAACGTTAGAACAGGGCTGGTCAGTCAGCCCTTATTTATGAACACTAAATAAATAAGATTCATTTGATGATTTCCGTGGTATATAAATAGAATTTATTAAAACTGTTATAACAAGGAGCTGATGCTAGCAATCAAAGAGCACAAACAAAGGTATATTGGACATATAATTGGAGAAGATAGATATGAAATACTTCGTTTTATCAGCGGGAAAGACGCAGGGGAAAAGGTCAATAGAGAGAATTTCTGGCTTGAGGACCTTATAAACATCATTCAAGAGTTTTGATTGTGACATATACAATCAAAGAGGTTTGATTCGTTCTTCCTGACTCCTTCTGTACTTATGAACAGCCAACTATACACAACATATATAGATATATCAACAAAATCAGATTAAAAAGTTTTTGTTGTGTTTCATCTGGATTAGGTTAAACGATATCTTTTATAAATGTACTTAAAAAGCACAACAACGCCACTATATTTGATTAACGTAAACAATAAACATACAATATCGTCAAACAGACAGACAGACAGACAAACAAGCAGTCTATCTATCTATATAGAAGCATAATATCGTACTACATAGATAAGAGTAATAGTGAAGTGAGTAAATTTAAAAATAAAAACAAAAAGTGTGGGGGTGGGTGTAGGTATATTTACCACAATCGTATTCGTATGTAATGTAGACATACTATAATATGCTGGTACGGGTGGTGGATGGTGATATTACCGACTATAGAATAAGTTATCCAACTACTCAACCCTCTGCCCAAACCCTTTTGTGGATTTTGTTGGATGATATTCGTTCAGTGGTAAAAACAATGGTAAATTTGGTGAGTGAAATAATGTTTTGTAAAAATACTTATTGAAACTACTTGTTGTTTTAAACTAACTACGAAAGCTAACAAAGGTTTTTTTTTTTTTTTAAGTAGGATCACTAAAGGCGTATCGCTTAGCCCGTTTCGTAGGAAGATTTCCTTATTTTTCCTGTAGAAACACCGAATCATTTGAGTACCGAAAATATGAGAGAGGAAATGTTTGTTGACTGATGCATATATTTGCTTCCTTCAAGAATTAAGAACCAAAAACTTTCGTTTTTTTGACATATGCCTATAACAGAGGCCACCCACATCATTATTTAAGCAAATATTTTGCATTTGGTCATACAGCAAGAGTTGAGTGTGCAAAAATCGAGAACCGCATTTTGTCTATCGATTCTTGTTCAGAAAAGCTTATAGAATAATATTCCGGATGTTGCCAGAAACCCTGTTGGTTCAATTTTTGTATACAGCCCCCCCCCGATACAGAAATAGCCAAATTCCAATTTTTTTTTACCAAATAAGGCTCCCCGAGGTTTTTTGGGTATATTCCTAGAGTTCACTGTTTTTGTTCACTCCAGAAAGGTAATTGTCAAATAAATTAAATTTTTGAGCATTTCAAAATATTAAACTCATCTTTGAACATCTTTTACAAAGTTCTGAAGAGTAATAACATCAGATTGTATGATTCATAAGCCACAATTTTTAATTGTTTCAAGACAAATAACAGGATAAAATCGATCCGAATTTCGTTGCGCAATTAAAAATCAAATATTCTATTGATCAATTAGTTTTTTACGTATCTTTCTAAAAATCGTCTAGCCTGTCATGTTAAAAATGGAAAGTTATCTGTTTTTAAATATTATTTGTATATGTACATATTTTGAATCGATCGATATAATCGTTTTAAAACGAATCTATTCATTTTGTCCGTAGGTACCGATAGGTATAAATCTATCCAGTTGTTTGGATATAGAATGTTATTTATTGATACTTACCTGTCTATACTAAAACATTATTGATAGGTGTACAATGTACATGCTAGCTAGGATATACATTTATTAAAGATTTCGAATGCATTCTATTCGATGGCTAAACAAATCGATACAAACGAAGTATACCACAGAATAAATAATAAAAATAAGTAAAATTGATATTTATGACATGATACTCAAATACAATTTTATATTTCTAATAAATACTCCCATCAAATTTGTTATAATTTACCGAAGTTTTCGAGGCAGCAATAAATAAAAATTTTCATATGCGCAGAACAAAACAAAATGGTGATTTCGAAAAAATCATCAATTCTCCACAACTTTTTGTGCAATTTACTCGAAAACAATGCATTTTTAGAAAAAAAAAAATAGATAAATCGATAATTATCGGACGTAAAATTTTCGATCGATTTGTTTATATAAACTGTTTCTTATCACTTTCACATTTTCTGAAATATCAATGAAAAGTTTTCCGTAGTTTTGGTGGTTTTTTTAATTTTCCTTAAAAAGTGTGCATTTTCGGCGAGAACTATTCTTAGGGCTGTAATGTGTACTGTTAAGGTTGTTAAGAAAGTGGAAGGTTGTTTATTGATAAGCACAATTATATCATTCATTATTTAATAAAATTATTTGTTGACAATACAATGACATATCTTCAACACACGTGCAACATTGCCAAACGTAATATAATAAAATTTCATACATTTTAGAATAATTTTTGTTAATTATTTCAAAAACCAAAGACAGGAATGGTTTGATGCCATTTTTTAGCTTAAATTCTGAATAAGTTTTTTCTAGCTATGTACACTTTCTCCGTATAACCTCATTGAGGAGATGCAAATATTTGATGAAAAAAGTTAATAGACATTTCTCCCCAAATGAATGCTACCAGACTGTGTTAACTCACCTATAAAACATACAAAGCTTGTTACCGTTTTACTCAAGAGAAGTTGTGTTTTTTTGAAATTAACAAGAAGGGTAACATCTTGCAAAAGAAGCACAATCGAGTGGGCCAATATGGGTTTATTTGATAGACAACGATCATTTGAATCTAGAGATTGTGTTTGAGACACTATTTTAGGGACACCTCGCGTGTATAATTGCCGGTCAATTTTTTTAGAGTGTTTCATTTGGTAGCATTTTCTTCATAACAACCTTAAATAAAAATTATATTTTTGCATATGATTATTGTATGTAACCTTCATGTTTAACCTAATCAAAATCAATAAATATTTAAAAGGAACCAATTTAGACGTTAATCAATTGATTGAAAGCGGACAATTAACAATGTCATGTATACTATTGTTGTTGATTTTAATTTTAAACAATTGTTATAAATATTTTGTAGAGGCCTCATGTGATTGGAAATCTTATGAAAACGGTCCAGTGCTTCAGTGCGATTCGCAATCAAGTCTTACTTATATAAATAATTTGTCACCTATAATACGGGTAAATAGTTTTATTATTCTTATTTTTATATATAAACATTTTTCTATAAACATTTAAGAATCAGAAATTTTCACGTCACTGTTGCGATCGAACTTTAATTGTTATCAATTGATAACAAAAATACCTTATTAGACCATATTAGGTTTGACCTATAAGACCATATTCCTATCATAGATTTTTGCATGTTTCTCCATTCAGTTTGAATAAAAAAGATTTTTAGAGAAAAACAAACCACTTTTAGTGGAAAAATATTTTCGTAGAGTGCCTAAATTCCGCAGAAGACGTTCGAAAAAATATTCTCGGGGAAGACTTTTCAGTGCGTTTTTGCGTAATCTATAAAAACTTTCTAATTAAGTGTTTATCGATTTATTACCAATTATGGAGTAGAGTGAGCTAAATAGAGCAAATTGAGGCTAATAATCAAGGCCAAATTTAATATCTGCGTAAGATGTGCATCGATGCACCCAATATTTTTTGATTAAAGCATTTTTATCGATAAAACATATTTTTCGAGTTTCAAGTATATACCAACTTAAAAAAGGACAACTTTTATTGTTCCAGGATAGTATAACAGAATTAATTTACAATGGAACAACAGATCAAATCTTACAAGAGCAAGCATTTAATTTACCAGGTTTACAAAAATTAACCATCCACAATACAAACATTCGATCCATTCAACGAGATTCATTTGAAAATTTAAATGAATTAACATATTTAAAAATAAACGATAATAAATTTTATTCTTATATTAGAGAAGGTACTTTTAATGGTTTGTGGCAATTAAAAGAATTAGTTATAGTTAAATGTGCATTAAAAGTTATAGAATCGAATACATTTCAATCATATGGACTTGAAGAGTTAGAAACATTAAATCTACAAGATAACAAAATACGTTTAATATATTCAGTGACATTCGAACGTTTAAGGAATTTAAAAACTTTAATATTAAAGAACAATCATCTTACAGAAATAATAATAAGTTTATTTTTTAATCCATTTCCACAACTTGAAAATTTAAGTTTACAAAATAATCAAATTCAACGATTAATCGTCAATGAACAAATGAAATGTTTAACACATATGGATTTATCTGGTAATCAAAATTTACAAGTGGAAAATATAAGATTTGTAAATTTTCCATCATTAATTACAATCGATTTAAGTAATATTAGCTTAACAATAATCCCACAAAATACTTTTTTCATGTTAAGTTCCACGTTAAAAACATTAATATTAAATCGAAATAAATTAACAAAATTAACAAATGGTGATTTTTATAAGTTAACTAATTTGAAAATATTATCAATTAATCATAATTTAATAAAATCATTTGATGATAATTGTTTCGATAAAACGATCGAATTAAGAACTTTAGATTTATCGTTTAATCATATTAATAACATTTCGAGAAATTTATTTAAAAATTTAAGGAATTTAAAAAAATTACATATAAATCATAATCGTATAAGTTTTTTATATAAAAATAATTTTGATTTTTTAACAAGTCTTGAAATATTACTTTTAAATGATAATTATTTAACTGATATATTTTATGGAACATTTAACAATTTGAGAAATTTAACGGTATTGAAACTTAATGGAAATAAAATAAATAAAATTGAAAAAAACTCCTTTAAAGGATTTAACAATTTAAATATTCTTAATTTGAATGGAAATAAATTAAAACAAATTAATTACGATATTGAAACTGAGATTGCGATAATTATTAAATTAAATTTTAACGAATTGACTAGGTTGAATAACGATTCTTTTTTAAATAAACGAATATACTCACTTAATCTTGCATCAAATAAACTAATCAAAATTGAAGCTAACACATTCTATGGAATGGATTGGTTAAATTCGTTAAGTTTACGCAATAATTTACTAGAAACATTACCAATGAATTTATTTAAAAATTTACATACTTTACAAAAAATTGATTTACAAGGAAATCAATTAAAAATATTATCAAATAATATTTTCTCAAATTTAGGATCATTCTACGAAATATCAATTAACTTAAATTTTAATCAAATAAAATATTTATCTCCGCAAGCTTTTGAAAATAGTAAAGTAAAAGTTTTAACAATAGCTTTTAATAATATAACATTTGTTGAAGAAGCATTTTTTAGAAATTGTCTAAAATTGAAATATTTTATATATTTTATGAATCCAATACAATGTCAATGTTATTTTCAAATGTTGAATATAATGAAAGAATTGAAAATTAGTGAAGGATCTCATTATGAGTCGCAGTTTGGTATGATGCCAGTATGTACAGTGACCATTTATGATGATTGTATTCAAGATACAAATTTAAATTTATTTGTATTCCAATCGTTTTATCTTGCTATTCAAAATGCATCATTGCCCGTCGATTTAGATATGAACTAATTTTATTGAAGAAAACATTTTGACCGGCAACTTTTTCACCTTTAAAAAATACGTACCATAGGACGTATTAAGTACCATACGTACCATAGTACGTAATTTATTACGTAAATAATTAACTTAAATAAAATGAATAAAATACACAAAAGAATTCACAGATTACAAACGTTATTTAGTAGTAAATACGTACTATAGTACAAATGGGGATGTTGACTTAATTTTTTTATCACTTCAAATGAAGAATTCTTATACTTAACGAATAGAAAATTGAATTTTGGTTAATGAAAATATTTAGAAATATGCATAATATGAACGTTTATAATTAACCAAACTCCTATAATTAACCAAAAATGGAATATAGACTAATGACGTCATTGCACGGTATCACAATAAAGATTACATATAAAACAGACAGACAAAAGAGACAGACAACAATCTTTGAATGTTTATAACTTCTTTATTTTTTTAAATCAGTTTTAGAAGATATAATCACTTCAAATGAAGAATTCTTACATACTTCTGATTTAGTAGTCAACCCAATATGTGGGTACATTACCAACATTGGTTTGATCAGGTTAAAAATATTTTTTGTGCATGTTTACAAATAATTCTTTCGGATATAATTAAAGATGTGGTTTTTGATCATTTTAAATTATCTGTTTCGTAATACCTTAAGGGATGCTTATCTTCCAAAATCGATTATTGAAAGGAATTTTCAACAAAAGCCAAAATTAATATGAAATGTGCAGGGTCTACACCTTTACATATTTGTGTTTAAAATTATAGAAGGCCATTATGTAGATGTAAATGTCATATGATTAAAATATAAAGTGATCAATGAAAACTATTTCACTAAATGTCGATATTGATGTATGGGGTATATAAATTTACTAGCTGCGGACTACCCGCTTCGTGGGTCAGCTTCAATTTTAAATACAAAGATTATTGTGTTATAACCTTCATTTCATATGCCATCACTTATTCTTCTTTTGTTCACAATTTCAATTTTGTTCACATTATTATTCTGGTGTGGAACCCTAATTTTTTTTAAACAACCCATGTTACTCCTTGATAAAGAAGCTTTCTGTGCGTAAGGCATATATCTTGAAGTCTGTGGCCTAGTTCAAATCATCTGTTGCTTTCACCTTTTAAAATGAACACATATTTTGCGTTATTGCATTAATTTCAGTTACTCATTTTGTAATGACTTCGCCATTCTCTGTATTTCTTCTATATTTTTATTTTCTGAGCAGTATACTTTTTTGCCGACGTCATCACACAAAAACTTTCATCCCCTATTTTTACCCCCTTTAGGGTAAATTTTAACAAACTTTGAATGTCGTATTTACTTCTAGCCTTAAAAATAACAATTTCTTATAACCTTTTTTCGCATTAAAAAGTAGCCAATTTCCTTTCTCAGACTCTAGATTATCTCTGGACCAAATTCAAATCGGTTCAGTAGTTTAGGCACGATTGCGTAACAAACAAACAGACGGGCATAGTTATTTTCGCATTTATAATATTAATATAAGGATTGAGAAATAGATAAATAATGAATGTGGTTGATTAAACAGTGACATAACACTACAAATATATCAAGCAACCATAAGCACAAGCATAAGTGAAATTATAGTCTGAGCACTGAAGGAAATTTATTAGGACCTATTAATTTGGCGTCGTTGCTGTCAGGTATATAATTATGTCCGACGGTTTTTAAAACCCTAGACCACACTGTCCACGTTTTTCAACATTCAAGAGTTTGTTGTACAAAGTGTTAAAAGGCACTGAATATTTTCATTAAGTAGTACCGTCAAATGGTCATAGATAAGTTGTCATAGATATCGCTATCAAGTGATAATAAATTCCTTGCTGCGTTTCTTTCAGAATGATAACTCAAATATGACATATCATTCTCATTTGAAAATGATGCAACCTTTTCGAAAAAAAATCGTAGAGTAAAGTTTGATAGTTTCGTCAAAAGGAAGCCACCCACGAAGTTTTAAGTATTGCCCAAAGACTACTTTTTTTTAAAACTTATATTTTCACTTGTATTTTATTATAAAGTAAAATATTGATGCACCAATTTAGAAACGATTCGATGGCAATAGCAGTGGAAAGCATCCATATTAAACCTTCGTAAGACAACGATGCAACATTACGATGAATCATATTTTTTAAAAAGAATGAGATATGTCGCGGGCCGCTCGGTAGGAACTATGTTTGTACCTTCGTACAAATAAATAAATATGTGTAAGTATCGCGCTAATATTTTTATAGCATAGCATAGCAAATGGTGCTACAGCCCGGGGTGGGCCTTGGCCTCCTCTACAATACGCCTCCAAGCAAAGCGGTCCTTGACTGCAGATCCCCATCTAGTGACTCTCATCAACTTCAAGTCACCCAGCACCTGGTCCAACCATCTGAGTCGAGGTCTTCCTCTTCTTCTAGTGGCATATATCTTTGCTTCAAGTATTTTCTTTGGCATTCGTGTGTTTTCCATTCTCTGAACGTGTCCGAACCACCTGAGTCTTTGTGATTTAATGAACTTCACAACGTCTTCTCCCTGTAGGATTTCAAGGATTTCTCTGTTGGTTCGGATACGCCAGTCATCTTCGTTCTCTCGGATAGCCCCATATATTCTTCTTATTATTTTCCTTTCAAATCTCCTGATTCTTTCTTGATCCTCCAATGTTAATGTCCAACTTTCACTGCCGTAGGTAATAATGGGCCGTATTAGAGTTTTGTATATTGTCATTTTGGTCTTCCGGGAGATGAGTTTGTTTTTCAGGAGTGTGATGTTAGCAAAGTAGGCTCGATTTCCACTTCGGATCCTTTCTTTTATGGCGGCACTAGTTCTTCCTTCGTTGTTTACAAGCTCCCCTAGGTATTTAAATTCTGCTACCGCCTTATATGTTATGTCGTCTATTGTCAAGTCATCCATCGTCCTCCGATCTTGTGAGGCCGAGATCTTCATGTAGACTGTCTTGCTTTCGTTAATTACCAATCCCAATTTTTTACCATTTTCCTGTATTTCTCTAAATACTTCTATCAATCTGCCTTTGGTTCTAGCAAATATACCTACGTCATCAGCGTATGCACATATTTGTGACGACTTGTAGAATATTGTTCCCCTTTGATCAGTGTCTTTTATGGCTTTGTGTAAGGCTATTATAAACAGTGTTGTTGAAAGTCCATCTCCCTGCTTGACACCAGTTGTAATGTCAAAGGGTTCGCTCAGCTTGTTGTTAATTTTTACTTTTGCTTTTGTGTTTTCCTAATATTTTTATATATAAGATATTTTTCTGAAAATTTAAGGTATTAATTTAAGAATTCAAATACTTGACTTCGACTGCTTCGATTTCTGTAGAATTATGTCAATGAAAAACGTTTTTTCTTCTCTATTTTATTTATTCAATCTGATAACCACGCGTCCAAAAGTAATAAGTCGATATATAGGCCAATTTCCGTAACTGCTTAGGCTAAATTCTATATTATTATTACGATGATATTTAATGTCATAATACTTCAACCATCTTCATTGATCGAATGAATAATATTCTGACTAAATATTCAGAATCTTATATGGATGTAGATGAGAGTTAATCATATATAAATATAAACTAGAGATGAAACGAATATCCGGTTACTAATACCATTTTGGCTTATTCGGTCACTTGTTTTGAAAGCTCGGTAATCGGTGTAACAGTACCCAGTTTTTTATTAGTTATAGACAACAAAAATTATCGAAAATTCTATATTATAACAAATAGTTTGTGGGTGATAACATGAAAAAGTGTACCATGAATTTCGATCAGAAATTTGAAAAGTATGACCCAAATTTAGTAGGATTACATACTTGGTTTATCGAAATTGGATAAAATTTGCATGTGATTGAGCAAAGTTAAATTATTTGGATTCTGATGACGTCATAAAGTTAAAAAATTCGATTATTTTGATAGCACAGGCAAATTTGATTCGATTTTATTGGAATAATTTTACTTTATTTATTATCAAAAAAATTTCGTTTTGGATGTTAATCAGATCCTTATACAAAAAAGCCTTGTATCATTTAGGAGAGTAATGAGTTCCTTGTTTTGCTCGGAAACGTACAGAGAAATCAATACTTTAATTTGATACTCTATCATTTAAATAAATTATTAAATTAAAAAAGTTTATCAATTAAATGTGCAGATTCTTTAAGGTAAAATGACACGATTATGGTAACTCCCCAATTTTGTCTTTACTCTTATGTTAAATACTATCAGTAAACGTATTTTCATCAAAATCATTTGAGCCCATCCCGATTTATATAAGGCGCAACCTAAATAATTACCACCGACGCTATGTACCCTCGTTACGACCCTGAGCTTCAGTCATATATGGAATCATCCTTGTATAAGAATATAGCATTACATGCGGTCCGAAAGAAATGAGCATACAATACGTGTCGCAACACTTCCCTTTTTACAATTGATTTCCAATTTATTCTAAATATGTAGTATTCGATTATTAAGTGAAATAATTATTCGTTCTATCACTATTTTATACACACACATAACAAAAAGCACATCATCTATATTGAGGAAGCAATATCATCTTCATATTTGAGATATATATTTCTATATAAAATAATATTTGATGTGTACATACTATAAATTCCTTACTCTGATCAACTACATGTCTTTGATTGATTGAAAATACCTAAAGCTATTAAAATATGTTTTCCTTATGTATCTTCACGTCTTCATTCTAATGTTGTACTTATAACGCTGACAAAGAAAACGAGAGCTTTTTAATGTTTCCTTTAAACATTAAATTTAAAATTTTCAACTGAAGTTTTTGCTAACTTTTTGGTACTTAAATTTGATTGTATACGGTGTTTGATATTTGGGTTGTGGAATAGAATAGTATTGAAACATTTAAAAATAATTAACTTAAATAAAATGAATAAAATATACAAAAGAATTCACAGATTACAAACGTTATTTAGGTACAGTGTGTAGAAAAATTATATACATACATATAACTTAAATTATTACTTCACACGATGTTTTACAAAATTTTTCTTCAGGATTTTTGTTGTTCATTTTTTTTGTCCAAACAACCCTCTATCAAATGAATAAATACAAAAATCTTTTGAGTCAGTCCACGAGTGCAACGGACATTGGGCTTGGATTAATCGGCGACAAATCAACCAATTTAAGTGGTAGATATATCAAATTAAACGTAATTAAATAACTTGAAAATGCTGCGTTTGGAATCACTATTTCGAAGCAAGCATTTTTGGATTCGGAAATAAATATATATAGCATTACCAACGCTAACTTAAAAAAAAAAAAAAAAAAAACAATGACACCAAAATCATTAATCAGTAGTTGATATGTATCAACAACTAGAGCCAAAATTACATTTTGAACACAATATATCATCAAATACATTTACAAAAACATCATAAAAATATGTTACCCGAAAAAATATATATAATACCTTTAAAAATATAAATACTAGACACAAGAACACAGTTATGATAAACTATGTTTTTAAAATTATGTTGAACTGTCAAATCGAAAACAAATTTCATAAATATCTGCTTTCTTTTTCCCTGATCATGATCTTTCTCGAATGCCATCTACGTTATTTTCAATGTACGATATATAGTAGAGGAATACAGAATGTTCAAGAAAATTCTGTTCAATTTGTTCAAGTAAACTTAATTTGATTTTGGGAATCTCGAGGAATATAATTGGCAGGTTCCAAGGAGTAATAAGACATTGATCAATCATCAACTTGATCTCAGGAATTAAAACAAGTATTGATGGTTTCGATTCTTAATTTGTGAAAATTCATTTTTATGTTGAAATATTTAAATAAAAAAATTTAGCTTTTTTTTAGCTTTAGGACATAAAAGAAAAACCCTCAAAAACTATTAAATGATCAGAAAAACATGAACTTTTTTCAGCTTTAAGCTAATATCGTTTTTAATGTATTCAAAAAATTTCTTAGACATGATTTTTGTTGCTTAAATTCCTTTTTCTAAATTCTAACCTTTGACCAAAAACATCCCATTATTTATTTTAATATTTTGACAATGACAAACAAGGTCCCATTGTTTGATAAGATTTTTTTTTTTCGACAATCCTTGACAGCTAATTATTGTTTTTGTTTAAATTGTTTACGTAAAAAATACTAAAAGATTCGATTTGTATATTTATTACCATTGTTTTTAATAGTTTTCTATGTATTGGTTAGTAAAATTTCGGGAGACATCGTATTCACAGTATAAAAAAACCAAAAACCAACCGCAAATGAGATTTTGTAGCCTTTCGGGGTTAACACAATATCGAATCAAAAAAAAAACAAAAACCATCAGGTTCGCCGGGTATTTGTCTGTTGTCTGTCTGCGGCATCGTAGCTCCTAAACGTATGAACCGATTTTTTTTATGAGTGTTTTTGGCTATGTTGTAAGAAAACCAGTTCAGTTTGCAGAGAGATACAAGGAAAAAAACGCATTTGCCAGGGTTTTTTTAAAGTTTACTTGTCAATATTTTGATGTTGATTCACTTCCTTTTACAAAAAAGAGTACTTTTTCACTTTATTACAATATATTAATAATAGTATTTCAATCTTTATTTCGGAAAACATGGTTTGTGATTGTTTTTAAGCCACGAAATATAATATTTCAACACTCTGTATATGTCTCTCTCTCTCTCTGTACCTTCGATAGTCGTCAGTAACATACTGAAAAATTGATTCCAATAATAAGAATATTCCAAGTACAGTCACGAATTCAATATACCAACCACTGGCTTCACTATTTGATATGATAGGTAAAAAAGTAAATGATATGAAACTTGGTTGAAATGAAGGTAAATATTACCTAACCACTTACGAGATACGACAAAAGTAAAACAAAACCGTGCAGTTTCTTGAACAAGTTCATTTGAAAATATTGTTTCTTAAACTAAATCAGAACTAAATTTATCCCAAAGATTATACAAGATTCAATGACGGAGAGTTCAGTTTAATGTTTATTTATATTATTGCCTACATTCACCTTAAATAGTGTCTTTTGTCATCTATTGGTTTCCAACCCTCATTTAATCTGCACATTTGATATTTCTAAAAACATCGAAATACATGGTACACCAGTTTCTGATTTAATTTGGCTAATACTTACAATAAAGCAATATTCGAAAAATATTTAAAATTTGTTCGAATGATTTTGCGAATTATCATGCGTGAAGCGATAAATCTGCTAGTTTATAAGGGAAAATTGGTGAAATTGTCAATCTTTTATACAGGGTGGGTCATTTTAATCTAAAATGGCTTATACCTCGTTTTGCAGTTAACCGATCAAAAAATAAGAAAAGTTGCAGAGTTTGATGCAGGTTATCATGTTCTGACATGATGTTGGGCCTAGTTTTTCGAGTTTCTTTAATAGCCAATTTAGATCCTAAACGGTTAGAGATAGAATAACACTTTGAAAGAAAGTTGATCCACATAAGAAAACTAACCTTTCATCTAAAACTAATTTTTTCGAAAAACATATGCTTTCGGACAAAATACAGCTTAAAAATATATCATTATTGATTGCATTTAATAATTTACTCAAAAGAAAACTACGGAAAAATGTCTTTTCTAATACTAACCACGGAAAAATCTTTTAGCCAAAAGTTAAATCAAGGGCAGAAAAAGACATTCCTCTGTGTCCATGACTTTAACCTACCTTTAACCTAATTATCTATAAATTTTTTACCTAACCTTTAACCTAATTATCTATAAATTTTTATTATTAAATGCAATAAGACTTTTTTTAAAGTTGCATTTCCTCCGAAAGCTAACGTTTCTCGAAAAAATCAGTACGAAGTACCTACTCGAAGTCAGTACTACTAGAGAATACATTTGGTCTCAAACAATTTTTTGAAAATATGTTAAAATAATGTTTGGGTTGGTTCCCTGTAAAATCGGTTTTGTTTCACTGTGTACGTTTAACACTAGCCAGGCATATCTATCTATTCATTGTAATTTATAAAATAGTAATAGTATTACGTAAATAAGAGTTCATACATTTAATATGATCACTCATAAATGCCCACAAAATTTTATGACTTAATTAAAAATTGTGAAATTAAATTATTTATTTACAATTTCAAATATTGATTTTGTAGTTAACTTTCTACTCAAATTCGAAAGATTTAATTTAGAAGTTTTAGCGTCAACCTCGGTAAATGATTAAGTGTTTAGATATTTGGTGTTTAGAGACTTTGACCTTTTTTTAGTTTTTTGAAAGATATTACTATCTACGAGACAGGAATATCAAGATTTATTAAAGAAGACTTAATAGAGAGCAAACACCCAAGTTAGGTTGTTTTGTCTATGTGCTTTTTATCAAGTAAAATAGAGGAGAAATTTTCTAGAGCACAAATATAAAATTTTTGATTCTACTAGAAATAGCTCCGCTCGTGCGGTACCCGTGGTTAAAACCAGGCTTAAGAAATAATATATAAGTGATAAATATCAACACTTTTTAGGCAATTTTATTACAGATATGAAATACTAATTACATACTGAACAAAATTAAATCTTAATATTAGTTCTCTATCCTATTTTTTCTTAAGCGGTACATTTTTAGTCCCTGAGTCTATTTTTCGCCAGTCTAAATGTTCAGGAAATAAAGTTTGGAAAGAAGCGCTTTCCTGAAAGAATAACCATTTCCCTTTTCCTGTTATTTCTATCAAAACAATTCCTGTAAGAAAGTTGTGAATGATTAATGAACATGGGTACTTGAATTAACAATTAATAAAGGTCTTTATTTTCTCAATTTAAGCCACTGTATCATCCAAATACAACTGTTAGTTTTTAGTTCGACTCCCCAATGAATGTACGCATGTCAGTCGGTTTTGCTGACTAAATCCAATGACAATTGGGTGCTATAATCGATATGTAAGTTGTTCTAAAATAATGGTTATAACTCTTCGAATTTTCTTTAGTATACATATTGAATAGTGTTCCCGGTTGGGTAAGGCAATACTAAGCCTTCAATTTCTATTTTTCTACAATAGTTTTAAGTTCGATTCCCCAATATATGTGCTTATGTCAGTCGATTTTACTGAATAAATCCACTGGCAATTGGTTGCTATAATCGATATGTGAATTTTTCTAAAATAAGGATAATAACTTTTCGAATTTTCTTTAATATTCATAACGAATAATGTTGCCGGTTGGGGAGGGCAATCCTAAAACTACAATTTCTAATTTTCTACAAAACAAATTTCTTATTCCTAAATAATTCCAATAATTTTTTGTTTTTGCAAGTTTCTACTGATCTTTTATTCATCAATGGATAATTCATTTAATCAGAAATTTATTGCTCTGATCTCTAAATATCAAACTCACCAAAGCTTGTTATATTTTTTAGCAAAGATTGTTATTATAAAAAGTAGTTACACCACGCAAACATATTTGTTTATTCGTCTACAACAACATTTTTATTGCAGTCAATAATCAAATATTCATTAGTAATATACATTTTATATAAACAAGGGCAATCACACCATCGTTAAGCCCAACTGCACAAACACACCTCCTAGTTATTATAAATATGTTGTTGTTATCGTAATAATTATTTTTATTTTATTTTTTTGTAAATTTGTTATTTTTCAAATATTAAATAATATTTAATCAACGGTTCGACATAATACAATATTATATACCTTTGTTCGTAAATATGTTTATCGAAAATAGGAATTCGTCAATAACTGTAGAGTCCGCAGATCGAATTTGAAGAGTTTGATGATAATATGATAACAAAATGAATGATAACAAACTGAACTTTTGTTGAATGTCGCTAAAGCATTTAAATCTATGTTGCACAGATTTTTGGGTACCGAATTAGTCGCCTTATCGATTAACAAATTATATTTTGGAGGCTTATTCTGTTTCTATAAACCTTCGCGCCACCCTGAAATTGTACAATGTATAATGCAGGAGTGACCCGCTTCATATATAAAAACTACTTCACTTGGAGTATTTAACTGAGTGGCAGCTAAAAACTAGTGAGTTAATAACTCTCAAGACCTTACATGTGGTCAGGAAGGTAGGGTAACAAATCGCATGAGTAGAAAACTGTTGTACACATGTCGGGCCTTTTTAATACACTTTAGAAAAAACTTTCCAAAAATATATAAATATTGTCGGCCTTTTACCGAAATTTCACTAAAAAGGCGAAAATTTCAATGGGTACTTGTTGCAAATAAAAAAGAAAAAAATATTTATTTTTTGAGTATAAAAAGTTAATAAAATGGAGTAAGTCAAACATTTTTATTCATTTCATATATTTAAAATAAAAAAACGAGATGCACCGTGTGACTCCCGGTAGGAACTTTGTTCCTTTCGTTTCGTACTTTCGTGCGTTATAAATGTAACGCTGACTGACTTTTTCATTGAGAAGAACATTTTTCTGAAAATTTAATAAGTCAAATACTTGTTTCATTTTGTAAAGAATTTAATTTTATAGCTATACTTTTACTTTTTACCGTATGAATTAATTGTATTGTTAATTTAAAAAAGACATACTTCAATATACGCCCATATTGGGTTGACTTACTTTAAATTATCTATATTATCTTTAACTTCTGATTACTCACTTTCACAAGTAATTTTTTTTAAAGAAAAACATAAAATTTTGACAAAAAATACATGTTCACGAATTATAAAAATATTTTTGCATATTCTTATAATTCATAGAAATATACATCGCTTGAAAAAGTTTTATTTTCTTAGGTGACCTCGGTGAAAATGATCAATTTTTGTTACACTTTTCTTGGTTTTACCTCCCAACCAGCAATCAGAACGAAAAAGAAAATAGTTCCAAGAATTATAATACATATTATCTGATTACAAAAATGGAAGGTTCTTCGTATGTCCATATTCCTCACGAAAATGTTGTTTAGGCAACTCAAATATGTATAAAATTCGTAGCACTCTATTCATTTTACAGCTGTAGTTTTCAAATATTATTGAAATTTTTTTTATATATATAAACAAAAATAGTATTATAGGTAGCAACATATAACATAGCATAAAAATTTTGAAATGATTAATTGATATATGTCACGCTTATACATTATGTGTGTTATGAAATGTTTTTCAAATCGTTTTCATATTATAACTGGACGTTGGATATTACAATTGTATTAAAAAAAGTCTATGATATATTATTAATATCATTGAGTTTTCAATAACATGTTTTTTTTTCTTTATAGTTAGGAAAAGTGCTAACAACAAAACAAATGACAATTCAACAACAAAGAATGTCAATTACATAACTTTTGAAATGAAAATTTACACTTTCCGCCTATTTTGATTTATCGTGACCTTTTTCACATTTTCACAAGAAAAATATATTTTAAATTGAAACGACTGAAGCGATTTATGGGCCTAAATGAATTAACTGAGAATCAAAATATGCTTCGCAAGAGAATCAAAATAACAGGAAATTGCGAATTGCGTCAGAGATTGAAAAAATAACACATTTTTCTTAAAAACGAATATTGCATTTTTATTTTTTCAAGAATTTTTATTTCGAAAAATTAAGCGCCTTGGGAAAATAATCACGAGTATTTTTTTGTTTAAAACTGATTAAAAAATAAGAAAAAATTTTATTTTGAAGATTTTGTACCTTGGATCTCTCCATCCCTTGTTTATCGATCGATTTTTCTCATTAACGAACTTGACCTTTCAAAGACCAAAACCCTTCTGACACCAAATTTTTTCAAGTCGGACTTAAATAGCGACCGCTAGAGAGTTTACAGGCATATACAGAATGTTCGATTTACATCTAGGCATATAAATATCACGAGTATGACAGAATACATGCGTTAACTAATGCATCTAAGTGAGAGGTATTATATACATGTGTTGAAGCTTCGATATGCGTTGAGATAGTTGTAAGACGCTTGGAGAGTGGGAGTTTCTTAGCTGAATAGATGAACTACATCAGATAAGCCACGATACAAGTCACTTTTGCAATTTGATATAAAACCTTTAATACCTCTTACTCAGATGCATTGCTTAACGCATGTACTCTGTCATACTCGTGATATTTATATGCCTAGATGTAAATCGAACATTCTGTATATATACATATAAATTTTATCGATGGTCATTTACGACATCTGGTAGGAGCATCGATAAATAATTTGAAAAAATTTTCCCAAAATTCCACTATCTGTAAAAAAGCTATAGCTCCATTTCCTTCGGCAATTGGCTAATGACCTAGTTTATCAATTTAACATCACAAAGTAGAAACTGGAAACATAAATATACTGCTTATATTTAGACGTAAAAAGTCCAATTTTTATGGAGTTTATTACCGAAACAATTTGCCGAGAGAAAAAGTTATTAATGAATATTTGTCCATTTTGTTCAAATATGTGTGCCTTGGTATAACCAACCTTACAATTCGATATCTTTTGTTGCAGGAAGCGTTTCCGCACAAACTTCTGGAGGGAATTGTTGTTTTTCTTGGAGGTAGTTTCTTATAATAGTGTTTATTTTGTATGAAATTTTTTCAGAAGACATTCAAAAGGAAATCTTTAAGATTTATAAACCCACTTTCAAAATAAATATATGTAAGTATCTCAAATCAGTCTCATGTTTTTACTACATTCAACCAACCAAATGCATGCGTTCTATATATGTAGTTGGTGCATAGGGATATGAGCCACCAACATTCAATCTATAAAACTTGTCAAACATAATAATTTCTCAACCAATAGGATTCCGTACAAATATTCTTGAAAAAACCGCAAACAAATCCGAACGTGCGATAAGGAACATAATTCCAACATCTTCAGTTTCTGCTTAGTTAGTAATTTTAATAACGCAAGACGGGTTTCTGATCTACCTACAGATTTTTCGGCTAGAGGCGCTCGATCTGTTTTAAGTGTCTGTGTGTGTAAAAAAAATATTAGTAAAAGACATTCATGTACTAATTTATGCTGGTTGCGAGCCATATTATACCCAAAATACGAATTTATAATACAACAAGTGAAAACAAACAACTGTTGACTGAGTTAATTGTTGAAATACCATGCAGAGTCAGTGTTGATTTCTTTATCACATTACACATACAAACATGTGACACATACATAACTGATTATCAAGTATAGTACATATTATAAAATTTCCGCCTAATTGGCGCCCTCACGGGTAAACAGTGATGTTTACGAAAAAATGTTTCAAACAAAAGTTGTTTAATTTTTGATAAGAAACATTTTTTACATTTAAACTTTTGTTCTATCTCTAACGGTTTGCAAGATGGGTCCTACGGACCCAAGACCCAATTGATGATCTATGATGATCATTTACGAACTTGACCTCACTTTTTACGTCCTGCGTACGCTGTAAAAATTTCAGCTCGATATCTTTTTTCGTTTTTGAGTTATCGTGTCCACAGACGGACGGACGGACGGACAACCGGAAATGGACTAATTAGGTGATTTTATGAACACCTATGACAAAATTTTTTTCCTAGCATCATTATTTTTAAGCGTTACAAACTTGGGACTAAACTTAATATACTATGTATATTTCATATATACATGGTATAAAAATTGATACCCAATTTCTGTACGTGTTCTATGGGAAGTTACATGTAGTTATATTACAGAACCCTTATAAATAGCATATAGATACATATTTACAAGTAACTCATGAATATTGACTGGAAATTGAATTACTAATATGTGAAATGAAATATTGGATTATCCTTCTCACTATTTTATCATAATACACTCCAATCCTCAACCAATGCATTTATTATATACGAGAAAATTTTATAGTTGAAAATTCAATGCAATGCAAAAATTCAAATAATATATATATTAGATTCTTTTATATCGATTATCTGGCAGTAGCATACTTAAACTCAAGGTAACCTAAAAGAAAATTATTCTTGCGTTTTGTTGAATGGATAGGACCTTAAAAGAAAAGTTCAACTGCTTATCTTTTATAGTTTTGGAAAAAATGGACATCAAAGTTTTGTCATAATTTGCGCTCCCAAGGGTAAACAGTGATAGCTACGAAAAAAATCTTTCAAAAAAAAGTTGTTTATTTTTTTTAAGGAACATTTTTTACACTTAAATTTTTTTATCTGCCTTTAACGGTTTACAGGATGGACCCCATATTCGATTGACCTATATTGCTCATAAAAATTACAGCTTGAAATCTCTTTTCGTTTTTGAGTCATCGTGTTGACAAACCGACAGACGGACAGGCAGATAGACAGACAACCAGAAATGGACTCTTTTGCTGATTTTATGAAAACTTATACCAAAATTTTGTTCGTAGCATCAATATTTTAAATCGTTAGAACCTTGGGACTAAACTTAGTATACCTTGATATATATTACATATATACAGAGTATAGAAATCCACTGTGTATTCTAATTGAGATCATGAAAAAGTATTAGTGGTGATAAAAGTAACTAATTTGTTTTAAATCTCCACTTTTTTTTACTTGAATTTTTTGACATCGAGCATCGTATATTGCACATTTATCAAAATTACACATACAGCATACATATACGAGTCGTAAATACATATTTATATAGTGTGTCTCACTTTGAACGTAATCGGTCTCGTATTTTATAGTAGAGAGAATGATTTTAACAAAATTTTGTCGCAATATTAACTGCTCGAGAAGGTATATTATATGATCAAAGAGTCAAGCTAGAGGTACCATTTCGTGACCTTCTGTGATTCAAATTTTAATCGCAAAAATGAGGAGAGTATATAAGACATTATTTCATTTGGAAAAGTGCTTATATAATCTGTTTTTTCATGTCTCAAATACTCAAATATGAAGTTTCATACAAAAATTATATATACCGAGTATTTCTCAATTTTTACTTAATTTGAGCACTAAACGAAGAAAAACAGTGGGAAAACTGACCTTAAATTATTTGCTAAGGTGCTTATTAATATTACTCAGCAAACCTAGTGCCTCCGTTGTTTACAGTGTAACCAATACCATACGCGGTAGGCCTAGAGCGACAGATTCGACTTCCATCGTCACAACGAAAATTAATTTAATTAATAGTGATGGGCTAGTGTAGTTCATGGTAAATGCATGAAGGAGGTGCACTCAGGTCTCTCAAAATAATTGAGGAACTGATAATCTCGTCGACAGTCAATGTATCCTAACTTAACCTTACCTTAATATTACTCAAGTAATATACAAGGCTTTCACATCGAATTGAAACTTTATTCGTGGACTTTGAACGTAAATTTCTCTGTAAATATTAAACTTTTATAAACAGACAAAAATTATAAATTATAGTAAATTTTATTTTCTAAACAACTTAAGTTTTACTAATATAAGTCGAAAAATTCTTAAAATGAAAAACAACCATTAACAAGGCCTTAATCGTTAACGGTGTTTCCGATCGAAAAGGACTTTCCGTCTTAGAATATCGAAAGGAATTCATAGTTTTTGTTTAGTCCGGTGACTAGGAAGTGGACACCCTTTATATATATTCACATATATAACAGACTACCTCCATATTGCTCAATCTTTTAAACTAATTATTTCAAGTCAGTCGATAGTATTCAAATCTATCACATGTACGTATATTCTATTTTATATGGGCTACCATTATTCACAACACTCTTACACCCGTATTTAACAAATATATCACTAGTCAGGGAGCCATACAAGAATTTCTAACACATTTTAATGCTTTGCACGAAGAATTGAAAGGGTTTGAAATGTTATCGATAAAATTTATATGAATTTAAGAAGCGAACCAAATTAAATTTTAAAAATTATTTTACAACAAATTTGTTAAAACCATTCGCAATCTTGTTTATTTTTCTCGAAAATGAGCTGTAAAAATTCCCTCAAAGGCTTTTTGTACCAAAATATTTGCTTTCCAACTTTCACTTTTCGTCTATCAAACGTTTCAAAAAACAGAAGTTTTCCATATGTTAGGCATTTTTTCAACTAGTCACCATTTTATAAAAAAAAGTCTTATGATGCTCATTTGAAAACTTGTACTTTCTAGTTTTGGAATCTATTGCTCAAAAGTTCAATCAAACCCTGCCGTTTGGTACTGAGAATTGAAAGAATGAGTAATGTAAAAACGTACAAAAATCTTAAAAATTATTTTTCAACAAATCTGGTAAGACCACTTGAAAGTTTCTTGCTGTCAGGTGGATTTTCACTCCTTTTAAGACAAACAATAAGTTTGCTATATCGAAAAATGTAAATCTCAACTCGGCTGAACGCAGTCAATGTCGGACGATCAAAATAATGGTCCTTTTTTCACTGGTCCATGATCAGTTTCGTGATGACTAGCTGCCATTCTATGATATATCTATTAAGTGCATATCAAATTTATATGTTGTCACCTAATCAAGTTGGTATATTTGAATATAAACACCATCAAATATTATTTCTGAATATGTTGATTAATTTGTATGTAAATATTTTTAACAAGTTGTTGATTTTAGATTATATTTAATATGCAAATGAAGCGCATCGTTACACAGTTTTCACCAAAAAAAACTTAGGTGAATTATACTCATATAGATAATATATTTTTTACTCGTATAAAAATCATTTAATTTATTTAAGCGCGTTTTTCCAGACCTCTTAATTGGCCTCCAAAAATCGTACAATTTAACCTTATTTCTGGAGGCATTAGCGAAAAACATTGTTGAGTGAAATCTGCAAACAGGCTTCTGCATGCTTTTTATTTGATCTCACGTAAAGAGCGGGTAATAAAATTTAATCGAACAATCTTTAAAAGAGACATTCTATATTTAGGAAATTTTTTAAACGAATTTATGAATGTTTTGTATGAGAAAAAAAAAATTCTATAACTATATTCATCAGCATTAATCAATATTGCTTTCTCATCAAATTATAATTTATGTTATCGAACAAATAAATCTTGAGTGTTATGGCAAGGAAGCAAATAGAGGCGAGGCGATAGATATAGGCAAGGAGTGTAAGTACTTGGCAATTTTAAGTGTTTTAATAAATTATTATATTTTTTGTATTATATTTTATACACACACATATAATATAAGGATTTTTTTCCTATATATCTATGTTATAAAAATTGTATATAAAATTTGTTTATAAAATAAAAAAAAAACATCACAAAGTTTTCTTGAATATTATTAAAAGTTTTTAAACGAATATGTTTATAAATTCAATTCGTATTTATCATTCTGTATTTTTTTGATAACGTTCAAGAGAATACGTGCGTTTATAGCGATTCAAAATATTATTAATATATACAGTGTCTATAATTTTAGGTTTTGTTTGTTTGCATATTTATATCGAGAGTAATGTTTGCGTCTATTTTTGAAGATTTGTTTATTTCCATTTTTGTTCAATCCAAATAAGGGTATAAATAAAATGGAAGAAGGTCCTTCTGTCTACAAGTGTTTATAAATACTGTGAATACTTGGCCCTCCATTTCGAAATATTTTAAATAATTCTGTAAATCTCGCTACTCGTTTAAAATGATTGAGAAAATGCTTCCTTTTAAGAATCAACAGGGAGTATCATAGCCAGGTTTAGAAAAGGTTTTCGTCTCTAACGACGGTTTTTGATCCTTTTGCCCACTTCGCATGAGCGATCATTGGCCCCGGGAGGGGGACTGCAAGAGAAGAAAATACACAGTAAAATATTAAAAAACTTTGGTAGGAAAATGGAAAAACGAGGAAACAGCACCGATTTTAATGAAACTTTTTGTAATGTGCTTATAAGATCCCAAGGAACATTCAGTCAATTTAACCTAGTCATAAGAGGGCATAAGGTCTCACCGAGGGGCATATATAGTCCAAATTTGTATATACCTGAATACGAATTCTATCACGTATTCCAAAAATCGTGCCATTTTATACCCGAAATTCCACTTTTTTGCACAAAAACAGAAAACTAAGTATTTATCATCCAAACTGTTATCTAGGAAGTATTTTTGGTCGCTGACGAATCTGATGTCAAATAAACAGATTCTGTGACGTATTCGAAGAAAGCGGATCAAAAATTTCAGAGAAAACCATGCCATTTTTGGCTAAGAATTTCCCTATTTTGGCACAAAAACGGTAAATGAAGTATTAATCGTCCAAAAAGTCGATTGTTTCGACTTACTCTAGTATAATTCCAGATGCACCTCCCTGAATTTAATCCTGGCGATGCCTATGTGACCGGTTCAATATGAAGAACAAATTGAACACAAAAAAATCACTATTACATACACACTGTACATCGATCATTATTTAAATTTTCATTACTCTTATTAAAAGCTAATTTTCTTTTCAAGTAAATGACTTTTTAATCTATTTAAAAATAATTTTTTTTCCCACATTATATTAAAGGGAGGATATTTTATCTCAATAATATTTTTTTGTTTACGTTTTATTAACAAATAATTTAACGTTGCGTTTTTATAATCACAGCTATCTTATACCTATATAATTGAAATTGAGGATCACATTGGTATTTTATAGAAACTTTCCTTTAGAAGAACAGCCTATCTCAGGAATCGAATCCATGCCAGTTCGATTTTTATGGGAGACGATGGAAAATGTTTGTCTAAATGAACCCAACAAAATCATATCCATGCGAACTAGTAAGAACCCTTTTTCCAGACACCACCATTCGAATTATTGTTAGGCTAAGAATACACTGTTCTTGGAAAAATTTCCTTGATCTGAATGAATTTCTTTTAAACAGCGTATAAGGATAATAGAAATGAAAAATATTGTAAAAATATTTTAATATAATTACATGTTTTGATGCATACTGAAGTGAAATGGATTTTTAACAAAATAACATTGCAAAAAATTTAATTTTCACATTTAAATTTTATTACATTTTATATAAATAGGGTAAACCATTTAAAAAATAGTAACAAAAGCTTTCTTGTATAGATATATTTTTATATGCAGGTAATACACAAAAGTAGTGAAGAAATTCAAATAAAGACATGTAAAAAGCTATTGCTGGGGGAAGCAGCAATATGAAATACTTTTGAATAAAATATGCATAGCATTCAAGAGTAAGAAAACTTCAAAGGTTGGCTAATAGGTCCAAATAAATTTCAATTTTCGCCCCAATTTCCTAGATCAATTTTTGTATTATATAAATTTTATTTCAAATTTTATAATACTTATATTAATATGGCTTCCCAGTCACTTGAAAATAATAAATTCTGAAAATTGAGAAAATTCGATAGGAATGTTAATGGTCTTTTAGAAATGAGATAATAAGGGAAACGGTACAAGAAATCACTTCCGAGTATGTAGGAATGTATTTAAAGAATTTTGTAAAAGAACAATTAAATGTATGGAACAGGAAGGTGGATACATGGAGGCAAAAACGAAATAGAGAACTGTTTAAGAATGTATTTTTAACGAATGAAATGTTTTGATCACTTCAATTTTAAATAAAATTTTGCAAATTCTACTTATAAAACACGTTATCTGTTATCCAAATTAACTAGTGATCATACTTAAAATGTTTATTTTCCTACGGACTCAAGAACCAATTCACCTATGTTGCCCATTTACGAAGTCCACCTCACTTGTTATGTCCTGAGCACGCTGTAATTTTCCGCTTGATATCGTTTTTCAAGTTATCGTGTTGAGTTATCGGACAGACGGACAGACAACCGAAAATGGACTAATTAGGTGGTTTTAGAAACACCTATACCAAAATTTTGGTCGTAGCATCAATATTTTTAAGCGTTACAAACTTGGAACTACACTTAATATACCTTGATATATTTCATATATACATGGTGTAAAAAGGTTTCCATATGTTGCCAATTTAGTTAGACACCTTGTATATAAAAAGTCTACAAAAACTAGTGTTGCTTAAGGATGTATGAGCATGGTAGTGGGCACAAATTTAAAAATAGATATTTTCAATTTTGATGATAGAAATTTATATTATTACTTGACGATATAAGACGAAAAGTAATTTTCAAAATATCGAAAATTGAAAATTTTGTTTAATTATTTAGCTTTCGATATTTCGAAAACCAAGACACATATCGAAAAATTTTATTCTTATTTTTCGTCTACATTCATGAAGTTATAACAAAATTCATCATCAAAGTTGAAAATAAGATAAAAATAATTTCAACCCTTAATCTACCCTGCTCTTACATCCCTTATATGGACGGTGACACTTAGTTTTTTTCTTTTCTAATTCATTGCTAATATGTTTACTTTCTATTAAAAAGTTTTTTTTAAATTTGTTTTCATTCATTCCAAATGAAAATTATCAAAAACTTCCAAAATATGTCGTCTTTTGAGATTCCTCCATAAGAGCCAATGTATTTTATATCGATTTTTAATGACTTTTTTCTTAAAAATTTGCAGGGATACCTAAGCTGAAATTTTAACCACATATTCTTTGAGTAAAAGACTACCTACAAACAAATTTTGAGCCTTTAAATCAAACATTGTTGTCATGCTCATACATCCTTAATAATTAAAGAAATATTTTTAAAAATAAAAGAAGATAATTTAAAATTGTGTACTCTTGGGCAATTTTACTCTTGTATGTATGCATGGACATAATAACAAAAAATATATTATATTATATGATGATTGTAAGAGTTTTTTGAGTAGCTAGTACTATTGTTGAGTACCTTGGCAACAAGGATTATTACCATTCTGATGATCATTAGAATAATGATTGTTATATTATACTTAATGTGAACACATAAAAATATTTTTACTTCTACTTATAAGATATGTGATATAAAAGTTTATTTTTTTTTATGTTTTAGAGGCTTTTACAATCTATGTTGATTTTTTACCGTATAAACAAATTGTATGATGGAATCTACTTAAACTCAATTTCCACCAGAAAGGTTCGAACTAGGGTGTTGAAAATATAAGCTGTGTTTTCCCCAAAGTTCTAGAAATATGGTAGGGGAGCTGGTGACAGTTTTTAAGTTATCATTTGAGCAAGGTTGAAAACACATTTTATCAATTGTACTGACCCAATACATGAGGAAGTTATTTGGTATTCCAAGACTACCTTTGATACGAACAGTTTTTGCTTGAAACCTTTTCCTGTATCTGACTTCTTACCTTAGAAGATCGACCTTTTCAGGGGATGGCCAAGGACTTTTAGGACACACTATAAATACATATACAATCCCTATATATTGTAAATGTGAAAGTAAGGATGTTTTTTTTGTTTGTTACGCTTTCACGCAAAACTAGCGAATGGTTGTTCATGAAACTGTACAGCAATATAGCTCATACATCAGAATAACCCATGAGCTATAAATTAAAAAGATATAAATAATTTTAAATTTTTACAGAAATCTATAATTTATGGGTCAAATTGATGATCACTTAAGGAGCAGAGTTATGATCATCCTTTTGAACCATAAATTAAAGATTTCTGTAAAAATTTCAAATAGTAAATGTCATAATTCATGGCTACCTTTTCTGATATACTCAATGAATTATGACTACTTTAAAATTTAAAAAATTGAAAACTGTGCATATCTTTTAGCTGTGTAAAACAATCTCTTCAAGTGTTATGGAACGTTGATAAGTGAGATCAAGCGAGGTGGAGGCTATAAAACGGTGGATTTTACTTTTAAGCCCAGTGAAGCGGGCGGGTATCAAGCTAGTTTGTATATAATTATTAATTATATAGATAAAACGTGTGTCTTCTCTAATCTGCAATTAATTTATTCAATTATGCTTGCAGTAGCAGTACAGTACTACAGTACAGAACAGTATAAAACTTGTAACTGCATTAGTAGAGATATAGGTAGTAGCTAATACTGTTTTAAATTGTTTTAGGTAATTAGTATTCAAACTTATATAAAATAAACATCAAAGTAAATAAATTACATACTTACTTGGAATTGGAATGTATTATATATTTATTTATACGTATATCTATTTAAATACTACATACCTACATATTACATACCTATATATTATATACCTATATAGAGAGCTACTTCTTAATCGAATGTAATTGATCAAATAAATATAGGAAGTATATTATTATTTAATATGGATAATAAATAGTCCATAGTTCGCTTCGCTGAGTTTAAAAACAACAGAAAACTTAAAAATCAACATTTAACGTATAATTCAAGTCATAGAAAAACTTCGACATTCAATTAAAGGTCTTCTAAATAGCTATGATGGGCATTTGAACGATTTTGAGGACTGCAACAATATTCGCTAATTCATACTGATGATTGACAAAAAATTGATCTACGAAATCGGGGCAAAAATCGAAATTTATTTCGAAATATCCTAGATTTCTTATTAATTATCTTTGATAATATTTATATCACTATTACTGAAAGACCCTATAGCAATAATTTGAATAAAAAGTGTTCGATCTACCTTCCACTACCAATTGTAAGTTTAACTCAGTTTTTATTAAAAAAAAAATTTATTACATCAATAATTTGTAAATTAAACTAAGTTAATCGATAAGAAATAAATTAACTGATACCAAAACAAAAAAGCAAAAAAATATACGACGAACAATGTGAAAAATCGGAAACACCTATTTCATACAATCATTAACTGCATAATTTTAAATAAATTTATAATAGATTTATAAAAATAAAAAAAAAATAAAAAAACGAAATAATTTATACTTGTGCTATATCCTTTAATTCATATACAAAGCATCGATGAATATAAAAAAAAATAAAAAAGAGTATTATGGAATTAAAATAATAAAAAGAAAATTCATTCGTATTAAGTTAAATCAATATATAAAACTCGGCCTTTTCAATTAAAAGTTTAATACACTTTTAGTTACAACAACTTTCTGTTCCACTGAATCTTTTATCACAGAGTGTTACACAAATTAACAAACATTTTCGGTGCAAACCGAAAATAATGTATAATTCAATTCAGTTTAAAGATTAAAAAAAAAACTCTGAAACTTTTAGCGTGAAATATAAAATTAAAATGATTTTAATTAATTGTAAGTAATTGTGATAAGTAAATATTTCTAGACACAGTAAAAATATGGTGGGAACGCAAATAAATTATGCATTATATATACTCTTACTATAAACTACGTATTTATTTGCGCTCCCACCATATTATATGTAACTGCATAAAATACATAAAATGTATTGGCACTGTGCATGAGTTTTATTTCAAGGTGTCTCCATGGTAACCATAAACTACTTGGATAGATGAAGGTATAAGTCAATAATGAGATAAAGATTTTTCTATTTTAAGAAACGATGTAAAATGTTTATATATTTCGATGTAATACTGTGTCAAAATAAATAAGGTGACATTTGAATTTAAACTGCGCGAGTTTGTTGTGCATTATGAATTTCTTTCGCCCGGCCAAACAGTCAACAAGGAATATTATTTGGACACTATTCGCCTAAAAAAGCCGGAATTCTGGAAAGACAATTCATGGTTTTTACACCACGATAATGCACCATCCCATGCTGCACTCATAATTCGTGATCCTTTCGTCAAAAACTCAACCCATATCGTTCTGCAACCATCGTATTCACCAGATCTGGCTGCGACTTCTGGCTGTTCAGCAAGCTCGAAAGACCGCTCTAGGGACACCGTTTTGATGCGATAGAGGAGATTCAAGTCGCAGCGAAGACGGAACTGAAGGAAATCCCGGAAAGTGACTACAACCAGTGTTTCGAAGATTGGAAAATCCGTTGGCATAAGTGCATTGCATTGGGAAGGGATTACTTTAAAGGGGATAAAATTCATTTGGAAGAATAAATAAAGATTTTCAAATAAATACAATGCCATCTTATTTTTTGGGCACAGTAAATAAAGAGATAAAGATTTTTCTATTTAAGAAACGATGTAAAATGTTTATATATTTCGATGTATTTAATTAATAAGATGATGTATTATAGATAAAGCATAGGCTAGGAACTATAGATTTCATTAATTCTCCCAATATCAGTTCAAAATTTTTATTATTTTGAGGAAACTGTTTTATAAGCCTTAATCTCTCGTGCTAAATTAATATTTGTTTTAATTCAAACTTCCACCCCATTTTCTGAACAATTTCTATGTTGTTGTTTTAATTTTGAAGGTCCACCCAGTAAAATTTTATATAATTTAACACCCCGTTCTACATATACGTTTGTGTACAATTCAGATAATACAAAACAGCGCCAATATTAATACAAACGATACCCTCTCGTACACCCTCAAACTTACTTTATTACTTTCTTAAAATTCTGGTATCAATTTTAAGTAAGAAGAAGTATTTTACTTGTATTTAATAAGATCTTTGATGCAAGTGTTGTAGTTAATCTTTTATAAACTGATTTTATTTTCAAATAATTAAATCAAAAGAACAAAAATCTTTGTATAGGTTTGTTTTTAAAAAACTTTTAAAAAAGAAAGTATTTAGAAGATTTCTACAAGAAAAAAAAATTAGAAAAGTTTATAAGTCATTAAAAATAAATTCGTATAGTCAAGTGCTTGTTGAAATAAGCCTATGGCGATATACGACAATTAAAGGTTCTTATTGGCTGGAAATGAATAGAAAAAAATTATCTATTTTCATTCCACTATTGAGAAAATCACTAATAACGACTAACAAGTAATATGACGGTTATAAGTAGCCTTAATTCTTTAAAAAAAAACAGTATTGGTCTGATATACGGGGTGTTCCAAACCACCCGTCCAGGCTGATTATTCTGAATAGTTTTCAAAAAAAATTGAAACGAAAAAACACGTATCAAATATTTTTTGAAACTCTATCTAACCATACCAAAAACACCCTCCACCCTCAACCCCTGTTAGGGGTAGGGGGTGTAACTTGAAAAAATCAAATGGAAACCCCTATTTTTTTCTGCAGATTTGGATTCTTCAGAAGAAAAGACAAACATTTTGTCTAAGAAATTTTTCCCGATTTTCGGTAGATGACGCTACAATCGACAAAAATCGTTCTTTTAGATTTGGCATTAGAATTGCAGTTCAAGTGAAGGCGAGAAAAGTTTTTTGAGTCGAGAATAGTTATTTTCAATTTTGTTTTTGTTTTTTTGAAGAAAAGACTATTCTGTTTTTGTTTTTCATATTTTATTATGATTTAGAAAAATTATTTTTGTAAAAATGTTTTTTTTTATTTTGGAAAGTCTGAAAAAAAATTAAATCTAAAATGATTCATATCTAATTCTTTCTAAGAGCTTTATTTAGCATCCTCCCAATTGTCAGTGGTTTACCTCAATTACCGCAATTCGACATTTTCGCTTCTCTTTAATTTTCGTTGATTTTCTAACTTTTGTGTTGCTTTTGTTTTGTTTTTGTTATGGTTCTGTGTGTTTGTGTTTTTATTTTTTTTTTTACTTTTTCGTTTTGATTTTTGTCATTGAACGGCGCAATTCTTATGCCAAATCTAAAAGAACTATTTTTGTCGATTGTAGCGCGATCTACCGAAAATCGGGAAAAATTTCTTAGACAAAATGTTTGTCTTTTCTTCTGAAGAATCCAAATCTGCAGAAAAAATAGGGGTTTCCATTTGATTTTTTCAAGTTACACCCCCTACCCCTAACAGGGGTTGAGGGTGGAGGGTGTTTTTGGTATGGTTAGATAGAGTTTCAAAAAATATTTGATACATGTTTTTTCGTTTCAATTTTTTTTTAAAACTATTCAGAATAATCAGCCTGGACGGGTGGTTTGGAACACCCAGTATAATACGCTTTGGGGTCGCCGAAAAATATTGATTCTCGTAGTGGGTGAATATGTACCTTCATAAATGGTCAAATAAACCTGTCTCAATTCATTTTGAAAAGTGATTAAATAATTAGGTAATTCAAAACAATAATTCAAAAGAACAAACACAAATATTTCAATTTAAATTAAAATTTTTCTAAAAATTTGTCCCAAAAAATGATAGCTATCTAAGTATCCTTTTCATCTCCTCTGATGTCCTTGACCATCACTTAGATATTGATTTAAGAAGGTGTGTTATAAGTTTAAAGTGTTTATCTGTGCGTTTGTGTGTTTCTCAGTGGCATCGTAGCCCCTAAACGGTCGAACCGACTTGATTGAGATCATTTTATAGTTAAGTTTCCATTAATCGGTTTACAAGGAATAAATCGTATTTGTCGGGGGTTTTTTAAATTTTGTAAATTTCACTAGTATAGACTTTATGAACAGCCCGTGTTAAATGAATAACAGAACTTAATTGAAAATCAAAATCTAAATAATGATATCACAAAGCTTGTTATTGAAGTGTGGTTTTACATGAAATGGTGGTTTTCAGTTTATTTAATCCAATTACCGACTGTTTCATGTAGGTACCTACATAGCCATGTTGATATATTTTATTTTTATTTACTCATCGTTTGCTTTTTTTAACATTAATTATTTTTATTTTTTTTACCATCAAATTGTAACTTCAAAAAAAACAAAAAAATCAGATCAAATCAATAAAATATTTGTTTTTGTCAATATAATAAATAAAATATTGAAATGGTCTAGTTAATTTTTATACCGTGTGTTGCATTTATAAGCAGAAATATTTTTTACAAATATATACAGGACTTGATCAAGAATAAAATCGAAGTGTAAAACTATTGCGAGATTGATATAATTATACCCTGTATATATGAAATGTATATCAAGTTATTCGTTGTGTGCGTAGTCATGATAGGGACAATAAAATCGATGCCAGCGCTTCCAGTGAAAAATTTTGGCGTTAAAGGGGGCTGTTATTACTAATTTGCAGTTATTTACAAGTTAATGTTATAGAAATGTCAAATTAAAATTATTGTACAACACGAATTAATTAAACTTAAGGTAAATGTACCATATTACGGGATGTTTAGGCATAATGCACTTTGAAGCTGATTATTGAAATAAATATAAATATTTCGACTTTAAAAATTGGTTTGTCGTATAAAATGATTTATTGAGAATTAGTTTTGATCATTTTTTCACCCCAAAGTCTTTAATTTATAGTATTAAACGTTAATTTTCTGGACTTTGAATTTGTCTCTAATTCCGTGATAAAATTTGGCTTTGAACCTGATTCCCGGAATGAAAGTACATAATTCCGGGATACACACTTAACATAGGTAAATTAAAAAATTGTTCTGTTAAATGTAATTAAGATTGTTGAGTATTATCAGATAAAATTTGATTGAAAATAAAAATTTTAAATTTTTAATTAATTTAAAAAAAAAAAAATCATAACATACTGCGGAATACTAATGACAATAAATCACTGGTATTATAAATATTATCATTATTAAATTAATGAAGTTAATAGAATTATTATTTTTTAAATTCTTTTAATAATAGTAAAAGTTATATTAACATTAATAATCATCAAAAATTAATTTAAATAACAAAATAAAATCAAATTTCGATTTTCTCCTTTACAATGTGATACTCCCGGAATTGTATACATAAGTAAAAACTCTGCTCATTATTCCGGGAGTTAAAAACACATTATATACTTATCATAAAAAGCAAGTATTTAAGCATAAATTATGCCAAATTAAAAAAAAACATATCCCGTAATTACCTCACAAAAATCTACGGTATCTACTGCTTCAATCAGTAAAAAATATTTTAATATTTATAACACCAATTTTAAATGAGAGTTAAAAATAATTACTTCTTATTTTCCCTAACTACGGTAGACTCCCGTAATATAGTTCACTATCACTGAGTTAAGAACATAATTCCGGGAATCAAAATTTAAAGAAAATAATTAATTAAAATAATTTGAAAAAGCTTTAAAACGATTCATTTATTCATTCTAATCAATATTTTTACATATTCAAAAACGATAAACTTATTAGTTAACCAAAAAAAGCTTAACAATCTAACACTGTCATCTTACGTTTACAGACAACATATTTGTTATAAAACCAGATGTTTACCGATCGCTCAGTTTTTCGATCAATATGAGTATTTAAGTATGATTTGATTTGTTCAAAAGTCGATTTTTTTGTTCATATTTTAGTGCTAGAGACTCTGTTATTTTTTAAAATTAATAATTCATTTAGTGTTTCTTATTTTTTGATCAAAATAAAAAACTCCCGGAATAATGTACTAACCCGTAATAATGTACACTTACCTTAATGCATTAAAAATTGTGAAAATAAGAAATCAAATTGCACAAATATTATTTTTCAAATGTAAATTATCATAATTATTTATTTAAATTTGTGAGACAATAATATTAAATTTTCAATGTAAGTCTTAAATGCAATCCATACAATTATATATGCATCCATACAATTCTATAATTAAAGTAGTGTATCGTTACCACGGAAACGAAACTCACGCACGGAGCGAATACTCATTTTAGTCCCAAGTTTGTAACGCTTAGAAATATTGATGAAACGAGCAAAATTTTGGTGAAAGGTTCATAAAATTACCTAATTAATCAATTTTCGTTTGTTCGTCGCGCTTGTCTGCCTATCAGGGCGATAACTCGAAAAACGAAAAAAGATATTGAGCTGTAATTTTTATAGCGTGCAGAGTCGTAAAAAGTGAGTTCTTAAATGAGATTGATAAAGATAAAGAATACCCATTAGAGATAGAGAACAAGTTTAAGTACAGCAACGAATAAAATGTCTCGCACGAACTGAAATTTGTTTTCATTTTTCATATTCGAACTCTTCGTTCTTAGAAATCCAAAAATTATAAATTCAAAGAGTAAGTTAAATTTTTTGTGACATTAGTATAGGTCTACTGAATTCAAAAATTTAAAAACCTTTAAAATGAAACTATATTTTTTTTATATAATAGTTCAAGTAAGAAACTTGTTATATTTGAGTAGCCGTTTAATTGTTTCCAGCAGTGTAATTGAATACGGCCATCTATTTTTAATAAAGCATAAAACACATAAAAATTTTAATTTATATTTAAGCTCTCAATGAACGTATAGAAACATTATAGCAATAATAGTGGATGCAATATGATGATCATAACAAGTGGGATATATCGCAGCCAACTAGCTTAATAAGCCGTTCAATTAACAGCCTAGCCATTTTACTAAACGGTACCGTTCAACTAGCGGCTTTAATAATATTCATCTGTAAAATAGACTAAATTTGCTACAACATGAGACTAAAACGGTCTCTGTAACCCTAATAATTTCCGAGATAAAGCTTTTCAAGATTTATCATTTTTTTCGAACTTCGAGCAATTTTTTTCAATATTCTGTCGTTCTGAATGAATTTTGACCCTGAACAACACTAGCACACTCCATCGGAGTTAAGTGAAACTACTCCCTGCTAGAGTAGGTTTTTCGACTTTTGACAAAGTTGCATTTGGTTCTTGAAGTCACAAACTTGGATTATTCATTAGACCAACATCATAAAGAGTCAGAGTCTGCAAAAAATCAGAACTACCGAATTTGACGTAAACTACCCCGTACTTTCAGACGACAAGGTTACTGTATTATGATTGTTGATTGAATATCGTTCAGATCGCTAGTTGAACGGCGCCGTATACTAAAAAGACTAGACCCTTAATAGAACGGCTAATTAAGCTAGTTGATTGCGAGAGATATACGAGTACAATAGAATAAAAGTATTCTATTACACAGCTTTCTATATTAGATGATGAAAATTGTGGTCGATAGAAATGGCACGTGACCAACGGTATTCCTCTACCATAAATTATTTCTTTAGAAAAGTATACAATAAGTAAATATAACTTCTATAATTAATTAATAGACGGAGTTTCTGATCTGGATAGTGGATAATGTTTATATAAATTAGTCGGATTCCTTCGAACAACAATTCTTTCTTACTTCGATATAAATTTCATTTACGTTTAGACCAGCCTCACATGGTCAATCTATGTTAAAATTTGGGTGCCCTCACATGAGACAATATAATTTTGTTAACACAAATCTTGAATTTTACTGGTTTTCATAAAAACTAGCCTCAGTTAACCTGAGTTAATTGTTGAAATACCATGTATAGACAGTGTTGATTACGCAATCGCTTGTTTTTTCCGTAAGTAAAGAAAGAGTGTTCCAAAATTAACGCAAGAAGTTCGAATCAGAAGTTAATCATGGTACAGCCTTTATTAATTATTATTATTATATAAAAGTGATCGAATTTTACTTCTTTAGAATAAAAACTTTAATAAGAAAATAAGAAGAAAAATGTACAATATGATTTGTCATGAAAATTTAAAACATTTTTTTTTTTTTTTTGTTATAAATAAATAAAAATTGTTATTATATATTTTAAATTTTGTTTTATTTTTTAAATTTTCTATCATGTCTTTTCTTTCAGAACAAAATTATCAATCAATTAATTATTTAGTAAAGGTAAGTATTAAGTTAATTTTGTGGTAATAAATGAGCCGGGTGGTTGTGTGGTTATAGCACTTGGCTAAGAAACTAAAGTACGTAGGTTCGAATCCTAGTGTGGTTAACATTTTTATTTTTAAATTAAATGAATTTTTCCTGATTTAAAAAATTTTCCACTCTTTTTATAGTTTAAATTATCTATATACCCCGCCCTCTTGCTATAAATAACGTCAGTTATACATATGTCATAAATCATTATTCTGTCAGGGGGTGGGAACTTAAATAATCTTAAGTATATCTAATCTTTAGTAAAGGTAAGTATTAAGTTAATTATACGTCTACATATAAGCCAGGTGGCTGTGTGGGTATAACACTTGCCTATGAAAACAAAGTACGTCGGTTCGTATCTTGGTGTGGTTAATATTTTTACTTTTAAATAATTAAATTTTAATTACTTTTAAATATTTATAATTAATTTTTCCTGATTTTAAAAATTTCGCATTCTTTTTAAAGTTTAAATAATCTATATATCCCGCCCTCTAGCCATAAATAACGTCAGTTATACATATGTCATAAATCACTATTCTGTCAGGGGGTGGGAATTTAAATAATCATAAATAACGTCAATTATACATATGTCATAAATCACTATTCTGTCAATCTCACTCTTTAAAATCATGTTCTCCTGTTACAAAATATTAAAAATATGTACAAAATAACTTGTTTATGTTAAAATTTGAAACTTTTTAATAGGAGAACATGTCACATAGTTTATCTCACTCATATTCTCCTATTACAAAATATTAAAATTTGTATTTATAAAATTAAAACGATCGCTCGTTAAGGCTAAAATTTGATACTTTTTAATAGGAGAACATGTAATATAGTTAATCCCACTCATATTCTCCTATTACAAAATAATAAAATTTGTATTTATAAAAGTGAAACGTTCGCTCGTTAAGACTAAAATTTGATACTTTTTAATAGGAGAACATGTCATACAGTTTAACTCACTCATATTCTCCTATTACAAAATATTAATAGATACTTATTTTGCTTGCTTTTTTGTTGTACATGCTAATTAATAATAATAATAATAATAATTACTTAGTTAAATGAAATTTTATAAGATTTTGTAATAGGAGAACATGTTACTTCACAAAAACAAAATGAACTATGTTAATCCCACTTACCTACTTATGCCATAAATCACTCTTCTGTCAGGGGGTGGGAATTAAAATAACATAAAATATACCTCCGTTTGTTACTTATTTGTCGCTTTTGGTTCCCATTACAATTATCTAAAAAAGAAGACTTTTTCTCGGCATAACTAATTTAATTGAAATTTGATCGGACCATGCTAGATACGAACCGAGTTTCTCTGTTACCGGAGGCGACTAGGCTAGCCACTACTCCACGTTTGACATATAATTAATAGCAATAATGTAATATACATACCTTTTACTCATCCTTTTTTCAATAAACTTGTTTTCTTAAACTTAGTAATTATTTTACTTTTACTGACCTTTTATGTATGTCTTCTTACTCACCTTTTTTTCAATAAACTTACCTATAAATGAATAATTTTATTAATATTTTGTTACAAATGTAAGTTCTATTTGATATTCCTGAATTCGGTGTAAAGAATAAAAGATAAAAGTAGGCATAATATTGAATAATAATAATTAAACCAGAAAAATTGATAAAAACGATATTTTATTATATATATTTGTACATATTTTACCTAAAATAAATGAATAATGAAATCATTTTTATACATCCATATACCTCGAAAAAAAGATCCCCTTTTTGTTGGCGTAAAAAACCTTTAAATTTGAAAGTTTTTGATTCCTATAAATAATAAATACAGTATTTACCACCATGGTGTATTTACCTATCATTGATCAACCTACCATACGTATCCGAACTCACCATTTTGGTAATTAGAATTACTCCTCCAGAGGGCTTAAGGTAGTACCTACACGAAAGTGATATTCCAAGAATTTCTCAAAACTCAGAATATAAAATATTTAATTCATAATACACTTGCTGTTAAAATTAGAAGATGATTTACCATGCCATACATGAGATATTAGCAATTAAAAGTGACGCAATTTGTACGTGTACATGGGAGAAGTGTATAAAAATACACAAATTTACAAATATTATATTTATTTACCAATGAATGACGTCCACCATCTCTATGAAAAACTAATATAATGTAGAATACTATATTTAGAAAATATATAAATAAAAATAAAAATTATTTACCATATAGTTTCGATAAAAAACTTAAATAAATAACTCGTTTTAGCGATGATTTTTGTGGAAAAGATATGAAGACTAATGTTAAAGGCATATGTCATAGTGTGTGTGTTTATATGTATACTAGAAACAGTAGTGAGGAACTACAGTCTTGTGAAAATAATATATGGTATATGTATAATAGTCATAGCACAGTTAATGCACTGAATGATAGTATTAGTCCAAAACTTTTTGACTGGACGGTCGCGGAGGAACTACCTTAAGCGTTACATATGTATAGCGACTAGATATGCATTGATTTGTTTATATTCACCGATTGATGACTCTACTGGCATGATAATTATTTTATACTAAAAATACATGTTATGCTCATAGAGCCATCTATCGGTAAATATAACCAACCTACGCATATCTAATCGGCTTTGTTCACTGATTCACCGATAGATGGCTCTACTGGTATAATAAAATACATGTTATGCTCATAGAGCCATCTATCGGTGAATATAACAAACCAACGCATATCTAATCGGTTTTGTTCACCGATTCACCGATAGATGACTCTACTGGTATAATAAAATACATGTTGTTCTCATAGAGCCATCTATCGGTGAATATAACAAACCAACGCATATCTAGTCGGTATACATATTATGTAACGCTCTGGAGGAGTAATTCTAATTTACTGGAGTAAATCTAAGCAAAAAAAGGCTGTTATATGGATTAAAAGTTCGAGCAACGAAACTTTGGGGTTTTTCTTTTCACATCAAAATAAGTATTTTTTGAAATTTTTTACTTTCCCGGAGTGGTGCAACATGTTTAAAAAACAAAATGGCGTCAAAAATGAAATTTTTTTCAGAAATTTTATCATTTTTATTTTATATTCGCAAAAGGAGATATCGGTGCATATCCAAATTTGGTAGGTTTGTAGTCAATGTTAAGAACTACTCCTCATATTTTTTTGGTGGGGTTTCTTCCCTTCCCCTCCCAGTTATATATATATGTATACATACATATGGTAAAACAGTTCATTTGACTGTAACTTGAAAAATATTCGATTGATTTTAATGAAACTAATATCAATAGTAGGTTTTATTACTTACAACTTTCGGTTAAAATTTTAGCGAAATCCGTTAAATAGTTCGGCCAAAATTTCCAATTTAGGGAATTGTTTAAAATGGCGACCATTTTATGCCATTTTGTCTTACGAGGTTAAATTTTTTTTTAAATTGTAGCATTTTTTATTTTCTTTCGATTTTATAATAAATGACTTACCCGTAAAATGACTCCTTGATCCATATTTTTGCGAAAAACGGAAAATTTAACACTTTCTGGAAATAATTGTTTGAAGGGTGTATGGACTGGCTTTGGGGGGTGTTTTTTGCTTTGGCATGAGAAAACTATTTTTAAAAGAGGTCTATATGGTTTAAGGCAAAATTTTTAAGTTTCAACCCCCGCGCTGTAAGGGGGAAGGGGTGTATGAAATAAATGTATCTTAAAAGATTTTAAAAAGAGGTCAAAATAGTTTAAAATGCTAAAGTAACCCAAAATTTTAGCTGTTTATATTAATATAGCACTTTTTACAACATCCACCCCTTCCCCTCCGGTTTTCATATTTTTTGCAAATTCAAAATTTTTAAGATGTATAAAGGGGTTTTGGGGGTCGCTGATCTCGAACTTTTGGCCCAAATAAGTACACCCCCTAAAAATATTACAATTGTTTTTGATAATCTATTGCAAAATTCGAGATCAGCGACCCCAAAAACCCTTTTATACGTCCTAAAAATTTTGAATTTGCAAAAAATATGAAAGCGGGAGGGGAAGGGGTGGATGTTGTAAAAAGTGCTATATTAATATAAACAGCTAAAATTTTGGGTTACTTTAGCATTTTAAACTATTTTGACCTCTTTTTAAAATCTTTTAAGATACATTTATTTCATACACCCCTTCCCCCTTACAGCGCGGGGGTTAAAACTTAAAAATTTTGCTTTAAACCATATAGACCTCTTTTAAAAATAGTTTTCTCATGCCAAAGCAAAAAACACCCCCCAAAGCCAGTCCATACACCCCCCAAACAATTATTTCCAGAAAGTGTTAAATTTTCCGTTTTTCGCAAAAATATGGATCAAGGAGTCATTTTACGGGTAAGTCATTTATTATAAAATCGAAAGAAAATAAAAAATGCTACAATTTAAAAAAAAATTTAACCTCGTAAGACAAAATGGCATAAAATGGCAGCCATTTTAAACAATTCCCTAAATTGGAAATTTTGGCCGAACTATTTAACGGATTTCGCTAAAATTTTAACCGAAAGTTGTAAGTAATAAAACCTACTATTGATATTAGTTTCATTAAAATCAATCGAATATTTTTCAAGTTACAGTCAAATGAACTGTTTTACCATATGTATGTATACATATATATATAACTGGGAGGGGAAGGGAAGAAACCCCACCAAAAAAATATGAGGAGTAGTTCTTAACATTGACTACAAACCTACCAAATTTGGATATGCACCGATATCTCCTTTTGCGAATATAAAATAAAAATGATAAAATTTCTGAAAAAAATTTCATTTTTGACGCCATTTTGTTTTTTAAACATGTTGCACCACTCCGGGAAAGTAAAAAATTTCAAAAAATACTTATTTTGATGTGAAAAGAAAAACCCCAAAGTTTCGTTGCTCGAACTTTTAATCCATACACAAGGCGTAATTTCACTCTACTAATTACCAAAATGGTGAGTTCGGATACGTATATACAAATGATGATCTATTTGGTATTCTTCTTTGCAGTTACTCAGGTGTAAGGAAATTAAAAAGAAAATGAAATAAATAAACTTTTAAATTATACCCTATATTTTTTTTTTACAACAACGGTATATAATATAATTATATAATAATTTTACATAAACATAGGGAAACAAAGTACCTATTCGGCGCGCTTTTACAATAAATTACAAATGGCTTTAAATTATTATTGGTCCTAATATATCTCATTAAATTTTTTTTTTATCATACAAAATTATAAATGTAATTAATTAATTAATTAATTAATTATCCAATAAAATCTATACACCAAAAATAGTATTTTAATTGTATTTTTTTTTCTTGTTTTAAATAAAACGATTAATTAAATATTCTTGTAAAATTACTATACTATTGACATACACAAAAACAAAAACAAAATAATTATATTCTGTGGATATTTGGAATAAAATGAAGTAGCAATAGGTAGATTCACTAAAATTATGCAAAATGGAAAGCAAGTTTTGAAGTAAAATGCGTCTGTTCTTTCAAAATTACCTTCATTTCATACGTTTGATGACTGCATTATTCTAAAGTAATTTGTACTAGCTAGCTCCACTCGTGCGGAATTCCGCTCCCGTAGTTACCGTAACCCTCCCGACCAATTTTCGGGATACGGAACCCTAAACTCGCACTTAAAATTTGGTAAGAACACTCTCCGTTAAATTACCTTTCAAATGGAGCCAAAATTAAAATCGATTCATTCGTTTAGGCGCTACGATGCCACAGACAGACACACACACATAGCGGTCAAACTTATAACACCTCTTTTTTGTAGTACGGGGGTTAAAAAACGTAGGACTGCACATTACATTATTCCATAATTTTACCGCCCCGTCGCGTACTATTTTATCCATAATTTTTTCGAGTCAGATGATCACCGAGTGTCTTAAAACAGTTTATCTACATGTATTCACCAATTTTGAGACATACAGTGCAAAAAAAACGGCCGTGAAATTTGTAGAGGGTCGAATTCATGCTACAAAAATCGTCACAGCAGCTAAAAGCTACTGTCACAGAAGTGTAACTGGAAAAAAACGCTGACGTAACCGTATTGGGTCTAGTAATGAACATATTTTAATTAAACGACTGATTATTTTTAACAGAGCATTAAACGTCTATCTTTCCTAAATGTGCGTAATGTTAGATACGATACACTCCGTTAATTAAGTTTGTATTTACTTCGCTGATTATGTAATTATTACGAGTAACGAAATCTAATCTTAGATCTAATAAATCTTGAAAGAACAAGCGAATTTTTCATTTGAGATTCCATTTACACAATTTTATTGAACTGTAGTACATTAGTAATTTTTTTTATTATAAGTAGAAATTCAGAAAATGTTCACTCGATATAATATTATAGTTCTCAGTCACTCCACACAACACTTTAATAAAAATTAACATATTTTTTCAGAATGAAATAAATCATATACAAAAACGTATGAATTTATAAGAAAATCAAACCATTCTTCGAAAATTTTTCATTTTAGATTCAACACCATCACATACTTTTTAAATATACATTCTTTCTTTTTTTCAATTTTCACATACTTTTTATTCCACTGTATTGTCACTTCCGAGATTTTTACACCGAAAACACTTTTATTCTTCTTCCTTAAAATTTCAGATCATTTAAAGATTAAAATCATTTTTAAATGCACACATAAAATATCAAAACCAAAATTGATATGGAAAAAAATGCCCAAAATAAAATTGTAATTACAAAATATTTCTAGTAGGGTTTTCTTTTGTGTAAAGATCAATAAAAATAAAATATTACACGGTTTTAAAAGTTTATACATTTAAGATTATTCGTTTATTAAATCACTTTTTGTAAGGATATCATACGTACACAGTGTACTTAAAGGGTTTTTCAATTCTTTTCGAAATAAGATAAAAAAATGATGAAAATTTTGAAGCCAGGCTATAATATGAGACGAGAATGGACTCTGTAGATCCAATATTTTCCGAGGTAAAGCCTTTAAAAATTTATCGACGAAACTTTATACATCAGAGCTAACGTCAAATCCGTTAGTTCTTATTTTTAGCACACTTGTTTAAGATTTTGTCCCAATGAATAATCCAAGTTTGTGACCTCGAACGACGAACGAAACTTTGTCAAAAATCCTTAAAAACCGTGAAAATTTCACATTTTTTCAGATTTTGACGATTATAACCCTAAAGGTATAGTTTTTGAAGTACCTTTTGAAGTACCTAAATTTACTACAATATGAGACTAGAATCGTCACTGAAGGAAGACCTAATATTTTCCGAGAAAAAGCTGTTCATTCATAATTTTTTCTTCGCAATTTTTTGAAATATATTAGACGTCACTCGAACTACTCTAGCGGGAGGTAATTCCACTTACCATCGACGGAATTTTGAAAGGATTTATCTGGGAAACTATTGAGTCTACAGAGATGATTCTAGTTTCATATTGTAGCAAATTTAGTCTTTAAAAACATCTTTAAGGTACTTCAAAAACTATCCATTTAAGGTTATTCGTCAAAATCAGAAAAATTTTCGAAATTTTCATGGGTTTTTTCGATTTTTGACAAAGTTGCGTTCGACGCTCGAGGCCACAAACTTGTATTATTCATTGGGGCAACATCTTTAACAAATCTGCTAAAAATAAGAACTAACGGATTTTTGATCTCAGAAAGTATTGGGTCTACAGTCTATTTTCGTCTCATTTTGTAGCAAATTTAGTCTACTTTAAAAACGCTCTGAAAAGAATTTATCAAAAAATTAGTCCTATAAGGTTATAATCGTCAAAATATAAATTTTCACGGATATTTCGATTTTTGACAAACTTGGATTATTTATTAGACCAACATCATAAACAAGTCTGCAAAAATTCGAAACTACCGGATTTGATGAAGACTACCCCGTATTTTCAAACGACAAGGTTACTGTATTACTACTTATATATCGATTTTCGAATTCTAGATCAGTAAATGTAACTGTGTACATAAAATATCCTTTAATATGGTACACATATTATGTTGAATGTTGGCTGGATTTATTTTATGGCAGAAAATGGATATTGGTATCCCGGAAAATATATAAGAAGTTATGCAGAAGGAAATATTTTTGAACATGAATCAGTCACACGCTGAAACCAGCACTTTCATATTTTTATTCTAAGTAATTTTATCAATCTTCTTGACAAAATTGAATGACTTGAATCTATTCTTCCAAAGAGCAATATTACCAGAGAAATAATCGCGATTTGACTGACTCATAAATGTATTACCGTTAGAATCGACAGATTTCTACCATAATCTAAATCAAACCTAGAAGAGAGTAAAATGTTTTGAATATATCGCATTTTATATAAATATGGTAAACATAACAATATTAATTTTTAATATCATCAATATTTATTTTTATTTATTTTGTAAAAACCAAAAAATTTATTCTTAAAATTAGGTAACTCTAACTATTTCATTCAATATTTTTATATGATTTATTTAAACATCTTTTGTTTTCATCTATCGTTACTACTTTTTGTAATTAATTACGTTAAATTTTAATACTGTTTTTAATTAAATAATAAATAAACAAATTCAATCGCATTCATTATTGTTGTGGTTATATTTTATATATTCGAGGGCGATAAATATGTAGTATTTCCATTTAATTCATATACACATTAAATCGTTACATTTTTACGTTCATCTCGTATTCATGTTTTCAGAATATTTTCACCTATTGTTCCAAACCAGAATGTTGAACCATCTATCAATGGCACGCAACAAATATTTTGGGCACGCCATTGATCACAAAGTTCACTATGAAGTATTGTTGTAGTTAAGTCATGGACTACAGAATATCATCAAGGAATTTTCAGAGAAATTTTCTCAGTTTAAAGAATTATCGGAAACACTCAAGTTTTTGATGTACCCTGATGTGATTTCATTTGATGAACTGAACTTGTCCGCTGAACTTGTCCAAATTCGATTGGTAGTAAATTGAAAAATTAGAAATGCAACTGATTGATTTTCAGTCTAGTTCAATGTGGATTCAGAAATAAATTGAAACAACGAAACGATTGGAATTAATTGAAACAGAAAAATTGACAAGCAATATAAGTTAAACATGTCAATAACAAAATGGAAACATGGAATTTGTTACTAACCACATTCAACTGTTTGACGAAGCTGCCTCGTAATATTTTACCCATATTTTCATTTCATCGCTGTAATTTAAAAATATATTAATTGTGGTTCCAAGTTTGAAATCATAGTCTAATTCTTGCTAGAATCAGACAAGGTATGCTCTTATGAAGGCAGGAGTAGGATGGGGACATTCTCTCACTCTATCACACGGTACCCAGTCACCGCCATATTGCTTATGTCATATTTGTTGACAGTAAATATGTAAAAAAAAAATATTCAGCAAATAAATCAACTTGACAGCTCGAATGTAAGCAAACAATCAATATGGCGATAACTGGGTACCGTGTGAGAGAGATTACCGAGAGTGAGAGCATTCCCCCACCCTACGCCTGCCTGCACAAAGAGCATACCTTGTCTGCTTCTACCAAAGTCTAATTTATAAAAGGGCATTTTTGACCGTCATATTTATGCAAAACTTATGTAATATGTACGTCATCTTAAAAGACAGTTTATTCCATAAACTGATTGAAAATTCAAATACATATTTACGTAAAGGACCCCGGACCACTGTATATGGAAAATGGCTTTCGATCCAATGAATTTGGAAAGCACGGTATTCTAAACAAATGACTGAATGGGTATAAATCTCGTCAACGTGTCGTTTTCGAAATATTCCATGTCCAAGTGTTGACGAGAATTGTGCCCATTGAGGCATATTTTCTAAATTCCAACAATAATATTTTCCAAAATTCTGGCAACATTTACCGAAATGCATTCTCCATATACAGTGGCCCGGAGTCCTTTATTAAGAATTGCATAAAACAGACAATCATAATTCCTATTGTAAGCCAATATAGGTAACTTCATCGATGGTAACCAATCGAAATTGATATCAGAAGAAAGATAATTTAATTACGAAAATAATGGTATAGGCTTGCTTGCCAAAAACCGTTATTGATTGATTAAAATTAAATTAAATAAAAATAGAAATGAAAACACTTTCCATGAAAAATATGTCTCATCTGGTTATCAAATTTGGGTGAATGTCGACCTTATACCGTCTCCTGTGCTATATTAAATTTCGACAAATATACTAAAAATATGCATACAAGAAAAACACAAAACCGTATCGCTTATTGTGATTTGTAAATATAAAAATTTCAACAAATAAAAATCAAATTTTTTTTAAAAATTATTATAAACTTTGAAATTTAATAAAAATTAACAACAAAAAAAAATGTATTCTATTTCAGTTAAAAATCAAATTTTGATAATTAATTATTATTTGATTTCTGAAATCTTTCAAAAAAAAGTTCATAATGAAAGCAGCGTAATTAAAAATTAAATGAGTTTAAAAAAAAAAAACATTTATATGCTTGATTAAAAAAATTTCTGACAATTTTTGGATCATATCCATCAATTTTGAAAAATAGAGATTTTATAAATCATTTATAAATGAGGAAGTTCGTCCCACATAACATTCAGCGCTGAATAAATTTGAACACACTCATTCATTGATTTAATATACTATATAATTTTGCTAAATCGTAATTTCTCTCTTTGAACAAAATCTCAAAAAAAAAAACTGCAGTAAAAAATACCAATCTTTATCATACAGCGCTGTTTGAAAAGCGTAAAGATTGATTTTCATATTGACGCTTAACGCCGAGTTTGAACGTCAAATTATGTGACGTGGTCAGTTTAGACGTCCTCGTTAGTTTTTTACAATGTGAAGCTAAAATGAGGTAAGGGAATAACTCTATTATTTCACCTAGGTGGAAGTCTAATTTGACGTTCAAAGCCAGAGTCAAGCGTTATCAATGGGGTTACATCTATAAAGTACTTGAATCGAATCGGAATTATTGAGATTAACTTCTTTAAAGTTATTGTTAACCTTTTTAATCGAATTTGATGAAAATGACCCAAAATTATTTTAAAAAACTGATTGATTAGTTCTCATTCAAAAAAATAAATTGATAAAATTCTTACGTAGTCAAAAATTATTGACTTTGAATTAAAAAAAAAAAGTTTTCAAGAAAATTAAATGGTAGAAAAGTGAAATTTCTTTAAGTAGTAAACCATGAACTACAGAAATAATTATATAACAAAAATAAAATAAAATCGACTGTTCCCTCGTTCTTTAATCTTCCAAATTATAATAGGTCTGCGGCTAGGCATAGTGAGTCATTTCAGAAAGGGTGAAAATTGCATAGTTGTTAGCCAACATCGAACTTTTTAAATTAGGACTAAATAAGTTTCTAAATTTTCTTCTATCTCTTATCAGTTATGAAGAGGTTGGGTGAAATATACGCCAATGAATCTCATATTTTTTGCTTAAAGCATTTTACTTGATAAAACTAATTTTTTTTGAGTTTTTAGCACATGCCATGTAAAAACACACCGTACGTATATGTACCCTTTGCCTTACAGAAATAATTCGAAATTTTGAATTAACAGAATAAAACACAAAATTGAATGAGAACTATTTCATTAACGTTATATTAAAAAAAAATTCGAATAACAATTAATAACAGAAACTCAAAGACTAAATACACATGTCATAATAATAATTAATCATAAAATTAATAATAATAATAAAAAAAGAAAACATTTATTTTAAAATTTGAACAAATATTTAAAAAATAACTTATTTCTCTTTTTTTTTTAGTAAGAAAAACATTTAAAAAACTTAAAAATCAGAAATTATTTGTTATATAACATCATCGGACCAACTACAATCCATATTTTCAGAAATGGTTGATTCAGTCACTAACATAAGATCATATTGCATTTGTGATGGTTTTTGTTTGCTACATAATAAATCTGCGCCACTTTGTGTTGCTATATGATCGACATCATCACTTAAACTATGCGAACGTTCACTTGAAACACTTGTGGAACACTCATCTTCAGAATTTGATTCAGAAATCATTGCTTCACCAGCTGAATTCTTTGGAAATGAATTTTGTAATAAATGATGATGATCGTTTGATATTATTTTCTGGTCCGTTTCACATTGGCTACGATGTAATTCAGATGGTAGTGCTGGTAATGACATATGTACACTTGGATCTGTATAGTCATTCATTTCGTCAAATGTTTTTAAGTCACTATCGATTATTAATTCATCAGCAATGGACTCAACAGATATTTCTGTTGGCCCTAGCTCAACACGTTTTACGACCTGTAACAAAATTTAAAATTTCAATTTAAAATGTTTAATACAAACATTTTTATAAAAATATATTTTCTTATTACGCAAAAAGCATTCACTACCCTCAGTAAAGACTGAGAATTTTCATAGTAAAAAAAATTAACCCATCCGGGTTTCCAACCCGAAAAGAGAAGAATAGTAGTTTTAAAAAAAAATTGAAGTGTAGGAAGTTATTTTACAAAATCGGAAAGATGCGAAAAACCGGTTTTTACAAAAATTAAAAACACGTAGAAAGCATCTAAACAACAAAAAATTGAGAGTTCTAGCAGTAAAAAAAAAATAATAAAATTAGACTAGCTGAAGTCAAATTCGTTTAAAACTATTCGAAAAACACGATTTAATCGTAAAAAATCTATTCGAGGGAAAAAATCCTTTCGTCGCAAACTAATATAAAGTTTCCGCAAAATTTGGAGTAATAGGTGTTTCGAAAAGCCGTGCGATAATTTTAAAGAAAGTATTTTCTTCGTTAAGATTTGCCCTAAACCCTCATGAAACCATGAAAACGAAAAGAAAAACTGGAATTTAACGAATTATATGCCAATGAAAGCATAAAAGCAAAATCGCATTTTTTTACGAAAAGAGCTGACAGTTTTATTTTAAACCATAGTAAACGCCAGTGTGCAGACCGTCACCAAATTAGCAACGCATAATGTACACTATAGGAGTAATTAGGAATTGCTAATTCATGTTGATGATGACTACTTGGTAATCGAAATAACTATTTACATTGTACAAAAAAATTGATTTAGGAAATTGGGGAAAAAATTGAAATTGAATTAAATCAAAATATAAAATTCAAGCTTGAAAGTAAAATTGTAATTATGGCAGCAAACCTACACCCTCAGTATTCTTGATCCTACTACTTCACTTTGTACTTTTGTTATTAAATGTTTACCTTTAATTTTAATTACCATATTTAAAGCCATAAATTTCATAATTTGCAAGATATATTTTGAAAACGGCACCAAAAATTTTCTGTTTACTTTGGGAATGATAAACAAACTTAAGATTTGTAACGGAACAGGATATCAAACAGTTTCAAAAGGAATGTGACTTCATGCACTGTTGTCTTGATTCCAGTCTCTGTATAAATTGGCAATATTATTATTTAAAGTTTAGATAAAATCATTGAAATTAATTTTTGGGCTTAGATTAAAGAATTTCAATAAAGAAAGCTTGTTTTTTCGGTTTTTGATCGAATTACGGAGCGTATTAAGATAGCATGACAGTATCGAATCTTTCGATTAAATGCAATCATGAATAATACCGGATACTTTTACATAATTCTAATTAATCTCTTCCCAATTAATTATATCTCTGAAGTAGTTAACTGTGACCCTTGATACTGACATACTACCTTACTTAATCCTACTTTTTTATTGGACGAAGTAATAATAATGGAAATCCTTTCACGCCATACAGTTTACCTTTGACCAGATTGATATTAAAATAAGATTATTTAATTATCATCAAAACGTACCTTTTGCCTAAAATCTAATATGTCATTAGTACTATCTGTAGCAGTTTTCCAACATTCACCCTCGTAACAATCATCATCTTCATCGTCTTCGTCATCATCATCGCTACGTCCTTTTTCCGACAAGGTTGATTTTTTAGCCGACATCGATTTTGATCGTGCTCGTAAATCTTCATCTCGTGTATCAGAACCAATTGATGTTTCCGACGCAGACAGACTTAACGGATGATTACTTTTTGATTTATATCGTTTTAAATTTGGCGATTTTGTTGGTGTATTTTTCGGTGGTGTTGAATTACGAAAACTACGTCGATACATACGATTTGCCAATACTTCTGGTGATTCATCAATTTCAATTACATAACTGACTGAATCACATTTTTCTACAACTGCTTTGATTTTTGGTGAACTAGGTGGTGATACATACATATCTATGGCAGGTGGTGATTTTCTATCTATCTTACTACAATTGTTTGGGAATCTATCACGATTCAAACAAAAGTTTTTATCTAAGGTTGATGTCATCGGTGTTGATGTATGCTTCTCACTAAAACTAGATGTTTGAAAGGATCGTGCTAGCGAAGCCCTAGGACTACGTAATAAGTTATCGTCGTTTAATGATTGATTAGAACCATGGATGGTGTTGACTTTTGTTGGTGTATGAATACTAGATAATATAACATTGACAACTTCACTATTTTGTTTTAATTTCCATTGAAGCTCTTCATTCTGGAATGTTAATCGCTTCTTTTGTTCACTTTCTTGTTGGAATGATTCTTGTAATTTTTTCTTTTCTTGTGTTAATTGTCTGAAATAATAATCAAAATTAATTGGGTTTATGCATTATTAAAGGGGAGCCCACTATACTAAATTTGTAGGAACTCGTGACCTATTTAATTTTGTAACTTAGATGATTTTAAGATAAAAAGATCCTATAAAGTTTTTCAATTTAGCGGTGAGGGAAGGATTTACAGGTCTTAGAAAATGTAAAATAAAAAATAGACTCATAGACTAACTCGAGCGCGTCGTAAATGTAATATTTAGTATTTTCAACGTCAAAATATTCTTTGTGCCAAAAAAATATTGTGTGATTGTTTTTTTGTGCCAAAAAGTGAAATTCTTGGCCAAAAATAGCATGGTTTTCGAAATATGTGACAGAATCCGCGTAATCTGACATTAGATTCATATTCAGCGACCAAAAATATCTATCAAATAACAATTTTAAGCCAAAATAAAAATTTCAAAAACATTTTTGGCTACATGTACCCCCCGCTGGGGCTCTATGTTGGTTGAATGTTCCCTGGAGTCCTATAAACACGTTACAAGAAGTTTCACTAAAATCGGTAATCTTATAAAAGAACAAATTACTTACTTTTCAAAATCTGTTTTCCTCTGTAACTGTATTTCCAAATCTTCAATACGTGCTTGTAAGGTTTGTACATTTATTAAAGCCTGTGACAATAAATCTGCGTCACGATCACCATCACGACTAGCTTCTTCATATTTCTTTCGTAATTCGGCACATTCTTTTTGTTTCAAATCTAAGACCACTCGAAGCGATTCTGCTTCATCTTGTAATTGTGTGCATCGATTTAACGCCGCCTTAAAAACAAATTAAATCATTTATAACTTATATTCTCTGTAATTCAAGAAATATGTATCGAACATTTATTGTGAGTATAAGCTGCGACACACATGATTAGAATCTGCTCCTTAAGTATTGTATAGAGGGCTTTATCCGTCAGGTTATTGTCAGTTTCAAACAATAGATGATTTGTTGATAGCATACAAGTATACAAGTTACGGACCAAAAAACGTAACGAGGTCATTCGTTCATTAGATTTTACTCCTCAGATTTTTTTCATACCTTTCTTAAAGAGATTTACAGATAACAAAAAATATTTACTTACTTGTACTCTACCCTCTTTAGTTTCAGCTTTAAAACTATCCACAACTTTTTTCGATTCTTCTTCTAATATTAATATTCTCTTTTCCCCGTTAGAGATTTTTTCATTTAATTCACTTTCTTTTAATTTAAATTCTTCTTGAAGTCTATTAATTTTCTCATTAGCTTGTTCTAATTTCAATTTATAATCATTTTCTATATTTATTAAGTTTTTATTGATTCGTTCTGATGCTAGTTGTGTTTCATCATATCTTTCTTTTAAATCTTCATAATTTGTTTTCCATCTTTCATTTTCTTTAATTAATTCATCTATTTGTGTCATATATTTTATTTCTTCTACTTTGAATTGATCATGAAGTCGTTGTTCAATTTTTTGTTTTTCGATCGTATATTTTTCGGATACTGAAAAAAAAATAATATTTAAATATTTATTAAGATTCACCCTTCAAAGCTGTCATAGAAAATTTCTCTCAAACGTTTTTGGCATTTCTTTTAAAAGTTCAAAATATGAAGCAAAAAAAATATTTATTAATAGTTGTAAGAGTTTTTCTAATCACTTCAGTAAAGTCGGTAAAAAAGAATTCGAATGAGAAGAACTACCTTTTTTTTAACCCCCCAACCAAAAGAAGAAGGTTATAAGTTTGACCTCAATATGCCTGTGTCTGCCTGTCTGTCCTTGGCATCGTAACTCCTAAACGAATGAACCGATTTGGATTTTTTTGTTTTTTCTTGTGTGTTTCAAATGCGAGTTTAGGCTTCGTTTGTTTGATAGGTAATTTAATGGAAAGTATTCTTAACTAAATTTCAAATGCGAGTTTAGGGTTCCGTACACGAAACAGCTAAAAAATAGTTGATGATCTTCAAAATTTGTTCAGGTTGGAGAAGGCTATAAGGAGAAAGATAATTTAATGGTAAATATTCTTAGCCATGTTTCAAGTGCGAGTTTAGGGTTCCATACCTGTAACAATTGTGGGGGGTTTTCTAAATTTTTTAAATTTCATTTATTGGTTATTTAAAACTGCAGATTGTATTCTATCAGTTCTTGTTAAATATAAAATTTCTCTGTTTTACAAATAAGAAGTATTCAGGTTTGAATTGTGCAGTGAAGATTATTTAGATTTTGAAGAGTCAGATGGGTAATGGATACTTACATTCAACAATGGCTAGTCTATGTGTTTCTTGAAGTTCATTAATTCGTTTAAGGTTTTTCTTATTTTCTTCTTCCAGACATGTCTCATTCTTCAATCTCTCATCTTGAATTAATTCCTTAGCACGTCGATACCCAATTCTAGTTTCGTCTAACTCCAATTTTATTTTTGTCCAATCTTGTTTTAAATTGTCATAATCCTTTTTCAGCAACGGAACTTTGAATGCATCGTACTAAACAAAAATTACTATTAACAAGTGAAAACAAACAATTGACTGAGTTAATTGTTGAAATACCATGCATAGTCAGTGTTGATTTCTTTATCACATAACACATACAAACATGTGACACATACATAACTGCTAATCAAGTATAGTACATATGATAAAATTTCCGCCTAATTGGCGCACTCACGGGTAAACAGTGATGTTTACGAAAAAATGTTTCAAACAAAAGTTGTTTAATTTTTGGTAAGGAACATTTTTTACTTTTGTTCTATCTCTAACGGTTTACAAGATGAGTCCTACGGACCCAAGACCCAATTGACTTATGATGCTCATTTACGAACTTGACCTCACTTTTTACGTCCTGAGTACGCTGTAAAAATTTCAGCTCGATATCTTTTTTCGTTTTTGAGTTATCGTGTCCACAGACGGACGGACGGACGGACAACCGGAAATGGACTAATTAGGTGATTTAGTGAACACCTATGACAAAATTTTTTTCCTAGCATCATTATCTAAACTTAATATACTATGTATATTTCATATATACATGGTATAATAAAATATGCTTAATAAACACTAAGCAAGTAATTTTTGTTTTGTCCAGTAGTTAAAGAGCTAAGAACATCAGTTAATTTTTCTGAATACGGTGGAATATTTAGAAAAACCTCGAAATATTTTATATTAAGTGAAATGAAAACGTATTTTCTTACTTACATGAAAAACTAGATGTTGTAATAGCACTCCGAGCGCCTCGACGCTGAGTGCTGCATGTTGTAACTGTGGAACGATATTTTTTGTTGGAGCACATATTGGTTCCGGTACTGTTTGTACGGCTGCAACACAACGAGCTTTAGCAATCGGGGCGCCCGTTAATCGGGTTGGATCTGTAACAAAATAAATTTTTATGAAATATTTTATAAAAATGGTTAGATATACATTATTAGGTGCGATATTTACATATTTGTAACTGTTTATGCATAAATAACATTGTAATCAGTTTTTAATAAAAATTGAACATATCAGGTAAAAACGTATGTTTAATATGCATCAGGTAAAGTATTATTGTAACTGTACATGATACACATACGGGTAACTATTTTAAATAATATTTCAATATTATTTTCTTATAAAGGCAGGTAGGAAAGGATTTTATCGATTGTAATTACAGTAAAACCTGGATCATCAAGTAACATTCATAATTTTTATGCCACAATGATACAGCTAGGGAGTTGATTGTTGAATGACTAAGTCATGTCTGTTACAAGTATCATTTTCTTAAAACAAAAATTTCGGCATGTAGGCACGAAAAAATATAAATCTTGTTAATTATCCCATACCACACTGACTCAAGTGTCATTTGATATTATTTTCTTTAAGAAATCTCAACGTCTTCAAAAAGAATTAATTTTCGACGTAAATACACGTCTATGTTTTCGTTTAAAAATGGGATCATTTCGTGAACAGGTGCACATTCACAAACTCCATCTGTTGGTTCTTAAGTTAGTAACTATAAGTATTCTCTTATACATAGACACTCTATCTGATCGATACACAATTTCAAAAGACAAGACGCTTCATAATAAGAGGTCACCGTTAGTGGTTAGCTAACAGAACTATTTTTGAAAAAATAACAATTAACAAAACATTAAAAGTACGCTAAATTGTTCGTGTTCGTTTCGACATTCTTAATCTTTCTGAAAATGGGCTAAAAGTAAGGGATAACATATACATGAGTTTGGAGGTTATTTAAGCAACAATCAATAAAGAACAGGACACATAAATATTATATACAAAAATATTTCATTCACTTTTTCATCTGGAAAAACTTACTTACGTCCTCCTTACTTAAATTATGAATAATTTTGAACACAATTATTATAAAAAAGATCATTTCAAACGTTAAATATCATAATTAATCTACAATTAATAAGTAATTGTCCCTCCATACTTATTATCATGTACCTATATTTCAGTCAACTAAATTAAATAAATGTACATCTATAAATTTGATTGTGTTGTGTTTGAATGCGAATAGTTAGGTTGATTCACGCTACCACTTCTATAAGATTATAGGTCAAATTTATTTCTAGTATCAGACAATTTCAGTTTAACGATATTACAAACTTAAGTAGCTCAACATAATATATATTAGAAAGACGATGGAGTGTCACGTATGGTACTTTGCAAAACGTGTTGTCAAAGTAACTGACCTTCTATCTGAGAAGACGAAAGATCAAGTTGGAGACGGTTATTTTTCGAATCACGACAGATTAACAGATTATCGATATACCGATTGTAAACTATTTCGTAAACCATATAAAATATATGAAGTAAGAAGGGTTTTTATGGACGTTCTTATGTATAAAACAAAGAGGGAATGTGTACACGTATACAATCCCTCTTTGTTTTATACATAAGAACGTCCGTAAGAATTCTTCTTACTTCATATAATATAAATGGCTACCGTTATGGTTTACAAACAGTATATTAAAAATCATGAATCACAAGCTTATCGTGCTGGCTAATTACGAAAAATAGACTCACGGTCTAAAAATGTACTACTTCTGTTAAATTTATGATTTAAAATCTCAATTCCGTCATAATAAATCCAAGAGAAACGAGATTAAGAGTAATAAGGAATAGGCTAACATGGCTCGAATGAAACAGTTTTTGTCTTGGCGCTCGTACTACCTTAATAATAATATTCATACTTGTGGCATCTTAGTTACACTGGCTAAGGTACCAACTGTGTCCCTCCATACACATTGTATACATTATTAACGGAATAAAAACAAAATTATATCGTTATTCTAAATTTATCAAACGACAAAAAAAGATCACATAAGTAAAGTAAAATGAATTAATATATTTAACTAAACTAAAAATAGTTAATTATATTATAAATACAAACTACTCATAATTATATAAAAATTAATTACGTAATACCCAGAGATTTTAAGTAATAAAATTTTCATTAAATTTTATTTTAAAAACTAAAGTTAAATAACACACACTTGTTAAACTTTATTAGAAGCTAAGAATTACTACTTAGTAACGAAGTTGTTCAAAGGTCAGTATCAAGATTTGTTAAATTCTTAATGTCACTTGATGATACAGAAAAATGACGTACAGTCAATAAAGAAAATTTAAATTAGAAACTTTTTTATTACCGAATACTTGTTATCAATGTCAAAAAAATAGATTATTTATAGTCTAAGATCCCAATTAGGATCGACCTTCACCCATCTGTTTACCGGATGAAAGTTATTTTTTATGAAATATAAAATGTTAACAAATATCCCTGCAATGGGTTGCCTAAAAAAATGTGGTCCAGACTACTTTTAGTGAAAATATCAAGAGTAAAATTATTAGAAATTTTTCACTGACTTTCATATCTAACGAATTTTGATCTACTCGAAAGTAAAAGCCATAAAGAATATGCAGCAGCTATGCTGTCTGCCTCTTTTCGTTCACTATTTTCGCATTTATACAAGTTGTGAATAGTAATTACGTTCATCTGTTAATTCATTGCCTCACATATATAAATAAAGATAATTTTATTGCAAATACGGTGCTATATGATTTCCCACAAAATATCAGTCAAAAAATAAAATTTACAAGCTTTCCAAGTTTTGATATTTTTATTAAAAGTTGTCTGGACCATATTTTTTAGGGCAACCCACAACAGGGATATTTGTAAATATTTTACATTTCATAAAAAATAGCTTTCATTCGGTAAACAGATGGGTGAAGGTCGACCTTAATTCGGATCTTGTACTATTAATTATTTTAAATAAATTTATAGTACTCACAGATGCATTTTAAAGTAAGCAGGAAAAAACACGTAATTTTGGAAATATATTTGTAAAGGAACGTGCGATTACCATATGTTAAAAAGGCATCATAAAATGGACAATACATTACAGTAAAACTTGGTTAAGTGGGACCTTGGAGACAAATTTGCAGGTCCCTTGATTTCTAGCCTAACTAGATTTCACTGTATATGTATAAATTCAATCGCAATTCAGCCCCCAACTATTACGTATTCTTTTGAGAAAACATTGTAAACCTTGATCTCTCCCATTGAATTAAAGGAAAAAATTATTATTTATTTTAATTAAAATTTCCACTCCATATCCCAACAACCGATAAATCATAAATCATAAATCATCTTTGATTATGAATGTCTGCAATGAAATGTCCTACTACATTTCCTACTGATAGTGTCTTTGTTAACTTCATTCAAGTTAAATAAGAGAAGATTATTTTTATTTAAAATAAATAGGATTTTGTAGATGTTTTGATAAGAATAAATTTAAAAATTTTCTTTTAAATCTTGATATTTGATTTAAAATTCCATATACAATTAAAATCAAATCACAATGCAGACAGACAACTTAATATTGTAATATCACTGTTTTTGAATCAGTAAGTACATTTTTATTGCAAGTAATTAAAGTAAAATGTTTTTTTTTTCTTTAAACATTTATTGTAACATGATCGTGTATTTAAGAACGATGGCGCGGCATTTAGTTAATATAATCAACAACTAATTTTATTTTATACAATCAGATTTGTCATCATGATATCATGTTGTATACTTATAACCATTGAAATTCTCAACTAAAATAACTAAAATTCATTTTAATTACATCCTAAATGTTGGCAGTACTTAAAAGTACATCGTATTTACACAAGGTTTTCGAAACTTCATATTTTTTGGAAATTAATAAATTCATTTAAATAGCATGGAAATCATAAATGAATCTTACTTAATTATTGTTCATAAATAAGGGTTGGCTGACCAGCCCTGTTCTAACGTTTAACTGATTGACTGTCATAGCTGTTATCTATATGCAATATACAAGCTGTATAACAATTTTCAGCTTTTATAAATTCATTAAAAATACCACGGAAATCATAAATGAATCTGATTTATTTATTGTTCATAAATAAGGGCTGACTGACCAGCCCTGTTCTAACGTTTAACTGATTGACTGTCATAGCTGTTATCTATATGCAATATACAATCTGTATAACAATTTTCAGCTTTAGTCCATTCATTTTAGTATCACGTAAAACTTAACCGTTTCGCCACTATATATCTGATCCCTGTTCTATCGTTCGCTTGACTGACCGCAGTATGTGTGTGTACACAACTATTATAACCAAGCCCCAATTGATAAGCTTTAGTAAATTCAACGAAATTTTTTTGGCCTGGCTCTTCCATTATAATGACTAGTAGTTTCTTTTGTAATTAACCAATAAAAAAACAAGTGAAAACAAACAATTGACTGAGTTAATTGTTGAAATACCATGCATAATCAGTACACATACATAACAACATAACTGATAATCAAGTATAGTACATATTATAAAATTTCCGCCTAATTGGCGCCCTCACGGGTAAACAGTGATGTTTACGAAAAAATGTTTCAAACAAAAGATGTTTAATTTTTGATAAGGAACATTTTTTACATTTAAAAATTTGTTCTATCTCTAACGGTTTACAAGATGGGTCCTATGTACCCAAGACCCAATTGACCCATGATGCTCATTTACGAACTTGACCTCACTATTTACGTCCTGAGTACGCTGTAAAAATTTCAGCTCGATATCTTTTTTCGTTTTTGAGTTATCGTGTCCACGGACGGACGGACGGACAACCGGAAATGGACTAATTAGGTGATTTTATGAACACCTATGACAAAATTTTTTTCCTAGCATCATTATTTTTAAGCGTTACAAACTTGGGACTAAACTTAATATACTATGTATATTTCATATATACATGGTATAATAACTAACAAAAGTTGAAGAGTTTGATGGGGGACATCATGTTTTGATACCAGATTGGTCCACCCTGTATAGAGGTATTAAAATCATGGAACATTGATCATTGTTGCAACTTGATTCACATAATATGGTAATAATATAACATTATTTATTTATAATTAACATTTACATGCAAGATGATTTTCTCTGTACAAAACAGTACCATCAAATCAAACTACATATTTCACTACAATACTCTTTAAGATTCAATTACACTGATTAACATTACTGCTGTTCATTGTTGGTTGCTTTATGATTTTTACTTAATTATGGACGCATTCTTGAACAAATCAAAATTGTAAATATTTATTATAATTGTGTAATGTTAAATGTAAAATGTAATAACAATTATATTTATATTAAATTGCAACTGTAATAAATTTAAATTACTAATCTTACTTACATATCATGCATCATTGATTTTAAACATTTATATAATTGAATAAAATCAAATCAAATCAAATGTTTCATGTTCGATGTTCATGAACTTGAATATTAAAATCAATCATGTATTTAATAAATGTAATACCTCTAACTCCATTTGGACGGACAAGTTAATATTTTAAAATAATTTAGATATTTGAAATGTTTGATACAATTGACTAACTGCATCAGTAATTTTTAGAAACTATAACTATAATGAAATCTATTTTTATTTTGACTCTCTCTTTAAAATAAGTTCAAACTGCCATCCATAAAAGTAAGGTAGTGGTTGTAGTAGTGGAAATATAGAAAATTCTTTCTAGGTTCATTTTTCAGATTCTTTACGATCGTTCTATCAATCTCTTTCGTTGTTTACCATGCCGGATTCATTTTTTGGAAGCCTTGATCATAATGGCCAAGTCTAATCTTTTGAAAGTGCTTAAACCAAGAACTTATATAATAAGGACATAATAATACTTCCTTTACCGAGCTATAAGCTCCCATGGCCGAATTTAAGGCGCCCACATGGAGGAGGTGGTTTAGTCCTCTCGGTCGTTGCGTACTTTGTACTGACCATCAGGCTGTCTAAGTGATTGAAAACATGTTTTCAATCACTTTCAATTGATTGAAAAACACAAAAAATTGAAAACAAAAGACAGCCTGATGCGCAGTACAAAGTACATAACGATCGAGAGGACTAGACGTCATCCACTCGAGTTTTACGCCCTTAGACATACGTTCTTGGTTTAACCATTTCACCATGTGAAACATTTATACATTTTGTCGAAAGGTAAAAGGATTGAGCCTGGTAAGCATCCCAAATAATAGATAGTTTATGTTTTTGTGATTCTAGTCAATAAAACAAGATGTCTCTGTGGCATTATTTACGTTTGAAATATTTGTTTTTCTGGGAATGTTCTTCTATCCTATGATACTCAGACTGTTCTCATTCTCATTTCTCGCAAAAGTTCTTCTACATTTCCATAGTCTATATGGTCAGAGATTTCACTTTGCATTTTGGATTCAAGCGATGAAACTTGGTACTTGTCTTCACTAGACCTTATTTTTCCTTCGTTTTCGAGGCTTGCCTATTTTCAGGAAGATCTCAAGCCCGTTTCTTGACCTGTGCATCTCAAAATTGGTGATGATTACATGTAAATCAACTGATGACTCTCAGATAAGAATCATTCATACATGAGTAATTTTAATAGCTTGAGGTGTTCAGAATCATCCTTGATATTTCAAATTAACCCCCTCCAGTTCGATAGTGTTTTCTTCTTTTTAAAATTTTGACAGAATTCTTTCTTTTATAATGCACATATATATTTTATTATAATTCTTGCAGACAAAGAAGTAATTTCATATAACTCATAAAATAAATAATATGATTACAAACATATTCAAATAACATTCATTACGTCTGAAATAACATAATTGAAAGGAACAAACAAAAATCTTAAAATTTTATGATAAACATATGTTTGTTTTTATGTACCTACATCAGTTATGCGTAGTAAATATTCAATAACATGTTTATAATAATGGCGAATATTTTTACATGTAATAATAATGGCGATTATTCGCTATGCCAGTCAAACAAAAATTCTTCAATTTATTTGTTTTGGAATAGGACAACTAAAAACATAGCCTGTGAGTTATTTTAGTAGAGAGCCGTAAGATTTATACCTCGGAATCCAAGATCAGTCAATGAATCTTTATAAAAACAGTGTGATTGCATTGTTTAAAGCTTATTTAAAAAAGTTAAAAACAAAAATTTGTGCGAGCTTGCCCAGGGGGAGGAGGGAGACACCCCTGCTTGGGGGTGGAAAAATGATTAAAATGCAAATCAATCTAAGCAAAAAGTGTCATTGAAACATATTTCGAAAAGTCAATACTTTCCGAGTTATTGGCAATTTAAATTCGGAGTATTTAACGTCAAATAATAGAAAAATTAGACGTTTTTTGAAAAAATATACCGTACACTTTTTAAAGTACAATAAAAAACCTTGAAAATGAAAAAAGCTTCAAGTCATTTGCATACAAATTGAAGGAGTTATGATGAAAAAAAAGTTTATCGGACCTTTCTTTTTATGTTACTGATGAATTTATCACGAGAACCAAAATTCATGCTTTTCGCTTTTCAGTTTATTTAGGTACTGGCAACAGGCTCAAGAAGTTCTAGCAGTTTCGAATAAATGTTTTTATCGTTAAAAAAACTCGAAAAATAATAAAGAAAGTTAAAAATCTGAATTTATTTAAAATCTGAATGGTTGTAATTATCGATTACGTCTTTACGATATATTTTTGGAATTGCGTATACTTGGCCTTGAACAAAAATAATTCAAACTGATTTTTCATTTCCGCTGTTAATATGTGACTACATCAAAAATGTATTTTTATTTAACACACGCCTATAATTTTAAATAGCTAGAAATTAAACATAAACGTAAATAAATAGAAAATTAAACGTAAAAGAAAAAAAAGAAGCTTTTTTTGTTTGAAAAAAACCCTTTTTCGGAAACTGTATGATACGAAGTAATGTAACAGACTGGTGTATTTAAATTTTCTGACGGAAACCGATGATTTTCACTTCAATACGGCTCGCCTAATGGAAGTATTTATAATGATAATATTGGAGAAATCCACTTGATATGACATTTGAATGATTATATATTTATATTGGAATTGTTCTTACGGTTTCCTAATTTACTCAAATTGTTTTAATTTTGAAATTTTCCTTCAAATTATTTGAATTGATCGTATATTTTCAAATTATTCGCAAATGTGCCAAATATTTTCTTTCAGTTACACTTTTTGGGAACACATTTAACTAGCCGGCGCCACCTCTATAAATAAAAAAGAAAAGGTAGCGATAGTGTGTTCGGAACAAACTGTTAATGAGCAACAAGTTTTTCTTGTATCATTCTATAGGTAGCGATATCTATTTTCTTTACACCTGTTATTAGTTTTTATATAAAATAGTTATTTAAAATTAAATTAAATAAATTAAATTAAAATATTAAAGTTAATTGAATTTGTGCAATGATACTGTTTTATTGTAATACTTTCTAAATTCGAAAACATTTAGCCATTAAGATTGAAAATTATATGTTTAGTTTCAATAATCAGATCACAATTTTAAAAAAATTACTGTGGTTTTTTGTTTTATTGACCTAAGAAAATATATATAATTAAATTATTCTGGGTCATAAAGATTTTTTAATTTCTAAGAGGAATGAGTTCTAGCACAGGAGTATTTAAACGCGAAATGAGTTCATTTTTATGGTTTTTATACCATGTATATATGAAATATACATAGTATATTAAGTTTAGTCCCAGGTTTGTAATTCGCTTAAAAATAATGATGCTAGGAAAAAAATTTTGTCATAGGTGTTCATAAAATCACCTAATTAGTCCATTTCCAGTTGTCCGTCCGTCCGTCCGTCTGTGGACACGATAACTCAAAAAGGAAAAAAGATATCGAGCTGAAATTTTTACAGCGTATTCAGGACGTAAAAAGTGAGGTCAAGTTCGTAAATGAGCATCATAGGTCAATTGAGTCTTGTAAACCGTTAGAGAACAAAAGTTTAAATATAAAAAATGTTCCTTATCAAAAATTAAACAACTTTTGCTTGAAACATTTTTTCGGGCGCCAATTAGGCGGAAATTTTATCTATACTTGATTATCAGTTATGTATGTGTCACATGTTTGTATGTGTAATGTGATAAAGATATCAACACAGACTATGCATGATATTTCAACAATTAACTCAGTCAATTGTTTGTTTTCACTTGTTTAAAGTACATTATAAAGTGTATGATATACACTTCAAAAAACTGATAATTACTCGGAAAGTATTGATTTTTTGAAATATGCTTGAATGACTTTGTTTGCTTAGAATTCATCCTTTTATCGATTCCCGTTGTCATTTTCAACATAAATTTTTCCACCCCCGTTGTAGTAGTCTTTTAGTAAGTTTTAAGCGATGAATTCGAACAGTTTTGATAAAGATTCATTGGCTGGTCCTGAATCCCGAAATTTTGAGATATTTATATCTTATGACTCTTTGTTAGTTATGGAATTTTTTTTCAAAATAAACAAATAAGTAGGTATTTATTTAAGTACCAATATTGGTTAGGTTTACATTATTTACATTTATTTGATAGAAGGAAGTTAAATATTATGCAAATGCTGTTTTACTTTTAATACCTGCACTAAACACAAACACAGCACACAGTTAAACAATAAATTATATTGTACATGATACCAAAACAGAATCAACCAACTGACAAATGACGACAGATAGCCACTGCTGCGGCTGCCATACAGCCATACTATCAGCTATCACCTGTTGTTTTATACAACTTACGAATTTTAATTGTCTGTTAAATACTAATATAAACATACAGAATGTAACAAATTAATTTGTATTACGTATCGTAGTAGCGTTCATTAAAGTTCTGCTTGTGTTTGTTTGATTTTATATTCTTTACTTTTATTTTTATAATTATTGTATTAAGGCTGTTGTCTTGCTATGGGCATAGTGACAGTTTCATCAAAAACATATACCATGTGTGTTTGTACCATCTAGGCATATACATATCTGTAGTATGACAGAATACATTCGTTTAGTAATGCATCTAAGCGAGAGGTATGATATACATGTGTTGCAAGACTACAGATACGATACGACAGATCTTCTGTTGTATGCATGCAGAGAGTGGTAGTTTTGTTGCATACTTACTAGTTATCTATAACTAAAAAACTCCCACTCTCCAAGCGTCTTCCAACTAATGTTCAATACATGTATATAATACCTCTCGCTTAGATGCATTACTAAACGGATGTATTCTGTCATACTACAGATATGTATATGCCTAGATGGTACAAACACACATGGTATAATATAATATAATAACTAAAAATTAATCAATTTTAAAGTTATTGGTCGTTGAAGAGAGATAACTATATTAACACATCACTTGGTACTAGAAATTTGAATAATGGGGATTTGTTGACGTAAAATTTGCATAGGGTTTGTGCGAAGGAGGCATATATTTGCATGATGTATGCAGACCATTCTGTACATTTAATTCAGACCATATTCATATACAAACAAACCTTTATTACTTAATATAATTATTATAACAATACTTAATTATTATTATCAAATAAGGACAGCAATTGTGCTTACATACAAGTCAAAAAGATAATAAAGATAAAATATGTCTATAATAAAATTTGAAATTCGAAGTTGTATAATTAAATTAGCCTCTGAGCCCAGGCTCACAGGAAGTTTGATAATAAAGAAAATGAGAAACATTTTTGTCCAAAATTTTTTATCGAAAATGGCCTTTCTATATCCTTTTAATGATGTTTCACTGTAGACAATGAAAGTCGTAATTTAAAAATATTTTATTATAATATTTTTTAATTTGAAATAGAATTATTTTTTAAAATATTACTTTAATAATGATTATAAATATCCGTTTTACATAAATGATAAAAAACCCAGGTGTTTTTTATAGTGGGAACTCATTTAACTTCGTGGTTCAGGTTTTAAGTTAAATTTATTTAAAAAAAAAGATTATTTTTAATAATAAGATGTGTTTGTGTTAACGGACGTAGATAGTTTCGTTACAGTAGAATGCACTTTTGTACATAACTTTTTAAAAACATGACTATCCTTTCAAATTAAAAAATAATCACACAAGGAAAAAATAATTTGGTCAAAATTCATTAAAAATTATCATATAAGTGGTGTCATTTTATTAAACAAAGATATAATTAAGGGTAGATTTTAAGGTCTGCCAATTATGTTTGTCAATATATTTTTTAAGAAATGGGAAGACCATTTTTTCATTCTATCTTTGTTCATTAATAAATGAATAAATATTTCGAAAGCATTAATTTTTTTCTGAATACCTAGTTTAATTTTTTTTAAATAAAATAATATTTCCTTAACATTAAAAATTTCGTCTCTTGTAATTATTTTTAAAGATAAATAAATATTTTATCTTAAAAACAACAAAACAATTAACCAACCTAGTTATTACTCTTATTACCCGTTACAATAATAATACCTACAAAGATATGAGTACTGTTACCTTATTCATTAAAAATTTTAAAAACATTATTTTACTATTTTTTTATATAAAATCTTTTATTCTCAACAAAATAGTATAAAAAATATATATTTTTAAATATCTATGGTCTCATGCCAGAAGACTATATCCGCTCATTTTGTCGATTTGATTTGCAAAAGAGTATAAAAAATGTTTCAAACAAAAGTTGTTTTTTTTTATATGTAACGGCTTACAAGATGGATCCTACGGACCCAAGACCTAGACCTATGTTGCTTATTTACCAGCTCGACCTCACTTTTTACGTCCTAAGCACGCTATAAAAATTTGTAAAACTTGATATCCCTTTTCGTTTTTGAGATATCGTATTAACAGACGGCAGACGGACGAATAGACAACCAATGGACTAATTCGGTGATTTTATAGACGTCTATCCCAAAATTTTGTTCCTAGCATCAATATTTTTAAGCATACAGTAGAATGCAAAATTACAAACTTGGGACTAAACTTAATAAACCTTAATATATTTCATATAAACATGGTATAAAATTGGTAAAACTACAATCATTTTTCGTCTAAAGTTGTGTTTAAGGTACCAGATATGCCCTTTTACCATGAGGCCCTCGATATGTATTTGATATGACATCTGCTGCTGTTCTAAATTACATAAGAACGTACTTTAAGTTTTCATATTTAAAAAAAAAAAAAAATTATTTTATTTAAAATCCAAGGTTATGCATATTTTAATAATAAATTTTTTTATTTCTGTAAAAGAGAAGAAAATAATTACGAAGCGCCATTTTCACTGTTTATGGACACTCTAATTCCTATTAATTAAAAATTTATTAACAAAATTGTTTGAAACATATTTTGCGAAAAATCAATATATTCAGCAAAAAGCGAATATACAATTTTTGTATAATGCATAGAATAACAAAAATAAACTTAATTTTGAAATTGTATATTGCAAAATAATCAATTTATTTTTAGAAAAAATATAATAGGCAAATAAAGCCGATAAGAACACTTTGAATATAAAATCAATGTCGTATTGTAGGTGTTAAAAAAAACCAACGGCTCATGTTTGAAAATATTTTCTAGGGAAGATTTAAGGGAGCCATGTTTCTTGCATTCGAATCATCTCCAAAACAAAACGAAATTTAAGGATTGCAATATATGGTGCAAGGAGTACCTTATTGCAAGGACAATTTCAAGGATGGGTTATAGCCCATTTATATGAAAACCGCTTTATAGATATAAGGATGAATTTTTGTTGACTTTGAGTTGAAATATTATTGAAATAAACACCACGATACTCGAAATAAAATTGTATATTAAGAAATACTATTTAAAAAAATACAATCAAAAAACATACAACAGACTTACATGTCGCTAAATATCGATATTTCGATTGCAATGAAATCATCGTCAGTAACAAAATTTATTCCCACTAAATAATTTCCTTGAGAAATATGTTTGTAATGTACTATATGAATAAATTTAGCTACTGACGATGATTGCGTTGCAAACGAAATATCGATAATTAGCGACATGTAAGGGCTGTTGTATGTTTTTTAATTGTATTTTTTTACATAGAATTTCTTAATATACAATTTAATTTCGAGTATCGTGGTATTTATTTCAATAACTATACTTTATAGTTTTTTTTTAAATGTATAATAATCCTAGATTAAACAATTACTATCTTATTTCTATTTGAAAAATTGTTTACTATGCCCTGACCTAGTCGAGACTTTGACAGAAAGGTAAACAAAAAATTAAATTTATAAAAACAAATATAAAAAAATTAAAAAGCCCTCACCTTTAGCACTGTCAATAAACATTGATAAGTACAATAAATATATAAAAAATTCAAATACGTTGTTCTCTCATTATTTAATAAAATAACTTAATTATTCATTAATTAAAATTAATTAATTTCATTTTGTTAATACACTTGGGGCACTCATTCACTTCTGTTGCACTCACATTTAAAAAAAAAATTAATTTCGCACAATTGTTACATTTTAACATAATATTTTTAAAAAAAATTTGGTTTATTGAAAATTCGTTCTAACACAATTATTCACATTGTGAACATAATTAAAATTTTCCATCGAAAATTCGATTTAAAAATAAATTTTATATATGAAAAATGATGATCATCGCCAAAATGTTTATATATAAACTACCCGCGTAAACTATTCATAGATCGTAGCATGTCACAAACTTGAAAAATAAAGAGAATAATGTAAAGCCACTACCATACGAAATATTATATCGGTACGTTCAATATATTACGAACAATGCTGATGTTTCTCGAAGAAACGTGAATTTGCTGATGATGGGAAATCTTAAGTCGAGAAACGTGTAATTTTGTCCTGTTATCCGAAAAATAACTTTTTATAAAAGATAATAAAACTTTTTGTAACGTGTATATTGGACCCAAGGAATATTCAGTCAACACAGTCATAAGGCGGCAAAAGGGCCACAGCAAAGGGCATATGTATCCAAATTTAAAAAAATGCTTATTTTGCCTTAAATTTGTCATCTCGTAGGTATTTTTGGTCGCTGAATACGAATGCGATTACGCCAATTCTGTCACGTATACGAAAAGTCGTGCCATTTTTAACCCGAAATTCCACTTATGAAAAACTTTTATCTGGGAAGTATTTTTGGTCACTGGTTACGAATACGATGTCTATTACGAATTCTGTGAATCGTAATCATTAATCGTAATTGAACGATAAATACTAAGTTAGGCGTTTTTGTGCCAAAAACGAATGAAATTGATGACCAACAAGTGAAAACAAACAATTGACTGAGCTAATTGTTGAAATACCTTGCATTGAAAGGGTTCGATATCAGTGCTTGCATTATTTTCTTATAAATTAGAAAAATTTAAAAAGTAAATACAATTATTTCGAAAACCAATTATTTGGTTTATGAAAATTACGAAAATTTTCGAAAGTATTTTCTAGAATTTGTTTACAGTTTTCGAGAAAATGGATACCAAAGTTTTGTCCAAATTTCCGCCCTTCATTTTTGAGTTATCGTGTCCACAGACAGACGGGCAGACAACTGGGCAACTTGTTTGTAGCTTCAATATTTTTAGGAGTTACAAGTTTGGGACTAAACTTAGTATACCTTGATATATATTATATATACAGGGGTATAAAAATGGCACGATTTTCCAAAGACTTGACAGAATCCGTGAGAATATCTCCTAGAGCAGAGTTAAAATAAAAATATATTGTTTTGTTCGATCGCCAAAGAGAATAATCGTAATTTTTGGTGTAAACTTTTTGGCTCAATGTTGATTAAATGAATTGTCAGATACATTTAATCATTGTCACATAAACAAGTCAACGTTCGATGTATCGTGTGGTAGTGGCTTCATATTTAAATCACACGTAAACTATTCATAAATTGCATGTCACAAAATTTTCTTTTTTTCTTACATAATTAATCACAACAATTTGTGCAGATAAAACAAACACAGATAATATTTCTCAATAATGTACACACTTGTTCACTTTTGTTTTTATTTAATTTTGACATCATTTTACATACAATAACAATGAAAATGTATTATTTTGTTGTACAAAACACGAATCTATTCGTTGTATACAACATTCGATTCGTTGTTGCGTTAAATTTATGATGATTGTTGTTGATCGGTGTGGTGCGCTCTAGGTATAGCTGGTAGCCGGTTGAATCGCGCAGTACGCGTTTCTTCACATTCTCATACGAACTGAATTAGCACGCCAATCAACACACAAAAACAACAACCAACAGTTTTTAATTCAAAAACTCGCAACTAACATTTTATTTATTATTGTATTCAACAACAAATTCAATTGACATGCGAAGTTTTTACCTCCGTGTACAGGGTGCTTTTTTAAGTTGACATGCTTGAAACTCGATAAAGGACCCCGCAATATTAAATAGCTGTCTGTGAAACTTTTTCTAATCCAATCTAAAATGTCCTTTGGATCATTCTGATGAAAAGTTTTCACGGCCACAAAACTTTTTCGAGCAACAGGCTTTATAACTATAATGTATTTGTCGCTTTGATCGACTTGGAGCGCTCTGTAGCTCGAAAACTACCCTTTAAAAAATTTTGTGACCGTGAGAGCTTTTGATCAACATGATCTGAAGAATATTTTGGATACGGCTTGCACAGAAAGCCATTTTTCTAGTCATATATGTCCTACAACTGTAATATATAGTGTGTCGCATTTAAGATGAAGACACCCTCACATTTTCGATTGACAAGTAGGGAAAATTCTTAAAATTTTGCCTAGCGCCAGAGATGATTAGAAATATCGAAATAAATTATTAGAAAAAGTTGCTTAGAAATTTTTTTTATGCCCATATACTGATTTTCATGACAAAAGTCGCGTTTATAATTTTTTTTATCATTTTGTTCTGAACTCAAAATTATTTAAGTTTGTCTGAACTCAAAATTATTACAACAGAAACATTTGCGGAATTAACTGATGATTTACGAATGATATTTGACTTCTAAGAAACACATTCCATTAGATTTTTGCAAAAAATGAGCGGTTTATTATATTTTCCTTTATTCTGTTACATCTTTGACTGTATTAATAGACCTTTATTTCATATAAAAGATGTTTATGATATTCAGATATGAAATTCTAATAAGATTAAATGATTGAATCTAGATTTTCGTTATTAATAGTTTACACACGGAGGTTGTATGGCGTTAACTTTATTTTTTTTGTTAAATGAACGTACAAGTTTAAAACATTCAATTAAATGAAGCTTAACACTGAGTTGAGTGTTTTTTTAAAAAGCTTATTTCAATAATTTTATATATTCAAGCAGAAAAAATGTAACAATTGATTTTTTAATCAAATTATTTAATATTTTATTATATAAGCTGGGAAGTCTTATTAATTATGGTCTTTAAGATATTTCCTTCCCAACACTGCTGTTAAGTATTATTGGCTTATTACCCATACTATAGGTTACAATCAAGTTTTTTTTACTGCTTACTGTAGTATTACTACTACTAATGAATACAATACAAGTAAGAAATGCACATATATACTATGATGAATACACACATATATTCTCTCCATTAAAAATAATACTCTAAATGAAATATTTCCAATTCTAAATGTAACAATTTAGTTTGACAGATGTTACAAATTAAGAAATCATCTAAGAAATTTAAGAATGTTAGGCTACCTCGATAGTACCTGCATAAATTTTACATTCTAATTAATGTAATTTTTATAAAAATAAATCTTATAACATAATAAAAAATAAATAATTTTAATTATTATTCTTTTTATAAACACAATTGATCGGATGTATTATTCTTACCATCATTTTATTCAAATAACAGTACTTGTAATAATATTAATAATAATTCATTGCCTTACATGTACGCAAATCAACACGATCAACAATTGTTTTTAAACCAACTGACATGTGTTTTATAAAAATGTTTAGGAAAGAAGAAGCATCGGAAATTACGAGATATAAATTTTGGATTATTTCAAGTATTAGCTCAGTCATAATTAATTAGTTGATATGCTTTATAAATCTAAATTAATGCCAGGTATTACAAGAACATGAAAACATGAAGAAGATAAAACCCTAAAAAGAATGTTATTTCGATCAGTCTGATCAAAAGCTCTCACGGCCACATAAACTTTTAGCTTGTAGTTTTCTAACTATGATCACCAAAGCTACGAATATAGTGTGATCAAATAAAAAAAAAATGGCGTCAATTTTTAGATAATTCTGAGTTCGGAGAAAAAAATTGAATTTAGTAGATCATTATGATACAAATTGAGGAAACTAAAATCTAACATTTTTTGATGGTCGGAAGGGGTCCAAAAAAAATGGTAAAGTGGCCTAATCCAGTCTTTCGCGTCAGACACCGTCGGATTGAGTTAAAAATAAAAAAGTGTTTAATAAGCTTACGCGCCGTAAAAAGGCGAAAAGAATGAGCTGAGAATGAACCCGATTGGTCCATCGATGTCCCCACAAATTGCAAAAAACCATCGATTTTGCTCGAAATAATAAAGACTATAATGTCACATAACTTCTGTCTCTTAATAATTGCTCCCATTACTCCCATCCTATTTTTAATGTTATAATTTAAAATAATAGTAATTTAAAATTAATATTTTAGTAACTTTTACTTAAGATGAGAGGTTGACACTTTAGTAGGTATTACTTTAACTATTGAAGCATATGATCGCGTAAAAAAAATAGCGCGTTACCGCACCACAACTTTTTTAGGGCCATTTTACAAAAGCCCTGTTTTTTGCATTCAGCTGCGGTTTGCAAAAAGTATACATTCGATCTTGCTGAAATTGTGTGTGATACTTCATGGGCACAAAAGCTACAATCCATTTCAATCTCAGCTTTGAATCTTTAAAACAACAAGAGCTATGAAGTTTTGAAATTTCGAGCAAAATCGATGGTTTTTTGCAATTTGTGGGGACATCGATGGACCAATCGGGTTCATTCTCAGCTCATTCTTTTCGCCTTTTTACGGCGCGTAAGCTTATTAAACACTTTTTTATTTTTAACTCAATCCGACGGTGTCTGACGCGAAAGACTGGATTAGGCCACTTTACCATTTTTTTTGGACCCCTTCCGACCATCAAAAAATGTTAGATTTTAGTTTCTTCAATTTGTATCATAATGATCTACTAAAATCAATTTTTTTCTCCGAACTCAGAATTAAATTATTCAAAAAGTTAATTTGATCACACTAATATATTATAGTTTTAGTATATGACTAGGAAAATGGCTTTCGGTGAAAATTTTTCAAACCACCCCCAAAATGTTTTACAGATCGTTCTGATCAAAAACTCTCACGTCCACAAAGCTTTTGAACGAGTAGTTTCCGAGCTACGGGAGATCAAAGTTATACACATATATTATATTTATAGTACCTTTATGACCAGGAAAATGGCTGCCTGTGGAACTTTTTCAAATGGCCCCAATATGCTCTTCGGATCTTTCAAATCAAAAGCTGTCACGAGTCTTGGATGCCAAGACAGACAGACAGACACAAACACATAGCGGTCTCAAACTTATAACACCCCCTTTTGGAAGAGAGCCCGATTTTTTTTGTTACAGTCAATAATTTTCTGACACTATGCCGATAGCAAAACAACCAGGGTCAGTTTTTTTCGAAAAATTTTGGGGTTTTTCCACTCATTTCCTATTCTCTCGCCGGGTCTGAAAACGACAGCTGTAATCACTGTACGTGCTTATCCATTCGTATCATTATACGAATGCCTGTAGCAGTTTGAAGTTTTTCCGGAGACTTCTAAATGCAAGACTTTTATATGTAATTTTTACCTTATTATAAAACTCTAACTAGAGTCTTCAGGGACCCAAAATTAAGGACGACCGTAGAAATAAATACCCACATTGATGACAATTTTTGATTAAAATTGATTGAATCAATAATTTATAAGTGCTCGTTATTGTAATAAATATATGAATGTATTGCTAATGATTGTTAAACGGTGGCGTAGGTAGGTGTGTTCTTCAATCCATTTAAATTTTTTTTTTTTTTTTTTTTAACAATATTATTTTATTTATTTAAATGATCTATTTAATTTTAATATTGTTTGTAACTTTTTATTATGATAATTATTTTAAATTCATTGTAGTTTACAATTCATCTAAATAATTGATGTGTTATTTTTATTTTTGTTGTTCTGTTACACTTCACCGAGTTTTGTACAAAATATCCGGAGGGTTCATGGATTTCATATTAAAATCAATTTAGGCATTGTTTATGTGTGCAAAGTATGCTTTATTGATAAATGTACTTATTCTGAACAAGATTAAAGCTGTTGTCATGCTATGGCATAGTGCCTTCAAAATCGATTCAGTTTGGAAAAGGCATGTCATATAATTTTAACATATAAATAATTAAGAATGGAGAAATAAACCTGGCTCAATTTATTTCAAAAAGTGAAATGGTAAAATAATTAGGTAATTCAAAACAATAATTCAAAAGAACAAAGTCAAATCAAATATTTCAATTTCAAATAAAATATTTCCAAAAATTTGTCCCAAAAAAATGATAGCTCTCTAAGTATCCTTTTCATCTCATCTGATGTCCTTGACCATCATTTTGGTATTGATTAAAGGGGTGTTATAAGATTAAAATGTTTATCTGTGCGTCCATGTATCTCAGTGACATCGTAGCTCTTAAACGGTTGAACCGATTCAAGAGCTACGAAGTTTCCAAAAATCGGTTTACAAAAAATAAATTGCATTTGTCGGGGGTTTCTTAAATTTTGTAAATTTCACTTGTTTTGTGGATACATCTGAATGGTGCGGCGAATCATGCTAGTGATATAAATCTGCCAACTAATGCACTACCTATTATTATTTGTTGTCTAAAGTGATTTATATAACCTAATAATATTTCTGAATTAAAATAATATTAACTTCCTCATTAGAGATGATACTGTGATAGTGAATAACAATTATGTGAATATTTATATTTATATTTATATATCTAATTAAAAACAATTCTATTTTCTAATTAAATAATCAAATACAGGAAATTAAGTTTTTTAATTAAATTGATGATTTAATAAATCTGATGATGATATACATTTATTTTTAGTATAAGTAAAATTTATTTTCTTAATCTAACGTAGATTGTATGCAGATATTATGACTTGAAGGTCAAATTTTCATTGTAAACAATTTGTTGAATATTTACGATAGTTCAAAATTATTTTAAATATACAAAAATTAGCCCACATTTCCTACAAATTCAATAACTAAATTGACAGAGCAGTCGAACAGGTACCAATTACTCAGGTAAAGATATATTACTAAAGTTTAATCCTTAAGGATGTATGAGCATGACAACAATGTTTGATTTAAAGGCTCAAAATTTGTTTGTAGTTAGTCTTTTACTCAAAGAATATGTGGTTAAAATTTCAGCTTAGGTAACCGTGCAAATTTTTAAGAAAAAAGTCATTAAAAATCGATATAAAATACATTGGCTCTTATGGAGGAATCTCAAAAAACGACATATTTTGGAAGTTTTTGATAATTTTCATTTGGAATGAATGAAAACAAATTTTAAAAAAACTTTTTAATAGAAAGTAAACATATTAGCAATGAATTAGAAAAGAAAAAAACTAAGTGTCACCGTCCATATAAGGGATGTAAGAGCAGGGTAGATTAAGGATTGAAATTATTTTTATCTTATTTTCAACTTTGATGATGAATTTTGTTATAACTTCATGAATGTAGACGAAAAATAAGAATACAATTTTTCGATATGTGTCTTGGTTTTCGAAATATCGAAAGCTAAATAATTAAACAAAATTTTCAATTTTCGATATTTTGAAAATTAAGCCAGATATCGAAAAATTTTAGTCTTACTTTTCGTCTTATGTCGTCAAGTAATAATATAAATTTATCATCAAAATTGAAAATATCTATTTTTAAATTTGTGCCCCCACTACCATGCTCATACATCCTTAACAAATTTCAATTGGTAAAATATACAAATTTCAAGCTTTGCTAACCATTAGGTTAGTAGCTGAAATTGTATACCATGTATACATGAAATATATCAAGGTATATGAAGTTTAGTCCCAAGTTGGTAACGCTTAAAAATATTGATGCTATGAACAAAATTTTGGTATAAATGTTCATAAAATCACTTTACTAGCTCATTTCCGGTTGTCTGTCTGTCTACCTATCTGCCCGCCTGTCAACACGATGACTCAAAGACGAAGAGATATCAAGTTAAAAATTTTATAACGTGTTTAGGACGTAAAAAGTGAGGTCTAATTCGTAAATGAGCAGCATAGGTCAGCATAAGTTTGATTTTTGTTCTAAGACAAATGTGCAAATATTTATCTTTACTAATATTATAAATGCGAAAGTATTTTTGTTTGTCTGAATTGAGTTTCATAGCTTAACAGTCAAAACAAGTTTTAACCAGTTGATTAATATAGGCTTCTTTTTTGAAAATAATCATCTAAAGACTTTTAATGGGAATGAAATTATATGATATTTGTACTAAAGAATCGTACTAACATTGGGAAATGGGTGGTAGTATACACACTTTTTTAAATTTTTTGAGGGGAAGTGGGTGGTAGCATATATACATATATATGTATATGCCGTACAATAGATTTTTCCATACTGAGAACAAAAGTTCAAATATGCAGTATACTTTTTTCTGCGATATTTGCTCCGTGCGTGAGTTTCATTTCCATGGTAACGATACACTACTTTAATTATAGAATTGTATGAATGCATACATAATTGTATGGATTGCATTTAAGACTTAAATTGAAAATTTAATATTATTGTCTCACAAATTGAAATAAATAATTTTGATAATTTATATTTGAAAAATAATATTTGTGCAATTTGATTTCTTATTTTCACAATTTTTAATGCATTAAGTTTAATTAATTCGTGTTTTACAATAATTTTAATTTGACATTTCTATAACATTAACATGTAAAGAACTGCAAATTAGTAATAACAGCCCCCTTTAACGCCAAAATTTTTCACTGGAAGCGCTGGCATCGATTTTATTGTCCCTACTATGACTACGCACACAACGAATAAGATAGTTTTTCTATAATTAATTAACTATTCTTAACATATATTATTATATATATTAACTCATATTTTTATAATTTTAATCAGGATAACATACATGCAATGGTTAAAGTTAAATTTTTTATTATCCAGTAAAAAAGTGTAATTACTTTATTATATTACATTTTATTAATAATTAGCATGTAAAACTATTTGCATATTAAATCAAAATCAAGGACAATTATGACGTGTATGAAGGTCTGAACTATTTTATATGCATGGCAGGACATTAACACTATTTATTAATTATTAACAAACACGTGTTTAAAAAAAACTATTTCTAAGACTTTTTTTTCTCATTGAGAAAAATAGAAATAATTTTGCATTAGCGTGACTTGTGATAAAAGATATCAGATAAAAAGGTTTATGCAAAATCATGATAGGAATAGTACAATGGCAGTCGCTTTTGGGTAATTTTATTGATTGATTCGATTTATGTAAAAATACGACTCATTCTATGAGAATCCTTTTTCTAGACAGTTTTAGATTTTTTTAAATTAACCATTTATATTTTTCGTATTTTGCATATTTTCGGAAATAATTTCAAATATTTGAGATAATATCACCGTTTACTAATTCCGTCATATCTTGACAATGAAAAATCGAACGACTATGAAACAAATGCACAGAAAATTACAGAAAATTGGAGGATAATAATGGAGGAATAATTTTTGGTTATTTACGAGTAGTATTAATTATATAAGTACTCTCTCTACACACTAACTTAAAATATAAATAATAGTAAAATTTAGAACGTATAATCGTTAATATAAAATGTTTATATTAAAATGAAATAAATAAAATTTGTGTTTAATTGGTTTACAATCATTAGTTCTAAGCTATTCATCTGTAAATATGATTATTTATATAATATGCAAATATATATTCTACGCTCCCATATAATATATGTTTATAAAATAATAAATAAATGTACACTGTGTCACAAAAGCAACAGAACGATCCAAGAACTTAAAATGGTTTTTTAAAAATTTATTAGTGATAAAATATCTTAAAAATGAGGAATTAACTTACGTACTATAATCAGGCCAATAAAACTTTTCTTACCTGCAAATAAAAAAAATGAAAATTAGTATAATTATTGTTAAAAATTTACAAATATTTTTAATTGGGCGATCAAAGCTACACATATATTATATATATAATACCTAATATCTGGATGACCGAGCTACGCTCGGTTATTCGCCAATAGATGTCAGCAAGAGTCATATTTTTCACTTTAGACTACTCAAACGCCTCCTTTTTGTTATGTTATAATTTGCATTGTATTTCATTAACTACGTTATACACCAATAGATGTCTGATGAATTTTTCATGAAAAGACGGATAAAACGACATTTCTGATAAATGAAACCTAGCTAGATCGACTTATCGCCCCAAAAAACCCCTACATACTCATTTTCATGAAAATCGTTGGAGCCATTTCCAAGATCGTTGATATATATATATATATATATATATATATATATATATATATATATTATATATATATATATTTATATATATACAAGAATTGCTCGTTTAAATATATAAGATATATGATCAGAAAAATGGCTTTCTATGGAACTTCCTGTTCCATAGACAATGTTCTTTGGAGTATTCTGATCAAAAGCTCTCAAGGCCATAACAATTTTTAACGAGTAGCTGCACACACATTATGGTTATCTTTTCCTAGTCATATAGATACTATAAATATAATATATTGCTAGCTTTAATCGCCCTAAGCTCAAAAACTCAAAGTACTAATCCGGTTAGAAGAATTTTCACAGGAAGTCATCAAATATTGCGGGGCCCTTTAAAATTAATTTAACTTTGTATACAGTGTTTACACGCTGTAGTTCATGTGGTATACACATTCAACCATCTAAACTAAAACATCTCAGAATGAACATAAAAAATAAAAACATTTAATTTTCTTCATATGCACAATATAATAACTTTACAGTTGTTTAATATAACATGTATTTAATATTATTTGAATTATTTATTTAATAAATATAATAAATATAATAATAATAATAATTTGCATACATATGTTAATGTAGAACACTAAATTCTATTATTAATCATTTCAATCATTCAACATATTTACGAATATAACTAACTTTTGTTGAGAAGTTCATAATATTATTATATACATTTAAAGTTTATAAAATATGTGGAATTGTTTATGATCCATTTTTATTTTGAGCTAATCTCACCACATGGCTAAAATTATGGTTTATATATAAACAATCAAAATTGAGTCTTATTCTTGATATGGTGAATTCACACGAATGCTACGAGCGACGACTGCTTTGCAATTAGCGATAAAACTGCTCAATGAACTGTGTGAATTTATCATTATTGGTTTATCAGAAGTGGGCCGATTTACGTTTATGTTACTTGACAGCATCCACGTCAAAAGTTTGGTAATCTTTAGTTGCGTTATGAGAAATTTTCTCAAGTGTTCTGCACATGCGTCAAATATTTCACGAATTAAATATTCTTTAAATTTTTAAATCATAACCTCTACATAATTTTAAATGATTTTCGAGAGTGAAAATGTTAAAAAAACAGCAGAAAAATAATTTAAAAATAATTCAAACCATTTTAACTAATTTCACCATACTTATTTGTATGATAAGATGATTTTTTATTTTAATAATTTAGTGAGAACGATATTAAACTAACGAAAGTACACAAACGGGTCCGAAAATTTTCGAACTATTCTTTGCTTACACTTTTACTCTCGTGATTAGAGAAATTCTCGCAACTTCTGAATGATTTGAATAAAATATATAAAATTATATGAAGATAGAAAAAGTATCAACCTCATATAATTGATAATTATGTTTGAAAAATAAAAGTTCTTTATGTCTTATAACGCGACTGCTGACGGGAAAACAAAGACTACATTTTCGGCAAAAATACCTTCTCTCTAAAACCTGTCATATATTAATTGTAATGTAAAAAATTGAAAGCGTGAGGTGCTCGGTATCTGTCAAATCAATAATTAAAAGAATGAAAGATCACCCCACGCTTTGAATTTTACAATATAATTAAAAATAGTATACACTTTTTAGTACAATAAAGCGTATTTTATAGTTTTTTTTTAACTATAATTTATTGCTTATGACTGCTACAAGTCAGTGATTTTCTTAATAATGGCGTTGATGAGAATATTGGCGTCGATGGTATTGTTTCGATTGAATTCATAAAATAAAAACAACGTTACTGATGGTAAGATGGTTTAAAAAACACAAAAATGAAATATTATAAAAATAACAAACAAGTACATTTTTATTAAGTACCTGGCTGGCAATACGCTAAACATTAATCTTGTATACTTGTACAATAGAAACATAGTCGTTAAATCGCCTACATAAACAGATAATTTTATATTTACTTTCTAATTTTTATGAAATTTCAAAAGATAATAATAAGACATTTATTAATTTACTTTTCTCCTCTAACTCACCTAATATATGTACAAATATCATATAAATCAATTAATATAACCTTTTAAGGAACAATAGAGACTTCATCCATCATAGAGCTAGCTAATACACTTATTTTTTGATCTGGCATAACCGAAAACAAAATTACAAGATGAAATATTATAAAACAATTAAACAAGTAAAATTTACAAAATTAAAAAACCTCCGACAAATTTTTCGGGTACAGAGCCCTAAACTCGCACTTGAAACCGCTCTCAATTTAATTACTTTTTAACCGACTTCAAACAAAAAAGGAGGAGGTTATCAATTCGACTGTATTTTTTTTTTTTATGTTTGTTTCCTCAGAACTTTTGACTGGGTGAACCGATTTTGAAAGTTCTTTATCTATTTGAAAGCTAGCGTTTCCCGTGTCGTCCCATTTCATTTTGGTCGAGTTCTGATAACGGTATCCATGAGCAAATCATAAAAGTCTTAAATTTTTATTAAGTATGCACGGCAAGAGGACGAATAACTCAATATCACGCCAACCAATTTTGATGATTCTTTTTTTAGTGATAAATTAGTTAGTGCATTTCAAGTTCACTAAAAATCACAAAATAAAAAACACTTTTAACAAAAAGAAAACCGACTTCAAAAGAAAAACTTTTCCAAAACAAATTACGATGCACTTAAAAGTAAAAAATAACGATAATATAATGTAGTTAAAATTATTGTTAATTTTGGAGTCGGTGTCAGCCAAGGAAACAACTCTGACAGAACAGTTTGCTACATTAGTTTGGCTGACACCGACTCCAAAATTAACAATAATTTTAACTACATTATATTATCGTTATTTTTTACTTTTAAGTGCATCGTAATTTGTTTTGGAAAAGTTTTTCTTTTCAAGTCGGTTTTCTTTTTGTTAAAAGTTTTTTTTATTTCCTTATAGAGCCTTCTCCAAACTGAACTTACTTTGAGCATCATGCTCTATTTTTAGTTGTGCCAAGTACGAAACTCTAAATTCAGGCTTGAAACATAGCTGACTTTTGAATCAATTACTACCACAGACATTTGATAATTTTATCATCACAGAACTGGGAGATATAAAGAATATTTTTCGCTCTAGTAAAAGGTAGTTTTATTAAAATATCTAAATAGGAAATGCAAACCCCAGAGCTGTTAATCTTATATTCAGGTTAAACAAATAAATGTGCCAATTAAAAAAAAATTTACATGCGAAAATTATTTTATAAATGAAATTTATTCATTTTATGTAAACAGGCCATCATACAAATTTTACACTATACATACAAAATATATTTAAGAACATTCACACGCTAACGTGCTACCAAAAAATTATTATTTGTATCTTGATGGTATTGTCAAAGATAAAAGATTAAGGAAAATGAAATAAATCGCACACTTTTTCGCTAAAACTTGTTGGAATGTGTTTCTTAGGTGTTAAGTATCATTCGTAAACCGTGAGTTAGTTGCGCAAATGTTAATATTTGTTAATAAACAATAAATTGTTAATTAAATGAAATTGTCCATGTAAAAGTTAAAAAATTAATACAAAGGCAACTTGTATTACGAATATGTTATACATGTAGTTAGCCGATTTTTGTTGTATTTTTTACTGAATTATTAATCATTCTTTATATAAATTTCATTATCATTAAGTAAACATACGCTTTATTTTATTTTCAGGAAAATTAAGATTCTACACCAAAAAGATAAATCCTATGAAACTGTCAATGAAAGGGGAGAGAATTGAAAGCAAGGGATAGTGGGGTAGGTATGCAATAACGCGTTAACAGCAAAGTAAAAATGGATCATTGGTGACCAAGAAGGAGCTAGGATCTGTTCCTTAGGTTCACACACAAATTTTAACGTGTGAATAACTTTAACAATTTTATCGCACATTATCTTGTAAAGAAATGCAACGATATTACAATACACATTGTATATAAAAAAATAATTACTATTAAGTATATCTTCCGTAAAAAAAAACTCGCGATACCACCCACACTCGTGGGTATTAGTGATGAGACGAATATTCGCATATATTTCAACATTCAGGAACGATGATAAAAAAAAACAATGCGAATGTTTTTTGCCAAAAAAAAATGAAACTATATACTGTTAATCACAGTTAAATTTGACTGATGGACAAAAGCAATTATTGCAAACTAACCTCAAATCAAAACAAACTGAAGTTTGGTTTTAATAGACTTAAGGGTGTGTTTTTTTAAATTGACTTGTATGGTTTAATTTTAATGGGTTAATACGACGGACTATTTTACGCTAATGAAGAATTATATGAATTACTATTAATTTAATATAACAATTTGCGAGTGCTTTATTTGAAAGTTTAACATTAAAGCGAATGTACTAAATATAATATTCGTTGCATCACTTGTGGGTATTTATTTATGCAGTGTTATCAAGAATTCAGTAGTCACACATTGTTTCTAAGCGTATTCTTCGTTGTAAAATATTCAATGTTGAGATTAAATTCTACAACGGTGTTTTTAAATATAAAAATAGAAAATAAAATACTATTGTAATAATTTGTAACGGCTGTTAAGATATCTAAATTACAAGTCAAGTATATTATGTACCTATTGTTTATTAAAAATATACATAGGTATCTATTCTCTATTCAAACGTTTTCTGTTGACAAATAAATAATAGTCCAATTTATAATTTATTATAATGTATATACGTGCACTTAATGATTCTGCGATGATACAAATATTATGTGTTCTCATCTTAATTTTTTTCAGAGACGGTACAACGATGTCACTTCCTATAAAAGAGTGATACCGTGGGATATCTATCTACAGAATTAATTTGTCACAAGAAACTAGAAATAGTCCGCTAGACAGCACCCATTTTGGCAAGTCTATCAAACTTTCTCTCTACGACTTTTCTCGAAAGAGCTGCATTTTCAAATGAGAATGCACAGCTGTAAATTTGAACACAGCTGAAAATTTATCGGACACAATGACCACTTGATAAAAATAATAATTATTAAACAATAAAATATTTTGTTCGACAAAAATAATGCACCAACTCGAACATGCAATACTTAAGAATTTTTGTTTTGAATACATACATGGTTCACTTGTGCTAAATTGTTTAATAATTATTAATGTTATCAAGTGGTCATAGTGCCAGACAAATTCCCTGCTGCGTTTTTTCAAATTCATAGCTTAAATATGATGTTATCATGCTCATTTGAAAATGCACCACTATCGAAAAAGCGTCGTAGAAAAAATAAGTTTTTGCGAACAACTCGAAATGCACACCTTTTAATAAACGACAAAAATATTATCGATTTCAAGAGGTAATAATAATTGATAGTGTTTCATTAAAAAAAATTATTTTTTTATTATTAATTTGTTTCTAAATTTTTTATTTTAAAGTTGTTGTACAGACAGTATAGTAAGTTGAAAAGACACAAATAATTGTAGTATATTAACTGTAAATTTGTAAATAAGTACTTATGAGAAAGTATATAATGAAATGAAAATAAATTAATTACAATTATTTTTTAAATATTAATATTAGTATTAAATATACCATATGTGATGAAATGACACACTAACATTATACCTAAATAATTAAATTAAATTACTATTATTATTGTTTGTAAAAAAAATGTGATCACTAAAAAAATTTACTATTGGTTTAGAGGTTTAGACATAGAGGTGTATGTGCCAATATGTTCACACTTTTAAAAGACTGATACAATGCACTAAAAAATAATAAGAATTTCCCTTTTATGGTAAAATTAATTGTTATTTTAAATTTTAAAAAACTAAGAATTATATTTTAGCCATATTGTGTATATGGTATTTTATTAGACAAATCGCCTAAGGAAATCCCATTTTGTTTCTTATGAAATCAAATTGCATTTTATCAAATATGTTGACCATACTGTACAATAACACTATGTTTTATAAATCGGAAGGGATAAACGTATGTCCTTGCAGAAAGCTTGTCTCTGTCCTTAGCTATGTCCGGTAAATTATTTAACATATTTTGAATTAGTATTTCATTTGATATGGTCATAATCAGGCTAGCCAAACCTTTTTTTGTTGATTTTTTTTAATAAATAAAGGAATTGATAAAGTTTAATATATACAAGGTATATTATATTCAAGTTATAAAAGCAGTTTATGGTGAAAAATTGTAAAAACTATCGGCAGAGACTTGACGGCGTGACAAAATCCTGTTTCGAAAGAGACTTTTTTGAAACTGGATTATGTAAAACCTATGTCTCCACCGCTGGTTTTCGTAATTTATGATCATAATTTTATATCATACAGCCGCACACAACATGACATTTTTTCCAAAATTTCTACATTCTGTATTTAGAAAAGAGGCTTTCCCAGTTAAAATTATATTGAGAAATAACCATTATTTTAACATTAGCTACCATTTGCTCAAGTTCTCCTCTTATAACTTAAATCATCCTGTATATATATATATATTACAAACACCCGGTATAAGTAACTGACATTTTATAAACAATGTCTCTATAATAAAAATATTCACTAAACATGATTATATCGAAATAAAATTAAAAAAATGCATAATAAATAAACTCAGGATGTTTAGCTGAGCCTCAGATGTGTTCGAGGAATTCTCATTTTGTAAAAATATAAAATTTTAATTGTATTGCTAAATGATTGAGACGCTTTTAAAAAAAGAACACTAACTAGTTGAGAATTTTTACAAAACGTAAAACGTTGATACAGTCAGATAGTATCATAAACTGATCAATAAATTAAAATAATTGGTATGAACCGTAAATAAGGTGATCACATATCAATGTCCTCAATTGTCACGTTTTTACCACAAAAGGTAAATGTTCCAATGTTCCACAGAGGCTGAAGTGGAGCCATACAGTTTACGAACGCTCTCTCAGGAAACATTATTAAGGCTTCCACTAACAAGTTGAATAGTGGTTTTACATTTTTCGAAAAAATCACGATTTTCACGTCTCCGCTATGATTACTGGAATCTTAATATTAATGAAATTCTGCGCAGGTATGTTTTTGCATTTAAATGATAAACAGGAAATTTTTGCTACATTAGGTTGTAGTTCATTTAGAACATTCCTGAAGAATGAACACTAAAAAACCGTTACAAATTACTAATGATAATTAACCTTTATATCTTAAAATAAACTGATTAAAATTTAAACCATCATCTTATAATCAAAAATGCATTTTATTTCCTTTCTCTGGTTAATGATTCTTTCTTGAAATTTAAAAATGCAAGAAATTAGTAACATCACCAGACCTTAATAAATTCATTCATTGTACATGTAAAGAAGTCAAATACATAAAAAATTAATCTTTAATATTAAAAAATTTAACAAATTATTATATTCACTAATTTTACATTTCCTGTTTTATATATGAAATTTGTTTAATGCATTATGTGGTACCATCCACATTATTTTTTTTAAATCCGGTATAAATAGTACACAACCTCCATATAAGCACAATCAGGTCTGTATTCACAATTTGAGGTTACTCTTACAATTACTTTGAAGTGTCTCGGTTTTTTTTTGATGACTGATTTGCATACGACCAAGAGGAAACCTTCCGATTAAGAATGTAAAGAAGAATTTCAATTCTATGAGAAACCTTTCAAAATTTGACAGTTCGTTATTTAAATAATAAGGAACGTCCTGCTAAATTTTGAAGTCATGCATATACTAAGTTTAGTTCAGGTATACTAATCAAGGTATACTAAGTTTAGTTCCAAGTTTGTAACGCTTAAAATATTGACGATACGAACAAAATTTTGGTATGGGTGTTCATAAAATCACTTATTTAGTTCATTTCCGGTTGTCTGTCTGTCTGTCAACACGAAAACTCAAAAACAGAAAGATATATCAAATGGGAAATTTTAGAACGTGTTTAGGACGTAAAAAGTATGATCGAGTTCGTAAATGAGAAACAAAGGTCAATTGGGTAATGAATCCGTAAGATTCGTCTTTTCAACCGTTAGAGATAGATCAAAAGTTAGAGATAAACAATTTTTGTTTGAAACATTTTTTTTGAACTTACTATATGGGAATATCAGTTATGTTTATAGATACAAGACTGTGGCTATCTTTTAGAGTGACTATCTTTCTTTACTTACATGGCGTAAAAAACTAACGATTACGTAATTAGCACTGCCTATACCTTATATTTTAACAATTAACTCAGTCAATTGTCTGTTTTCATTTGTTTGTAAAAATTTCAATCACTCTCTCACTTTTCATTTTTAAAACATCTTAAAAAACACAAATTTACGCTATCTAAGGCGTTTTTCCAATATCTTATCATGATCATTAGTAAACTCTTAAAATTTCTCAAAAATTTTTGGCACCCTTAGCCGCTTGCACGGAGGGTTGAAAGGGTAATATAAAATAGTTGGGAACATTGAATTGAGAAAAATTGAATTACAATTACTGTGTAAAAGAAAAATAAACTTGTCAAATAACAAAATATGGTACATTTTGATTAAAAGTGGTACGTTGTGCCATCATGGTTGCTGTAGTTAAGTTTTAAGTAAATTATACATAATTTAAGTACGGGATGTGTATGTTATTTTAATTTTCACTTTTATATTATAATATGTTCAAGTTAATGTGTTTACATATGTTTACACCACTCATCATCATTGAAACAATCTATCATGGCGTCATGCACAACAACGCAACGTTATCGCATCCATACATTTTAAATTGATTTCAAGTCATTCAAATGAAATATCAATTTTATTATAAGTAATGTGCAAAAAAATAAAAACTATCAATAATACTTGTAATAATAAATTAATGAAATATGTATAAATTACTAACAGTTACTTGCCCACTTCGCCAGACGTTTCTTACTTTTATTAAAAAAATGATAATGTAGACAAATGAAAACAAACAATTGACTGAGTTAATTGTTGAAATACCATGTATAGACACTATTGATAACACCTACATACATGCCACACACATATAGCTGTGATATTTTCATATAATACATACTATACAATTTGCGCATAGTTTGCGCTCTCACGGGTAAACAGTGTTTACCCGAAAAAATTACCGAAAAAATATTTCAAACAAAAGTTGTTTATTTTTTTTTAAAGAAAAATTTTTTACATTTAAACTTTAGTTCTATCTCTAACGGTTTACAAGGTTAGTCCTACGGACCCAAGACCTACTTGACCTATGATGCTCATATACGAACTCGGCCTCAGCTTCATATCGCTTTTCGTTTTTGAGTTCTCGTGATGACAAACGGACAGATGACAGACAGACAGACAATCGGAAATAGACTAGGTGATTTTATGAACACCTATACCAAAATTTTGTTCATAGCATCAATATTTTCAAGCGTTACAAACTTGGTACTAAACTTAGTATACCTTGACATGTTTCATAAACATGGTATAAAAATGATACAAAAAATATTCTTAATCCACTCTATTGACAGAATAATTCCTTCTACTTTTGTCAATGTCTAAGGTATCATTCGCTAGGGAATCGTAGACCTTTCAGTTTTCACTAATCCTTTGTTCCAGAAAATCAGAATTCAAATAAGACAATTTTTTAAGTACAACTAATTAAAATGTTTTGTTTATTTTTTTACACTTGTTTCGGTAGTATTTAATGATGAATATGTTATTTATTTTTCTTTAAATAAATAAATTCTAAGTAAATTTTCATTTAGTTTAAGGGGAATTTTAAATAATTAACTTTTACTCTGAACATATATCGAATTTGCTATTAATGGAGTTGTTTTCATTTCGTGTATAACGAAATATAGATGACATTTCCAAAACATGAACTTCCTGTATTAAATTAATATATTTACATACAATGCTCAATTTTAATACAGTGCGGCTCTATCAGATATTCTACTATAATTTGAAAAACATTAAACAAATTAAATTATGATTAAATCGAGAATTTTTAACTTCCTAGAAGAAGTTAATATAGTGGGACCCGTTTTGAAAATCTTCAGTTTTCGTTTTCAATGTGATGCCTGTGTGTGTGTGTGTGTACGTATGTGCGTATGTTCGTTTGGATTCTTCCGCCTCGATTATTTAGCGAAACAGTTATGACATTAACACGTCACTAGGCTTATTCGACGCGTATTTAAGAACCGAAAGAGTTATCAGCATAATTAGTTGAGCCATTTTTTAATGGTAATAAAAAACTGGAAAAGACTGAATGAACTGAATCTGAAAAGTGGATAAAACACATCATTTAACTTTGGAGATAATGATCGTTCCAGCATAAGATGCAGTACATGTTCGAGAATAATCTATACAGGCTAACAAGAACTTTTTTTTAATGTTTGTCCCCCTCTGGGAAGTTAGTCGTATGGACTACAGGGATCATACTCACACGATTTCAGTAGTACCACACCGATTATGTACTGCCAATTTATTAAAGTAATATTTAATATCTAAAAAAATTCTACAAAAAACTACTACAAAAACCTAAAAATGTGACGCAGAGACCTATATTCAGCGTAAAATCAAAATGATAAATAATGAAGATAAGTGAAGTGGGAGTTTTTTTATTGGAAATTTGCTTATCTTTAAGAATCTTTTTTAAATTTCATTCCGAATTCAACGAGCTATGGCACATATTTTTAAGAGCAGATATATAGGTATATTTTTCACCATTTTCAATTTGTTGCCTAGAGTAAATTATTTTCTCAACAATAATATGTTTTCATTATAAACTAGAGAAATTTATTACAATATTATAATTTATTTACAATAAAATACAAAAAACTAAAGACAACAGTTGTATTATCATTATTTGACTAGTACAGTAGAACCTCGATAAGTTAAAGTCCAAGGGAAACACAAAATATTTTAAGTTATAGAGGTTTTAAGTTATCAAGGGTCTATGTTAGGTAAAGGTTAATATAGAGGTATGTACATGTTTCTATGTACCCTAGTTAATATAGAGGTATGTACATGTTTCTATGTAGTTACTGAGGGCTTATACAGAGATTATTTATTTAAGTTATAGAGGTTGCGTATTTTAAGTTATAGAGGTTTTGGGCTCTGATGGGAAGGGAACATAGTATTTTTTGAAGTAACAGAGGTTTTTATGTTACCGAGGTTTAAGTTATTGAGATTCTACTATATTATAAAAAGATTTCTGAATGTAATTTGAATATGAATATATAATGTAAGATATCATAACAAAACAGGTTTTGTTATGATTCCCAATCAATTCATTATATTATTATTACGTTAATAAGTGAGAGTTCTTTTTTTAGTTTAGGTTTTAGCTTATCACCATATAATAATAATTAAAATTCGCTTTTATTTTAAATAATAATAATTAAATAATTATAATTATTACGTACATGTACGTATATGTCTCTTGTCTTGATATGAATATTCAAAGTTTTTGTTACATGAGCAAAGATAACATGAAGAATTATTATATGATCTAGAATTATATAAAAATATCAAATCATGCACGCGTTTTCTACGTACGTTGTGTACTAAAATTATCACGCAAAAGAAAAACATCATGTCGAAAACATTAATTCAAAGCTAAACAAGTGAAATTTACAAACTTTAAAAACCCTAACCCTAACCTCGCATTTGAACCATATCTATCTTTTTTCCTTAAAGCCTTTTCCAAACTGAGCCGATTTGGAAGATCATCGCCAATTTTTAGTTACGAAACCCTTAACTACCACTTGAAACATGGCTAAGAACTCTCCATTAAATTATCTTTCAAACGAAACCAAAAAAATCACAATCGGTTCATTCGTTTAGGCGCTGCGATGCCACAGACAGGCAGACAGACACACAAACATAGCAGTAAAACTTCTAACACTCCTTTTTTAGATCGGGGGGGAGGGGGGTTTCAAAGAAAAGTAAATAATAATAATAGTGCCGATTCCAATCAATAATTCTTGTAATACGATTACGCTTTGAAGTCGACGCTAGACATATCTTTAGCTAAAAATCGATTCAAAGCGTAATTACTCACAATGAAAATATTGATTGGAATTGATACTTTATTATTTTCTTTATTTTTATGTGCATTTTTCGTCGGTTCCATTTATGAAAAAAATTTTTAATTTACATGAATTGACTAAACCGATAAATAACTAAACCGATTTTGATGAAAAAATTATGGAAAAACTTCGAGAGTACTTCACTTTCAAATAAAAGAGTTTCAAAATAGGCTCGCAATTGGCGGAGAAATCGATGATGATAATTTAATTCTTGCTTGTGTTAGCCATCACGGCAAATTAACACACGGTACATTTAATTAATATAAACAGGTGTTTGACCTTTATTTGCAACCAAAAAATTATAATAAATGTGTGAAAGTTGCAATTTAAAAATCAAAATACATTTTTATTGACTTTTATTAATTCTTTAATACAAATATTGCAATTAATTTTTAATATAAAACAGTTGGTGTATTACCAAGATGTGCTGAACCCGTTTTTACACCTAACAGCAAATCGAATTTTATTACATTTGAAATATCTATTTTATGTTTTAAAATTTTTATTGCATTATCCGATCTTTAGAAAACGTATTAAAATTGATTAGAAAATCTTTACAGATTATTTCAAGGCATCAGATAAATGTCATTTTTAATCGATTGACAAATCATTAAAAAAGTTATTAGCGAATAATATGAATTTCAATCGATTTATAGACAATTTCGAGTTTCGAAAAAGTATTTCATGAAGTACAAACTTTCTTATTTAAATTCAAAAATTGTGATTTCTGCCTCTAATTGTTTTTGCGAAATAATTATTATGGATGATATAGTAAACTTCAAAAAATATTTTTTTATCTTTTGCTAATTATATAGCAATACTTGGCTTGCAAAAATTCGGACTTGGGAAAAACAAAACTTTGTTAGACTATTTTATCATTTTCTACGTATGTTTGCCATTTTTCTTAAATATTTTACAGGTTTATTCAATCTGAATCGACCTTTAAATCGAAATTGATTCAATATTCGGTTCGTAGGAATTATTTTTTAAGTCATTTCGCAAAAACTGTATAGTATTTTAAAACAACATTAAATATGGCAAATAAAATTTTTAAATTTTTTAATATCTTCTAATAAAAATTCCAGATAATCTTACCTCGAAACCTTTTTGGTAATCTCATAGATGTCCAAATTTTAGTTTTTGTACGAAATTTATCAACTTCATGTGGAAATAAATTTAAATGTAATTCACTATTAAAAACACGTTTAACACTATTCTTATCATGAATCGATGTTGTACTACCAAACTCATCATCATCGAAATAACTACTTGTCGAAGACGCCGAAGATGATTCAAAGCTATTATTATTATTATTATTGTTATTTAAATCAAATGTACTTGTATTAAAAAATGATGCAATTTTATGTAATGGACCCATTTTTTGGACACAGTCACACTAAAACTTGTCACACACTAAGTGTCTTCAAAAAAATAATTAAAAATTTTGTTAATTCATGATATCAATTTTGTTTTTTTGTATTAACAGCTATAAAACAAAACACAAACTAAACTTGTTAAGTTATATTAACTAAGGTAGGGTAATCTGTATTCTGTTTTCAGTGTGATGTATCTTTAATGTATATGTGCACTTTCTAAATACTGGAAATGTAATAATAATACCTAGTCTGATATTATTGTTTAAAATATAAAAAAAAAAACATGTCCTCCCACAGAATTACCGGTGTAATTTAGTATCGTGGTATCATCATATCATTTATTATTTATTCATTCAATAAAAGAGTTTAAACACAATCATCTATTATCTATAAGACAACTAAAATTATGATGATGAAGAAATCTTTCCTTATATTTTTAGAATTTTGTACCTACAATAATCCTATTCCATGTCTTTTCTACGAAATGACAAAAAAATGATTTGAATAAAAAATTTGATTTTGTAATTCTCCAAAAAAAGGTAAAATAATTCCAAAATTTATTTGAATATTTTACAAAGGAGATTTTCAAAATTTCATGTAATTAAACCTACAGAAGAAAACATCTGGAGAGAATATCACACGACCTGCATATACAACATATAAACAAGCAATGGTTATCATTGAAATGGGCATGGTCACACATCATGTACCAGAGTCCCATAGTTTTTATCGACAGTTGTTAAAATTATCGAAAAATACAGAGTGTTGAGGCATAAAAGTGGTATAAGCAGAGCCAATTCCGATAAAAATGTTTTTTTAAAAATGATTAGGAATCTTTGCCCAATCACTTATAATGTAATTACATAAGTATTCGTCGATAAACGTGGTCTCCAAATGCAAAAATGTTGATTTTGTTACTTTATGCCATCCTCCCCTACAGTAAGGAAAGAAATGTGTCTGTAGCTTACGCTGTTTCGATACCAAAACGAAAGTGTTACCAGATAACTGAAATTTTATGTGTCAAATAATAAGTATTTAAATACGCATTCTATTCGTTGTGTGCGTAGTCATGGTAGGGATAATAAAATCGATGCCAGCGCTTTAAGTGAAAAATTTTTGAGATAAAGGGGGCTGTTATGACTAATTTGCAATTCTTTACATGTTAATGATATAGAAACTGTCAAATTAAAATGATTGAAAAACACTAATTAATTAAACTTAATGCATTAAAAATTGTGAAAATAAGAAATCAAATTGTACAAATATTATTTTTCAAATGTAAATTATCATAATTATTTATTTAAATTTGTGAAACAAGAATATTAAATTTTAAATGTAAGTTTTCAATGCAATCCACACAATTGTATATGCATCCATACAATTCTATAATTAAAGTAGTGTATCGTTGTCATGGAAACGAAACTCACACACGAAGCGAATATAAACAAGTGGATTCTGTGTACGGCTTAAATGGTGGTATTCGCTCCGTGCGTGAGTTTCGTTTCCATGGTAACGATACACTACTTTAATTATAGAATTGTATAGATGCATATATAATTGTATGGATTGCATTTATCATTTACATTGAAAATTTAATATTATTGTGTCACTTTAAATAAATAATTATGATTAACATTTAAAAAATAATATTTGTGCAATTTGATTTCTTATTTTCACAATTTTCAATACATTAAGTTTACTTAATTAGCGTTTTTCATTAATTTTAATTTGACTTTTTCTGTAACATTAACATGTAAAGAATTACATGTTTGTCATAACAGCTGGAAGCGTTGGCATCGATTTTATTGTCCCTACCATGACTACGCACACAACAAATAGATAGATTCCTTTTTACATGGTGAGATAGAAAGAAGTCGTAATAAATGTTGGCTTTTTAGTCAGTGCTTTTAAAAATGTTACTATTTACATCATCCACCCTTCTCAAGTTTAAAGCTTTATAATCATACCAAAATTAAGAAATGTGCATAAAAATGAAAAACTTTTTTTGGTAAAAATACTGACTTTGATAGATAATTTCTCCGATACCGTTCGGAGAATCAATATGAATTTCTTTCGTCTTTTCACAAAAGACGAATAAAAGATTGATTAATTGATAAATATAATTTCAAATTTGGATCATTTTCATTTTTTCGATATTGGAATATCCTAAGTAATTAAAAAAATGAAACAATCACCACCGCTTAATTTGGTAAAGTATTTCACTTGTTTGCGATGCTTCGAGTTGTGTAACTTAAAACGAATTAAGAAATATTTGTAAATAAAATTCGTAGTCTTATAGAGGACTTATAGAGGTTAAAAAATTTCTAATTTTAATAAATACATATTCTTCTTAAATGCGTACTTAAAATTTAGTGACAGTTACGATCAAAAATAAATTCATATACGTGGGTTTTAAAAACCAATTATATATATTTCATTTTTGTGAAATTATACTACATTGGTGGCTTCAGGTTATTTTATTTATCATTCAATTCATTCAATTTTTAATTCAGTATTTTAAGAAACAAATTCTCTTCGTAAACAAATTCAGTTACATAAAACCTATACGATAATTCTTATACCACACTCCTCTAAGGTTGTTCAATTAAAGTAATAGGGTATTCCACTATTTTTGAAAAAGTACTTCAAAATGTTGATTTTGCTAATAAAAAGTCACCAAAAATTTATTTCGGAAAAATAGACACGCTTTCTTTCCAAAAACATAAATTAAATTTTAAACCTTTTTTAAACTGTCAAAAACGCGGGCATCCAATTTGATGACGTAATATGAATATCACTATAGGAAATAACACAAATAAGTTTGACAGATATTATTCATAGACATTTGATTATAATAAATATCAATACTTATCTATGTATATATTATACCCAAATGACTACACTGAACTAACTGATGGTCTATGGTTCATACCGCTATGACATCACAGCAAGGCTTACCCTCGTTTTAGGTCACGTTATATACAGTTTAAAAATTACGATTTTTAATATTAATATTTTAAAAGAAAAAAGTGCTTTTATGACTCGAAATCAGAATATTTAAGTATATTTTTACATAAATTTTAACTTTTTTCAAATTTCATGATTTATTTTGACTAACGATAATACCCTATTGAAAATACGAAACTTTTTTTGGATAACAAAGTAAAAAATGACGTCAAAGTCTCAAGTTTCCATAATTATCATTTTACGAAAATCTTTGTCTTAGCTTAATATGAATGAATTTTCAATTTTCGATCTTTTCAAGTCTTTTTCTTAAATTGATTCAGAGTCAAGGGTATGATTACAATCAATAGTATAAAAATATTATTCCCTTTTTTACTGTTTTAGTTCCGTTTCTTTTAAAATCAGTTTTTTTACCATTTAAATATGACATGTCTGTCTATGTATGCATATAGCAAATAAATAAAGATTTATAGATTTCTTTTACGGCTATTGAACACCAGTAGTAGTTCAATAACATTTAATATGTAATATTTTTCTTTTATGACCTAAAGTAAAATATAAATATAAACATAAATATATGCAACAAAGATTTCAATAAATATAGGAGTGTATAATGGAATTAAATAAATAGTTTGTAAACATGTTATATCAATTGATTGCTTCAATTGTTATTTAATTAATTCAGTAAGGAAATTATTATTAAGAAAGTATTTAACAAGACTTTAAATAGTTTTCATATACATTTATTGGGGAGAATGTAGTACCAAGGATTAATGTGTTTTAAAGGCATTTTTTAAAAGTATCTCTGTGTCATAACATTATGTCAATTTTAAATAGAGGTAAATTGTTGAACAACTATCGATAAAAATACGTGATCCCTATTACAAGACGTGTGATTTATGATACAATATCATAATGAACCATAAAACACGCTCTAATGTACATAGAATCACCCTCAGGTATTGTAGATGAAGGTACTCTCTTCAACATGTAATTTTTAGAGTGTATTAGCTGGTCAGATGCAATTTCAAATAGAAAGAAGCAAATTGGAAAGGTTCGTCGCTAGAAAAATTCCCTATTCTTTTTTCGCAACACCCACGATTTTGTCTAAATAACTTTGATATAGCCTGGCAGAAGAGGACACGACAGGCATAAGGATTCAAATGGCAAAAAAGTTAAAATAAGGACCTGCTTTTGTAAGGAAACATGCATTTTTTACTGTAAAATGGCCAAGTTAATCTAAAAAAAGAATTTTTCGATGTTTGACCCTTTTATAAGAGAACAATTACTGGGAGTATAGATATCACATTATTATATCGACAATGTAATTCCAAAAGGTCACATCTCTCTATTTAAAGCTTTTTTGTTCCTAGAATCCCCAAAAATCATGTTGGATCAATTAGACCAATTAGTGATCTAATATATTTTATAATCGATAACAAAATGTCACGAGGAACAAAAAAATGGCATAAATCGACATGAAATTTTGAAATGTATATATCTTTAGGGATGTAAACTTTATTTCGAGCGTAGTGAATTTTGAGATCGAGAATCCGAAATCAAATAATAAAAGAAGGTGCGTTTTACTGTCGATAACCGTCGGTTAAAAGACTGTTTGGTCTCCAAGAGAAGAGGGTCAAGGAGTCAAGATCAGTTATAGCTCAACGACGTTCATTTCCTTCTTCAGAAGTATTTGTTGAAAATTTCGTAGAGTATATATTTCTTTAGACACGTTTATTATATCTCACATATAAAATTGAACGTATGCAATTGTAAATTTTCTAGTTAAAATACCTTTCCATAAATGGTTACTATACTGTGTATTGATTTTTATGCCAAACATTGCGAAATATGTTTTAATTTTGAGAGCAAGTCGTTCATACCATACTAGTTAATAAAATTTAAAAAATTGTGTCATTTGATCAACAGAAAATAAATGTAAAACCAACATAGGGGGAAAATTTGAATATTCAAATTTCCACGGCGAAAATATTTTACATAACAAATCAAAGACTACATACCAAGCAAGACTATTTTAATTTACTTAATTAATCTAGAGTGATAATAATATAAAATTAATTTTAAAATTGTTTGTGTTCTTGAAAATTGAAAGCCTGATCTAAACAATATAAATTTTAATGTAAATTTAAGTACCGTTTTTTGAAACACACTGTATATTTCATAAATGACATATCTAATTTTTGCAGTGTTTTAGCTTCTGTTAAAGGGAAATATCTGAAAAAGTGATGGCAGTGTTTCAAAAAAAATAAAATGTCCTCTTGACTTAATAAAAAAAACTAGGTTCCATCTGGGAGGCGGGATTAAAGTAAGGGTGGGCCACATCGAGGGAGGGAGGAGTTCCAAAAAGAATAACATAACGCCACGTAGTTTATGGAGGATAGCAAACTATTCTAGGCTAAGCCCCATTTTCCTCAACGACTCTTGCATGGAGGTCCACAGTTTTTTTCGAATATACAAATCAAAGAATACAAATTTATACGAGAAATGCATTCATCTAAAAGTTGCTCTTTGGAAAATTAAGATCCATAAACGAATTCTACGCCAAACTACAGAAAGTTCGACATAATCCACAGGGTCCATCATAGGGTTTGTTCAGAAAGTATCCAATAAAGATCATTATTAAATTATTTTACAGAAGGAACTGAAAGAACTTCACCAAAAACCAAGTCAATCGTCTTTGTAAATATAGGATATTTAAACAAATAATTCAGTTATTTTCATTTGTAGTTCTAATTGTCCAAAAGAAGCTATTTATTAAAACCACTAGCAGATAGTTTTGCTTGCTTTAAAACTATAATTAAAATCAAATTTACAATTCAACATTTCGATTTCAAAAAAAAACTATCTAAAACCATTAAAAGCGTGTCTGTATAATTTCATTAAATCAAAATAAAGATATTTTAAGTTGTAATTAGACCGGTAGATTTTAATAGAAAAATTGAATTAATGAATACAGTCTGACGTTTTGAATACTGGAAATAGAGACCGATATAGGTGTTACTTAGCGCAGGGCTCGGATATAGTCCACGATCGAAAATTTTAAAGGACAGACGTATTATTTTTAAAGTAACTAAAAACTTTTGCTCGAAACATTTTTCCGTAAACTTAATAAATTCAACGAAAATCGAATACGAATAAGATTTTGCGTCGCATTTAGTAACTTTTATGAAAAAATGTTCCATATACAAAAGTTGTTTAGTACTTATCTATTACAAAGAGCATAGGGTAGAGGAGAAGCAGTCCATATGAGCTAATGTAAAATCGTAGTATACGAGTTTCAGCGCCTCTACCGAGTAAGGCTTTTAAACTTAATAGATAATAGTCGCCCCCGCAAAGTAGTTAAACTTAATAGTCATACCCGCAAAGGCCTACAAACTTAATAGTTGATCGCCACAGACTCCAGATGTCACTTAAAATTATATTCCTGCTTCTTCTCTACCCTATACTGTTTGATCTATTACTTATAAAATGGTGACTAATTGATTACCATTCTAAGTGTTCTAACTATAGCATGTGAATGTGAATGTGAATTACATGTAATGTTATAGTAATAACACTTAGAATAGTTTAATTTTTGCGTTTCTTTTTGAATTTGTATATATCGGTTTTTCAATTTTATGCACAGTTTTATTTAAATTAATAAATAATGAGATTGACAAACTCATTAAAAATTGACACTTGACTAAAAACCAAGATATATTACGGCTTCTTCATATACCACACCATGTAAAAAGGGCTGTTTTCAAACCCAGAACCCAAAAAAGGGGTGTTATTAAATTTGACCGCTATGTGTGTGTCTGTCTGTGGCATCGTAGCGCCTAAACGGATGAACCAATTTGAATTATTTTTATCTCGTTTTAAAGATAATTTAATGGAGAGTGTTCCTAGCTATGTTTCAAGTGCGAGTTTAGGATTCCGTACCCGAAAAAAACTTTAAAAAAGGCGATGATATTCAAAATCGGTTCAGTTCAGAGAAGAAACCAAGGAAAAGGGTACGTTTCAAGTTGCGTACTTAGGGTTCAGTAGTCGAAAAATTGATCGAGGGTTTTTTAAATTTTGTAAATTTCATTTGTTATACCATGTATACATGAAATATACATAGTATATTAAGTTTAGTCCCAAGTTTGTAACGCTTAAAAATAATGATGCTAGGAAAAAAATTGTGTCACAGGTGTTCATAAAATCACCTAATTAGTCCATTTCCGGTTGTCCGTCCGTCCGTCCGTCTGTGGACACGATAACTCAAAAACGAAAAAAGATATCGAGCTGAAATTTTTACAGCGTACTCAGGACGTAAAAAGTGAGGTCAAGTTCGTAAATGAGCATCATAGGTCAATTGGGTCTTGGATCCGTAAGACCCATCTTGTAAACCGTTAGAGATAGAACAAAAGTTTAAATGTAAAAAATGTTCCTTATCAAAAATTAAACAACTTTTGATTGAAACATTTTTTCGTAAACATCACTGTTTACCCGCGAAGGCGCCAATTAGGCGGAAATTTTATAATATGTACTATACTTGATTATCAGTTATGTATGTGTCACATGTATATATGTGTAATGTGATAAAGAAATCAACACTGACTATGCATGGTATTTCAACAATTAACTCAGTCAATTGTTTGTTTTCACTTGTATTTTCTGTTAAAATCTACCGCTCTTTAAGTGATGTGCCGTACCTGTGCCTAACTAACAAAAGTATAATCATGATATCGTGATACTTGTAGTACATGATTTGTATGATAAATTTGTTATATCTATGGATGGTTTAATTTGTATTTAATAAAAAAATATAAGATTCGTATATTTGTACGTTGCTGATACACCCAATTATTGACGCTCTAGTTACCAAATAAAACACCCTATGTTTGTATTATCTTCAGTTATTTTTGCTATCTATTTTTTTTACTAATAAACTGTTAATATAGTTGCTAAAACTAAACTATGTTACCTAGTTAATCTAAACTATGCATTTTTATTATAATTCATCAATTATCATTCTTCATTTGTCATTCACTTCCGATTTATTGCAACTAATGATCCATACTCAACAAAATCTAATATGCAATTATTTTGAGTATATGCAAAAGAAATATTTTCACCTTTCTGGAGTTTTTCGAAGTAATATCGAGGTAATGAATATTTTCTATGCAAGAATCAATATTTTAAGCCCCAAGGCAACAAATTTTTTATATGCTGTCGTAATTTTTATGCTATGTATATATGAAATACATCAAAGTATACTAAGTTTAGTCCCAAGTTTGTAACGCCTAAAATATTGATGCTATGAACAAAATTTTGGTATAGGTGTTCATAAAATCATCTAATTGGTTCATTTCCGGCTGTACGTCTACCAACACGATAACTCAAAAGCGAAAAAAGATATCAAATGAAATTATAATGTACTCAGGACGTAAAAAGTGAGGCTAAGTTCGAAAATGAGGAACATAGATCCAATGGGTCTTATATCGTTAGAGATAGAACAAAATTTTAAATGTAAAAAAAATTCCTGAATCGGTTAAGCGGTGAACTCAATAATGACAGTTTGTATATATTTTCATACAAACTTTCATCCCCTATTTCAACTTTTTAGGGGATGAATTTCGAAAAATCCTTTCTTATGTGATACCTATTGTATAAAATCAATATCCTCTCGAAGTTTCAAACTTCTATCATTTGCGATTTAGGCTGGGCGTCGATATATATATACACCGTGTTCTGTTATTAACTGCAGAAACCTAACTTTTCAAAATAAGCTCATCAAGAGCAAAAAAAAAACTCTTTTCCAAATTTCGATCTGAGCCTTAATTTGGGAGCTACAGGTATGACAAAAATTGATAAATTTGATTATTCATTGGCTGTCATTCGATAACCAGTAACCAATAATAATAAGAAGATATTAGTAAATTTTTTTTAAATAATATTCAACTGAGGTAGGGATTTTTAGAAATTATAACATGATTTGATTCGATTATATTATTTTGCAAAAACATTAAATTATTGTACTTAAACAAACAAACTATGTGACAATGGGTGTGGTTTGCCTGCTTACGTCCAATGATAAATTGTTTACTTATAAGTATTATTATTTTCTCAGAATAATAAAAAACAAAAAATTTATAAAATATTAAATTGTCCCACTTTTTATAATTTAAATATTTTTATTCTATTATTCTGAGAAAAATAATAATAATTATAAGTAAACAATTTATCATTGGACCTAAGCAAACAAACCACACCCATTGACACATAGTTTGTTTGTTTAAGTACAATAATTCAATGTTTTTGCAAAATAATATAATCGAATCAAATCATGTTATAATTTTTAAAAATCCCTACCTCAGTTGAATATTATTTAAAAAAAATTTACTAATATCTTCTGATTATTATTGGCTACTGGTTTTCGAATGACAGCCAATGAATAATCAAATTTATCAATTTTTGTCATACCTGTAGCTCCCAAATTGAGGCTCAGATCGAAATTTGGAAAAGAGTTTTTTTGTTGCTCTTGATGAGCTTATTTTGAAAAGTTAGGTTTCTGCAGTTAATAACAGAACACGGTGTATATATATCAGTCGCGGCATTGCCTATCTCCCTTCAGATTATTCCCTTCCTCTGAAAGGTTGATGATTTTAAATAATATACAAAAAATCATTTTGAAAAAAAAAAATCAAAATCAGGGCTGTTATTGAGGACTCTCTAAGAATGGCTATTTTATGTACTCCTTTTCCGACTATACTGTGCTACCAAAATGCAAGCCACAAAAGTTGCTCTTCCCGAAGTGAAATACGACCGATAAGAACATAATTACTGTCTAGGAGATCGAGAAAAAATCATTCGTTAATGAATAACATGAACATTTTTTATAATCGACTCTCCTACTATTAAATAAATTTTATACAGTGAAAGGCAGGTATTATTTCTTCGTATTTATTGTTATGTGCTGGAAAATAATTAAAGATGATGAGTTTCAATTGAATACATATGATTCAATGAAAATATCATATCTGAGTATTCCGTACCAAAAGTGACTACAGAATAATACAAAATATAATTATTTTTCGCTAGCTATCACTTATGTACGTAATTCCGGGACCAGGACTCCATATCCTTGAAACCTAATCGAGCAAGGTCAATTTTGCTATCGGTTATGTGCCGAATTCCGGAACCAGGGCTCTATATTCTTGAAACATATTATAGCTAGGTTAATTTTGACCATAAATTTGAAAAGTACGGCCCAAATTTAGTAGGATTACATACTTTGTTTATCAAAATTGGATAAAATTTGAATGTGATAGAGCAAAATTAAATTTTTTGAATTCTGATGACGTCATAAGGTTCAAAAATTTTATTTTCTTGATAACACAGGCAAATCTGATCCGATCATATTGGAATTTTTTTTGAAACCCACTAGTTTTGGGTTATTCTTTCCAGCTGTGATGTCAGTTTTTCGCTAGCTATCAATTATGCGCCGAATTTCGTGACCAGGACTCCATATTCTTGAAACCTATTAGAGCTAGGTTAATTTTGACCACAAATTTGAAAAGTATGGCTCAAATTTAGTAGGATTACATACTTGGTTGATCCAAATTGGATAAAATTTGGATGAAAAACATTTTCGTTAAAAAATAAAAACAAAAAATTTGACTAAATTTACTTACGTTATTCGATTGTTTAAATGGAAGAAAAATTTGCTTACCTGAAAATAAAGAATAAATAAAATTAAAAAATTGTATATAAGAATAAAGTTACAGAATATCAAAGACGCATATTGCCCTTGATTCACACTACATCGAACATAATCGACGTATGCCAGCATTCATACTTTTTTTTTCATTAAAATCATATATTTAATAATTTAATTTTCTTTGTATTTAATTTCATAGCTGCGGATTAATAAAATTATTTAAAAAAATATTTACTTTAGAAAATAAAATTACATCTTTTCATAAGTTGCAAAATAAAAACCGTTGTATTATTTGATAAGAATAGTGTATGTATATATCTAAAGAAATTTTCTCTTTCTATGAGAAAGTGAGGAAAAGTACAAAAATGTCTCTTTTATCTGTCCTGTCAATTTATTTTTATAATTCATTACTCGGTTTTCAATGTCAATCTTTATATAACTAACTAGCATTAACATGCGACATAAATTACTTTTATATATCTTGCAAAACAATTTTATTTTGTAAACAAATAAATGATTTCCCATGTGCGGTAGTGTCACTAAAATGCAACTCCAAACTTGTTTCATATAAATTACACTAAGCAAATAAAATTTGTTTTTTTTTCCAAGTTTTTATTACAACCCGTTTTTGAGATATTTGTCCCTAAATAATGGAAAAAACCTCTTTTTTCTTACATTGGAAGTCATATTACTCTTAAGATGTAAATATTTTCCTCAAAACAATTAATGAATGCTATCATAAACATCATTACCCTTTAAACGCTATTTCGAATTTTTCCTATTTTTTTAGCCAAGAAATCTAAAAGTATGGCAATGGTTCGTTTCTCTCCGCGAAATCATGTTACAAAACACGTATGTTTCAAGTACTGTGTCTTGAAAATCTTATCTGGCATCAAAATTCCAAGGGATAATCTTTTAAATCTTGCCACTCCTAGTGTATCTCTAGGAATCCCCTAAAGATGATAGCATTTAGTTTTTCATTACCCGACTGCGCAAAGGAATAGTAAGGTGTTTATATGTATCTATGCGTGTTCCTTTGTGGCACACTAGACACCAAACACGTAGGCTGACTTTAATGCTTCTTACGTCAATGGATTTGTTTTAATCTTGCCCGGGTCACAGAAGATATGGCAGTAATAAAAATTCAATATGGCGATCACCAGACGCATAATGTGTAAAATACAAAAAATGAAAATCGGCGAACTATGTTAAGTGGGATATCATTAAAAAGTTATTAAATAGACAAATCCATTGACGTAAGAATCATTAAAATCGGCTCAAGTATTTGGTCTCTAGAGCTCCACAAAGGACGAAGCATAAATACATACAAAGGCTGAAAATGGAAGTCAACGAACTATGTTAAGTGGGGTATCATTTAAAAAATCAATAAACCCGACTTCGTTAAATAAAAACTGGAAAGAAAAAACAAGTCCAGTAGTTCACATAGCGTTCATAGCAGACGACACTCATTAAAACCTAGACCGAATCAAATATTCCCCATAATGACTGTTTAAATAGTTTTTTTTTTCTGTTCAGTTATTATTTTTTAAATTTATTGATCGTAGTTCTCTCAGGAAAATGACCAATAATTGTCGGTTTTATGTGAGAACCCTAGAATAAGACTTCCTAATTAAGTGTTATCAAAAATAAAAGATAATACCTAATAATAATAAATAAGATGTTAAAGTAAAATGATGAAAATATTTCCGTATTTGATTAATATTGTTATAATTTTGATAAAAAGATGCACACTAGATAATATTATTCACACACTGATGCTTTCCATCAAAGAATTTAAAAATATTATTAAATAATGCTAATTAACCTTGTTTTCGCTTAATGAACATTTGATTTTTATTCTTGTTGATTTTTTTTTTTTTTAGAAATTAACTAATTAATAATTAATTAAAATTGCATATATTAAAATATAATTAAGTTTTCTTGAAAAAAATAAATAAACAACATAATATTTAATTCAATTAAGTAAACAAATAAGAATCTTATCTAAATTAGTGCAGTAGTTTGATAATAAAATAAGTAGTAAAATATTCCGGAAATAGTAATACAATGAAAGTAACTTGGGTGAAAATTGGGGACCAGGTTGATATCTGGAATCGAAGTTTGAAACGATGTTATCACTCGATGCTTATAAAAAACACTGGGCCATTCTCAACAATTAATATCCACATTTAAATCAATGTTAGCCCGATTGTAATTACTGTAACGTTGCTTATAAATTTTCAGGAGAGACAAAAATTGCATATTTCTTTTGACATTCTTCAGAAAATTACACTTAACTTAACGAAAACAATCATTAATAAAGCTAATAGTGGGGTTAATCTACCGGATTTTGATAATCAATTCGGAAAAATTTGGGAAAAGCCTAATTGTTTTTAATTCTTTGTAAAAAAGAATGAAAAGTTTTTCGGTTGTCTTGCTTCAATATTTGTAGCAGTTATAGTTTTGGATTATGCGAGGTAAGAGTATATAAGCTTGTACTGATATAAGATATAATTTTTATATATACTATACCATTCAGCTGTTTCTCATAGAATATATACTGTGTACAATAAGTTGTTTAAAATTCTACGACTATAATTAGTTCTCTTACAATCACAATACTCTTACGAGAACCATTATCAATATTTGAAAAAAATGATACAAACCTCTTTATAAAATCAAGAGATTCTTAATTTTTATCTTCGGATCATTTTTAATTATGTAAAACATTTTTATGGTTTTTACAATGACAATAATTTTACTGTTTACGTATTATGTGAAACTCATAAAAGGAGAACTTGTGAGAAATTAATTGTTTTTTTTTGTATGATTTTTCTGAATAATGTGAACTTGATTTGTTGATATTTTCTTTTTATAGTAAGAGAAAGTATTATATTTTATAATCATGTATTTGTAATATTTAATTGATTGAATTTTTAATTAAAATAATTTATGTCTCATTTATTATTATGTATATTATATTATAAAAGTTATAAAAGAAGCCGATGGGTTTTTATTTTATCTGTCTGAGCTCTGAGAGATGAACAAATTTTTAATTCAACTATTCATGCTAATGAGAAATTACTTTTAAGGGTATAATCTGTATACATAATACTTGTGAGATCTTCCCATATAAAAAACTGCCAACCAAGTATTGGGAAAATCATTTTGCCCTACGATACTCGGTGTTTTAAAATAAAATTATAACGATAATGTGCTTAAACTGTTCGTTAAATAAACGGAATACAAAAAAACTACAGTAATTTAAAACAAAACTGTTCAGTCATTCTAAAAACAACTATGGAAGACCAAACTCGTACTTGAAACATAGCTAAGAACCCTCACCATTAAATTATCTTTCAAACGAAATAAAAAAATCAATATCGGTTCATCCGTTTCGGCGTTAGGATGCCACAGATAGACAGACAGACAGATTCACACACACACACATAGCGATCAAACTTTGACACCCCTAATCACCAACTGAGTGTTGTATGTGTTCACAGCTTGGTGGTACAATATAGACAAAAATTATACCTCATTTCACTACAATTTCATATAATCCTATCGCGAATATGTTCAATAAATTTTGGACGATATTGTAGCAACATAGAAATAAGCAAGAGTTGATTTTTCAAATAACTCCAGGTCAAACATGTATATAATTCTCTTAGCTCGACAAATTTAAATTAAATGGGAAAAGTTAATTTAATAGAATACTTATCAAATTAAAATGTTAAAATGGCGTATACTTTTATTTTAAAACTATTACTCTCGGAAGTTTAGAGATGCTATTCTTAAAAGTAAATAAAATCCTTTTATGAATCGAATCAAGAAGTTGATAACACTCTCTCCACTGATCATACAAGTAAGTATTAACTTAAAAACTATAATGTAATAATTATAATAATAAATAAAAATATAAAAAAAAATTAAATTTTTCATATTTGCTTTCACTTATTTATATTATTATTATTATTATTAGTTTTAGTTATGTGCATTTGTTATTTATAAAAATACAGATTTTATTAAAAAATATACCCAATTAATTTTATTTTATTCATTATTCAAATTATAATTGTTAATTAAAACAACAGATTACATTATGTTTTTATTTTAATTCATATGTTATGAAGAAGCAATCAAAAACAGTGTTCTTTGCTGTCATTTTAATTGTAGACCGCGGCATAAGCCTATAATGATACAAAATTTGTTAATAAAGAAAAATGAAGTTTTAACTGTGGCGCGAGTTTCGAATTTATGGAAACCGAGTTTTGAGATTTCTGCGTTCTTCTACGAATTTCTTTGAATGACGTTATATTGTTAAAAGGTACACGGTAAGAAATGCATGGCGTTTATTACAATGCTGGTATGATATAGAGACTCAAAAAGTATCTCCATAATATATCTCGTTATTAACAATATTGTATGGTATAAAAAACTTTGGCTACATTTAAATATAGTAAGTTCAACTCGACAATAATATGGTCTTGAATCCCATACTACATTGCAGATGTCGCAATACTACTTGTTTTTCCCGCTATGATTTTTGACGCGTTTATCAATACGCATTATTGAACTACGATCCTATTCAGTATAGATGTATACGCTATGTTTGTTGTCACACTACTCGTCACTCGTATATTTTTTAAAACTAATTTGTCATTTTAATTAATTACGCTTGTATGTCATAAGTAGAGAACATTAAATACGAGAACAGTGGCTTGTTCTCGTATTTAATGAATTAGCGGCCAGAGTTCGAAAAATCATTTTTAGTGTGTAACCAAAACATGTTCTATTGATTAGATTTGATTTTTATCGAAAGATAAAAGCCTTAACAGTATAAAAATGGTACGAACTATAAAATGACACTTCTTAATGGAAAACCCTATATTAATATTTTTTTAAATTATCAATGTAAAACAAAAAAGAAGATTAATTAAGAAATTGTGCATGTTATAAAGATTCAAAGAGAAAGCACTTTATGTGAAATGTATTCAATTTGTTCATATTAATAAACTATTTATTTAATAACATTTAAATTCTAATTAATTTGATTAATTAACAATTAATGGAGTACATATTTAATAAATAATACAAATGTTAATTGTAAGCAATCGATTTATTTATAGAAGTATTAATTTATTGGTGCTGGTGAAGATAAAAAAAGATGAATTAAAATTGAATTAAATAATACGTTTAATGTCTCTTTTATTGAGTACTTATCACTTTAATTAAGTTATATAGAATTGGAAACATAAAAAGCCTACATTGTCCATTTTTATTGAAGGAATCTGCCAACGATATTAGTATAAATCGATAAGTTTGTTTGGTAAAAAAATATTTCTGTTTAATCATTTTTAAGTGAGTATAATTAACATAATACTCGTTTAGAGATCGAAAATCAGGAGAATAACTACGATTTAATAAGTTTTTTTCTTTAATATATAAAGGCAATAACAAAAACATGAATTAAATTTTTTAAACTGGCTTAGCTAATGCTATAATCCCATTAACAATTATTCACATAAAGTACAATGCAACAACAACAAAAAAATCATAAAGTTATAACAATGATTTGTCCAAATATCATTTGATATGTGCGTTTATGCAATTTATAATACAGAAAAGTGTATAAAGTTGCCTATACAATAAAAAATATTGAGTTTCTAATGTAATCGTTTATTATAAATACTTTGTAATAGCAAAGGTTTCACTAAAAAGTTCCGCTTTAAACCATATACAATTTTTAAGGATAATTTTCTGAAGCCAATGAAAAAAATCACTAGTCAATACACCCAGCAAACAAGTTTTTCGTAGGAAAAAGGTTCGTTTATTCATATACTTGAAATCTTTTAAATTACAAAGTATTTATAATAAACAATTACTTTAGAAACTCAATGTTTTTATTGTATAGGCAACTTCATACACTGTGTTGTATTATAAATTACATAAGCGCACATATCAATTGATATTTGAAGAAATGAATACATTGTTATAACTTCAAATGCTTTTTGTAGTTTTATTTGTCATAGAAGTAAAAACACTACGCAAACAATTTTTTCGTAAGAACCAAAAAATTCTAAGTTTATTAATAGTACTATGTTCCAAATTGTTGTTGAACTAAAGCGCTACAACTAATCCAAATTCCTAAATTCCAAATTGAATCTTTAATTAAAGATTACAAAAAATCATCAATATGCTCTGATATTTTCCTGTTATAATTAGTTTTCATTTGAGTAACTTTTTTATATTAGTTTTATTCAAATAACACCAAAGGACTTAGAGGTCTATCCTGTATCCCAGTTTTCATCTGCTCTCTAATTTAGGGACATCACAAAGATTGAGTTTGGATATAGAGGACGACGTATGGTAGTCGTTCACACCATATGTTTTGTGATTATCAGTTTTAATTTTTTTAATGAACAATTGTTAATATTCTCATAAGTAAACAATTATTTTTATTGCATTAATTAACTAAAACAATTGTCTTTTCTTTGTGAATAATTAAAGAAAATTACTAACTTATTATAATGAATAATATAGGCAAAGATTTATCTGGAACATCCAAGAAAATAATATAGATATCCCATGAGTACAATTCATGTCAGTGGGCATAAGTGGGCGTGTTCTATTATTAAAAAAAAAAAAAAGGCGGTATGAAAAATTTATGGGGACCAAATCTAAACGACAAATTCAAAATTCATAAAATAAACTAATATATTATTTCACAAGATTTTTAGAATTTTACGAACCGATTAAATCAATTATTTTATGGTTTCAGATTGAATTAATTACCAGGTACATTTCCTGTAGAAAACTGGTTACCCGTGAGGTCGCAAATTAGACGCAAACTATATATAGTATGTATTATATAGGAATATCAATTATATGTGTGTGACATGTGTGCATGTGTGGCTATCTAAGAGTAGATATCTTTCTATATTTTACATGACGTATAAAAACAAACGATTGGGTCATCAACACTGTCTATACATGGTATTTCAACAATTAACTCAATCAATTGCTTGTTTTCACTTATTTTTCAATAATTTTAATTTGACGTTTAATGTAATCTGTCATATTTTGGATAAAAATAATAATTTATTGCACATTTTAAAAGATAAAATTGCTACGATCGATGCAGTTTAACCCTCCCCCCAACATATCGTTTGCTCTTGACCTCATTTAAAAAAACTAATACTAAATACATTAAATCGTATAATGTTTATGTTATAAATTAATGAATTTAGTCTGTAGTAATATTTTATTAAAACCATATTAATTTAATTTATATTAATTAAAAAAACATGTAAACATTTTTATTTTTTTTTTGTAAATAATGTTTTAAATGAGTGAAATGAATTTTATTTTATTTTTTTTATTTAATTGGAATTTAAAGTTCACAATAATAAATTAGTTTTCTATTTTATTTTCTTTTAGACTAGACACATAAGCCTGACTGATATTGCAGTTAAGTAATGTTGTCTATTCCATCCGATTCCATTATAAGATGGATATCATTAATTTTTATGAGATTTCCAGTTCATTTCAATCAAAATAAAAAAATAAATTTATAATAATGTTTTATTATAAACATACACACAATTTACACATTACTCGTGTTTTAATATGTCTGAGGTCTGAGCAGAAACATTCATTCTTTGATTACACATTTACTGATTATGCATTATAATAGGGGCTTAAAGTATAGAAGGTTTTTTGGCCATGAGTGGTATAATCAAATAAATTATTTCTATAGCGTGTTTTTTGCTGTCTATATGATATCTTTCTTATTCCTTTATCCAGGTCCGTAACTAGGGTGTGGCAAAGAAGGCACTAGCCACCGACGCATAAGAAAAAAGGCACAAAACAAAACGTATGTTTTATACGTAAAGCAAACATAAAATCATAAAATTAACTTATTTTTATCAGCTGTGATGTCTGTTTAACGCTAGTTATAATTTATGTGCTTAATTCTGGGACCACGACTCCTCATTCTTAAAACCAATTAGAGCTAAATTAAAATTAATTATTAAAATTTAAATTTTTTGGATTCTGATGACGTCATAAAGTTGGAAAATTTGATTTTTTTGATAGCACAGGCAAATTTGATCCTATCTTATCGGAATTTTTTTTGAAACCCACTAATTTTGGGTCATTCTTTTTAGCTGTGATGTCAGTTTTTCGCTACCTATCGCTTATGTGCCGAATTCCGGAACCAGGGCTCTATATTCTTGAAACACATTATAGCTAGGTTAATTTTGGCCATAAATTTGAAAAGTATGGCCCAAATATAGTAGGATTACATACTTTGTTTATTAAAATTGGATAAAATTTGGATGTGATAGAGCAAAATTAAATTTTTTGGATTCTGATGACGTCATAAAGTTAAAAAATTCTATTTTTTTGATAATACAGGCAAAATTTGATCCGATTTTAATGGAATTTTTTTTGAAACCCACTTATTTTGGGTCATTCTTTTTAGCTGTGATGTCAGTTTTTCGCTAGCTATCGCTTATGTGCCGAATTCCGGAACCAGGGCTCTATATTCTTGAAACATATTATAGCTAGGTTAATTATGCCTACAAATTTGAAAAGTATGGCCCAAATATAGTAGGATTACATACATGGTTTATTAAAATTGGATAAAATTTGGATGTGATAGAGCAAAATTAAATTTTTTGGATTCTGATGACGTCATAAAGTTCAAAAATTCTATTTTCTTGATAGCACAGGCAAATCTGATCCGATCATATTGGAATTTTTTTTGAAGCCCACTAATTTTGGGTTATTCTTTCCAGCTGTGATGTCAGTTTTTCGCTAGCTATCACTTATGTGCTTAATTCCGTGACCAGGACTCCACATTCTTAAAACCTATTAGTCAACGTTATAATGTCTGTTGTATATATAACACACATATAATTCTATTTATTGAGTGTTATAATGGAAGAGTTAATTTCATTTAAAATATATAAAATACATAATAAATTTAATAAAAGTGTTAGTCTGCGGTGATAATGGACTGAGCTAACGCTAACTCAATATATTTTGTATAGTTGTAATTGTACAAGTAATAAATCAATAATTGAATTGAAAACATGATTCGATAGTTAATTTATTAAAATAAAAAAGTTCGATTCAAATATGTGAAGTATTTATATATATGTTATCATATATATGGGTTCCATACGAACTTAATGTTATATACAGATCGTTTTCAAAAGCTTTTTTCATAGAGAATTGATAATGTTAATCAATACGAATGTTGAATGCATTGGAAATATTTGGTTGTGTTTTTACATTTCAACCCAAAAGCAAATATACTCGGTAGATGGGGTAGTTTTGATCCAAAAAGTATAAAAATCAGGTAAATTTAATGATTGGATGCCGAGTTTCTGAGATATCGCAATATTTGGATCGATTTTAGTCCGTATCTCAAAAACTATTCGATCAGTCCACAAATGCACTCGATTTTTGTATTTTTTGGGTCAAAAATACCCTATATATTGAGTTTCATTAAATTTTTTATTGACGTCCCCGTTTGAAAAAATCAAGAAAAACGCAAAAAATTTTGTTTTGGAATTTGATGAAACTCGATGGATGGGGAAATTTTGATCCAAAAAGTATAAAAATCAGATTAATTTAATGATTGGACTTATAGAAAATTACAATGTCAGCGAGTATAATGGACAGAACTTCATTTTCAAAAAAGTTAGAAAAATTAAAATCCATAAAATTGTGAACAAAAGAGGGGATAAGTGAGAGCTATCACGTGATAGTCTTTGTTTTCAAAAGGAGCTATTGCCCAGCAAAGCGGGCGGGTATCTGCTAGTAACATTTTTTTGTACATTAACGTTTCAACTATAATTCTTACTAAATTAACAATTGTTTATAAAGAAAGAACAAAAAAAAAATGTAAAATCTCATTTGTGCGTTTAAAATTAAAATAATAAGAGAAAAAACAGTAATTGGTACATACCCTTAGTGATGTTATTATTTGTGGCGGCGACGGAATTTGTAGAACTTGTTGTCTTAACGCCGGCGCCATTATATAATACGCGTGACTGGCGTGTAAATCGTTTTGACGATGCATCATTATTTGATGTTGTCCGTGGTGACGACGTTAAAGGCGGACTTTTTTTAGCTGTAACAAAAAAAATAAGAAACCATAATTAAAACAACAATTTTAGTTTATATCTCGGGAACCGTTCTTCCTATCGTTAAATGAACTCGTTTTTTGATTTTTTTGGGTCAAATTTACTATAGTAACTAAGTTTTATCAAATTCCGAGGCAAAAAAATTTTCTCAATTTTTTCGATTTTTTTGAAGGGATTTTTTTTTTTTTTTAATTTTTTTTTTTCCTTAAGAAAAATGTCAAAAAATCGAAAAAAATTTATTATTTTCAATTTCGATAAAACTCAATATTTAAGGTAATTTTAACCCAAAAAATTCAAAAATCGCGTTTATTTGACGATTAGAAGTATAGTTTCGGAAATAAAGCTATAATCGGATCGATTTTTGTTCATATCTCAGAAACCATTCTTCCTATTATAATATGAATACGATTTTTGAATTTTTTGGGTCGAATTTACCGTAGAAACTAAGTTTTATCGAATTCTGAAGCAAAAAAATTTTCCCGATTTTTTCGATTTTTTTGAAGGGGTAAGTTTTGATAATAATCAATATTTAAGGTCATTTTGATCCAAAAAAATTCACAATTCACACTACCTATTAAGCCGAATGATATAAACTTTTTTGTATCCGGCATTTATTTGAATAATAATTTTCGACCCAAAAATTTAAATCTAAAATACTTTAGATTTTGGTACGTCGTTACATTTCGTGTTACAATTAACTTGAATATATTTTTAATAATCAACAATTGTCATCAATATTACACAAGTCTAGACTATATCAACACAACAATATGGGTTTTTTCTGTGAATCTTATTCTGTTGTGATTACTTTCTTATTATTAAAGAGCCATCTACATTTATTCATTCAAACATAGAGTAAAGGTTTATGTCTTTACTTTTTTTTATTACAAGTACATATCTCCATCTGTATTTTAATTCAAACATTACAATAGGAAACATCATCTTCAAGAAATGGAAATAGTGTTCAAAAATCAGATATGTACACCACGCGACTTCCAGGTACGCTATATTTATGTATACGATATTTCTAATAACGTATACTTTTCGAAATCGTTACAAAATAGAAATACTAAAGATTATTATAAAACAAAAATTAATCAAGGAAAAACATAGATGAGAGAAGATACCCAAGTATATTTTGCAACCGTGTTAAATCCAAACTTTCAAATGATTTTTTAACCCCCGAGTAAAAAATAAGGGTGTTTATTTGTTTGACCGCTATGTGTGTTTCTATTTTTTTTTTAAAGTAATTTAATGGAAAGTGTTCTTAACTGTGTCATTCAAGTTTTAGTTTAGGATTTCGTACCCGAAACAACTAAAAAAAGGCTATGCTCTTCAAAATCGATTCAGTTAACAGAAGGCTATAAGAAAAAAAGTAATTTATTAGAGATGTGTTCTTAGATATGTTTCAAATTCGAGTTTAGCGTTTCGTACCAAAAAAATTTTTCGGGGTGTTTCTTTCGTTTTGTGAATTTCACTTGTGAGTAATGGTCACTCGAGAGCTATAATTCTAAGATAAATACTAGGATAAAAGTCTTCGACTAAGTACTTTTCAGCCGAATATTATAGCAGATACTATAAAAGGTAGGGAGTAGAGAAGTTTAAATCAAAAAATTTTCATAAGGTTCTTCATCCCTAACAATTACCTTTAATTAATATGAGTGTGACTTAATATAATTATGCGATGTTTGCGCGTTCAAAAACCCATGACTAAATACTCATACATATGAGAATTCGTGTAAATATATTTTCGCGTGAAATAATTAAATTTAATTTTATCATAAAAAAAGACGGTTCCAATCATAATAATTAGTAGCTGATTAAAAGTAATTTATAATAATTATTCATTACTTTAGAATATTATGAAAATAGAGGTGAAAGTAATTAGTAAATTACATGCATATCTAACTACTTTCGCTTACAATATTTTTTATAAGATTGCAGTTTTAAACAACAACAAAAATACGTTTCAACTAGCATTAAAATTTATGGACTGTAACGACTTTAAGGGTTTGTTCACTCTTACATTTTATTAAATGTTTAAATATCTATGAGCTTGTTAGTCTCTATGGATCTTTTTTTTAACTTTTTCCTATGTCAAATTACACGGTCTAAAAATGTACCACTCCGGAAAAAAAACAAATTAGAGAAATAATTTTAACATTTAATTTTTTTTCATTATGTAATTTGTATATCATATCTGTAATAAAATTGCCTACAAATAAAAATAAAGTAAATTTCTATTGATATTATATATTAAGGTTGTAAAAGAAAATCATATACCCATGCCCTTACAACCAGATGTAGCAAGTTTTAATCTCTTGGCTACCAATATCTTATTAATATCTACCACATATTTTGGCTAGATAAAAGACGTTTTTGACTGTGTTATGTTATCTAATCCAAAATACAATATCGCTTCATGAAGCTGACTTATTGACTGACTGGTTCATTTATAAAAAATCTAAGAGACTTCTAGACATGATAGAAAAATGTGGTTTTCACCATTCGACGCGGAATTGTTTGAAACTTTAGGAAAAACTACAATTATTTCATCTCCTACTCCTTGAAAATGGGAAAAACACCAGCAGATTTATATACGTGCTTGATTATTGACAACAATATTTGATATGAAGAAATATACCCAACTTGGTGGATACAAAAATTGATAGTTCAACAGAATCGTTAATCTTTAATATTTCGATAAGCGCTCAATAGAAATCGTATAATGTTAATTAGTTACATGTGCGACGACCTTGATTTTTGTTGCATGTAATTGTGATCTTTATAATTGAAACAGTTTCCAAAAGAAACGTTCCTTTATTAGAATTACTTAACAATGTGACATCCTTTGAACTAAATAACTGGAGATAAATTAGTCAAAAGTATAGAATACACAAATAATCATTTTTTGAAGGGTTTTTCAGGAGTGAAAAGAATAAAAAATTACAAATTTTAAAAATAATAGAAACAAATAATGAAATTTGATAATTATACTGAAAGGGGGAGGTTCCCTACATACTTGTGTAAACCTGGTAGTACATCCATTATAAAAAAGTATTAAAAATAATTGGTAAAGACTAATTATTATGATTACAACTTTCCATAGATTATTTTTTTAAAAAAAGTTTTATACTTAAAATAAAATCTTGATTTTTAGTACATTAATCATTTTTTCTGTTTGACATGCAACCAATCAAATGTGATATGTGTGCTTTTTACGTGAGATGCTGTAGTGGCGCCAATCATTCAATTTATTTAGAGAAGCATCAAGCATCATAGAATTTAATAATTATTATGTCTGTATTACATAAGATATTAGTTAGATACTAAATAATACATCACGTAACTCCCATAATTATCTATACACGTTTTTTGTTCAGAATAATTTTACTAAAGTTACAACTACAATTTTAAGGATGTATGAGAGTGTGGGTTCAAGTAATTTTAGGTAAACAAAAATATATACCATGTGTTTAATTTACATCTTGGCATAAGTATCTTTCACAAGTATGACAGAGTACATGAGTTAAGCAATGCGTGTTAGAAAGAGGTCCTATAGGTGTTATACGTTTCTTCGTAAGTATTATACATAGTTAAGCTGTACGATGATTATACTGCTGCTGTATACAACTCAACGCGTATTGAAGCTACATTCAACTCATATCAAGAAAACATACCTATAACACCTCTTTCTTTTACGCATTACTAAATGTATTCATACGTACTCTATCATACTCGTGGGTGATGTACTATGCCAAGATGTAAATTAAACAATCAGTATATATTTTCAATTTTGATAGTGAGATATGTTATAACTTGACGATATAAGATGAGAAGTAAAAAATTTTTCGATATCTGGCGTAATTTTCAAAATATTGAATTAATCAGCGTTCGATGTTTCGAAAACCAAGGCAAATATCGAAAAAAAAATTTCTTCTTTTTCTTATAGGGGCTAGTTTAAAAGCTACACTGACCTACGTCAGAAGAGGGTGGCAATGCCACATTCTTACAATGTCGTAATCTCAGTGTTTCAGAAAATACCAAATGAAAATGACTTCTTGGTTTGATAATAAAAAAACTACATTTGGAAAGGCTACATGGAAAGAAACTGGAATTGAGTCACGTAGTTTATGGACGCTACCTTAGTTATGAGATATCGAAGGTTTCTAAATTTTCTCGAAGGTTTCGCCAATGGATTAATAAACATAACAGAAGTAAAATAAAAATCATGACATACACAAAAAAAATTCACCGCTAATGAAGAACAAACATTAAAAGAAATTAATATTATCTCACAAACATGAATCAAATACTATAAATTGTAGAACATATACATAAATATATATCTCTTGTTCTCAACTTTGAAATGTGTTTTTAAAATTATTTTTATACCATGTATATATGAAATATATCATGGTATATTAAGTTTAGTCCCAAGTTTGTAACCCAGGTTATTTCCAAGTTAGTCCCCAGTTTGCAATTATTAATATTTAAGGTCATTTTGACCCAAAAATTTCAAAAATCGGGTTTATTTGACAATTAGAAGCATAGTTTCTGAAATAAAGCTATAATTAGATCGATTTTCGTTTATATCTCGGAAAATATTTTTCCTATCGTTAAATGAACTCGATTTTTGAATTTTTTGGGTCAAGTTTACCTTAAAAACTAAGCTTTATCGAATTCCGAGGCAAAAAATTTTTCTCGATTTTTCCGATTTTTTTAAAGGGGTATTTTTTTAAAGAAAAATATCGAAAAAAGTTTGTTATTTCCGATTTCAATTATAATCAATATTTAAGTTCATTTTGACCCACAAAATTCAAAAATCGGGTTCATTTGACGATTAGAACTATAATTTCTGTAATAAAACTATAATTGGATCGATTTTAGTTTATAAAGCGGAAATCGTTCTTCCTATCGTTAAATAAACTCGATTTTTGAAACTTAATTTTATCGAATTCCAAGGCAAAAAGGATGCATGTGTCACATGTACCTATACTCTATGTCATTAAAAACGCTCGAATTAAAACATTCTAAGTGTTACTATTATAACATAACATATGATGAGTACGCTTAGATGGTTTTAACTGTTGTGATTTTTATGGAATCAAGTATAGGTATGTATGTCTAATGTGACAGAGTATTCAACACTGTATATACATGGTATTTAACAATTAATTCAGTCAATTATTTGTTTTCACTTGTTTATAGTAATTTCAATTAAGTAGATAATACTTCTTGGATATATTGAAAAATGTAACAAAGATCTGATAAGAACATTTTTAATGAAGGTATTTATTGTATTCTTAAGGTTCTTAAGGTGTGTTTGGTTTTAAAACTACGAGTATTTAAATCATTTTATTTCATTTATAAATCACGAATGATATGAAATAAATTTTGCGAAACAATAAAAATTTATAATTCAAGGTTATATGTTTCGTAGTTTTATAATTATCAGTGTGCAACACAAATTTTTAACAGAAGCATGTGATTACTTTTTGAAAGATTCTTGACGTGCTTGATACGAACTGCTTCAGCACGTCACTTGTTTTTTTCCAAAATTCGAAGTCGTATATCTCTAATGAAAAATTATTTCTCACAGAAACATTTACGCCATCGGTAAATACCATTCATTCTCCTTCAAAAGCCATTTTGAATTTTTCCAAAATCTTTTTCCAAGAAATAGAATAAATAGATATCATATAGAATTAATTAATTATACCCAAATATTTATATTAGTTTTAATATAATATGTATTTTAAATACAGTGTGTTCAAAGTACCCACTCTTAATAACTCTTGACCTGATTTGATTATTGTTTTGAGTGAAAACACGACCCAATTGACCAATGTTGCTCATTTCGAACTCGATTTCACTTTTTGCTCCATGAGCACACTGTAAAAATCTCAGCTTGATATCTTTTCTCATTTTTGAGTTATCGTGTTATCAGACAGACGGAACCGGACTAATAAGGTGATTTTATGAACACCAATACCAAAATTATGTTCGTTGCATCATTATTTTTATTCGTTACAAACTTGGGACTAAACTTAGTATACCTTGATATATTTAATATATACATGGTATGCAAATTTTATTGGACATGCATTTTTTTGGCGAATATTATGCGGCTATTAAAAATACACATAAAATGTCTATCAAATGATTTGTACAGAGAGATATGGTGTTTAAATTATATCCGAGTTTAAAATTGATTTAACAACTACAGATATTAATTGAGTTTGATCAGCTAACGCTGGGGGAATCAAACATTTCATTATAAAATATAAGGATGTTATATAGACTCGAAAATTGAATTACATAATCTATCTTATTTATATTTTCATTATTTTTGAGAGTAAATTTGTATATGATGAATAATTAAATAAATGTAATATTAAATTATTTGAAAAATTTCTTGTTCCAACATATTTTATATTCATATATTCATTTTGTCCTAAGGGGGTCGCAAAGCCTCTACAAGGGATTCACGGAGGATCAACCTCAGTTTAAATCAGGACGTTTTCCGACAATAATTTACAAAAAAAATTATTTATTCACAACAAAACAAGATTCTTTTGAAAAGTTATTAAAAATTAATTTAAAATATAATAATATTTAACTTACATCCACCAGATCGACTTAGGCGATGTGATCCTGTATTTGGACTCACTCCTTGATAGCGTGGCGAAACGATAGTATCACCATTACTTGGTGGACTTGTACATCTACTATTTGTTGATATTGTGTTGCTAATTTTCTTTGCAGACCCTGTAACAAAAAAAATGAAAAAAATTTATTATTTTAAATATTCATCAATTTTCTAAATTTCAAAAAGTGGAATCCAGTATTTTAAGGCTGTACGATCACCAAGGCAATTAAATTTAGGGTTGAAATTATTTGTACTATTTGAATTCATAGTGGACATGAAAACGAACACGGGCTATATATATCCCATTTAGAAAATTTTAAAAAGGTCTGGTTTTTTATATCTTATTATGAAAATAATGAATGTCAGAGAGTAGATACGAACTTTTGAGACAAGCTGTATTTTATATTTTTGAGAGCTATTACTAATGATAAAAGTTTGAGAATTGCTTCCATGATCTATATTGCATCCATTTATACTGAACTTAATACATTATTTATGCTTAGAAAAATAAACACCATCGTAAAACAACTGAAAATAAATGATCGAATTTCAGTAATTCGATGTGTACGATGCATCAAATGTCACAAATGTATTTCTATCAAATAAGTTACTTTTCCATTAGTGAAATCAATATTTTATTAAATCTAAAAACGAAATATTCTCATCTTTTCAGAAAAATACTTGTAATATAACCGTAAAGTGTCTATTTCATTTTCATAGTTCTGTCTACAGAAACTCAATCCCAAACAGACTTTGTCACAGGCTAAGTATAATGGCCTAATTCAAAATCTCTATCATTTCCAGCAAATTATCATTTCTTACTTCCATAAAATTGTGTACCAATATTCACCTTTACGCATTTCTGGTATTTGTCTCCATCGTTCTAGTTTTTTCGGACTTGGGTTACCCCTTTTCTTTTTTAAATGTTTCTTAAAGTTTTCATTTTTTTTAGAAAAGTATTCTAAAATAATAAATATAAAAACTTAATGTTAATATTTTCATTTAAAAAAAACTGTTAAACGTTTAAAAAACAGCTTTTCAGCGAGTTTCGTTTGGGTTAGGTTAGAGTTCAATAAGATAGAGTTCTTAAGTATCCCGGAAGTTGACACACATCATACGCAGACATTAAAATTGACTTAGGTTTTCAAGCTCGATGAAAAGCTCAGTCTACTACATAACTGGTAATCGATAAATGAACATTTTAAATTAAAAAGTTGTTATTCCCCAAAAAAGCAACATTTTATGTTCGAAAACCGCACAGTTTATTCTAAAACGGACCAAAAAGTCTCACCCAAAATTGTTTTTCCGTATAATTGTTTTTACGAATAAATCCAACAAAAGTGGTTTGTTTTTCTGCGAAAATCATTCTTATTACTAAGTTTTATTTGAAGCATTTTCCTCGATAAAATTACCGAGTTTGAAGCATATGTCAACTTAAAAAAGATACACCCCTGTACATAAATACGACTCTGCACTGAAGTTTTACTATTTTAGGTCAGATATATTATGTAACTGAAGTTTCAACTAGTTATTAACTGAAAATTATAAAAAAAAAATGTAAGCCGCCGTCCACTTTTTTGGCTAAAAAATGATTCTTTATAATGTACTGAATAAAAAAGTATCAGGTCATTTTCCAATTCAAAGGGGGGGGCACCCCCTCAGGGCACTTTGAAAATTTTTAACATATAGTTTTATATAAATATTTACTCTCATTGATTTCCTGATTTCCGCCGTCCACCGATTTTATCAAAAAATGATTCTTTATAATGTACTGAATAAAAAAGTATCACGCATTTTCCAATTCAAAGGGGGGGCCACCCCCTCAGGGCACTTTGAAAATTTTTGACATATACACATAACTGAAAAGTTCACCGATTTTATCAAAAAATGATTCTTTATAACGTAGTGAATAAAGAAGTATTGGGTCATTTTCCAATTCAAAGTAAAAAACAACCCCCTAGGGGACTTTAAAAATTTTTAACATATAGTTTTATATAAATATTTACTCTCATTGATTTCCTGATTTCCGCCGTCCACCGATTTTATCAAAAAATGATTCTTTATAATGTACTGAATAAAAAAGTATCACGCATTTTCCAATTCAAAGGGGGGGCCACCCCCTCAAGGCACTTTGAAAATTTTTGACATATACACATAACTGAAAAGTTCACCGATTTTATCAAAAAATGATTCTTTATAACGTAGTGAATAAAGAAGTATTGGGTCATTTTCCAATTCAAAGTAAAAAACAACCCCCTAGGGGACTTTAAAAATTTTTAACATATAGTTTTATATAAATATTTACTCTCATTGATTTCCTGATTTCCGCCGTCCACCGATTTTATCAAAAAATGATTCTTTATAATGTACTGAATAAAAAAGTATCACGCATTTTCCAATTCAAAGGGGGGGCCACCCCCTCAGGGCACTTTGAAAATTTTTGACATATACACATAACTGAAAAGTTCACCGATTTTATCAAAAAATGATTCTTTATAACGTAGTGAATAAAGAAGTATTGGGTCATTTTCCAATTCAAAGTAAAAAACAACCCCCTAGGGGACTTTAAAAATTTTTAACATATAGTTTTATATAAATATTTACTCTCATTGATTTCCTGATTTCCGCCGTCCACCGATTTTATCAAAAAATGATTCTTTATAATGTACTGAATAAAAAAGTATCACGCATTTTCCAATTCAAAGGGGGGGCCACCCCCTCAAGGCACTTTGAAAATTTTTGACATATACACATAACTGAAAAGTTCACCGATTTTATCAAAAAATGATTCTTTATAACGTAGTGAATAAAGAAGTATTGGGTCATTTTCCAATTCAAAGTAAAAAACAACCCCCTAGGGGACTTTAAAAATTTTTAACATATAGTTTTATATAAATATTTACTCTCATTGATTTCCTGATTTCCGCCGTCCACCGATTTTATCAAAAAATGATTCTTTATAATGTACTGAATAAAAAAGTATCACGCATTTTCCAATTCAAAGGGGGGGCCACCCCCTCAAGGCACTTTGAAAATTTTTGACATATACACATAACTGAAAAGTTCACCGATTTTATCAAAAAATGATTCTTTATAACGTAGTGAATAAAGAAGTATTGGGTCATTTTCCAATTCAAAGTAAAAAACAACCCCCTAGGGGACTTTAAAAATTTTTAACATATAGTTTTATATAAATATTTACTCTCATTGATTTCCTGATTTCCGCCGTCCACCGATTTTATCAAAAAATGATTCTTTATAATGTACTGAATAAAAAAGTATCACGCATTTTCCAATTCAAAGGGGGGGCCACCCCCTCAAGGCACTTTGAAAATTTTTGACATATACACATAACTGAAAAGTTCACCGATTTTATCAAAAAATGATTCTTTATAACGTAGTGAATAAAGAAGTATTGGGTCATTTTCCAATTCAAAGTAAAAAACAACCCCCTAGGGGACTTTAAAAATTTTTAACATATAGTTTTATATAAATATTTACTCTCATTGATTTCCTGATTTCCGCCGTCCACCGATTTTATCAAAAAATGATTCTTTATAATGTACTGAATAAAAAAGTATCACGCATTTTCCAATTCAAAGGGGGGGCCACCCCCTCAGGGCACTTTGAAAATTTTTGACATATACACATAACTGAAAAGTTCACCGATTTTATCAAAAAATGATTCTTTATAACGTAGTGAATAAAGAAGTATTGGGTCATTTTCCAATTCAAAGTAAAAAACAACCCCCTAGGGGACTTTAAAAATTTTTAACATATAGTTTTATATAAATATTTACTCTCATTGATTTCCTGATTTCCGCCGTCCACCGATTTTATCAAAAAATGATTCTTTATAATGTACTGAATAAAAAAGTATCACGCATTTTCCAATTCAAAGGGGGGGCCACCCCCTCAAGGCACTTTGAAAATTTTTGACATATACACATAACTGAAAAGTTCACCGATTTTATCAAAAAATGATTCTTTATAACGTAGTGAATAAAGAAGTATTGGGTCATTTTCCAATTCAAAGTAAAAAACAACCCCCTAGGGGACTTTAAAAATTTTTAACATATAGTTTTATATAAATATTTACTCTCATTGATTTCCTGATTTCCGCCGTCCACCGATTTTATCAAAAAATGATTCTTTATAATGTACTGAATAAAAAAGTATCACGCATTTTCCAATTCAAAGGGGGGGCCACCCCCTCAAGGCACTTTGAAAATTTTTGACATATACACATAACTGAAAAGTTCACCGATTTTATCAAAAAATGATTCTTTATAACGTAGTGAATAAAGAAGTATTGGGTCATTTTCCAATTCAAAGTAAAAAACAACCCCCTAGGGGACTTTAAAAATTTTTAACATATAGTTTTATATAAATATTTACTCTCATTGATTTCCTGATTTCCGCCGTCCACCGATTTTATCAAAAAATGATTCTTTATAATGTACTGAATAAAAAAGTATCACGCATTTTCCAATTCAAAGGGGGGGCCACCCCCTCAAGGCACTTTGAAAATTTTTGACATATACACATAACTGAAAAGTTCACCGATTTTATCAAAAAATGATTCTTTATAACGTAGTGAATAAAGAAGTATTGGGTCATTTTCCAATTCAAAGTAAAAAACAACCCCCTAGGGGACTTTAAAAATTTTTAACATATAGTTTTATATAAATATTTACTCTCATTGATTTCCTGATTTCCGCCGTCCACCGATTTTATCAAAAAATGATTCTTTATAATGTACTGAATAAAAAAGTATCACGCATTTTCCAATTCAAAGGGGGGGCCACCCCCTCAAGGCACTTTGAAAATTTTTGACATATACACATAACTGAAAAGTTCACCGATTTTATCAAAAAATGATTCTTTATAACGTAGTGAATAAAGAAGTATTGGGTCATTTTCCAATTCAAAGTAAAAAACAACCCCCTAGGGGACTTTAAAAATTTTTAACATATAGTTTTATATAAATATTTACTCTCATTGATTTCCTGATTTCCGCCGTCCACCGATTTTATCAAAAAATGATTCTTTATAATGTACTGAATAAAAAAGTATCACGCATTTTCCAATTCAAAGGGGGGGCCACCCCCTCAGGGCACTTTGAAAATTTTTGACATATACACATAACTGAAAAGTTCACCGATTTTATCAAAAAATGATTCTTTATAACGTAGTGAATAAAGAAGTATTGGGTCATTTTCCAATTCAAAGTAAAAAACAACCCCCTAGGGGACTTTAAAAATTTTTAACATATAGTTTTATATAAATATTTACTCTCATTGATTTCCTGATTTCCGCCGTCCACCGATTTTATCAAAAAATGATTCTTTATAATGTACTGAATAAAAAAGTATCACGCATTTTCCAATTCAAAGGGGGGGCCACCCCCTCAAGGCACTTTGAAAATTTTTGACATATACACATAACTGAAAAGTTCACCGATTTTATCAAAAAATGATTCTTTATAACGTAGTGAATAAAGAAGTATTGGGTCATTTTCCAATTCAAAGTAAAAAACAACCCCCTAGGGGACTTTAAAAATTTTTAACATATAGTTTTATATAAATATTTACTCTCATTGATTTCCTGATTTCCGCCGTCCACCGATTTTATCAAAAAATGATTCTTTATAATGTACTGAATAAAAAAGTATCACGCATTTTCCAATTCAAAGGGGGGGCCACCCCCTCAGGGCACTTTGAAAATTTTTGACATATACACATAACTGAAAAGTTCACCGATTTTATCAAAAAATGATTCTTTATAACGTAGTGAATAAAGAAGTATTGGGTCATTTTCCAATTCAAAGTAAAAAACAACCCCCTAGGGGACTTTAAAAATTTTTAACATATAGTTTTATATAAATATTTACTCTCATTGATTTCCTGATTTCCGCCGTCCACCGATTTTATCAAAAAATGATTCTTTATAATGTACTGAATAAAAAAGTATCACGCATTTTCCAATTCAAAGGGGGGGCCACCCCCTCAAGGCACTTTGAAAATTTTTGACATATACACATAACTGAAAAGTTCACCGATTTTATCAAAAAATGATTCTTTATAACGTAGTGAATAAAGAAGTATTGGGTCATTTTCCAATTCAAAGTAAAAAACAACCCCCTAGGGGACTTTAAAAATTTTTAACATATAGTTTTATATAAATATTTACTCTCATTGATTTCCTGATTTCCGCCGTCCACCGATTTTATCAAAAAATGATTCTTTATAATGTACTGAATAAAAAAGTATCACGCATTTTCCAATTCAAAGGGGGGGCCACCCCCTCAAGGCACTTTGAAAATTTTTGACATATACACATAACTGAAAAGTTCACCGATTTTATCAAAAAATGATTCTTTATAACGTAGTGAATAAAGAAGTATTGGGTCATTTTCCAATTCAAAGTAAAAAACAACCCCCTAGGGGACTTTAAAAATTTTTAACATATAGTTTTATATAAATATTTACTCTCATTGATTTCCTGATTTCCGCCGTCCACCGATTTTATCAAAAAATGATTCTTTATAATGTACTGAATAAAAAAGTATCACGCATTTTCCAATTCAAAGGGGGGGCCACCCCCTCAGGGCACTTTGAAAATTTTTGACATATACACATAACTGAAAAGTTCACCGATTTTATCAAAAAATGATTCTTTATAACGTAGTGAATAAAGAAGTATTGGGTCATTTTCCAATTCAAAGTAAAAAACAACCCCCTAGGGGACTTTAAAAATTTTTAACATATAGTTTTATATAAATATTTACTCTCATTGATTTCCTGATTTCCGCCGTCCACCGATTTTATCAAAAAATGATTCTTTATAATGTACTGAATAAAAAAGTATCACGCATTTTCCAATTCAAAGGGGGGGCCACCCCCTCAAGGCACTTTGAAAATTTTTGACATATAGTTTTATATAAATATTTACTCTCATTGATTTCCTGATTTCCGCCGTCCACCGATTTTTTCAGGAAATGATTCTTTATAATGTACTGAATAAAAAAGTATCAGGTCATTTTCGAATTCAAAGGGGGGGCCACCCCCTCAGGACACTTTGAAAATTTTTTCATATACATAACTGAAAATTGGTCATCAAAAAATTGGTTTATCAAAAAATGATTCTTTATAATGTAGTGAATAAAGAAGTATTGGGTCATTTTCCAATTCAAAGTAAAAAACAACCCCCTAGGGGACTTTAAAAATTTTTAACATATAGTTTTATATCAATATTTACTCTCATTGATTTCCTGATTTCCGCCGTCCACCGATTTTTTCAGGAAATGATTCTTTATAATGTACTGAATAAAAAAGTATCAGGTCATTTTCGAATTCAAAGGGGGGGCCACCCCCTCAGGACACTTTGAAAATTTTTTCATATACATAACTGAAAATTGGTCATCAAAAAATTGGTTTATCAAAAAATGATTCTTTATAATGTAGTGAATAAAGAAGTATTGGGTCATTTTCCAATTCAAAGTAAAAAACAACCCCCTAGGGGACTTTAAAAATTTTTAACATATAGTTTTATATCAATATTTACTCTCATTGATTTCCTGATTTCCGCCGTCCACCGATTTTTTCAAAAAATGATTCTTTATAATGTACTGAATAAAAAAGTATTAGGTCATTTTCGAATTCAAAGGGGGGGCCACCCTCTCAGGGCACTTTGAAAATTTTTAACATATAGTTTTATATAAATATTTACTCTCAATGATTTCCTGATTTCCGCCGTCCACCGATTTTTTCAGGAAATGATTCTTTATAATGTACTGAATAAAAAAGTATTAGGTCATTTTCGAATTCAAAGGGGGGGCCACCCCCTCAGGGCACTTTGAAAATTTTTAACATATAGTTTTATATAAATATTTACTCTCATTGATTTCCTGATTTCCGCCGTCCACTGATTTTTTCAGGAAATGATTCTTTATAATGTACTGAATAAAAAAGTATCAGGTCATTTTCGAATTCAAAGGGGGGGCCACCCCCTCAGGACACTTTGAAAATTTTTTCATATACATAACTGAAAATTGGTCATCAAAAAATTGGTTTATCAAAAAATGATTCTTTATAATGTAGTGAATAAAGAAGTATTGGGTCATTTTCCAATTCAAAGTAAAAAACAACCCCCTAGGGGACTTTAAAAATTTTTAACATATAGTTTTATATCAATATTTACTCTCATTGATTTCCTGATTTCCGCCGTCCACCGATTTTATCAAAAAATGATTCTTTATAATGTACTGAATAAAAAAGTATCAGGTCATTTTCCAATTCAAAGGGGGGGCCACCCCCTCAGGGCACTTTGAAAATTTTTGACATATACACATAACTGAAAAGTGGTCTTCGCCGTCCACCGATTTTATTAAAAAATGATTCTTTATAACGTAGTGAATAAAGAAGTATTGGGTCATTTTCCAATTCAAAGTAAAAAACAACCCCCTAGGGGACTTTAAAAAATTTTAACATATTTAATTTCTTGTCACATTTACAACACTTTCACTTGTGGCATTTTAATCACTACATCTTAAATTTCACCCACACACATCACTTCAAAATTTAATTCATTAATATGATGAGATTTTCATTGTTATTATGATGTATTTTTGTACAGTTGCGTTTAGTAATTTAGACTAGGGCTGAACAATACACATTTTTCAGATATACTTTTGATCGTTAATTAATAGTTTTTTTTTTTATGATGAATGTGTGTCTATAAGAAAATAGCACTTGATTATTTAAACATTGCGATAGTTTATGAAGCACCTACGTGAAGTTCTGAAAAAAAAACCATTTCCGCACCACCCATTGGGTAGGGTTATGGCGCGTTTTTATAAAATATTAAATTTAAAATTGCATTATTTTTTATCTGTGAGTATAGCAATTTTCTTTTTATATATCAAGTTTGCATGCCAATGATTTTATAAACTGTATTTTTTTTTAACGTGGTATCCTCGTTAAGGTTTATCCGCAAAATTATAATATTTTTATAAAATATGATATTTCAAATTGCATTATTTTTTATCTGTAAGTATAGCAATTTTCTTTTTATATATCTAGTTTTCTGCCAATGATATAATAAACTGTGTTTTTTTTAACTTGGTATCCTCGCTAAGGTTAATCCACGAAATTTAAAATATTTTTATAAAATATTAAATTTAAAATTGCATTATTTATATCTGTGAGTATAGCAATTTTCTTTTTATATGTATATCAAGTTTGCATGCCAGACTTTAAATAATTATATTGTCGAATGAGTGATAAGGAGCATATATTGTGTTTGTCAGTGATACTGTTAACTTTCTAGTTATGATTCAATATGTTGCAATTATTTTTTATGTATGTTGCAATTTTCATTTATTTAAGTTGGGCGATCAAAACTGGAGGAATGCATTTAATAAGTAAATTTATTATTTTTTATTCAAGATGACTGGTTGATAAGGTAAGTAATATTTTTATTTTAAATAGTTAAATTTAATTTTGCTTAGAACCCTTTAGAGGAGTGTGAAACTATATTTTGCAAAAAAAATTGTGCTTCAAATTTTCGAATTTTTTCAGTTTCCAGCTATTACGCAGGTGACATAACTTTTTTTGCTAGTATAACGTTGTTTTACATTTCCCTAAGAAGTTAATTCATTTATTCACAAGAACAAAAAAAGCAAAAATTTTTTCGAAAAATTTTATTTCGTTTTTATTCAAAAATTTTTCTTACAGCTCACTAGCTGAAGCTGGTTACAAATTCTCCATAATATTTTATTAGTTGGAAAAAATTGACAACAAAATTTTGATCCTTCACGATAAAATAATGATGTTAATGTGATGTTAATGTGACGATAAAATAGTGATGTTAATAAAATAATGTGATAAAAATTCAATTTTAAATTTAATATTTTATATTTTATAAAAATATTTTAAATTTTGTGGATTAACCTTAGCGAGGATACCACGTTAAAAAAAAAACACAGTTTATTAAATCATGTGCATGCAAACTTGATATATAAAAAGAAAATTGCTATACTCACAGATAAGAAAAATGCAATTTTAAATTTAATATTTCATAAAAATATTTTAAATTTTGTGGATTAACCTTAGCGAGGATACCACGTTAAAAAAAACACAGTTTATTAAATCATTGGCATGAAAATATTTTAAATTGGCATGAAAATATTTTAAATTGGCATGCAAATATTTTAAATTGGAATGCAAATATTTATTGGCATGCAAATAAATTTAATATTTGATAAAAATATTATAAATTTTGTGGATTAACCTTAGCGAGGATACCACGTTAAAAAAAACACAGTTTATTAAATCATCGGCATGAAAATATTTTAAATTGGCATGAAAATATTTTAAATTGGCATGCAAATATTTTAAATTGGAATGCAAATATTTATTGGCATGCAAATAAATTTAATATTTGATAAAAATATTATAAATTTCGTGGATTAACCTTAGCGAGGATACCACGTTAAAAAAAACACAGTTTATTAAATCAGCATGCAAACTTGATATATAAAAAGAAAATTGCTATAATCACAGATAAGAAAAAATGCAATTTTAAATTTAATATTTTATAAAAATATTATAAATTTTGTGGATTAGGCCTATCGGGGATACCACGTTAAAAAAAACGCGCCATAACCCTACCCAATGGGTGGTGTGGAAATGGGTTTTTTTTTCAGAGCTTCACGTAGGTGCTTCATAAACTATCGCAATGTTTAAATAATCAAGTGCTATTTTTTTATAGACACACATTCATCATAAAAAAAAAAACTATTAATTAACGCTTAAAAGTATATCTGAAAAATGTGTATTGTTCAGCCCTAGTCTAAATTACTAAACGCAACTGTACAAAAATACATCATAATAACAATGAAAATCTCATCATATTAATGAATTAAATTTTGAAGTGATGTGTGTGGGTGAAATTTAAGGTGTAGTGATTAAAATGCCACAAGTGAAAGTGTTGTAAATGTGACATGAAATTCAAGGATTAATGGAAAATATTTTAGCAGCATTAAGGTAAACATTAAATTTTTATTAATATCATAATGTTTTTGTAGATTAGTTATGGAAATCATAAGAAATTTTTTTATATGAAAATTAGGGAGCTTGTAAAAAAAATTACCCAAATATTTTTTCAGTTGTAACTTCAAAAGGAAATGTTGTTAAAAAAAAATTTCGATTACATTTTTTTCACTTAAAAATGATTTTTCTAAGTGGGCTCTGAAGAAGTCATCTGTTTCTGTATATTGTGAAATGGGAAAAATTGTGAAAATTTTGATTTCAAATACAATGCATAATTGAAAAATATTTGTTAAGTCCTGTGAGGGGGTGTTGTTTCGGTAACTGTATCGTAAAATGTTTCCATAATTATTAAAAACAAAGTGAAAAGATAACTGTCTAGCGGTAAATGGCTTAGAAATTATTTTATATAAAATCAGCGGGCTTTCCGGAAAAAATCTGTCAATTTAATACAATGCAAAACTGAAAAATTTAAGTCAAGGCCTGTGATCAGGTGATGTTTCGGTAAATGTATCGTAAAATTATTCAGTACATTATAAGAAATCATTTTTTGAAAAAATCGGTGGACGGCGGAAATCAGGAAATCAATGAGAGTAAATATTGATATAAAACTATATGGTAAAAATTTTTAAAGTCCCCTAGGGGGTTGTTTTTTACTTTGAATTGGAAAATGACCCAATACTTCTTTATTCACTACGTTATAAAGAATCATTTTTTGATAAAATCGGTGGACGGCGAAGACCACTTTTCAGTTATGTGTATATGTCAAAAATTTTTAAAGTGCCCTGAGGGGGTGGCCCCCCCTTTGAATTGGAAAATGCATGATACTTTTTTATTCAGTACATTATAAAGAATCATTTTTTGATAAAATCAGTGGACGGCGGCAATCAGGAAATCAATGAGAGTAAATATTGATATAAAACTATATGGTAAAAATTTTTAAAGTCCCCTAGGGGTTGTTTTTTACTTTGAATTGGAAAATGACCCAATACTTCTTTATTCACTACGTTATAAAGAATCATTTTTTGATAAAATCGGTGAACTTTTCAGTTATGTGTATATGTCAAAAATTTTCAAAGTGCCTTGAGGGGGTGGCCCCCCCTTTGAATTGGAAAATGCGTGATACTTTTTTATTCAGTACATTATAAAGAATCATTTTTTGATAAAATCGGTGGACGGCGGAAATCAGGAAATCAATGAGAGTAAATATTTATATAAAACTATATGTTAAAAATTTTTAAAGTCCCCTAGGGGGTTGTTTTTTACTTTGAATTGGAAAATGACCCAATACTTCTTTATTCACTACGTTATAAAGAATCATTTTTTGATAAAATCGGTGAACTTTTCAGTTATGTGTATATGTCAAAAATTTTCAAAGTGCCTTGAGGGGGTGGCCCCCCCTTTGAATTGGAAAATGCGTGATACTTTTTTATTCAGTACATTATAAAGAATCATTTTTTGATAAAATCGGTGGACGGCGGAAATCAGGAAATCAATGAGAGTAAATATTTATATAAAACTATATGTTAAAAATTTTTAAAGTCCCCTAGGGGGTTGTTTTTTACTTTGAATTGGAAAATGACCCAATACTTCTTTATTCACTACGTTATAAAGAATCATTTTTTGATAAAATCGGTGAACTTTTCAGTTATGTGTATATGTCAAAAATTTTCAAAGTGCCCTGAGGGGGTGGCCCCCCCTTTGAATTGGAAAATGCGTGATACTTTTTTATTCAGTACATTATAAAGAATCATTTTTTGATAAAATCGGTGGACGGCGGAAATCAGGAAATCAATGAGAGTAAATATTTATATAAAACTATATGTTAAAAATTTTTAAAGTCCCCTAGGGGGTTGTTTTTTACTTTGAATTGGAAAATGACCCAATACTTCTTTATTCACTACGTTATAAAGAATCATTTTTTGATAAAATCGGTGAACTTTTCAGTTATGTGTATATGTCAAAAATTTTCAAAGTGCCTTGAGGGGGTGGCCCCCCCTTTGAATTGGAAAATGCGTGATACTTTTTTATTCAGTACATTATAAAGAATCATTTTTTGATAAAATCGGTGGACGGCGGAAATCAGGAAATCAATGAGAGTAAATATTTATATAAAACTATATGTTAAAAATTTTTAAAGTCCCCTAGGGGGTTGTTTTTTACTTTGAATTGGAAAATGACCCAATACTTCTTTATTCACTACGTTATAAAGAATCATTTTTTGATAAAATCGGTGAACTTTTCAGTTATGTGTATATGTCAAAAATTTTCAAAGTGCCCTGAGGGGGTGGCCCCCCCTTTGAATTGGAAAATGCGTGATACTTTTTTATTCAGTACATTATAAAGAATCATTTTTTGATAAAATCGGTGGACGGCGGAAATCAGGAAATCAATGAGAGTAAATATTTATATAAAACTATATGTTAAAAATTTTTAAAGTCCCCTAGGGGGTTGTTTTTTACTTTGAATTGGAAAATGACCCAATACTTCTTTATTCACTACGTTATAAAGAATCATTTTTTGATAAAATCGGTGAACTTTTCAGTTATGTGTATATGTCAAAAATTTTCAAAGTGCCTTGAGGGGGTGGCCCCCCCTTTGAATTGGAAAATGCGTGATACTTTTTTATTCAGTACATTATAAAGAATCATTTTTTGATAAAATCGGTGGACGGCGGAAATCAGGAAATCAATGAGAGTAAATATTTATATAAAACTATATGTTAAAAATTTTTAAAGTCCCCTAGGGGGTTGTTTTTTACTTTGAATTGGAAAATGACCCAATACTTCTTTATTCACTACGTTATAAAGAATCATTTTTTGATAAAATCGGTGAACTTTTCAGTTATGTGTATATGTCAAAAATTTTCAAAGTGCCTTGAGGGGGTGGCCCCCCCTTTGAATTGGAAAATGCGTGATACTTTTTTATTCAGTACATTATAAAGAATCATTTTTTGATAAAATCGGTGGACGGCGGAAATCAGGAAATCAATGAGAGTAAATATTTATATAAAACTATATGTTAAAAATTTTTAAAGTCCCCTAGGGGGTTGTTTTTTACTTTGAATTGGAAAATGACCCAATACTTCTTTATTCACTACGTTATAAAGAATCATTTTTTGATAAAATCGGTGAACTTTTCAGTTATGTGTATATGTCAAAAATTTTCAAAGTGCCCTGAGGGGGTGGCCCCCCCTTTGAATTGGAAAATGCGTGATACTTTTTTATTCAGTACATTATAAAGAATCATTTTTTGATAAAATCGGTGGACGGCGGAAATCAGGAAATCAATGAGAGTAAATATTTATATAAAACTATATGTTAAAAATTTTTAAAGTCCCCTAGGGGGTTGTTTTTTACTTTGAATTGGAAAATGACCCAATACTTCTTTATTCACTACGTTATAAAGAATCATTTTTTGATAAAATCGGTGAACTTTTCAGTTATGTGTATATGTCAAAAATTTTCAAAGTGCCTTGAGGGGGTGGCCCCCCCTTTGAATTGGAAAATGCGTGATACTTTTTTATTCAGTACATTATAAAGAATCATTTTTTGATAAAATCGGTGGACGGCGGAAATCAGGAAATCAATGAGAGTAAATATTTATATAAAACTATATGTTAAAAATTTTTAAAGTCCCCTAGGGGGTTGTTTTTTACTTTGAATTGGAAAATGACCCAATACTTCTTTATTCACTACGTTATAAAGAATCATTTTTTGATAAAATCGGTGAACTTTTCAGTTATGTGTATATGTCAAAAATTTTCAAAGTGCCTTGAGGGGGTGGCCCCCCCTTTGAATTGGAAAATGCGTGATACTTTTTTATTCAGTACATTATAAAGAATCATTTTTTGATAAAATCGGTGGACGGCGGAAATCAGGAAATCAATGAGAGTAAATATTTATATAAAACTATATGTTAAAAATTTTTAAAGTCCCCTAGGGGGTTGTTTTTTACTTTGAATTGGAAAATGACCCAATACTTCTTTATTCACTACGTTATAAAGAATCATTTTTTGATAAAATCGGTGAACTTTTCAGTTATGTGTATATGTCAAAAATTTTCAAAGTGCCCTGAGGGGGTGGCCCCCCCTTTGAATTGGAAAATGCGTGATACTTTTTTATTCAGTACATTATAAAGAATCATTTTTTGATAAAATCGGTGGACGGCGGAAATCAGGAAATCAATGAGAGTAAATATTTATATAAAACTATATGTTAAAAATTTTTAAAGTCCCCTAGGGGGTTGTTTTTTACTTTGAATTGGAAAATGACCCAATACTTCTTTATTCACTACGTTATAAAGAATCATTTTTTGATAAAATCGGTGAACTTTTCAGTTATGTGTATATGTCAAAAATTTTCAAAGTGCCCTGAGGGGGTGGCCCCCCCTTTGAATTGGAAAATGCGTGATACTTTTTTATTCAGTACATTATAAAGAATCATTTTTTGATAAAATCGGTGGACGGCGGAAATCAGGAAATCAATGAGAGTAAATATTTATATAAAACTATATGTTAAAAATTTTTAAAGTCCCCTAGGGGGTTGTTTTTTACTTTGAATTGGAAAATGACCCAATACTTCTTTATTCACTACGTTATAAAGAATCATTTTTTGATAAAATCGGTGAACTTTTCAGTTATGTGTATATGTCAAAAATTTTCAAAGTGCCTTGAGGGGGTGGCCCCCCCTTTGAATTGGAAAATGCGTGATACTTTTTTATTCAGTACATTATAAAGAATCATTTTTTGATAAAATCGGTGGACGGCGGAAATCAGGAAATCAATGAGAGTAAATATTTATATAAAACTATATGTTAAAAATTTTTAAAGTCCCCTAGGGGGTTGTTTTTTACTTTGAATTGGAAAATGACCCAATACTTCTTTATTCACTACGTTATAAAGAATCATTTTTTGATAAAATCGGTGAACTTTTCAGTTATGTGTATATGTCAAAAATTTTCAAAGTGCCTTGAGGGGGTGGCCCCCCCTTTGAATTGGAAAATGCGTGATACTTTTTTATTCAGTACATTATAAAGAATCATTTTTTGATAAAATCGGTGGACGGCGGAAATCAGGAAATCAATGAGAGTAAATATTTATATAAAACTATATGTTAAAAATTTTTAAAGTCCCCTAGGGGGTTGTTTTTTACTTTGAATTGGAAAATGACCCAATACTTCTTTATTCACTACGTTATAAAGAATCATTTTTTGATAAAATCGGTGAACTTTTCAGTTATGTGTATATGTCAAAAATTTTCAAAGTGCCCTGAGGGGGTGGCCCCCCCTTTGAATTGGAAAATGCGTGATACTTTTTTATTCAGTACATTATAAAGAATCATTTTTTGATAAAATCGGTGGACGGCGGAAATCAGGAAATCAATGAGAGTAAATATTTATATAAAACTATATGTTAAAAATTTTTAAAGTCCCCTAGGGGGTTGTTTTTTACTTTGAATTGGAAAATGACCCAATACTTCTTTATTCACTACGTTATAAAGAATCATTTTTTGATAAAATCGGTGAACTTTTCAGTTATGTGTATATGTCAAAAATTTTCAAAGTGCCTTGAGGGGGTGGCCCCCCCTTTGAATTGGAAAATGCGTGATACTTTTTTATTCAGTACATTATAAAGAATCATTTTTTGATAAAATCGGTGGACGGCGGAAATCAGGAAATCAATGAGAGTAAATATTTATATAAAACTATATGTTAAAAATTTTTAAAGTCCCCTAGGGGGTTGTTTTTTACTTTGAATTGGAAAATGACCCAATACTTCTTTATTCACTACGTTATAAAGAATCATTTTTTGATAAAATCGGTGAACTTTTCAGTTATGTGTATATGTCAAAAATTTTCAAAGTGCCCTGAGGGGGTGGCCCCCCCTTTGAATTGGAAAATGCGTGATACTTTTTTATTCAGTACATTATAAAGAATCATTTTTTGATAAAATCGGTGGACGGCGGAAATCAGGAAATCAATGAGAGTAAATATTTATATAAAACTATATGTTAAAAATTTTCAAAGTGCCCTGAGGGGGTGCCCCCCCCTTTGAATTGGAAAATGACCTGATACTTTTTTATTCAGTACATTATAAAGAATCATTTTTTAGCCAAAAAAGTGGACGGCGGCTTACATTTTTTTTTTATAATTTTCAGTTAATAACTAGTTGAAACTTCAGTTACATGATATATTTAAGACTTATTTTCTCTCCCACTTTTTTTAAAAGATTTATTAAATAAAACTTGACAAAGAAAATTAAAAAAAAAAATATATGGTTAAAATAAAATACATTACCTCTTTTTCCAAAACTACCAAAACGTTCTCGATGAATATCTGGTATTTTTGTACCAGTAACTGATATTTTATCTTTAGATGTGTGTTGACCCATTTTTTTAAAAATTTAATATTTTTAATAAATTCATGACACTTTTCTCACCAAATTTCATACAATTGAAACAATTTGTTAAAAAAAATAATACCCCAAATAATAAATATGAATTTTTTTAAATAGTTATTTTTAATATCACAGTACAAGTTTAAACAGTTCTTTTTTTGATTTGTTTGTTTATATTTTTGGAATTGTAAAATTTTTATTTACAATAAATGTTATTTTATCAAAATTTATCACAATTAAATATGTATGTATTTAGTTTTAGAGTCATCTTGAGAACAACTGTAGTTTATTTAATTTGATTTTATTCTGTAACAAAATACCAAAAATTTTGATGTTGTGTGTTTAATGAGTTCTGCTGTTAATTCTTTGTGAATCTGACACATTAATTAATATCACGGAATTCTTTCATAATAAATTTTTAGTTAATTTAATGAAACCATGGTAACATTTAATACCTCATATTATTATAGCAAACGAAATATATATTCGTTGTGTGTGTAGTCATGGTAGGGACAGTAAAATCGATGCCAGCGCTTCCAGTGAAAAATTTTGGCGTTAAAGAGGGCTGTTATTACTAATTTGCAGTTCTTTACATGTTAATGTTATAGAAAATGTCAAATTAAAATTATTGAAAAACATTAATTAATTAAACTTAATGCATTAAAAATTGTGAAAATAAGAAATCAAATTGAACAAATATTATTTTTCAAATGTAAATTATCATAATTATTTATTTAAATTTGTGAGACAATAATATTAAATTTTCAATGTAAGTCTTAAATGCAATCCATACAATTATATAATTAAAGTAGTGTATCGTTACCATGGAAACGCCTTCAATAAAACTCACGCACGGTGCGAAAAGAGAAGGACAAGCTGACTGCAGCTAAATGTGTAAATTTGAGCCAACCAAAATTTTTCTTAATAGTACAAGAGACAGTATAAGGTCGACCTTCACCGATCTGATAACCAGATGAGTTATATCACTATGACAGTATCGATGTGAACGCCATACTGTATACTGTATTGAGGGAATAATAACATTAGGAATAGTTATGGTAGACTAGTCAATGCAATATAGGCGTCAAGCACATACTGGTTGGTGATACCCATAATACTTCTGGTGGATAGCCCTATTCAATACTGTAATATTACTTATGCCAACATAAATACTATAGTATCAGCCTCTTTATCATACCAGCATTGTAGAAAACGCCATACATTTCTTACCTTGCTGGAAGTAGAAATTTTAAGAACTTTTTTTTCAGTAAATTTAATGTTACTCGTAAAATTTACTTTAACTGAATTTTTTTAGTTCCTACATCTTATAATAAAAGTATACATCAAAAACCACTGATAGAACGGTAAACAAAACAGAAACCCTACCTTCACAACTTTAGAAATAGCCAGACCACAATAAAATGGTCGGTAGATGTTAGTCTATAAAGTAAATACATAAATAGCAACAATAATATTCTAACAATTAGATACTTCCGGAAGAATAAAGATATAATTAAACATTAAATAATTAACATTGATAATGAAAAAAAGCAAAACAAATTATGGTGTTCAAACAATGTTACATTGCTTATAAATTTACCACAATCAACATACAACAAACATAGAATAAACATTGTGTCATCAATTTAGTTTTAGGTTCATCTCTTCTCTGTCATAATATCGTTGTGGTGAAATTTATTTTATTTGTTATACGGTAGATTTAAGTACACCGACCTCACTTTATACTTATAATAGTAATAGTACTACTAATACAATACATTTATTATGCAACTAGAGATTGGATTGTATAGAATAACCTATTTAGCCTAGATTGTGAGTCCATAATGAAACGAAATTATTTCCATTTTTTAATTTTTGGAGTTAATTGAAGTTTGCTCCTTATTAAGAATCGATTTTCATATAAAGCGCATGGTATGAATAAAATTTGAGGAGTACCAATCTAGTGATCGAATAACATCATTACGTTTTTGGTGCACAACTTATCGTGCGCACCTTTCACTTTTTATTAATGCGTGTGTATAACTTGTATAATTGTGTGCTGTCGACAAAGCATCTATTATTTGAAACTGACAATAAGCTGAAAGACACAGCATACAGTGTAGCTACTGTGTTACACACAGAAAAGAAAATTACATAGCTACTCAATCAACGTACATTGAACGTTTTCGACATAGTACGCATAACAGACAAAGCATGTATTGTTTGAAACTATTAATAACCTGACGAAACTATTAATAAAAGACTCTTTTTACGGTACTTTTAACGGTTTTGATGAGTTTTGGAGTTCGCAGTCCTATCTAGTGTATACAGTTATCGAGCCAAAAAGGCTGAACCAAAAAGAATAACCAAATGGCAACTATGATGCGGAACTATGATACAGATATGGAGTTAGAGAAGTTCGTAGAAGTTTCTCGATTCCATTAAGCATGCTATTTTTAATTTTGAGAACTTCTCGACCAATATGGAAACTAATAATTGAAAATTTTAGAAGAAGCAAATCTTTAGAACTAATTTTTTTAGTAATTATACCCAATTGGACCCTATATCATTGTATAAGGTACATCGGATTGAAAAACTTGTTAGGAATTGTGTGTTCCAAATGCGTTAATTGCGTCCGAATATCAATCGCAATCAGTAGTTAATTCATCGATAAATTTTGATACTTGTTTTGTAAACTTGAAGACCAAGGAGTACTAAGAAATAGGTGAATGAACGTAAAGTTTATAAAACAGTCAAATAAATAATAATAATAATAAAATACAATATCAACTAAATTATATTTCAATATGTTGACTCTATAGACTGGGAGAAACTCATATAAATTTCTACTATTGGTTATACTGTGGCGACCTTTTTAGACTGTTCGCAGAGCGTAATCGAAGGACAAGTAAATTAATGTGTTACAGGTGTTATTTTATTTGTAATAGGCATTTTTTTAAGGTCAAACTTTTTATAACCGATGAATCATAAGAATGTACTTTTCTGAAGGTTGTAAATGAAACCGTCCGTAAGGTGAATATTTGGAATCGTTGGAAAAGTATGGAATTCCGAATGATGTTATTGGAGAAAACGATTGAAGAAAATTGATTAAATAACAAAATTAGCCTACAACTAATAAAATAATTAGTCTGTAGCGCATTCTTTAAATCGTTCTGTTTGATCAGCTCTGTGGCCATTATTTTCCTTCCAACAATTACGTAATTCGATCATCAAGGCTAGCTATACTGTAACAAATGATTTGGACTTTTAATATCATGATCTCCAAGTCTAATAGCTAGTGTTATAATGATCACTGATGTAAGAGTTTATAGTGAATTATTATAGAAATGAACTAATCAATAGAAACTATAAATCATCTGATACTTTAAAGTAAAGTTGGCACAGAAAACTCACGTACTTGGTACTTTATAAGATGAGTTATAAACGTGCAAACAATGTTTATTGTTTAGTTTAGAAAACTAAATAAACAGAGAAAACAGAGTTGTCGGTTTTCTAATCTAAAAATTCTTTCTTAGAGTGTACAATTACTGTAACTATAGAATTCAATTAAGGCTAATTTAAGAAAATTTATAGTATTAAATTTCAATTTAAATTTTATTATAATAAAAGTTTATCAAAAATCCACCCTTCTACGGTATTAGATTGTATTTTAATTTTAAATTTAAAAACAAAATTAATTTAAGTTTTGTCTCACGTTTTGTTTAACGTGCGTGTTCATGGCAAAATAATGATACTAACGAAAAAATGTTTCAAACAAAAGTTGCTTATTTTTTATAAGGTACATTTTTTTACATTCTAACTTTTATTTATCTATTTTGTATACAATTTTGTTAAAAGATATTTACGATTTTTTATCAAGGAACCGAAAAAAATAAATAATAAACATATAAAATTCATCGAAAATTAGTTTTTCTCAAGATTGCGGAATACCTTTAGGTACTTCAATGAAAATAGGTACAATCCTCAACCAATCGCGTGTTCATTCTATATTTCGATAAAAAAAAAACAACTGACATGGTTGCAATAAATTTTCTCAAGTGTTTTGTTGTATAAACAAACAATAATAGATGTTGTAGGTCATTGATCAAACACCCAGACAGGTTTTTTATTCAGTAATCTGATAGTGTTAAGTTTAATTGTTTACTTTATAAATGGAAATAAATTGAAGATTGCTTGCTTGTCTGTTTAGCCTTATGCTTGCACTGTCAGGAGGTAAGAAAAAATTAATTGCTCTGTGTAGTACTTACATACATAGAAACACTATCTATTTATATCCCATTATTATTTATATAAATATAATCGCCATTTTTTTGTAGTTATAATTACAAAAATACTTCGAATAAGTATAAATTAATGAAGATGCAGTTGAGAATATACAAGCTTTTTAGCAGGTCGATGTTTTTCTTTAGAAATTTTATAAACCAAACGTAATTTTTTAATAAAGCAAAAAATTATTTAGTAATTTGTATGTGAAACGTATTTTTAAACCATGTATATATGTAATATATATCAAGGTATACTAAGTTTAGTCCCAAGTTTGTAACGCTTAAAAATATTGGTGCTACCAACAAAATTTTGGTATAGGTGTTCATAAAATCACCTAATTAGTCCATTTCCGGTTATCTGTCTGTCCGTCTGTGAGCACGAGAACTCAAAAACGAAAAAATATATCAAGCTAGCCTAAACAACAGAATGTAATTGAGCTTTTAGTTTACGAAAAAAGAATGAACAAAGACTAAACTAACTCTAAAGTGTATAATTTTTTTCTCTGTACAACATAACAAGTCGAAATGAACAGTTTCCAAAACTGTAATTATACAAGTAATATAAAATAAATAAATAATAAAATGAACAACATAAACACCAGGTGAGTATAATAGCAGTGCCATCTATTTCCGCTTGAATAGTCTGCGTGTACATGCAGTCGTGAATACTGAACAAACGGTATTTGAATTAATATAATATACCTGTTGTAAGAGTGTAGTACCTATTATTATTAAATTATATATGGTGGTTCACAAAAACAGATAAATCGGAAATAATTTATAAAAAGGTAAAAATACATTATAAATTACAAAAATTTGTCTAAAATAAAGTTCAAATAATACATTTTTTACTCGACTGCGTTACACAAAGGAGGAGTAAAGCGTTCTAAATCATTTAATACAATATGCTTTTTAAAGTTGACATAAGCTTGAAACTCGATAAATAAATTCCATCGAAGAAAACATTTAAACGAAAAATGTTAGTTTCAAAGGCACACATTTTATACCGGCATCGAATTCGATCTTAGTTTCAGGTTCAATTAAAACCTCACTCTGATTCATAACTGGCAAACATTAGACGAACACCTTAAACTAGAAAGTTGTTCTTTATAAATACGCAAACATTTTGGATTTCTTTTCGAAGAGTGTCTAGATTTTGAAGAAAAAATTATACGAAATAACAATTTTGGGTAAAACTTTTCTGCTCGCTTTTGGCTAAACTCTCAAGTTCACAGAAAAAGGGTTCGAACAAAAAATGTTACTTTTTTAATCAATTACAACTTTCTAATTTAAAGTGTTCATCTATCGATTACCAGATAAGGAGTAGAGTTTTCATTGAGCTTGAAAACCCAGGTCAAGTTTAAAGTCTGCGTATGTGCGCCTATACACCCAACATTTTTCAATGATATACACATTCAAATTTTTCGATGGAAAAATTTAACTATTTTTTGTGAACACCTTATATTCTTACTTTGATACCACTATTACTCTACTAAGTCACATACTATTTATGGGTATCTATTTTAAATATTTATCTAATAAACATTTGTTTTTTTATTGGTGGGAATATTTTCTATTAAAACAACAATTTTACTACATTTTAAATACATTCTATGTAAAAGATTATTTTTTGATCACCTACGAAATCTCGTCGTAGGTGAGTTGTTTTTATATGCCACCAACTGTGTGGTCTTTATTATTCGATGAATCTTATATGTAATTCTTAGAACAATAGATACACCTGTAATTAACAATTATTAAGTTATTCAAAGAGTATCGTCGAAAATTGAAGAAGCCGCTAATTCACAATGCTACCAAAAATTTTTCGTCGAGTCCCAAATCGCAAACCAATGTGGATGATAACTTTTTTTTATCTCTTTAGGTGAAGAATTCTCACTACACGGGCAGAAAAGTGGAGTTGGATTTTTAAACAAAGAGAAAGATATTTTAAACGGCATAGTTGATAGTATTGTTGAGATACAGACATATAAAACTCTGTTTTGCAAGAAAGAGACGAGTAACAATCTTTGACTGCTTATAGCTCCTTCGTTTTTTTTATCAATTTTAATTTTACCTTCAAATTTTGTTTTGGTATCATTACTGTATGAACAAATTTACACATTTCTCAGTTGGGTCTGTGATTCGTGACAGAATTCCAATGAGAATTTTGTAATACTTTTGAAAAAAAAAGTAAACTTCAGTCTTTTGTATTCGAAAATAATAAATCATAAAAGCTGCTAGCAATAGAAAATTTAAAACAAAGAGTTAAAAAAAATGTTTTTTTGAACATTTTAAACAACACAGTTTCAAAATAAAGAAATAAATAATATAAAATGTAAAAACATCTGTCTGGTTTAAGAACACTTGTTTTATACTTTTTTACATTTTACACACAGAAGACGAAGAGTAACATAGTGAAGTAGAATTATTATCCAGGGTAAAAGAAAATAGGTCACATATAACAAAAGTCAAAATACACGTTAATATTCATTAAAATACAAAATCGTTTAAGTGCGATTTCAATTATCATTAATATTTGTCTCACAGAGGTTCTAACTAAAATAATTTAATTTATACATATTTAGTTCCAAGACTTCTTTATTACTTCTACATTTTCTACAATCATTTAATTTTTATTTACCCCCGACACCCAAAAAAAGGGCGTTAGAAGTTAGAAGACTGTGTGTCTGCCTGTGGCATCATAGCTTCCAAACAGATGAACCGACTTGGATTGTTTTTTGTGAAATGTAATTTAATGGAGAGTGTTGTTAGCTGTTTCAAGAAAATCGGATCAGTTTGGAGAAAACTACAAGAAAAAAATCGCATTTGTCGGGGTTTTGCAAAGTTCACTTGTTTGGTATGACAATTAGCGAATTTTCTAGCGAACTATTACTTTTGTACTGACCATCGATCCTAGCAAATAGATGTCAAAAATGACCATCGTTAAAATTTCAAAGAAAACTACTGTTTTTTTCTCTCCCCGAAAATACCTATGACTTCGTTCAAAGAACAGAGGAATTAGAAAAAAATCAATGCGAGACTTGCAATGAGGGAGTTGGGCAATGTTTAAAGTTTTGGAAAAATCTCATGAAGATATAATTTCATTTTTCGTCGTTTTGACATTGTTTCGAGTTTATTCCATTTTTGGGATAATATTCGATATAATGCGTTGCTAATAAACTAAATTCGTCGTTATTTTAATCAAATCTTTCTACCTAAGTTTTGATACGGAACACTGAAAAATAAAGTTTTCAAAATATTGAATCGCATTTAAAATATTACAAGAAACATTAGCATTACAGTCAACACAATTTGTCATGACATAAACATAAATATAATAATTTTCATACATTACTATGTTAAAGTTACTCTAATTAAAGTGACATCAGTGCATGCATATATTTAGGTGTTGTATACGTACATCTATTTATAAAGTTCAAACGACACCAGTTGGTGTTAATAAAACTTTTATTTATAATCGAATACGAATTACATCAATTCGGTGCATTGTGTGCGTAGTCATGATAGGGACAATAAAATCGATGCCAGCGCTTCCAGTGAAAATTTTGGCGTTAAAGGGGGCTGTTATTACTAATTTGCATTTCTTTACATGTTAATGTTATAGAAATGTCAAATTAAAATTATTGTAAAACACGAATTAATTAAACTTATTGCATTAAAAATTGTGAAAATAAGAAATCAAATTACACAAATATTATTTTTCAAATGTAAATTATCATAATTATTTATTTAAATTTGTGAGACAATAATATTAAATTTTAAATGTAAGTCTTAAATGCAATCCATACAATTATATATGCATCCATACAATTCTATAATTAAAGTAGTATATCGTTACCATGGAAACGAAACTCACGCACGGAACGAATAAAGCATATAATATCTCACTTATGCAAACAAAAATAAGCTTCTTTAGAAACTTTAGTTAGCCCTTCTTTAAGGAATCTACAAGGTAAGACTTTTTTGGCCGAAATCACTTTGTAAGTATATAACCACAGAAACGAAGCAATGAAGTTTGAAAAATTTCAACAGCAGATCGGATTTAAATGCGAGTTTCGGTATTCGATTCGTTAGAACGTCAGGAAAAGTCTGACTCAAGTGAGTCTCGTTATTAAGTTAAGTTCTTTTAAACTACAAAACCAGCTTTTAGCCATAATAGATTAAAATGATTCATCCTGTATATAATACTCCTTCCAGTCAGCCGAAAGGAAGGCTCGGCAAAATCGAAAGAGTGCAGCCAGAAATGATCAATAAATGCAATGCTAAAGACGTCATTCAATTTCTAAGTGCTCTGACATTGGATAAATTTTTCCATTTTCTATTAATTTATTTGGTTAATTATTTCGGAAATTAGACCTTTTAGAGCTTTTCGAGAGATTATTCAGGAAGTAAAGAGTTCTGGAGTAAATTCATAGAGCACCTTGTATATATGATTTAATCATTCCAGGACCCACTCTAATTTAAAATAGATCAATAAAAGAAGTAACTAGGTGTGGATACAATCAACCTAATTAACAATACGTGTGTTTAATTGTTTTGTAGCACCAAATAAAGATATATTTATAATATATTTTTAAAAATAAAGCGCCCACAAACTTTACAAATTGTTATTTCAAAATGTTAAACAAATCACAGGTGGTTTACTTAATATAATCCTTCATTTTAATTTTAATTTCCACAACAGTAAATAAAATATTACATTCAATGTGTAGGAAGCAAGTGTAGTGTTATAGTAAAATTCATTGAATCTCTGTTAAAATTATATCTGTAGGCGTTTAAAGCGCCAATAGAAATTTAAAAAAAACACACTTAATGGTATGAAAATCTCGAATGACTACACCCTAACTGACTGACAGAGTTGTTGCATTTCAGTTTTAACATTAAATGTGAAATTAAAATAAAAACAAGTGAAAAGAAACAATTGACTGAGTTAATTGTTGAAATACCATGCATAGTCAGTGTTGATTTCTTTATTATATAACACATACAAACATGTGACACATACATAACTGATAATCAAGTATAGTACATATTATAAAATTTTCGCCTAATTGGCGCCTTCACGGGTAAATAGTGATGTTTACGAAAAAATGTTTCAAGCAAAAGTTGTTTAATTTTCGATAAGGAATATTTTTTACATTTAAACTTTTGTTCTATCTCTAACGGTTTACAAGATGGGTCCTACGGACAATTGACCTATGATGCTCATTTACGAACTTGACCTCACTTTTTACGTCATGAGTACGCTGTAAAAATTTCATCTCGATATCTTTTTTCGTTTTTGAGTTATCGTGTCCACAGACGGACGGACGGACAACCGGAAATGGACTAATTAGATGTTTTTATGAACACCTATGACAAAATTTTTTTCCTAGCATCATTATTTTTAAGCGTTACAAACTTGGGACTAAACTTAATATACTATGTATATTTCATATATACATAGTAAAATAATAACCTTCGTCATAAATTTTGACCAAAAAGCGAATTATTTCTTTGCTTAATCCACTATATTAATATAGTGGACTAAGCAAAGAAAATTGAAAAAGTTATATTTCTTCAAATCCTAACACACTCCTGAGTTAAATATAATTTATTTTATCATAAATATTAATTTATTTATTCGTTAAACATATTATGAATAAAATTAGGTTATAGCGTTTATTAAATTAATTTTTCATTTGTATTGATGTTTTCTTTGCATTTTACTGCAGAATAATATTAAAATTATCACCAACCATTATCATTATTACTGTTACATTCTAAATTTAAATCGACTTACAAAATTGAATTAGATATATAGGTATTCATATTTGAATACTATAATATAAAAGTTTTGATTAATTTTTTATGTCTATTGTATCGCAATTTAAATAAGCAAATGAAGAACTTTATAAATAGATATACAAATATTGTCCACCCGAAGTAAAGCTTTCTAAAAATTTACATTATCAAGTTTCTAATAATCTAACAAAATGGAGAAGACTTTTCGATGTCACTTCATATATGTGTGGACTAAACTTAACTTTGGCTGGTGTTCTGGATGTAGCACGGATTTTAACCTTACTTCACCCGGATGACATGCCAAAATACTCCAGAATATAGTATGGACTCTTTTATACAAAGTTGAATAACCTTAATTTTAGTTATAATGCAATCAATTACCAAAAACTATAAAAATGAATGAAGAATGCTCAAGGTATAGTTAATTATAATTATCTGTGGTAAAACACTTTCTTATTAAAAAAAAATGTGCTTCATTATTTATTAGTTACTTATTTATACAAATAAAACTCAATTTCATTCATGTAATTTTTTCGAAGTCTACATGCCAGCGGTGAACTGATGTACATAAATTATGTAACATAACTTCAAACCATGACTAATTTGATTAATAATAATAGCAATAAAATTATTGAAACAAAAAAGAATTTTAAAGATTATATACATTCTTTAGTAAAAATTATATTTAATAATTCTAAAAATCGAAAATAATTCGTGTAAATTAATTACTATGAAATTTTGAATTTTTTTTTTTACTTTACCATACAATTTTTTATATTTAAAATTAATAATAGAAACCTGAAAAATTGTACTTCAGTTTCCAATACATCACGTATTCTTGGGATCATCTTTAAACCATGTTAGAGATAGTAAAATTCATATACATGATTTAAAAATTTTCCTAAGAAAACGAGATTTTTTTATCCTTTCCGAGGAACGTCCTTAATCCAATTTAACCTAACTTCATTTCTGGAAAACAATAAATTAATAGAAAAAGAAATGCGTTTTTATTCATTTTATAAAGAGGCACTCGATTTTCCATAAAAACATTTTAATTTTCTATAAGTGATTTTCTCTAAATCTTTAGGCATTAATATTTCCAAAACTAAGGTATATATATCGAAAAATTTTACTCATAGTTTTCGTCTTATTTTTCTCAAATTCTAACAATATCTACCATCAATTTCTCGTTTCTCCAAGCTATGAAGAGGATTCTCTATGAAGAATATGTTCCTTATGGAAAACATTGCCACTACCAAACTAATGCACATTATCATACATTTTCAATAAAGTAGGTTTCCTTTATATTTTTATGATTAGATGCATATTTTTCTTTCTTTTAATTACATAGTATTATGTAACTAATAAAATAATTGAGGGTTATATAAACATATAGTGTTAAAAACATGAACCGAACCGTTACGTATCAGAATAATAAAGATCATATACAATAATTAGCATTATAATTAATTAATTATTATAATTAATTTTTTACATAGTTATTCTATTTATTTAAAATGAATGAAAAATACAATTAAGCAGTATATTTTGTTCTTCCAAAATTTTGATCAAAGTTGGTTAATATATAATTGTTTTTTCAAAATAACTTTTACTATAGTGTATACAACTATTACAGGTCTGATTGATTCGTCTGTGGCATGGTAACTTCCAGAGAGATGAATCAATTTTGTTTTATTAAATTTGCCCAGCTAATACCAAGGATTCAAGAAATATTAACCAAAAGCCAAATCTTATGTTTAATATGCAAGGTCCTACTTGGTTCACATGTCACAGCAAGCTAATAGACCTCCTTATGGTAATCTTCTATTTTTCTTGGCAAAAAATTGAAGATTTGTGTTTCAGTGTCTAATCTAGCGATTCTGGTAGCCAATTAAATATTATTATTTATTAGACCCGTGTTATGCTTAAATTATAAAATTTATTATTTTTTAATGTTTTTTTCTAATAAATATTCATCACATTACTTATATTTCTCAAAACAATAACATAATAACTAATAATAATAATAATAATCATGTGTTTTTGCATAAATATTTATTTTTACACATTTGTTACAATAATAAACAAACAGAATCTGACACCACATTAATTATAATCATATTACATCATTATTTATTCAGTAGGTAGTATATATGTGAAAATTTTTATATTTTATCGTCACAATAGCTTCTTCGTACACGCGTATTATTTTCACATCTGCCCATAAAGTGTGCCAAGATAAAAATGATATATTTAATAGGTCCCCAAATTATATTTTGGCTACTCATTTTATCTACTTCAAGTATCTGAAATTACGTGTGCATAGTTTGTACTGCGGCTCTTGCCATGAAAGTCATTTGTTAATAGTACCATACTTAGTTCCAGCTTTTTGTTATTAAACTTTTCGATTGTAATATTTTGCCAGGTGGCAGAAAATGCAAATAAATTTAAATGACTAGGCAAGGCAAGTAGTTAAGCATCATCAATTACAGTAAGTATAGGCGTGAACGCAATTCTGAATGAACAACAGTTAGGGCACAGGAGCCAATGTCGGTATAGGTGTCTCGCCTATACTGACTGATGATATACACAATACTTCTGACGAATAGTACTATTTAACAATGTAATTTCATGGCATACCAGCAATATTTATTAAAATGACAAAAAAGGTTAAGAATAATAGAGGGACGAGCAGTGTGACAACAAACATAGCGTTTACACCTATACTGAATAGGGTCGTAGTTCAATAATGCGTTGAGGGCGATGTTCTACCAATAACCGTAAATATACATCAAAATGAGGTTGGTAGGTAGATCAATAAAAAATTTTTCGGGAAAAAGAGTCAAGCTTTTGCCTTTAAAAAAAATTAATCTGGCGTAAGTATTTAAGTACCTACTTAAAACACTAACGCACGAAAAGGTCATATCAAACTAACAAATAGTACGATCCCTTGGCTTAGACGAAAGATTTATGTTCATAAATATACATGCGAAACTTAATCACATTTCAAATTTAGAAGCTTTTGTAGTATTTGATTCAAAAAGTTTTTAAAGAACATATTTTTAAATGTAAATAAAATTTAATTCCTAAAAAAGAATATGGGGCAAATATTAGCATTTTTATTACCCAAACAAATATTTTAATTTGACATGAAAATATGTGTACGGGTAGGTGTTTTACAGCTATGTTGTCCAGTGTAAAAACTACACGCTGAGCTGCACTGTTCACAATCATAAAGTGAATGAAGTATCTATATAGATATATATTGAAAAAACGAACCGGTTTTCTGGTTAAAACGACTGGTTTTCTTTGTCATTGTGATTGTGTATAAAATACAAACAAGTAGAAATTCTATATGTGAGATGATATTTAGCAAAATGTGATGTTAATATTCTTACAGAATATCCCAACACCAAGTTTTGCTTCTTTTTTTTTAAACAAATTATTACTCTTTTAATTCTTGAAGACATTTTACACATTTGTGCAAATGCACAAAAAATTTTTTAATTAATATTTAACAAGTGAAAACAAACAATTGACTGACTTAATTGTTGAAATACCATGCATAGTCAGTGTTGAGTTCTTTATCACATAACACATACTACTCATACATAACTGATAATCAAGTATAGTACATATTATAAAATTTCCGCCTAATTGGCGCCTTCACGGGTAAACAGTGATGTTTACGAAAAAATGTTTCAAGCAAAAGTTGTTTATTTTTTTATTAGGAACATTTTTTACATTTAAACTTTTGTTCTATCTCTAACGGTTTACAAGATGGGTCCTATGGACCCAAGACCCAATTGACCTTTGATGCTCATTTACGAACTTGACCTCACTTTTTACGTCCTGAGTACGCTGTAAAAATTTCTGCTCGATATCTTTTTTCGTTTTTGAGTTATCGTGTCACACCGATCGATTCTATGAACACCTATAGCAAAATTTTGTGCGTGGCATCAATATTTTTAAGCGTTACAAACTTGGGACTAAACTTAGCATACCTTGCATATTACATATATGCATGGTATAAAAATATTGTGCCTAAAAGATTAACTACTTCGAGGTTTCCCGCAGGGAACAATCTTAGCCCATTGTAATAACAAACAAGTGAAATTTACAAAATTTAAAAACACTCGACTAATTTTTCGAGTACGGAATCCTAAACTCGCACTTGGAATATATTGAAGAACACACTCTTCATTAAATTACTATTTCTTAAATGAATTTTGAGCCGATTTTGAAGATCAACGCCAAATTTTTAATGTTTTTCGGGTACGGAATCCTAAGCTCGCACTTAAAACATAGTTAAGAACACTCTTCATTAAATTACCTTTTAAACGAAACAAAAAAAATCAAAATCGATTCATCAAACAAAATGTATGATTCCCGTGGGATAGATTTGTTTTAATTTTTCATAGAGCAAAGGATCGACATGATTTTATGCATAGGTAGTGGTAGTTTAGGGGTCATAAAATATTAAATAACACAGACTTTATCCCGGAAAGATACACAGTTCCTGTGGGATAGCAAACAGCAATAGTGTTTTTTAAAGAGTTTTGTAGAAATTCGTGAATTGGAAAATCCGGCAACCGATAAGACTAAAATAAACTTATGACTTCCAGGAAAATTAAGCACTCCGCAAGATATTATATAATAATTGTAGGGAAGAGAACACTCTGTAATACAACAATATTGATTGGTGTAATTGAACAGGCCTCCTTCCAATATGATGTGTTTGTTGTTGCTGTTCGCTATTCGTTAAAACAATTCATTCTTTTTGATATTCCGTAAGAGTTTTATAATACAAACGAGCGACCGACCGATCACCGACGGCAAACAGCGCAACACTTTACATTCCGGTCGATCGAACTCTTTTCTTAGTGAAGTTAACTGTACATTCAATTATTTATTAGTATTTTGTATTTTATTTTAAACCAAGATAAATGAATGTAACAAGTATTTATTTTCAGATGTATAAATATATCTATGCATTGAACATACAACAATAGATCCACATATCAAAATTTATTGAATAATTTTAGGATTCTGTAGAATTATGTTCCATAAAAACCATCTAAATATTGGCCAGGCGTAAGATATGTGTATACCGTTTCGTCTTAGTTTTTCCTCTGCCCTTCAAAGTCCTCCATAGAGACCTTACGAGAGGAATCATCAGAGAATCCCTTGTTATGAAGGTGGTAGTTCTATCGACAATGTCCTGTCTAGATTCCCACCACTCTTCCCAATTGTGCTCAAGTAAGTTTCCGACGAGCACAATCGAATTTCCTAGTAGTGATTATACACAGTTTCGCCTGACGCGTACTGTACACAAAGTCCCACAAATCAAGATGGGCTTGTCTTTGCCTTGAAACTTGGTAAAAGCTTCCTAATTTGGGCGTACTTAGTTAAATACTGGGAGGGCTTAGAACTTTTGTTTTTTGAGAATATCCTTAGATTAACTTTACCTATACAAAATAAGAAATGTATGGCGTTTACTACAATGCTGATATGATATAGAACAGATACTATAGTATCTGTGTGAGCGTAAATAATGTTATATTATTGAATAGGGCTATCCATCAGAAGTATTGTGATATCGCCAACCAGTATAGGCATGACGCCCTTACTGCATTGACTCCCCTGCCATAACTATTGCTAATGTTACTATTCAAACAGATACTGGCATAGTGATATCCACAAAAATTTCTTACCGTTTTTAAGCTTAAAAGCAGTAAAACTTCTCTACGAAAATCCACGTAATTTTTCTGATCTTTAAATATAATTAAACTTGGTTATGAATTAATAGTAGCAAATAAAAAAATACTAAAAGATGCAGACCTTTAGAACCTTCTATTGATGATTCAAATTAATATTGAACACCTATATAACCTGAAGAATAATATTCATCAACTATAAGTCATGATCGGTATCATTAGCCGCTATTTATTCAATATTTACTCTTATCAGATTTAAATTCATCAGCATGACTTGGCTATTATTTTTACAAAATGTGTTTATGAATTTAATACACGTACAAAGAAACATCTTATGAATAAACCTGCTTGAAGCATGCCCAACGATTCAACACACATTCAGTATAATTTATTAATTTAATTATAATTAATAATATCGAAGAAATTGTTGATTCTTTAGAAAAAAAAAAATGTGATTGATTTTATTCAAAAATATTCTTTGCTGTACTATTCGTTGTGTGCGTAGTCATGGTAGGGACAATAAAATCGATGCCAGCGCTTCCAGTGAAAAATTTTGGAGTTAAAGGGGGCTGTTATGACTAATTTGCAGTTCTTTACATGTTAATGTTATAGAAATGTCAAATTAAAATTATTGAAAAACACGAATTAATTAAACTGAATGCATTAAAAATTGTGAAAATAAGAAATCAAATTGCACAAATATTAGTTTTCAAATGTAAATTATCATAATTATTTATTTAAATTTGTGAGACAATAATATTTAATTTTCAATGTAAGTCTTAAATGCAATCCATACAATTATATATGCATCCATACAATTCTATAATTAAAGTAGTGTATCGTTACCATGGAAACGAAACTCACGCACGGAGCGAATTGAGATATATATATAATCGTTGTGATAATATCGATGAGTATAATTTTTCGAAGAGAAAATTGCAGTTTAAAATAGTTTATTTTTTATTTAAGTATATAAATACTTTTTTTAAAAAGATTAAATGAAGTGAAATGTTTTTGTAACATAAATTTTAAAAAAAAATTCGTAAAAAAATATAAAAGAAAGACAGGAACATCGCTTTCATTGATATTTTTCTTTCATTGATTATTTAAAACGGATTTCCTATTGATAAATAAATAAAATGTCTTCATAAATAATTAGATCAAAGAATTAATTTGAAATATATAAAAATATATTACATTTGATAAATAAATGCCAAATAATACACTAAACTATATAATACTTAATATAGGCCATAATAGCACAGACTTATATTTAATACTTATCATCATGGAAGCAATAGATTCCTGTTTATTCTAGAATAATTATGCAAGCTTTTTATTTAGTTTCGCCAATCCCGATATCTGGAATCAAATCATGCGGGCTAAATTAGACCCACTTCCCAAAATGCATTTTTGAAGTAAACAAGACCTGATTTGCTATCGCTTAAGGTCGATTTAAAGCGCCTCAAGCTTTTACAACTAGTCGTGTATTAGCGAAGCATAGAAAGAATTATTTTCTAAGACAGAAAAAATAAAATTTAAATTAAACGGATAATTTTTCAACACAGATGTGCCACTATGCTTCATACTAACAGTATGAATTTTAATATAGTAGGTACGTTTTTTTTCTGGAATCGATTTTCAACACATTTATAAAATTAAATGAAACATAACGTGTGTATATAAGTCAAATGTCAACAGACTTTTATTTTTATAAATTGTAAATCAGCTGAAATCAATGAACTGAAAAATTAGTTTCTTTTATAAATCTAAATAAAATAAATAACATATCTATTAAATTAAATTAAATCCTGTTTAATAATTTTATTAACTTAGGACAGATGGATTGTTATTCTTGTTTAAGATTTGAATAGGGAATATAAAAAGACAGTAATCAATTGCTCTGGTAAATATAACCAATGGGCTATTATTATTGCACACTTCGACCCGAGGGTCGCTCTGTTATCAAATAATATAATTTCCACAAGTTTGAAAAGTAAAAGCATTAATAGGAGGGCATTAAAGCATAAATTTGGTTCACCCACATATCGGATACTTAAAATAGATACTTTACGGAAATATTTAAAGTGTAATTGAAATATTTGAGTTTACTTTGCTCTTTTGAATTATTGTTTTGAATTACCTAATTATTTTACCAATTCACTTTTCGAAAAGAATTGAGCCATGTTTATTTGACCATTCATTTCCATAGTAATTATTTATATGTTAAAATTATACGTCATGCCTTTTCCAAACTGAATCGATTTTGAAGATCATTGTCAATTTTTTAGTTTTTCCGGGTACAAAACTCTAAGCTCGCACATGAAATATTGCTGAGAACACTTTTCGTTAAATTACCTTTCAAATGAAACCAAAAAAATTAAAATTGGTTCATCCGTTTAGTCGCTACGTTGCCACAGACAGACAAACACACAGACACACAAACGCATAGCGGTCAAACTTATAACACCCCTTTTTGTCAGTACTGCATGCATACCATAACTTTGAATAAATTCTGTGTAAATATGGATTTATGATTTAATTTCAAAAGAGAAAGTTTAATCAAACCGTCAATTAAAACTCCTTTTTTAATATGATAATTTCTTTCTTATGAAACAGCATATTATCAGCAAGTCACGATTTAAAAAAAAAAACATTTAAGGTTGTAGTCGTTGTCCCCAAATTTCCAAGACCTAGTCATGAATCATTTAAGATTATTTGCAATTAAATTCAATCAATTTTGTCATTAATCAAATATCAATAAATCAAATACTTATCCTTTGATATCATTATTAAAATTTAGTCGATTTTACAAAATTTTGAATAAATTCTCAATGTAAATATTATGAATAGATTTCTAACATAGCATTTAAATAAATTATAATAGTTATGATGTGTCAACATAATCAATAGTTGATTGACTCGTTCATTTAATATTTTATCAAAATTTACCTTTTATAGAACAACCAATATGCATAAAATGCAAACAAATACTTCAATAGTGAAGTAATTTTATTTTAAAAACTTTTATATAATACAATTAATAAACCGGAAAAGAGGTCGAAAGAGGAAAAGTGGGGAAACAGCAGAAAGGAGCATATAGCCCCAGCGGCCGCTTATATGTGGGCTATGTAGCCCAAATTTTTCTGAAATACTTATTTTGAAATTGTCAACTAGTAGGTATTTTTGGTCGTTATCGAAATCGTAAATCGTGTCATTTTTTACACGATCATGAATTTCATTTTTTGACACAAACACGGCAAAAAATCAAAAATGACGATTTTCGGAATGCATCATAGAATTCGTGTAATCGGATATCGATCTTAATCAGCGACCAAAAACCTCCCAGATAACAGTTTGGACGTAAATATTTAGTTTTTGTTTTCGTACCAAAAGTGGAATTTCGGGATATCTGCCACAGAGGAATCAATCAAATCATATGTGTCTAGGTTTCTATTTTAATTTAATATTTTATAATTACGTCAAGTATAACCTATTAACTTATTGACCAAAGTAAAAAGATTCTATTAACATTAATTTACACATTAAACATATAATGAAATAATAAATTAACATGACAGTTAACAACAAATATTAATTTGGATGCATTTGTGCCAGAAGAACCTCCTATTTCATTTAAAATGCAATTCAACTGACAAATGTTGATTACATGTTACGAGAAATTAAAAGAGTTTGTTTAAATAAATTAAGGTCTTTTATGTACAATTCATATTTCATACATACTAAAGTTAAAGTAAAGTCTTCAAAGATCAAACCATCAAAATATCATTAACTGTAACTGTAAATAACTAATGACTTAAATCTCGTTTCTACGTATATTTAACTCGCAAATAAAATCGCAATGCAATGAGAACTAAAAATGACGATTGTGTTTTGCTTATTTGGCTGATGTACTTGTATTTATTAATAAGGTAAAAACATCATTACATAACCGTACACCTGTAGTCAATATTTTGATAATAAAACCATGAATGATCAAAGTTATAAATTATTATTGATATTTTTACCTTGCACAATTCAAGTTCAAAATGTTCATAAAAATTTAATGTTGTTTTGTTTTGTTGTGATGAATTGGTTAAGCATGGAGTATTACACTGTCAGATAGTGAAAGAAAAAAAATCTGCTAATGACAAAGGACATATTACGGGAAAAATTGATCTTCCTAGGTTAAGTCGACTGTTATACTGGCTATTTTCAGTACAAGTTTAATAAAAATCAAAAGTATTGAAATTTAAGGATGTATGAGCATGAAAACAATGTTTGATTTAAAGGCTCAAAATTTGTTTGTAGGTAGTCTTTTACTCAAAGAATATGTGGTTAAAATTTCAGCTTAGGTATCCGTGCAAATTTTTAAGAAAAAAGTCATTAAAAATCGATATAAAATACATTGGCTCTTATGGAGGAATCTCAAAAAACGACATATTTTGGAAGTTTTTGATAATTTTCATTTGAAATGAATGAAAACAAATTTAAAAAAAACTTTTTAATAGAAAGTAAACATATTAGCAATGAATTAGAAAAGAAAAAAACTAAGTGTCACCGTCCATATAAGGGATGTAAGAGCAGGGTAGATTAAGGGTTGAAATTATTTTTATCTTATTTTCAACTTTGATGATGAATTTTGTTATAACTTCATGAATGTAGACGAAAAATGAGAATAAAATTTTTCGATATGTGTCTTGGTTTTCGAAATATCGAAAGCTAAATAATTAAACAAAATTTTCAATTTTCGATATTTTGAAAATTAAGCCAGATATCGAAAAATTTTATTCTTACTTTTCGTCTTATATCGTCAAGTAATAATATAAATTTATCATCAAAATTGAAAATATCTATTTTTAAATTTGTGCCCCCACTACCATGCTCATACATCCTTAATCAACATATACTAGTCAGGGTTAGCTGTAACCAGGTAAAGTATATTCTCTGTGTCTCAAAGTAGCAAAAGTTGGCTTTTTGCAAGGTAGACCGTACCAACTAATAAAAAACAAATGTACATGAGAAGCTTTAAAAAAACACTAAAAACAAATTACTATACCGATTGTAAGCTATCTCCTTAGACATATAGAATATATGCAGTAAGAAGAGTTTTTATGGACGTTCTTATGTATAAAACAAAGAGGGAATGTATACTATGTATGATTGGTGTTACATTGGTGTACACATATACAATCCCTCTTTGTTTTATACATAAGAACGTTCATAATAACTCTTCTTACTTCATATACAGTTAACACTACTTCTAGGAAAAATGTGTTTACTAATCAACTGTTACTGATGTTTTAAGTAAAAGTTTACTGTGCCTGGTAAGAGTAGACAATTATCTTTAATACTTAAGTATACAAAAATTTACAATTTTCAAACACTATGCCCATAACAACATCAGTAAAGAAGTACGGCTCTATTACAATGCTATTATGTGAATACAGCTAAGTGATAATATTACATATGAAGACCCTACCACTACCAAGGGCATTAATGAAGTTTATTATGCAAGTGAGTTTTTTATTAACTTAATAGAATAATTTGAATTAAATAATTTTTATTTATATACTAATAAACCAATGATGACTGAATTACTTTTGTTGTTCAAGTTGGGTTGTATAGTTTAAATACGGCAGTCATTCATAGTGTTTATAATAAATTTGTTGTGGGTTGATTTTAATCAACATTGAATTGATCTTGCTTCCGAACGTTTATTAAAATATTTAATTTATTGTACAAAATTATATAATTTTATGTCAGTTATTCGTACCGTGCGTGAGTTTTATAGAAGGCGTTTCCATGGTAACGATACACTACTTTAATTATAGAATTTTATGGATGCATATATAAGTGTATGGATTGTATTTAAGACTTACATTGAAAATTTAATATTATTTTCTCACAAATTTAAATAAATAATTATGATAGTTTTACATTTGAAAAATAATATTTGTGTAATTTGATTTCTTATTTTCATAATTTTTAATGCATTAAGTTTAATTAGTTCGTGTTTTTCAATAATTTTAATTTGACATTTTCTATAACATTAACATGCAAAGAACTGCAAATTAGTCATAACAGCCTCCTTTATCGGCAAAATTTTTCACTGAAAGCGCTGTCATCGATTTTATTGTCCCTACCATGACTACGCACACAACGAATAGTATATTTTTTTAGACATTTTATAACATCACTAGTAGATACCCGCCCACTTGTCTGAGCCATTTCAACTTTAAAAATAAAGACTACCGTGTGTGTTATAGCCCTCACTGACATTTTAGAAACCTTTAATGTAAGAATATTATCCTGCCACCACTTTTACAAATTATTATTACATAACCTAATATAATTTGATACACTTTGTACAAAATACTACACTCAACCCATGCATTATAATAAAATGTAGGCTTTAATTATAAAACGATTTAGATTTTTGTCTTATATATGGGTGACATGTTGTCGTATGGCGTTGTGCATTCCTGACCTTGATAAATCGCGTCTTTATCGACGTCGCCTGCATTTAATTAACTTGAAGTCAAGGTAATTTAAATGTGATACAAACTAGCGTGTACCATTGTAGCAAAAGATAAAGTTTATACAATTAAAGTAATGGTGCCTCTGCCTATATGTAACTTGTATTATTAAAACGCAACGGTACAGGTGTGACTGGTAGTGTTTATTGATTAAAAACGTAATTACTGCTGGTTATAAAATTATTTATATATACAGGCAGGACAGTATAGTTTTATGTTTGTTGTTAATTTTAATTTTTATTCTTGATTTACAATAATTTATGTAATTAGTTAAGAAATTCTGCTATTATGAATTTATGATTATTACTTCCTTTATGTAAAAAAATTTTTTGTGATTTCATTCGATTTTAAGGATGTATGAGCATAGTAGTGGGGGCACAAATTTAAAAATAGATATTTTCAATTTTGATGATAAATTTATATTATTACTTGACGATATAAGACGAAAAGTAAGAATAAAATTTTTCGATATCTAGCTTAATTTTCAAAATATCGAAAATTGAAAATTTTGTTTAATTATTTAGCTTTCGATATTTCGAAAAGTTGAAAATAAGATAAAAATAATTTCAACCCTTAATCTACCCTGCTCTTACATCCCTTATATGGACGGTGACACTTAGTTTTTTTCTTTTCTAATTCATTGCTAATATGTTTACTTTCTATAAAAAAGTTTTTTTTTAATTTGTTTTCATTCATTCCAAATGAAAATTATCAAAAACTTCCAAAATATGTCGTTTTTTGAGATTCCTCCATAAGAGCCAATGTATTTTATATCGCTTTTTAATGACTTTTTTCTTAAAAATTTGCACGGGTACCTAAACTGAAATTTTAACCACATATTCTTTCAGTAAAAGACTACCTACAAACAAATTTTGAGCCTTTAAATCAAACATTGTTGTCATGCTCATACATCCTTAAGAAAAATGTGTTATTTTTTCAATCTCTGAGGAACTTTGCTTAGCTAACGCAGATTCTGCGCTACGAATTTTTATCAATGAAATGATGCATAATACATTTCGTATATCTGCAGGCATAGCCACAGGTACCTAAATTATATTTTTATAATGACAATAAATTAAGATTAAAATAATATTATGTGTTGATATATTTAGAACGTGTGAATTAAGATCGATCTAGCACTAATTAGAGGAAGTAATAGTTATTTGATTATTATTTTATCAATCACATATCATTCAAAAAATCATTATAATTCTCATTGTGTTTATTTTAAAATCACACGTATTTTTACGACCATTATTTCTATATTTCACGAATTTGATTTTTGTTGACCAGACTATATTGTCATGACTTGATAAACGAAAACTTAAAAAATAAAATAATAAATACTATTTCTCTTCTCTCTGGGTGAAAAGTGTTAAATTTTGTCCCGCTGTGTCAAATCTAGTTGCCGTTATCCGCCGAGTAGAAAAATAGGATACCTACGGAATAATTAAAGAATGTTTATCACCCCCATTCTTTACTTTTGCTCCGTACAATTTATAACGAGCATAGCTCCTACCAAGTATCCCACCACACCTTCCGTTCTTTTTGTTTTAATTAAGGATGTATATTAATTTAAATTACCGATTAATTAATTAATGATGTAATTATTCTAATAATTGTAAATTATAAAAATGAAATAATAATTTCATTTTTCAAAAATTTCGAAATTATATGATGAATGTTCCAAGATATATTTCATTATAAATTTTCATATCAAAACACATAAAATTTTATTACATTTCATTCTTCGTAAATATATCGAACTGTTCATACCTATTAGGTAATAAAATTGTTGTCAAGTATTATTGAATTGATTTTTAATAATATCAAACGAAACTTTAAAATATACATAGTGTTCAGTGAACAATCAATCTTTAAGTGAAAGTGGAAAAAAGTATTAAATCACACCTGTGTTCTGAAACACAGGTGTGTTTGTGTTCTATTTTAAGTGATACATATGTCTTTGAAATTTAATGTAGTCTCTCCTGAGCTTTACAAAGCACCTTCAAAGCGCGATGCATCTTTTCTTGATTCTAATGTACGACGCGAAACAAAAATGAGGAGAACGAACACCTACTCTACCAAGCAAACACAATTTCAATTAAATACGCAAAACAGATTTCAAGCATTAAGCGACCACTCTGACTTTGAAGACGAGGAAGATATAATAAGAAGGCACCTGCAAAAGAGCCAAAACAATGAGACTGAAGGCGGAACTGCCAACTCCTCTCAGGCACCAGCAAATATTAGTTCAAAAATACCACCAATTGTAGTTTATTCTTACTTCCAAAACCATTCTGAAACCCTCAAACAAATAAAATCTTGCTTAAAAAATGAAATCGACATTAAATTCAAAGGCAACAGAATTTTAATATTTCCAAAAATCAGCGAAGATCACAAAACAATATGTGAACTGCTCAAATCTAATGATATAGAATTTCATTCGTACACTCTACCTGCCGATAAGGTACTGCGGCTAGTATTAAAGAATGTCTCACCTAATGTCTCGACCGAAGAAATCAAGGAAGATCTGGAAAGACAGAACATTAATGTAAACCAAGTCAAACAAATGTTTAAATACAATGAAGACCGGACAAACAAAATACTATTCCCATTATTTATTGTATCCTTCGGAAAAGAAGTCACATTAAATGAAGTTTTAAAAATCAGAAAAGTGTGCGAGTACCTTATTTCATGGGAAAAGTATAGGAATGGTTCTGGAATCACACAATGTTACAGATGTCAATCTTTTGGACATACTGCCCAAAACTGTAACAAGAAACCTAAATGTGTTTTATGCTCCGGTCCTCATAAATCCGAAGAGTGCAAAGTAGTGAATGTGACACATCATAAGTGTTGTAATTGTGGTGAAAATCATCGTGCTAGTGACAGACAATGTGCCGAGTATCTTAAACGCCTGCAGTTCAAAAGTGTTCAACAATCTAAACCTAATTTATCCCCTAGTTTTAATATTAATCTTCATCATTTTCCTAATGTGTCACCTAACAGTGTCTTTAAACAGGACTCTCAACCCCCAAATTGGGTTCAAAGAAAAAACAGTATCAATAACGATAGTGCTCCCCCTAATAGTGAAAATGGCTCATTTTTGTCTGAACTAAAAAATATTTTCAATATGATCAACATACCAAAAATAATGCACACTATTAAAACATTAGGTGTTAAACTTCGTACTCAAACCGACCCATTCTCTAAAATAATGATACTTATAGAATGTATTACAGACCTGTTCAACTGTGATGGCAAATAATAATAATGCGAACATTAAAATAATGAATTGGAATGCAAATTCCGTCAAGTATAAGAAAAATGAACTCTTTAGTGCACTTTTATCGGATAATATAGATATAGTGTGCTTGTGTGAAACAAAACTTAATGAAAGCGATCAATTCACTGTCCCTGGCTACATATCTTATAGAAAAGATCGAAGTCATCATGGTGGAGGTGTTGCCATCTTAATAAAAAGTAACATAAAACATAATCCTGTTATAATAAATAACGACCTAAATTTAGAAGCAGTAGCAGTAAATATCAAATTAAAAAACAATCAAAATATTATAGTTATATCGTTCTATAATCCCCCCAACAGAACCATAAATCTAAACTCACTGAGTCACTTATTACGTCTTGGGAATAGAGTTCTAATAAATGGAGATTTTAATGCCAAGCACACCAGCTGGAATTGCTTCAACACAAACAGAAATGGTAAAATATTATTAAACTATTGCACCAGAAATAATATACATATTTTACACCCCAATGAGCCTACATACTATCCGTCCAGGAATGTCCGGGCCAGTGTGATAGACCTTGTACTCTCCAAAAATATTTTAAATATAACCACACCCCAAGTAGAATTTAAACTTAGCTCCGATCACAACCCTGTTTATTGCAATCTTACCTTACAAGCTGAACTTAAATTGAACACTATGTATATATTTAAACACGCTAACTGGAACAAGTTTAGACAAATAATAGACACAAATATTAATAACAAATTTACAATAAATAATAAAAATGATCTTGAAAGCAAAATACATTCCTTTGAAAAAATAATAAACCAAGCCATGTCTGAATCCATCCCAAAAGGCATTATGAAACCAAAATATTATAACTTACCCCCTAAAACTAGGTACACTATTTTGGTCAAAAACTTCTATAGACGTTGTTATCAAAAAAGAAGGTTGATGCACGACCGACAAATTTATTTACAACTATGTCAGGAAGTCAAAACACAATTAAGACAATGGAGGAATGATTGCTGGGGTAACTTTTTAAAAACTTTAAACCCTAACGATGGAACGCTATGGAGAATTACCAAATCCATTACAAAAAAAGTCAATAACATTCCTCCATTAAAAAATAACAATGATTATGTATATAGCGATCAAAATAAGGCCAATGTATTTGTTCAACATTTTGAAAATATACACATCCAAAACCATAATTTAAGCACACCGAACCATATCAACAAGGTTAATGCCTGTGTACACAATTATTTAGAAAACTCTATTCCAGCAGAAGAAAAGTTCCTGGGAGCAGAACTGACCTCTCCAAAACAGGTACTGTCTGTTATAAAAAATCTTAAAAACAAAAAATCTCCTGGCATCGATAACATATACCCAATAGTCATAAAAAACTTGACACGAAAAGCAATAGTTCATCTTACAATTCTTATAAATCTTATGATACAATTTGGATACTTCCCTACTATTTGGAAAATGGCAAAAGTCATACCTATTAAAAAGCCTGGCAAACCTGCTGGTGATGTCGACAGTTACCGACCGATAAGCCTGCTAAAAGTTTTGGGAAAAGTCTTCGAAAAAATAATTGCATCGCAACTAGTCAAGTTTCTAGAAACAAACAAGACTATAATAAATGAACAGTTTGGCTTCCGTAAAAGTCATTCAACGGTAATGCAACTGGCCAGAATTACTGACTTAATTACAGATGGTTATAACCTAAATAAGTACACAGGTATGATCTTGCTAGATATCGAAAAGGCGTTTGATACCGTTTGGCACGAAGGGTTAATATTCCAGTTAATTCAATTAAAATTACCTGACTATATAATCCATTTGTTATACTCTTATCTCAAAAATCGTAAGTTTAGGGTATGTATTAGCAAATCTTACTCAACAGATGGATCAATTGAAGCTGGTGTACCCCAGGGCAGCATTTTGGGACCACTTTTATTTAATCTGTACATAAACAACGTACCCAAAATTCCCAAAGTAAATCTAGCATTGTATGCGGACGACACGGCACTATATACGCAATCTTGGAGGATTGACACCATTGCCAACAGACTGAACACCGCAATTAAGAAAATTATTAAATATTTTCAACTTTGGAAAATCAAAATTAACACTCACAAGACAGAAGCCATCATATTTACCAAACGAAGACCCACCCTCAATCATCATATATATGTCAATGACGAACAAATACATTGGTCGAAGTACGTCAAATATTTAGGAATACACCTAGATTCAAAACTAACTTTCACTAAGCACATTAATGAAGTAAGATCGAAATCTTTAGGAACTATTAAAACTCTATTCCCAATATTTAGCTCTAAATCCATCTTGAGTGAAAAAAATAAACTTCTTATATTTAAAACTATTATACGACCAATCTTGACATACGCTGCTCCTGTTTGGAGTAGCACTTGCAAAACAAATTTTAAAAAAATACAGTCAGTCCAAAACAGGGCTCTAAGAATCGTTGGAAATTATCCACGATTTTATAGCTCAAGAATCATTCACAAAGAGCTGGACCACCCATATCTAAAGGAGACAGTCTACGATATGACAAAAAAATTTTTTGAAATGTCCTCTGTCCACGAAAACGAAGAGGTAGCCAATATCGGAAACTATACTAAAAACGATCTATCACACAAGTATAAAAGTTATAAACATAGAAGAACTAAGCATCTACTATTATAACAAAATTCAAATTTTAAATTTCATCATTCCCAAAATAAATAAATATCAAATTCACTGATAGCTTTCTCAGATTTGTTTCAAATGATACATTTACATAAGAAGTAGGGTTTTTTTATATTATGTTGCACATCCTTTTTTCCCTAAATCTATCCTTAAGAATACATTGTAAAAAAAACATAAAAATTGTTAAAATTAATACGTAAAACAAAACTTGGAATATACCAAAGATAGCAATAAGAGATGGTAATAGAACATTGGAACATCTACGAATATTTGTAATACTTAATTGTAATATTATAATCTGGCAATAAATTCTTTTTATCTTATCTTATCTTATTACATTTTTTTTTTTTAGATATTTAATTGATATATTTTAACTTTCACATTCCACATCCATTGAACGGTGGGTGAGTGAATTGATTTAAATAAATATATCATTGTTTGTAAATTAGACCTCAAGCCCATAAAATTTGATATAATTCTTTATGTTTGACTTTTATCAAATTGATCAAGGTCTGTTTCGGAAAAAAGAAAATGGAGGTTTTTAAGTGTGTCAAATATTTTTGTATCTACCATATACCTCAAAATCATTGTCACCCCAATACGTGACGAAAGATAGGAAGTTTTCAGTTATTCAAATTAGTTCAAAATATATGGAATACCCGCCCGCTTTGCTGGGCAATTTCTCTTGGACAATTAGTGAGATACGAACTGAAATCGATCCAAATATTGCGATATCTGAGAAACTCTACATTCAATCATTTAATTAACCGGATTTTTATACTTTTTGGATCAAAATTACCTCATGCATCGAGTTTCATCAAATTTACAAAAAAAAAATTTTCCCCCAATTTTATCGATTTTTGCAAAGGGGTACCCCTTAAAAAAATTGCAAAAAATCGAAAAATTTTTGTTACCTCCAATTTCGATAAAACTCAGTATATAAGGTAATTTTGACCCAAAAAGTACAAAAATCGGGTGCATTTAATGACTGGTCGAATAGTTTTTGAGATATGGACTAAAATCGATCCAAATATTGCGATATCTCAGAAACTCTGCATCCAATCATTAAATTTACATGATTTTAAAACTTTTTGGGTCAAAATTACCCCATCAACCAAGTTTCATCAAATTCCAGAACAAAATTTTTTTTTTGCGTTTTTCCCGATTTTTTCAAAGGGGTACGTACCCCTTAAAAAAATTGCAAAAAATCGAAAAATTTTTGTGACCTCTAATTTCGATAAAACTCAGTATATAAGGTAATTTTGACCCAAAATTTACAAAAATCGGGTGCATTTGTTGACTGGTCGAATAGTTTTTGAGATACGGACTAAAAGAATCAAAAATTGCGATATCTCAGAAACTGTGCATCCAATCATTAAATTAACTTGTCGTTTTTGTAATCCAAAAATCTGATTGACTTTAAGAATTCATCATTTACATAAAATTGACAGTCCAACCACGGCTAGAAATCCAATTTTATTTATCTCACCTTTATCAATCTTTTTTTAAATGGCAGACAAAAACGATCATAGAAATTTCGATTTATTGTTATCTCACGGTCTATTTACTATTTGCTCTAAATAGTATTCAAAAATATATAGATTTTCTTTGAAACAATAAATAAATATTATAATTTTATTTATTATTATCGAAGGTTTATTATATGCAAATAATATTGTATATATTGATGATATGATGTTGTGTATGATATGCAAGAATAATAATTATTAATAGAAAAGTAATTATTGAAAATGTAATATTTTTATTATTTTTAGTTAATCAGTTTGTATTACTTTTAAAATAGTTATTATACCATGTATATATGAAATATACATAGTATATTAAGTTTAGTCCCAAGTTTGTAACGCTTAAAAATAATGATGCTACGAAAAAAATTTTGCCATAGGTGTTCATAAAATCACCTAATTAGTCCATTTCCGGTTGTCCGTCCGTCCGTCTGTGGACACGATAACTCAAAAACGAAAAAAGATATCGAGCTGAAATTTTTACAGCGTACTCAGGACGTAAAAAGTGAGGTCAAGTTCGTAAATGAGCATCATAGGTCAATTGGGTCTTGGGTCTGTAGGACCCATCTTGTAAACCGTTAGAGATAAAACAAAAGTTTAAATGTAAAAAATGTTCCTTATAAAAAATTAAACAACTTTTGTTTGAAACGTTTTTTCGTAAACATCACTGTTTACCCGTGAGGGCGCCAATTAGGCGAAAATTTTATAATATGTACTATACTTGATTATCAGTCATGTATGTGTCACATGTTTGTATGTGTTATGTGATAAAGAAATCAACGCTGGCTATGCATGGTATTTCAACAATTAACTCAGTCAATTGTTTTGTTTTCACTTGTTTTTATTGTATTTTTAAAGGAATTTCTTAAATGGATAATAAAATTTATGGACAATAAAATAAACTATTAAAAACAATAGATAAGACTAAACGTCGTCGATATAAAATAACAAGTTATTGTATACAGGTGTGTCCTATAATGACCGCATTCGGACAATATAAAAGAGCAAATCACTCATGAAAATACTTGATGAAGATGTTTTACTATGGAGATGATGGCCACGTAATATTGGCTACATTAACTTGGTTAGGCAATTTTTGTTGATAATTTTAGTGATAAAAGCTACAAAAAATGCACAAAAAAGTAACAAATAGTTTAAAACTAAACCTAACTAAACCCCCGAACCAAAAAAGGGTGTTATAAGTCTGGCCGCTATGTGTGTCTATCTGTCTGTCTGTGGCATTGTAGCACCGAAACAGATGAATCGATTTTGAATTTTTTTTGTTTGATTTGAAAGTTAAATTAAATGGGGAGTGTTCTTAGCTATGTTTCAATTGCAAATTTAGGGTTACGTACCCGGAAAACCTAAAAAAATAGCCGAAGATCCTTAAAATCGGTTCAGTTTGGAGGAGGCTTTAAGGAAAAAATTATTTTAAAAGAGAATGTTCTTAAATACGTTTCAGGTGCGAGAGTAGGGTTCCGTACTCGAAAAATTTTTCGGGGCTTTTTTAAATTTTGTAAATTTCACTTGTATAATTCGTTCTTAGTTTTTTGGTATAATTTGAAGTGCGTTTTTTATTTTGTATTAATTAATTGGTCTTAAAATTCTTGAAATAGACCATCATTTGAGACGATAAAATTTTCCGTTCGTAGTTTTTCACATTAAAATGCGGAACTAAATAAACTCATCATAAATTAAATACTTAAAAAAAAATATTAAATATGTTTTTCTAGTTTTAGACACAGAAAATTGATACTTGGCTTTATAAATAAATGTGTGTAGGTCATTATCCAAAAAATATTTTTTTTTAATTTTTGACAAAAATTGAACAGTTTGGTGAAACGGGCACTGGCTCTAACCATATCATAATTAGGTATGAACTTATAAATATATATTGTATAAGCACTCATTTGAGATGAACACGAAAGTCAATGATCTTTCTCGCATCATGTTATATTTATAATATTCATAAATACATAAGTATTGAGTGTATCAGATACTACGTACAATTATTAATTTTTTTTTTTAATTTTATGAAAACTTATTGGAATTTGAATTGTCAGAGATTATTGCCAGTATTTATGGCCAAATTATGATATGTAGGACTGATAAAAATCATCTGATTTTAAGGCTATTGTCTTGCTTTAATTCTATCCAAAAAGTTTTAGGAGTATATAAGTTTGTAGTTAAATAAGGTACCATTTTATCTATACTGTAATTACAGGAATTTCTCATCCAATACATTGACGATGAGCTGTTTGAATTCAACTAGTATAGATAGTTCTCTTACAACCACAATACTTTAACTATAGCTTTTCTTGTTTTCTTTTCAAAATATTTTAAGCATTGACAAAAGTTTTTTAAAATATGTTTCTATGTTTTAACCAATATTATAATACACCTACAATGTATATGATACTTCCAGTACAAACGTAATCTCTAACATAATAAACATACATAAATAGAATTTGATGCAAATTATTCAAATAACCATTATTTACATATAAATTAAAACTAATAAATAATATGTACAAAGTGAAGCAGAAAAGAAACCAATAAAAATAATCCGAAAAATGGTGTATTTGTATGTATACGCAAATATAGTCCTGTAACCTTATTGGTAAAAGGATCAAGGCAACTTTAGACTTGTGTAGAAATTATTTGTATCTTATTTTCTTGATGAATTTTGTTATAACTTCGTAAATGTAGACGAAAAATAAAAATTAAATTTATTTGAAACTATAAAAAATTGCATATTCAATAAATCCTATTTTTCACTGTGTTGTATCTTTTGTGATCCGTTTAGGACGTTTTAAAAATTTATTACAATTCAATTCATTTATAGAGTTGAAATTATTTTAAATAATTAAATCTTTCCCGGAAATGCAACAAATTTTTATACAAACTAATAAAGAGATTTATAGTTATTATTAAAACTATAAAACTATATTTATTAGAACCCTTACAATTTCAAACACACCGATGGAATTCTATACAGATAGGTATTTAATACATTTTTTATCATTTTTATAATAAAAAGGTATATTCAGTTATAAAATACTGAAAAAAAAGAAACCATATTAAAACTGCTTTAATTTTGTATATTAAAAATAATAGGTAATTAAGAGAATTAAATAGTGTTAATGAACTTTAGATTATGAAAAAGTAACGTGACCCTGTGTTCATAACTAATTGGTCATCTTCTATTTTTGATAACTAAGTTTAAAAAAAAAGTGAAAATAAACAATTGATTGAGTTAATTGTTTAAATACCAAGTATAGACAGTGTTTTGATTACGCAATAGTTTTTTTTTACGTCATGTAAGTAAAATAAGATAGCCACACATACATGTGATATTCCCATATAACTCGTACTATATAATTTACGCCTAATTTCCACTCTCACGGATAAACTGTGCTGTTTACGAAAAAATGTTTCAAACAAAAATTGTTTATCTTCTTATAAGGAAAATTTTTTACATTTAAGGATGTATGAGCATGGTAGTGGCGGCACAAATTTAAAAATAGATATTTTCAATTTTGATGATAAATTTATATTATTACTTGACGATATAAGACGAAAAGTAAGAATAAAATTTTTCGATATCTGGCTTAATTTTCAAAATATCGAAAATTGAAAATTTTGTTTAATTATTTACCTTTCGATATTTCGAAAACCAAGACACATATCGAAAAATTTTATTCTTATTTTTCGTCTACATTCATGAAGTTATAACAAAATTCATCATCAAAGTTGAAAATAAGATAAAAATAATTTCAACCCTTAATCTACCCTGCTCTTACATCCCTTATATGGACGGTGACACTTAGTTTTTTTCTTTTCTAATTCATTGCTAATATGTTTACTTTCTATAAAAAAGTTTTTTTTAAATTTGTTTTCATTCATTCCAAATGAAAATTATCAAAAACTTCCAAAATATGTCGTTGTTTTTTGAGATTCCTCCATAAGAGCCAATGTATTTTATATCGATTTTTAACGACTTTTTTCTTAAAAATTTTTACGGATACCTAAGCTGAAATTTTAACCACATATTCTTTGAGTAAAAGACTACCTAGAAACAAATTTTGAGCCTTTAAATCAAACATTGTTGTCATGCTCATACATCCTTAAACTTTTCTTCTATCTCTAACGGTTTACAAGACCCAATTGACAAATGTTGCTCATTTACGAATTCGATCTCATTTTGTACTATGTATATGTAAATCCATGAGTTTTTGTGACACAGTGTAAACACATCAAAAATGAAAAATCTACCACTGGCCGAATAATTTCTGGGGATTAATAATCTAATCTAATTTTAGGTACACATAAAAACATGAAATTTTTTGTAATCCAGTTTTCAAAAACTTAATAGCCAATTAAATAAAACACTAGACATGATAATATTTGTTAGTTTAATAATGATTCTTTGCCAACAATAAACATTCTGTGTGCCATTATCCCTTGAATTGTTATTAAATAGTTTGTTTTATTTACTAACCTAATTCTCTCATTACACTCAAATATATATTCACAACTTATTGCCAATAAAACGAAAGACAATTTTATGTTGCATTCATGTCGGTTGCAAGTGTCGAAGAAAAAGCTGACGTTATTTTGAGTCGATTGGAGGGTATCTGATAATTCTAGCATATATAGAGCAGAAAAGTCGTCCTATTAGCTCAGTTAGTAAAGGAGTGACCAATTCCGTCCACGGTGTGCTTAGGGTAGCGGGTTCGATTCCCGTCGTCGCAACAAAATTCAATTAATTAATAGTTGTGATGGACTGGTGTAGTGCATGGTATATGCATGAAGGAGGTGCACTCAGCCTCTGAAATTGAGGAGCTGATAAATGAAATTATCAGCGAAAAGGTGATAAAACACATTTATGGTATCACAATGGGCTCTATAGCCTAAGTGTGTCCTTTGTGGACAACCAATGTAACCTAATCAAACCATAGAGCAGAAAATTTTTGGGGGAAACTTTTTCCATTTTCCGGGGGTTTTCAAGGAAAAAGTAAGTTTTCTCGTAAGTTTCAAGCAATTTTGCATCAAACGCCGAAAACCACGTTTCTCTAGCTCGTCTAGAAGTCCCTTACAATTTCCATAGATCAATGAGTTGATTTGTGATGGGGCTATATAGGTAGTATTTTCGATTATTTAGTTCGGAAATCTCTTAAAAAACAATAAAGTAAGTTTTAGTTTTTCAAAATCGTATTAGGTTCTGTATTTTGTATTATCAAAATTTTGTTTTTTATGAGTGAAGTAATAATGAAGGTCTCATTTACATAACCCGAATTCATATTTCCTATTAAAAAATGTATTTAATAAAAGAATCAAAATTCATAATTACTAAATAGTATTTTTGGATTAATTATATAATATATTTGGCTTAATTGTTCGATATTCATTTTTGTACGTCCAATTCAGATTCAATTTATCGTAAAACACTTTATTTAAAGCAAACACACGCCGTTTGTTTTAAACATTTGTATACGTGAAAAGAATTCCATTAAAATATTCAATACAACCTTTACTCACGTACAAACGTTATTTAAATATAAATTGTATTTAAATTTTAAATTCGGCATCAACAACCAAATTCTAAACTATGTATAATTGTATAATACTCTAAACTGCCTGTAAAAGTATCAAACTGCCCGTTAAATAATTTCAAAATAAAAAATTCCTATATATTATAAATGTGAAAGTAAGGATGTCTGTTTGTTTGTTTGTTACGCTTTTAGAGTAAGAGCCAGTGCCTCTGCCAGACATACGTTAAAGTATAAAAGCTGAAATTTTTTTTGCGTATTCTCACTGGTGTAGGGACCAATCTTTGGGGGCTACAAACCTTGACTAACGGTTCCTTCGGTAGGTAGCAGGTAATCAGGGGCGCAGTACCCGAGCTCTCTCACGTTAAAGTATAAAAGCTGAAATTCACACAGAGTGTTCAAATGGCCATTTTAAGTCAATATTGAAAAAGACATATCAATCCATCCAACTAGCATTAGAAAACATATCGGTCAAATATTCAATAAGTAAATCGTCATAGTTGTATAAGTCATAAACGGTTAGTGATACAAAAAAAATTAGTTTACAAAAAAGTAGGTAATTTAATTATCTACAATAAAAGTTATTACCATTTTTGGTCTAAAGCGCACGGTTATGGAGATATAGCCTAAAACGGTTTTCCTTAAAATGGAGGCACTTCCCCCAATTATTTTTGTAAGGATTTTGTGCTTTTACATTCAGTACGTGATACTGAACATATTTAAATAATAAAATAACTCTTGCAGTGAAATAAGTTCATAATCATGGAAGAAAATGTAGATAATTGTGTATTTTTGCATTTGACCTTCTACCACGTCTGGGGGAGTGTTAGCCCCTTCGGATTGATCTGTCTTTTTCAATATTGACTTAAAATGGTCATTTGAGCACTCTGTGTGAATTTCAGCTTTAATACTTTAACGTGAGAGAGCTCGGGTACTGCGCCCCTGATTACCTGCTACCTACCGAAGGAACCGTTAGTCAAGGTTTGTAGCCCCCAAAGATTGGTCCCTACACCAGTGAAAATACGCAAAAAAAATTTCAGATTTTATACTTTAACGTATGTCTGGCAAGCGCTGGCTCTTAGTTCATTTCACGAAAAAATCAGCGAATGGATTTTAAAACTGTACAACATTTTACGTCTCCATCTATGATCATCATTTGGAACCATAAACTAAAGATTTTTATAAAATTTAAAATAGTAAATGTAAAACAATTCATGGCCATCTTTTCTGAAATACTCAATGAATTATGACTTTTTTACACTTAAGTAAGATCAAAAGAGGTGGAGGCTCGAAGATGGTTTTAATTTTTATAATTTTTTGATACAATAGGAATCAAATATCACTAATTAAATTATAATAATTGGAATTTAAACATTCTTATATAAACAATGACAGTTAGGTGTTGATCGAACCTTGGCGAGACTAAGAAAATATTCATAACCTTAGTCTTCTATATATGTCGACGATATGTCGAAACATTTCATCTTTCACAACAACCCCCAACTATAATCGATATAATGCAGAAAAATAAAGTAAAAATAATTAAACAAGCAGCCATAAAAGGAGAAATTAATTTTTATAAATAATTTTGTAGTTATTTTTAATTAATTCAGAAAATAATATATATTTAAATTCAGGGTCGGATTCAGTGGAAATTACATATAGAGGTCATCTATAAATATGTACCTGTATTAAATGATAAAAATTGCAAAAAATTCGAAAAAATTTTTTGATCTCCAATTTCGATAAAACTCAGTATATAAGGTAATTTTGGCCCAAAAAGTACAAAAATCGGGTGCATTTGTTGACTGGTCTGCTAATTTTTGAGATACGGACTAAAATCGATCCAATATTGTGATATCTCAGAAACTCTGCATCCAATCATTAAATGAACCCGATTTTTATACTTTTTGGATCAAAATTACCACATCCACCAAGTTTCATCAAATTCCAAAACAAAATATTTTTTTCCGATTTTCTCCATTTTTACAAAGGGAAAAAAAAATTGCAAAATTTCGAAAAAAAAATTTTGATCTCCAATTTCGATAAAACTAAGTATTTAAGGTAATTTTGACCTAAGAAGTACAAAAATCGGGTGCATTTGTTAACTGGTCGAATAGTTTTAGAGATACAGACTAAAATCGATCCAAATACTGCGATATCTCAAAAACTCTGCATCCAATCATTAAATTAACCCGATTTTTACATTTTTTGGATCAAAATTACCCCATCCACCAAGTTTCATCAAATTCCAGAACAAAATTATTTTTTGCGTTTTTCTCGATTTTTACAAAGGGGTACCCCTTAAAAAAAATCCAAAAAATTTTGTTATCTCCAATTTCGATAAAACTCAGTATATAAGGTAATTTTGACCCAAAAAATACAAAAATCGGGTGTATTTAATGACTGGTCGAATAGTTTTTGAGATACGGACTAAAATCGATCCAAATATTGCGATCTCTCAGAAACTCTGGATCTTTGGATCAAAATTACCCCATCCACCAAGTTTTCTGAAATTCCAGAGCAAAATTATTTTTTGCGTTTTTCTCGATTTTTTCATATAATGAATACAGACCATCAGAGATTTATTTTAAAATAAAAAGCAAACAAAAATAAAACACGAATGGCAAGCACATTTGATTTGAAGGACAATTCAGTTAATATAATTATTCATGTAAAGGTACACACATTCTTATTACAAAACCTGCTTTTAACAGCATTTAATTCAATAAAAATGAAAAAATAAAAATTGTATAGTTCCGTTCATTATAATAATATGAGGTATTTGTCGTATTTAATTATTTATTCTTTTTAAAAAAAATAAGGCCATAGTTTATTTATTGTCTCATATTCACAAATTCAAAAAAAAAAAAAAAATATTTTGCATGCACTTTTAGAGCTATGTCAGTTACTTTAATACCTAAATATTCATTATGTCAGCAGACAGAACATAAGATTCAAAAAAATAAATGATTTTATGCAAGCAAGAGGCCATCACACTAAGCCCTGTTATTGTCGCATTAATAAACCAGCCTTGTATTACAGGTGGGTAAAATATTTATTTTTTGTTCTCTCAACGATTAATGTAAACATAACAAGTGAAAACCAACAATTGACTGAGTTAATTGTTGAAATACCATGCATAGACTGCGTTGATGACTCCATCACATTAGACATACATTAATGTCACACATACATAACTGATATTCCCATAATTACATACTATACAATTTACGCTTAATTTGCGCCCTCACAGGTAAACAGTGATATTTACGAAAAAATGTTTCAAACAAAAGTCGGTTATTTTTTTATAAGGAATATTTTTTACATTTAAACTTTTGTTCTATCTCTAACGGTTTACAAGATGGGTCCTACGGACTCTATACCTAATTGACCTATGTTGCTCATTTACGAACTTGACCTCACTTTTTACGTCTTAAGCACGCTATAAAAATTTCAGCTTGATATCTCTTTTCGTTTTTGAGTAATCGTGATGAAAGACGGACAGACGATAGATAGACAACCGGAAATGGACTAATTAGGCGATTTTATGAACACCTTATCCAAAATTTTTTGCTTAGCATCAATATTTTTAAGCGTTACAAACTTGGGATTAAACTTAGTATACCTTGCATATTACATATATGCATGGTATAAAAACCACTCATAAAATCATTTAAACCAACATACAACAAATGATGGGATCATTTAGGGATCATTTTTTTTTATAAAGGGGATCATTTAGCCCGTAACGAAAGAGTATAATAAAAGAGAAGGTTCTCATTATTGACAATGTGAGCCAAGAACGATTTCATTCCGCCACTCTGCTGTAATAATATCGTAATAACTTGTACTGATTCTGTTGTAAATACAGTCATATTTACAGCACCCAAATCCCAGATGACATTCGTGAACGTATACTCTACACTTTCTTCTCTATCTTATACTCTTTGCCCGTATCGCCTATCAAAATATATTGTAATATTATTAAAAGTCAACAGCAATCATGAGTTAACAACAAATACCAGAAAACTAACCCTAAAAAAGAAATTTTACGTTGAAAATTTGTCTTACTCTGTATCTAGAAAAGATATGAAGCAGGATTTAGTGATATGGCCTCTTGTACTATTTTAATCGTAGATATTAATGACAATGAAAATATTTTGGAACATTTGCCAAACTTTCAAAAAAAAGTATTCTTCAATACGTTTTATTATGTAGAATGCCAAAAAAGTTTATTTTAAAACGAGCATGTGCAACAATGAATAATTTGAGTTTGTAAAATCAATATTGTTGATAAAAAATTTCCAAGTTTTAAAAAAAATTTTATTACTAGACGTAAACCATTTATTGATCTAACCCATTGTCCCTAACCCTCTCGCACTTAGGTTGTTTTTATAAAGAAAGTGGTTGTCAAGAAGCTAAAAACTTTGAAACGAAGATCTCTTTTGGCACAAATTAGAATCCTTTCTAACGAGGTTGCAACGATCCAAGATTAATCCAAAACTTGATAGCTCAATAATACTAACTTATTAATCAAATTCAAGATACTGTTAGATCTCGGATATACTAGCTTTGCCCCGACGATTTATTTGTTTACATAAATTAAATATAAAAACAGTCTAGACTTTACCCAGAAAATGAACCTTAAGGTGAAGATTTTCTTAAGTTCCATTAAGATCATTTCACAGGTAAAAATTTAAAAAATGATTAATTCCAACTTATTACATTCCAAATAAAAAAAGAATTAGACCGTTTGCATATCGCGGAAAGAATGAAAAACATTGCTCAAAATTATTTTTAATATTTAAAGCTCAAATCAACAGTTTTCATTTTTTCAAGACAACAACTAGAATTGATTTCTAAATATTTAACGAAAATTATCAATAAAACAGTAAATAATTTTCCTATAACACTTTCACGCATGTTCCAAAATATACACGTGTTAAAAATATTTTCTTGAAAAAGACTAAATTTTCTTTTACCATATTTCTATATGAAATAACATTTAAAATATTAATAAACAAAAATTTTCACATTAAAAAAAAAAAAACACACGTTGATAAAAAATCACAATAATTTAAAACACACTTCAACCCTATTTGTCACTTCACTTCCAAGCAAAAAAAAACATCACACAAAAGTCATAATATTTCGAGAACAAAAACACTTTAGGATTGTCTAACACTTTTTTAGCTCATACCACTAAGTAGTAATGTCAACATTGCACTAAGACCATGTGTATAAATCGACTTTCCAGTATGCGGTCAAAACAAACACCGAATAAATACGAAACAGTACAAATGATTATGTATCCATTTTTTCGAAATGTACTTCTGAGACAAAGATAGAAATAATTCTAATGATTGTGTTGAATTGAATTTGTTTCTTTTATTTGAATAAACAAAGCTAGGTTATTACTTTATTAATGTGTAGTTTGTAGTTTGTAGTTTGTAGTTGAATAGTGGTGTATGGTGCAGTGCAGACAGAGTTGAACATCACTTGTATTGTAATGATGTAAACAGATCGGGTATGTTCGGCAAATGATATAGTACACAAACAGACGACTTTCAAGTAGTATTGGTTCCTGGTTATACGACTTTATTATACAATACGGTAAGTTATAGGTCAATGTAACACGAAATAAAGGTAGAAACCAGCTAACCAGCTACAAATTTCATTCACTATTTTTTGCAATTATATTCCTTATCGCATGTTATCGTTCTTATTTTTTTGCTGGTTGGGAGGTACTGATGAAAAAAAGGGTAAGGGAGGCCATACACGTACCGATATACTTGTGTGGCTAGAGCACATACACGTTACGGTAAACCGAAAAGGGAGATTTCTACTCAGTCGAGAAAAAATGGTAAGAAACCAAGATGACAAAGCGAGTGCTTAGTCGGTTGGTTAGTGATCATAAAGTTTAATATATAAAATGAAGGGGAAACGCAAATTTTGGTATAAAGAATGGCTTACAAAGAGAAAGGAATATACTCATTAATAAAAGAGTTAAACTCAGATTACTAAAAGAGTTAAGCTTGGCAATTAGCCACTGCTAACCTTATGCTTGTGTCAAGTACGTTTCCTGTGCCGATAGTAAGAATCGAATTTCATACGGTAGATGGAAGGTTTTTTGTATTATCAAATTTTTATCCTTTTTTGTAACAAAAAAACAAAGTTTACGTTATTTCGAAGTTTTGAACAACTAACTTAATAAAAAAAAAACAAGAGTTAAGAAGAATCGTGCATACTTGAAACAGTTTAAAAAACATATTCACGTTTTTCATTCTATTTGGAAACATATTTGTGTACGAAACGAATAGATACTTGTTTTTAAAAACATTTATTTAAAACTAAAAACAAATTTATTCTACAAAATAAAAGAATTTTTGTTTTTTAAGACAACGGCAGTAATAATGTTGTTGTAGTTATTTATTTACATAAATTATATCGAATTCACTAAAAAGTACAGCTCATATACTAATGGCAGGGCCATAACGAGAGTACATAGCGCCGTTGGTAAGTATATAATTTTGCTCTATCACATCTAAATTTTATCCAATTTTGATAAACCAAGTATGTAATCCTACTAAATTTGAGTCATAATTTTCAAATTTGAGATCAAAATCAACCTAGGTTTAATTGTTTTCAAGAAAGTGGAGTCCTGGTCCCGGAATTAAGGACATAAGAGATAGGTAGCGAAAAATTTACATCACAGCTGAAAAGAATAACCCAAAATTAGTGGGTTTCAGCAAAAATTCCAATGACATCGGATGAAATTTGCCTGTGTTAGAAAAAAAGTCGAATTTTTTAACTTTATGACGTCATCTAAATACAAAAAATTTAATTTTGCTCTATCAGATCCAAATTTTATCCAATTTGGATAAACCAAGTATGTATTCCTACTAAATTTGGGTCATACTTTTCAAATTTGTGATCAAAATTAGCCTAGCTCTAACTGTTTTCAAGAAAGTGGAGTCCTGGTCCCGGAATTAAGGATATAACAGATAGGTAGCGAAAAATTGGCATCACAACTGAAAAGAATAACCCAAAATTAGTGGGTTTCAAAAAAAATTCCAATAAGATCTGATCAAATTTGCCTGTGTTATCAAAAAAATCGAATTTTTTAACTTTATGACGTCATCAGAATTATAATAATAGCATCAATATTTTTAAGCGTTACAAACTTAAAACTAAACTTAATATACCTTGATATATTTCATATTTACATGGTATAAAAAAAAAACCCGATTTGTAACAATTTGATTGAATTAATAATTTTGGATACATTTGCTTGACAGCACCACTGCCCAGAAGTGCAGATCTCTTGACAGTGATTTTTGTCCACGTTATAATATTTGATTGGTATTATTTGAAACAATATTTCTGTCTACATAAAATTTAATGCATACGATACGATATGATACGATGAGATTAGTACATTATTACATTATTTAAATTATTTAACGATGAAACCGTTATCCACACTTGTGTGAATATGTTTATGATTTATATTTTATATTCATATTCAATATACAAATGTAGATGGAGATGGAAATGTGAAATAGAATTCAATAATTAGATAACATAACTACGCTTAGCTTCAAATATTATGCAATTTCCAGTTTTCATTCATTCACTACTATTATTGATTTTATTTACCCATCCGACATCCGTTTTACGAAGATTAAACAAACTTTTATGAAAATATTTTATTAATATAGGAAAAATATATAATACGTCTAGAAAAACCCATACCTAGAATACTCTAAGAGACGGTACTGTATATATGTATAACATATATGTAATACAAGTTGCCTATATATTAATTTTTTACATGAAGTGTTTAATTAATTAACAATTTATTATTTATTAAGAAAACGAAAAATTAAAAAACCATAATAATTAAAAATTAATAATAATGTGTGTACTTACGATTGAAAGATTGAAGATTTGCTGTTTCCGATAAAGATCGAACTGGTAAACTGCCACTGTTACTTATATCACTGAGCGAGCTATGGATACTCTCAGTTTGAGTATTTCCATTCGTATTCGGTTTTAAAGTACGCGTTCGTCTAAATCAAAATAAAGCATGTTAGTAACTATGTATTTCTTTGGAAAATTTTAAAGAGGAATAAAGATAGTCAGGCAAATAGGCTTATTACAGGAATATCCGCGAAGCAGTATTAAAAAAAATTAATCCATCATGTTTTTTAACGCGATATCTAGGAGAAAAATAATAGTTTTCAAGAAAAAATACTTTGGAATAAATGAAAATGTAGGAAATTACTTTTTAAATCGAAAAGATACAAAAAAATGGGTTTTTGCAAAAAAAAAAAAGACAAAAAAAGCAATTTAATAAAAAAGTAGGGAAAAATTAGACTAGCTGGAGTCAAATCGGATGGAAACTTTACGAGAAAACACGGTTTTATCACGAAAAAATTGAAGTTGGCCGTTTTTCGTCATTTATTTCCTCGATCTGATGATTCGCAGACAACCCGTTCGAGACTCAAATATTAGCTTTTAATGGTATCTTTTTGTAAATTTTCGTGATTTCGTACCTAATTACGTTTACGTTTCGTTTTATTAAGTACCTAATTACTTTCAGTCTTTCGCAATTTTCTTTTAAAACGAGATCGATTTTGACTTCCGTGATACTGGCCTAAATTATATCTTAGTAGCATGATAAAATCGTGAAAACGCAAAGAAAAACGGTGGAATAACTTATTCAATTTTGAAAAAATTTCTGTGGCGATCATTACGAAAAAAAACTATTACTTGTCCAACACGAAATTTTTATTCGGAAGATCAATTTCTATCTGACTAGGGTGGTTAAGTATAGAAATAGAGACCGTGCAGCAATCCGCTAGCTCACATCAAATCACATCTTCTATTTGAGAGAGGTCTTAAATAGGTAGAATTAAATTTTTAAATAAAACTCACCTCTTCAATTTCGTATTCGAATTAGTTTGTTGTGTATTTCCAATTTTCGGAATCATTGATACTCGATTATCATTACTCAAACCACAAGCAACTTTAGATTTAACCTCTTTTAATTTCGGTTTCGAATCTGTTATTTTACTCATAACAACATCCCATTTACCATTTTTCTTCGATGATTTACGATTTTCTTGATTTTCAATACTATTTGTTTTCGGTGTTGTTTCTAACATTGTTTTAACCTTTGAAACAACATTACGACGTGGCATTTTATATTTTTTCGTTGGTGTATTATTATCTTCTTTTGGTTTAATCAATTTTGGACTAGTAATAGATTTTCTTGAAGGACTAGATTGACAAGAACCAGGTGAAGATTTCGATTCCGTTTCAACATTAGTCGGTGTTATCGATATCGTAGTTTCAATTTGGGATGTATTTTGAATAGTTTCGTTTTGTTCATTTTGTCGTTCTTGACTATTTTCGGATATTGTTTTACTGGAAATATCTGATGGTGTTTGATCTTCATGATGAGATCTTCTTCTTGGAGTTTCATCTGATAATTCATCGTTTCGTGTGTTTGTATCTAAATCAGTGAATATTCCACTAGAATCCATTTCTTCGCCAACACGATTTTGATTATTCACAAAAATTTCTTCGCCGGCTGGTTGTGGATTCAATGCATTTAATCCATACAATTGTCCATCAATTACTTGAACTTTTCGATCACCCTTTGGAGCGTTTTCATCGTGACCATCTGCATCACTTTCTGTGAAAAAATCGGAATCAGTCATTGGATCTGGACGCCTTGAAACTGGAGCCCGTTGTTGCCATTGATTATTGATTGCGGCAGCCAAACATTGGTTGGTTGGTTTATGAACAGTTGGCGAATGATCACCTCCACGACTAGCCGGACGAGACATTTCACCATCGCCTTGGTACCCATTATCCAAGCTTGTAATGCTCGTTACACTCATTATAAAACTATTAAATGTTTTTGTAACTGATGACTTGGTTTTCGATTCTGAATTAGTTGAGACAGGTTCACCTGTTTCCGTTTTCACTTCGACAGGATCTAAAGGTAATTCTTCAGGAGATGGCGTTTGTTCACAACGCAAAACCTATGAAAATAAAAAATAATAGACGTTAATTAAGGTCAATACTTAGGCATTTTCTAGTTTTTTTAATCATTTCTTCTACTTTTCTTGATATGTACCTGTTCTTGAAAGTGTACAGAAGAAGCCTGAGTAATTTGACAGACGGACTTGACCTATAAAAAGGTCTGGAGTGTCATCAACTGATTGAATGTGCCAAGTTAAGAACTTTTCAGCCTGGCAAGTTAATGGGAATTTTTTTCTTCTAGTTTTCAGCCACAGACAAAAAATTCATGACACAAATCAAGTGTTGCGAGGTTTGGTGAAGGGAGAGACTTTATTCATAAGGCTTAAACTTCATAGAAAACGTATCGCAAAGTGATATTAATTTTACCAACCTGCTTTAAACTTCCTTTATCGAAATCGATATCTAATGGTAAATCCATATTGATCGTAGTATCTAAATTACTTATAGAATTATCGGTAAGAAAATGTGTTCCATTCAAAATATCATCATTCAAAATTTCCAGACTTATATCAGCAGCAAAACTGCTATCAGGCACATTCGGACTTAACATAGAAATCTCACTTGTAGGTAATGGTCGATTTATAAATGCTTCATATGATTCAGTCTCCAAAGGTTGTTCCAAACGATCAACTCCTTCACGTACATTTGAAGTTTCTTTTTTATCAAATCGTCGCCATTCAAACAGCACATCACGTAAATCATCTGTTGATGGTGTTTTTACAATACACATCTGATTCGGTGTTAAAATTCCTAACGATTCATCGCATTCAAACGAATTTTGACTACATAAACCAGCTGGACTAGAAATAATAGGACTCTTCCCACTCGTACTTTTTCGTTTTAAATGAGTATTTGGATCGAGTAAATTGATTGGTAACTTAACTTTTTTACTTTCATTTGGAGTCACCTTCGAATCTTCATCTTTCTGCCACTTCGTTAAAACATCACGTAAATCATCAGTCGATGGTAATTTTGCCATTTGATTTGGTGTTAAAATTCCTAATGATTCCTCGCACGGACTTGGAATAAGTGGACTTTTTCGATTCAAGTGTACATCAAATGAATTTTTTCGTTTTGGATCAAGTAAACTAATTGGTAACGATCGTTTTAATAACAACGCATTTTTAATTGTCGATTTAACTGACGAACATTCATTTGTAATCGAAATTTTTGAATCTTCTTCACTGTGTCGCCATTCGAATAATACGTCTCGTAAATCATCTGTTGATGGTGTTTTTGGTATACACATTTGATTCGGCGTTAAAATTCCTAACGAGTCATCACAATCGAACGATGGGTGTGATAATAACGGACTCGTTTTATTTGCATGCTCAAAATTAAACGTTGAATTTAACGAATTTTTACGTTTCGCTTCCAACGGTTCCTTTAATTGAGGTATAATTTTAGTTCGATTATTATCCGATATAATCGGTTCTGATTGACAAGTATCCAAGATAATGGTTTGATTATGATTGTCGATGTTTATGGGGTAAGTATCATCATTTGGAGTTTGCGTAATTGGATAAGTTTCATCATTTTGGGTGATAAAAGTCGTAGTTGTGGTTTCTGGTTCTTCTATTGTATAAGTTCTTCTACGTTCATTAAGATTCGATAATAAAATTCCATCTTCTGAATGTTTAACAATGGTTTCATCTTTCAATGGCGTGTTTGGTATTTCAATTAAACTACAAGGTCCAGAAGCGGTATCATGTCCCCCCAAAATAACCGTTTCATCCGTTTGTGGAATTTTTCGTTGTAATGGTGAATGTTTTCGATTAAATTTCGTAATCGGTGTTGGAAATTTCGAGGCATACCATTCAAATTTCGATTTTAACTTTTCAAAATTTGATTTTGCATCGGTTGTAACTATATCGACTTTACATAATGGTGCTAAAATACCATGATTTTTTCGACATTGAAAATAACGGATACCTTTAACCATGCCATCATGTTTTCCAACTGGATTATTTAGTTCAATACCACACCAAGTACCAGAATCGAATTGGACTTGACCAACAAATTTTAGTGTGCCCAATTCGGTGCCATCGATAACAACCTGTTCTCCAATATGTTTTTGGTCTAATTTTTTTGGTTCATGTTTTTGGATATCTGCTAATAAATTCACCTTTTTGTCGTTAAAAGGTGAGACAGCATTATTCTGACTTTTATTTCGAATTACTGTACAATTTTTATCGGATGATGCAGAGGATGCTGAATCATCCGTTAATGAATCGTTTTGAAATGTTGAATTTAATACGTTGTCAAAAGTAATTGTACTATTTAAACTTGAATTCAATGAGCGTGACGTTGTATGCTGCGAAGTTGGCGATGCAGTAGCTTCATTGTTGCTGTGTTTGAACGTTGAATTGAACACTTTTTGATGTTGCTGAAAGATCGTTGTCGTCTGATTCAGATTACTTGTTTTATTATTTACATTTGATGTTGGTGATATTTGTGATGTGGTAATTGTCTGTGGTCGAGGTATGGATCTTGATGGAAATATTATGGTGCCATCTAATGGTATTCGACTAGATCGTGGTGCTATTGTTCTACTAAATCCCAATTGCGGAATTCGACTCTCTTTGGTTGCAGGCTGTAACAAAGAACAAAAAACTCAATTAGTAATATTTAAAAAACAAAAAAAAAAAAACACTTTGAAATAGTTCATAATAAGTTTAAGTTACAAATTTGTATTTTAAAAAATAATCAATAATTTAAATTCAGAATAGTTAAAAATCAGTTCGAATTTTCTATTTAATGTACAGGATGCCCAAAGCATTGCTCTATTTCTATAAGTTTAAAGTATTATTTAAACAATTAAATAATAATTGTTTAAATAATATTGAGTTAAACGCAACAATAACAATTATTAGTTTTTGTTATACACTTATTCATTTACAGATTCGTATAACAAGTTGCCTACAAATACAATATTATTACTAAACAGAATATAAATACAATAAAAACAAACAATTGATTGAGTTAACTGTTGAAATACCCTGCATAAATTAAAAAAACCACCACAATTATAGTGGCCTTTCGGCAGCCATTTGTTTGGTTTTCGAAATTTTCTAGAATTTTTTTTCGTTTTCCGAACACCATAATTAAGTCCTAATTTGCACCTCCACAGATAAACAAACAAAAGTTGTTTATTATTTTTATAAGGAACATTTTTTACATTTAAACTTTTGCTCTATCTCTAACACTTTAAAAGATGGGTCCTGCATTCCCAAGACTCAATTGAACTATGTCTTAATTGAATTATCATTTACAAACTCAAACTAACTTTTTACATCTTGAGTACGCTATGAAAATTTCAGCTCGATACCTCTGTTTATTTTTGGCATCTATCCCAAAATTTTATTCGTCGTATCATTAAAATTTCTAAGCGGTACAAACTTGGGACTAAAATTAGTTCACCTTGATATATATTTCATATATAACAAGATATACGGTATAAAAATTATTATTTTTTGTTATACACTTATTCATTTACAGATTCGTATAACAAGTTGCCTACAAATACAACATTACTACTAAAGAGAATAGAAATACAACAAAAATACACATTTTTATTTTACAATTAAAACGAATATCTCAAACACTGTCTATACATGGTATTTCAACAATTAACTCAGACATTTGTTTGTTTTCACTTGTTTCAACTTTTACCAATCGACTGAGGATTTTTGTCGCAATTGTAAATAATTTGGAGAGACAGGACGCTAGTTAAAAATATTTTTATTTTGTGTTTTTTCAGTCAGTAAAGTTTTTCGATAGTTTATATTTTAGATATATGTTTACAACTTATTTTTAATAATTTTCATACCACTTGACGTAATTTGTTTTTAAAGTATGATAATTAAAAATAAAATAAATATGTAAAACTATAATTACATGAACTGACCTGTTAGAGATATCATGACAAAAACAACACACCTTGTTGGTAATACATTACATTAATGATTAAACAAATAAGAAACAGATCAAACAAAAACTGATTAAGAATAATAATGAATTTGATTGACATATAAGGAAAAATTATAAAATAGATAAGAAAAATAATGGAGAACAGTTCAAGATCAAGTTCAACTTCAATAACATTGACGTTTAGCAAACCAAATTTAGAACCATATCTACACCAATTAGTACAAACTGTGAGAAAACAAAAAGTCTAGATTTTATTTTAAAATTAACTTTGTGTAATTTTAAGTATAAGGAAGTTATCTTAACAGGCTCGAAAATCCAGAATAAAAAGATTCTATAAGTGATTTTTTACGTTCATTCGTAGAAATTTTTCGTTTTTGATTTCTCGAGAATAACATGTGATAATGGACTCCGATTTTCACCAATCGTTTTGTTATAATATCAAAATTACTGACATTTTTAAGGCTCGAATAAATTTTTATTGAAAAAATATTGGGAGAGGGGTGGTTTGACACCCTAGATAGACATTTTATTTTTCTTACATTCATTTTTCCTCTGTTTCCATTTTTATAATATGTATATATGAATTATACATAGTATATTAAGATTAGTCCCAAGTTTGTAACGCTTAAAAATAATGATGCTAGGAAAAAAATTTTGGTATAGGTGTTCATAGAATCACCTAATTAGTCCATTTCCGGTTGTCCGTCCGTCCGCCCGTCTGTGGACACGATAACTCAAAAACGAAAAAAGATATCGAGCTGAAATTTTTACAGCGTACTCAGGACGTAAAAAGTGAGGTCAAGTTCGTAAATGAGCATCATAGGTCAATTGGGTCTTGGGTCCGTAGGACCCATCTTGTAAACCGTTCGAGATAGAACAAAAGTTTAAATGTAAAAAATGTTCCTTATCAAAAATTAAACAACTTTTGTTTGAAACATTTTTTCGTAAACATCACTGTTTACCCGTGGGGGCGCCAATTAGGCGGAAATTTTATAAAATGTACTATACTTGATTATCAGTTACGTATGTGTCACATGTTTGTATGTGTAATGTGATAAAGAAATCAACACTGACTATGCATGGTATTTCAACAATTAACTCAGTCAATTGTTTGTTTTCACTTGTTCACTCTACATTAGAAGAACAAGAATAAGAACACAGAAGATGTTGTGTGCATTGCATATGTTGAACGTCGACCCGAATGCAGAATACAATAAATACTTAACTCAAACACAATGCATACAATTTGTATTATTAAATTTTTCATACTGCACTTGCATGTATTAGCAAGTGCTTCTTCATTTTTTTATTTTAATTATCAAGGATGTTTTCAATTTAACATGGCGTGCATGCAATTCTTAACGTCTTTGAGAAAATGTAATAGACTTGAGACTATATGTATATTACTACTTATCACAACAATTCGATTATGCAATAATTGACACGCGATAACTGTATTTTCTTGTACGCCAGCGTTGCACTTAGTCTTGTATTTAAAAAAAAAAAGAATTTTTAACTTGATGGCGTCATTAGAATCCATAAAATTTAATTTTGCTCTATCATATCCAAATTTTATTCGATTTTGATAAACAAAGTATGTAATCCTACTAAATTTGGGTCATACTTTTGAAATTTATCATCAAAATTAATCTTGCTCTAATTGGTTTCAAGAAAGTGGAGTCCTGGTCCCGGAATCAAGCACATAAGTGATAGTTAGCAAAAAAATGACATCACAGCTGAAAAGAATGACCCAAAATTAGTGGGTTTCAAAAAAAATTCCATTGAGATCGGATAAAATTTGCCTGTGTTATCAAAAAAATCAACTTTATGACGTCATCAAAATCCAAAAAATTTAATTTTGCTCTATCATATCCAAATTTTATACGATTTTGATAAACAAAGTATGTAATCCTACTAAATTTGAGTCATACTTTTCAAATTTATCATCAAAATTAACCTTGCTCTAATTGGTTTCAAGAAAGTGGAGTCCTGGTCCCGGAATTAAGCACATAAGAGACAGCTAGCAAAAAAATGACATCACAACTGAAAAGAATGACCCAAAATTAGTGGGTTTCAAAAAAAATTCCAATGATATCGGATAAAATTTGCCTGTGTTATCAAAAAAATCGAATTTTTAACTTGATGACGTCATCAAAATCCAAAAAATTTAATTTTGCTCTATCATATCCAAATTTTATTCGATTTTGACAAACCAAGTATGTAATTCTACTAAATTTGGGTCATACTTTTGAAATTTATCATCAAAATTAATCTTGCTCTAATTGGTTTCAAGAAAGTGGAGTCCTGGTCCCGGAATCAAGCACATAAGTGATAGCTAGCAAAAAAATGACATCACAGCTGAAAAGAATGACCCAAAATTAGTGGGTTTCAAAAAAAATTCCATTGAGACCGGATAAAATTTGCCTGTGTTATCAAAAAAATCGAATTTTTTAACTTTATGACGTCATCAAAATCCAAAAAATTTAATTTTGCTCTATCACATCCAAATATTATCCGATTTTGATAAACTAAGTATGTAATCCTACTAAATTTGGGTCATACTTTTCAAATTTATCATTAAAATTAACCTAGCTCTAATAGGTTTCAAGAATGTGGAGTCCTGGTCCCGGAATTAAGCACATTCGTTATATCTAGCGAAAAATTTACATCACAGCTGAAAAAAATGACTTTAGTCCTGGCCCCGGACTACTACCAGTTCACATTTTTGTTCTGTGTGGCCATAAAATCTTATATATAGAATATTTTTAAGAAAGAAAAAAAAAACTTAATGTAATAAATGATTGGAAACCACCCCTCACTTGTTTGTATATTATTTGTTGGTAATCTAGCTCGCTATGAATGAATATGCCAGCTATAGTTTGTGGGTAGTTTTTATTTTCTACATAATAGAATAGTCTACGAATATCGACCGGAAATGTAACATGCGCATAAAATTATCCCCAAGGGAATAGTGTCTCCTATGTTACATTCATAACATTACACTCATATATCATACCATACATACATATAGAATCAACCACTGTTATTTGAACTGTCTGTGTAATAAAGAGCTTTGGCGTCGGTCGTCTAAACGAATGTCAGTGTTGGTTAATGGCATGTCAAATAAGTTCAATACGTGTGAATATTGTCACATAGATTTATGTCAATCTTTTTCAAGAATAGGGAATATTCATGAAATTTGATTCAAATATTTTTTTCCCTAACTTTATTGGCTGGACATTTGAACTAAACCATTATTTTACAAATTAATTGCTAACATACTGTATGGTTGTTGACATACTGCATGGTATTAATTACTTATATTTTGTATGGTATTACCATGGATATATGCTATAATTTCTACATTCGTTTGTATTGCCCCTGAAGTAGTAAACAGTACATTGAACTGTCACCAACTGATAGTTTACATATTAATACGTCATCAACAGAGAGTGCCAAAAGGACTGCGTTTCAACATCTCAAAATTATTCTTTGTTGAATAAAAGTAAACTATGTACCTTTGTAGGTATTGAATACCAAAACCTACGTACGGCATACCTAACTTTCCAATTATCAATCAATTATCTTTTATAATAAAAATTTTTGTGCAACCATTTTGTGCGAAAAAAAAGGAAGCCTTTTTTCAAAATTGAAGACTAGATGTAACATATTCTTAAATTCATCCAATAAATATGCAATAAAACGGAATTCAAATGTTGTGTCATAGTTTTTTTCAGTTTGACTTGCTACATTGATGATTTTATTGCAAAATACAGATGTGGATTTTTATTACAACATGCATACAAAAATTATTAAGGTATTACTATCACGCTATTTGATGAGTTTGGAGGTAAGTTGTAAGATTATTCTTACCTACATATGATGACAAATCGTGGACAGAAAAGTTGTCTATACATGGTATTTCAACAATTAACTCAGTCAACTGTGTGTTTTCATTTGTTTTTGTTTTTTTTCCTCAAAGTACTCTCATTTTTTTGACATTTGTTTTTCTTTTTGTAAAAGCCTAAATGGCCGAGCGGTCTAAGGCGATAGACTGTTCGTCTATTTAGACTTAAGTTGCGGGTTCGAATCCAGGCAGCGGCAGAACAATTCAAAAAAAAGCAAACCTAATGGGGGCGGTAGAATTGATCACATTGTCGTCGCTTGGATAAGAACGAAGTAACCGAATCCACCCACATCAAAATGTAATTTTAAATATGTATGAAGTTAAATAAATAAAGATTTACAAATAATGATGTGGGTGGTCTCTGTTATAGGCGTATATGTCAGAGAAACGGAGGTTAAACCCCATTTTATTATTTTCTATTTGTACAGGGACAAAATGTAACGGGCACGTCAATCTTTTTACTATTAATTATCCAAATAATTAATGGTATGTATGGCTACCATTTTATGGCATGTGTCTATTGTGTTTACCATAATATAAAGGCTGGATTTCTATATTGAGTCACATGGACCATGACCCTGGATGACAAATTAATCGATATATGACGAAAAATGTAGAAGATGTCGAAAAAATTGTATACTTTTATATTTCACAAATATATTCTCAAACAAACTTATAATTTTTAAATCCTAGGGTTTTAAAAAATGGGGCTTAAAAATGTAAAGACGCGCTGAAAATTCTGTAACGATTTTTCGTAAGAAAAGTATAGGTTCAGTGTTACTATATGTATACAGACGTAAAATTGAATAAATATTGAAATTAATAACAAGAACCGTGATCGCACTGATTTAAAACTAATTATATTTATTAATAGTTAATGTTTATTGTATAAAGGTCATTATTCCCTGTTCATAAATTTAACAATATTACACAAACATATTAGTACACAGTCTATTATTACTCCATACAATATTCAGTTAAGTTGGTACACGTCATATTCCTTTATCCTTTTTCGTTTTAAGTTATTTTTGGTGAACAGATTTCCATGAATCATACTTGTTGAACATTGTGTCATTTTAATAATATTTGCGATCAACAATTTTTCGATATTTAAAACTCTAACTACTGTTTTAAGTTATAAAATGTTCAAATTTTTCAATTTTTCAAAATTCCATCATCAGTACAAAAGCAATAGCTTCATTTTCTTCAGAAATTCGATAAAAATATGCTTGATTAACATATAGACTAAAAAAAATAAAACAATTGTAAGTGTAGTTTAAATTTCTATGTTAAAAAACGTGGAGTGCTGAATATTTGTTCTATCTAATTTTTATAAAAGTGCTTTAACATAACACCCCACGCTTTATAGCAGAAAGAGTTTATTAGATACGCTTGAAAAATCAACTTTAAAACAAAATATAATTGAGCTTTCCTCTTTCGTTTTTCCACATTAATATCCCGAATTGAATATCACCTGTCCTTAAAAAATTAATAATTATCTCCAATTTCTTTCATTTTCTGAAAATTATCTTTTTCTAATTTTTTTATAATCATATTTGACCTATAAAATATTTAAATGTAAAATATTATATGAGCCATAAACACACTCATAATAAAAAAAACCTTCCATCTTAACGAATGTTTGACATTGGTTTTATAAAATTTTGTGGTGAGCCTGAATCATTCAAGCCAATCCATCATTAACTACGTGATCTTGAACTCAGCTTGAATATTATTACAAAACAATACGCTCATATTAAATCAAATTTTAGTAAAATGGATGATATCATTGGGTTCTAAGGCATTACTGTCACGATGTGTTTGGTTATAAGCAGATAATGGGACCTATGTAGGGATCACGGCAGTTGGAAGTTTGAAATCAATCGTATACATTATCAGTCATTTTAGTTCGAAAATTTTTGACTTTCGACGGACTTTTCGCATACATTTTGTAATAGAATCCCCTCACACTCTCAGTGTAACTGGAGAAGAATTTCGGACCCATTTTCTATTCGGATGAATCTGAGTCGAATGCCAAAAGTTTTTTAGCCAGAACTCTTAAAATTATTCAAAATAAACACAAAGTTAGCTTGAGAAGGGGTTAGAAAAGTTTGAATACAAGTAGAAAAATTTTACGGTGATAGAGAAAACAATAGCATGATTGATATGAGAATCAACTCCTTTGGAAACGTTTTGTACTAGAAGAAAATTTCATTAGAAAAATCACGGTTAGCAATGAAGCGTTGCTTTTATTCAAGTACTTTTTTGAATGAATGTTCGGATAGAGGATTATTCAAAGATAAGAAGGAAATATTAGTTAACTCCAAGTATGGCGTCAGCTATAAACAATGCAGCAAATAAACTAAAACTCAATTAGAAAATAATATGATTTGATTGATTAACTACAAAACGAACTATTAGTCATAATAGATTAAAATGGTTCACTCTCTATATGATCACATTGACAAAGCAGTTCTACATATTTTGTTCAAGCTCTATGTATTATATAAGCTTTTACAACAGACACCATTATTTGTACATTGGTACGGTATTGTAAGAAATGTAATTTACAAAGACGATGGTGTTATATGTATCTATCTTTATATATTATTCAAAAGGAGCCTAATTCAAGGATTTCATAATCAAGTGTTATAAAATTCATTGAAGCATAAATATATGAATAAATTGAAAAACAAATTGAATTAAAGTTGATGATAAAAAAGAAAAAAAAAATTATTATTAAATAAATACAAAAATGAAGAAAAATTGTTTTTATATTTTATAGGGAAAATCCAATTTGTTTAAATATTTCATTTTTTATTATTAATTTCAGCTTGATATCTCTTTTCGGTTTTGAGTTATCGTGTTCACAGATGGACAGACATACAGACGAACTACCGGAACTATACTATTTAGGTGATTTTATGAACACCTATTCTAAAATTTTGTTCGTAGCATCAATATTTTTAAGCGTTACAAACTTAGGACTAAACTTAATGTACCTCTTTATATTTCATACAAGCTGCGCCCCGCGATTACAAGAGATTTTGAAAGTTTTTATCGTTACTGTGTAAATTAATCAAGTCTTTTACAAAACCCTTTAAAAACACAGTTTCTGTATGCTGTCTCATAAGAATCGTGCATTTTTCCGGGATAAAATTTAGCCTATGTCATTTTCTGATCCCTAAACTATCACTATCTATACAAATCATGCCGATCCTTTGCTCTTTGAAAAATTAAATCAAATCTATCCCATGGGAACCATAAATTTTACCGGGATAAAATCCAGATTTTATCAGATTATAATCTATCTCTGTGCCAAATTTCATACAGATTCACGATTGCATCCAAACTTTCACGATTATAATATATATCAGACATGGTATAATGATATATTTCATATATACATGGTATAAAAAGATTAATTGAGATTTATATTCAATTGAGAATATATATCTAATAACTCTTTGTAAAATCATAAGAAACTTGAATTGGTTTGAATTATACAGGATTGATAGAATATCAAATATTTCTTGGCTCGAAATTGAACACCCAACATTGGGAGGAAGGCGTGACCTACATTATTTGTTGTACTATAAGTTGATAAATATAGGTTACTATACCATCATGTCTAAATAAATATTTCATTTATCAAATAAAAAGAACAATTTTATAGCTTTAAACAACAACTAAACATCCATCAAATGTTAACAATAACAATAACAAGTAGTGAAGCACAAAAGAAATAATAATAAACTAAAAGTAAACTTTAATTATTTTGTTATAGTTTCAAACAATAAAATTTTCACATCAATATGTTATACCATGTGTGTTTGTACCATCTAGGCTTATACATATCTGTAGTATGACAGAATACATCCGTTTAGTAATGCATCTAAGCGAGAGGTATTATATACATGATATGTATATCCCTAGATGGTACAAACACACATGGTATACTTAGTACTGATATCTATCTACTTGCAAACAATACTTATTTGATTGCTTACTAACCCATATATCTATGTCTGCCAAATTTCATTGATACATTTCTAAAATGAAATAAAATGATAGGCAGTCATGTAGACACAAGTGAAAAATAAAAACATTGGAATATCTGTATTTTTTTTACCCCAGAACTAAAAAAAAAGAGTATTATAAGTTTGACGGCTATGTATGTGAGTCTGTCTGTCTGTGGCATCGTAGCGCCTAAACGGATGAACCGATTTTGATTTTTTTTTTTGTTTCGTTTGAAAGGTAATTTAATGGAGTGTTCTTAGCTATGTTAAGATCGTGTAACGTCATAATGTTGATTAGTATATGACGTCACAACGATTTTTTCGTTTCTCTTTTGAAAAGTTCTTTTAAAATTTAAGATGACGAGCTTTTAGCTTTGAAAGAAAACCTAATTTGTTACCCTACGTTAAATCTTCAGGATTCATTCAATATTCACTGAATTTAGGTATTAGTTTTCCGAAAAAAATTGTTTGTCATTTTATAAAGAATAACTTTCTAATATTCAGTTAACTTTCTTAAAATAAGGTCTCATATACTATTTGTGTGGATTATTGTTATTTTAACTCAATCTGCATCCAAAAATAAGACAGAGAAAATGGAAAAAATGTCGAAATATTGAATTTATAAAACAATGAACAGATAATATTATTCAACTTCAAACAAATTCATTTGAGGCATATACCAGTATATTTAGTTTGAAAAGTTTTAAAAATTAAACATAATATGACCCAAGGGAATGCAGTGTATGTATATTATATTCTTGAACCACACAAAACATTTGTTTCAATTTACGGTCTTCACATGTCTGTTATACTTTTCTTTAGAATCAACTACGACTTCAATGTACTGTACACAGAGAACAAATTTATTCTTCTAAGAAAATGGCTTTAAGCATAGGATCAAAATACAAGAAAAAGTATTTATTAAAGAAAACAGAACCTACATAATACATAAACGTGCCCAAATTTCACCATTTCGATTTTTCCATACCCTAATGCTTATCACATATAAGAAAAACGTTTTATGTCGGTTTGACAATTGGGATGATTAACTACTAAAAATTTAGACTATAATTTACTTAAAAGTCTTATCAGGCTTTTTAATTTATCACATCAGGCGAAGAAATATTACAACGCTGACAGAAAAGTCAAAAGTTGGTTTTTGAAAATCTTTAGAAGTACGCAAAATATAAATGTTTAAAACTCGTAATTAAACAAAGATGAAGATATTTTAAAAGTGAAGTCATTGGTTGAGTATTATCATAGAGATTACATATAAAACTTTGCTTTGCAAGAAAGAAACGGACAACAATCTTTGAATGCTTATAACTTCTTCGTTTTATAATCATAAAATTGATTTAACTGTTAAATTTTGTAATGATATCAAGTTTACTTTTACATTTTTATGAATAATGCCCACGAAAAAATGATCAAATGATAAAGCCGAAGTAAAATATATTTTCTAAAATTTGTAACCAACAATGTTTCTCCTTGTTTTAATGTTTTAATTTACACAATTCATCGTACCCCTACATGATGAAAACTTTTCATTTAATCAAAACTTTTCATCACTTTATTTTAATCACAATTATTCACTGTTACGTATAGTAACAGTATTTTAGAACAAAACTAAAACAATGTATGAAGATGTGCTTATATTAAGTTTTTATGGTTGTAATTTTCAATTACACCACTGGAGTTTTTATACCATGTATATATGTAATATGCAAGGTATACTAAATTTAGTCCCAAGTTTGTAACGCTTAAAAATATTGATGCAACGCACAAAATTTTGCTATAGGTGTTCATAGAATCACCTTATTAGTCCATTTCCGGTTGTCCGTCCGTCCGTCTGTGGACACATTGGTCAATTGGGTAGGATCCATCTTGAAAACCGTTAGAGATAGAACAAAAGTTTAAATGTAAAAAATTCCTTATCAAAAAATAAACAACTTTTGCTTGAAACATTTTTTCGTAAACATCACTGTTTACCCGTGAGGGCGCAAATTAGGCGGGAATTTTATAGTATGTACCATACTTGAATATCAGTTATGTATGTGTCACATGTATGTATGTGTTATGTGATAAAGAAATAAACACTGACTATACATGGTATTTCAACAATTAATTCAGTCAATTGTTTGTTTTCACTTGTTTTTTGTTTCAATGTTTACTCCTTCAAAGTTTATAGAAAACTAGAGGCCAGGGTTATTTAACCCCTAAGGAAAGTAGAGGGTAAATTTTGTTTGAAAGGTAATTTGACAGTTTTTTAAGCTACGTTTCAAAAAATCGGTTCAGTTTGGAGGAACTACAAGAAAAAAATGGCACTTTTCGAAAGTTTTTCAAATTTTGCAATTTTTATTAATTCAGTAAGAGTCATAGCTTAAATTTTGCAAAAATGTGTTACTTCTATATTTGACTATTATATTTGAAATGACAATTCAATAACGCCTAATACCAAAAATAGTTGATACTACTGCAATTAATTTGATAAAATTAATCTATTAGCGATTGTAGAATTATTAAAAAGAAGTAACTTACTTATTTTCTAAAACAATTGATTTCACTGATAGAAAAAAATATTAGCTACAAAATTCACACATTTTAAAAACAATAAACAATTCATTTCACTAAAATTAACATACAACATAATTTCCATTTTGTATTTGAAACTAAAGTAAGCCAAAGTAATTCAAGGATAAACCAATAAAACTACACACACATAAAAATGTTATTGATATGGTCTGTAAATTTACTTTTCAAATATTATCAGTTCAAAAAAGTATCTTGTAAAATAAGTATAAATAATAAGGTATGCAGACACAAGTGTTGATAAAATACTAACTAACTATCAATAAATATTTCTGGTAACATGAATTAAAAATGTATTCTATAATTAATATTTTATCTTAGTTGATACTGTATTTATAGTACAGCTGCAGCGGCTAAGGAGGGTTTGCTCCATTACAACACATATTCGTAGTATCTACCTTTTTTTTCCACCGAAGCATTTTCTTTTGAAGTTGAATTTAAACTTTTTGGATTATTATGACGTCATAAAGTTTACTTGTCCATAATTCGAAATTTATAGGAGCTACGTTAAATATATTTGAAATATTTGAAAAGAATGGCCCAAAATTAGTGGGATTACATATTTGATTGATCCAAATTGGATAAAATTTGCTTGTGGTAGAGCAAAATCAGATAACGTCATATTTCTTGGATTTTTTGGCCAAATTCGAATGAATTATTTTTTGTAAAGCCACTTATTTTGGGCTATATTTTTCATTTTCGTGGTAATTATTAATTTATTTTAGTCCTTATGCCAAATGTAGAAACAACAATTCCGCAGCTTTGAATTACTTCGATATACGCAAAATTTGACCAAATATTTCAAAAGAATGACCCAAAATTAGTAGAATTACATAACAAAATGATCCAAATTGGATAAAATTTGCTTGTAGTAGATTAAAATGAAATTTTTTGAATTTTTATGACGTCATTAAGTTCAAAAATTTAATTTTTTGGATATTTTGGCCAAATTTTATCGTATTTGAATGAATTTTTTTTTTGAAACTCACTAATTTTAGGTCATACTTTCATTTTTCGTTTAAGTCATACTGATTATTCGTTTTGAGCCCTTACGTCAAGCGTGGAAACCACAACACTTCATTTTCGAAATTTATTGAATATACGTTAAATTTGATCAAATATTTGAAAATAATTACCTAAAATTATCGCAATTACATATTTGATTGATTCAAATTGGGTAAAATTGTGTTGTAGAAAAAAATCAAATTTTTTTAAAGTCGATTTGGGTGCTCTCCTATGCTGTCTAGTTTAAAAGGCAACTGAACGATAGCTCTAGTCTAAAATATTTACAGTACGTACAGATAAATTGCATTAAGTCTCTTGATTTATATTGTATTTCATCTATGACTTTAAAGTAATAAAACCAAAACGTCTGATAAAAAACAAAATAAACAACAAATATAATAGCACACTAGCTGATAAGAAAAAAAAAAAAAACTTGAAGTTCTACATTTCTAATCAAGTTACCTATAATTATAAAACTATACACAAAAGCCAATTAACTTATTATGGAAAGTTAACAGAAATGGTGATGATAATAATATGTTGGTACCTTCATGAATACATTGTATATGTTACCGACAAATTAAGGAACCAGCAAAAAAATTGCAGAAAAACGAAAAATTGTTTTTATCTCCAATTTCGATAAAACTCAGCATATAAGGTAATTTTGATCCAAAAATTACAAAAAAACGGGTGCATTTGTAGACTGGTCTAATAGTTTTTGAGATACGGACTAAAATCGATCCAAATATTGCGATATCTCAGAAACTTTGCATCCAATCATTAAATTAACCTGATTTTTATAATTTTTGGATCAAAATTACCCCATCTACCGAGTTTCATCAAATTCCAAAACAAAATTTTTTTTGCGATTTCTCAATTTTTTCAAAGGAGGTACTCCTTGAAAAAATTGCAAAAAACGAAAATTTTTTTAAATCTCCAATTTCGATAAAACTCAGCATATAAGGTAATTTTGATCCAAAAATTACAAAAAACGGGTGCATTTGTAGACTGGTCTAATAGTTTTTGAGATACGGACTAAAATCGATCCAAATATTGCGATATCTCAGAAACTTTGCATCCAATCATTAAATTAACCTGATTTTTATACTATTTGGATCAAAATTACTCCATCCACTGATTTTTATCAAATATTTAGGTAATATTACCTGAACGTTTTTTGTCATTATATTCGCTCCGTGCGTGAGTTTCGTTTCCATGGTAACGATACACTACTTTAATTATAGAATTGTATGGATGCATATACATATAATTGTATGGATTGCATTTAAGACTTACATTTAAAATTTAATATTCTTGTCTCACAAATTTAAATAAATAATTATGATAATTTACGTTTGAAAAATAATATTTGTTCAATTTAATTTCTTATTTTCACAATTTTTAATGCATTAAGTTTAATTAATTCGTGTTTTACAATAATTTTAATTTGACATTTCTATTACATTAACATGTAAAGAATTGCAAATTAGTCATAACAGCCCCGTTTAACTCCAAAATTTTTCACTTAAAGCGCTGGCATCGATTTTATTGTCCCTACCATGACTACGCACACAACGAATAAAATTCAATATGAATACGCTAATATACACATTGTCGGTAACATATACATACGCACATGCATATATTTTTGCTATCAATCAGCAAAACGGCAACGTAGAAGTTTAATTTAGTTTGTGGATATTGTAAAAAAAATATTATAATTATTAAAAATCATTTTATTTATAAATAATACTTAAAAGTTTACCATTAAACTTCAAAGAGCTCTCATGATAATTACATCAATTTCATGCCATGAAAGTGTGTTGCCTAAAGCTAAAAATAATCGTGACAGATTTCTTTTAGTGTCTTCGTAACCAATTAAAGTAAATATAATAACTTAATGTCGGAAACAAGAAAATAATTTTTGTTTAAATCATCTTGGGAACAATTTTTTTATTCTGGACTAAATGGAAAGACGGACTTATATCAAAACCTCTCCCCCCGTACGCCGACGAAACTAAGACATATCCGGGGATAACCGGGCAGATTGCAGCCCTACTCATAGGTTATCTGTACCAAATTATTTTGCATCTATATTGAGCTTATATACAAAAAAAAAAAAAAAAAAAAACTAATAAGCTGTTATCACTAAAAAAATAAATTATTAAATAATGTTAATTAAATTTTGATTACATTTATACATCTATATCTATGGAATTTAATCATTTATTAGCATAGGCGTGTGTCATTAACAAAAAAAAAATTATTTCAAGTAGGTATTTAAAGTCTAGTTTGATTTATTACAAAAATATAAACTCAAAAACTAGGATGGATCAATTATCAGAAATTGATTCATAAAATTTTGTCCAAAAAATAAAATCAACGCTGATCTATTGGTAAATACTCTTGGAGTTACCGATTTTTGGGATCGAATGAATGTTTCATATACAATTTATCATGAAATGTTTTGTTTCTGAGATATAAAAGGTTGGTTTTTATGACTTTAAACACGAGCATTACTTGTACTAATTCGAAGAGGAATTACCTGAAAAGAGTTCGACTTTCATTCTTTTTATTTGATTTCTGACAAGAAAAATACTGAAATTTTTATCATTATGTGTAGGGTCTTACAAAAGTAAGGTTTTTATATGGTTTTACGAAAAATTATCGTATTATCAGAATGACTCAATAAGCTTCAGCAAACACTAAAAACTAAAAATCTTATGAAATCTGAAACAATATATTAAATCAATGACCTTACTGTATTAAATTTTCACATAAAAAGTGTCCTTCATGTATCTTTAAATGGAAAATTACATTAAAAATCATCACTTGGAAGTCATTTTTATGATTTCATTTTCTTATTATGCATTTTCCTGAGAAAATATGATTATAAATTTAAGAAATTTTGTGGCCTACAAAATTTAATGTGTTTCTGAAAAATACTTCTTTCTTTATATACTCATCAAAAGTATTAAAGGAACATTTTTTCAAGCATAAATTTTTACCCAAATATATCAAACGTTGTATTAAAAAACGAAAACGTTTTAAAAGTCATAAAAATTTGTTACAAAACAATATACAATTACTTCAAAGAAATTAATTTCAATTTTTAAAATGATATGACACAAATTTCAGTTCGATAATAATTTCAGAAGATATAGGATTTGAAATTCAGAAGTATCAATTTTGCTTGAAAAACGAATATATTGGTTCAAAAATTTCGTACGGAAATCTAATTTTCAAGAAAAATAAACAACTTTTGAGTGGTTTTATCAGATTTGTTCTCAAATAATGTTTTCAATTTTTGTACGATTCTCAACTTTATATAAAATTTAGGGATATTTCTCACTTTTTTAAACGTCCGTACAAAGCGGATAGGGCTTGGAGATACAGTTATATAAAAAATTTGTTTTTGTGTTTAAAGAATGTTCCTTTAATATTTTTGATGGGTATATCTTAGTAAATTTATTTTCTCTAATATAAAAGAATCACCTTAATCTGAACATAAATCTAAGTCACAATAATTTTATCATGTTTATATAACGTAGCCAATGTTGTACTTACTATAGCAGTATAGCACGTCAAATGTCCATATAGGAAATGTCAAAGACATTTAATTTAACAAGATGGTTTGTTTTATTACGGATTTTATTTGTATTTGTACGTATACTGTAAATATCCGTTAGATTATAATTGTAGGTAACATGACAAATGTGAAAGTTATCTATCTATATGAAGAATTCTTTTTATTTCAAACTGTTTTACCAGAGAAAAAAAAAAAAAAATTATCAAACAACCTTCTCTACAAAAAAATATTTTCAATAAGAAAAAATAGTTTCCCAATTGATATAAATACTATATGCAAATATTTTTCATTTATAGTAAGTAATATATATAATTAAATGTTATTAAATTATTATCAATAGATTTTCACTTTCAATAAGACATATTTTTTGATCAATATTAATAATTATATACATGTTTGGACTAAATATACTATCTAATTTATGAATTAATAATTAATATATTATAATAATTATTATTTTTATTTATGGTTTAATCAATAGACGGTTATGTTTGTGTTATGTATATTTTATTTTTACTTTCAGTATTTTAAAAAACCTGTTTTTTTGGCGTTGTTGTATAACAATTCATAAAAAATACCTAGTAATATTTATTAATTGAATTTCTATGTTTTGTATTCTCTAAACATATCTCTCAACACATAAAACACATATTTATAAAGCAAAATAATTTAGCAAAAATTGAATAACCAAGAAGGATTTTGAAAATGGAATAATTTTTAATAACTATAATATAATGTTGGTTATGACAGCTGGACATCCGTGGCTTGATATTTAATTTCGATAATTTCTCGGTTATTATTAAGCAAATTAAAATTTATAAGCAAAGTTTATTGTGCAAAATGAAATTTATCAGCAGATCTTATCTAAATATTTTAGATAGTTTTTTATCGCACTCTCTAGATTTTTTGATATAGAAATATCCAATTGAAAAGGATAACCTATATGATTCATCATTTTTTTAGCTAACTTTGAACGATAAAATAATAATAAAAAGCCCGATGATCTGGCAATTTTTGTGATTTTTTGAAACTTTGTTAATCAATGTATTTATAAAGTTTTATCGAAATCCCTAGTATTATTCAATCCTTGCATATCTCCTTAAAAAGTACACGCGTATCATAGCCACTACACCATCCGTTGGCCATTGGTTCAGGAAATGTTTCAAACAAAAATATTAGTCATTTTATAAACAACAACTTTTGAATTTAAAGTTGTCATATTTCACTGAACGGTTACGAATTCGAGTGAACTTTTGATCTTGAAGGTCGAAGTCAAATTCAAGATCTTTTTGAGACACAACTTTTTTTAAACAACTTTTGTTTAAAACATTTTCTATATCTAGCTTAATCTACAAATTGCTTGTTAAAGGTTGGTTAAAGACTTCTGAAACATACTGTATACTTAAAACTTTCAAAAACAACATACCCACTTTTTGCAATTAGAGATTTGACTAGAAAAATAATATTTTTAGTTGGTAATTATAGGACCTACCCACTTTTTATCAAAATACACTTAAGATTTTTATTATTTAATAAAAAAAAAAGTTCACAAGAAATTAGAAATCGTTTAACTAATTGAGAACTGATAAAATAAATTAACATGTTATTATTTATTACCAATTATTTATTAACCTACTCAAATAAAGACGCGCTTACGGGCCAAGTAAGAATAAAACTTATAAAATTGAAAATTTTATTTAAGGTAGTTCCTCCGCGACAGTCCAGTCAAAAAGTTTTGGACTAATACTATCATTCAGCGCATTAACTGTGCTATGACTATACCATATATTTTTTTCACAAGACTGTACTTACTCCACTACTATATCACCTATACGTATACACACATACGTATATCCCCAATACGTATATCCAATCATCTCTAAAACGAGTTATTTATTTAAGTTTTTTATCGAAACTATATGGTAAATAATTTTTATTTTTTTTTTATATTTTCTAAATATAGTATTCTACATTATATTAGATTTTCATAGAGATGGTGAACGTCATTCATTGATAAATAAATATAAATTTGTCATTTTTCCATGCTTCTCCCATGTACACGTACAAATTGCGTCACTTTTAATTGCTAATATCTCATGTATGACATGGTAAATCATCTTCTAATTTTAACAGCATGTGTATTATGAATTAAATATTTTATATTCTGAGTTTTGAGAAATTCTTGAAATATCACTTTCGTGGAGGTACTACCTTAATTATTTGGGTTTCAATATTTCGAAAACCAAGGCAGATATCGAAATTTTTTTTTCTTATTTTTCGTCTACATTCATGAATTAATCATCAAAGTTGAAAATAAGGTACAAATAATTTGAACCGCATGGCTAATTAAATAAATAATAATTATAAAAATAATTTTAATAATTTATGTAACAGAAATTTTGTGGCTGTATCAAAACAATTATTCATATCACCTTTTTGTTTGAAATATATATAAATGTTTTAATAAACGTAATGAACGAATTATATGCATAATTCAATAAGAGGTACCTTATTAAAAAAAATATATGTTCTAAACTTGGCACGAACCATCATACCATACCAAAGCATACCCATCAAGGTGTAGCTACATAGTTTATGTACCTACTAAAAACACTAATTTGAAAACAAAGACTGTAAACAAATACGATACAAGAATTAATGATTAGCACTCTTTAAATATGCATATGCACATACATGATATATGTAAAATATATATGTTACAGTCAAAACCCATAACCAATCGAAATTTGCTACTAATGCAAAAATCAGTAATTATTGATTATAAATACAAGCGTTAATCAAAATTAATTTTGATTGCAAAAAACAATCAAAATGGATTTTAACTGTAAGCTTCATCTGATATCTGATATATTATAATCGTGAAAGTTGGTGAGAATGGATGGATGGATGTTTGTTAATCTTTCACGTGAAAACTACTGAACGGATTTGGATGGAACTTGGAACACAGATAGTTCATAATTTGGATTAACACATAGTACATCCCTATAGTATTTTATCTCAATAGTATGTTACCGTTGGACAATTATTGCTGACCTTTTTTTTGATACTTAAAATAATTTCACGACGGCTTAAAATTATTTCAGCTATTGAAACAGTATCAGTGAGTATCATTAAAAGGGTCTGGTTTTTGGAATAACAAACCATTATTTAACATTTTACAATCATAAGCTATTACCTTACAGTGAAAACCAATATGATTGGTTATAGGTTTTGACAGTAACATATATAATACATATACACTTATAGTACAAGAGTGTAATATTCGCTCCGAGCGTGAATTTCGTTTCCATGGTAACGATACACTACTTTAATTATAGAATTAATGGATGCATATATAATTGTGTGGATTGCATTGAAAACTTACATTTAAAATTTAATATTCTTGTTTCACAAATTTAAATAAATAATTACGATAATTAACATTTGAAAAATAATATTTGTACAATTTGATTTCTTATTTTCACAATTTTTAATGCATTAAGTTTAATTAATTAGTGTTTTTCAATCATTTTAATTTGACAGTTTCTATATCATTAACATGTAAATAATTGCAAATTAGTCATAACAGCCCACTTTATCTCCAAAATTTTTCACTTAAAGCGCTGGCATCGATTTTATTATCCCTACCATGACTACGCACACAACGAATAAGTACTTAGTACATACATGAACGAGGTTACCCTTTGATGACATAGTTAAGTACTTTTACCTAATTCTAAAATTTGATTATAAACATAACATGTTGTTTAAATAATGAATAAATTATTTTATTGAAAATATATTGATAGTCTGTCAACAACTTCAAATTTGATGAAATATAGAAATAATGATCGTAAAAATACGTATGACAGCTCGTTAAATTCGGAATGATGTCTTGAAAAATGTACTAGAAAAGTTTTTCAGCACATCCAATTTTTGATGACAGAAAAGGAGCTATTTTCAGCGTTAAATTAAAACTCTAAATAATGGAGGTAATTTCAGAAGTGGGAATTTTTTATTGGAAATTTGTTTGCTTGTTTTTGTGTTTGTTACGCTCTCACACAAAAACTAATGAATGGATTTGAATGAAACTTATACCCCATATTTGAAATATATCAAAGTATATTAAGTTTAGTCTCAAGTTTAAAACGCTTTGATACATTGAAGAACATAAAGAACTATCAATGAATGATTTAAGTAAATAAAAGCAATTAAACAGTAGTCTTTTTTAACATTTCGTAAAAACGGATATAAAGTAATTGCCTCATTTCTTTCCAAATGAAATACAATTTTATAAAAAGAATAGAATTCATTCGGCATGATATTTAAAAATATATCCATTTATTGTATATTTAACAGGTTGGCTGATAAGTCCCCGGTCTGACACATAAATGGCGTCGCTAGTATTAAATGCATATTATTTTTATATAGTACCAACCTTCAAATGATTCGTGTCAAAATTTGACGTCTGTAAGTCAATTAGTTTGTGAGATAGAGCGTCTTTTGTGAAGCAACTTTTGTTATTGTGAAAAAAATGGAAAAAATGGAATTTCGTGTTTTGATAAAATACTGTTTTCTGAAGGGAAAAAATACAGAGTCCGGAAACTCATTATCAAGCCAAGTTTTTGCTTCCACTGTATTTTTTCCCTTCAGAAAACAGTATTTTATCAAAACACGAAATTCCTTTTTTTCCATTTTTTTCACAATAACAAAAGTTGCTTCACAAAAGACGCTCTATCTCACAAACTAATTGACTTACAGACGTCAAATTTTGACACGAATCATTTGAAGGTTGGTACTATATAAAAATAATATGCATTTAATACTAGCGACGCCATTTATGTGTCAGACCGGGGACTTATCAGCCAACCTATTATACAAGTATACATAAAATACAATACATAATATAAAAATAAATTAAACCAATTACGCAAAGTGCATTTAAGTACGTTTTATGTCTAGCTAGGTTATGTATACAATTATTTATTTGTTGTTCATTATGCATGTACTCTGTTCACCTCCATGTTCAAGCTAGGTTACATTATAATATGCAGCTTGGCTTTTTATACCATGTATATATGTAATATATATCAAGGTATATTAATTTTAGTCCCAAGCTTGTAACGCTTAAAAATATTGATGGTACCAACAAAAATTTTATATAGATGTTCTTAAAACCACCGAAAGAGTCCATTTCCAGTTGTCTGTCTGTCTGTAAACACGATAACTCAAAAATGAAGAGATATCTAGGTTTTATTGCGTGTTAAATTAGAAATTGGTAACTCGTGTATTTTCTTTAAATTCAAAAACGACCAGTTTCTCAACTTTAAGCCTTCGAAAACCTTTATAACCAATATTTTATGCCTGTATATTACAAAAGTGAAAGTAAGGATGTGTGTTTGTTTGTTTGTGTATTTGTTACGCTCTCACACTAAAACTAATGAATGGATTTGAATGAAACTTAATAATAGTATAGCTTGCACATCAGAATAACACATGAGCTTTAATTTATAAAAATATATGAAAAAAATAAATAAATAACATTAAATTTAGTCTATAAAAGCATATAACAGTTTACCACACTTTACACTTCATCCATCTAGTATAAGTGTGAAAACCAAAGTTAAGCTGTTATTGTGACCACCTGTGACAATATTAGTGTGACGTATTTTATGGATGACCCCAAATACCCACTGGCTCGAAAACCTACATGATCATTCGTGTACAGAGGTTTTGTGGCGTTTGTACCAAATTTGTATAGCATTTGTTTGAATGAAATTCATTGGTTTTGCTGTTGTGGTCAATGAACACAAATAATAAGATTATTTCCGTAGCTTATTTATATGTTGGTACTGTATGTATTTTGTTGTCTGTGGTTTGACTCTGATCTGCACTCTATAACTCTATACTGTATACTTTATTATAATATACAGTGTGTTCATTTCAAAAGGATCTCTCCTTAATAACTCTTGACTTGATATGATTATTGTTTTGAGTGAAAACAAGTCGATTTAGATATCGATGGCGAAGTTCAAAATTGGTATCTAAAAAATTCTAGGCTACTAGAAAATCAGAAAATAATCAGTCTTCAGCCGACTTGTTTTCTCATAAAATATACTCATTTCAATACAAATGCTATTCACTAAATAGTTTCATTTATATTTTCCAAGAAACTACAGAATATTCAAAGGACATATGATTCTAGGTACTAAATCTTACCCTATAAATTAAATTCTGAATGTAGTCGCGACAAAACCGGATAAAACCACTTTTAGGAAAACCAGAGAATAACTTCAAAAATACATATATAATTCATTTAAAAACGTTCCGGATGATGATTATACATGATTATGCATAAGATAATTATGACTTTTTTTACTAAAAGTATTATTTAACAATTAAAAACATAATACAATAAAAAATAATTAGCATACCTTAGTTTTAGTAGATAACGATAAATATTACGTAATTAAGTTTTTAAATATTTGCATATAGATACTATTTTTATGGAACAGAAACTAGCTGATATATCTTTCGTAATGACTTTCACTAATAAACTTCTCAAAATTTACACTTATAAACAAGTCAAAATGTATGAGACAAACAGAATCCATGTAATCTGACATGGGATTCGTATAATCAGTGCCCAAAAATACTCCCTAGAACACACTTTTAATGGTAAATACTTAGTTTGCGCGTTTTTGTGTCAAAAAAATGAAAGTCTTGGTCGATTTTCGGAAGACATGACAGAATTAGTATCTTCCCACATCGTATTCGTAATTAGTGACCCAAAATTATCCCCTCAAGAGCACAGTATGGACGATAAATACTTAGTTTGCCGTTTTGTGCTAACAAGAGAAATTTCCGGTCAAAAGTGGCACGATTTTTTCAATACGTGACAGATACCGTGTAATCTGACATCGGATTCGTATTAAACGAACAAAAATATTTACTAGATAAAAAGTTTAAGCCAAAATAAACATTTCAAAAAAAAATTGGGATACATATGACCCCACTGAGGCCTTACGCCCCTCTATTGGCTGAATATTCCTTGGGGTATTATAAACACATAACAAAATGTTTTATTACAATCGGTGGTGTTTCCCTACTTTTTCATGCATTCCGGCTTAATAACTGTACTATAATTTTCATATAAAAAATTTCATTTTGCTAGAACTTCGCTAATTGAATCTTTTTCTCTATTTTGCGAAAATAAACCCTTGCATATATAGCTCTAAATAGAGCTGATTATTGGACAGTACGAATAATCTTTACCTATAGAGTTAAATAACCTCAAAAAGTAAATATTATAAAAATTGTTATTTAAATTTGCGAGAACAAGTGCAATAATTTCCTGTCAGACAAATATAAATTAGTGAAAAATATACAATTTTAAAGTAAAAGTAAAATAATATGACAGCAAACGAATTATGAAAATTAACTGGTGGAAAATTCAATTATGAGAAAGAATGTTAGTTATATGATTATGATGTACCTACAATAATTATAATTTATACAAGTTAGTATTTAAAGGTGAGTTTATAACAATAAAATGCAAGGTTATCCAGAAACACGAATCACTATACTTTAAAGTATAAAGTTTAGTTTTAGTTCATATATGTAGTATAGGTAGGTTTATAAATTCCATAATAAGTTTATAATTTTAATAGAATTATGTATTTTATATTTATGCGACTTTTTAACTTCTATTTGAAGGTTAACAGCTCTTCAAATTTATATTATTTGAACTTAACCTGTTAATCTATTTTACAATTATTTGAAGAAAAACCACTATTTTAATTCCTGACGATCATAGTAAAACGTAGACTACTGTCCGACCTTTAATCAAATCAGAAGTTATAAATAAGATATTTACAATATAACTTGATAGTTTTAATAATTGGTAATTTTTATATCATGCATATATGTAACATGAAAGGTATATTAAGTTTAGTCCCAAGTTTGTAACGCTTAAAAATATTGATGCTAAGCACAAAATTTTGGTAGAGGTGCTCATAAAATCGCCCAATTAATCCATTTCTGGTTGTCTGTCTGTCGTCTGTCTGTCTGTCTGTCTGTCATCACGATTACTCAAAAACAAAAAGAGATATCAAGCTGAAATTTTTATAGCGTACTGAGGACGTAAAAAGTGAGGTCAAGTATATAAATGAGGACCCATCTTGTAAACCGTTAGAGATAGAAGAAAAGTTTAAATCTAAAAAATATTCCTTATAAAAAATTAACCAACTTTTGTTTGAAACATTTTTTGGTAAATATCACTGTTTACCCGTGAGGGCACAAATTAGGCGTAAATTGTATAGTATGTAATTATAGGAATATCAATTATGTATGTGTGACATGTATGTATATGTAATGTGATAAAGTCATCACATGGTATTTCAACAATTAACTCAGTTAATTGTTTGTTTTCACTTATTTATAGGTAGACTATTTCTCAAAAAACATATAATTAAAATATCAGAATAGAATAGGAGGAATTTAAAAACAACGACCTGTTTTGAAAGTTTTTGATAATTTGGACATGGATTGAATGAAAACAAATTTGAAAAAATTACCCCAACTCTAGTCATTGATTGGAAACAAAAAAAATTAAACAAAATAATGTCGTTTTGTGGTCGTTAAAAGATCAATATTATTTTATAATTAAAAAAACAAAACAAAAATTGAATATGTTTTTGAGAAGAAAAACGAGTTTTTGGTCAAAATTTGATATTTATTTTTTTTGGCAGATTTTGGAGATTTGAGGACTGGTTTTAATTATTTTCAACAAGTTTCACAAACATTCAAGTCGATAAGTCATACAGTTTTTTTCAGAAGTGTGGGAACCGTTTTGTAAAATCACATTTCGAGGAAAACCCGTTTAAAGCTCATGTAAATAAATAAGTAGTTAACTATGAAACTCGACACTGCTATACTCTTGATTGCCATTTACATGCGGATGAAAATTGAAATGCTAAATAAATCGAAAATATAATGGAAATAAGTTTCATAGTCTACTCAGAAATGTATAAAAACCGCAGTGGTTTACACTAGGAGTTTTATCAATGCCTCATTGAAAATTTATGCCTGAAATTAATTTTTAGTTAATAATTAAATTAGTTTTTGTATAAAACAAACAAATATTAGCAAATTATCGTATTTTTTGTAAAATTAATAATGTCTTCGTATTAGTCATCGATCGAACGACTTCCTTTATTCAACTTCCCGATATTAAAACGACATTTTTATAACATAAATGTATGTACATAGTTACATACATACCTTTACCATTTACAGAACACAAAAAAAAAATATTAATAAGAGCAATAAACTTTAAATGAATGAAAATAACCTTAAAACAAATTAAATATATTTATTAATATTTTTTTATAATATTTACTTATTATTATTTTATAATAATGTATTATTAAAATAATATTTATTAAATAACAATCATAATTTAATTAACATTATTTTAATAGCTCTTATGATAATAATAATAATTAACTCTATTTATACACTAACCAACATAGAAAATAGGAAAAATAGAGTGGGGAAATCCATGTTTGCTAGCTTCATTTTCAAGTACGTAGATATTCACTATTATTTGTATCAAAAGATCCCGCACTTATCTCATTAGGATTGAGTCTCGGTTAAATTTTTTGGACATTTCGAAATTTTGAAATTACTGGCATTCTGATCAAAATGCAATCTTTTTTTGAATTATTTGCATATTCATTGATCAACTATTTTAATCAGAAAGCCAATTATCTACAAAATTTGCAACATGAGCTAATTTGACCGAGACCTAATTCCCATAAGATTACTTTTAAACAAACTATAGTTACATAGTGGTTATAAGTTATGAAAAAAATAAGAAAACGAATGATTCTATCTGTGACTGACACTACATTTGACTCAAAATACGTTTTATTTTGCGTAATATTATAACGATTTAAGTTTAGTTTGATTTTTGATTCTTCATTTATCCTTCTGTGGTAAAAAATATGCTCATAAAACTTTATGATATATCATTTATTTAACAAAATTCAAAAATGACTGACACTATGCAAAAGTATTACGCGTTCAAGAGTGTTTTTAAACTTCGAATATCTTTCTCTATGCAGGATTTATGATTTTGAATTGTATCGGGGGTGAAATATCATAAAATAAATTATTGGAAAATGGTAAAATAAAGAACCTTAGTATTTTAAAATCAAATATATTTGAAAAATATATTATGACTGATACTACAGAGCAAAACATGACTGACACTACCGCCTCTTTGGATTGCAAAATAGTTGTATTTTAAAAGAAACCTTAGAAATTATTTACAAGACACAAGACAGGATCATTAAACCCATATTAAAGATGTATTTTTACAACCAAAAACAGTAATTTATTTTTCCCATTCATGGTACACTGTTTCTTCAATCTAACATATGCATGCATTTCTGCAATTTTTGAAAAACCAAATAGAGCTGGATACATTTTTTGATTCATTTAATGTTAAAAAGTTATCTTGTGATTTTTTCGTAAACCAAAAAGGTCATTTTCAAAATTGAAAAAAAATGGTTAAAAAAATAGATTTAAAAAAATGGGTTTAGATTTTTACCTCGAAAACTCTTGATCTTTAAGAGGCGTATTTCAAACAGGAATATGCAAAGAAATCGAATTATAAATTTTTTACTAATGAATGCGCCCGTACGTGATCTTCTTAGTGTAGCTTATTGTTTAAACCTAACACAACATGAACATAATATATTATATTGAATTCTAAACATGTTTGAACCTTGTTAATTTTTTGTTAACATCTTATTAAAAATATATTTAATAAATCTATGTTATTTGTATCTATCTATATGACCTTGAATTGTTATATATTTGTAAATATTAAATTAAATAATCATGTCATCATTCTTCGTTGTTAATTCTTTGATCATTTATCTATGTATGTAATATGTTAAAGTTAGTTGTTCTTCTTTGATGATCTCACATTGATAGATATATATGTATTATTATGATTTTATTAAAATAAATTTGTTATTTTAATAATTTTTATATACGTATCTTTCATAGTCTAACAGTCATTAAGGCTTAAACGGTTCAATATTTTTGCACTATGAAGAAATGTAAGTACCTCGGTACACGAAATTATGTTCAATTTTAATAAATTATGAAAAAATTGATTTTTAACCGACTTCAAAAAAAGAGAAGGTTCTCAATTCGACTGTATTTTTGTAAATATTTACAAAACTTTGTTACCTCAGAACTTTCGACTGGGTGAACCGATTTTGATGATTCTTGTTTTATTTATGTGGTCCTATTTCAATTTGGTCCAATTCTGACAATGGCATCCATGAGAAAACCATATGAGTCTTAAATTTGCATTATGTATGTGCCCGACAAAAGGAGGAATAACTCAATATCATTATAACTATTTCGATGATTCTTTTTTAGTGACAAATTAGTTAGTGTACTTCAGATTCACTAAAAGTCACAAAATAAAAAAACTTTTAATAAAAACCCGACTTCAAAAAAAAAATCTATGCCAAAACAAATTAATATGCACTAAAAAGTAAAAAATATCGATAGTATAATGCAGTTACAATTATTGTTATTTTGGAGTCGGTGTCAGCCTAGTTAATGTAATAACTGTTCTGTCACAGTTGTTTTCGTGGCTAACAAAGTTAAAGAATATTTAACCCGTGAAATATTTGACGCATATGTAGGAGGTAGAAGCAAATCTCTCATCATGCGACCAAAGATTGGCGAACGGTTGACGCGAGTGCTGACGGGTTAATGCTTGCTTGCTAGTTCTTGGACTATTAACAATATTATGCTTATTTATACAGATGCAATTCAATTGTATGGAAATGATATTGACGAATTGTTATATATGCTTGACTACTCTAAAACAAAAAACGGAATTAACATTTTTAATACATGCCTGTCATATCATATTATCATTATTATTAAAATATTGTCCTATATTTGGAAAAAGGATGTTTTGTGTTTGTCAGAGCCAGCAAAAAGGCAATGATCCTTGAAAGGCCATGTACTAGTTGTATGCGGAATATTTGTTGATGTATTACATTGAATCGAATGTGATTTTTCCCAACATCTCTAAAGGCGACTTTTCATTGTGGGAATCAGTAAAATGGAAAATGCTCTCTAGATAAGCATTCTAGATCTCTAGAAAGAAATCAGCACTAATTTCATTATATAGTACACAAAAATTGATGTTATTTAAAATTTAAAGAAATCCTTGCTGTTATAATTGATATTTTAAACAGGCCAGCCTGTATATTTCAAAATATATTTCTTTCTTCTCCAGACTTGTATAAAAAAAATTAATAAACATAATAATTAAAATAAAGAAGAAAAAGGCATATTACAAAATATGTATATAAAGTTTTATAAAAGCTTATACTTAGGTTCACCCGTACCGATCTTAATAATCCAATTTTTTCGTCCAAGTTCGACCTATTTTCCGATTTCTCAGTAAACGGAAATTTTGCATTCATATGTAAATCGGATGAAAAAACATTGCAAGTATAATGTGCCAATGCTTCCAAAATTTTTGATATACCAAACATTTTTTAGTTTTATATAAATAATTTAAATAAATAATACTTTTAAGGGGGCTTTAAATGTACTAAAATATGACTATTTGCAAAAGTTTGTGGCGTTCCGAATCATCATTGAAAACAAATAAATATAAAATTTGATTCCACAAGGTACTACACTTTTCCCTGTATTAAAAATAATAAACCAAAACTAATTTCTTTGATTTAAATGTATTGTTTTATGAAACAATTGTTTAAACTTAAAACAAAACTCAAAATTCGATATAAACATATTGTTTTAGTTACAATAAAAAATCATTTATAGATTAAAGTATATACTTTGATGCTGAGTTATTATTTTTTATGAAAACATTGGTTCGTACACAGTTCACGATTAACGATTGACGTGGCCATATTTTATTGATTATAAAAATAAATTTTATTTCAATAGTAGTTAAATATAATAAAATTGTTATCGTAGGTATTGTTTTATATCACATTCTTACGTGTGTAATTCTATATGTGGATTCGTTCATTCACACGCTAACTGTAATTAAGCTAATTCAAAATATAATTCGATATAAGCTACTGTTGAAATTAGGAAAAGCTGAAACTTTTTGCGTAAGTCCTATATTGAAGTGTTTTTAAAGGTATATGCTTCATTTTGTAACAAGGATAATTTTTTAAAGATTAATTTGGAAAGTTATTAATCATTAGTTAAAAGCTTTGCAAATATTTTCCTATAAAGAAAATTATAATAAACGGCACTCGTTTTTCCATAAAATACATTTAAAGTAAATGAAATGAATGGCATTTGTGTGTTATTGCTTCTATAAGTGATTTTCTGTAAATCTTTAGGCATCAATATTTCAAAAATATAGTACATTTGGAAAAATTTTACTCTTAATTTTCGTCTAATTTTTTCAAGTTCTAGCAGAATCCATTCTGTAACGGAAATTTCAAATATTTTCTTACTTAATAATTTCATTATTTAGTGGAACACGTTCTTAAAAAAAGCATATCAAGTATGTAGCTCCAGATTGAAATATCAACATCGGATAAAGCACATTTGATTTATATGTAAAAATGTTCTAACTTTTTTGAAATAACTTTTTCTCAAAAAATGACAATTAGTTGGGTTTAATGAGACGTTTCATCTCTATCTTGAAAAATATAATTTTGAGGACATCAAATTCACAAAAAAACTATTTAGATATACGTAATTACAAAATATACGGTTTTGATATCTTCAAACGCAATTTAATGAAGACTCCTTGGCATAAAATATTCTAATTGCGTGTAGTAAAATTGCACCTGACCGGAATTGAATAAATAAACACACTTTTAAGATGTAACACGTTATATTTATTTGTGACGAGTAACATAATTTCAATCAGCACATATTCGTGGGTATTATGCGTATTGTACCCACAGGTGTGATAAAAGAGATCCGACAAAATCATAGCAAATAATAATATTGGTTATGTTTTTTCTACGTTAGACATGCGGAAGCATCGGAAACATTCAAAATTTATTCACTTTAGCATCCTCCGTGGCAGAAACGAGAAAATGATGCATCTAGATTTCACCTTCATCTTAAAGTTTAACATAAATTATAAAAAACAAGTGAAAACAAACAATTGGCTGAGTTAATTGTTGAAATACCATGCATAGTCAGTGTTGATTTCTTTATCACATTACACATACAAACATGTGACACATACATAACTGATAATTAAGTATAGTACATATTATAAAATTTCCGCCTAATTGGCGCCCTCACGGTTAAACAGTGATGTTTACGAAAAAATGTTTCAAACAAAAGTTGTTTATTTTGTGATAAGAAAAATTTTTTACATTTAAACTTTTGTTCTATCTCTAACGGTTTACAAGATGGGTCCTATGGATCCAAGACCCAATTGACCTATGATGCTCATTTACGAACTTGACCTCACTTTTTACGTCCTGAGTACGGTGTAAAAATTTCAGCTCGATATCTTTTTTCGTTTTTGAGTTATCGTGTCCATAGACGGACGGACGGACGGACAATCGGAAATGGACTAATTAGGTGATTTAGTGAACACTTATGACAAAATTTTTTTCCTAGCATTATTATTTTGAAGCGTTACAAACTTGGGACTAAACTTATTATACCTTGCATATTACATATATGCATGGTATAATAACAAATTCTGAATTTTATTTTAAATTGAATCATATTTAGAGCTATTTATAATATTCTATTCATAATGGAGTGTATACTCTGGAGGGTAGACGTAAATATCTAAGAATTACTAATGCGCTTTCATGTTTTTGTGAACAACAGGTTGTTTATCGAAAATGTAGATTCTTTTCAAAACGCTAGATAGAGTAGCTCTTAGCTGGAAAATCAAATAGATAAGTTACTTCCTCTTTTCGTTAATACTTTATGATCTCGCCAATACAAGATTCGTCTTAAGAAACAATCTACAACATGTATCAGTGAATTTAATTCACTACATTTACATTCAAATTTTGATACTGAAACCGACTGATATTTTATAAAACGGAAGCAAGATTTTCTTAACCATACAACAGAAATCGAACATATAGATTTACCTTTCACAAAATTACATTTATTCACAAGAAAAACATATCAACAACGAAAAACACACATCAATATTAATTTTCAATTAACAAACACATAGCAACAAAACTAAGTTTTTTTCCCACATTCAATTTAAGCGCACACAACAAACAATATATTAATTATAAAATCAATTTAAACTACAACTTTTTTTTAAAAATTTTCCGTAAAATAAAAAAAATTAAGAAACAATTTGTCGAACAAAAAAGTACAAAACAATCTCATTTAGTTGGGTATTAAAGTACCTACCTAGGTACTATTTATTATTAAAAAAATAAAACCACAAACTTTAATAACAATTCATTCATTCACAACACTGTACACTTAGTTGCTTGAGTGTTGTACGTACAACAAAGTTATTACACATTGAAACACTGACTGATGTTTATAGTTTTATGGAGAATATAATAACTTTTTTAAACTGAAATCATTTGAACATTATGAAATAAAAATGTTATTAAAAAAGCGAGAAAACACTATTTTAGTACAAGCGCTAGAGCATGTCAACCTCGACACAGATGAAAATGTTTTTATAGCGATACATCTAAACTTCTAAAATCAAATCAATAAATTGGAGAATAATTAATATATATTATAAATGTGAAAGTAAGGTTGTTTGTTTGTTTGTTTGTGACGCTTTCACGCAAAAACTACTGAATGTATTTGATTGAAAATCTACAGTAATATGGCTCATACATTAGAGTAACAAATGAGCTGTTATTTACTGCATTTACTGCAGCATCTATGAGCATCATTTTGAACTATGTATTAAAGATTTCTGTAAAAATGGTAAACATTAAAATGATTAAAATACAATCCATAGCCATCTGTTCCGATATACTTAATGAATTATGACTATTTTACATTAAACATAAATTAAAAACTGTACATATAAAACAATCCCTATCCCTATTTCGAATATTATGGAAGAGGGATTAGTGCGGTGGTCTTTACCGTCTATACTTTTAAAATTACCGAAGCGAGCGGGTGTCAAGCTAGTATATTATACAAATAATTCCGTAGGGGTAAATTGTCAATTGTACTAGATAGTGGAGTTAAAAGTACAAATAATGTGAATACTTTTTACCACTTGAGTGTTTAATAAACAAGCTGCACGACTTGTAGTCAGCACGATTTTTTGTGCAATGACAAAAAGTTAATTACCCACTACGCGCGAAAAATAAAATTGTCGCATGCACTGAGAAATTAGTTTAATCGCACGGAAAACAATGCAAAGATACTTATACTGCATGAGTGAAGGAAAATAAAATGTAGCTTTACATTTTTATGGGAAATATGGCCAATTCGACATCAGGATTATCCCCCATTCCGTATTGCTAAAATATCAAAAATGAAAAATTGGTTTTAACTAGTTTTTGGCTACCTTGACATAGAATTAATAAAAAATTGTTTTTATTTATAAAAATTTGCGTCGCAAATTTTTTTTTATAAGTGTAGCAGCTACAGCGCCTACACTACATTTATAATATACCACCACTCACTCTATTCATTGTGACTGATGATTGCTATTGATGTAGTATACATGTACATAGTCAACGCATATAATAATAATAATATGTTCATTGATAGAAAATTAATAGAAAATAATGTTTATATTAATTTGTTTGTTATTTAATATGTGTTGCTTAATGTTCAACTACAATTACAAATTATAAACTGTATCTTCATCTGATCATATACAAGATTGTTCAATAAGATGTTACCACGTAAATGTGGTACACTTTATCCAAAATGTTGTTACAATTTAAATGGGAGAGACTCGTTCTTCAAATACACGTTTCTATCATTGAAAGGGTTACAGCTTTTTGGACAACATATTTCCCATTTACGTGGTAACATCTTATCGAACAATCCTTTTTGGACAGCCCTGTAGTTAAATAAGAAACACTGCAAATGATTCCAGACGAACGGTTAGCTTTGTGGGAAACGGGTTTAGCTGAATGGGTGCTTACGAGTGATTCCTTGCAAACAACAATTGATTCACATACCATAATAAATTTGGAAGAATTCATAAGACGAATGACTATCTTAAATATGATTTCTGTCTTTTTTTCCTGTCGATGCGATCGATATTTTTCTTATTCCCTTATCAAACTCCATGATTCCTCATTTTCAGCTTTATCGTGCAGATTCCTGACGAAAAATTATAAACTGTCGATGTTCATTACTGTCTTAGCAACTTGCGGCATTCCACATGGATTGACCTCCTCCACGAGTGTAATCAATATTTTCTCGAATCGCAATATAGAGGTAACATGAGTGGATCTTACCAAATTTATTATTTATTTTTTGTGTAATTAAAATTGCTTCTTTTAAAAAATACGTAATCATTTTTTTACACTTTTTCCGTTCTAATTTTGTATAAATAAATAAATCTTAATAATAATTAATTAAATTGTGAAATCTAATTAACATAAATTATCAGCGAATTTTATTTTAGCAAATTCATCTACTGATATTGTACGATAATCGAATTTTGAAACAAATTGTCAAATACCTATCGATCGTATCTAATAAGTATCGAAAACGACATTCGTTAAGGTTTATATATTTATTTATTTGTATATGATACAGCCAAAACCCAAAACTAGTCGAAATCGCAGTTTGGCATCAGACCCAGTCACAAACAGTTTGCAATTTTATCCTCAAGGCTTTTGGAACTAAATAATGAGCTATTGGGATTAAAAATTTTTTTGCATTAATCCAAATAAATAAGATAAGATAGATTTTAAAACCATAATTTTGAATTTAGCTGTTTTATGTGTTAATGTATTCAAGGAGTTTTGAATTTGTCTTCATATGAATCCAACAATTTTGGTTTGAAATTTTTTTTAAATTTTATTGAACTTTTTTGAACAAAATTTTTCTTATACTTTCTTTTACTTATGTATCGCTTCAAATGGTTCATTCTGTACAATTATAAAAAACTATACACAGACATAGAGGAATAAATAAAGTTTAACAACCAATATTCTGCATTTTGCAAATAATAATTTGCTAAACTTACTCAGATTTCATGTTGCTAATTTTTTATAAATATTATTTATAATCTCAAAAGTGTTAATAATAATATCATGTATGATATTATTATTATTATTATAATTTATTAATGATATTTGTTGACATCATTATTAATCATTAATAAGCAATTTCCTATAAACATTAAAAAAAATGATATCGAGAAAATTAAAAAGGAAATCATTTTTTTAAATCTATAACACAAGTTACTCAACTGTGATGAATCTTTTTATATTCTTACATACTAAAATATCATTACTTGAATTGAATTTTATTAGCTCATTAATTTTTATTTATATATTCATTTTTTTATATTACTTTCTCAAATTTGTCATGTGTGCGAGAATAAATGAAAAAATTTGATTGATTTATGAAATTAATGACCACTGGTACACTATTAAAAATAACTTATAGCTGATTATTTGATAATGTATTTGTAATGTATAATATACAAAGTGCACTCGATGGATATAGCTTAAGAGATTCTTTGGACAATTTTAAGTCGAAAGTGCTTTGTATACTTTTGTCCTAAACCTAATAGTTAAAGTCCAAAACCTAAATTAATTTCAAAAAGAATGTCCGTAAATCAACTTTTTTACAGAATGAAAAGTTTCTTTGAGAATTGCTCGTCAAGGAGACTAGAAACAGTCTAAACAACCTGACGAGGCACAAAAAAGTCAATATTACCTGGATTCCCAGACACTCTGGTTGGAACGGTAATGACAGAGCATACCAGCTGGTAAAACTGGGAACCACCATGGCTCCCATTCAAGAAAAGCTTGCGAGGATGCCATACCAAGAAGGTCTTAACAGATTAGGAGATAATCTGAAAAACCAACAATTGAAGGCATAGACCAGCTACGAGGGAGGGCGAATCGCCAAAAGCCTGTTGGGTGAAGGAAACTCGCTCGGTAACAGAGCCGAGGAGATCTTGAAACTAAACAGAGCTGATATTAGAGCCATCGTAGAGTTACTCACAGGGCATGATAACCTGAACAAGTTCCAACATCAGATTAGAAAAAGACAATCTCCCGCGTGTGACAGATGCGGAGAAAATTCAGAAGAAACATCGATCCACTTTCTCTGTTACTGCTCGGCGTTCATACAGCAGCGAAGAAAATGGTTTGGTCCGGCCATAGTCGAACCAGAAGAAATTATTAAACTCAGCGCTAGGCAAATCCTGGGTTTCAGTACATCAGTTGGTTATAATAGCCACTGAAAAGCGTAGCGGGGATAAAGTACAAGGGTCTATTTGGCTAGGTGCTCTGAACCATTGCTTCGAGGCATGATGCTCGAGTATGGCCCGCTAACCTCCATACCCATACCCATACCCATTTGAGAATTGCTAAATTCGATTTTCCCGCCAACTAAAAAAGATATTCGCTATGAAATTATACATTCGCTATTTTTTGTTTGAACGTTACACATCTTTAGATCCTTTAGATATTCCGGATACAGTATTTGAGAAAATTAAATGTAATAAAAACAGTTTTTGTATGATGCTTAGTTAAATTGTAAAAAATTTGAATGATCATAGCTGAGGAACTTGGTAATAAACAAAAAAATTAAGTAAATAACAAAATTTATAAAATTCCAAAATCTCCGACCACATGTCGAGTGTACTCGAGTATAACCGATAAATCACTGTACGTCACGCTATTTATTTTTGTGTACTATTTATCTATGTACTATATTATGTAGTACACAACATGCTTTTAGAAATACAGTTGATCCAAGAAGCGTTTCACTCGAGCGTCTTAATTAAAATACAAATTTTTATACCATGTATATATGAAGTATATCAAGGTATACCAAGCTTAATCCCAAGTTTCTAACGCTTAATAATATTGATGCTACCAACAAAAATTTAGGTATAGGTGTTCATAAAATCCATTTCCAGTTGTCCGTCTGAATGTCTGCCTGTCTGTCCATCTGACAACACGAAAACTCAGAATCGAAAAAATATATCAAGCTGAAGACATTAAAAGTGAGTATGAATCGATTCGTCTGTGGCATCGTATAATATTTCAAGAAAATCAACTCAGCGATTTGAAGATAATCGCCTCTTTTCTAGTTGTTTCAAGACTTGCACTTGAAATATAGCAAAAATCATTCTCGATTAAATTACATGGAAACAAAAAAATTCGGTTCGTACGTTTAAGATCTGCCATGCACAGATATCCCTTTTTTAACCCACGAACTAAAAAAAGGGGTGTTATAAGTTCGGCCGCTATGTGTGTGTATCTGTCTGTCTGTGGTATCGTAGCACCACAAACGGGTGAAATGATTTTGATTTTTTTGATTTTGTTCGAAAGGTAATTTATGTTCCAAGTTTCGAGATTAGGGTTCCGTAGCCGAAACATTTGTCCGGGTTTTTTTTAAATTTTGTAAATTTCACTTGTTTAGTTGATGATTAAAAATAGTTGTCTATCTAATTTTAAGTTTCTTTTAAGGTTTGAAAATTTATTTTATCCTTTCCCATCTCAAATCAAAGTTCATGGCTAATAAATACCTAATATACCATGTGTGTTTGTACCATCTAGGCATATACATATCTGTAGTATGTATATAATACCTCTCGCTTAGATGCATTACTAAACGGATGTATTCTGTCATATTACAGATATGTATATGCCTAGATGGTACAAACACACATGGTATACCAAAGATTTTAAGAACAGCTACCTTCAATATTATACTGTTTGGATAGTTTTTAAGAAAAATCCAACTCGACTATTACCTTTACTCCACCGAGCCGAGCCGTTTGTATAAGTATAAGTCATATCTTTAAGTTTAAATTGCTCCATACTCCATACATAATTTGTTTTGTATGTCTACCTTGATATAATTTTTTTGTCTGAATATAAAATAAATATAATTTATCATAATATCAAAAAATATTAGCTATAGAATTCAGTCAGACATATAACAAACATTAACTATTTAAAATAATACATCATTTACAATATAATAGTGATGTAATCAATATAATTATATGATTTTTTTAAATAGATTCTTATTATTATTATTATTATTATTGTTATTTACATAAATTATATTTATCATTTTGCACAATGATACATTATATTGTGTCCCTGTACCAGATGTAACAGAAAACGAAAAGAAACTTTGAAAGAAACGAAATGAAATTTAAGGGATATGTGACATATTGACAGTGGCCGTGACCTAACTATGGAGTTGGAAGAGCTGGCAAAAAGTTTAAGTAAAAAATATTTTTTTGTATTTATTTTTAACACGGTTATATTAGCTTCACCTGTTCAATCGGAAATTTTACGCCCAATAACTTTGGACTGATGTATTTTTTCTCTTAAATGCATAGTTTTATAATAAATTTCAAAAAATTGTGGGAAAAGAAACGTGGAAAATCGTTGGTTTTTCCGAAATCACCCTTTTTTTCTGCTCATATGAAAATTTTTATTCTACAGATAAAAATCTAAAAATTGGCATAGGTAGCATTGCTTCACCCAAAATTTCAGTAAACACCTAACTTTATGGGACTAAAGATGACATACCTACGTATTAGAAGTAAGTATATCAACAGAGTTTCAGGCCCTGATGTTTTGTAAAGTTCGTTCAAACCAAAGTGACACTTAGCAAGAGAGAGCGTATGATATATATGTATGTGTACTCATATCTACACTCTCTGTTGTTCGGTACCACTTTGATTTGAACGAACTCTACGTTAGTGTATTTTACAATAATACATCAATTCTCCATTCGATACAAACTTGTAAAATGAAATTCCGATAAAAATATATTATTATTGAGAACAGCTGCTGAGACGTAGAAAATATAATAATAAATTTTCTTTATGTAATTTATAATATGTAAGTGTAACACATATGTAGCCATAAAAAGATTTAGTTTTTTTTTCCTTTAGAGACATAATCGTTCAAGGATTATTATACAAATTGATTTGCAGTAATTTATTTATAAATTACATTGTCATTATCACAATTAATTATAATATTAATTTGGTTTTTTTTTTTATCCTTACAGGGAGAAATTTTCCTAGACCAAAATTATATGGCTTCATACTAATAGCATGAATAGACGCAGTTAATAGATTTTTGAGAATATATTCGTAAGACCTTCAACTAAAGACGATACAGACCTATTAAGGCTTCTCTAGGTTAGCCTATTGGGCTAGCCGACATACCATCGCAATTGCTATTTGGAACTATCTGACAAGTATAGAACTGTATAATATTGGCCGGTGTATCCACCAAGTCTATAAAATAAAATGAAGTACTGCTGAAAATGCAGTCACGTTAACTGTACAGTTAATATTATCCCTAGTAACATGACATAGTGATATTTTTGGTGAAAATAATTCACCGTGTAAGTGGTAGGTAATATTATAACTTGATTTCAAGGTTGATTTTAATAAAACTTGCATTTTATGGATTTGTAATTAATTTAATATCATTTCTTACATTCAATGTAATTAAATTTTGTGAAATTCATTCTTTTTTTTGTGAACGATTCAAATATTTTTGTCAAATATTCTTATAGCGTATAATATGAGCCTTATCTTATACAAATTAGCCTTACAGTCCCCTCGTAGGCCTCTAGAGTCCACAAGGGAGCATCATCGTCCACTTTGAGAAACACTGAAGATCAAAAGGTTAATATTTTGTTGCTTCTCTCAAGCAATTAAAACTAGTTATGACCAGAAGCGTCAGTTAAAACCACTTTCGACCGCAAACTTTCAGTCAAAAACACTGTTAACCAATGATTTTCAGGTAAAACTACTATAAACCAACCTGTGCATTCAAAAGCAGAGCCCGATTCAGGGAGGGGGGGGGTCAAGTTGAACAACCGCCCTAACCAGCTAAATCCTTAAAATATTATATACAATAATCTCGATAATCGGGACTCCATAAGGCCAGGGCTATTCTGAAAACTGAGATTGTATGGAAAAACTCATTATAATTTATAAATAAGCAGTTAAAATTGCGTAATGTTTTATTTAACTAGTAATAAAGTAAACACATTACGCTTGACAAATTAACAAATTCTATAAAATTGTACACTTAATAATTTTGATATAATTATAATCTACAGTTAGCGACTATATCTAGCTGAAATAATTACAACCTGATTTAATTACTATAATAATCAAATAAACATTTCCAATATGCACAGTGATTATGCGTGATTTTCATGCTGTTACGACAAGACCAGGCGAAATTTGGAAAGATCATAGGTTTCTCTTCTTAAAATGGAAAGGTATCTAAACTGAAAGTTTTCAAATACTTGTCATGCTAAAAAGACATAAAATATAATATTTATAGCTATTATCAAAAATGCACAAAATTTATTTATTTATTTATATAATAAAAATTATTTTTATCATTTTTTCAAAATTTTAATTCACACGTATACAAACACTATTATTATGAAATAATAGGAATGAATATTAATAATAATAATTAATAATTAAATAATAGAACATGAAGATAAAAGCAGATTATTATGATAAATTATGCTTATTATGATTATCATAGTGTGTGACTATATCTATCTATCTTCATGATAACGTCTTTACAAAAATTATTTACACGTCAAACTTGTCATTTGTTGAGAATGTCTTTAAGCATTAGATAATTTTATTTTAATTTTCATAGCCATTTATAAAATATGAAGTAATTGAAGAGTATAATATATGAAGTAAGGCGTTCTTATGCATAAAACAAAGAAAATAAGAACGTTTTGTATAGCAATCACGCAGCAAGGCAGGTTTGATATTGACAATGATCATACCACATAGAAGATAGTGCCTTGAATAAAGGATGATCGCTGTCGATAGACACACCAAACCTGTCTCTATACCAGGCGTGGGCCATGTTATTTTAAGTCGCCATTCTTATAAGTTTTTGCGTGCCATAAAGTTTATTGTGTGTCTCTTTATACAAGTCCGCATTGCTCATAGAGGAGGAAGCGAGACAGGTATACGACTCTTCTACCTATCTCAGTTTCTCTAATAGTAATGAGATAGGTAGAAAAAAAATGTAGCCTCTCTGTCTTACTTGTATTATTGGTTGACACTGGTTAGGGTATCACTGTCTAACTCGTATGTTAGTTACAAAAGTCTGAGTGGCTTCTCTAAGCCACGTTTGCCCATGAATGCTCTATACAACACTACTGTGTTGTTTTCTTTGTTTTATGCATAAGAACGTCTTATTACCTATATCATGGAATTCTTACTTCATATATTATAAATGACTAACGAGCTGGTTACTAAACTGTATATATTTTTTAACTTAAATCGATATTGACATATATGTTTGTGTTTTTCGCGTTCGAGTAACAAAACTTCGAAAGAGAAAATATCAAAAGACTGGCAGCATATTTTACTCGTGTTTTTTTTTCCCTTAAAACACAATTTTTTTGGAAAATGCAACAATCTTATATTTTTCTGCGCACATTAAAATTGATTTAAAAGCCAAAAGCTACATCTTGGTAAAAGTGGTGACATTGATGTATTTTAACTTATTTAATTTACACTATAAAGCTATAGAGACGATGTAAATGCGAAGGTGGTACTACAACTTTAACGTGTAAATAATAATAGAAAGTTATTCGTATACAATCGTGTGAATTGATCCTACGTATTATGATATATATTATTATAACACCTACAATGATACAATATAATTAATAAATTATGGTGTATTAAAATGAATTTAAATGTAACATTCCGTGAATATTCTCAAACCTATATCTTATACAAAATTTATTTAAAATTCTAGAGAAATTTTGTTGAAATTTAATAATTTAGTGCTAATAATTCTAATATAAATATATAATAAATGATTTCTATGAATATGATTCAATTCATCAATAATATTGACATTTAATTTACAACTTTTTTTGCATGTTTTAGTTCTAGTTTTTGCATGTTCATGTTTGTAACTTAATATTATTTTATTATATTACCCTGTTTGTAATTTAAATAATGGATATAAATTATATTCGTTGTGTGCGTAGTCATGGTAGGGACAATAAAATCGATGCCAGCGCTTCCAGTGAAAAATTTTGGCGTTAAAGGGGGCTGTTATTACTAATTTGCAGTTCTTTACATGTTAATGTTATAGAAATGTCAAATTAAAATTATTGTAAAACACTAATTAATTAAACTTAGTGCATTAGAAATTGTGAAAATAAGAAATCAAATTGCACAAATATTATTATCATAATTATTTATTTAAATATGTGAGACAATAATATTAAATTTTTAATGTAAGTCTTAAATGCAATCCATACAATTATATATGCATCCATACAATTCTATAATTAAAGTAGTGTATCGTTACCATGGAAACGAAACTCACGCACGGAGCGAATAGGCCAGCAGGGTGTACAAAATAAAGAGATTTTGATTTTACAAGCTTTTATTTAGTTTCACCTGTCCCGTTGACTGTCTGCATTCAAATCTTGCAAGTCTAATTAGATCCACTTCCCGGTTTCCCGGATTGAGCTAAAATTTTGCATGCACATTTAATTTAGATGACAATGCATGGTAAGGTTGTGGCGTTCTGATTTTCCCATCGCTTCCACCATATTTGATATATATACATTTTTTTTTTAAAGTAGAAAATAATTTTATCTATGAGTCACTCATACCCGATTATTTGTAAAAGCTTGAAGCACTTAATATCAAGAATGAATCGAAAAATAATTAGGCATTTGGAGTAGATGAGTCGTTCCGATTCATTTTTGATATTTTAAATTGAGCGCTTCAAGCTTTTACAAATAGTCGGGTATGAGTGACTCATAGATACAATTATTTTCTACTTTTTAGTACAATAAAACCTGTCCCTTAAAATGTATTTTTTATTAAAATTCTTATTTACTTTAAATATAAATTTTCAGAAGCTTTAAAACTTATAATTGCAAACATCTCAATTCAATGTCTGTATGACTCAGCATGTTTTTCCCCTTTGCCCTTCAAAAATCCTATTTTCGCGACATTTCACCTTGAAAATTCTTTTACGCTCATGGTTTTGCAATGGACTTTTTATAGGTCATTTCTTGCATCTTGCATCTCTTGGTGATGGACCGCTGTTCATGAGTTTTTTTATCGTGTATAAGTATCCCACTTTAAGAAAAATTGGTCCATATATTATTTACATCAATAGCAATGAAGACTACATTTTCGATTCTTTTCTAAACTATATGTATAACACGTGATAGCATCCGTTACACAGACAAATGCCTGGGGGAATTAAATGAGGGCATACAGGAAAAAATCGAAGTTATATATAGTACATGTTATATTGTGAAAATTTGTGTTTTAACATATTACATAAATAATTCATAAAATGGGTTACGCATAAGTATTTTAGCTAATGAAAAAAGGTTTGGTTGTTTTCAACAATACCACAAACTATCTGCATAATAACGTATTTATAATACAATATGGCCTAGTCGACTTGGCTCGACCGATCGACCGACCGTCTAAATTACAAATATATAGGAAAGAAAACCAATACCTTCAAGGTGAAATGATATGAAACAGGTCATAGTTCTGTGAATTATTTTTACCCTTGAAAATGATAAATGATTATATGAATACACCAACACAGTGTGCAAAAAAATGGTGGCAAAAAATTAAAAAGCTATGGGAAAGATAATTTTATTTCGTTTTCGAATCCAAATAATATATTTCATTTCCACAATTTTTAATACTGTTTCAAAAGCGTTACTCTCATCCGTCTATTCCATTACTATTAAACAACAAGAACGAGAGGTGTCTCGGGACACCCGGTAGGAACTATGTTCATTTCGTACCTTCCTACATTATTAATGTAGCGCTAATTTTTTATTTACAAAATTTTTTTTGTTTGTAAGGTATTAATTTTAGAAGTCAATATACTTGTTTTATTCTGTAAAGAATTTCATTGTATAACTTCTTTTACTTTTTACTGTATGCATTAATTATAATATTAGTTTAAAAAAGACATACTTCTGATTTAGTAGTCAACCCAATATGTGCGTACATTATCTTCATTTGGTTTGATCAGAATATTTATTATCACATCATAAAATTTCCTTGTACTTATCTAAAATTATCTATATTATCTTTAACTTCTGATAACTTCAAACATCCGTTTTTTAAATGAAAAAACAAAAAATTTTGACAAATAAAAGTGACAAATAAAAATTAAAAAACGCGAATGCGTGGGCTTAGTTCAAGTGAAGGAATTTTTATTAAAATAAAGTAAACATTTTAACCAATTTTAATATTTTAATATCATGCTAGTAAAACTTTGAGACAATTGAACTTTATTTGCGTGTTAAGAAAATGACATCATACAAATTCGATTCTTATTTTCTTTGAACTTAAATAACCTTAATGACCTTCTAAATTCATGAATAATTTAATACCCAAATAATTAACCTATCGATTTTGTGTAAATTAGCACGCTCATTACCTAAAAAAAATTCTAAGAATTTATTTCTGTACTCCAAATATGTACGTCCGTCAAGAGTACAAAAAGAACTACTTTACTTACAACTTTAAGCCAACCAAGGTAGCATCCATAAACCACGTGGCCGGTCAAGAGGGAAAGAAATGTTATCAAGTGATGCAAAAATGAATTAAGTGACTGGTTATCATGAGGTTAAAGCTTCAACAGGCGCTCATACATACATAAATTCGTAACTTAGAAACACGAAGCTTATCATCGAAAAAAAAACTATAAAACAGTGAGCGAATGCACTACTACCTACATACTGCCATTTATATTAATATTATTATTTTAATTAGTGGAATATTAAATGAATTAATTAAAAGGTGGAGTTCATTTACCAAATATATGATTCATCATAGTAAGTTTTATATTATTTTATTGCACATCCAATGTCCGTTATTTAAAACTAAACTCAAACAATTTTTAAATGATCAAAATCCAATCACCTTTTTGTGGTAAAAATTAATTAAGATGGCAATTGCAAGCCTTCGAAGACATTGATCGGAATTTGCTAGAAAATTTAATTATCTTAGAAAGTGGGGAGGTCTCAGCCTTTCAAAATAATTGAGGAGTTGATAAATGAAATTATTAGCGAAAAAGGTAGTAAAACACATATATGGATGGTATCATAATGGGCTCTACCAATAGCCTAAATGTGTCTTTCGTGTACAGCCAATATAATCTAACCAAAACTAGAAAGCGGGAAACTCGGAAAAATTGATTTTCTAATAATGTTTTCTTATAGTCTAAGAGGCGGTATAAAGTCTTTCTTGCCCCATCTGATGAATCTGAATGACGAATGCAATTTTTGGGCTAAATTTTAGCTATAATTTTGAACGGGTTTTAGCTTGATTTTATTTTTATATGCTGTTATTATATTTAATAATTAAAATAGAACACTAAAACCACAAACGTATGAATGTATTATGCATTTATGTATAGAGAACGTATAAAAAAAATACTTTGATTAAAATGACATTAAATGAATTAATGGTGACAAAATTAGTATGTCAATTACACTCATATTAGGTAATTAAAATTAAAACTTTTTCAATAAATTATGTTTATTTTAAACATTTCTTACTTAACTTAAATCGATATACCACGCGATACGCTTTATTCAACAGCAACTTGAAAACATACACCTGCACCTACAATAGAATGATCCATCAAAATATCATCAGAAACTTTGTTTTAATATTATACTAGCGACCCGCCCCGGCTTTGCACGGGTGCAATGCTGATACTAAATACACTACAGAAAAACTGTGAACGTTGTATATAAAAACATAGCGGCCCACTCTGGCTTCGCACGGGTATACAATATATAGCCTATGTGATTAAAATTGATCCAGTAGTTTTGATTTATTCATTACTGCCCGTGGCCCGCACGCGTTAAATTTGGAGTAAAACAATCCCCCTTTCCCTATACCATGAAGATTTCCTGCTATCTTTGGAATATCCTAAATTCATACACTACATTTTTACTTATGTACTTTTTACATTTTTAACTATTAACCTCAAAAATAGCAGTACTTCTCCACTATTTAATGGATGTTATTATACATATAAACCTTCCTCTTGAATCACTCTATCTATTAAAAAAAAACCGCATCAATCCGTTACGTAGTTTCAAAGATTTAAGAATACAAAGGGACATAGGGACATAAGGACAGAGAAAGCGACTTGGTTTTATACTATGTAGTGATTGTATCTTTTTAATCCCTATGTATTTTTACCCGACTGCTCCACCCAAAGTAGTTTATCAATCTATATATGTATGCATGTATGTACACGAAGGGGGTCGTCCCAAATTCCCCTTTAACCTTTGTCATTCCCATAGCAAGATGTTCCGTAATTTACCGAATCAAGGAATTGCTACGAATGACATGCGGCAGACTAAACTGTTTGTAATCACAGTTATTCCATTCGATTGTGCTCGTCTGAAACTTAGTGGAGCACTGTCGAGAAGGGTGGTAGCAATCTTGACAGGACATGGTCGATTAAACTATCACCTTCATAACATGAGGATATTTGATTATCATACTTGTTAGGGCTTGTATGGAGTACAATAAAATCTCTATACATATTATTTGCACCTACAGAAATCTCCGGAAGGTTTGATTTAGAATGTTCGTTCCAAAACCATAGACCCATCAATCCGTGGAGAAATCTCAGGGACGAAGTAGATCTACTTCAGTGAAAGCCATGCAGAAAGTTGACTTTCGCGAAAGTCAACTTTCTGCATGGCTTTCACATTATTATCAGTTTTAAATAAATTGTTAGATTTGTTCATTTTTATGTATCGTAATTGTACATAAAATTTCGTAAATAACATAACCTATTTTTTTCTTTACATAGCATTCAAACATGGTATTTGAATAAAATGTAAAATGTGAATACTTTTGTAAAGTTATTTATTTATTAATATACATGAAAACAAAAACAAAAAAAAAGTATGTAAAATCAAGGAAATACGGTTTTGTACTTTTATTTACAACGCACATGAAAGTAAGTACTTGTGACTGCTACTTAATATTTATATTAATAGTTTATAATTTAATACTATTATTATTATAGTTGAGTTTTTATATTCATACAATTACCACTTTACTATACTATACATCAGAAATAACAGAGATAAAAAGGCCACTCCGGAACCAAAGATGTTGTATACTGTCTGACTAGCAAGGTCGAAGAAAAGTTAATTTTTAACTGATACGAGACAATTGACCTATGTTACTCATTTTCGAACTCGACGTCACTTTTTATATCCTGAGTACGCTGTAAATTTCAGCTTGATATCTCTTTTCGTTTTTGAGTTATCGTGATGACAGACAGACAGACAGACGGACAACAGGAAATGGACTAATTAGGTGATTTTATGAATACCTATACCAAAATTTTGTTCGTAATATCAATATTTTTAAGCGTTACAAACTTGGGACTAAACTTAGTATACCTTGATATAAGTTCAATACAAAATTTCCATAGAAGCACATATATGAAGTACAAATAGCAACAGTTTTATCCAATTATGCCTTCTATGTTAGAAAATAAAGTTTACCACTATTCAAGCTAAAAATCAGATCCGACTACTATAGCTACTTTTATACTCAGATTTGAAAATACTCAGATGTTTAACATTTACAAAAGATAAATATTGTTCACATATGCTATACATTTATGTATTAGTAATAACAATATACATTGTAGCTATAACCAAGCACATGCATTTATACACCGGGTGATCAAGATAGAATTACACTTATTTATATCAGACTATCCACAAATCTGTGACTTCACAATAAACATCTGGAGGAACTTTATTAAAAAATTAGAACAATTATATAAAAGGCTAATCGAATTTTCTAAAAATTTCATCACATAATTTAATTAAGGATGTACAAGCACCAAGGATGTACGAGTACTATTTTTTAATGTCACTATTTTTTTATAAAAAAAAAACTAGCTATTAGCCATAATAGATTGAAATGGACCACTCTGTACATATAGCTAGGTATGGGATGTTATGGTATGAAGCACAATCATAGAAGCATAACTATCAAGTACTTGTTTTTATTTAGTTCTTTCATATGAGAAATAAATAAACAATATTGTTCATGAAATGGAACACATCATAAAACACACATTTTTAAATCCATCACAACAAATCTTTTTATATTTTATTTATTATATTTATACATATTTTAATTTAAAGACAATCGTTAAATTTTATATTTATTATTTTTTCAATGTAAAAACTTTTTAAATCAGTCCCAGATTAAGCTAGCACGGGATCTTTAGTTTTTTAGCCTTTCCCACTTAGAATTTTAATGTGTTGTATTCGCACCGTGAGTGAGTTTTTTTGGAGGCGTTTCCATGGTAACGATACACTACTTTAATTATAGAATTGTATGGATGCATATATAACTGTATGGATTGCATTTATGATTTTCATTGAAAATTTAATATTATTGTCTCACAAATTTAAATAAATAATTATGATAATTTACATTTGAAAAATAAGATTTGTGCAATTTGATTTCTTATTTTCACAATTTTTAATGCATTCAGTTTAATTAATTAGTGTTTTTCAATCATTTTAATTTGACATTTTCCATAACATTAACATGTAAAGAATTGCAAATTAGTCATAACAGCCTCCTTTAGTGCCAAAATTTTTCACTGGAAGCGCTAGCATCGATTTTATTGTCCCCACCATGACTACGCATAGGATATCATTTTTCCAAAACTGCTGCTGATGAAAAAATTTACATAATAGAGGAAGTTTTAAGATGAAAAGCATTCAATTTTTTTGCATTTTCAAATTAATACAAACTATGTATTTACTTGAAACTTCTTCTCACTACAAAATTTTCGCACCAAAATCAAAAGCAAAAAGTTTTTGGGAAATAGTAAACATTTCTTGTCACGAAATTCTTATTTCTGTGTAGATTTTTAGTTAAATCAAATTTAAACTCACACGCATGAAAATTCATGTCGGATGGAATTTTATTAAATGTGAAGTATGTAGATACAGTAAAATAATGTACCTTCCTTTAAAATTATTCAACAAGCAGCAAAAATCAGAGTATGTTATTCCACGCATAATTTTTGAATAAAAATAATATAAACAAAAAATTAAAATATGCATATGCACGCGTCCTGTTTTTATACCATGTACCTATATATGAAATTTATCAAGGTATACCAAGTTTAGTTCCAAGTTTGTAATCATCCAATTAGTTCATTTTCGATTGTCTGTTCGTCTGTCTGCAAAAAATACAAAAATCGGGTTTATGTATCGATTGGATGCATAGTTTCTGAGAAAATCGCTCTTCACATCTAATTTTGGACTAAATCTCAAAAGCCACGCATCCAATCAATAAATAAATCCGATTTTTGGATTTTTTGGGTCAAAATTATCTTATATAATGAATTTTATCGATATCGGAGGCAAACAAAATTTTTCGATTTTTTGCAATTTTCTTGAGGGGTACCTCTTAGAAAAAATCGAAAAAATCGAGAAAAAGTTTTTGTTTCCGATTTCGATAAAACTGTGTATATAAGGTAATTTTGACCCAAAAAATACAAAAATCGGGTTTATGTATCGATTGAATTCATAGTTTCTGAGAAAAACGCTCTTCATATCCAATTTTGGATTAAATCTCAAAAGCCACGCATCCAATCATTAAATAAACCCGATTTATGAATTTTTGGGTCAAAATTATCTATTATTCCGTAGGACCCATCTAGTAAACCATTAGAGATAGAACAAAATGTAAAAAATGTTCCTTATACAAAAAAATTAACAACCTTTGTTTGAAAAATGTTTTCGTAATCATCACTGTTTATCCTTGAGTGCGCAAATCAGGTGGAAATTATAAAGTTTTCTTACGTATTTTATGGGAATATCAGTTCTGTGTGGCTATCTACTTGTACATGACGTAAAACAGCCAACGATTCCATAACCAACACTATCTTTACATGGTATTTCAACCATTTGTTCAGTCAGTTGTTTGTTGTCACTTGTTTATTTTATAATAAAGTTAAAATCAAATCATAAATACACGCACATTGTACAAAGTCAAAGCAAACAAAAAACAATGCATTATTTTTTTTAATGATAGTTTAATAGAAGTTGTCTGAAAAAAAACAGGACATGCCATGTAATAGGTTGGCTGATAAGTCCCCGGTCTGACACATAGATGGCGTCGCTAGTATTAAATGCATATTATTTTTATATAGTACCAACCTTCAAATGATTCGTGTCAAAATTTGACGTCTGTAAGTCAATTAGTTTGTGAGATAGAGCGTCTTTTGTGAAGCAACTTTTGTTATTGTGAAAAAAATGGAAAAAATGGAATTTCGTGTTTTGATAAAATACTGTTTTCTGAAGGGAAAAAATACAGAGTCCGGAAACTCATTATCAAGCCAAGTTTTTGCTTCCACTGTATTTTTTCCCTTCAGAAAACAGTATTTTATCAAAACACGAAATTCCATTTTTTCCATTTTTTTCACAATAACAAAAGTTGCTTCACAAAAGACGCTCTATCTCACAAACTAATTGACTTACAGACGTCAAATTTTGACACGAATCATTTGAAGGTTGGTACTATATAAAAATAATATGCATTTAATACTAGCGACGCCATCTATGTGTCAGACCGGGGACTTATCAGCCAACCTGTTATAAGATAACATATCACACAATTGGATGGCATGGCGCCGCTACGACATATTGTACGGTTTTATAATTTAAATGACGGTTTTTAATAAATTTATGCAAAAAACAGTCCATCTTGGTATGATAATCATTACAATATCATCAAATTATTTTTATTTTTCAATTATTAAAACAAATTGTCATAAAATACAATTTTTAATATAAAAAATATTATTAAACTTCATTTATAGAACGGAAGTAAAAATCCTTTCACTTCATGTTATAGGTAGCTATCACCTTTTTGCTTCATTCCGGGACTAGCACACTACATTTTTTAAACCATTAGAGCTAGGTTAATTTTGATCACAATTTTGCAAAGTATGACCCAAATTTAGTAGAATTACGTACTTGTTTTATCAAAATTGGATAAAATTTGGTTGTGATAGAGCAAAACTAATTTTTTTGGATTCTGATGACGTCATAGAGGTAAAAAATTCAATTTTTTTGATAACACAGGAAATTTGATCCGATCTTATTGGAGTTTTTTTTGAAACGCACTAATTTTGGGTCATTCTTTTCAGCTGTGATGACAGTTTTTCGCTAGCTATCACTTATTTGCTTAATTCAGGGACCAGTACACCACATCTTGAAATCTATTAGAGCTGGGTTAATTTTAATCACAAATTTGAAAAGTATGGCCCAAATTTAGTAGGATTACATACTTGATTTATCAAAATTGGATAAAATTTGGATGTGATAGAGCAAAATTTATGTTTTTGGAATCTAATGACGTCATAAAGTTAAAAAATTTGATAACACAGGCAAATTTGATCCGATTTTATTGAAATTTTTTTTGAAACCAACTAATTTTGGGTCATTCTTTTCAGCTGTGATGTCAGTTTTTTGCTAGCTACCACTCATGTTCTTAATTCCAGGATCAGAACCTTTTTGAAACCTATTAGAACTGAGTTAATTTTAGAATTAACCACACATCAGTATAGACTGACTGATCTCATACATATTTAGCAAAGTTGATAATATGTTAGAATTAGATTAGAAGTCAAATGAACGTAAAGTCTGGTGTCTTTAATAATGTAGAAAAACGTATTTTGTATACAGAATAAATTAAATTAGAATTTAATATTAAAATGCAAAGCGTTATAATAAAAAGCCAGCATGGTAACACCCACCCATAAGCGTAATATTTTATTATATAATAAAGTGCAAACACAAGAGAGGCATTACAAGTGAATATTATTAAAATAATGTCATCTTCACTTACATGCTATAATAAGGCTATTCACACACTGTAACCAGAAATTTAAGGTTGACCGTACACTGACAAATACATCTGATAAAGTATTTAAAAGTTCATCGAGATATATCAATATCATTTGGTAACAAGTGAAAACAAACAATTGACTGAGTTAATTGTTAAAATATCATGTATAGATAGTATTGATTACACAACCACATACATACATGAAGGGATGAAACCTGAAATTCTCTAGGTAAAGTTTTTGAACATCCTTCTCGGTGTCTAAATCAACGTGTTTTTCATGGAGGTTATAAAGAAGGAGAACGATCGCTACGCGCTAAAGCATTAGCGCGTCTGTCCCTGAAAATTTGTATAATTTATAGTTCATTTTTCAGCCACCAGCCGCGCTGTCGTTGGTAAGTAGTATCTGCGAAGTTAGCTGTTTATGAGTACAAGTAGATGAAGTTAGTACCATTCAAATTTATAAAGTAGAATAGATAATTTATAATTTATTCATTAGTAAATAATAATAATAATTAATAATAATTTCATTATTTGCTTTTTTTTCCTTTGAATGATATTATATACACGTATATTAAACGTTATAGATCATTTGAAATTAGCGCACAACAGCCCGCTTTTAATGAGACAACTTAGCGATCCCAGCGCCTCACTTATTTTGTCCATATTTTGGGGACAATATTTTCTATAGCGATCGTTCTCCTTCTTTATAACCCCCATGGTGTTTTTACTCAAAACAATAATCACATCAGGCCAAGAATTATTAAGGGTGGATACTTTTGAAATGAACACACTCTGTATTACTTGCTCATAACCCACTGCCTTCGCTGGGGCCCAGACTATCGCCTGCAATTTCCTTACTTTCACATATCTCCCATTTTTGTCACAATTAGTTTTTTATTTATAGTAGTTTTTGACAAACATACAAACAAAATAGTTTTGTTTGAATTGTAAATATTTTTCCCTTTGTGACTGTACATGAAATGCATATTTTCAGAATAGAATGAACAATACGTAAAAATTTGTACTTTCTCTAAGGAAATGTCAATTATTTTATTGTTTAAGATTTTTTTTTTTTATTGTTTTAACACGCTATTAATATTTTTTAAAATACTCAATCTATATAGGTTATATTCTATATTGGATGTTAGTTCCTCAACCGGACTTGAAGAGTGAAATAGTAATGCAGTACAAGCCAGTAAATAATTCCAAAAAACTTTTATATATTATTTAGCGGATGTCTTCTTTGAAGAACATGATTAATTTTTGTACTGTCCTAGGATTTCGCAAACTTTTAATTCAAATTACTATTATTTTGTTACAGTTACTACATTAAACGGGAATATGTTGAATTTTCCAAATAAAGTTTGAGAAAGACAGTGAAATATAGCTTATTTTTGCATAAAAACAACTTTTAACAAAAAGAAAACCGACTTCAAAAGAAAAACTTTTCCAAAACAAATTAAAATGCACTAAAAAGTAAAAAATAACGATAATATAATGTAGTTAAAATTATTGTTATTTTTGGAGTCGGTGTCAGCAAAGGAAACAACTCTGACAGAACAGTTTGCTACATTAGCTTGGCTGACACCACCGACTCCAAAAATAACAATAATTTTAACTACATTATATTATCGTTATTTTTTTACTTTTTAGTGCATTTTGATTTGTTTTGGAAAAGTTTTTCTTTTGAAGTCGGTTTTCTTTTTGTTAAAAGTTTTCTTTATTTTGCGATTTTTTGTGAACCTGAAGTGCTCTAACTACTTATCACTAAAAAAAGAATCGGTTGACGTGATATTGAGTTATTCGTCCTCTTGTCGTGCATACTTAATGCAAATTTAAGACTTTTATGATTTTCTCATGGATACCGTTATCAGAACTCGACCAAAGTGAAATGGGACCACACGGGAAGCACTAGCTTTCAAATAGATAAAATTATCAAAATCGATTCACCCAGTCGAAAGTTCTGAGGTAACAAACATAAAAAAAAAAAAAAATACAGTCGAATTGATAACATCCTCCTTTTTTGTTTGAAGTCGGTTAAAAACTCATGAAGGTCTATTTTCCAAAATAAATTTGAATTATCAATTCTGAACTTTGTTTTAGGCGTTAATTTATTTTAAGATAAAGATTCTTTCAAAATAAATCGTATCATATATGAAAAATCCTTGAAAAATTTCAAAAAACCGGAAAAAATATGGCGTTTCAATATATTTTACAAGTATAAAACTAAAGTAACATTTTCAAAATAAATAACCATACACTTATTTTAAAAATATATTTGAAAATTAAATGAAAATCAAGCAATGATTAAACTTAAGATAAGAAATTCCTCTTTTTCTTGGCCAAAAACAGGTCAATCTTAAACCACCTTCATTGTTTTGACTAAGATTACATTTACGTAATAACATCTCAAACACACCATGTGTGTCGTTTTTTTGAGGAAATCAAAAGTAATTTTCGTAATTTTCACCTGAAAATAACGCCACAATTCTTGCTATAGAAATTTTTCAACATCTACTTCCGTTAGCCGGAAACTTTTATGTGAAATAATTAGGTAACTAGGTTGGGATTAAATTTGGAACTACATAACGCTCTCGTTATAGTGAAATTACTTAAAATAAGTTAAATTTTTCATTTTAATATCAAAATAATAGATATAGTTTTAATCAAAGTGTTTTTTAAATAAAAACTCATAAAAAAAGAGTCAAAATAAAAAAATAAAGCCGGTAAATGTAACGTTCTACAAATAATTATATAATTATTCAAAAAAAAACAAACCTTTGCCATTGTAAAGCACAAATGAAGTAATCACACTAATAACAGGAGTCACAAATTCCGCTATCCTTAAAATAATTGAGGATAACAATATTGTTGTGTCACTAATACTAGGATGTATTCCCTAATATTTGTCCTTTAATAACACACACACATTCTCACACAAAACACAATTACATAAGGATTGTTTTCGAGTATCAATTTGGATTCATTTTGTTTTGTTCACTAATATTCGAAGATTGATTTTGTAAAAAAACACACACATAGAGAATTAATTGTCTTCGAATACACTTCTACATTTTTCTAGAGTTGGATGTTTTAACAGTTCCAGTTGTTAGACATGTAACTGTTATGTTGTTGTTCAGAAACTATACACTATGGAACTGTGTTAGTATCCAAAGCCTCCACTGTAGTTAGTCACTATCACTAGCACTAGTCATGGTATTGGTGTAATGGTAATGTATATGTGATTGTATTGTGCAGTTGTGACATATAAGAAATGCGCAAACGTAATCAAGTAAAAGCACGCGACTAGACCGATCAATATTACATCATATTATCGTTGTCGGAATAGGAAAATAATGTAGAATATGTACCATAATCAAGTTCTTGTATCATCGAGTATGGGATGATAATGGTACTGGTACATCGAAAAGTATTTCAAACTGTTCATTCAGAATCTAGGTAGAATACTATAGGGACTTTCATGCTATGAAACACTCTATCTAGCGATAGAAAAAAGAACTATATATGTTAGTAGGTATTTAGTAGCATTGACTTTATAGTTTTATATAGACTAAGCATCGCCTATCTTTCCGTACAGTGAAAAACGTGTCAACAACTGAGGTAATTGCTTAGGTCATTCAGTTAGATTACATTTATCCATATATGTAATATACTCCTATATGGGCAGTTGGTACGGGAAAGAATGTCCAAACATTACGGTGCCGACAATATTTGTTTTCTCTCTCGTTCGAGACATTTTATCTATACTGCGCATGCTTGAGAATTCTCTAAAATATGTATTACATGCGCAGAGCTGACAAATGCGATCGGAAGAGTGAGAGAACGATACACTATCTGTTTCACTTAGTCCGAACGCCTTCCACTTATAGGAACTGACCATATATGTTTACGTATTACATATATGCATTTATCAAAAAAATGTACATTGAATATAGGGACATTTTTCAAAAATACATACATTGAATATCAAATTTTCATATCACAAAATATTTTACATAAAACATCGTGACTTCACTGAACTTTTTCGCTTTTTGACTTAAAAAAAAATACTAATCACGTATCATTTTACATTTTTCTTACGAATCTACAATGGATTAGACCTAAGCAATTACCTCAGATGTTGGCACGCTTAAAATTATTTGATATTCAGTCTATGTAATGTAACGTTAATGGTTTTAACTCACTCAGCTATCTGGTTTCCTCCGCAGTCAGTCCATTTTGCTATGACTAGAAGTAAGTTAAAATAATCACACTGATAGGTGGGAAAGTGTTTTTTTCTAGATGTGCCAAAACAGCAGCTTAGAAAAATTGGAATTTTAATAGTATGAGCTCCCCATTTCAAGAAAAATTTATCTAGCGGTACTGACTTTATTGCAAATAAAATAAAGTCATACAATACTTGAAGCATCGAGTGTCAAATTTCCAATTTTTCTTAGCAGCCATTTGGGAAATATTCAAAATAATTTTTTTCTAGAAAAACGCGCTTTTCAGACTATAAATGTTCTGAGAAATTTTTCATGTAAGCGATAAATTTGGAATCAAGCATCAATGTGACTTTCGAGTTGGTAGCGCTGTCTCAAACTAGATATTTCTAGTTCATGTTTGATAAATATGAAAAGCTGTATTAACACTAATATAGAATAAAGATTCTTGGTTATAATAGTTGGTGGTTGACTTACTACAGCTATACGACTACCCAAAAATTATGTACCCCTTTATTGATAATATTTAGATATACTTTATTACCTACACATGTGAAATCCATGTCATACACGGCATTCAGATGTTATCATTAACATACTTGTAGTGAAATTCATCAACTTTTTTAGTAAAAGCCTAAATCTAAATTATGGTTATTTATTTTTAGAATTAAGAAGTTTTTCTTTCGTGTTCACGAAAATCAAAAAAGAATTTATAACCCAAAAATACTTATGTTACTCCTTTTCTCTGAACTCCCTTCTCTTGGTCAAAAAGCCAACCCTGTTAACCCTGCCTAAGGACACAAAAGTATCTTTATTTATAGTCGCAAATTTTATTAGTTGCGAATATTTAATAGGATAAGCAACACATTCCCGGATGACTGTGAAATTTCCGTCCGGGAAGTCTGCAGGTTATGTACTTTTCCTACGAAATGCACATGCTATTTTTTCTGTTAAACAATACCGATTTTTCTGGTCTAGAACGAGAAATTTAATCTACACCCATGAGATATTAAGAACTACTTAACCACGAGGGATAAATAATTCATGAGTTAAAGACGGTCAATCGACTTTAACTTTTAAAGGTAATTGTATTATAAAATCCTTAATAAGTATACAAATGTTTAGAATTTTCTGACACTACGCCCATAGCAAGACAACTACCTTAATATTTTATCTATTATTGTATTAATTATATTATGTGGTCAAATTTTTATAATCAGAACGGAAAATTCGATTAGTCTTGACGTGCCCAAACTTTATCCTTGAATATGATAATTGAAAAGCTACTTTTATTAAAATTAAATCTGCGAAGGAATGTATACATAGTCCGTGTGACAACACCGTCTTTGTTAAACGATCAATACATACCTCCTTGAAACTTCGAAACAAGGTTATCGGTGCTGTATTTTTGTCGGACAAAATATTTGTTCAATTATTATTGTTATCAAGAGTGTCGGACAAATTTCATGAATTTTTAGCCCGATGGCTTAAATATAACATTATTAGAAAGTTTGATACACTCGCGAAAGGGAAATCATTCATTTATTTAACAAAAAGGGTGCTGTCCCGCGGACTAATAGTGTGTTCCGCAGGTGTGTCCAAATATTTCAATGTAGTGATTTTATGTAAAGTTTTTACTAGTAATAAGGTTAATGTACCTACTAGACTACTAGAATACTAGAGTAGGTTAGTCCAGTAACCTACATACAAATTTTATTGCCGACGCCGGCACAAACTATTTTCTAGTAATAATGCGGACACATGCGAAATTAATATTCAAGCATATAAATGCCGCTACCGGAAATTTTATTCGTTTCTAGCAGATTTCTAGCAATTCCGATTCCAATTGGTATTAGCATGGAGCTGCTGATAATTTATTTGGTTATTGGAACTATGTTCCTTATCGCGTGTTCGGCGTTGGGGGCTAGATAAAAAAAAAGACACTTTTTGAGTTTATTATCTTGTATTACATATATGTAATACAAGTTGCCTATTTATTAATTTTTAAGTCAACTTTACATAGATCACATTCCACCAAGTTTTAGCAAAAAAGTAGTAGTTTATTTCTTTTGCTGTGCTTAATCGAAAAAATATACGCTAGTTTCAGAAAAATTTTGTAGGAAAGATAGCAAGAACGATAAAGATCATTCGTCTGTGTTAATAACTTTTAAGCCCAGCTAAACTTTAAAGGTCTTTTGAAGATCACTGTTAAATGACATGACTTTTAGTAACTTTTGATTAAAGCTTTTTTCTGTAGCTACCGTATTCTCTTTCGATTAAATGGAATCAATAATGACATATTTTTAAGTCACATTTCCTCAGAAAGCTAACAATTTTCGAAAAAATATTAGCTCTTTTATGAAGATCAATTTTAAAGTGCTATTTCTTATCTTTAAGGATTTAAATTGACTTTAATATACTGGAACTACAGGAATTACATATTGGTAGTTAGTAGGACCGGACCGGGAATGTATGGATAAATATGAAGTGATTATATAACAAAAAAAAGGCTTAAGTAAAAATTTTTTAATTTATTTTAATCATGATGGTTTTTCACACATTTTTCATTTTAGGTTATATTGAGGTTTATATTTTACATAATTTATACAAATTAATATTTATGATAAATAATGAGGATTCTAGGATCTCCCCACCGCTACCTTTCAGCCATATCGATAATTAAAAAATTTGTGGCAATCAAAATTTATAGTCCGCGAATACAATGATTAAAACTTACTTGAAATTTCGTGAATGGCTTCCTTTTCGCGAGTTTACCAAACTTTCTACGAAAAATTCGTAGAAAGTTTGGTTAACTCGCGAAAAGGAAGCCCCTCACAAAATTTCAAGTATGTTTTGGCATTTAACAAAAAGGGTGCTGTCCCGGGGACTATAACTTACTTGATTTTCAGCTGTATTCAAAGGGGGGTTTCTCGTGGTTATAAAGGTAACGAATATCATCTCAAAATAAATGATTTCGTAAGGGTTGATAATAGATCCTCAAAATCATTATAGAAAAATCATTTGGAATAAAGCATTTTTATTTGATCCATCGCACAAAATAAATAATTTTGCATTACAAGTTTTTTGTTTTTAATTATATAAACAATAATATAATAAAATAAAGCAGATTTCGTCTTAGATAAGAAGACAGCCATTACGTTTGTATAACAATAACTTGACATAATTTTTTTTTATTATAACAATTTTCTTTAAAATAATTTTTAACTAATATTTGGAACTACTTGCAAGTTTATAAAAACATATACGAGATCATTTTTTTTTTTTATTACAATTATTAAATAATTTAATTATTTGTTATTCAATTATTCATTTATTTTTTGTAGCATGCCACATTTTCTTTTGTATTTTTCTAAAATAAAATTATTATATTTTGTGTATAAATTATTTATGGCAAGGCACTAACAAGTACATAGAGTTCGTAAAATATTGAAGTGAATTTTAACTTTACCAAACAAAAATAAAAATACCACAATTTAGACACTATTTATGGCCAATTATATTAGAACATATTTGTTTCAAATCTAAAAACAATTTCTTTTTATATATTTTGGCATAAATTATAGAAAAAATACTTCTTTTCTATTCTTCAATATATTGTAAATTCTTTTTTACAAATAAAAAAATAAATTTTGTTTATTGTTTAATATTTTGTTTATAATTTTTAGGACCCCACACACAAGGTAACCGAACGCGGTAGTAATTAGAACAATCAGAGCGAGAGTTGCTTAATGTGTGGAGGGGCCCCTTCAATGATTCTAGGAAATAAATATAATTACTTTTCATTAAATTTGTATATCGTAATTTTTTGGCATACTACCTTATTTCAAAAAATTTTAACGATTTTATCACACCTTAATAGTTTGTTTTCAACAAAAATTAATATTCGCAAGTTTAGCTACACTTAATCATTTTCAATAATCTATTTTTCCCACTTTCTTTTGAAATTGACATAAGCGATAAAAAACAAATTTTAACTGAATCCATCATTAGGAAACGATGCATTTGTTTCAGGTGGACTATTTTCTGCAATCGAAGGGACACAAAAGACACATAAATCTAACACGAAACTCTAAGAATACTTAAACTTACTCCATAGCTATAGGTCTGGCTTTTTTTAAATAACAACTCACATCGTCACCAAACAACCTGTTGACATCAACATTAGTAATTTTTAGACTCTTACGTGTTAATGAGCGTTCTAAGATTCATTTAGAAATATTTAGTTTCTACGTAGACCTCGAATTCGGAATTTTTATTCGTTATCACTAAAACGTATTTTCAAAAACTATAATATTCGCTGCAACACTTTAATATTTTGTGTCTTTTGATCTATTTTGTTAAAAACAACATTAGGTATTAAATAACACTTTGTGCATTTCGAGAAAGAAATTCTTGAGATATAATTATTTTTTAAATGTTAAAAATCATTTTAATCTTTTTTAATCATCAAATATAATTTTTATCTTACAAATTCATAATAAAATCAAAATATAAATTAAAAAAATGGCATCGTGAAATGTGCGAGGTTTGTCGTTATTTGTTCAATTGTGTAAAAAAAAATGTATCATCCATCGCACGTTTTTTTTTTCTAAAAGTATTAGTACTTTGATCACAAACTTAATATAATAAATACATGACGAAAAAAAAGAAACTTAATTTTTTATTTTCACTTTTGTGTAATAAACTTCGAAAGGTTTGGAACAATGTATATATAAAAGAACTACCACATTAAGCAAGGTACCCCAGTGAGATCGATTTAAAAAACAAATTGATTTTCTCTAATTTTCTTATATTCTTTTAACGACATGAAAGAAGGAATTTCAATGATTTTATCAAATGAGCTACATTGGCATGACAGAGATCTCGTTTCAAACGTCTCTTTTATCTGAGTCTGTCATTCCGATAACAAAATGCTCCGTAATTTACTAAATCAAGGAAAGGCTCCGACAGGCTCATCTTGATGACCACAGCTAGGTTATTGAATTACCACCTTCATAACATGGGGATCTCTGTTGATTCTACTTGAAGGGTCTGTATGGAGGACGATGAAACCTCCATATATATTATTTGCACCTGCTGAAACCAACAAGGCATCAGGTTTAGAATGCTTGGACCCGAAAGCCTAGATCCATCAACAGCTTCCGGCGGGGAAGCTGTGGCCAATCTGCGTGAATTCTGACCTCTTATGTAAGAAGTTTCCCAATGGTGGGGTAATCAGCGAGCTTTTCAAGCGTAGGTTTGTGGTCAATCAATGCAGGTAACAAAAAAAAGGTCGAGAAAAGCAATTTTTTTTGACGTCACAATGGGATCTCCCCTTAAATACTAAATAAGAAAAGAAATTTTGAAAAATGTATTGCACCAAACCTTAAATAAAAAAAAAAAACATTTGTATAAAAAAAACAAAATATATATATATACAAATATAATTAAAATTGAGATTTATTTTATTATCAGCCACTGCTACACAATGTTTTACCAACAGCAAAACTTTCCATAATGTTGTAGAAATTACCGCATTGTATGTCTAACGTAGGACGTTCGCCACGTTCAATTTGTGGTGAATGTTTTTATGGCACACATTAAAATATATCTTCGCACGTTTTCAATTTCTTTTGATCGTAATAGCAGGGGCATTTACAAAATATTGCACTTCGAATGTTGGATCTAACACATTGTGTGGCACTGGCTTTAAATGAATACCTTAATTTATAAAATCAATATCGAACATACATCGTAAAGATACTATAATAAAAAGGACAGTTTCTTCGATTTAACGACTATCGACTGACTGTGGAAATTAATGGGCCATTTTAAAGAGAAAGTTCCAAAAACTTTTATCAATCACTAATTTACATAAATTCAACCAGCCAGTTCATTAAATGTTGTATTAGACGCTACGGCTGAATAAAATTCAGGCCAATAGTTGAATGGCACTGTTTAGCAAACAGACTAGGCTTTACCTCGACGGCTAATTCACACGGCTAATTAGACGGCTAACTAACAGTTGGAAAATGTTTAAATGATGTTTTTAAACTAAACGAAATTTTAACTGAGTTTATAGAACTAGACCCTTTCACTATTTGAAAAAAAAAAAATGTATTCCTTCATTGGCTAACATTAATTTTCAGTCAGGTAAAATAATATTCGCTGTCTTAACTTTTTATGATAGTAGATCTCTAATATACCGAGAAACAAGTAGAGGCCTTTAATTTTTATAACATAAATATATAAATTTAACACTAGACAGCTTTGCAATTGTACATCCAAGCATACATCAGAGGTACCTACACTACCTTCCAAGTCATTTTATCTACACCAGGATGTTGTACTTTAAAAAAATTCTAATCTATTCTCACAGAATGTCGTTAATAATTTAATATCAGTTCTCGAATATACTCCAAATTCAGAGAAAAATTTCGCGGTTAGAATTAAGTAATATCATTCAGTTGAGTCAGGTTTCCTCCCAACAAAACTGCTATAATTGCACTATAATTTTTATACAATTTTATATTTTAACATAGAAACACGTAGTTTTTTTTTCTCCAATAAAATCCATAACGCATTGACATATAATTAGAAAAACAAAAGCATTTCACATTAACTATATTGCATGTTTCAACTTAACTTTTATCGAAAGCGCGATTAAAAGTTTTCTCTTTGAATTTTGATTAAGTAATTTATTTCCATTCGTTTCTTTTTCTTAAAATGATATTAAATCAACAATAAAACATTTTTAACATATTTAAAATAATCGGATATTCTATTTCTTTTTTCTTAATCTTAACTGGTGACTTCAAAATTAGTTGTAATAAGACGAAGTATAGTGTTGTTTACAAAATACAAATATATTGTAACTTGTACTGGTGAAAAGTTTGAACCTGAAAACGATTATTTATTTAATTAAAAATTATATAAAGGACTCATCGTATTTAACCCGGTGTCATTATTACCGGGTATCTAACAACCGACGGTTTTTAAAACCCTAATAACTTTAAAATAAAGTACACGGGTTATATGCTGCTCAGAGTAGCTGTAGTAGTTGACCTCTTTGAAAAAAATTACTATTCTATTTAGTTTCGCTACGGCAACATTGGAATTTACACGTCTCACGCCTATGAAGAGTGCGTCCGTCTACGAAAGAGTGCAGCTCACAAAAATGATGTGCTTAGCATGAATGCAAGAGGTTCGGGTTCGAGCCCTGGTGTGAGTTTTTTTTTCAATAGGGAATATTCATGAAATTTAAATTTGGTTCAAATATTTTTCTTCCGTAACTTTAACGACTGGACATTTCAACTAAACCATTATTTTAGTAATTAATATCTTTTTAATTACTTAAAATTAATTAATAAAAGTACAAATTCAGTGAGGGCATTTAAAAATTTCTAAAACGGAAATTCAAATTTGTATACGGACGTGACATCTAAGTACGGGCTTGTCAAATTTGTTGACACACTGTATGATATTAATTACTTACATTTTATATGGTATTTCATTAAATTATATTATTCTACGGCTTTTTATTAGAAAACTTAATAATAACGAGTGTAAATTCTGTGTTGTAAATTCATTTTTTTTAAGTATAAATTATACATTGAACTGTCAATAATTGACAGATCACGTACTTATACGTCATCAACAGAGAGCGCCAAAAAACTGCGTTTAAATATCTCAAAATTATAATGTATTTTAAATATTTTTTTAACGGTGTAAACAATGAATTAAAAATATAACAAAAATACATGAATATTCCCTAATGATGTATTATAATTGCAACAAATATACATACCTGTGATGATAAATTCTTGACAAGAGATGAATCGTTGCATAACTTAAAAGTTATATAAAGTTACATAACATACTCTAAATATCAATAATAGTTATTGTTTTTTTTAAATATATACATTCAAAATATTCAATTTTAAATTCACTACACTTTATAAACTTTAATTAAAGTGTTAATTGTTTTTGATTTGAACATTAAAGTAATTTTGGTTTAGTTTTAAAAAAGCATTTCATTAAAAATGGAGACGACCACCACATTTAGAGAAATACATATCGAGACGTGGATCACTTCATGACACTGAACTAATTGCATTATGTGGTGAACCCATCTGTGTTAATACTTTATCTAACCATTGTAACGGTCCATGCAAGTGTATTTCAATCCAACATGGTGTACTTGTTACATCTTGACGATGATACTCAGCGCCCCAACCTTTCACGAAACTCATACGGATTGTACACATTTTAGTTAGTTCGTAAACAGCTTCGAAACCATGATTCACTGATTGTGATAATAATTGGGCGAATTCTTGATTGTTAAAGATTTTTAACGAACATCCTGGTGGAATTTTACATACGGTTGAATGATGAAAGCCATGATGATGATTACAATTACGTGATTGTACAAATATAGCGGAATCTGATAGACATTCTGCGTAAACTTCACCACCAACGTAATAAAGATGAACACCTTTACCAATATGTCGTCTTGTATTCTCAATTGTTGAATTTCTATTTACATTACTTAATTGTCCAAGACAAAAACGATCTGAATTGTTGCTAGGATTTGTGAAACCATCCACAATTACTGAATGCGAATTACAATGGAATACTTCACCAACACGACAATTTAATTCATAATATGCGATACTTGCCCAATATGGTGGTTCTTGGTAGCTGACTGGTGCTACTTCACCCATTCCTGTTTTAATGAAATTTTAAAATTAATTTGAGCTTTTGTTAAATCAAGATAAATGATAGAATCAGAGCTTTTTGTGGAATCGAGGTTTTAGAAATGTACAATTTGACAAGATAACAATGAAGACAAACTAAAGTAAAATGAAGTCAAAGGTAGCACAGGACTGCCGTACGTCCTTAAATGAGCTGGCGGAACAAATGAATGTAGACCTGGTATGGGTACCGGGACACAGGAACATTCCAGGAAATTGTGAAGCCGACAAGTTTGCCAGAAATGGCACGATGCTGCCGGACACAAGCATCAATAAATACCCGGGAGTTCCATTTGCGAACTGCAAGTTACTCCTGAAAGAGGATATTCTGAAAAAGGCCAATCTTAGATGGAGGGAAGAACGTACTTGTGGTACTACAAGACAGATATGGTCTGAGTACAATCGCAGGCGTTCCGAAGTTCTCATATCACTTCCAAGGGCCTCTGTTCGCATACATCCACTCTAACCTAACCTAACCTAAAGTAAAGTGAAGGGAATTTAAGAAAATTTGACATATACGGAATTTGATTTTCCATACCTGTATCCATACCAGAATCTGGATTATTATTTGATGTCTGACTTCCATCCTCTGGTGGACTATATGCAGGCGGTGGTGTTTCAGCAAGTCCAGAATATGGACTTTGTGGATTTGAACTAACTGAACTTGGACTTGAAACTGATGAGATTGGAGAATTTGGACTTAGCTGATGATTTGAATTGAATCCAGTTGATGAATAACTAACATTATGTGGCATATTTGGTTCAACAATCTGCTGGAATGGTAGCATTGAATGTCCTGGTGCAAATTCAGAATGACGTGGTACCAATACTGGTGGTAGCACTGGACTTTCTACTCTCTTGTAATGATACGGATTTATACAAACTTCCTTCTGTTTAGCTGAGAATGGAAATTGGCACATTTCCAATGGTTTAAGTTCATGGTGACTTTGTAAATCTGGCCATCTCCATACACGACAATAAATCACATGTGGCAATCCTTTACGATGTGATACTTGCAAACGACCATCTAATGATCTTGGAATTGTCACACATTTACTTGGTGTACCTGGACACGATAAAGCACGCTCTAATTCTTCTATGGCTCCTTTTCTTTTTTTCAATTTTTTAACAAGACTGTCTACAGCTTTTTCTGCCCATTTCTCTTCTTCGTCTCCTTGTTTCCAACCTAATAATTTTTTCACTGCTGGTGATGTAAACGAAAATAACGAATTCAATGAAGACATAGGACCGCTGCTCGACGACTCAGCTTCTTCTGTATCCATTTTCTAATGAATAAAATACATATTTGTAATTATTACAAAAATTAGGTAGTACGGTTAGTTATTATTAAGGTAGTACGAGCGTCAAGGTAAGTTGTGGTTGAAATTATTTGTATCTATTTTGATGATGAATTTTGTTATAACTTTATGAATGTAGACGAAAAATAAGAATAAAATTTTTCGATATCTACCTTGGTTTTCGAAATATCGAAAGCTATGGATCATACGGACCCAAGACCCAATTGTTTGTTGCTCATTTACGAACTCGACTTCATTTTTTACGTCCTGAGTACGCTATAAAAATTTCAGCTGGATATCTCCTTTCGTTGTTGAGTTATCGTGTTAACAGACGGACAGGCAGGCAGACAACCGGAAATGGACTAACTAGGTGATTTTATGAACACTTATAATTTATATTATACATTTTTGTTCGTACCATTAATATTTTTAAGCGTTACAAACTTGGGACTAAACTTAGTATACCGTGATATATTTCATATAAATGATATAATTTGTACTAGACAACAACAGGCTTAAACTGGAGCGTTGAATAAATAGGCAGATATTAATAAACAATAGTAATTTACAAAAAAACTGTTTAATTTGTATGAATGAACTACGCCTGAGAAAAAAACGTAGTTTTAGTGATTCATTTCAGAAAAGCTGAAAATTGCATAGATGTTAGCCTCAATAGAGTGCCAAAGATGCATCGTCTGCTTCAAGTTTGAATTGATTCCAGAAAGAGTAGAACCGATTTTAATCGACAGATACTCCAAAACATATAGGCGATGTAAGATCGTCCGCAATGGAAGTGGGGGGAGGAGGGGTTAAGCTGGTCTGGAGGAAATGCGATTTAAAAATAAGTAATTATTGCATTTAATCGAAAGTGAATTCGCTTCAAATATATCGATAATTGTAGGCCAAAGTCGTAGACCTAGGTGAATGGGCTCTGGTGTCCTTGACAACTTTGGGCCTAAGCATTTTTCCGTAGTTAGCGTTATTTCTTTCATTTAAATAGAATAATGACATATTTTTAAGTCGCATTTCCTACGAAAACCTGCGTTTTTCAAAAATTTTATTACCCTTTTTTATGAGGATTAACTTTCTAACTTAAAGTGTTATTCTACCTCTTATCCGTTTAAGATCTAAATTGGCTATTAAAAAAACCCGAAGAAATAGGTCCAATCTGATGTCAGAACATGATGCCCCTCCCTCATCAAGCATTGGTTAACTACAAAACGAGCTATAAACCATTATAGATTAAAATGGATCACCCTGTATATGTACGTAGTTCGGGAAATAGTGAAATTAATCAGATTATACCAATTATAATACTGTTCGATATGAATTTTTTTCCGCATTGAATTGCTTCGAATGAAATTTTATCTCCCTATCATTTTTCAAAATTTAACTTTCACAGTGTCGTGAATTAAATAAATATTTCCTTAAATTTTCACAGAATCTATTCTTAAAATTCGTTTAAATTTTTCATATATCAGTATAAATAAATGATAATTTCCACCCACTAATTGTTATTATAGGAAAACTTAATATGAAGTGAAAGAAAACTCGGACAAAATTCACAAACATTGCTATTATTACATAAACTTGTAATAATATTTATCTTATAAGCAACATACAAAAATAACGAAGCAAAACATCTAAAATTATTACTTTTAAATGAAATAATCGAATTTTAAATGAAAATTGAATGAATTTTCATGATAGTTGAATTCACAGTACATTACCATGAGTCATTCTTAGTACAATACCTTTGTAAATAAAAACTAAAAAAGTATTAATTAAAAAAAAAACCACTTGATAATTACTAAATAATATTGAATTGTTATTTACATTTATCATTTTATTATTCAAACATATTTGAAATAATCAAAACATTCACGTATTATTAATTTGAAGACAGTACAGTATGAGTAAGTCAATTTTCAATCAAAACATTGGCTACTGTCTAAGTCTAATAAAACCATCTCATCTCAGTGGATACGAATAGATTACATACAGTAGAAAGTTATATATTCATTTTGTAAAAAAACATTTACATAAGATCAAAACTTAAACTTTACTCACGTTTTGTAGGAATGTATACAATCTATATTCGATAATACTTTACAAAACAAACACTGAACTTTTTTTTGATTAATAAACTGACGCTAAAATTCAGAGAAACGCTTAGTGGTTTATGAACAGGAAGTAATGAAAAAAAGTCTTATAAATTACACATATTGCCAACTTAAATTTATTTATACAATATTTATTTGTTTAATATATTATTTTAATAGTTTAATTATTAATCAAATTATAGTCAAGTTTAATTCAATTACACACAAAAATTGAAGTATTTTTTTAAAAAATTATTACAATTAATAGGCTATATAAATATTTTTACGAAAAACCAGTTGAAAAATCAATATCTTTTTGACAATTGCGTTAATTTAATATCAACGCTGCCAGACAATGCCTCTGTGTCATAAAAGTCGAAATTTAACAAAATTGAAAATTAGGTAATAACTTATAAAAAAACAGTTTATTTTTGTACTGTCCCGCATTTTTTTTACTAAAAACCGAATAAATCCAAATTTTTTAAGTTAACGAAGTCCCGATTTTCTTGAAACAAAGTCTGACAACGTAGGTTGTTGTGTGTAATCTGGAGGTAAATCATGGAAACTATAATACAAATATTAGTTTAGAGCAGATAGAATAATTAACTTCAGATCTTTAGAAAGATAAAATACTAATTAAGGTGTAAAAGGGGATCTGAAGTTTATAATGAAATACCAATGGGAAGTTTACAAAGAAACACTCGAAATGAGAAGTTTATGACGAACATCTGATATATTCTATAAGCTGTAAAAGTTAACGCTAACACTATTTAAGATCTAATTCAAACTTAATCGTATTTTTATTATTCTTACTATTATTACTTGATTTTGAAATATTTGAATGCATAGTACAGAGGATATTCAAAAATATTGTTTTTCTGGTTTTTACTTGTTAGGTTGGTAACATAAAGCGTTTTGGTAATATTAAAAACGCATTGGTTTTTTTATGACAACGACCGCTCTCTCTGTAGATTTAGCTCCCCCTTGCATTAACTATCTCTTCCTTACCATAAAACATATATAACGGGTGTTAAATTTACAGAGAATGTGATCGTGGTGTTTTTATACTGAACAAGACCAATAATAATGAAATTATTAATTTTCGAAAATAATATATATTGCGCATAATGCATTTTTTTTAAAGTAATTGTTTTAATAATTGTCTTCTCAGTGGAATTTTAAATGATTAGTTTTAAGTTCAATTCATATATATATGATTAATCAATAATTAACTCTTTCAAAATCATTTTTTTTCTTACGAAGACTTCATAACAGGAGTTATCACGTAATGAATGTTCATAAATTATGGCATAAATATACAATACGATAACTTTCGAGTTATTCTGGATAAAATTACGACCATAGACAAACTATTAAGATATTTAATAGATAGGCAACTGTAATACCACTTACTAAACTTGTAAATTTAGTCTTGTATTCAATCACTGCATGGCGCTTTAACTCGTGTAGAGGATTTTTAAAAATTATTAATTTAAAAATATTAATATTTTTAAAAATCCATGCCGCATAGAATTACCATTGATTGTCTTTCAAAACGTATCGATTATATTCTCTTGAGATTTTTGAACTAGGGTTGAATTTTAACTTTAAAATTACCGCGAAATATGAAATCAAACTAGGGTTTTTTTTATACCTTTTACTACTATATTGGCTAAACAGTTTTTTCGAATTAAAAACAGCTGAGTTATTTCAATTTCAAGTTTTCGAAAAAATTTTAAACATTTCCAAAATGAACACAAGAAATAAAACAAAGCAAATTTTATATGAACAATTAAATCGTGCAACTCAATTACGTAATAAATTAATTTTTTTTTTTTTTTTTTAAATCAGTAAAAAATAGGTTGACTGATGAACCTTTCTAGCACTTAAGTGTTTGTAAACAAATGTTATTAAATTAGCTAATTTTTAAGCTCATATTCATTTGATTTTTGCAGAGGAAGATGGTGATACTAGTTTGGAAACTTTGGATATTCTCAAAGAGATTATCGAACAAACAAATCGATGTACTATCGATACTGATATTAAAGATCGGGCATGTAATACAGATGAAGTATTATTGGATGCTAAAATCATTTCTTCCTCAACGAATTTTTGTTTGAATGCAGTCGATGCCTTCGATATTCATATGGATGCATATAATCTTGATGATTTCGCTAGACATTTAGTAAGTTTTATTTCTAATAACTCCACAATGTGTGTACCGGGAATCAACCCTAAGTACCGCACTTTGTGGTAGACTCTAAGTATTTTTGTTTGTTTATACAGGCAGTGTATTTAAAAGATGACGATGAAGAATATTTGAATTGGGAGAAATTAGAAGATGATGCGATCGATAGTTTCAAATTAGGACCATCATTTTGCTACTTATTTGGTACATTTAAAGAGAAAGAAATCACTCCAACACAAACACAACGTACACGTACGGCTCGTGGAAAATTTGAAGCATGTGCAAAACAAAAACCGGACAATATACATGTGGTGAACAAAGAAGAAGAAGGCGTTGATGAAACTGTTAAAAGTATGCTGTCAATATTACGTGAACATTGTAAAACAAAACAGATTTCAAGTGTATCGTATTTTCATTTTATTATCGATGATGATTTCACTAAAACAATTGAAAATATCTTCCATTTTGCATTTTTAATACGAGATGGTGCTATACAAATTTATTTAGGTAACTTCAAATACAATTTTCTTCTATTCATTTATGGAGGGTAGAGAAAAACTTTCTCACATGGCTATTGAACCTTAAAAAGGTTTTAAGTGGTTTAACTGACAAACTGTGAAACTAAAAAATTATTAAAACTTTTTTTGTTGCAAATAAAATTGTCCACAGCTTTGGTCGAGTATCTTTTAAAGGTATAAGCGAAAATCTATGAAAATTTGAGAAAAAATTTTCTATTGGTCGTTATTAACTTTTCTTCTGACCATTTTACAAAAAAAATGATATCAGATCATTTTTAAAGAGGGATTTTTATTCATTAATTAATAAGTTTGAGAAGATGACACACCCACTCTTCTTTGACATTAACCCACCCTACATGCCGTTGCTCCACCCTCTACACTAATTTGGTGGGCTGTGCATATTATTAAAGCTTCAAAAATGTTGAAAAAAGCTATTTTTTTTCTGGGAATTTTCCCAAATTGTGGAAATTGATCCCCGCTTTAATAACATCAATCTCCCTAGTATAAAATCTTAAATATCGCATTTGAAAGAAAGGGTTGCCCCTTTTTTATGTCAAAATTTCATGTTTTAATCTGGATCTGCAAAGCTTTTCTCTTTACATTTTGTCTAAATTGAGTTAAGGTGTTCAAAATTTGTATGTGAATTGGTTAAGCAAGTTCTTTTGATTTTGTCAGCTTACCAGCCTTCCTTTTCGCCCTTAATGTTTTGAAAAACAAAATAAAATTTAAAAATAATAATTTGTATTTTTTAGAAGAAGATAATTTACCATATGCAAGACCCGTTTCAAAGTCCAGTGAGCGTAATCAAGAAAATAGTGATTTAGAAAATACTCAACAGGTTCTGTCTCTCGATTGGCATGATTGGATGGTAAATTTTATTCAAGATTGAGTGGTTAAAGTCCTGAATTCAGGATCGTTAATACAAAATTAAAAGTACATCCTTTTTTTCTTTCTGTAATTGAAATAAATATTGGGTTTTTACGTTCCACTAATTCTGACAGGATTGTTCTAAGCAATCAGGATTTAAATTTGTTTTAACGATTTTGTCAAGTCAGGATTTTAACCGCAATTTCCATACAAAAAAATTAAAAGAAATTCATAAGCGTGCTTTTTTTTATTTTACAGAGTTTAAAGAAATATTTGAATATTGAAAAAGGAATATATTCTACGTTAAAAGAATCTAAACAACGAAAAGAAACTTATTATTAATTATTATTTATGTTAATTGTACAAAATTATGACTACCCATTTTGGGCTTGTTTTTAGCAATTAAGTAAACTATTTTTATATTTATTTTTATATAATATTTAATACATAATTATAAAATTATACAAAAAAACTTATTTGTTTCAATAAGATACAGCGATTATATACAGCGTGTCTACTTAAGTTGGCTCCATATGGGAAACTTTTTTATTATAAAGTTTACAAAAAAGAGTTAGCTATCATTTATGTGCTTAATTCCGGGATCAGGACTCAACATTCTTGAAATCAATTGGAGCTAGGTTAATTTTGATAACAAATTTGAAAAGTATGACCCAAATTTAGTAGGATTACATACTTGGTTTATTAAAATTGGATAAAATTTGGATGTGATAGAGCAAAATTAAATTTTTTGGATTCTGATGACGTCCTCTTATTGGAATTTTTTTTGAAACACACTAATTCTGGGTCATTATTTCAGCTGTGATGTCAATTTTTCGCTAGCTACCACTTATGTTCTTAATTCCGGGACCAGGACTCCACATTCTTGAAACCTATTAGACCTAGGTTAATTTTGATCATAAATTTGAAAAGTATGACCCAAATTTAGTAAGAGGATTACATACTTATCAAAATTGCCAATATGGTACTTGTTGATACAATAACACGATTATGATGGTGACTCTCCCAATTTTACCTTTATCCTTATATCAGTATACGAATTTTCATCAAAATTGTTAGAACCGATTCCGATATATATATATAAGGCACTACCTAAATACTTGCCACCGGCGCTAGGTACCCTCGTTACGGCCCTGATAAAATACTTGCTTCATAAGACCACCTTAAAACTTTAAATTTGCATGGGAAATTGCGGGCATTAAATAATAAAATCAAAGTTTTAAATTAAAAATATATTTGAATATAATTTAAAATTTGTTTTATAAAAATAACATTTCGTATGAGATTTTTAATTCTGATCAATCACAATAATTATTGTTTGTTTTTTTTAATGAGAAATCAATACAATATCAATAAAAATTAACTTAATTAATAAAATAAATTATTTCTTTTTTATTAAAATTTCATCACACATTTCACTTAAACGTTGACACTCTTCAGTTTTTCTTTTAAGTTCACTTTCAAGTGATTCACTCAACAATTGTTGACGACGTATTCGTCCTTGTAAAGCCAAAAATTCTGTTTCATGATCATGTTTAGCTTTAAGATAAATACCATTTAACCTAATCAAACAAAGAAGTTTTAGACTAAATCATAGAAAAGGATTAGAGGAGCTAGCAAATTACTAAAAAATTTCCAGGCACAGATATAGTTCTCTTAAACTAGTCTACGTAACTCTCTCTTAAAATTAGTCTACGTAGTCAGCGTATTCCAGTTTAATTTTTAAAAATATACAGGGTGGCCATTTTAATATACTTCTAAATATACTTACTTGGTCAAATCTTCTATTCCTTGTTTCTTAAGCGCCAAATAATTAACATTTAATTCATCACCTTTGATTACTTGATCATCAATCATTTTCAACATTTCTTTTTCACTTTGTTCATATCTAATAATTCTTTCCCGCATTGCTTGATACTTTCTACAAGTAAAGAAAATTAAATAAGTGAAAGTACACACAAATAAAAATAACAACTTGAAAAGTTGATTGTTTAACCCGCCAGCACTCGCGTTATGAGTATTTTCCTCATAAAGCTCTGGTAATCGAAACCATAAAATATAGAAAGTTGACAATTTAATAGTGTTTGTAGGCTACATAATTGAACTTACTCGTAGACGTCGTTTAATGCATCTTCGCACTTGGTTAAATGATTTCGTGCAATGATTGTTTCCTCTTTAAGATGCTTATTCTTATCAAGTTCACTTTGTAGTTGGAATTCCAATTTATTTAAATCTTTCCTAAAAATTAATTACCATTGCATTAACAATTTAAAAATGATGAAAAATGCGAAAGTTTCTTTGAAGTTTTTTCTCATTCCCTCCAAATTCGCTCACTTTTTATTCTGCGAATCCGTCGAATAGGATATATTCATGAAATTTAAATTTGGTTCAAATATTTTTCTTCCGTAACTTTAATGAATGGACATTTCAACTAAACCATTATTTTAGTAATTAATATCTTTTTAATTACTTAAAATTAATTATTTAAAGTACAAATTTAGTGAGGGCATTTAAAAATTTCTAAAACGGAAATTCAAATTCTTATACGGACATGACATCAAAGTACGGGCTTGTCAAATTTGTTGACATACTGTATGATATTATTTACTTACATTTTATATGGTATTTCATTAAATTATATTATTCTACGGCTTTTTATTAGAAAACTTAATAATAACGAGTGTAAATTCTGTGTTGTAAATTCATTTTTTTAAAGTATAAATTATACATTGAACTGTCAATAATTGACAGATCACGTACTTATACGCCATCAACAGAGAGCGCCAAAAACTGCGTTTAAATATCTCAAAATTATAATGTATTTTAAATATTTTTGTACACTTAAATACAGCATTTTTAATCAGTATTTATATTTTTTACTTTGTTATAACTGTGTAAACAATGAATTAAAAATATTTTAAAAAAAAATACTTGAATATTCCCTATTTTAATCAGTATATAAAAATTTATTACAAAAACTAGAGCAAAAAAAAAAGTTTTTATAAAGTACTTACTGTTTTTTGTGAGTTCTTTCTTCTGTTTCATGAATAATATTTTTGAGTTGGTCATTGGCGTGGCCATAACGATACTTAATCAGTAAAACTATTTCTTGTGTTTGTTTCGTTAATTTTGCCAAATGTTGATATTGATTGGTCTCTGCCAATTTATTTTGCAATTGAAGATGCCGTTTTAATTCAAGTAATTCTTTTCGTTTTTCATCTGATTCAATTTTTATCAATGAAGTTGATTGATTCGTTTTAGGTGAAGAAGAGAAGATTGGTTCTATAAGTGTGGATTTTTCTATATTAATTTTTTCAAAATTATCTTCAACATTTGGAGAATGTTGTTCCTGAATTTGAGCTTGTTGAGTTTCAACATTACATGTAGATGGCTCCGTTATATTTTCATTTAAAATTGCTTCTATGTTCGTAGTTTGGCTATTATTTGTATTTGTAAGTTGTGAAGAATCATTGTTAGGATTAATGTTCCTAGAAATTAATTAAAATAAATTTATTTTAATGTCATAAATTCTGGAAGAAAAATAATTAAAAACTCTGGTGTTAAAGGGAATGAAGCAGACGAGCACTCTACATGAGAGAATCATCGTCTATTTTTTTAGTTTTTCCGGGTACGGAATCCTAAGCTCAAGGTTAAAACATAGCTAAGAACACTTCCCATTTAAGTACCTTTCAAACGAAACCAAAAAAATTAAAATTAAAGTTCATCTGTTTAGGCGCTACGATGCCACAGACAGACAGGCAGACACGCACACACTCATAGCGGTTTAACTTATAACCCCCCCTTTTTTTTTTGGTTCCGAGTTTAAAATAAAATATTTTTTACAAAAAATTTCGAAGTCAGTGCTTATTTCGAAGTCAGTACTTACATTTTTGAAGTAGGACTGGGACTGTTATTTAATAAGGGATCGAATAATTTGATAGTAGACGGTCGAGGTTCACGAAATGTTCCTTCATTCGATGATTTTCCAAAAAGTGCTCCCCATGAAAATCCTAAAATAATAAAATTAAAATATTTTTATAATAACTTCTTTACACAATCACCTCAAGAGGTGGGGTAGGTGAACTTGCGGCACCCTGTTATTATGCATGTTACATTACCTCGTGGTGAAACGAATACTTCTTCAGAAGATGTGTTACTACAACTAGCTGTTGGTGGTGGTGGTGTATTAGTCAGTGATTGTTGAACATTAGTTTGATCGGATTCCAATTGATTACGAATTGATAATAATTCATCGATATTTGATCCATGTTGTTTTGTTTGAATGTCAACAACATTTCTTGAATTATTTCCATTACTTTGTAAGTTTGTAACAATTTGTTCAATCGGTATACTTTCAATCGATAATTTATTATTTGTACTATCTTCATGTAAAATTGGCTCAATTATCGATTTTTTATTTATTATCGATAAATCATCAATATTATTAAAATTATCTTCATTTGTTTTAATCGGTGCAAGAATATTTAAGCATGTATCAACATTTATATCCTCCGTACGAATTTTCATTTCTGTTTTTTTATTTTTTTTCACTGAATTTCCGTGTACTTCCGCTAAATTTAATTTCGTTACAGAACTTTCAAATACATCGAAACAGTAACTCGGTGAATCTTGTGATGGATTTACATTTGTGGTCTTTAATGATGTATGCCCTGAATAAAAGTTTTGAGGGCTGTCAATATTATCTGCAGCTGTTCTTAGTTTATCGATTTGATTTTGGTTGGTGTTTTGTTTAAGCGATTCTAGGTCGATTAGTTTATTTGTTTCGACTTTACCTTGTACAGTGTTCGGATTACTTGCTGTTTTACATGTTTCATCGTCAACTAATGTTTTACTTAATTCCGAAGAGCATGACGAAACATTTAAGCCATCCTCGTTTACAACTCTTAAATTATCACTATGAGCTTTTTGATCATCAAGTAGATTACTAGGCTTTGTAGGAGCTTCCCAATTCATTGAAAATTTGATTATATTATCAGTCTTGTTTTCAGTAATACTTATAGGTAATTCAGTATTCCATGCAGGAGAATAGATTTTCGATTCCAAAATGCCGTCTTTTGTATTTTCGATAGATATTGAACTCTTAGAAATATCAAAATCAGAAACTTTTAAAGCAATTTTTTTCAATTCTGGTTCAATAATTATTCCTGATTTTGAAATATCATTCAAAATATTTATTTCTGATTTTTCATTAGATTTTGTGGCAGCCATATCAGCGTTTAAAGATTTATGTTCAACTTTTGGGGTAAGAGGGGTAGATTCAGCAATTTTGTCATCTTTTTCTTTCAGCGATTTTTCCATGAGAATCTTACTTGATTGAATTAACTCATCATTATTTACATTTTTAGTAAATTCTAAATTTTCCTGGATTTCAGATTTTAGATTTATAGGAAGTTGATTTTTCATTGAATTAATATCCAAAGTTTTGTTTGGTGTTGTACTTAAATTTGTTTCGGATACATCACAAAATCTGTCGAGGACTTCGATAGAAGCAATTTCAGTTGGTTTCATTATTTCGACATTCTTTGGAATACTTTTTTCATTGATTGATTTCATTTCAGAACTTAACTCCATAGTTTTATTAAATACGGTAGTTAAATTTTCTTCCGCAACTTCATTTGATGTTTTAGTAAGATTTTCGTTACAAACAATTTCAACACTTTCTTTTGTGATCTTTTCATTGGTAAGCGGAGTCGGAGATGTTTCAGTACTTAATTCCATAGTTTTATTAATTGCTGTAGTTAAAATTTCTTCGATCATTTCATTTGATTTTTTAATAACACCTTCGGTAGAAACAACTTCAACGCTCTCTTTTGTGATCTTTTCATTGGTAAATGGAGTCACAGTAGTTTCAGGACTTAATTCCATGGTTTTATTTAATACTGTAGTTAGATTTTCTTTCGCAACTTCATTTGATGTATTAGTAAGACCTTCGATAGGATCAATTTCTTCACTCTCTTTTGTGATCTTTTCATTGGTACATGGAATTGCAGACGTTTCAGAACTTAAATCCATAGTTTTATTAAATATTGTTGTTAAAATTTCTTCCGCAACTTCATTTGATGTTTTAGTAAGAAATTCAGTAGAAAAAATTTCAACATTTTCTTTTGTGGTTGGTTCATTGGTAAATGGAGTCACAGAAGTTTCAGAACTTAACTCCATAGTTTTATTTAATACGGTAGTTAGATTTTCTTTCGCAACTTCATTTGATGTAGTAGTTAGATCATCGATAGGAACAATTTCTTCACTCTCTTTTGTGATCTTTTCATTGGTACATGGAGTAACAGACGTTTCAGAACTTAATTCCATAGTTTTATTAAATACTGTATTTAAAATTTCTTCGGTCATTTCATTTGATGTTTTAGTAAGATCTTCGTTAGAAACAATTTCAACACTTTCTTTTGTGATCTTTTCATTGGTAAACGGAGTCACAGACGTTTCAGAACTTAACTCCATAGTTTTATTAATTGCTGTAATTAAAATTTCTTCGACCATTTCATTTGATGTTTTAATTAGACCTTCGATAGGAACAATTTCTTCACTCTCTTTTGTGATCTTTTTATTGGTAAATGGAGTTACAGACGTTTCAGAACTTAACTCCATAGTTTTATTAAACACTGTAGTTAAATTTTCTTCCGAAACTTCATTTAATGTATTAGTAAGACCTTCGTTAGAAACAATTTCAAGATTCTTTTTTGTGATCTTTTCATTGGTAAATGGTGTCACAGACGTTTCAGAACTTAACTCCATAATTTTATTAAATACTGAAGTTACATTTTCTTCCGCCATTTCATTTAATGTATTAGTGAGACCCTCGTTAGAAAGAATTTCAATACTCTCTGTTGGAATCTTTTCATTTGTAAGTGGAGTTACAGACGTTTCAGAACTTAACTCTATAGTTTTATTAATTGCTGTAGTTAAAATTTCTTCGACCATTTCATTTGATGTTTTAATAAGACCTTCGGTAGAAACAATTCCAACGTTCTCTTTTGTGATGTTTTCATTGATACATGGAGTCACAAAAGTTTCAGAACTTAGCTCCATGGTTTTATTAAAAACTGTAGTTAAATTTTCTTCCGCCATTTCATTTGATGCATTACTAAGATCTTCGTTAGAAACATTTTCCGTTGGCTTCATAATTTCAACAACACAGCCTTTCATAATTTGTTCATTGGCAACTGGAATTACTAAGGTTTCTTCAGAATTCAACTCCAAAGTTTTATTAATTTCCATCGTTAAATTTTCTTCAGACATTTCGTTCGATTTATTATTGGAATTTTCTCTAGAATCAATTTCAGTTGAGTTCATCATTTCAATATCTTCTTTTGTGACAGTTTCATTTGATAATGGAGTTGTATATGTTAAAGAACTTAGCTCCATGGTTTTGTTAATCTCCATCGTCAAATTTTCTTCAGATATTTCATTCGATACATTATTGGGATTTTCGCTACAAACTATTCCAGTTGGGTTCATTATTTCGACTTCTTCTTTTGTTGTAGTTTCATTTGAAAATGGAGTAATAGACGCTGTAGAACTTAGCTCCAAGGTTTTGTTAATCTCCATCGTCAAATTTTCTTCAAACATTTCATTCGATACATTATTGGGACTTTCAGTTGGATCAATTTCAGTTGGATTAATTATTTCGATATCTTCTTTTGTCGTAGTTTCATTTGAAAATGGAGTTGTAGACGTTGCAGAACTTAGCTCCATAGTTTTGTTAATCTCCATCGTTAAATTTTCTTCAGATATTTCATTCGATATATTATTTGGATTTTCACTACAAACTATTTCAGTTGGGTTCATCATTTCGATATCTTCTTTTATGACCGTTTCATTCGAAAATTGAGCCAGAGATGATTCAAAACTTAGCTCCGTGGTTTTGTTAACGGCTATGGTTAAATTTTCTTCTGACATTTCATTCGATGTATTATTAAACTCTTCGATAACCATAATTTCAGTTGGTTTCATAGCTTCGACATTTTCTTTACTAATAATTTCAATACTTTTTTCATTGGTAAATGATTTTTCAGATGTTTCAGAATTTAAATTCAAAGTTTTATTATCAGTTATAGTTAAATTTTCCTCGGAAACTTCATTAGATGTATTATTGAGACTTTCGCTATAAAGAATGTCATTTGATTTCGGTATTTCAATATTTTCTTTTGAGATATTTTCATTGGAAAATTGACTTTCAATATTCAAATCTAAAGTTATGTTAACAGCTGTGGTTAAATTTTCTTCGGATATTCCATTGTATTTACTGTCTAGACCTTCAATATAGACCGATTCAGATGCTTTTAATTCAATATCAGATTCTTTTGGAGCTAAGGACTCTTCATAACTCAAATCCAAATTTGTTTTATCCGCTGTGATTAAATTTTCGTTTGGAGTTTCATTGAAGCTTTCATTAAACTCAATTGATTTTGCATTTCCCGTATCTTCGTTCGTTTTTTCTGCTTTATTGGAAAATGAAGGCATAGATGTTTCAGCATTCAAATTCATAATTAAATTTTCATTCGAAGTGTAATTGAGACCTTCGGTACAAACAGTTTCAATCGATTTTGTTATTTCAATATTTTCTTTCTCGAATCTCGAAGCAGTTTTGTCCACTGGTGTAGTTTCTTCGAATATTTCAGTACTTTTATTTTTTATGACCTCTCCATCAACTAAGAAGCCTGAATTATCCTTGAATGATTCATTTGATATATTAATACCGTCGCTACAATCTTGATCCGTATTTAAAATTGGACGGATTTGTTCGGTTAGTACTAAACTGTCTTTAAATGAACAGCTCAAATTTTCCTCTACGATGGTCTTGTTTGGTACATTTTCATTACAAACATTTTCAGGTGAAACCATCATTTCAAGATTTTCCTTTTTAATTTTGTTATCGATCGGATCTACACCGTCTTTAATCGAAGTACTTAATATTTCCTGTTGGTTCGATTGAATTTCACTTTGAGGTATCGATTCATTCTCGATTTGAATCTTAACTGTAGATTTTTCTTGATTAAATTCCATTTTATTTGGGCTACTGTCTTTTTTATCAATAATTGTAGATAATTCTAGGCTAGAATTAGAAACATTTACATCTTCTACGAATGTGTTTTCGGTTGATTTCATTTGTCCAATATTTTGAAACGTTTCATTATTAATCCCTTCATTTTCAATTATGTTATTTTCAACAGTTTCAACACAACTTTCAAATGAATTTTCAATAGAATTAATATTTTTTGAAACATTTTTTATTGTTTCATTTTTAACATCCACAGTTTCAGCAAAATCTGTGCAACTTACAAATGTATTTTCAGTAGAATGTGGAATATCTTTCTCTGAAACATTTGGAATATTTATCTGAACTGTTTCAATAGAGGCATTAGAAACTTCTAGATCTTTCTCAAAGCCATTTTCATTTGACTGTTCCACTTTTTCATTTGGTATCGTACTTTTGATTATTGAAAATGGTGAATTTGACGAGGATTTTTGCTGTATATTATTTTGAGAATTCTCAAGAATAAAATCATTTTCGAAAGGAATTGCAATTGGATCTGCAATAATTAAAGTACTATTTTGAATTGGCATTTCGATAAAATTACCATCCGAAATATTTAATTTTTCGATTGATACGAATTCTATATTTTTATCGAAATCAATTGTTTTATTAACTTCAATATCGATTTGATCATTTACATTTTCCCAACGATCCTCAAATTGTAAATTCTCAAATTCAATTTGTTCAATTAAATTCGTTTTCGAATCAAATGTTTCATTTATTGATTTTTCATGAATTGATTCTCTTAACGATTGCCTTTTGTTAGTTATTTTATGAGTAATTTGCTCTAAATTTTCAGGGGACTTGTCTTTTAATACAAATTTAGAATTTATTTCTGGATTTTGTAGCATAATATTCTCAATTTTCCTTTCATTAATTAAAAATTCTTCCATATCTTGATCGTTTATTAATTCTGATAAAATAGACGGATTCGAATTTGATTTGGTTGGATTCGGAGAAAGTTCAGTTGAACTAATAGGAGTTAAATAATTATCTAAATCATTATCGAAATTTAATTCTGGTAATTGTTCATGAAAATTTCGAGATGTTCTTTTTGAATTTTCTTCATTTTCATTATTTAAACTGTCAAGGCTAAATGTTGAATCCACAGATTGAATACTGGCACGAATATTAGACGGATTGACAGTTTCGATATCTGAGTACTTATTAAGAAAAGTGGTAGGCACTTGATGAATTTTTTCGGGAATTTTAAAAACTTCTTCAAAACTAGGTAATGTATTTTTATTTAATGAATCAGTCTCTAAACTAGTACTTTCATAAAATTCTGTATCATTTTCTTTCGATATAGAACTCTTTAAACTATCAAAATTGGATTCAGGATCAATGTGAATTGATAAATTTTCTAATGAATCTTTAAAATGATTGTTTGTGGGAATTGTTTGATTCGATGTTTGTTCTAATTCTCGAACATCTAAAGCATCATAAAAATTACTGTTTGCTGTACTATTTTCATCGATTTGTTCAAATAAACGATTTTGTGTTGTGGACTCATTATTTGATGTTCCTTCTGAAAAAGCATATTAGCCATTTTAAAAAGTGATTTTGATTTAAAAAGATATGTCGTTACCTTTTGAGTTCACTGGGGAATGAACATTAAATTTTTTAAATAATCGAATTATATGATCCATTTGGTCTGCTGCTTTTACAGATTTTGGTGAATCATAAACAGAGCAATCTGATTTGGACTCATTTAATTTGGGTGACTCTAAACAAACATAATAATAAAAATTAAAAAATCGAAATGCGAAAGTTTCGCACACACTGTATAGAAGACGATTTCATATTAGTTACATACCTGAACTGCTTTTATTGAAACTTCGCCGATGCACATATTCAATATTTTCGATTGTACATTGTTTTATGGGTGTATTTTCTGCTGTGTGGAATTCTGAACTGTTTTTTAATTCCTATTATAAAAAAATTAATTAATTATCAAAGATTTATCATAATTAATAGGGTATTTCACCCATTTTTAAAAAGTGTCTCAATTAAATTCTATATTTCTACTAAACCACTTAAAAAACACAAAAGTTTTATTCAATCGATTCGGTGCAATAAAAATGCATTTAAAAAAGCGCTGGATTGAATTATATTGTTCTGTGATCATGACGTCAGTTGTCTATGTAAGAAAAATTTAAAAAAAAAAGAAGTTTTTTAATTGATTTTTCATAAATATAAATTCAAACGCCAATAACGTCAACGCATCGTTTTAGCAACGACACCGCACGGATAAATGATAAAATAACATGCGGAATGATGAATGGTTTGTTTCTAAACTTGCTTTTACTATATTACAACGTAATTTTCCATAGAAACAAGCTGAACAATTTGAACTTAGCGTGATTCCGATTGGTTCACAGCTTCAACGGATATAAATGCGCCACAACCAATAACAAGTAGTTTTTTTTTATTAAAAAATATACAGGGTGTCAAATTTAACTTGATACAAAAGCATCAAATATGTATGGCGTTGCTGGATACTAACTCTGCATAAGTATTCAAAGCGAATTACATAAATGGCGTACGGAAATAAATCATGTAGGGCTTCTAAATTAACGTGAAATCAAACATATTTTTAACTTCCGGTACCGAAATTACTCGATCATTTTTTTCCAAAACGAATTTTATCAAGAATAATTTTTCCCAGAAAATTATTTTGCATAGAAATCAAATTATTCAATTTTTATATTTACAAAAAGTTAATTTAAGAAAAAAATTATCCTAGTTTCTCTAAAAATTAATTTTTAAATTACAAAACGAAAAAAAATGAACTTTGACCTTGGTTATGCATATTATACCTTCCTCTCTTAATCTTCTTTAACTTGAATAAGTAAAATACTTAATTTCATGCCAAAATATACCAGAAAACTCTAGAGAGTTTTAGATCGTGAAAAAATGAATATTTAAAAAATATTAATCAGCATGTGCTTTTCCTTAAATAGAAACAAATGAATTACCTCTTTGTCAAAGACGATTTCGTTATTTACAATATTTCGGGCAGGTGATAAATCTTGAAAAACTTTTCTTGGTGATGTCCATACAACTTTTGTTGGTGAATTTTCACTCATCTAAACATAATTAAAAAGAAATTATAAAAATTCAATAAATAATAATAATAAATGAGTACAATCGAAAATTGACGTAACTAACCCATTTGGCTTTAAAAATATTATTTTTATACACACAAAGACGTCATTCTATTTTTAAATATATTTATTTTATTTTAAAAGTAAATAAGACGCATATATTACTTAAGGGTATAAAACTTAATAACTATAGTTAGCGTAGCGCACACTTTTATGCTATATAATATTACTCTTTTATTAAGGATATTAATTTTCCCTGGGAAATTCTTTTTAATATCTACATTTTCTTTAATACTCCAATTTATATATTTTTGAAGAGGGTTCAAATGTAAAAAATTATTATGAAATTCATTTGGCAGTTACTAGTTAGAACCTTATCTTTGAGTTCAATTCTAGGATTTCTAACGTGGGGGTGAAAAGTTTGGTTTTTATGTAATATATATAAAAGTATACTAAGTTTAGTCCCAAGTTTGTAACGCTTAAAAATATTGATGCTACAAACAAAATTTTGGTATAGGTGTTGATAGAATCATCTAATTAGTCCATTTCGTGTGAAATTTTTATAGCGTGCTCAAGGTGTAAAAAGTGAGGCCGAGTTCGTAAATGAGCAACATAGGTCAATTGGGTCCATCTTGTAAACCGTTAGAGAAATAACAAAAGTTTAAATGTAAAAAATGTTCCGATTTTCATAAAATTCCAAAACAAAATTTTTTTTGGGATTTTCTCGATTTTTTCAAAGGGGTACCTTAAAAAAATTGCAAAAAATCGAAAAATTTTTATCATCTCCAATTTTGATAAAACTCAGTATATAAGGTAATTTTGACCCAAAAAGTGCAAAAATTGGGTACATTTGTTGACTGGTCGAATATATATTTTTGGAGATACGGACTAAAATCGATCCAAACATTGCGATATCTCAGAAACAGCTGCCAAAAACCTGGCATCGACATAATGTTGTAGATTTTCAATCCCACAGTGGTACGGGAGGAAGGAGTTTTTCTAGCCTCTCCCTAAAAATTGCATACTTTTACGAACAGGCATTGTTTTAACGAGCTGTCAAAGTCTTGAGTCCGATGTGACTTTGTAGAATAACCCACAACCACACTATTTCCATATAATCTCCTGATTGGTACTGAACCTAAAACCAGCGTGACTTTAGTTCAGAATCACACTTTCCCACATAATTTCCAATCCTCCGAGTGGTGCTGGGGATACTTTTGAAATTATGCAAATTTGGATAACGCAAATTTTTTGTTTCGTGTTATACCCAGTACTATTTAAACCTTGTAATTAAACTATTGGGTGTACAATTTGATTAGGGTAATATAGTTTACGCTTGAATTAATTAAATCATATAGAATAATTAATTATGTTCTCCATTTTAAAAATTGTTTACACCAGTTTATTCCTGTAACGGTGATGTACATTTTCATTTTAGTTTTAAAGAATACTATGGCAGGTACTAAGAATTTAATTAAAGCAAGTGTATTTTCAAAAACTTCTCAATATAAAATTAAAATTCAAAATTTAGAATGGCAAAAACAACGATAATTTATAATAAATTTATTTTCTGTTCATACCTTGATTATTTGAAAACAAGTATTAAAGATGACAAATACAAAATATATTTTCACTCAAACAAAATATACGTAAATTATAACTAATTATGGTATATAAAACAAAAATTAAATGCGTTAATATTATTTTATTTAAAATTGCGTTTGAAATTCTCACGGTCTTCACGGTTAACGTTTTTAAAACAATTTGAAAGTTCTAAAAACTTGTTGACACAACCGTTAATTTGAAAAATAACTTGTGATTTTCAAATATTCCTAGATGTGTGTATGTTTTTATTATTTTTTTAAATTTTAATTTATTATTATTATTAAAATTTATGAAGTGAGTTAAAAATATTAAATTTAAAATCGTTTAAAATATGTTTGTATCATTAAAAATTTATTTTTGTATCAATGATCAATTTTTTTAAATATCTAAACTTCCCTAGATAATTTAAGCGCGTAATTTCAAATTTAGCTGTTAGCAACAGCACCTAAATACCAATTGGATTTCAAAACATTTTACTATTTTCCTAAATTTTATAATTTTCTTCTAATTATCTACCTCCACCTAAGAATAAAAAACTGGGAAAAAGTCTAAACATTATCTGAACAGAGGCATAAATTATACCTGATGGCGATAAGGCCTGAAAAATGTTTTATGTCTATTGAGAATAGGCAAATAGATAAAAAAAAAATTGACCTTGGTTAAAATTAGCAGTCTTACAGATTTATTTCGCAGTTATTCCACCTCTCCCATTTATTGCCATGTTCTCAATTATACAAAACTCTACCCTCTTATTTAAGTATAAGTGCCCACGGGAAGTGAGAGAGTCAATCATTGATTTGAAACCAACACGCTCGGCTAATAGTAGAGTGGTACTTGAAATCAATAGCGTAATTAGCGTATTTCAAGCAGCAGAGAGCCCATAAAAATTTGATTAAATAATTCTAGTTAAGAAATATTTTATCTGGTGATAGAAGCGGGCTTTTTTGCCGCTTTAAACTAATGTCTCAATGCCTCTTGAAAAGGTGAAATGAAAAGGTCTATTAAGATAATTGTGAATATAAATATATTTTACAAGCTGTGCTAAGAAAAAAGTAACAAAACAAATTTTATGTTTTAAATAAACCATATATTCAATAAATAGTAAAATACAATATGACAGATTACATAAATAATATAATCGAATCTTTAAAACAACTGAGCAAATTCCAGTTAAAAGGATCTAGTAAATTCGAAAAAATTATCCTTTGCTAAAAAAAAGAGTAATTTGTGAACCAAGCGATCAATTATGCTTGAATTGGCTCGTATCAAAAACAAAATTAATTAAAATATTAGCCTGTATTTCTTTGGTAACTGTTAAAAATATTATTAAATCAGTATTCATTATTAATACAGAGAATAAAGACATTTCACTTCGGAAAAATCCAGCTTTCCGGGAATTACTCCGAAGTTCGATCTTTATTTATTGTTCATTCCCTGGATTATTATTGCTCCTAAAAAACAAGAATCTTGATTATAACTTGATTATTTGCAATCATTATTCAGCTATTTTTCACTTAATAATTTGATTTGGCCCCCGAAAGAAAGCGCAAAATTATCGGCCAAACTTGTGAAAAATTTTTAAGAGTTTTCTTAAATTAAAAACGTTTCACTGTTCGTTATAATGAAGTGGCATATGAATGTATCCTTTTAAAACTATAAATATGTCCTTAAAACAATGATTACATAAATTTTAAAATTAAAAAAATAATTATCACAGTCCTAAAATTAAAATAACAAATACAAATGCCCTGAAATTGTTTTACTATTTAAAGTTACGAGCCTTTTTTCATATCAAGTACCTTAAAGTACGTTTCCTAACTTCATTACTAAACACACCATTACTGCAATAACAATTTTATTTTTGAAAATTTTTATCAGACAAATAAAAAAGAAAAAAAGAAAAATATTTGAACCAAATTTAAATTTCATTAATATTCCCTATTATTATACTATTATAAATAATTTACGTGATCATTATAATTCGTCGTTAATTTCGCTATAACTTCCATGTTTCTCTTTGATTAACCAAATATTATCAATAACAGCACCAAGCTTATCAACAGAAATTTGTTCTAAATACAAATGTGTTCGATTATAGACTTTCATTTTCGTATAACCGTAATCAGATGACCTGAATGCACTCCATTCTGGTGACGGATGAATAAAGTTATCAGTATTTTCTTGACAACCAGCCGATCCCGTTACTATGTGTACCGGAGCTTTTGGATTTGTATACGATTCTTCTCTACTACCATTATATATTTTATAATCATAAATTGGCCATAATCGTTCATATGAATGTTCATGTGCCCATATTTCTAAATCAACACCGTACTTATAAAATAATGGTTCTAATCCAAAGAAATGTGAAAATGGTATTCCAATTCGTACAAGAGAACCAGGATGTGTACAATCATCACCATCATTATCACTACAATACATTGGTCGATGACCCATTGTAATAATCCATGGACGTTTTTGACGATTTTCTGGTTTGTTTGCTTCAATTAAATCTTTTTCAAGCCAATCGTATTGGAATACTAACGGTTTTAAACCGTAATTCATAAAGTAGTATAGTTCGGTTGAGAATGATATAAAATGTACAGGGCCTAAATTAAAACTGTACATTAAATTTTCTGTTCCTCCTGGCATACTGAACCGTGCTCGATAATGGCTAAAATTACTGCAAAAAAAAAAAATATTTTGATTTTAATTACATTCGCCAAGTAGTTTCAGATAGAAAAAAGTCGGAAGTTGCTGAAACTTTGGGATATTGTTCAGGGATTGTTAATTAATATTTTTTCAAGTTTTGGAACTCCAAGACTCAATTCTGTCGTATATTTTTCCCAAAATCTTCGAATATCTTCTAAAATTTATGCAAACTATCTGAGCGAAAGGGAAATATTATTATTAAGTGTATATATTGTAACTTACTATTTTTGTTCATGATTTCCTGGACACGTCATGTATGGTACATATGCTGCAATGGATTCGATTTGATTCATAAATTGATCACCAACTTCTCCTTCTTCCTGTAAGCATAGCAGAAAATAAAACAAAAATTAGCATTTCAAAATAATAATAGAAGTTGCTTTTTCCTAATTCCTAAAGAACTCCGCTGAGCTGGTGGCAAGCCCGGGGCTCGTCACTCAAGATGGAGAGGAGGAGCCGGAAGAATATTAACCTCACTTAAAAAATCAGGGTCCATCTGTCCCGGATGGTAGCACCCTGTATCAGGACCCTTGCTAGGGTTACTGTAAAGTCCTCATCGGCAGCGAAGACGAAGAAGAAAATCTTTGGTACGGCGAATCTGGTGGAGGAATATGGTAGAGAGACAGAGAACCATCTCTTTATATAAAAAGTGTCCACCGAAAAGCAGAAAATTGGTGGCGCTGCTGTAGCAAAAGTGTAAGTTTAAAAGAAAGTACTAAGAGTAAGATAAGATCTGAACAAGTGGTTAGAGAAGGATAGAGAAGTTCACATCAAACACAAAGTAATAAGAGCAAGATAAAGATGTAAAAAATTTGTTAGAGAAGGATAGAGAAGTTCACATCAAATAATTTTTGCTACACAAGCGTCATTCTGGTCAATTGATAAAACTGTTATTTTCTGTTTTCAGCTTTGACTTACTTTGACTCCTATTTAAGATGGTTCTCCTTATTTCTAACCTGCATAGAAGTAATTAAGTCTTATAGAGTCACATGATTCAAACTTACCCAATCCATATCATAAGCAAAATCACCCACATGTAAAATTGCATCATACAACCCACGTTGCGTTTCTTCTTGAAGATATGCCAGTGATTTTGCGTTCACATTTCCCATATCACCGTAAATTGCCAAATGTGGGCTCCAATTATTTTCATTTGGAACTGTTTTGAACCAAAATTTAGGTGACCATCCTAAATCACTTCCAACGTGATACACTTTAAATAAACAAAATTAATTATTTAGTACCATTAAATCTTTAAATTCAAAGGCCGATAATACTCTATAGCTATTCGTTGTGTGCGTAGTCATGGTAGGGACAATAAAATCGATGCTAGCGCTTCCAGAGAAAAATTTTGGCGATAAAGGAGGCTGTTATGACTAATTTGCAATTCTTTAGATGTTAATGTTATAGAAAATGTCAAATTAAAATTATTGAAAAACACTAATTAATTAAACTTAATGCATTCAAAATTCTGAAAATAAGAAATCAAATTGCACAAATATTATTTTTCAAACGTAAATTATCATAATTATTTATTTAAATTTGTGAGACAGTAATATTAAATTTTCAATGTAAATCATAAATCCAATCCATACAATTATATATGCATTCATACAATTCTATAATTAAAGTAGTGCATCGTTACGATGTAAACGCCTCCAAAAAAACTCACGCACGCTGCGAATAGCTACTTTATACATACCGTATTTAGTTTCTGGTGTAAGATTCTGCAGTCGAACACGATGTATGTATTGTGTACGATTATGAGTACCTCCATCCACAAATTTTGTAGAACTTCCACTTTCACGAAGTATTAAACCACCAATACCATATTCCACAATGGATTGTTGTGTATCGTTGATTGTGGACCATGTGACAACTATTTCCGTAACTGATTCTCCAAAGGCAATATGGATTTGCTCTGGTTGATATGATACATGAGAATATCCATAATTGGATAAAAATACCAAAACAATTATTGTATAGAACGTGAACATTTTATAAGTATCTATTTAAATGAAATGCGAATTGTTTATGTAAACATTACAAACTATAATTCAAATAAAAATAAATCTTTTATCACATATATAAATTCAAATTCTTTGTGTACTATTAAAAGTCAATATTTACAATGGCAAGTCATCAGTCATGAACATTACTTAACAATCATAAACGTCATTTTTATCAATAATGTTATTATTATTATTCTTGTGGCTACTGTGTATACCAAATAAACTTTACACTACACTACAATTCATGGAGGTTATAAAGAAGGAGAACAAACGCTACAGAAAATATTGTCCCCAAAATATGGACAAAATAAGTGAGGCGCTGGGATCGCTAAGTTGTCTCATTAAAAACGGGCTGTTGTGCACCAATTTCAAATGATCTATCAACGTTTAATAAACGTGTATATAATATCATTCAAAGGAAAAAAAAGCAAATAATGAAATTATTATTATTATTTACTAATGAATAAATTATAAATTATCTATTCTACTTTATAAATTTATCTATACTACTTTATAAATTTGAATGGTACTAACTTCATCTACTTGTACTCATCAACAGCTAACTTAGCGGATACTACTTACCGACGACAGCGCGGGTTGTGGCTGAAAAATGAACTATAAATTCGCGTAGCGATCGTTCTCCTTCTCTCTAACCTCCATGCTACAATTGATAACCGAGAGTTGCAACTTCGTTAACCGACGATAATAATAAGTTCTAATTAAAGAAGGAAATGGACCCGTTTTCAGTAAGTTCAATTTAGACTACCAGATGGCAATACTTGTACTTGCCATTTTAAAGGCAAATAAAAATATTCAAATTCAAATCAGATAAAGTCCGCCAACTGGCGATAATAATTCGCACTAATGAAAATAGGATTTCAGTAGCTCAAATTTAGTCTACCAGGTGACACCCTTTATCAATAGTTAAAATATAATGTTTTTATGCGTACACTCAGTATAATTAGAATAGATGGGTCTTATTAATCTATATAGCATTATCTTTTTCTACTTACACTGAGTGTAATGTGTAGGCAAAAAAGAACATCTGGTAAATAGTTAAAAATATAATTGTGACGCGTTTTCATTTGACGCTGGAATTGGATTTTAACCAATGTCTAAGTGACAATCATTAACTTTAGCGTAATATATTTTTAATGATCGCAAAATTTACTGTCAAAAAAATGAAGTACCTCATAATTATTTGGAACACATTATGGTAACGACTGTAATATTACCAAATATGTAATACTCGTGTCTCGACAAAGGGAGACAAATAGTTTTCGTGTTCTCTATTTTCCAAGTGACACAGGTGACAGGGGAACTTACTGACAGTCTTCTCTCTCGTTCATCATATTGCATCCACTTAAAAGCTAGCACATTCCTCGCGTTCTCTACCTATATAAACTATATGGGATAAAGAGAATGATATATATGGTCGGCTCTGTAATGTTGGGACATTTTGTCCCATGCAAAGTATGAAACTGACCATCAGACCATATAGGAATATTACATACGAGTATATGAATGTTACACAGAAATTTGTTATGATTAATAATATATTGCATATTATTCATTTACCCTTTATTTGTTTATATTTTTCTAATTATTAATCAAGGACGAAATCTAATAACAAGTAATAAAAATAAAACAAAAAATACAACTGATCGATTTAATTATATGTAAATACCACATACGCATATATGCTAAAATAAATTTTAATGTTTTTTAAACTATTTTATAAATAATTGTAATATTATTATACATTGAATGCGTCACAAAACACATCGAAAATAACATACTCTCTTTTGGTCTCTAAAAATTTGGACTTCATAGGCCATAGTATGAATAGATCATTTCGAACTTCATAAATTTCATGTACCAAAAAGTACCTCACATAACAGGATTCATACGAGAAACGGTTCTATATCCAGAAAAAAATATCTCAAATATCTGTTCAATTTAAAAGAGTAATGGGACTGGCCGTTTTATAAAAATAATATGTAATAACACCATTCTAGGGGAGAGTTCGAAAATATTCAGCTTAGTTGTACAGAGTATTGCAGATTTTGCTGAGTGACCAGTTTCAAAAAGTTTTGTGATCATTTTCCTCTGAGCATTTTTTGTACAAAATTTCTTCTATAAGACTCAATTACTTTTATAGAGGGTAGAAATGAGGACAGTCATCTTAAATAGGAGTTAAAGTAAAAAAGTGCCAAATGAAAACGAAAAATAACAGTTCTAAAATTAACCAGAATGGCGCTTGTGTGGCAAGAGTTATTTGAAGCGAACTTCTCTGTCCTTCTTTAACAACTTGTTTACATCTTACTCTTATTACTTTTTTTTTTTTTTAAACTTACAATTTTGCTACAGCAGCACCACCAATTTTCTACTTTTTCGGTGGAAACTTTTTATATATCGAGATGGTTCTCTTTCTTTAATATTATTTAATTTTATTTCAAATTTAATATTAAATATCTCCGTTTTTTGAACACAAAGGCTAAAAACTTCAGAACCTAACCAATTGCTCTATAGGCAACAAACTCAACCAACCAACCAACTCGTAATTACGACAAGAGTAACATTTACATATGATAAAAAATTTAAAATAAAAATATGATTTTTTTTTTTAAATTTTGAGACTGCTGTTGGTTTCGAACTAAGTAATCAGTAAAATGTAAAATTATTTAGCCACGCCTCTAAATTCTACTAACTAAATTATCCGTACGTTTAAAATAATGTCTATAACCATAGTCGGCAGCGTAAAGCCTAAGTGTTCCTGTCGTGAGGCGTTCTAATATTTTATTGTTATATTCTATGACCATAGAATAATATAACTGAGATAAATAGGGGAAAAACCGCTTTAAAAACTTGCAGAATACTCGCATGCGCATAAACAATACTACGGTGTTTAATTTATCAGAAAAGTTATTTGTGCGTATCGTGTCGCTATCCATATTGTTTTCGTTGTCTCTTTCCTCATTTTTTTAAGAATTCTTAACTTTATTGAATATTAAAAAAATATAATTATATATTAATAATATTTCCAATATCTGTGAAAATTAAAATTAATATATTATTCCACAAACAAGCCTTCTATCTTAGGTATGTATCAGAAAAATCTATCTAATCTACAACATAAAACCATAAAAAACTAACGTTATCGAGGCACCCTAAGGCGTGAATTTGTCCCCTTAATTAATACGATATCGAATCCTTTTTTCAGATCTATCCAACAGCTGATTTAGACATAATATACAAACAAGTATCGAAGTGTACAGTTCATCATGTCACGTGTGATAAACAACAAAATGGACCAAAAAGGCAATACAAACATAACAGTTCATAAATGTAATTACCTGTGGACTATAAATAATTTTACTTTTGGTTTTCAATCAAAATTAATCAAGGGGGAAGCATTAACATCTCCCACATTTACTATAGGCAAAAATAATAAATTGTTATGGAATCTCAAACTAAATAGAAAAGTAATCGGTTCTGTAGCGTATCTACCTTTATTTATAAAACTAGAATCAAATAATAAAGAAGATATAAAAATAGTACAAGCAAAATATAAATTTTCTATAATCAATGACAAAGATGAAGTATCAATAACATCCGAATCATCACAGGCTTATAGTTTTGAACAAGAATCAGAAAGATGTGAAGAATTTATGACCGAAATTTTCGTCTTCGAAAAAGAGAATGGCATACTTGCTGATGATAAACTCCGAATATTATGTGAAGTAAGTGTATTAGGTGGTATTACATGTCTATCAAATACAATACAGGTACCAGAATGTCGGATGTCGGACGATTTTGGTATTCTATTTGAAACAAAAAAATTTAGTGATGCAATTTTATCAGTTGCTGATGGCAGGGAGGTTCAAGTACATAAATACATACTAGCAGCTCGGAGTCCTGTGTTCGCTGCAATGTTTGAACATGAAATGAAGGAACTTAAAGATAATCATGTAAAAATAATTGATGTTGATTATGAAATATTACATGAACTGCTACAATTTATATATACAGGAAAAGTAGAAAATTTAGAAATCATGGCGGATGAACTTTTAGCAGCAGCTGATAAATATGACTTACAAAGATTAAAATTATTGTGTGAGAAAGAGTTATGTGAAAATTTATCAACAGAGAACGCAGCAGAAATATTACAATTAGCGGATCTTCATGGAGCTGATCAATTAAAAACTCAAACTATTGATTTTATTAATGCCAACCCAGATGTGATGGATACCATAGGATGGAAACAACTGAAAGAGAAATTTCCGCGGGTAATTGCCGAAGTATATGAAGCACTTGTAACATCCAAAATACCTCTGATTGGATTGTAGAATGTTAAAATACCAATGTAATCAATAATCATATAATTTATAAGCATTGTTATGTAATTATCAGAAATAAATATACTGTCATTTATACGCTTTGTTTAGTTTCAGTCTTGCCGGAAACTTAAAATCAAATGTAAATATATAACCTCATGATGACGCTGGCTATTAGCGTCAAATCAGAATTCCACCTAGCTAAAAAAAAATAAAGTTATGCTCACCGCCAAGCGTCAGCGACAAATTGAAAAAAGGAATTACATAAAAATTTATTAGTATCGAAAGTCGATATCTCGAGACATACACACCAAAAGTTATTCCCTATCCTTTGCCTGAACTGACCAAGGATGGTTCATAGATGTATAACGGACTGTTTTCGATATCAAAGAAATTAGATAAAGTTCAGTTCTAAGTCAAATAACAAACAATCTTCCCCCTTCATGTTTTTGTATTTCAAAATTTGTAAGTAAAATATGCTATAACTTTTATATTTAATATATTTGCCTATTCTTAAAAATAACCTAAATACAATTTGTGTGTCTGTCTGTAACGTCGTAGCGTCTAAACGGTTGAATCGACTGGAATCATTTTTGATTCTTTTGAAAAGTAATAATGTCTTAGAGGTTTTTTAAATTTTGTAAATTTCACTTGTTTAGTAGCTTAATCATATAAATTTTAAGTTTATAAAATATTTAATCTGTAAAGGTAAACAGCTACATCCATTGCGGATATTCGTATATTCCGCAAGATACGTACCATATGAAACTGGCTTTATTATTACCGATTTTTCAACATCTGTATGTTCATTTTGTATTCAAGTGTTTACACTATTTACACTAAGTGTAAGTTAAAAAGGATAGCCATATATCATTATAATAGCACCATCCTTTTGTATTTACACTGAGTATAATACACCGAGTCAACACATAACAAATCTTAATAGTTTTTAAGTCAACACTCAACACATAGGTGGCTGCAATTTAAATTTTTTGTTTATCGATCAATGACAGCTGACTGCTGAGACAATTTGCGATGGTATTTAAAAAACTATTAATTATGTAAAGCTCTCTTTGAAACGTACTTATTTTTAATTAAAAATTAAAATGTCCTCAACTAAAATACCACAATCACTTATACATAAGTTAGGTAAAATGATAAAAATTATTTGAAAACTTAGACTAATGGATAATTGAATACAAATTGAATATGAAAATGTTATGTTTCTAGGTCACAAAATAGAAGAAATTCGATTAAGGGCATTAAAAAATATTGCATCGAAATTCGAATATGGATATTTATACAATTGTGATCTTACGGCTAGTAAAGAATTATTAATTAAATTATTTGAATGGTTTTCATTTGAACGTTGTTCGGAACAAGAAACAGTATTACAATTAATTTATAAAATATTTACGGTATAGTTTTTTAAATTATAATTACGGTGTTGTTTATTAATATTTAGAATTTATGACAACTTTAATTCGATCATTCTAAACACTAGCTAAACTTTAACTAAGTACTTTAGTGAGTTATCAAACAAAAAAGCTCCCCTCCCTCTCTGGTGATGCCCATGCTTGGGAGAAATTGCTATTAGAGTAATAGGAAAAAAGGATCCCCAGCTCAGATCATCAGGACCGAATTAAACATTTTTTAGGGGCTCTGCGCCGAAAATTATAGGGACACGTAAGGACAGATTTTTTTTAAACAAATTTAATGAATATTACGCACTTTTATTTCATATTATCTGGAAGTATTTTGCTTTGCATACAATATTATGTAGAGAAATGGATTTAAAACAAGTGAAAACAAACAACTGACTGAGTTAATTGTTTATATATCATGTACATAAGTGTTGATGACACGTAAATAAAGAAAGATATATATCTACTCTTAAATAGCCACACACACATAACTTATATTCCCATATTAATACATACTATAAATTTTGCACCTAATTAGCGCCCTTGTGGGTAAACGGTGATGTTTACAAGAAAATGTTTCAAACAAAAGTTGTTTATTTTTCTATAAGGAACATTTTTTACATTTAAACTTTTGTTCTATCTCTAACGGTTTACAAGACCCAATTGACCTATGTTGCTCATTTACGAACTTGACCTCACTTTTTACGTCAAGAGCACGCTATTCAGCTTGATATCTCTTTTCTTTTTTGAGTTATCGTGTTGACAGACAGACGGACAGACAACCGGAAATGGACTAATTAGGTGATTCTGTGAACACCTATATCAATTTTTTTTTCGTAGCATCAATATTTTTAAGCGTTACAAACTTGGGAATAAACTTAATATACCTTACATATTACATATATACATGGTATAAAAACAATAGAAATAAAAATTTAATAGGGAACGATTGAGCGATTCCTACAATAAAAACCTGTGAACGTCTTAGTTCCTTATTGCCCTGCTTTTAATACCTAATCAATAGTCTAATATCTAAGGCCCCTAATACGTCACCATATGTAAATTTTGAGATAACATTTGTATTATTAAAATAAAAGATTGTACTCCTAAATCAATACAATCATTTTACAATAAATAAATTTGTTTTAGTCTGAAACTGGAATTTCTTTAATAAAACTTCTTAGTCCAGAAGTAATAATATCAGATTTACAACAAGTCAAATCATGTTTATCAAGTGGATATTATCCATTATTAAATAAGATAATATTATATGTTGAATCTCATATTGAGGAACCTTCGAATTTAGTACCGCCTTTAAATTTATGTGAAAATAACGCAGATACACAAAGATCTGTTGATATACAAACTACAGGAACTCCATTTGATATTTATATACATGAACCAAATATGGATATTGAACTTCAACATGGGTAAGTGATTATTACAAGTTCAACAAATCATATTTTTATTTACAAAATAGTTCCTTTTCTCTCAATGGCTTAGAGTAGAACTTAAAAAACTCTTAATATTGATATAATTTTCTGAATTAGTTGCTCCTCGTACTCGTTTCAACATCGAAATTAGTTCCATTTGATTAAACGTCCCAAGGTTAGATTAGACTGTCCTGGGGTGGGACACACTTAGCACAAAGGGTCCGTTGTGATATCGAAAAAGAGTTGATTCATCCCCGGCCACTACTACATGCTCCATTTGGATCTGTTTATGAACAGCAGGAGTGCTTTGGCAACAACGATCAAACGAACAAAAGGTCGGAGACGTCGTCAAAGAAAAGCTGGCTCTACTGAGTTTATCTCCTCATGGCAAGAAGCCGAGAAGCTGCCTTATGGCGTGACAGAGAAGATGAGATGTCCAGCTCCTATGATAGTCGTGGTGGACTGGTAGGCCAAGTCGTTCTACGTGCCTAGCCAGCGTTCTGTAATAGGCCATTTGAAGTGATATAAGGTCTTCGGAACGCCTACGATTGTATTCCGACCATATGTCAACGCCCCTTAAAATATAGAGAAAGTAAAGATTGTATTTACAAATTGATGTTTGTTTATTTAACAGAGTATCCTCCAAACAATCACAATCAACGTCTTCAAACATATCAACATCACGTTTTGATACCAATTCCAAAATCTTTGATATATGTATACCTCATTCATTACTTGGATGGCAACCTTTAGTTGCACCAGATCGTCATGTACTCTCATCAATCGAACATTCATTAGAAAATGCAACGGACACTGTTATGTTATTACATTCATGTAAATTTTTTACTGATGTACTATTACAAGACTTTCCAGCTGAGATATTTTTACAACGGCCATCGATCGTTAAAATATTTCATAGTTTATTGAATAGCACACAATCAACAAAAGTAGCTGATGTGGTGATAGCAGCTTTACAAAAATTATCTGAATTATTACATATCCGTGTTAAATATTATTCTGATCCTAGTACTTTTAATTATAAACAGGAGGTAAGTTTATTTTTATTATTCAATTGTTTAAAAAAAACCATGGTAGAACTAGACAAGGTATGCTCGATGGTGCAAGAGTTTTGGTTCAGCTCACGCACGTACCCAGTCGACGCCATTTTAGCTTGTTCCCGCTTCCTGATTCAAATGGTGTAAAAAACGTGAATACGTTTGTGTGAACAATCCTTGTGTGAAAAATAGTTCCTTACAATGAATGAATAATTAATGATTAATGTTTATGAGTCAACTCGACATTGCAAATATGTAAACAAAACATTGACCAACTTGACAACTCGAACGGAATAGTGTAGACGTTTGATAATTCAAAATCGTGGAAAATAGAAAAAAGTTCAAAACAAAGCTATGACTAAATTTTGCATACAATTTATTTCAGAAATGTATTGAAGAACAAAGCGGTTTAAGAAATTCATTAAATGGTTTATCGAGTTGTAGAACTACTCCATGTAAAACAGACAATAATGATCAAAAGGATTATTATTCACAAGCTACCAGTGAAGCAACCGATGATTTAGAATCGGACAACGAAGATTCGGTTTTATTACAAATTCAACAATTAACATTGCCACATTTTTGTATTCAAACATTGTACTATGCTTTTGTGCGAATCGGAGCTAAACCCACAGCGGTTAAAAATCTTTCAGCAAACATTAGTAATAAGGTACGACTTTTTAAAAATTATTTTGACTAAATTTTTTATAATAAATTATTTTTTGAACGAAACTTTAGGAAAATATGAATGGATTAATAAAATTAATTGCAACTCTTATTAAATTAACACATGTTTGTATCAAACCGGAAATATGGAATTATCAAAGTGATCAAATCATTCAAGAAGTGACAAATCAAATAATGTTACTCTTCAATAAAATGGCAGATGTATTAGAACATTTTAGGTACGTTAAAATCACTGCTTATTGCCTTAATTATTTCAATAATATATAGGGTGCGCCATGAATAACTTTGAAGAAAAACAACTGATTTGTGTAGTTGTTTTTATTCAGTTTGGTTTTTTACAATTTTTTGGACTAGTTTTTGACTACAAAATCAATCAAGTGGCTGCCTCTATTAGTAAAATCAAAATGTGTCCTTTTTCCTACGTTTGGTCCAGTCACTTTTTGGGCATGCAATGGCGTTTTATGGAACTTGTGTGAATTCTCAGTCCTCAAATGTAGCAATTTTCCCCAAGAGAGTGTGAAGTAGGCCTCTTTGGTCATCGTAATTTGTTAAAAAAATCAAGTTCAGTGTCAACCACTCGGTGGGTTGTTTGTCAACGATACAACACTTTTGGATTTCGGTAACGCTTTCTTTGACCGCTTTAACCAGTTCTTAGAAACGCCTTGGTCGTTGATTAACGGCATATTAACGATCTCCCATTGCCCCGTGCTCAAAAAAATTTGACAACAAGCCACGAATGGTGTTATCAGAAGATATGCACATTAAGTTAACAAATCCAAAAGACCATGTTCAATGTACAACGTCACAATTTCGCTGCGGTGTTTCGGTGTGAAGCGATTCATGTCTAATCAATTCAATCGGTTGAAAACCCGACATAAAATATGGTGCACCCTGTACTTTTAGATCTTTTCTCACCTATTATGTAAGAAATAATATAGAATATTTTTATTTCCGATTACGTAATTTGATTTTCTTTTTCTAGATTATTATCACTTGCAACAGACATAAATCCAAATATTAGAGCCTCTCATTTACAACTGTTATGTTTAACTAGAATGCTGCTAATAAAAATTGTACCAAAACCGAGGTCATACTCCATATTACCAACTAGTTTAAAAAATTCCATTGCAAACTGTTTGGTCGATGCTGCTTTTTTGAAATTATATCCAAATATTCACGAAGATCTATTTTTACTTTTAACTGTAAGATCAATTTTACTTTTTAATTCATAATAAGTCTTAACTTTTAATTTTTTGTTTGTGTTAATAAATTGGTAGGATAGCTCAGACGGACATGGAACATTTTTAAATCGTTATAAAGATATAAATATGGTTTGTAATTCGATGGATGTAGCAGTCAAATTTATACGTCATGGAATTTCTAGTAATGATGAAGATGTCGTTTTGTTAATGTTGAGTGTAATACCAAGTTTGGAATATCATAAAAATATGTCGTTAGTTAAAAACTTTTGTGAGATTCTCGTCAACAAATATCCGAAATGGAAGGAATCTGAAAAATTAAAAAATTCAGTTGAAGGTATTTTTAAAACTTCATTACCAGTATCAAATAGTTTCGAAATGATCGTAAGTAGATTGTAAGATCCTCGGTCTTGGGCCTGCAATGATAGGTGATACCGAAAAAGAGTTGACCCATCCCCGGCAACTAGTACATGAACCATTTGGGGCTATTCAAAAATAGCAGGAATGCTTTGATGTCAACAGACTTAAGGTCGGAGACATCTTCAAATAAAGGTTGGCTCAAATAGGTTCATTTTCTCAAGGGAAGAGTTGGATAGTGACAGAGAAGATAAGATATCATTTGTTCTTCATCTCCACTAAAATTGTATAAATAATTTAGCCATTATTATACATAAAAAATTTATAAGTCCTGTTCCTGCATAATATTTTTTTTTTAGAATTAATCGTATCTTTGTTGGGACACAATGATTCAGATGTAAAATTGGCGATATATAACGCATGTCATTTATATGTAACAAATATACTTGGAATCGATCATGTAACAAAATCTGGTCCAGGACGACCTGGTGAATGTTTATTGTTTTTATGGAGCTCTGGAATATTTATTGAAATCATTTGTCATGGACTTAATTCGGAAAATGCACAAGTAATTTTGAATAATAACTATAATTTTCTTAATTAATAAGAATTAAAATGGAAAAATTGTTATTCTTATTGTTTTTTTAAATTAATAACCTTAAGAAAATTGTTTTTTTTAGATACAACGATATGCTGAAGAAATTATTCATTATATTTTAAAAGCGAAATTTTTTGTTACACCCGAAATTTGGAATACAATTCTAATGGCTATTATACCAGCATTTCCATTATTACAATGTTATGCAAATAAATCAACTGCGTTGGGACGATCAATTTTAAAAATGGTAGATCCTGACATTGCAGAATCCATTCAATTACCATCAATTGAGGTACACCAAATTATGTTTTTCGGAGTTTACTCGTTAAAAATTGATTTTCATACATTTTTGTCTTTTTTGAGTTACAATATATATATTATACTACATAGTACGTAAAACAGATAAAGCATCTATTGTTTGAAACTGACAATAACCTGACGGACGCTGCACGCTACTGCTCTCTTCGTTTTTAAAACAATAAAATAATGTATATTTTGTATTGTAGGTAATTAAAGGCAATTTAAGGATGTTATTTTCCAAAAATCATTTGGTTAGAGGTGAAGCATTATCACGATTAACTTGGATTTTAACATCAGAAGAAAATTCAGATGAAAAATTACCAGCATTGAAAACATTACGAGAGCCATTATTGAGTACAATATGTATTTTTGATAATCCCATAAATTTAAAAAATTTGGAGGAGCCAAAACAATTTTATCAGGTAAACAAAAACATTAAAAAATAATGGTTTAATTGAAATGCCCAGTCATTAAAGTTACGGAAGAAAAATATTTGAACCAAATTTAAATTTCATGAATATTCCCTATTATCCTTTAATTTTGTTACAGCTGTCAAGTATGTTACAAGTATTAGAATTGTTATCATCAAATGGTATTGAACCAACGATAAGAAAATCAGCTATCACACAATTATCAGCAATGTTAGAAGATCCAGTATTACAAGATACGTTTGTAACAGAGGGTGGTGTCAGTTTATTGATCACTATCTTTAAAAATTCATTGATTGAAAAAGAATTTGAAAATTATCCGGATAATGTAATTCCTGTTATACGAATTTTGAAAAATTTATGTTTCTATAAATCCACATTAAGACAAGAACTATCACTTAAGAAAGAATTATATTTATTGATTACCAGAGGTATGCTTTCTATTCAATATTGTTATTTTTATTAATCCTAGTTTTTGGAGGGGAGGGTAGAGGTAAGGAGGACAGTTCTGAATCAGACATTGACCAGAAGGGCGCTTGTATATCAAAAGGTGTTTGAAGTGAACTTCTCTATCTTTCTCTAACAACTTGTTTAGATCTTTATTTTACTCTTATTACTTTGTGTTTGTTGTGAACTTCTCTATCTTTCTCTAACAACTTGTTTGGATCTTTATCTTACTCTTATTACATTCTTTTAAAATTTACACTTTTGCTACAGCAGCGCCACCAATTTTCTACTTTTCGTGAACACTTTTTATTTACAGAGATATTTCTCTTTATCTTTGCCCTTCAATGTCCTAGTGTAAAAAGTGCCATTAGAAGTTGTATTTAGGCATTAAATCTTTACAATCAAAATCAAAAGATTTTAGGGTATCCCAAAGGGTAGCATTTCCCCCAAAAATTCGATTTACTATATAGCATTTTGGCTAGGATTATTGTAATAGTTTTTATTAAAATGTTTAATAAATCATCTACCATCTCCTAGTCTATAACACCTTTTCTACAAATACCGTAAGCGTTACTAGTGACGATGTTTCTTACTTATTTTTCTAGCACTATTTTTATTTTCTGGTGATGAAAATTTTCGGTCAGATGCAGCAGTATTGCTTTGTTTATTATTATTTAGTGATTTTATTTTAACAACTGGACATGATAAACAAATTTCTATTGTTCATATGATTGCCAATTCATTATCGTTACCAATAACATGCAAAACACATTGGCGAATTAGTCAACATGCTCGATCCAGTTTAGCAGGTATTACGATAAGGTCGATTCATTTGGTTGAGTAAATAATTAACGTGGTATATTTTTTTTTGGATAGATATTCTGTTAAATGAAGAAAGTTCAGCAGCTACTTTACGAATACATTGGAATATCGCTTGGTATGGTGGTTTACAAGAACTATTAAATTTAGAACAAGTACCAAATGCAAATTCATTGACGCCAGAGCAATTAGCTGAATTTAATGGCAACTTACGTTTAACAAAATTTGATTTAGCATCTTTAAAATATTCTTCTACATATTATTGTTGTCAAATGTATTTGTATGATATTCAGAATGCTTCGTCTCATCAAGCTGTCATGGAGTCCATTTATGGATTAACTGCGTAAGTTGTTCATTATTGTTTTCGTAAACTAAAAGTGTATTTTCATGCTGACGCTTGACTCTGAGTTTGAGTGTCAAATTAGATCATGTTGGCAATTTAAACTGTGATGCCGTCTGGTAAAAAAGTTAGCAGCGCCATATCGTAAAAAGCTAAATATAGTTTTGCTTTTTAGTCTCTGGATTGAATTTGACTGTACAGTAATTATTTTTGGGGGGTAGGAAATTACTTTTGGTAAGTATGTATATCTCGAGATGTCAACTTTTATCAACTAAACTTTCTTGTCGCTCATTTTTACAATTTAACGCTGAACAAAATTCAATTTTTTTTCAGCCAGGTGTAACCCTAATTTGATGCTCAAAGCCAGTACCAAGCGTTATAAAGATTTGTATCGATTAAAAATTTATATTATCGATTCAGTTTAAATTTATATTTTTTCACTGACAACATCTGATTAATCTGGATGAATTTTTTCTAGTTTCATGTCTTTACGAAAATTATCAAGTTCTTTTGAAAATATTGATAATGGAGGGAATATTTTAAATTTACCATGGGAATTTTCACTTGGTAGATTTTTAGCTTCTCCGCCGTCTAGTGTAGAAGATATCGAATTACTTATTGTGATATTAAACTTTTTGAGAACGCATATGAAAATTTTTAAGAAATCTAATGGTAAATATAACTTATATATTATTTCTCTAGCCTGTTTGTCTGTCATATGATGATATCTTCCTTATTCCTTTATCAAATTCCATGATTTACCTCTCATTTTCAAGCTTATTGTGTGGGTTAATGACGAAAAATAAACTTACTCAATTGTATAAATATTTTCCAGAAAAATCTTGTTGGATTACATCAATTTTAAAGGATCCAAATCATTGTCTTCCTAAACTACTTCATCATGGTGGCGAAGAAACAAATAATTTGAATAAAAATTTAAATAAGGAATTATTGATGCTAATTACGGAATGTGCTACAATTGAACAAAGATATCTAGATATTGGTATGCTCAGAGATATTAGAATCGATAAAAAACAAAAGGGCAAAAAAAGATGTTCTGGTACTTGGGCACATATTGTACAATCGATAACAGAAAATTTACATTTTAACGACACTGAACATTTTTATAATTTAGGTAAGATTCTTTTATTACCAAAATTTACTTAAAAACGTATCTTGAACGGAAACACAAGTCAAAAATATAAATAAATTGTTTGTTTAGCCTTTTTAGATTGGCTTCTAAGCTGTCTGGTGCAAATAACAGCAACTTTAGGTTGGAGTGAAAACGTACAAAGTCATTTAAATACTCAAGAATTACGAGGTTCATTAATAGGATGCTTGACTGAATTGGTGGGTGCATTTCATTGTGGGAAAGGTCCGGCTGCAGCTACGTCCTTTATGGGATTGAGTATTACTAGAAATTCTATATTAACAATGAATCATTTGTTATGTGAAATGCAAAATTTAACCGAAAGAGTAAGTAAATAAATTAGTTTTAGTAAATTGCCGAAGGAAATGGAGCTATTGCTTTTATACTGACGATGGTTTTAGTATCCCAATAATTAACATGTATAAAAATTTTTAATGCATTTGATTTAGGGTTGGGAAAAATTTTGGTTATGCGAAACTGGTGATATAAATGGTTCGTTGCAATGGCTTGGTACTCTATGGACAAGTAGAGATGTTATACTACGTGCGGCCACTTTACAATTGCTAGCCGGTCTAGCATCATCACAGAGAGGTGCTACTGAAGTTATATTGGGATTACGTATGTCTTGTTCAGGAGGCGTTTGGGGTGGCGCTTTAACGATTTTACTCGATCATAATGAAGCTAGTGCTGTTCGTGAACAGGCTGTCAATTTACTTACGAATTTAACTAGTCATAGCACTCCAATTAATGGAACAAATTGTTCAGCTTTAACATTATGTTACGGTCCAGATAGTAGTGTAGAGGTAATTATTCTTTACATACAATTTATTTTGTTTCAGATTCAAAGATCTTACGCACATACATATTTCCCTTCAAAAAGAGCTTCAGAGCTCCATGACAAAATAATTTTAAAAGATCATTGAGTTTAAAAAATATTTTAATTTAGGGCCATTCATAAATTATAAGGTCCGCAAAGTGTGGCAAACTACGTGGAACTACTTGGTTTTAGAACGCCCCTTTATAATATTGTTTATCTAGTTATAATAATCAATTTTAGACGAGTGGAACGGTAGAATCACTTTTGGCATTATTGGAAAAATATAATTTTTACACCGAATTGGATTCCATATTATCATGTTTAAATTTTGATGTGGAAATTAAGAAATCGCCTGTTAGTGAACTTTCTCAATGGAAAATGCAAACTGAAACAGGTATATTAATTAATTTTTCTTAACATAAAATACTTAAGGTGGGGTATTCTGATCTAGAAGCTTAAATTTTAATTAATAATTAATTTTTAGGCATGTCTGAATCATCAAGACGGAGTAAAGATTACATGCTAGTTTACACACAAAAATTGAGATCTGTTGTACATGGCGGTGATGTAGATTCTGAATCAAGTTCATCGAAAACTGTGGAATCTGTAGATGGTACTTGTTTTATTGTAACACCAAGTTTGGTTAAATCATTATCATGGTTTATTGTGAATTTATTAAATTTGGATCCTGATGCAGTCGTTAATGAACTTAATAGAAATATGTTGATACGCAGCTTTTTCAAGTCAGTAAAAACTATATAAAATTTATTTAATTAAACTTTCTATAAACGATTTCCAACAGTTAAATTGCGGAGAGTTAGGAAATTTGAATTTAATTTATAGATGAATTTGGCAAAGAATTGTTTTTATTAAATCTAAAAATAAAGTTTTTAGATGGAGATAATACCATAGAGCTGTATAGACATTGCAGCTCTTTGGATATTATCTTGATGATTTTTCTATCAGCCAGTAATAGTAATGCATTGATTGTTGTAGATGCTTGACGTTGGTGAATTTCAATGTGAAAGACAGTCGTTCGTTGGTCTTGTATATGGATGTGTTAGAAATGTGTGCAGCAATTTGTACACTTCTAACAAAAGCTGTGACAAACAGTTGCGAGAGTCATTCAACAGTCTTACATTTACGGAATTGTTTATATACATTAATATCAACATTAAATCCTACGTTATATTGTAAGTTTATTTACTACAAAACTCCAAGGAAAAAACCGAATATGTCGAGGGGTTTTTTAATTTCGTAAATTTAACTTGTCTTGTATGCTTTTAATTTTTTTTTTTTTTTTTTGTTGTAGATTCAACCTCGAATCATTTATTATATTTAAGAAATCGTTTATGGAGTCGTGTTTATAATTTTTTAACTGCATTGCTGGTGTCTGACGATGGAAACACTTGTTATCGAGATAAAGGATGTAATGCTATTATAATTGCTTTAAACGAAGTTGGTTACATTAACTTTATGGAAGCTTTATGTGAATCAATTAGTGGAAATTCTCCAGGTTTGAATTTCTATTTATCTTTATAAAGATCATTATTTGATTAGATACGGTAATTTATAGTGAAAAGTGTCTATTTCAATTTCTTGGCGAATAACTCGGTCTTAAGAAGCCCCGAATTCAGTAGTCACAATTCAATTTTTAGAAATGCGCCGGTTTTTTTTTGCGGAGCATTATATTTTATTTATTTATATGATTACAGAATTACAACATGCATCTATATCGTTATTAACATCGTTACTACGTTTAGAGGCACCACAATTTGATAATTTAAAAGATTACGATGCAATTAACATAAAAGAATCATCACCTTCTTTACAAGTAATTTTCGATACAGTTCGAATAACATATTCAACGGATTCATGTTTATCATCATCAAATATAGAAAATATACGTTCTTCGAATGAACTAGAAAATGAAGTAGTAAAATTAACAGATGTAAAAGATTCATTTCGTAAAAGATCAGTATTAAAACCAAATTACGATTCAAACACAAACAATAATGTCGAAAATATTAAATCAATGCTGGATAAAAATACTTTAAATGGATTTAAAAGGAATACAAAAAACAAATCGAAGGAAAGTGATAGAGAATCAAATAAATTTGATGATGGTACACAGATTGTTGGTACTGAATTATGTCAAATATTAATACATTTGTATGATTTGCACAGTGTTAAAAGTACAGAGAAACCAATTGTATTATCGAAACGTAAAAGTGCTATTATTAGTGCGTTAACCAGTTTATTGTGTGTATCAACTAAAGCAAAAAAGTTTGCTTTAAATGACGGATTTTTAGAACAAATTATTACACAACTACAAGAATTACATGTTAAATTAAGTTTAGAATCAGTTGAGTCGATACGACGAGCATCTGATAAAAAACGGGTATGTTTTTACTTTATTACTTATTCTATTAGAACTCCCGGACCTGAGAGGATTTATTTAATACTTTGTACATGACTGTTGTTTGTATATGAATAATAAAATTTGTTTTTCGTTGATAGGTTTGCCCAATTTTAAATGACATATCATGTATATTTAAATTGTTAACTAATTTTATGCTGGGAAATGAACGAGTTAAATTACAAGCAGTATCATTAGGTTTAGCTGATTTAATTCATAAGTTATGGAATTGGATTAATTTTCAACAAAATCTCTTAATAGAAGTCCTTCGAATGCTTTGTACTTTTACTACAGAATGTCAAATAGGTAATTCAATTGTCTATTATTATTTAAAAGTCTAAAGAATTATTAATCAGAGGTAAAAATAGAGGAACGGAGGTTAAACCTCATTATTATTATTATCAATAATTTTTGTTTGTTGGCATTTTCATTAAAAAATATGATTTTTTTTAGCATCTCAATCAATTACATTAACATCTCCGGTAGCTGGAGTTGGACCAAGAAAAACACCGACTACAATGTCATTATTACATTGTATTTTACATTTAATTGGTAAAGAAATGGATCTGGTTAGTCGATCACATGATTTAAAAATATTAACGTATTCATTTCATCTGTTACAAAATTGCTGTCAAGCATACGAATGTAGAGTGTTGATATCAAAAGTTAGTACAACATATTTCCTTTCATTTCCTTTCCAAAGATTTTCTATATTTTAATTTTGTTTTAGAGTAACTTTTTCCAACATTTAAATCGTCTACATCCAGCAATTACAAAACAACAAAAACCATGGGAATCAATTGAATTACTATGGTTAGAATTCCTAGAAACATTAACATTTCATCCAGAAGGACAAGTGTCTGTTGCAAAATCATCAGACACATTAGAATTGATAATGGCCTTAACGAGTAGCCCACATGAAGTAAATAAAATGACAGCATTGGCTATTTTACGAAATATAACTTTTTATCAGGCGAATCGGACAAGACTTTTATCATCAGGTAAGGAATTTTTTTTGGAATATTAATATCTCTTTTTGTTTTTGAGTTATCGTATTGTCAGACGGGCAGACAGACAGTCAAAAGGGGACTAATTAGGTGATTTTATGACCACTTATACCAAAATGTTTTTCGTTGCATATCAATATTTTAAAGCGTTACAAACTTGGGACTAAACTTAGTATACCTTAATAAATATTGCAAATACAGTGTGTCCCCGGATAGAGGTAACTATACTTGTAACATTCCGTCAACTTATAAAAAAGAAGGGTAGTTTACCAAAAATAAAAATAGTGATACCAAATGTTTGACTACCCTGTACATTATTAAAAAGTTTTAAATATTCCTACATACTTTTTAGAATAAGCAAAACTTCAAAGTATAGTTACCTCTATCCGGGTACACACTGTATATACATGATATAAAAATTAATGTTGTTGGTACTGATTGGAATAAATTTTTAGGTGAATTTCTACAAATTCTAAATTCAAAATTATCAAATGGATCAATTGAAGAAAAATGCACATGTATTACAATAATATGGTCATTAGCTGCTAACAATCAAAAAGCTAAATTAATATTAAAAACATCGGGATTAGAATGTCGTTTACAAGAAGTGCTCAAACAATGGAAATTAGGTGAATCAAGTTTAGTGCCTAAAGAGCAACTCAACAATTTACAATATATTATTGAAATGTTACGAGAAGGTAGATGACATATTTGTAATTTTGTTAATTTAACTTTAACTATTTATGTTGTTATTAGTTTTATTTATATTATTTATACATCATGACTTACACTTCATTTTACATTCCGAAAATAAGGCTCCTTTGTGACGTTAACACTTTAGCACTCGTATCGAAAATCCCACTTTTAACTTGATGAAGTATTTCTCGGTTGCTTCAACCCGCCATAACAAGCCATATTTAGGATGCGTTTTTATATGCTTGAGGAAGGAAGCTTTTTTCAAAAATTCGACCTTGGATGCAAAAGGTATTTAGGTGTTTTAATTAACGTTTATTGGTGTATATTGAAAAATTATAGTTAAATGAATTGTAAAATTATTATAAGTTAAAATGTGATCATATCTAAAGATAAAACTTAAACTTTTCTGTGATTTATGAATTACATCTCTTTGGCTAAAAGTTTTGATTTTTTTTTCTATGATCTTCGTGTGTTTTATACAATGTTTTGATAAAAATATTCATTGTTTTATACAAATTTATTAATACCACTATAATGAACTCGAATGTATAAATGAACTTCTCGATGTTAGTTAATAATATTATATAATGCTTTTTTTAAATCGTGTACAATTTCGAAAATTATTTATGGACCAAGAGGTGATCGCAAAACTTCCAGGTTATCCGTTATCTTGATTAAAATCATCAGAAATAATGGTATTCCCTCATGTTTGAAAAGAATAAGGCGTTATGATTATTTATTGCCTTGATTCCATATGACCCCAAGAGAGGGGGAAGAAAGTTTTTGTTGCAAAATTAACACAACGAAAAAATTGTTCATCAAAGGATGAAAAATGTTGTTAAATATAGGTAATGATTATGAGTCATTTGCGAGCGCTTCTTGGACCATTATTTAAGTAAAGAATGATTGTTTAATTAATTGTTTGAAGTTTAAACAGGGTTATTCCATCTTCAACTGTAATTGTATTGTATTGTTAATAGTAGTAGTTTTTAGAAAACAACCAAATAAAAGTACATTTCAACTTACTATGCGTGTTTATTTTAATCCTACGATTTTGTCAATTAATTATTCTTAAGGGGGTAAGATTAAAGAGTTTTGACAAAACTCTCCTTAGATCTCGCTGAATACAAAGTGCTATAAATTTGGGTTATTGGCAGTGGCGTAGCTCGCCTTGTAGAAGCCCTGTATCAAAATTAGTTGGGGGATCCAAATGAAGGATAAATATTTCTCACAAAAGAAACAAAAATGCTTGTATTAAAATAAATATTTATTGATTATAAGTTATTACTTCCTCCCAGAAATTGATCTAGCCAAACAATTCTTTTTAGAATCTTCTGTTTTTTAGAATTTTAGGATATTTTTATCTATGTGTTTGTTATACCATGTGATAACAAATAAGTAATAATAGTTGCCTAAAAAAATTAAAGAATACAAACAACAAATTGAAGATACATATTATAGTACATGAGCTAGTAACAAATTTGGTCGATCATTTCCTCTCGAACGGTAAGATTCATCAATGAATAGTATCATAAAGCCTGGTTTTTCAAAATTGGATAAAATTTGGATGTGATAGAGCAAAATTAAGTTTTTTGGATTCTGATGACGTCATAAAGTGAGAAAATTCGATTTTTTGATAAAACAGGCAAATTTGATTCGATCTTATTGGAATTTTTTTTGAAACCCACTAATTTTGGGTCATCCATTTCAGCTGTGATGTCAATTTTTCGACAGATAGCACTTATGTGCCTAATTCCGGGGCCAGAACTCCACATTCTGGAAACCTATTAAAGCTAGGTTAATTTTGATCAGTATATAAGGTAATTTTGACCCGAAAAGTACAAAAATCGGGTGCATTTGTTGAGTGGTCGAATAGTTTTTGAGATACGGCCTAAAATCGTTCAAAATGTGATATCTCAGAAACTCGGTATCTAATCATTAAATTAACCTGATTTTTATACTTTTTGGACCAAAATTACCCTATCCACCGAGTTTCATCAAATTCCAAAACAAAAATTTTTTTTCCGATTTTCTCGATTTTTACAAAGGGGTACCCCTTAAAAAAATTGCAAAAAATCGAAAAATTTTTGTATCTCCAATTTCGATAAAACTCAGTATACAAGGTAATTTTGACCCAAAGAGTACAAAAATCGGGTGCATTTGTTGACTGGTCGAATAGTTTATGAGATACGGACTAAAATCGATCCAAATATTGCGATATCTCATAAATTCTGCATCCAATCATTAAATTAACCTGATTTTTATACTTTTTGGACCAAAATTACCCTATCCACCGAGTTTCATCAAATTCCAAAACAAAAATTTTTTTTCCGATTTTCTCGATTTTTACAAAGGGGTACCACTTAAAAAAATTGCAAAAAATCGAAAAATTTGTGTTATCTCCAATTTCGATAAAACTCAGTATACAAGGTAATTTTGACCCAAAAAGTACAAAAATCGGGTGAATTTGTTGACTGGTCGAATAGGTTTTGAGATATGGACTAAAATCGATCCAAATGTTGCGATATCTTAGAAACTGTGTATCCAATTATTAAATTAACCTGATTTTTATAATTTTTGGATCAAAATTACCCCATCCATCGAGTTTTATCAAATTCCAAAACAATTTTTTTTTTCGCTTTTTCAACACCTTGAGCTAAGTTAGTCTGTTATTATTTTATTATTTTATTTATAATAATTAAATTTTCTAATATTGATGGAATATTGACTGGCGTCAATTTGACACCATAACTAATTTGAATACCATTTTTTTCAATCTCATGATAAGGTGTAAGCCTCCTCAACCTTCTCAACAAATTATGACGTGAACATTCACTATACAATACCTACTTGTTCGCAAAACAATAACAATGTAAAGCAAAGATATAGGGGAGTGCACCCAAATATCGGATACTTTTTTTGCTTAAAATAAAATACGTACCAGATGATGATCTAAAATCCCAATTTTTACAGAATATTACCAAAAAATATATGTACTACAGAAAAGAACAAACCAAAAAAAATTTTGGGATTTTTCTGGCGTCATAAAGTTAAAAAAGTCCATTTTTTGGATATTTTGACCAGATTTAATCGTATTTGAATAAATTTTTGTGTAATCCACTAATCTTAACTTTTAATACGTAAATTGGACAACAGATGTCATTGATAAATTTATTGAGATATACGATCTTCCGATATTAGGCAACCATCCGGTATTTGGGTGCTCTCCCCTATCTTAACTAATACCTAGTAATTATAATTGAATTATAATCTAATTGTAGATAAGATAATTGTTAAACTGTATTTTATCATTATTATTATTATAATTAATTTAAACTATCAGCTTACATGCTAACATTTAAATAATTTCAATAATTTATTGTTTAATAATTTATTATTAGATTTTCCTTTTATATTTTTGTTTATAATCTCATTTTTGCAAATTTGCATTCTTTGCCATATACAATGAAACCACCGTTGTTTCAAAATATGAAAAATGAGAATCAAGATAAAAATAACAAAATAAATAAAAAAACTTTTAACAAAAAGAAAACCGACTTCAAAAGAAAAACTTTTCCAAAACAGATTAAAATGCATTAAAAAGTAAAATAATAACGATAATTTAATGTAGTTAAAATTATTGTTAATTTTGGAGTCGGTGTTAGCCAAGCTAATGTAGCAAACTGTTCTGTCAGAGTTGTTTCCTTGGCTGACACCGACTCCAAAAATAACAATAATTTTAACTATATTATATTATTGTAATTTTTTTACTTTTTAGTGCATTTTAATTTGATTTGGAAAAGTTTTTCTTTTGAAGTCGGTTTTCTTTTTGTTAAAAGTTTTTTTTATTTTGTGATTTTTAGTGAACCTGAAGTACACTAACTAATTTATCACTAAAAAAGAATCATCGAAATCGGTTGGCGTGATATTGAGTTATTCATCCTCTTGTCGTGCATACTTAATGTAAATTTAAGACTTTTATGATTTTCTCATGGATGTCGTTATCAGAGCTAAATCAAAATGAAATGGGACCACACGGGAAGCACTAGCTTTCAAATAGATAAAGAATCATCAAAATCGGTTCACCCAGTCGAAAGTTCTGAGGTAACAAACATAAAAAAAAAAATACAGTCGAATTGATAACCTCCTCCGTTTTTGTTTGAAGTCGGTTAAAAATGAGAATCAAGATAAAATATTAACTTTCTTTTAATATTATATTTTTTCTTAAAAGAAAAGCCTTTGACTTGTATCTAAAAACCAAAATCTCCGAATTAAATCCGGAAAGAATGAAGCTCGCTGAGGAGGGGTTAATTTAAATATTTTTACATTTAAATGTTATTTTTTGTTCCGATATTTACTTCCTGTATAATCATTAAATATTTGCACGTGAACGTGTAAACAGCTATATTTAAGCTACAAAATTTCATATCTTAAATTTTTTTTTGTAAAATTTTTGTATATAATAAATGTCAGTTTTTAAAATTAAACATGTGTTCATATCATAATCTGTTTTTACAAATTACAAAAAAAATTTAGTGTTTATAAAATAATACAACCATAATCATTACGTATTGATTTTGGATAGTTTAACCAATTTGTAATTCTTGTAAAATTTAATTTAAATTAAAAAGAAATAATACTATTTAATTTAATTGAATTTTTTTTATTAAATCTTAAATTAATAGCCAATAATTTTGAATGCAATCTGTGAAAGAGAGTATGCTCTGTTGATTATTCAGTTGTAATAGTTTGCAAGTTAAGTTGTGTATGAAAGTACTATAAAACTTGGGGTATTTATTTGACAAGTAAAAGACTATACAATTGTTATTTAAATTCTTTTTATTATTTATATTTATAAATTATTATGTGTGTGTGATAAATTTTAAACAATAGTTGTATCCAGTTGTATCTGATGTGATTATTATGGCACCAACATCGTCTACAACAATTTTTCCACCGCAATCGTACACGTCGTTCAATTTATTTAAAAAACAGGTAAATAAATAATAAGGTTAGATTTATTTTTTTATATGTTATGTGTTTATTGTGCACATGCAAAAATAATATGTCTTTTTTTGTAATCAAATTTCATATTCATTGAAATATTTCTGTAATTTTTTAATTTTAATGATAATAAATGTATTTAATATAAACAATTTTATCGTAGATAAGTGATTCAGTTTTGTATTTTTTTAAATATAAATAATTGTAATGCGAAATACGAACAAATTTGGTATTTTTCATTTTAAACTAAATACGATTTTATTTATATTTATGAGTTATTAGTAATTGTTTAATTTTTGATTTTGGAATCATAACCAATTCAAAAAACACGTGTAACATCAATGTTTAATTATCGGTTGTGTAAAAAGTGATTGCGTAAATACTATCACCGTTGTAGATTTGAAATTTACCGCCATTTTTCTAGTAAATTGTTTGTTCCATGATAATAAAATGATTTTAAAATAATATCAATCTTGGTAAACCACTAGGAGGATTAGGGTTTTTTTGGCATCGCCATTTTCTCTTTAAATTCTAGATTTCACTCAAGTGTTCATGAACTTCTCAATTGATATCGATATAACAATTACAATAATGTTTAAACTTAACTAAATTATAGTAGAATTTCGACCAGCAAACGACCCGATCTATAGAAGTTTTCACCAAAACGAAAATAAGACTAATTTGACATATATCTATATATCTTTATCTGACATACTAACTGTCTTGTTCAATTGGTCTTGCACTTTGATTTTGATCTTACATGTAAACAAGATCAAACCTAATGATCAAGACTAATGTATAAGACAAAGATGTTAACTTTCTAGACTAAGTAAATGCTAGACAAAGTTTTGTTTTTGGTTTTTCTCACTATAATTGCTTCACCGGGCAAAACTTATTGCGAGAATGAGAAATAGAGATATCGAGGCTTCTAGCTCGACCCTCGACATTCTTTCAAAGTAGCTAACATCAGTTTTTTGAATCCGAATTAAAGGAACACGATATTCGAAGACAAGTACAGACAAACATCACTTCCACGTTCTTGTGGTAAGCTCGAAAACTATATCCGTTAAAAAAATTTGTGGCCATGTGAGCTTTTGATCAGAATGATCCGAAGAACATTTTGGAGGCGGTTTAAAAAAGTTTCACAGCAAGCCATTTTCCTAGTCATATACATATATAGAGCTTTTGTTCTAAATGATCCAAAGATAATTTTAGAGTGGATTAGAAAAAGTTTCACAGGAAGCGATTTTTGTATCTAATATTGGCGAGTTCTAATTATATGAGTTAGACTGTCATTATATGAGTTAGACTGTCATACATTTGGCTACACAATTAATTTTATGTTTGTTTAAAAATTTCCACGCGCGCAGCCTTTCGTAACCTCGCGCCGGTAGGCACGTACCTATTATGCCTAATGAATAATACTCTTTTGGTGACAAGTCGAGGTGTATTTTTCGTCTCCATGAGTCCATTCTAATGGTATGGTATGTTATGATATGGAGGTTAGCGGGCCATGCTCGAGCATCGCGCTTCGAAGCAATGGTTCAGAGAACCTAGCCAAATAGACCCTTGTACTCTATACCCGCTACGCTTTTCAGTGTCTATTATAACCAACTGATGTACTGAAACTAATTTCTTCTGGTTCGACTATGGCAAAACCAAACCATTTCCTTCCGTTGCTGTATGAGAGCCGGGCAGTAACAGAGAAAGTGGATCGATGTTTCTTCTGTATTTTCTCCGCATCTGTCACACGCGGGAGATTGTCTTTTTCCAATCTGATGTTGGAATTTGTTCAGGTTATCATGCCCAGTGAGTAACTCTACGATGACTCTAATATCAGCTCTGTTTAGTTTCAAGATCTCCTCGGCTCTGTTACCAAGCGAGTTTCCTTCACCCAAAAGGCTTTTGCTAATCTGTTAAGACCTTCTTGGTATGGCATCCCCGCAAGCTTTTCTTGAGTGGGAGCCATGGTGGTTCCCAGTTTGGCCAGCTTGTCTGCTCTCTCATTACCGTTCCAACCAGAGTGTCCGGGGATCTAGGTAATATTGACTTTATTGTGCCTCGCCAGGTTGTTTAGACTGTTTCTAGTCTCCTTGACGAGTCGCGATGACACTGCACAGTTTGATAGCGCTTTGAGTGCTGCTTGACTGTCTGTGCAGATACTAATCACATCATCCTTCAAATTGGCCAATTGGAGGTGGTCAGCACATCTCATGATGGCTACCAGCTCTACCTGGAATACAGTATTGTAACTGTCCAACTTGATGGATGTCCATTCTAATAAAATCTTAAGAATTTAGATACCACTGCTTGATGGGGGCTGAGACAACTTCCTATTTCTTTCTGTAATCTGTAAGAATAGCATCCCTGTACAGAGTACTCTTATATAGAGGTAAAATACATATGGTAATGATGTATATTTATATCTTGATAACATCAATTGTAACATTATTACCTTTTAGGGGACGAAAATCCTTATCAAGTTGAATATTATCTGGTTCACACTTCCTCTAAATGTTTGCATTGATTGTAAATAGTTGTCAACTGATATTCAATTTTTATAAATATTTATCAAGCGTCCATTACTTCTAAACTAATGCTAAAAAATATCATGTGTGAATGTCACACAACTTCCATATTCAAATGAACTTAGAGTAGGGAGGAAATGGTCCTAACCCAGGACAAAACACCGCGCCTATAGATTTTTATGGGAGCTAGTGGAAAATGTTTGCCTGAGTGTCCTCGACAAAATCATTTTAATGCGAACTTGTACAATTTCGATTTACGCCTATAAAGAGAATATGTTTTCCGGAAGTAGGGAATTTCTGTCCTACCGGATGGTGTAGTCACGAAGTTTTTTTCTTGGCCAAATGCTTCGTTTCCTACATTAGTAAAGATGATCAAAAGATATTAAACTTTTTGTAATATTCAGCGAAAAACTCTCTATTATAAACAAGTGAAAACAAACAATTGACTGAGTTAATTGTCGAAATACCATGTATAGACAGTGTTGATTACTCTGTCACATTACACATACATATATCTCACACATATATAACTGATATTCCCATATAATACATACTATACAATTTGCGCTCTCACGGTTAAACAATGATATTTACGAAAAAATGTTTCAAACAAAAGTTGTTTATTTTCTTATAAAGAACATTTTTTACATTTAAACTTTTGTTCTATTGACCTAAATTGCTCATTTACGAACTCGACTTCACTTTTTACGTCCTAAGCACGCTATAAAAATTTCAGGTTGATAGACAGACGACAGACAACCCGAAATGGATTAATTAGATGATTTTATGAACACTTATACCAAAATTTTGTTCATAGTATCTTATTAATGTTAGGCTACCCGATTGAAAAATTTCCCATGGACTTGTTTTACTGAATTTTATTAATTGTAAGCTAGAAATTATGTTGTAGAATGAAAATCGGAAGAGTATATTATGAGGTTTTTCACAGTATTCTCTTAATCAGAGGTTCTGAGACATATTTATTATTTCATCTACCGCCTTCTTCGAGAATCAATTATTTTTCAGCGCACTCGATATTTTTGGTTTTAATGTGGAATCATTTGCTTTTGTTTTTTGGATGAAAAACACGACCTCTGTTTTTCCACATGCATAGAGGTAAAAATCTTATCAACTTAATAGTTTCTGAACACTTTACTCGTGTGTAGTTTAACTTTTCAAGGTCTTTTGTATAACACAAAACAGTTATAGAATGTATAAAAAAAGTTGTAAATTCTTGTTTTTATGTCATAAAATTTGAAAACTCAATTTATACAGAATAACATTTTTCCTTTAAAGCTTGTAAATTAAAAGTTGATTGGCTAAATTAATTTGGTTGCTGGGTTCAGTCACGTGTTGCCCGGAGCCAATATGTTAAGTATTATTTTTTTTCAGTTTCTTTTCTCACAATAGAAGTTTATGTGTACTTTATTCGATGTGCGTGTAACCTCAAAGAGATACGTGAGATATTTTTTAACAAATTGTTTCCTCTAGGACATTTTCCATTTCCTATTCTAATTAATGTGGAGTCTTTAAAATGACCACACGAAAATCTTATATAAATTAGGTATTTAATTTATCTTCTTTAAGGAGACATATTTTTTGACGCTTTGTGTTTCTTCTATTAAAAGACTGTTTGTGGCATGCGTCAATGCCGCATACTTACTACATGTTGCATAAAAGTTGCCTCAGTGTAATTGCGCCGTTACAAACGAAAACATAGACGTGTACACGTAAAAAAAGCCCTGATTTGTCACTTACGAATCAATAGATGATGTTGTCGATATTGTAGTTCTCATATTTACCAACCTTGTTCATTTATGCACTGATAGATGGCGCTTTTAAATATACACGTAACAATCCCCTATTAAAACGAAAACATAGACGCGACCACGTCAAAAAAATTGGACTATAAATTATATCGTTCAATGGATTTAGATATTCTTTACGTCTAAAATTATCGCTTAGATAGTACTTAGAGATCATAATATGTACATTCAGAAAGCTTTGTTGTCCTAGAAAACAATTTCAACATAACTAATATTAGTCTAGCTCCTAAACGAAGCGACTTATTAACAAGGAAAGTTTAGCTATATCGAATTATTTTCAGCTTTACTGCATCTGATAGAGCTTTGTAAAAACCTTTTAAGCATCCTATATATATTTTATGATATTTTTCGTGACTTTTCTTCGCTCGTAAAATCACTCAAATATTACATTTTGTATCACGATCAATTCTTTTCTATTAAGTTCATAAATTTTTATTATTTAGTCTGTTTTTTATTTTATCATGAAACTGATATTTTTAATTTTCATCCTTAGTGTAGGTAAGATTCAATTTTTTTTTTATAATACATCAATTTTGACAAATCAGTGTCTACCGTACTGTGTAAAACAATCCCTATCCCTATTTCGAGGGTAATGGAAGGGGGATGAGTGAGAGGAAGGGAGGTTAAAATCGAAATTGCCTGGTTAATTGGGCGGGTATCATACTAGTATAGGTATAAGTTAATCAATTTTTTTTGAAAATGACAATGTCATTGCATTTATCTTAAAGAGGCAATAACATGCAATTATTTTTAAATAAATATGCCATGAACTAATATCTTAAATTAAAAAATTTCCCGAGAACTCGAGGAGACGGCCGAGAACCGTTTATCCTGGGCACCTATGAGACCAATGCTGTCACGATATTCGTGTTCAGGGAACCCAAAAACCCTCGAGTAACGAGTTGGGACCGATTATATTACAAATTTCCCGAGAACTCGAGGTGACAACCGGGAACCGTTTATCTTGGGCACCTTTGAGACCAATTCTGTCACGATATTCGTGTTCAGCGAACCCAAAAACTCCCGCGTTATAAGTTTGAAATCATTTTCATCACTATTAACCGAATTGTGAATTTAATATTTACCGTCAATTTAAAATGCAATTATAAAATGTATATTAATTATACTAATTGCATATTTTTAATTTTTATAAATCAAATTAGGTCACAAAAATTTCCTGACGTTCTAACGAATCGAATGCCGAAAACCGTATTCAAATCCAACTCCCTGCTCAAATTTTTCGAATTTTATTCTTTCGTTTCTTTGTCTATACATGTTTTTTCAAAAAGAGCTGAATCAATTTCGATAAAATTAAGCATAATTGTAGGAGTAATCGCATAAAATGCGCAAACAAAACATACAATGGAATTGACAATCTCCACCTTTTTTGAAGTCGGTTAAACAGGGATTAATATGACTAAAAATACTCATATATGTATTGACAGATGTTATAACTTTTATTTGATGTCAAGGCTAATAACTCGTCCACTATTGACGCTTTGACGTAGGTGAAAATTAAGTTCAAAAATTTCGTTACATACCTACATACTCCAAGCCAATAAAAGCGTGTTAAAAACAGAAACAAATAATAAATTTTTATTAAATTTTAAATAAAGGTGTGTGCTTCACAAGTGGTGCTTTTTGTGGGGTACGTCGTCGACCAAAACTAGTAGAATCAGCATTGGATAATGAAATAATAGACGGTCGTAATCGTTGGGTTTATCAATTACCCCGAAAAGGTGATGATGATGAAGAAGAATATTGTGAAATTGAAGAAATTATTGTTGAAAAAACCGTTGAATTACCAACAAAAATTGAAAACATTGAAGATGACAATTTTCCATCGTGTTCAATGCCTGATCAAGTGCTTGAGGTACCTGATTTAATTCCAATACATCCTGGAAAGAATTCAATCAAATTTCGAGAGTATTATATTGAACCGTTTAAAGTTACTGAAACTGAAAACCATGCTGGTGCAAAACGTTTAGTTGTTGCGGCTTAATTTCATTCTTGTTTATATCTAATAAATGAATACTCATCGAAATTTTTTAAAATTTTTGTACACCCTTAATCCTTATGAATGAGAATCTTGAATTTCTAGCGCCTGTTTCAAGCATTGCCAAATTCCAATCTTGAAAAGACATTTTCAACAAAAAAATGAGTGTATGAAAATATTTTAGCCTTACGTTTCAAATTTTGAGAGGGATTATGTTGGAGCTTGAGAACATTAGACGAAAATTAAGAATAAATAAAAAAAAAAAGGTTTTTGACGCTTTTACGATATTTTTAGAGCATTTTATTACATTTACGCCATGAAAATTGTCTAGTTTACGATATTTTTAGAGCATTTTGTTACATTTACGTGTTACAAATTGCCTAGTTGACTAGTCACGTGACGACCGGACTACTTTAAGGGAACTCGATAGCATCGGTAAGCAATTTTAAATGAACCAGTTTCGCAAATAATCAAAAAACTTGAGCACGCCGTAAAAATGTGCTTACCAAACCATAAATAGTTTATTTATATTTACGAAATGAGAGTAATTTATGTGATACCCAATAAGTAGCTAAAACTGAGCATTCTTTTTCATAAAATAGCTCCATAATTTGCATGCATTTTTTGGGCAATATAGCGCGTTGCCCAGGAAAACTATGATTGCCGTTTGGTTGGTATCATACGTAACACGAAATTGTTTTGGGATATTGAAACTATGTTCCTTATTGCAAGTTTCTGGTGTGTTTGCGAACGGCTAGACTAATTAGTGTGTAACAATTATATATTATCTAAATGATAACAATATGTTGTAACAAAAAACGACACCTATGTAATAATAATTAAAGCTGTATAGTTAATTGATTCTGATCTTTGGTAACTTCCGATTGTTGTTCATAGAAAGCATGGTGTTTTATATAAAATTTTAAAAACATGATCATAAAATTGACCTCTTTATAGTTTTTTTATTAATAGGTTTTTAAATGCTATTTTATTACTATTTCTTCATTGTGTTACTTATTCAATAATACATAATTTACATCGAAGGGAACATAGTTCCTTCCAGGTGTCCCACGACACCTGTCGTTCTTTTTTCATACACAAATTATATATTTATAATTATATATTTAATAATTATAATTTATAAAATAAATCTTTATTGATGTAAAAAATAAATTTGTTCATCTTGAAATAATGTCGATTTTCTTTGAGTGAATGTATTGTATAAGCATAGCTAAGTCGCCTTGATGTCTAGAATGCTAATACTAATAATTGTATTCGAACATTCCATGCATGTCATATAACAAACAATATTGACAAGTATATTTGTTTTTAAACAATATTGATGATTGATTGAAGCCATACATACATATTACATACTACTAACTGCTGTACAATTGTAGTACCTATTATGAATATTAATGAATTACAATTATTGATACATAAAATACAAAAATAATGTTCATTTATTATACGATTACAATTACAATTCATATATTTAAAACATACGTTATTTACAAGACACGAATTTTGCTATTATTGCAAGTTTTGGCCCATAACTGATTATATGATAAATATGCTTTAACCCGCCAGCACTCGCTTTATGAGCATTTTGTTCACGCTCGATTTAAGGTAGTCCTTTCACTAACCGGAAGTTTTTTTTTAAATTAACATTGGCGGCGAAAGGACCTCCTTTTATTCAATAAAATAATTACAGTCAAACCTGGGTGTGAGAGTAATAGCCAGGACCCGTCATTTGAAGCTCCCAAAACCTCTATTAGCGAGAAATAGAAACCTCTGTAAGAGAGAGTTGTTTTTCCCTCATGTACCTCCGTAAGTAAGACTGCTAGTTATATATACCTCTATAAGCGACAGTCGAGTTTTATTTACTTATATTATTTAGGAGGAACTATATTATGCACATAATTTTATCATATTAGATATTTACTACATTCGTACATGCTGTGACTTGTTATTGCCGCGTACCTCTATAAGAGAGAAATGCTACCCATGTACCTGCATTAGCGAGAAACTCGGGTTAGTGAGAAACCTCTATAAGTGAGAATGAGATTGTGCTCCCTTGAACTCTCGTTTATCCAGGTTTGACTGTGTTTCGAAAAACTAATTTTCTAGTTTTTTTTCCACTCCATCTAATCTGTAACTGGTAGTATATAATTCAAGAAAAGTTGGTAGGGCTTTAATTTCTCGGAAGACTATCAACAAATATTAACAATTTTGGAAAAATTTTGCACAAAGTATTTACCAGTCTAAAAACCTTTAACATAACCAAACTTCAAACATCGTTTTTTGAACATTTAAAGGTATCTACTCGTTTTATGTCCTGTGTAAAAAATTCACAAAACTGTTTATTTCGTTTCTTGCGCACAACGCATGCATTTCATCAATAGTTAATTCATTGTTTTCATTGTACATCAAAGCAAACGATTCTATTAATTTTTTCAGAGATTTTATACAGTACGTTTAGTACAATAAACGAACCTAGAATTTTTTGATTCCTTTCAAAAAATTGCTGGGTGTATCGGCTTGCAGTTTTTTGTATTGGCTTTAGAAAAGTATCCTAAAAAAAGTGTATATGGTTTAAAGCAGATCTTTTTAGTTTTCACTCCCGCACCATTGGGTGAAGGGGATTTATATCGTAAAGTAAATTATGAACTTACCCCCTCCCCCTTCGATGGTTTGAAAGATTTTCAAAATGAAAAAGACCATTTTTTGCAAATTTAGACTTTTAATGCCGTATAAGGGGATTTTTGAGGTCACTGATCTCGAATTTTCAGTCAAAATGTTTAGTTTGCCATCTTTTCCCATGTATTCTATAACTTTTTAACGATGTCTGTCGATATCGTTATTGATAGAGGCTTAGTTTAGTTTAGTCGGTTATAGATATCTTAACAAAAAATGATGGAGCTCCATTAAGGAGCTGTCGAATTCGGTTACTGATCTTACCTTGCATAGTTGTACTGTTAAGCAATTATATTAATTATTAAAAATTAATTAAATTTAATAATTGCATTATAATTGAACATATGGTATAATTTTTACATATTTTTCTATATATTTTACCAAATACTAAGTACTAATTAAATTAGCAGAGGTTACTTAACAATTAATAACAGCTGTTTCGTTGCTACTGTGAATGGATTGTAAATGAATGACCTTTGTGGTTTTATTAAATATGAGGTTTTTCTATTATAAATATATATTTAACAAAATTAGATAAAATTTTCACCAATTACTAAAAGTCTACGTGATTTTTAATTCAACCTTGAGTTAAAATTTAAAAAATAATCCAAATTTGAATGTGTTTGTACTCGCTTTGATTGGAAATACTTTACTTTTTTGGTACGGAATCCTAATTTTTTGAAAATAAAATACAGCCCATGTTACTCACTGATAATGTGACTTTTTATGGACAACTGGCATAAAGGCGTGGCTTAAAAAATATGGCTGATTTTAGGTTGCAAATTTAAAAACAATAATGAGATATAAAATATTATTTATTCGCACCGTGTGTGAGTTTTTTTGGAGGCGTTTCCATGGTAACGATACACTACTTTAATTATAGAATTGTATGGATGCATATATAATTGTATGGATTGTATTTATGACTTACAATGAAAATTTAATATTATTGTCTCACAAATTTAAATAAATAATTATGATAATTTACATTTGAAAAATAATATTTGTGCAATTTGATTTCTTATTTTCACAATTTTTAATGCATTAAGTTTAATTAATAAGTGTTTTTCAATAATTTTAATTTGACATTTTACATCACATTAACATGTAAAGAATTGCAAATTAGTCATAACAGCCTCCTTTAACGCCAAAATTTTTCACTGGAAGCGCTGGCATAGATTTTATTGTCCCTACCATGACTACGCACACAACGAATAGGCCAGTTTTATTATTTTTTAAGTTACGCGATATTTAACACGTTTTTTTAACGATTTTGTAGTTTAACATGCATAAAATAATATTTAAAAATTGTATTAATTTCATCATTTATTTTCACTTGAACTTAAAAATAGATTTTAGACGTTCAAAGTGCATACAATAAAATAGGCAGACGATTATTTGGCATTGTGATTAAAATAATACTAGCTCGATTCGTACGAGATTCTGCAGTGCGGTAACCGTGGCTAAAACAGGCTAAAGAAATGATATAAATATATAAGATAATTGTAAACGTACTAAATGCAATTCTTGGCCCCATTTCGTCATAAATTTAAAGGAAATCGATTAAAATTTTTTTATTTACAATTAAAAATGATTTATTATGTTTTTTTCTTATAAATAAAGATTGTAATAAGCAATATTATGTGTTATAATAGAATGTATATCATATTTTATTGTTGATAGTTCAAAAAATACTATTAGTCTGGGATTTCGCGACGTATAAAGTACAAAGTTCATTTAATCACATGATTGAATTATATTATATTAATATGTAAACTTTCATCTTAAAATTTATATAGACTGGACAATTTTATTTGGAAAAATAAAATATACTATATAATAATGGGGTTTAACCTCCGTTTTTCTGACATATACGCCTATAACAGAGGCCACCCACGTCATTATTTGTTAATCTTTATTTATTAATTTACAAACATATTTACATTTTATTAATTATACATTGTTCACACTGCCGCTGCCTGGATTCGAACCCGCAACCTAGTTCTAAGTATAGACAAACGATCAATGACTAATGCCTTAGACCGCTCGACCACTTAGGCTCTTAAATATACTACATGGTAATTGTACGAAAAGTTTTGGAAAAAGACTCTCTCTAATTAAATACAATTTTTTTCACTTGATATAAATGATATTAATTTCATCAAAAATGTCATCTTTATAAAGAATTTTAGAAAAAAGCCCCTAAAATATCGATTTTGTAGATAAAATCAAAAAAAAAAGATGGCAACGACCACTATAAACGTATTTTATGGAAAACCGAGGGTTGTTTGATATAACTTTCTTTATAGAAAAGTATTTTTCATGTTTTAAATTAATGAATGTTAGTTTTCCAAATTAATGCTATAAAAAAATTACCATTGTTATATAAGAATTTTAGAATGCGTTGCCCACCATACACATGCTTTGAAAATTTAAACTCCAAATTATGGACAAAATTAGCTGAAGTTGAATTTCTATAATTATAATTAAAAATTCTATAAATCTGATCCGAGTTTTACACCCGGGTCGTTTGCTTCGTATGTGTATTTCAGCGATTTAAATTTTTTTTACCACTCAATATTTTCATATCATACAATCAATGTACGTCTAGCTTTTATTATTTAACATTAGTTTTTTTATAAGATATCTAGCGTTAACTAGTTTGTTGGTAACGGGTCATTAGTTGCATGGCGTCTAATAGTAAGTGAACCCAAGCAAAATATCAAGTATGTCTAATAATAATTTTGTTTATTGCGGTGTAGGAAGTGGGTAACAGCATTGATTTTTATGAAATTTTTTTTGTAACATGTTTATAGGACCTCAAGAAATATTCAGCCAACTTAATCTAGTCATAGAGGGACATGATGCCAAGGAATATGTTAGCCCAAAATTTTTTTGAAATGCTTATTTTGGCTTAAAATTGTTATCTAGTAGCTATTTTTGGTCGCGGAATACGAATTCGATGTCGGATTACACGGATTCTTACATATCTTCTGAAATCGTGCCATTTTTGGCCAAGAATTTCACTTTTTTGGCACAAAAACAGCAAACTAAGTATTTATCGTGTAAATTGTGCTGTAAGTCTGTTTTTGGTCGCTGATTACGAATCAGATGTCAGATTACACGGTTTCTGTCAAGTCTTCCGAAAATTTGAACTAATACCTTGATATAATTGTGTAAATGTAAAATTTAGTATTTCCAACGTCAATTTTTAATATTTTTTTGTGCCGAAAAAATATTGTGTGTGCGTTATTTCGTGCTGCTTTTGCTTTGGATTCGTATTCAGCAACCAAAAATACCTACTAGATGACAATTTCAAGCCAAAATAAGCATTAAAAAAAAATTTTAGGCTTCATATGCCCCCTTTTGAAGTCCAATGCCCCCCCTTTGACTAGGTTAAGTGGGCTGAATATTCCTTGGAGTCCTATAAACGTTACAAAATATTTCATGCCATACCCCCTTATCAAAGTTACATAAGCATAAATTTCTTTTTATGGAAAATTTTATGGCATCTGTTGTTCATATAATTGTAAAATATAACTAATTCTTATAAATTGTATGACGTTAAATGCGGGTAATTAAAAATTATGGAATTATATAAATATAGACATAACATTGTATTTAATTTTTTTTGTAGACAATTTTTTGGATCGTTTTGATATAAATCAATTTTATGATATGACAATGACCCATATTAATTTAACATTTAATAGTATATTATAAATTTTTAAAACGGATATTTTTATTTCGATAAAATGCACTTTAGAACTTGTAAATAAAAAATTTTGTTTTAACTGGAAAAATCCAAAATTAGTGTATTTTGTAATATTTTCAAAAAAATTAATATTTGCGGATATCCTGGTTCTGTGGGCGTATTAATGCATACAGATTTTTAATTCGAAAATGATTAAAAGGTACCCTAAGGAGTATTTTACACTCGGCTGTCAAGTTGAATAATATTAAAATATTCACATTTTTTGCCCCAAAAATCATGTCCCAAAATTTGAATGTTTATTACCATATTTTATGAAATATAGTTTATTTTTAAAAATTTACAATAATTTTCGTATTGACTTTTTTACAGTTTGTTCTGAATTTGAAGCGCAGTACTGGACATCAAAGTAATGACTCATCTACGGTAAGTACTCAATAATTACTACTCAATAATTATAATTTGTATATGATAATGAATTCAGAGTGTGCTCAGCTCGACTTGGCTTATCGTACCAATATGTGCACATGCTTTAATGCGGACATCTTTATCTTTAATTTATTGTTTAAATGTCTGTTACTCTTTGGTACTACATCTTACCCCATTGTTTATTATCTAAGTAGTACTATTCAATATTACAAAATAAATAATATTATAATTATAAAATAAGTACTTCTGTTCTGTGTTGTTTTCTAAAATTAGATGAAATGAGAACATATATCTTTAGATGGTCTTGTCAAGGTATTTAAAAAAATTTCAAACTTGCAGAGTAGTTCGTCTATTTTAATTAAAATTTATAATATTTATCGTTCCATAACCTGACTACAGTTCTATAGAGTTTTATCGAAATTGGAGTTGAAAAAATTTTTCTATTACATGCAATTTTTTTAGGCGAACTCATTTGAAAAAATCGAGAATAACGCAAAAAATAATTTTGTTTAGGACTATGATGAAACCCAGTACATGGGCTAATTTTGACCCAAAAAGTATAAAAATCAGGTTAATTTAATGATTGGATGCAGAGTTTCTGAGATATCGCAATATTTGGATCGATTTTAGGCCGTATCTTAAAAACTATTTGACTAGTCAACAAATGCACCCGATTTTTGTACTTTTTGGGTCAAAATTACCTTATATACCTACTGAGTTTTACCGAAATTGGAGGTAAAAAAAATTTTTCGATTTTTTGCAATTTTTTTAAGGGGTACCCCTTTGTAAAAATCGAGCAAAACCCAAAAAAAAATTATGTTTTGGAATTTGATGAAAATTGGTGGAGGGGGTAATTTTGATCCAAAAAGTATAAAAATCCGGTTAATTTAATGATTGAATGCCGAGTTTCTGAGATATCGCAATGTTTGGATCGATTTTAGTCCGTATCTCAAAAACTATTCGACCAGTCAACAAATCCACCCTATTTTTGTACTTTTTGGGTCAAAATTACCTTATATACTGAGTTTTATCGAAATTGGAGATAAAAAAATTTTTCGATTTTTTGAAATTTTTTTAAGGGGTACCCTTTGTAAAAATCGAGAAAAACGCAAAAAAAATTTTGTTTTGGAATTTGATGAAACTCGGTGGGTGGGATAATTTTGATCCAAAAAGTATAAAAATCAGGTTAATTTAATGATTAGACCTATAGGAAGCTGAAATGTCAGCGAGTATCATGGACATAACTTCATTTTCACAAAAGTTAGAATAATTAAAAATCCATAAAATTGTGAACAAAAGGAGGATAAGTGAGGGCTATAACGTGATAGTCTTTGTTTTAAAAAGTAGAAATTGCCCAGAAAAGCGGGCGGGTTCTGCTAATAGATTTTTTATATATTAATGGAAATATTTAGCGAATATCTCGATTTATAATTTATGCAAATAGCCTGATATTTTAAATTCTGTTAAGGTGCTAATAATATTTATATTTATTTTGACAAATCATAATATTTTTAATTTAAATGTTTGTTTATTTAATTTAATCAGTATTGTCTACATTCTACATCGAACATTTATACCACAAATACTAGTAGTATACGAATACTCACTCATTCTTGTCAATATTTACTTATCATCTAAAAAAAACTACTATTTACATTTTCATCTTAATTGCGAATCGCGAACGACTCTTATTTCAACCGAACAGCACTTTCATAAAATAATTGCAAAATGCAAACTTTTTTTTTTTTGTATTTTTAAATTTAAGTTTGTGGAAAAAAGTTGCCAGAGACCTGATGGAAGAAGTTATTCGACTAAATTTAGCTTTTTTTGATTTCGTATCCAAAGGGTAACTAACGAGACCCCATTTCTAAGACTCCATTGTCTGTCTGCCATCATGATTGAGCTGTATCTCGCAATCGTTAAATAGTTGTTTTGACGATAGTGTAAATAACGAATGCCGCTATTCGTTCCGTGCGTGAGTTTCGTTTCCATGGTAACGATACACTACTTTAATTATAGAATTGTATGGATGCATATATAATTGTATGGATTGCATTTAAGATTTACATTGAAAATTTAATATTATTGTCTCACAAATTTAAATAAATAATTATGATAATTTACATTTGAAAAATAATATTTGTGCAATTTGATTTCTTAATTTCACAATTTTTAATGCATTCAGTTTAATTAATTCGTGTTTTTCAATAATTTTAATTTGACATTTCTATACCATTAACATGTAAAGAATTGCGAATTAGTCATAATAGCCTCCATTAACGCCACTGGAAGCGCTGGCATCGATTTTATTGTCCCTACCATGACTACGCACACAACAAATAACAACAAATAGCAACAAAAATTATAAAAATTAGAAATTAATAACGGAAAATCGGAAAAATGAGTTTTAAAGATCCCGCACGATTAGATAGGATTATTGCTTTCTTTTATATTAACGTATTACTATTTCGCTTCCAAAAATCCGTCATTTTGATTTGTTTTTTCAAACACCAATCTAAGAACACTTGCGTTTTTGAGACAAATATAATGATATCTTAAATGTTGAAATCTATTGAGCCGTTTGGAAGATGCGAGGTAATAAAGAAATTTACAAACAAATATACATACATAGATACATGCATACATACAAGATACGCTCGAAAAACAGAACCACTCCTTGGTAGTCGGGTAATTAATTTTATCAAGTGGTCATAGTGTCCGACAAATTCCCTATACAGCGTTTTTCAGAGCGATAGTTTAAATATGGCGTTATCGTGCTCAAAAGGAAATCTCTCACAAAGTTTCAAGTATGTATTGATCATTTAATAAAAAGATTGTTGTCCCGCGGACTATTTTCTTACTAGAAGTATTTTTTTTTATCCATCTATTGATTTGAAAATGAATTTTTTATTGTCTAACATCCACACAAAATTCTCTTTCTTAGAAAAACGATGATTTTAGTCTAAAGATCAAAATTTTATGAATTAACGAATGAAGATCTTACTAATTCTTAAACGATTTTAATATGGCATGTATTCTAGGAAATTGTTTAAGGTAAATATATTTTTATTAATGAAATTGTAAGAATTGTTTTAAATGAGAGCTAAGCGCTTTTACTGAGAATTGAGATTTAATAATATTTACACAAATTATTATTTAATAAATGACTATTACGTTCATTCATAATTTGATATATTTTTGTATCATGTATATATGAAATATATCAAGGTATACTAAGTTTTGTCCCAAGTTTGTAACGCATAAAAATGTTGATGCTACGAATAAAATTTTGGCATAGGTGTTCATAAAATCCCGTAGTTGCTCCATTTTCAGTTTTCTGCCCGTCTGTCGACACGATAACTCAAAAACGAATGAGGTATCAAGTTGGGAAGAGATTCAAGCTGAGAAGACATATTAAGCTGAATACTCTTGATTTTAGTGTGAGATTCTTTCTACTTTTGGAAAAACATTTAGTACTTTATGGGTTGAACAAAATCATGTATACTCTAACTCAAAATAAATGGAAAAGTTAAATCATTCTAAGTATTATTACTATACGTAGATATCATCTACGGATAGTAACAACACTTAGAATGATTTAACTTTTCCATTTATTTTGAGTTAGAGTATACATTTAAAAGTTTAATAATAAATAAATCCATTCAACCATGATAAGATTAAAAAGCCAATCCGGAATTGTAATAAAGAGAAAACCCATCAAATAGATCGACCATCATCTATATTGTGCGAGCACCCGTTATGTGCTAACAAACAAGCGGTTTTGGGTGTGTGTATAAATATGTGTGTGTGTGTGTGTGTGTGTGTGTGTGTATGCATTGCAAAGGGGGTGTGCGAGGGGGCACTTTCAACACTTGCCTCACGGAGGTCACAATTGACGTCAATGCGCGCTCTAATCACGTGGTTGTAAATATATCATATTATACTACATATTATGTACAATAAATATTTAAATGTGTAAGAAAGAGATGGAAAATAAAGATACATACTTTGATTATTATAATTTTTTATATTTTTTTTCAAAAATTGAAGTTTCATGTTGATATATTGTATGTGGTGTATATCTCTTGTTTATTTGTGTGCGAAACAAGAAATATGAAATCTTAAAATCAAGCTAGTCAGATTCAGATTACAATAGTACCTATGCAAATTTTATTGTTAGGAGTGTATAGCTAGGTAATCAAACTCCTAGGGCCGTAACGAGGGTATATAGAGGGACCGGTGGCAAGTATTTTGGTTGCGCCTTATATATATCGGGATCGGCTCTAATGATTTTGATGAAAATTCGTATATTGATAGTATTTAACATAAAAGGGCAAAATGAGGGAGAGATGCCATCAAAATGTATTGAGAGGTATCAAAAAGTAATATATTTCAAATTTTGATAAATTAAGTATGAATCCTACTAAATTTGGGTCCTAATTTTCAAATTTGTTATCAAAATTACGCTAGCTTTAATAGGTTTCAAGAATGTGGAGTCCTGGTCCCAGAATTAAGCATATAAGTGATAGCTAGTGAAAAATTGACATCACAGTTGAAAAGAATGACCTAAAATTAGTGGGTTTCAAAAAAAATTCCATTAAAATCGGATCAAATTTGCCTGTGTTGTCAAAAAATCGAATTTTTTAACTTTATGACGTCATCAAAATCAAAAAAATTTAATTTTGGTCTATCACATCCAAATTTTATCCAATTTTGATAAACGAAGTATGTAATCCTACTAAATTTGGGTCATACTTTTCAAATTTGAGATCAAAATTACGCTAGCTTTAATAGATTTTAAGAATGTGGAGTCCTGGTCCCGTAATTATGCACATTAGTGATAGGTAGGGAAAAATTGACACGACAATCACCTTTTTCTCTAGACTGTGATTGTGACAAACCCTGTAAAGTATGTCTGGTTAAATTTGAATAAGATTCTATTTAATAATATGGTTGTAACAAACAAACAAAACATATATTATAAATGTTATTATGAAATTTAATACGTTTTGATAATCATCTGAATGATGTTATCCTTAAAATTGTTATATAATTTACATATTATTATTATTTATTTCATTTTACAATGAAATAAATATATTATATATCTTTGTGGTATAAGCAGCGTATATGCAGGGTATTGACCATTGGCGGTTTTACTTTTACAAGCGTTTGTCAATTTTTAAAAGAATCTATCATTGCGAAAAATTACATTTTATAATTAATATACTTTAACTATAAATTTTTTATTATAAGAAAATCTTTCTATAGATCATTAAATTAATCATTAATTTAATCTGATTTTTATACTTTTTGGATCAAAATTACCCCACCCACTGAGTTTCATCAAATTCCAAAACAAATTTTTTTTTCCGATTTTATCGATTTTTACAAAGGGGTACCCCTTAATAAAATTGTAAAAAATCGAAAACAATTTGTTATCTCCAATTTCGATAAAACTGAGTACATAAGGTAATTTTGACCCAAAAAGTGTAAAAATCGGGTGCTTTTGTTGACTGGTCGAATAGTTTTTGAGATACGGACTAAAATCGATCCAAATATTGCCATATCTCAGAAACTCTACATCCAATCATTAAATTAACCGGATTTTTATGCTTTTTGGATCAAAATTACCCCACCCCACCGAGTTCTATCAAAATCTAAAACAAAATTTTCTAACTTCAAAATTGGGGGAGTAATTTCCGAAAATCCTTTCTTAGTGCACACTTAAGTAACTTAAGGAACATTTGTACAAATTTTCCGAACTATGCATACGCTACATACCAAAATTTTTAACATATATATATTTTAGTGTGAAAATGATATTTTTTTTTGATAATAAATTTTATGCAATATCAAATAACTTGATGAAATTTTTATTAAAATTAATTAATCACTTTAAATATAAAAATGGATAATAAAAAGGTCATAAATATCAAATGAAAATAAATGTAAATTACTATTATTTTTAGAATTTTATTTTTATATCATACGAGCAAGTACATTCTTTTATTACATTGTGTTGTGGGTAAGTGAAAACAAACAATTCACTGAATTAATTGTTGAAATACCATGTATAGACAGTGTTGATTACTGTGTCAAAAATGTTTCAAACAAAAGTTGTTTATTTTTTTATAAGGAACATTTTTTACATTTAAACTATTGTTCTATTTCAAACAGTTTACAATATGGATCCTACGAATCCAAGACTCAATACTCATGACCTATGTTGCTCATTTACGAACTTGACTTCACTTTTTACGTCCTCAGCATCCTATAAAAAGTTTACCTTGATATCTCTTTTCGTTTTTGAGTAATCGTGAAGACAGACGGACAGACAGATAGATGAGACAGACAGACAACCGAAAATGGACTAATTAGGTGACAAATGTAGTGTCAGTCACATATGAAATCATACCCTGCCTCTAGAATTTATAAATTTCTAATCAAATGTCCAACTATGTACTATAGGAGCTAAAAACACATTCGTATAATTTAGGTGCTAGTCTTGGTTGCTCTTAAATCTTGTTTGCTCTTGTTTCGGTATCACAGTAATTCACTTCTATTTGTTGCACGAAAAACAGTGCAAAAGATAGTGCCAATCACATGAATAAAAAAAGCGAAAATATTCTCCATTTGTTTTCTTTAGCAATGAGAAGTCCTTACGGTTTCTGTCCTTTTTTAGAATAAAAGATAACTTGGCCCTTTTTTTAAGTGGCTTTTTAAACAAATCTCTATATATTATAAATGCGAAAGTAAGCATGTTTGTTTGTTTGTTTGTTTGTTACGCTTTTACGCTAAATCTAGCGAATGGTTTTTAATGAAACTGTACTGCAATATAGCTCATACTTCAGAATAACACTTGAAATATAATTTATAAAGATATATTAATAAACAATTTAATTTGACATTACCATAAATTACAGATTTCTGTAAAAGTAGTCATTTGACATTACCATAAATTACAGAATTCTGTAAAAATAGTCAATATAAAATATTTCACGGCCATCTTTTCTGATATACTCAATAAATAATTACGACTATTATACATTTAAAAAAATAGAAAACCATACATATATTTTACCTGTGTAAAACAATCCTTACCATTATTTCGAGTGTTATAGAAAGGGGATAAGCGAGCGTATTAGTGAGATAAAATTAATTATGACAACTAAGTAAATATTATTGTGAAGTACCTACACACTAGTTCAATCGAAACAGAAAAAAATCATTGAACTATGAACAATAAAATTCATTGTTTTTAATGAGAGTGTAAGTATAATTTAGTGTATTACTTTTAAATTAAAAAATGAGCAATATTATTAAAAAGTTTGTCATGATTGTTCATTATTTATTTATAATTTATATTTTTAAAACTGTTGTTTATAATTTATAGTTTATTGTGTATTCTATATATTTTCCGTTTATTTCTGTTACATCTCCTTACACTTACTTACACCATTTGGTAATGACGTCAATTGTGAGACAGTCATTGGCCTGTTTAACATACATTAATTATATTATCTACATTTTTATTACCATTTATGTTCGATGTCCGTCCAAAAATAACATTTATGAAATTTTGCACTCATTGACACTTTTAATCGGCATATTAAGAACTAAATTCCACCAAAATTCCAGTTAATTTAACCGAAAGCCACTACCAACAAGAATTTTACATTCATTTTTGGTGCCTCTGATGTAAGGTCCGTTTTTTGCTAGGTACGGCAGTTAAGTTTGTCAAGTAGATAAATTGTAGCGAATTATTCTTTATTTATAGTATGACCAGTTTGAAATCACTTTCCAAGCCAAATTTTTTACAAGCTGAGAATAACGTTAGCTAATTAGCTGCGAGATAATCACCTGTAAAGTTCGTGATTTCCCCATTCTAAGCATGTAAAAGTCACTGTCTTCCCATTATACACTTTATTTGTGCACTATTGATGTACTTGCACTCTGCTAGTGTGTTTAACGGGTTTCAACTTGCAATTTCATCATATAAAAAGTATTAAAATAATATTGCATATTAAAATAATATTGCTAAAATTTCAATTAAATTATGCGATATTAGGTAGTTCCGGACATCAAACAATGCCGTAACTTTCCCAATATGAGACTGAATAAGTACACAAAGATGTATTATATCCGCTTCTTTACTAGAAAAATTTACGAGATCAAATTTTTTAAAGAAATAAAATTGTATTCATGAATGGGAGAAATGAAAAAAATAAGTTGATTTAGGAAATTTTTTTTATGGTGTTTACCAAATTTTAACCCTAAATTATTGTACCTTTTGTAATGAAATTTCTTGGAAATTTACTTCATATATTTATAAATTCTCATTGATTCTAAATATAGATTATTAGTTATTGGTTGATGGTTTTTTTGTGAGTTCATATTGTTGGAACAAACATAAATAAAAACAGTATTTGGTAATTAATTTTCTTTTTTTGATTGCAAAATAATCAGAATATTGATGTTTTGTATAATAAACCATGAACTGAGTCTGCTAAATGTTGATCGTTAGCTGAACTTAAGTAGGTCTATTTGCCAATAGAGTAGTCAGTAAAAAAACGCTTATTCGATCCTTAATTGAATGTTTGCAAATGGTGGATTTGGGAGTTATGCCATGGTATTACCAATGTTAGCTAATTAGTTGCGAGATAAACATCTGCAAAGTTCGTGCACAATTTGGTGCACAACAGTGCTCCTGCCAATTCGAGCGCGAAGCAAACACTGCCGTACCATCCTTTACTGTAACCGCCGCATTTTCGGGCCCCTATTTGAGAATCTTTGGATAAGACCAGAACGCAGAAAATTAACTATAATAATAAAGAAATCGCAGTAAGAAATCTTAGAATTGGCACGACTAGATTTCATTACTTTTCAGAGATAAACAAGCAGCTCCATCGAAACTTGGCTAGTTTTTTACAGAATGTTTTTGGTGGGATTTTGAGTTTTTAACATAAATTCTATATTGAAGTGATTTTAAAGGTATGCTTGATTGTGGACCGAGACTAATTTTGACAAGATTGTCAATCAAATCATTGTCAAACGAATGACATCTGTATTTTTATGAAAATTTATATCTGTGGATTCTGATTTCATAATTTTAATTGTGTCATATATAAATTTCATTTAGAGGTTGGACAAACAAAAATTTTTCATGGACAAATGTGGACAAAGGAATCCAATTTGGGGTGCTATTTTCACAGAGCTAAACGTAATAATATTATATTGACATTATACTTGGTTAGTTTTGAAATTAGAATGTTTTTGCCAAATCATGGTGCTATGTCGTTTTTAAAATTTTTAACATATTATTTATGAGTTATTTAACGTTCAAATAACCTTACAACTAAAAGTGCATTCGCATGAACTATTGTTTTCAAATGTAACTTATTAGTAATAGTTCTCTATTAATACTTTTTGGGAAAGTTATTTTTGATATTCTTTACGTCATTAATAACACATAAATTGTTATCTTAAGGATAAAAATAGATTCATATTATTGTATTATTCTTTTTATTTTTATTATAATATATATTTTATATCAAACTATCCGTTACTCCTTGGCTTCGATGCACAATGCCAATTTTATAAATATATATGAGTATTTCACGTAACTGCAGATTCGTTTAAATTTTCATTTTTATATTTATTATCTGAAAGTATATTTTAAAAAATTTCATCTCGTTTCGATATTCGTTGTGTGCGTAGTCATGGTAGAGACAATAAAATCGATGCCAGCGCCTCCAGTGAAAAATTTTGGCGTTAAAGGGGGCTGTTATTACTAATTTGCAATTCTTTACATTTTAATGTTATAGAAAATTTCAAATTAAAATTATTGAAAAACACTAATTAATTAAACTTAATGCATTAAAAATTGTGAAAATAAGAAATCAAATTACATAAATATTATTTTTCAAATGTAAATTATCATAATTATTTATTTAAATTTGTGAGACAATAATATTAAATTTTCAATGTAAGTCATAAATACAATCCATACAATTATATATGCATCCATACAATTCTATAATTAAAGTAGTGTATCGTTACCATGGAAACGCCTCCAATAAAACCCACGCACGGTGCGAATAAGTACCTTAGTGTGTTTCATTCATAAATATTTATTATCACTTGAACTGACATGAATAGTGCCTCATTTACTTTAAGGACTATTTAAATGATTCAAGTAGTTAAGAGACAATTAAATTATTAAGTGGCTGTATGATTTATAAAATTTGAATTGATAATAAGTCTATAAGTGGCAATGGAAAAGCTATTCGTAATTTTAATTGAGCATAAAAATATCATAAAATTTTTAAATTTTATAATCCTTTTTATTTGTTGTATTTCTGTGAAAATCCGAATATTGCGAAAGACATTTATTCACTCAGATTTTTTTAAATGTACTTCAATGTTTACTTCAAAAATTCTTCGACTTGATTTCTACAAATTCTTCGACTTATTTTCCTGAATCCTTTTTATGTGAATTTTCGGAATCATTTCACAAAGTTTAATCTGATAGTTTCGTGCCTTTTTAGGCTTCCAAGACGTTAACTGAGTTGATTTATCAGCATATACATTAACATTTTTCAAAAACTTGAATCAACCCAAAAGTAAAAATCATAACAACGCTTTCTTACGGTTCTTACCTAGTATAGCACATAAGAAAAATAAATATTTTCGCATAGTATATAAAAAAGTAATAGTAATAAAATATTTCTTAGAAAAAATTCTCTACATATGCAAAACATTTTTCATAATCCGAGATGGTATCAATATGCTTCAAAATCGATATGACTGTTATGTTATTTTTCATCGTAAAAAATACAAAAATATGTTTAAATTTCACAGAAACAATAAAATTATCATTTTTTACAACTTCCGTTCCTAGAAATACTTGTTAAATATCAAAAATTTAAATTACTCATGATACATATTTCAATCGTTGAAAATATTCGACAAAAACATAATACAGTCAAGAAAAGTTTAAAATATTTTCCCGGTACTAAACCTTTAAGAATCCCTGCAAACGCATTATTATTGCTCGGAAAGAAATCTGTTACAGACCATTAAAAAATGAATAAAACTGATCACTTGCCCGGCTAGGTTTTTCAGAAAATATGAAAAGTAAGAAAAAGTTTTATATACAAATCGATCGAAAATTTTCTGCCCGATAACTTTGGACTAACGTATTTTTTCTCTAAAAAAAACCTGGAAAATCCGGAATCGTTTATTTTCCCAAAATTACTCTTTTTTTCTGCGAATTTGTTTTTTACAGATAAGCTAAAAATTGACATAGTTGACATTGCTGTACTCAAAACTTCAGTAAATTTCATCTAACTTGATGGGAAATGTTATTTCCAGAATTGAAATTTCGTTCAACATTTTCTTAGAGAATGAGAAAAAAGAATCTTAAATAAATATTTGTAGTTAAAATTTACAAATATTTTTTTACTTTAAAATTGCACTTTTGAATAGTAGGATGAACGTCATCCACGTGACTACTTACGGTTCTCAGTGAAGCACAACTACTGTAAGATTAATTAGAGGTAAATATTATATTACTTATTTAATAAAAAAAAATAAACACTTTAAATAATTAAAATAATATAATAATGGAAAATTTGTTTACATCGTTGACATTCACATTTTCCATAATAATAAATATAAATAATAAATAATACAGAACGGCTTCTTTATCATTTTTTTTCATATATAAAATTCTTCTTAATACAGTATAATCTCGATAACTTAAACCTCGGTAACATAAAAACCTCTGTTACTTCAAAAAATACTATGTTCCCTTCCCATCAGAGCCCAAAACCTCTATAACTTTAAATACGCAACCTCTATAACTTAAATAAATAATCTCTGTATAGGCCCTCAGTAACTACATAGAAACATGTACATACCTCTATATTAACTAGGGTACATAGAAACATGTAAATACCTCTATATTAACCTTTACCTAACATAGACCCTTGATAACTTAAAACCTCTATAACTTAAAATATTTTGTGTTTCCCTTGGACTTTAACTTATCGAGGTTCTACTGTATTTCTATTTGACTCCGCGTGTAGTCATGTTAGGGAGAATCAGATCGACGCTAAAGCTTCCACTGAATAATTTTGGCGATAAAGGAACCTCTTATGGGTAGTTTTCAATTGTTTACATGGAAATGATATAGTGAATGTCAAATTAAAATTATTGAGAAACAAGTGAAAACGAAGAATTGACTGAGTTAATTGTTGAAATACTATGTATAGACAAGGTTGATGACGCAATCGTTTGTTTTTTTAAATCATGTAAGTAACGAAAGATATCCACTATTAGAAAGCCACACACCCATTTGCACCTAATTTGTGTCCTGGTGGACAAACAGTGATTTTAACGAAAAAATGTTTCTATCTCTATAACAATTTACAAGATGTGTCCTACGGGACCAAAGCCCAATTGGCCTATGTTGCTAATTTAACCAACCGAAAATGTACGTACCAATTAGGTCATGATATGAACACCTGTACCAAAATTTTTTCGTAGGATCATTATTTTTAAGCGTTACAAACTTGTAACTAAATTTAGTATAAATTGATATATTTTATACTCTATTTCTATAATTGACTGCAGACCTCTTCGCTTCCTGGATAAGCTGAGGAATCAATTCATAATATCCCTGATAAAAAAAATTTGATTTATGAGTAGGAAATTTCCAATTCAACCAATCGGAACGAGTAGGATTCAATTGGAAAAATTTGTTTGGATTTATTTCGATTTATACCAATTGAAACCAATTCAAAATTTCAAATGGAAATGAAATTGAAATGAATCGGATTTAATTGAAAAAAATTTCCAATTCATTTCGATTGAATTCCAATTCATTCCGATAGAACTTATCGTAAATTTCTCATTGATTCCAATTCATGAATGGGATCGAATTGAAAATTTTTTATTGGATTCTATTGGATTGAATCGGAATTAATTGGAAATTTTAATCGGAATTGAATCGGACTTTTATGCCAGGGATATATCTATCCATACATTACATATATAGAAATTACATCATGAACAAAATTAAATGTTTATATTATTTCTCGAGCTTTTTTTTTCCTAAGCAGTACATTGTAAAATGAGAAGTAAATCATAAAATTTGATTAAGGAATAAAGAAGTTTTTGCGTACCGCCAGGAATAACCAGGCTAAAGAAATACTACATACGCCTGATTATCTGATTCATGTATGAAGTTACACTCTGTATTAAATAGTAATTTCAATAATTATATTTAGTAGCTTAGGTCAGTACATAGTTTTTATTTAGTTGTTAATATATTGCGTTTTACTTTTTTTACACTTTTCTAATCATTAATTTTCTAAATCCGATTATAAAATGCTAATACATTCAATTATGTGAATTCTGTTTTAAAGAATTTACTTTCTTAAATAATCAGAAAATTTCCATGGAATATTAGGTAATGTAAATTTTCTTTTATTTCTATTTTTTACGTGTTAATATATTTTTTTGTATATTTCTACTTCTTACTTTTTATGATATTTCGATTCCCTAAAAATGATAATGATAACAAAAATTAAAAATTTTATTTATGAATTAACCACTCTTTTAAAACGCCTTTTGTGAAAAGTTCATATCAACTCTCTGTACGATTTATGAGAAATTAACTATCAAAGTCAGTGTGTTTTTATCATAAAAAGAGCAAATTTCTTATCAATCGTACAAAGACGGTTTTACAAAAAACGTATAAAAGGTGGATTTATTGATAAATAATTTATTTAGTTTTTGGTATCATTTTCATTTTCATTGTTTATCAAATAAAATGCTCGAATTTTACCATTATAAGTGTCATAGCTATAACATTATATGTGAATTACATATTTATAATGTAATTTGGTGTCTAACCTCTGTACCTACAAATATGTACGGCGTTGCTGGATACTAACGCTGCATAAGTATTCGAAGCGAATTACATAAATGCCGTACAAAAATAATTTTCGTTTATAAAATTAACTTTTCCGGTGAAGTTGCAGAGGTGAGACACTTTAAGAGGTGTAACATACTCACCTGTACCCCGTAAAACTATCGCCTAGGTGCTTAAACTTAGTATTACAGAAAGGAGCATCTTTTTCAACATGATTCCTTTTGAGTCATTTCATCCGAAAATTTTTTAGCATGAGCTTGTAGTCTATTAAGTCATATAGAAAAAAATTTGAGTTTTTTTAAAATTGTAACTAAGCAATTAATTTTTTATTGTCGTTAGTTAGTATTTTGTTAATTTATACAATTTACTGTTTAGTGTGTACCTATTGCCTAGAACAGGCGCTGGGTGAAGATGAGGATGCAAAATTTTCAATCTTGATTTTTCTTCTCGAATTATTTAGAAATTAGAAGTGCACATTCAAGTATATTTCTAATTTTATCAGTGGTTAGTTAAGATCAATTTAAGGCAATATCACTTTAAGGCAACACAATTTTGTATAAGCTTTTTTAATGAAGCTGAACGTTTCAAAGGTAGTAGAGCTTATTTCGAGTTAATGTATCCTGGAACTTAGAAAATAGAATCATTACTTTAGTAAAATTAAAATTAAAACTGTAAAAGCTGCACTACCTAACAGGCATACGTGCCTTTCGGATGTATTGTATTGACGCAGAGAAGCAATAAAATGGTAACTTTTTTCGAAACAAGTTTAATTTTTAGGGAAATCATTACTTTTATGTAACTTATGTTCATAAATTACTCGGTCCACTAAAGACAAAAGGTCCTTAGCATGCTGCCCGATTGATATTGGTTACGCACCCCTCAGATAAATTTTTACTCAACGATCTTCCTCCCCAACCCGTCCTGGCTTCTTTCCTATAATTACGCTACTGTATAAGAATGTGAAAGCAGTTTTTTTTAAATTAAGTGAGAAATAAAAATGCTTGTATTGACGTCAATCGTTGAGATTAATATGCACATAAAATTTATTAATCTTTTTTGTGGAATGAAATATTTTTAAATAAAAAAAAAATATATAAGCTATTGCTTTAATTTACATATGTAAAACTAGACGCGGTTATTTACTTCCATTAAATGGTATTTCACATCCAAAAGTGATGATCCAGTTACTATGTCTAAGATGTACAGATGTTTTCGTTGGAGAATTCACTTAATTGAAGAATTTCTACTCTGTAGTTGTAGTCTTAAATCATGGAACTCACGTCAGAAAATAAATTCAGAAAATGGCATTCAGTTACGTGAAAGGAAACACCAATCAGAAAGTGTCACGTTACGCCATGTCAAACGCTATTAATGTTATTTACATTTAGATAGAACGAAGCAAGTTACTTGATTTATTGTCATACACAAAAAAGATAGTTTTCTAACAGGGCTTTTCATTTACAAAATGATTCTTTTTTGTTTCAACTGTTTTCAATTAAGTAAAGACATATCTTATATCTTTTATCCTTGTCAAAATAAGCTACTTAAAAAAGATAAAATATATTTAACTTTCTTAGGTTGAATAGTTTTTTGACAAATGTCCAAAACAAAAGCAAATCAATGAAAAGGTTTACTGGTTACAATTTTCATACACAAAAATGATTGCCAATCCTAGATGTCATTCTAGACGCCATGACACTATACACTGTTTTCGAAGTACATGAACTACACTGTTTTCAGGACAAAAGCCTATTTAAGAGTAATACAATAACTATTAAATTATGGAAGTCTTGTTACGTTATATAGCATGTACTTTAAAACTTTATATTAATTAGTGATTTTTAATGACTATTTTCGATTGATTTTTTTTTTTTGGTTTGGCTATTAAAATTTAATACGAATATTTCTGATATTGATAAGGAAATGTTTTCTGGAACTCGCATACATATAGCGTAAAATTTAATATATCATACTTTACACTAATATTAATTTTATTTTGCTTTTCTTATGTAATAGGAATGAGTGCAGCAGTTGTTTGGGACAACTAAGGTTATAAGTTCGTTTTCTCTAATAACTTAACACACTTAACGAATCGATTTTCAATATCGGCCTAGAAAATAAATCAATCCGTTAATAAAATACAAAATACATTTCAAAAGTCATGTTAAATAAATTTGAGAAAGTCGAGAACAAATTTTTGTTTCCGATAAAACTCTGTAAAACTGTGTAAAACTATTTGTGTCCAATTTTGGATTATATCTAAAAATCCACGCATCCAATCATTAAATAAACCTTATTTTTGGATTTTTTGGGTCAAAATTACCTTATATTATGAATTTTATCGATATCGAAGGCATGAAAAATTGTTCGATTTTCGGCATTTTTCTTAAGGGGTAGTACCCCTTAGAAAAAATCGAAAAAATTTTTGTTTTCGATTTTGAGAAAACACTGTTATATAAGGTAATTTAGACCCAAAAAATACAAAAATCGCGTTTATGTACCGATTGAAAGCATAGTTTCTGAGCAAATCGCTCTTCGTATAGAATTTTGGATTATATTTCAAAAGCCACGCATCCAATCATTAAATAAACCCGATTTTTGGATTTTTTAGGTCAAAATTACATTATATAATGAATTTTATCGATATCGAAGGCCAAAAAAATTCTCAGTTTTTTGCAAAATTCTTAATACCCCTTAGAAAAAATCGAAATGATCGGGAAAAAATTATGTCAATATTGAAATCATGTCAATCAATATTGACATAATAATAACACAAAATAGCATGAGGAAAATGTTTTTTTAATCGAAAAATTTGATTTTGTTTATATATCATAAAAAATTCGCATTCCACGAAACTTTTGTACGCACTAGTCGTGGATTCACGGATATTCAATTGTAATTTCCATTTTTCAACGTAAATTACATAATTAATGCCTTGAAATTCTTAGACTTTTCCACAATAAATTCAATAAATTGCATAAAATTAATTAAAAATTGATCATTTGCTCACTCAATCAGAAAATAAATTCATTATTCTTAATTAAAAGGAAAAATTCCTCGATGAAAGAAAATTTTTCAATTCGTAAATAAACTAAGTACTTTGTAGTATAGGTAGTTTAGAATCATTTCTAGTTTAAGGTAGTTTAGTTTAATTTACCTCCATTTCTCATTTAAGAAAAAAAGTGAAATTAACTTTAAAAAAAAAAATTTGGTCATAGGTAATTTCTTGGAAAATTCGGGACTCAATTCTTCAAAGCGTCCTGGTTAGAAGTTCCAATACACCAAGCTTTATTCTATAAACCGTTTTCGAGTGGCCTACGAAGACATTGATAAAAAGTTCATTGTCAACCTATGTTGTCTTTTAACGCTCTCTAGACACCAAACGCGTGTACCGATTTTAATGATAATTACGTTAATCGATTTGTCTATTTAATAGTTATTCAATGATACCCCACTTGACATAGTTCGCGAAATTCTTTTTTTTCTTTTTCACAATATGGCTTCTGGTGGTCGCCATATTGAATTTTCATTACTGCCATATCTTCATTAGCTCTCGCTAGGTTAAGACAAATCGATTGACGTGAGAATCATCTAAATCGGTCTATGCCTTCAGTAGGGTAAAAATTAGCTCAAATTTAGGTTTATAGGATTAATTTGGTGAGTAAAAAGTTTGATTTTCCCGTTAACGGGATAGTAACTCAAATTGTAGCTTACTCAATTTTTAATTAAAACAAAAAAAAATAAATCCTTGAATACTATAAGATTTTCTTTATTAGTTCTTGAACTATACAGGTAGTAATTATAATTAATTCATCGTATGTCAATAATTTTCCATAAATTTACTATAAATAAATTCGATGCTTATCAATAATAATTTTACTTGCGTCCATAAATAAGCACAAATAGCTTAACCCCATAAAATAGATTCTAGATTCTATAAACAGATAACTTCTAAGCTTTAATGATATACAGTGATCTAAAAAACAGAGTGATATATTTTAAAACGTTTCTGACGAAAGTTTCGTCATTTGAAGATTCAGAGTCATTTAAAAATATCGAAAATTTTATTAGATCGATTTTTTAAATTTTATAGAAAATTCACAAAGAGCAAATAGTGTTATCATTTTAAGATATTTCGATATCGAAAAAATGAAAATGATCAAAAAAATTTGAAATTTGATTAATCAATTAATCATCCTTGTATGACCCATACAAGGCCCATTTTTGTGACAAATTCATATCGATTGTCTGTACGGTTTTGGAGAAATTAACTATTAAAGTCACTGTTTTTACCAAAAAAAACCTTTTCATTTTTGAGGAATATTATTGACTAGCTGACCCGGTGAACTTCGTATCACATGCAACTTTTTTTTTTACAACCTTTGGTTCCTGATTATGTCAACCTTTAAACTCTAATTTATTTTTGTCAAAAATTAACACTGGTTGTATTATCTACGGTTAAAATGGTATTAGGTTATTAAATGAAACTTGTTGGTCATTTTAACATTTTTTATGTGTTTTATTAACACAACAAAATATAATCAATACATAACAAAACATAATAAATATATCTATTCAATTTAAAGCTTTTTGATAAACTACGTTTTTAGTTTGGTTTTTCGGAGCATAAATATGTAAAGACGATGGCTTTCCTACACGTGAACACGCGACATATAGTTGTCTGGGCGAGAAGCATGGAAATTCTAAATTAATCCCGCAAACTTCCAACGACTGGCCTTGCGATTTGTTTATGGTAATCGCAAAGGCCAGGCGCACGGGTATGTTAATAAACATACACAATATAAACAATATGGGAATAAACACAAATAAAACAAAAGTAATGACAAACATTCTTCTTGAGTTTCTTCTTGAAATTTTTGGTTTTGTTTTACAAACTGAATATAGATAAATAGTATAACTGCGCAGTATACAGGTTATCATGCCCTGTGAGTAACTCTACGATGACTCTAATATCAGCTCTGTTTAGTTTTTTTTTTCATCCCTGAACTATAGCGAACAAAACAAAAAAAAAATTTTGAAAATCGGTCCAGCCGTTTTTGAGTTTTAGCGAGACTAACGCACAGCAATTTATTTTTATATACTCTCTAAAATTAAATTAGTGAAATTTCACTAATTCACAGTGAAATTTCACTAATTTTTTAAGTTGAAATCCAGCAACTTAGAATTAGTGAAAATTCACTGAATGATTCAGTGAAAAAAGAAATCACTAATTCATCAGTCAAAATAAGATTCACTAATTGATAAATGGAAATATATTTCACTAATTTATAAGTGAAAATTTAAATCACTAATTTGTGAGTGAAAATAACTAATTTAATGGTGACAGTACTTTTCACTAATTCATTAGTTACATCAAACGGTCTATTAGTGAAAAGCGCCAATTAAATTAACAGAATTTACTAATTCTTTTATTGTTGTGAATTAGCAAAATTCACTAATTTATCAGTTAAAAATACTATTCTATTCAATTAGGTACTTGTAAGTAAAACAATTTTTTATTAGGAAAAGGAAAAAATTTGTTCATTTAATAAAAAATTTATTGCCTTTGTTCATCATATATTATAAATTTTCTAGTTGAAACACTGTTATCGGTTACTGCAAAAGTACATTTTTCATTGTTAGAACTTATGTTAAAACTATTATGAATTTCATTATTGATTTTAATGAATTACATAGTTATACGAATAGCTGATACAATATTTTTGGGTTTTACTCCCATTTTAAAAATAAAATAATCGATTAAATTATACAAATTCGTTAATTCTTTTGGATACTCCAAATTTTATACATAATAACATCTGTATAGTCAATCAAATGCAAATATTGGTTCCAGTTTTTTTCCTACTTCCATCGCCTTGAATAAATGAACTGTTTCCAGATTGTCCCGATTCTATTATTATGTATAGGGTTGAATGCTTGCTTTCTTTGGAGTTCGCAGTTACTTCTTCGGAAAATTTTTTCAAATTACTCCCTTCCTAGAAACATATAAAATAACTATTGGATTAAAAAATTTATATTTTACTATTAAACACTTAAAAAGAGTATAACTTACTTACTTACTTACTTACTCACTTACGTTTCTATTTTTGTATACATAAAGTACGTGTTTAGAACCAAAAACTTTGAAAATCACATTAGGTCCGGTCAAATGCACATTCAACTTACTTTTTTATGTGTGCCGGTGTTATGATTAAAACATTGCAATGTAACTGATTACAAGAGAAAAAACTTCACTTACTCTGGATCAAAATTTTTAAATCAAAATTTGACAGTCTTCCTTGCACGAAAGATCATTTGAAACTGTTGAAGTAACAAAAGAATCGTAGGTCATAAAACTAAAATATTTTTTTATAATACTGTTATGTCTTGGTTCATACAAGTATGTTATATGTCTCCGTTCATACAAGTAAATAAAGAACATACTCTAAATAAAAAGGGGAAACAATCACTGATAAATTAGTGAAAATCAAAGCCATCAATGCAATTAGTCATAAAATCACTGATAACCAAGTAAAAATAACTGCATAATTAGTGAATTCTAAACTGACTAATACAATAAGTGAGAAAGCAACTGCTAATTGGTGAAAACTACTATTGAATTATTGAAAATTGAAATCACTAATTGAGATAGTGAATGTTTCACTGATTAATCTAGTAAAATCACTAATTTTACAGTGAAAAAAATTTCACTAGCTGAATTAGTGAAAATTTCACTAATTTAATTTTAGAGGGTATACAGATCAATCAATAAAATTGAAAAAAAAACCCAACTCAACCCACACCCACACTCAACCCAACCCAACCTAACCCAACCTAACCAAACCTAACCCAGCCTAACCCAGCCTAACCCAACCTAACCCAACCTAACCCAACCTAACCCAACCCAACCCAACCCAACCAAAAGTTACAAAAATTGTGTTTTTTTGAATTTTTTATGACTTTTTCGATTTTTACAAATTGCAAAAAGTGTAAAAAAAGTTTTTGTTTCCGATTTCGATAAAACTAAGTTTATAAGGTAATTTTGACCCAAAAATTACAAAAATCGTGTTTATTTGACCATTAAATGAGTAATTTTCGAGATATTTTAGGAATCTGACTGTAGAGCCAAAATTTTCATTCCGTTCAGTCTCTAAAATTATTCCGCATTGAATCTAATTATTCCGAAATTGTCCTTTTCATTTCAATTATGATTCATTACTGTTTCGGACACACAGTAATAAGTTGGACAAAGACCCAAGATATTTGTTATTCATTTTATTACATTAGTTTTTTAAGAAACTGTCCGAAACAAACGGTAATCAATTTTAAAAATGAAAATGATTTTTTTTCTTAACCATCCCTGAACTATAACGAACAAAACAAAAAAAAATTTTGAAAATCGGTCCAGCCGTTTTTGAGTTTTAGCGAGACTAACGCACAGCAATTTATTTTTATATATACAGATAGAAGTGTTTTTATGTAACATTTTTAAAAGCACTTACTGGCTAGAAAACCAACATTTATTACCACTTCTCCATTGACACACAACACATTGACACAAGTTTTTAGCTAACACTTTCGATTGGGTATCGCAACGCCTAAGGAAATACAGTAATTTAAAAAAAAATTCTGGATCGATTAAAATGAATCACCCTGTGTGTATTTTCTTAACATGTGACAACGGCTGTTTAATCCAAGAACTTCATGACATGTTGAAAATACAGGTTAAAGTTCAAATACGTATTTAGATTACACAAAATGCTCTAGGTATTGTTTGAGATACTTACCAAAATTTCAAAAGTCTACTGATGCCCAATTTTTTTGACATTTGTCTCATAGATGTTTACGGTTTTTGACATGTGAATTCACGTGACATTTTCGCCTAGAAGAATACTTTAGTACCGATTACTCGATTATTTGTTAAAAAATTGTATACTAGCAGCGAACCGAGACCTTGGTTACGTGTGTATCTTTATAACTGATAATGCCTAGTCATTTCTAAAGATACACACAGCGACGTTGTGTGTTGCAGCTAGTTTAAGCTATAATACTGTGAAGTTTCATTAAAATCCACTCAGTAGTTTTTGCGTTAAAGCGTAATAAAAATCCATACATACATTCTCACGAAGTTCCACGACTATAATAGTACTAGTATAGGATAATTATTTCCTCTTCATCAAAATTAGAGCAACTAATTGTACTCCCTGCACAGATTTATTCATACATTATTAATTTTTACTCATAATCCGGCGAAAAATCGATCCATAAAGGTTAAAACAATTATTAGGTTGAGAAAAATCAATAATGACAACCCTACTTTTCTAAAGTAAAATAATCTCAAATAATTATTATAGACCGGCAGCTACTAACAGAAATTTTGTATTGAATGATCTGTGTATTATCTTATTTTTATTATTTGAATCAAATTTTTTGGCATACGAATCGAATCGAAGTATGTACCTACACGAAATGAAGATTTTGATAACATAAACCTGTGAAACACGCAGAAGATGTGTTCTTCTAACTTAAATCAAACCTTTTTTTATTTTATTTTCAATTTTTATTGTCTATAAACAACATGGATTCTTTATGCCACGTATGCCAGTGGTTTTCCCATTGTTTATTTGAGTTATATTCTTTAACTCAAATTTCAAAAAAAGTTCCGTAAGTCGTAGTTTGTAAAATTTAATGACATCTCGAACTTGTTATGTGGAAAACTTGAAGTTCGAGTTATCCAGATTCTACTGTATTTTTTTATTAACCTATTAAACTAACACTGAATCGATACCATTCCGAATGTCACTCTTAAGTTGTTATAAGCATTGATACATAATTTTTGTCAGTATCTGCTGGGCTATCTATTAATAAATAATGAACTATAAATAGAAATTTTTATGCAATAATTGTGTTTAAAAATCTATTGAAAATATTTTAATAACTACTTTTTTCCTTAACCAATCAATTTACACGTGAGAATATCTCTCGTGTGCACGTTTCAACGTTATTCATGCTTAATAAATTAGTACATGAGTTGCTTAATCTATTTATAAACAATAATATTTTTAAAAAATTCAAAAAAATTCATATTGCCAAGGATTATGTTAAATGTAACATTTATATATTCTTGCAGATGGAATAATATTAATAATAAATAGCACACGGTAAAAATTTTTGCTCGTTTCAAAAATATTCTTGTTGCAACAAAAAAATTGCAACTTTTTACAAACTTTTTGAAGACAGTTTAGTGAAAAACTGGCATTAATATATTTAAGATTTGGCTCACATGGATGCAATTTTTGTTTACAAACTAGTTTGCAACTGGTTGCAAACTGGATACATTTCGGCTTCAATATCCATAAAAGGAGACCTCAATCGACCAGTTTACTTATTTATTGCTAAATTTACGTTCAGATTTATTCACCGACTATTCTACGATGACTCTAATATGAGCACTGTTTATTTTTTTTTCTAAACCATCCCCGAACTATAGCGAACAAAACAAAAATTTTGAAAATCGGTCCAGGCGTTTTTTAGTTTTAGCGAGACTAACGCACAGCAATTTATTTTTATATATACAGATCAATAAAATTGAAAAAAAACTCAACTCAACCCACACCTACACCCACACCCACACCCACACCCACACCCACACCCTCACCCTCACCCTCACCCACACCCACACCCACGCCCAACATAACCCAACCTAACCCAGCCTAACCCAGCCTAACCCAGCCCAACCCAGCCTAACCCAGCCTAACCCAGCCTAACCCAGCCTAACCCAGCCTAACCCAGCCTAACCCAACCCAACCAAAAATTACAAAAATTGTGTTTTTTTTGAATTTTTTATGATTTTTTCGATTTTTACAAATTGCAAAAAGTGTAAAAAAAGTTTTTGTTTCCGATTTCGATAAAACTAAGTTTATAAGGTAATTTTGATCCGAAAATTACAAAAATCGTGTTTATTTGACCATTAAATGAGTAATTTTCGAGATATTTTATGAATCTGACTCCGCCGGACAAATATGAATGGGAAGCCTATTGGCTATTCATTAGCTGTGCTTTGTGAAAGCCCACTTTATACATTTCAAACTGTAAATAATGATTTTCTATAAAATGGTGTAGTTAATACCATACTAGTTGAGGCATCAATAAACCTACGATGTTAATTTTAATAAATAATAAAGGGTTTAAATATAGTTTTTTTTTTTTTTATTGAGGCTTTTGTAAAAAGTAAATTAGATGGAAATATTTTTCTAAACAATTACACTCTGCAAAACCTACTTTTCATACCTATTGAATCTCTTATAAAGCTTTAGAAAGCTTCAAACATATGTAAATATACATTGTTTTATACAGTATGTGTTGGACGAAACATCGACTAAACACTTTTGATCTCGGAAATTGATATTCTGTGAACATAATTACGTTCGTTAACTCGTCATTTTCAACCAAGGACTTAACTATGTTATGATAGGCTAAAGATCTTGACCACAGTGCCATCATTCGTTTAGACTTGTCAAATCTTAAGACTTAGACAAATCTTAAAAAACCGATTCTAAGCAAAGCCCTTTTTTGCCGCTTTTTCTAGACTATTCAGAAAACTTTTACAGTGCCGGGAGTTAACACATCTTATTTCTTAAGTTAACACACTTTTTTATAGCGGAGATTTCCAATTATTATGGAGGTTACGAACCAATTAATATTGGGTGCTCGTTTACGAACTCAAAGTTAGTTTTTACTTCCTGAACACGCTATAAAATTTCAGCTTAATATTTTTTTCATTTACGAGTTAACATGTTGGCAAAGGAACTGGCCAATTGATCGATTTTATGAACACCGATACTAAAATTTTGTCTACATCGTCATTCCACTAAATTTGAAAAATACTTACTCACTGGATAATCATTCTGTATACCTGTTATATTTTCATATTTTTCCATAAAACGGTTTCTAACAATAGTTTCTACTCTATTTACTTTACTTTTATAGCTCATTGAAATATTGTAAATGTTCATTGATTATCTTCTAAGCATATAATAAAAGATTGTATACACTTTGAACACGGCTACATAGATATTTCTATAAATTTTAACGCGAAAAAATGAAAAGGTGTTAAATATTGTAGTAACATTTATATTATATGTTTATACAGTGGAACCTCGATAATTTGAAACAAAAACATTCCCTTTCCATACCGTTGAACCCTTAAATACCATAAAGTGTATCTCATAAAGTGTAGTTAGTGAAGTATATAATCGCACCTTTCAAAGTCGAAATTTTAGTAAATAAATCCTCTGTATCTCAAACTTCTTGTTAAGTCGAAAACTCATTTTTTGCATTTTCCTTGAGATTCGAGTTATCAAAGTTCCACTGTAATTATAATACACTTTCATATGGTGTTTATTTGTTATGGTGTAAGGTTACGATTTAATTTACCTTACATTTACAATAATAACAAGTGAAAACAAACAATTGACTGAGTTAATTGTTGAAATACCATGCATAGTCAGTGTTGATTTCTTTATCACATTACACATACAAACATGTGACACATACATAATATATAGTACATATTATAAAATTTCTGCCTAATTAGCACCCTCACGGGTAAACAGTGACGTTTACGAAAAAATGTTTCAAACAAAAGTTGTTTAATTTTTGATAAGGAACATTTTTTACATTTAAACTTTTGTTCTATCTCTAACGGTTTACAAGATGGGTCCTACGGACCCAAGACCCAATTGATCTATGATGCTCATTTACGAACTCGACCTCACATTTTTCGTCCTGAGTACGCTTCAGCTCGATATCTTTTCTCGTTTTTTAGTTACGGACGGACGGACAACCGGAAATGGACTAATTAGGTGATTTTATGAACACCTATGACAAAATTTTTTACCTAGCATCATTATTTTTAAGCGTTACAAACTTGGGACTAAACTTAATATACTATGTATATTTCATATATACATGGTATAAAAATCATGAATGGCTCTATCGATGGTGTAGTAACTACAGGTCTAAATCTGAATATAAAAACGAAGATCAAGATGTTAAGTTTTTTTTTTCGGCTTCACTCTTATTTTTTTAGAGACTGCATCTGTTTGATATTTCAGAGCACAATTGCTTAAAAATTGTTTCTTGAAACCATATACGCTGTGTCGAATTTAAGATGTGAGAGGTGTCTTCATCTTAAATGCGACACACTGTTTCGATTAGTATTTGTTTGTAATTAAATAAGCCAAACACCCCTAAATTAATATTCCAGTAATAAGGTGTAGTTATATTCACACAACCTTGTTAAATATTTAAAACACCTAATTTAACCTTTAATTTCGATGTAAATTTTTTTTATTTATAAAGTTTGCATTCATTATAATTTAATAAAATGTGCTAGAATTTTAATTAGTTGGTAAATTTTTACGTTTTATATTATTTTAACAGGGTGTTTCAATTTAATTTAACACCACTATCATTTTGTCTTGGAAGTTTTAAATTGCAAAATATTTTTTCAAAGAGTGAGTATATTCGATAGAAATTCATTATTTCTTTTTGTCCCATTTTAATCTACGACCCCCCGTATATTTAGATAATTTGAAAGGTCAAAGTTTAAATTCAAAGTGATAAGAAGTTGTTTCTCTTTCTAAAGAATTCTTTGCCGAAATTATAAGAAGCAAAATATTAAAATATGGCGAAAAAAAGTGATAAATTTCTACTGAATGTGTTCACTTTTCAAAACTGTTCCTTGTAGGATATATTTTAAAGCCTTTCTCTGTACGATTTATGAGAATAAAATTTTGGATAAAACCACTGACTTTGATAGTTAATTTCTCATAAACCATACAGAGAATCCATATGAATTTTTCACAAAAAAGGTTTAAAAGGGTGATTAATTGATAAGTCAAATTTAAAATCTTTGGTATCATTTTCACTTTTAAGGTATCGAAATACTTCGAGGAACTTGCTAATTTGATTTGTAATTGAGGACTATTCTAGTGAAATATTGGATGTGATTTAAAATGAAATGACACCCTGCTTAGTTATTTATAGTATCATTTTACTTTACTTCCCATATAATAATTCATTTGAAATTCAATAATCGTTGCAACTTTATAACTGATTGATGATTTGTTTGTATATTTTTATACTTTATTGGAATTTAAATTTTTAGCTTCTATTCCATTTCTGAAAAAAAGGAGATAACATAGAAGCTATTGTAATTAAAAAACTATTGCAATCATTATCTCTTTAGTTGAAAAGTATCTGGATGACCGGCCTTTACTCGGTAGTTTTTGAGTTAAGGAGGATCCCTCATCAGTAATAGAAAAAAATAAATTAGTAGAAAATGATCCAAATTTTTAGTATGTTGTAGTTAACGATACATATTATTAAATAAAAAAAAAATTGGGTATCTTATCGATCAATTAAGAGAGTAATTAATTAATTAAAAATACACTAAATAACATAGCATGATATGAGGATGGTATGTTATTTAGTGTATTTTTAATTAATAAAAACTCTCTTAATTGATCGATAAGATACCCAAATTTTTTTTTGATTTAATAATATGTATCGTTAACTACAACATACTAAAAATTTGGATCATTTTCTACTAATTTATTTTGTTTGTACATTTATATTACAGGCTCATAAATTAGGAAAAACAACATAATTTAAAGTTTTAAATTAAATTCAATATGTGTCATAAAAAATTTTGAACTTTGTTTAGCTCAAATATTAATATCTGTGCAAATATAATATAATTCACACAACATGGGTATCTAAATTTATAGAAAGCGAGGTCCAAGTTATAATGAGCAACCTATAACACAATATTTCATCTTTTATTTAACATAAAATAATTAAATAAAACTATACATACTTACTATAAAAGTATTATTTTTCTTAAAGTCATGTCGCATTCCCCACTTACATCTACTAAAAATTTGTGAATATGATTTGATAGAGGACGTAAAAACTGTGTACATTTTACTGACTGGAATGTAATACATGTATATTATATTATACCTTCAGATTAATGCAATTCATAAGATCTATTGAGCTGGCACAGCAATTTGAATATTGAAAAGCCAAAAAAGCATTAATAATATAAACAGCTCTGATTCTGCGTCTAATGATTCAGATACTAAGCTTGATGACCGTTTCCGTGGCCCATTGACGTCACTGAATTCACCTAAGTTTTTTCTATGTATTTTTACGCCTCCTATCCTTGATTCCATGAAAAAGTGCACAATGAATGGAAACAAATATTACTATTTTTGATATATGTAAAAATACTTTATTATGGTGCTAACACTTTTCATAATATGACGCAAAATAAAACATATTTTGGATCAATGTAATGTCAATCACAAATGTAAACCCCCATCTGCTTGTTTAAAATCAGTTCTCTATATAATTAAAAAATCTCTTTATACCTCGTATATATGAAATATATCAAGGTATACTAAGTTTAGTCCTAAGTTTGTAACGTTTAAAAAGATTGATACTATGAACAGTCTGTCCCGCGGTAACTCAAAAATGAAAAGATATCAAGCTGAAACTTTTATAGCGTGTTCAGGACGTAAAAAGTTAGGCCAAATTCGTAAATTAGCAACATAGGTCAATTGAATCTAGGGTCCGTACGAAAAGAGTGATTAAGCTGAAATTAGTAAATAAATAAATTTTTCCACAGGACCTTCCATCTTGTAAACCATTAGAGATAGAACAAAAGCTTAAATGTGGAAAATGTGGAACATCTTTTGGTAAGGATCACTGTTTACCCGTGAGGGCGCAAATTTTGTTTGAAACATTATATAGTTTTTATGCAGGTACCAATTGTATATTTTTTTAAATACGTTACATATATTACGTATGTGTTTGTTTGTTTATACCATTTACTATATCTACTGAGGAAGTGAGAAGAAAGATACTGTGTAGGTAAGAGTTGCTAACTTTCTTTACTTACATGACGTAAAAAAACAATTGATTGCGTTATCAACCCTGTCTATACATGGTATTTCAACAACTAACTCAGTCAATTGTTTAATTTCACTTGTTATTAAGTACTTCAGTCGTGTCGTTTTATTATTTTCTTTGTATGCTGAAATTGTTGTGTTAGCTTTATAGACCTCAACTCATACATTTGATAGCAATATATCAAAAATCATCCTTATAAACATTTCGTATGACATTAAAATTAATTCTCACATGTATAATGATTAAAACGATTGACGATTGATTTAGTCATACACCACCCACTGTTAAACAACATTTATTTTAAATAAAATTTATTGTGATTTGAAAAAAATTTTAATAATGTTAATTCGATAATTTGTTTAATATTTACACCCCTAAAAAATGAGTGGTCGCGTTTGTAGTGCACCATTTTATCGTGATAACAGTACTAATAGTGGTGGGGATACAGTAACATCAACAAGTAATTCATCAAAGCAACAATTTCCATTACCTTCGCGCATGGAAGCGATTACATTACGATTTTATGTTCGTGCTGTGGAACAATATGAAAAATTATTACAATTAAGTAACAATAATAATAAATCAAAAAAGGTATGTTTTATGTAAAATGATTTCAGTGATTTAGTAATCTAACATTCGATGCATAACTATATTGGGAGATTCAGAATTTCTTATCGAAAATTTGCTAATTTAAGTTAAATATAACGATTCAAAAATATGAATAATTGGGGGGGGGGTAGTATGAAATGTCTGTCAGTATTATTGTGCCACGTTTGTTCGGTTGTTATGGAACTTATTTGGCAAGCGGCACAAATTTTTTTCTGTTTTAACGTAGTGGTTTTAGAGCGGTTTTTGGGACTTATTCCACGCTTGAATCCAAATTACCGTCATACTACCTTTGTATTTAAAATTGAAGTTGTCCAGCGAAGTGGGTAGTTTACAGCTAGTATTCAATAAATTATTGTCATATATATTTTCATATACTATTTGAACTGCTGAATATTGCGAAAAAAATACTTTATTCAAACTGATTAGAATAAATCATACGGTTAAGTAATGCGTGAAATGAATAAATCAAAATTTATCAAAACTGTCATTCTGTAAAATTTTAAAATGTATAAATGCATTTTAAAATTTATACCGAGTGTTCTAAGTGAAATAGATTTCTACCTGAGAATTTATTTGATGAAGTGTCCTAACTGTATCACTAATAGACAAAAAAAAATCGATCAAATTTAAATTTCGATCTTTTCCCCAATTTTCTAGATCAGTTTTTTGTATTTTATACGTATTTCGACTACCAAGTAGTCATCATCAGTATAAATTAGCTAATCGTAATTACTCCACTCGTTGCCAAATTAGCAACGAGTAACATAGCCGTTTAAGTAAGCCGATTAACTCGTTGCTAATCAAATTAGCAACGAGTAACAGTAATTCCGATTAGCTAATTCATACTGATGATGACTACTTGGTAGTCGAAATACCTTTTTATAAAATACAAAAAAACTGAAATTTATCGAAAAAATAGAAATTTATTCCGAAATATCCTAGAGTTCTCATTTATTATCATAATTTATATTTACAAAAAACCTAGGAGCTTTCAAAAAAACAAAAATTAAAGCTAAACAAGTGAAAACAAACAATTGACTGAGTTAATTGTTGAAATACCATGCATAGTCAGTGTTGATTACTGTATCACATTACACATACAAACATGTGACACATACATAACTGATAATCAAGTATAGATTATCAACAAATTTTAAAATTTCCGCCTAATTGGCGCCCTCACGGGTAAACAGTGATGTTAACGAAAAAATGTTTCAAACAAAAGTTGTTTAATTTTTGATAAGGAACATTTGTTACATTTAAACTTTTGTTCTATCTCTAACGGTTTACAAGATGGATCCTGCGGACCCAAGACCCAATTGACCTATGATGCTCGTTTACGAACTTGACCTCACTTTTTACGTCCTGAGTACGCTGTAAAAATTTCAGGTTGATATCTTTTTTCGTTTTTGAGTTATCGTGTCCACAGGCGGACGGGCGGACGGACAACCGGAAATGGACTAATTAGGTGATTTTATGAACACCTCTGACAAAATTTTTTTCCTAGCATCATTATTTTTAAGCGTTACAAACTTGGGACTAAACTTAATATACTATGTATATTTCATATATACATGGTATAATGAGTGGCGTTAGAATTATTCTGACTAGCAGTATTTTTATTTATATTTATGCACAATGTACAATTGAATCGTTAGTTCATTCTATTTTTTTGAATCCGATAATATTAAGTAATAAAGATTATGTGCTGTCTGGGTCATTTAAGTAAATATTATATTTATATAAAAAATTATCACATTAGGATGTTTAGTCTAATACTACTGCATTGTAGAAGTGCGACGCGACGCGACGCGACGTATGATATAACCCAGATAGTTTTTATTACGGAAGTTTCCAAAAACAAGTGAAATTTATAAAATTTAAAAAACCTCCGGCAAATGTGATTTTTATAACATGTTCTCAATCGAGTCGGTTCGACCGTTTAGGGGCTACGATGCCACTTCTTAAATCAATATCAAAGTGATGGTCCATTACATCAGATTAGATGAAAAGGATACTTAGAAAGCTATCATTGTTTGGGACAAATTTTTGGAAATATTTTAATTGAAATTGAAATATTTGAGTTGACTTTGTTCTTTTTAATTATTGTTTTAAATTACCTCATTATTTTACCATTTTACTTTTCGAAATGAATTGAACCAAGTTTAATTAACCATTTCCTTAGTAATTATTTATATGTCATGCCTTTTCCAAACTGAATCGATTTTGAAGATCATCGCCAAGTTTATTATTTTTTCGGGTACGGAATCTCCTTGCATTTGAAACATAGCTTAAAACACTCTACGTTAAATTACCTTTTAATTATACCAAAAAAATTAAAATCGGTTCATCCGTTCAGGCCCTACTATGCCACAGACAAACACACAGATACTCACACATGGTGATCAAACTAATAACACCTCTTTTTTTAGTTCGGGTGTTAAAAATGAGTGGATAAAAATATTTGAGACTTTTCCAATAATATTTCATCAATATTTCATGGAAAAACAAGTGCCGCTTGTTAGAATTTATAGGAAAATAATTTGATTTGCCAAGTAAAGGGCTTAAAATAAAGGATATGATTTTTGTGAAAATTAGCGTAACATAATTAAACACAACAGGTCTAACTAAAAAAAATGTAATAAATACTCAAATTATTTTAATTATATGAAGGTTACAAATAGATATATATATATATTATTTGAAATAATTATCGGTTTTCAAGCATAATAAATTAATAATAATCGTAAACCTACAATGTAGTATTTTATTACAAACTAAAAACATAAAAAAAATCAGTGAACTGTGTTTTATAAACATCACTCGTGTTATTAATTTTCACGTTTATATAGCCCGTGAATTATACTGAAAACAAGGAAAATGTACACCTATAATCAAACAAATGACCACAAAAACCTTTTTAATCATATTCTTTACAAAAATATAGACTCTTGTATTGTATCGAAGGTTAGCGGGCAGGGGTGTGGTTGTGTTTTTAAATCTTCTTTTAAATTCCTAGAAGACTTTTGGGGGCTTTTCATAATATAAAAAACTAAAACAACAAAAGAATAGATTCTACTTAAAAAACACTGTTTTAATAAATATTAACTCAATTCTCAGACCAATTTTTAACTCTCTTACTCAATTTCGTGGGGCTGTAGAGTTATATAAATTGTTAAAAACTGAAAACGTGTTGAAAATTTGACACGCTTAAAAATAGTATGGTTAACAAGTTCAAATTGGGGAAAGATACAATAATTGACTTAAGATTTTGGACTTGGTGGAACCCTTCTTATATATATATTATTTTTATTTCCAATTTCGATAAAAAATAACTCAGTATATGCTGATTAATCGAATAGTTTTTGAGATACGGACTAAAATCGATTCAAATATTGCGATATCTCAAAAACTCTGCCTTCAATCATTAAATTAACCTGATTTTGATACTTTTTGGATCAAAATTACGCCATCCACCGGGTTTCATCAAATTCCAAAACAAAAATTTTTTGATACGTTGCTCGCTGACTACCCCATAATCCAATAAATGTTTCTTGGTCGACAGATCTGCAATAAAACTTATTCTGAGTGTATTTTTTATCTTAATGTAATAATAGTAGAGTGAAATTACGCCTTGTGTATGGATTAAAAGTTCGAGCAATGAAACTTTGGGGTTTTTCTTTTCACATCAAAATAAGTATTTTTTGAAATTTTTTACTTTCCCGGAGTGGTGCAACATGTTTAAAAATCAAAATGGCGTCAAAAATGAAATTTTTTTCAGAAATTTTATCATTTTTATTTTATATTCGCAAAAGGAGACATCGGTGCATATCCAAATTTGGTAGGTTTGTAGTCAATGTTAAGAACTACTCCTCATATTTTTTTGGTGGGGTTTCGTCCCTTCCCCTCCCAGTTATATATATATGTATACATACATATGGTAAAACAGTTCATTTGACTGTAACTTGAAAAATATTCAATTGATTTTAATGAAACTAATATCAATAGTAGGTTTTATTACTTACAACTTTCGGTTAAAATTTTAGCGAAATCCGTTAAATAGTTCGGCCAAAATTTCCAATTTAGGGAATTGTTTAAAATGGCTGCCATTTTATGCCATTTTGTCCTACGAGGTTAAATTTTTTTTTAAATTGTAGCTTTTTTTATTATCTTTCGATTTTATAATAAGTGGCTTACCCGTAAAATGACTCCTTGATCCATATTTTTGCGAAAAACGGAAAATTTAACACTTTCTGGAAATAATTGTTTGGGGGGTGTATGGACTGGCTTTGGGGGGTGTTTTTTGCTTTGGCATGAGAAAAATATTTTTAAAAGAGGTCTATATGGTTTAAAGCAAAATTTTTAAGTTTTAACCCCCGCGCTGTAAGGGGGAAGGGGTGTATGAAATAAATGTATCTTAAAAGATTTTAAAAAGAGGTCAAAATAGTTTAAAATGCTAAAGTAACCCAAAATTTTAGCTGTTTATATTAATATAGCACTTTTTACAACATCCACCCCTTCCGCTCCCCCTTTCATATTTTTTGCAAATTCAAAATTTTTAGGACGTATAAAGGGGTTTTTGGGGTCGCTGATCTCGAATTTTGCAATAGATTATCAAAAACAATTGTAATATTTTTAGGGGGTGTACTTATTTGGGCCAAAAGTTCGAGATCAGCGACCCCAAAAACCCCTTTATACGTCCTAAAAATTTTGAATTTGCAAAAAATATGAAAGGGGGAGCGGAAGGGGTGGATGTTGTAAAAAGTGCTATATTAATAAAAGCATCTAAAATTTTGAGTTACTTTAGCATTTTAAACTATTTTGACCTCTTTTTAAAATCTTTTAAGATACATTTATTTCATACACCCCTTCCCCCTTACAGCGCGGGGGTTAAAACTTAAAAATTTTGCTTTAAACCATATAGACCTCTTTTAAAAATATTTTTCTCATGCCAAAGCAAAAAACACCCCCCAAAGCCAGTCCATACACCCCCCAAACAATTATTTCCAGAAAGTGTTAAATTTTCCGTTTTTCGCAAAAATATGGATCAAGGAGTCATTTTACGGGTAAGCCACTTATTATAAAATCGAAAGATAATAAAAAAAGCTACAATTTAAAAAAAAATTTAACCTCGTAGGACAAAATGGCATAAAATGGCAGCCATTTTAAACAATTCCCTAAATTGGAAATTTTGGCCGAACTATTTAACGGATTTCGCTAAAATTTTAACCGAAAGTTGTAAGTAATAAAACCTACTATTGATATTAGTTTCATTAAAATCAATTGAATATTTTTCAAGTTACAGTCAAATGAACTGTTTTACCATATGTATGTATACATATATATATAACTGGGAGGGGAAGGGACGAAACCCCACCAAAAAAATATGAGGAGTAGTTCTTAACATTGACTACAAACCTACCAAATTTGGATATGCACCGATGTCTCCTTTTGCGAATATAAAATAAAAATGATAAAATTTCTGAAAAAAATTTCATTTTTGACGCCATTTTGATTTTTAAACATGTTGCACCACTCCGGGAAAGTAAAAAATTTCAAAAAATACTTATTTTGATGTGAAAAGAAAAACCCCACAGTTTCATTGCTCGAACTTTTAATCCATATAACAGCCTTTTTTTGCTTAGATTTACTCCAGTATAATAGATTTTAATTAAATTTAATAATAACTATACTTTGTATAATTATATAAAGCAATGGAAAAAAATAATTACCCGAATACATTGTAATCTTCTTTCATTAATTAATATTACTCTAGTCTGTTTTTCTGTCACATCGCGAGATCGTTCCTACCCTTTAATAAATAATTTCCATGATATACCCCTCATTTTAAAGCTTATCGTACTGACTGATGACGAAAAATATAGTCATGCACTAAAAATATACCGTTTAGGAAAAAACTAGACTAGAGAAATGATATTAAGGTTTAATTTTGTATTATGTAATTTGTATATCATAACTGTAATGAAATTGCGTATACTGATATGCCTATACTGACAATCACATGAGTTGTTTGTATGAAAGTAATATGTCTAACATATTTCAAATATTTTGAACCGCAACATAGTTTTAAACAATCTTTTTTGGACTGGTTCTACCACTTATAAATATTATAACAAAATAGTGATGTGATTGACACAACCACATGGGCAGGTTTATTAGATTTATTTATAAAAAAAAATTAGATTGCTTCGAGTCGATTATACAATTATACATTGCAACTAAGGATAATTTTATTTTTTATCAATAAAATGCATGACTTTAAACTAAAATCAATCTGTTTTATAGAAGTAATGATTTTGTTTATTTAACTTCAGTGATTTTGTATCAATGAATTCATATTTTAAATTCAATCTCATTCTATTGTAAGTACAAATATTTAGCTGTACTTATTCCAATCGTTAGGAAATTGTTTGAAAATATTTTTACTTTATTTCAATAAGAAACGGTCAATTTAGGAATGGAGTAGTCATTATTTTAATTTTTTATTCAGTGTACGGATCTCTGTACGGGTTGAGCTAGTACATTCTAAAACGAATGACCCATTTCATGAGTCTATGTGGTCAGGCGGACACGTTTTTACCGCAGACAAAGTTGTGAAACGTGTTAGATGGTGTTGGTGTCAAGGTGCAAGTAATTTTTCACACCTGGCTCAGCATGTGAATTCTTTTTTTTTTTTTTTTAATTCTAATCTTTATTTAATTGACTAATTTAAATAAAATCATAAAATTTCTTAATAACGACGTTTGTGAAATAACTTTTTAGCCAAGTACATCAATGCATATCCCATCTTCTTGACATAAAAATGTCCTATCACATAACTTTCGTTATTGACCTTAGGTTGAATTTCGTAATAAAAAGTTTATATATACATCGATCGGAAATTTTATGCTCAATAACTTTGAACTGGTATATTTTTTCCCTAAAATGCATAGTTATCGGGTAAATGGCAAAACTTTGTGGAAAATCATGGAAAACCGTAGATTTTTTCGAAATCGTGAATTTAAAAAAAATTTTTTCATCCTAGCTATTGTAAACAACTATTTCAATTTTAAAGTGGTGCGAAAATTACGCGCCACTTTGTATATGAACATGATAGAAAATTGACCAATTAGTGATAGACATAAGCTTTAAGGGTGAAAACCACGCCTCTATCTTTTTATACCCTTATCGAAAGCTTTAAAATTTATTATGAAAATATTATTACGTGCAAGTGAATAGAATAATCTTGAGGCGATACTCTATTTGTATTTAATTATTATAATTAAAATTTTGATACTTTATCTGATTTATTATTTGTGAAACGTGTTTTTATTTTTACTATTTCAACAAATTGTTAAATCAATTTTGGAATCATGAGACAATTTTTTCAAATATTTCCAATTATTGGTTTAGTCGAATCAGAGGTAAGCCATATTATTTTTGATCAAATTTACTTTACTAAATCTTAATTCATGGTAAACTCTTTGTAAAATATGTAATATGTGAAATTCGTCATCAGTGACCGAAAAATACTCAAAAACGATACATCACACGATCAAAATCACGTTTTTCTGAAAACTTTCACGTTTTATCAAAAACTTACACCATTTTCCACAAATTTTTTAGTGTGTTATTTTTTTCAATCTCTGAGGGAATTTGATTAGCTAACGCAGCTCCTTCGCTACGAATTTTGACTGCTTTTGGTCTAAGGTTTAAGAACAGTACAAATATTTTTAGTCGCATTCGCATTTTCAGTGATTGGTCAATCATTTTCATTTCTACGCACTTTGTCAGGGATTAAAAGGGGCTAAAAGTGTGATTCGATTTTTTTGCCTTTCTTGTTAATAGTTTTTTATAAATTTTACATTTAAGCGAGGGCTTAAACCTTAATTCTTTTAAAACTAAACTTACCTTTATGAATCCTTAAGATAGCAGATAAAATGAATAATGGAATTTTCAATTCATAATTAAATCACGGTCTAATCGATTAGCATTATGCGTACATATTATGTATTATTTCTAATTTGCTGACTTTCACTCTTGAAAAAAAATAAAATTTAAATTTTTAAGTTCATGTATTTGAAACAAAAAATGCGGAAATAAAATTTTTTGATTGTAAACAATGATTAATTTAAAAATAATAAATATCGTACATTAATTAACTATCTGATGAAATACATTAAAAATTAGAACTAGATATTGAATGAGAACCATAACGTGTTAAGGATTTTATCACTTTAAATATGTTTTTTAATAATCCTACCTATTTTTCATTCAGATTCTGATTCCTCCCCTCAAAAGAATCAACTTGTTGGCAAAAATTACTTGTATTTTCGATAAAATCTGAAATCAGTCTACCAAAAATTGAGTTTTAAGAAAAATAATTTTCATACAAAAGTTTTGCCCCAAAACCAGAATTTTTTATAAAAAGTACTTTTTTTTTTACTAAAGACATCCTGGGGTAGTAAAACCAGGTACTTTTTTTTCATTCCCTCCGAAAATAAGAAGACACGTTTTTTGATATTATTATAATTATGTATTATAATTATGTTTCACAAATTTTGAAGTTATTACTAATGAAATTCTATGATGCTAAAATATACAAATATAAACATGAATCTGTCGATCATCTCTTTTTTTTGCAATTTATTGATAAATTAATAATTATAATAATAAAATAATTACTTACATTTACATATTTGTACACTAACAGGTACAGAAGTTCAAACAATAATTAGAAATAAAATATATATTGCATATAAAGATGCAAACATTTTGAAATGGTTTGTACAAAATGAATGTATTATTTATTTTTACTAATAAAACTAATTGTTTTTTATACAAAGAAATAATATTGACCGAATTGTTTCATTAAATGATGAAAATGTTATCATATATTTGAGGTCAAAATTAACAAAAAATTTCCTTTAGACATTTATCTCTAAACCCTCCAGTTTTTGAGATTCTACAAAAATTTAAATTATTCATGCTCAATGACACATCGAGCCACTTGAGTACCCTTAATCGAGCCAAAAAGGCTGATAGGGCTATACTAGTGTATACAGGACGGCAGAATAGTAAAAGATAAAAATATATCTAGAACCAGCATTTACTTGCCGGGCTCGTTCACCGATAACTACCCGCCTGGCGTTTCGAAATTGAATGGCATATTTTAGCCTATTTGTGGATTTCATATAATGCACATTTCAGTGTATTTACAAATAATATTTATTATCTGATTTAATTTGACGTAATTAATAAATAATGTTTAAGTACATTTTAAGTAATTATAATTTTATGATGATAATAATTATTGTTAAAAAATGATCAATTTTTTTATTTTTACTTTGTTATGTTCATTCTTGCTTCCTTTTAATTAATAAGACGTTTTAATGTACGTAGGTAAGAGATAAATAAGTATATACCTACGTCCATAAACTTTTATATAAGAACAATAACATTCCAGTTAAGGCATTTCGATACAAAAACGAGAGTTTTACTTGAAATCTAAAATTTTGTGAGTCGATTAATGAGTATTTAGTACGCCTTCTGTATATAATATGCAAGGTATACTAAGTTTAGTCTCAAGTTTGTACCGCCTAAAAATATTGATGCTACGCACAAAATTTTGGTATAGGTGTTCATAAAATCATTTAATTAGTCGATTTTCAGTTGTCCGAAACGAAAAAAGACATCAAGCTGAAATTTGTACTTTAATTTTAAAAAAGTAAGATTGAGTTTGTAAATGGGCAACATAGGTTAATTGGGTCTTGGGTTCGTAGGACCCATCTTTTAAACCGTTAGAGATAGAACAAAAGTTTAAATGTTAAAGATATTCCTTATAAAAAAATAAACAACTTATGTTGGAAACATTTTTTCATAAACATTACTGTTTACCCGCGAGGGAGCAAATTAGGCGTAAATTGTAAATTATGAACTATGATCATCATTTTGAACCATAAATTAGATAATTCTGTAAAAATTTAAAATAGTAAATGTCAAACAATTCACGGCCAACTTTTTTGATATACTCAATAAATTATAATTATTTTACATTTATCAAAATTGAATACTGCAGTGAAGCGGGCGGGTATCAAGCTAATACTCTGCCTTGATCACCTACCTCGGTAACGAAATATCGAAAGCTGAAAAATTTAAGAAAATTTTCTATTTGAAATATCTTGAAAAATCGAAAAATTTTATTTTTACTTTTCATCTTATATCGTCTAGTTATAACGTAACTAACTATCAAAAAAGAAGAAATATATTTTTTTTAATTCCTTTAGTTAAAATTACTTGACCACGCTTATACATCCTTAAAAATATCATCTGTATTGAATTATATTTTTCTTATTTTTCTTTGCATGGATAGATTGTAGTTATTTTCATTCAATTAATTCTAATCTTTTCCATCAAGTTATTTAAGTTTTTTTAACGTATTTACACTATTTTCTACATTACTGATGTGTATTGACGCCGCACCGGACGTATACATTTTTTTAATCATATTTATCAATTCATTTCGCGAAACTCTTACAACCTTGGACGCATAATCAAAGAATCAATTGTTTGTATAAAACTTTTATTTACCTGAATTTGTAATGATTATTAATTTCAATTTTTTTTGTTTTATAGGTAAGCAATATTTATTCATTGAGTTTCATAGTGGTAAGTTTTAAAAACCTTATTGGTCTCGAATTTTTAATTATTAGGGATATTCCATTCCTTTCAAAAAATCGAGAAAAACGCAAACAAAATTTTTGTTTTATAATTGGATAAAACTTGGTGGATGGGGTAATTTCGATCCAAAAAGTATAAAAATCCGGTTAATTTAATGATTGGATGCAGAGTTTCTGAGATAACGCAATATTTGGATCGATTTTAGTCCGTATCTTAAAAACTATTCGACCAGTCAACAAATGCACCCGATTTTTGCACTTTTTGGGTCAAAATTACTTTATATACTCAGTTTTATCGAAATTGGAGATAAACAAAATTTTTCGATTTTTTGCAATTTTTTTAAGTACCCCTTTGAAAAAATCGAGAAAAACGCAATAAAACTTTTGTTTTGGAATTTGATGAAAATTCGTGGATAGGGTAATTTTGATTCAAAAAGTATAAAAATCCAGTTAATTTAATGATTGGATGCAGAGTTTCTGAGATATCGCAATATTTGTATCGATTTTAGTCCGGATCTCAATAACTATTCGACCAGTCAACAAATGCACCCGATTTTTGTTCTAAAAACAAGTAAAATTTTCTTTTTACTTTAGCCTAGGCCTAATATTTAACATTGAAGCTTGAAATGATGTTATTATTTGATAATAATTCAAAATTGGGACAGTTCTGGTTTCTTGGGTCCAATACTCAACAGAATTCTCCCATCCTTGAACCAATATTGGCCCCGTTGTGGTTGTTATTTTCTCTATGAGCAGTTAACCTATTGTGGTATATTCCGCACATCTTTGTATCAATTATTTACATTTGTAACCTTGACAATCAAATAGCAAAAAAAATCAATTAAATTTTTATCTTATATCGTGTAACGTTTGTTAAAATAAAACGATTAACAAAATTTTTTTTGCATGCAAATTGTACGTGCAACTATGTATTTCAGCATTAACATTATTCTTACAAAAATGTATCGATTCATTTGTAATTCATTTGATTATTTTTATTCATTTAAAAAAATGTTGACCTCTATGTATACATATCACCTCTATACCTATGTCAAAAATGTGGAGACAGTTTAAATACCAATAACTCATATAAGTCTGATCAACAAGTTCAATTTGGTTAAATATAGAAATAATGGCCGTAAAAATACTTGCGGTAGCTTTTTTGAATAATGTCTTGAAAAATGTGAAACATTTTTCATCCTATTAGAAATTTTGAAACATATTAAGGTTACTTTTGATCACAAATTTAAAAAAATATCACCCAAATTTAGTAGGATTACTTACTTGGTTTATTAAAATTGGATAAAATTTGGATGACCCACTAATTTTGGGTCATTCTTTTCAGCTATAATGACAATTTTTCGCTAGCTACCACTTAGGTGATTAATTCCGAGACCAGGACTCCACATTCTTGAAACCTATTACTGCTAAGTTAATTTTGATCACAAATTTGAAAAGTATGGCCCAAATTTAGTAAGATTACAGACTTGGTTTATCAAAATTGGATAAAATGTGGATGTGATAGAGCAAAAGTAAGTTTTTTGGATTCTGATGACGTCATAAAGTTAAAAAATTCGATTGTTTTGATAACACAAGCAAATTTGGCCCCATCTTATTGGAATTTTTTTCAAAAGTTCTGGCTAACCAAAAACAACTATATATTCTATTGATGAAAATTACATGATCCGTCACTGAATTAAATAATTTAAGTACAATAATTATCACCTTCACATTATCATCAATATAAGACAAAAAAACCACATTAATTTATTTCATTCATTAAATTTTTTTTGAATTAATATAATGAATAAAATGTAAATAAATAAATAACTAAAATTATAAGATAAATGTTTTAGATAAAAGTTATTTTCATTCACAAAACATGATTTCCTATCCCAGGAAATGCATTGAAAATTGGAAATTAATTGAATAAATACTTTATTCATAAAATAGGTTTTAAAATAAAGTGTAGTACACCGGATACAATTAACGTTGAATTACAATATAGTTTCTTGACAAATATCACTGTCTAAGAGATTGCAAGTATATAGGTTGTCCCGTGAATCGATGCACATACCGTAAGATCGTATTCTTTTGACAGTTTTAAGTCGAAAGTGCTTTATATATACTGGTACAAATAGACTCGCGGTCTAAAACGGTACATTTTAGGAAAAAACAGAGAGAAATAATAATCAGAATTTAATTTTGTTCATTATGTAATTTGTAAATCATATCTGTAATAAAATTGTCTATAAATAGAAAATAATTTATATATTATTTCTATCAAATGTTCTTAGCCACGGCTACTGCACTGCGGAATTCCGCGCTGGTCGAACTAGTCTTTTGTACTTAAAGAAACATTATTTAATATTAAAACACAAAAAGGTATCATAAATTTTTTTATCATAAAATTTTGGTAATTAAATATTATGAGAGGTCAGTTTTAATTCAGATATTATCGTTTTTATGGATATCCCAAAACCAAAAAAATCAATCTATTTATTTTTATACTAAAGTTCAAAAAGGTTATTAAACCAAAATAAAGTGTATCAACTAATGCAAAATTATCTTTCATTAACATTTTAATTACTCAAACATTATCTCATACATATAAGTTAGATAAAACTAGTTGAAAAATTAATAATACAATTGTTGCTTTTTAAGATAATTCCAAACTTCTATTAGCTTGTCAAGAACTTCACGAAATGTAAATATTATTAGGTAGTAAATTTGTTTAGTTTCGTTTAGTATTCATAAGTGGCATGTATTGGATCATAACTATGATAATAGTTTCGTTAAATATACATAGATGTCGATATACAACTTATAAATAAAAAGACTAGCTTCCATATATTTATGGCCGCAAAACCTGATAAGTAATTGTTATTTTAACAGGTCGTCGCATTTTAATTCATTCCAAAAAAAATTTGAAGTTTTCAAAAGTATCATATTTTAATAATAAGTAGTTTAATATGAGCATTCATGTGTATGTATTTAAACAATTAACTAAGTTAGATGTTATATTGTTATCCTCTACTATTTTGAGATAAGTATTTTGGACGTTGGACATTCAAAAACTTTCCTATGTATTTATCATTGATTAGCTTGTACAAATGATGTTTGTATTGTTTTTATTTTTGATCTAGATAACCTTTTGACATCAGATTTTCGGCGCCGTATAGAAAATTAATTCGCGTTTCTTTTTTTGATTGACTTGTGTGGAAAAAATTGGGTTTCTAAGTAATAATTTTTTGCTGATCAAAGATAATAAGTTTTGTAGCTTTTGAAAAAAACGTGCTTAGTTAACATGAAACGTATTTGTAAGAAACAAATATTATTTTCTTCTCTCTGGATGGAAAGTGTTAACTTTCCTCCCGCTGTGCTCAACGAAGTTGCTGCACAGTTATCTTGAAGATAGGGATGAAAAAGCACCCCTTTTGGTTTTTTCCCAAATATCTCGTAAACAAATCAAAATATTGATATATTTTATACAAAACTTTTTGTAGAGAATCAAATTTCCCATGGGATTAATATTTTTTAAAACTACAAACAAAAATGTTCATGCCAAAATAGTTGAAACAAAAAGGAACAAAAAAGGCCAAAATTTTGATTTTTTGTGATTCTTTTTCTTTTTTGGACAGAGATAGGTATAGGCATTGCTGCAATCATTGAATGAAGAATGCTCTTTTGATATTCTGCCGCTGATTGTCCGTACTAAAATAACAAAATCATTGAAGGATTTCAATATCGTATGTTTTTATTACCCAAAAATTTTCTTTTATAAATAAGGAGAGTTCATTGATTCCAGCATATATTCTTATCAGTTTAAAGTATAAAAAAAAATACTAGACTTAATACTATTATTTTTAATTTACTAGTTCGGTACAAAAATAAACTATAAACGAAAATATCGTATCAATGTCAACTTTATTATTTTTATTTCAATCAAATCTTGTTTTTATTATTAATATTTGATAAAATTATTTTTATTTCAAATGACCTATGTTATAAAATCTTATTATGCGCTCCGTGCATGAGTTTTATTTCAGAGAGTTACCATAGAAACGACATATACTATATAGACTATGGATTATGTATATTGAACATTAGTATTATGCAATTTCTCTTATTTTCAAAATTTCAAATAAGTTTAATTAATTATTTTTTTTCAATAATTTTAATTTGACATTTACTATACCATTTACATGTAAACAATTAAAAATTGGTCATAACAGTTTCCTTAATCGCCACAATTATCCACTGGAAGCGATCACGTCGATCAGAACGTTCTTCATACCATGATCTCGCACAGGGCGAATACAAAGATTAAATAATAATCAATCAGCGGCTCCGTTTGCGTCTACATCGATTCAGGGTTAAACAAACAACAATCATAAAATCAAACAAATTTTTCTTTACCTTTTTTTATCAATAATTATATTGAGAAATTAATATTAGATTTATATAGACTGGGAGATTGTGGGAGATTTGGCCCGATAATTTTTTCGCTTACTTATAGGCCTTATATACATCTGTTTCCAATGATTGTGCGTATTCTAGAGGTCAATTGAAACAAGATAAGCACAGGGATTGATGACAGGCGATGGTTTCTGTCATATTTAAATAAATTTCTGACCTTACAGAAAAAGAACAACCGTTACTTGATGGTTTCACAAACTCTAGGATTATATAGACTATTACCCACTAATGTTTAAGTACTTATGCACTCTGTATATTTACCACGATAAAATATAACAACTTATTAATTTTAATGATCTTGTTAATTTGTTATCATGTTATAAATAATTATCGAAAACACAAACAAAAATCAAAAGGTTTCGTATAATATTGATTTGATTCATAGATAAAATTGTCCAGTTAATTATTCAAATTTATTCATAATTCAATTATTATGTTGTTAATTAATTGAAAATTTTTAAAACACGCTTATGAAGGTTATCTACTACATATTTTATATTATCTACTGCATGTGTTAAGAAAAGTGAACCCATAAAATAAAATCCTATAATTTTGTAGTTAGAAATTAATATGACCAACAACGACGGACGTTATAAGATTAACTTGTCTGTTTTTCTGTGTGCCTGTCTAAGGCAATCGTACCTCCTAAACGGTAGAATCGATTTTGATTTGTTTGTTTTTGTTTGTAAGTAAATATGATCGAGATTGCTATTAGCTGAGACTCAAATGCGAGTTTAGGGTTGTGTATTTAGGGCAGATTTTCTTATAACAAAGCCAAGAATCGATCTAAATACCTTTCAAACAAAAATGTTAAAATTAGTTGATGCGTTTAAGATCTCCGACGCCACAATCGAATCGATCAGACTTGATTTTATATAAGGGGGTACTTAAAATTTTTAATTAATGTGCTATTGATACATTCTGTATAATGTATACTTTTAATTATGCTTATGATGTAAGAAGAATGTACTTGTACAAAATAACTTTAACTTTTTGATCATTTTGATCATAACATTCAAAACAAAACAAAATAACAATAACTCTATTGTTTATATTTATTTTGAATTTTAATTAATATTACCTACTATTCTACGAGCTATACAGGGTGTCTCAGGTAACTACAGACAGAATAATATCGAAAATTTTATATCGAAAAAGTTATCGGATAATGTCAGTTTTTAAGATAATGTGCTTAATTCCGGGACCAGACCTCCACATTCTTGAAATCTAATAGAGCTAGGTTATTTTCGATCATAAATTTGAAAAATATGGCCTAAATTTAGTAGGATTACATACTTGGTTTATCAAAATTGGATAAAATTTCGATGTAATAGAGCAAAATTAAATATTTTGAATTTTGATGACGTCATCAAGTTCAAAAATTCGATTTTTTTAAATAACACAGGCAATTTTGATCCGATCTTATTGGAATTTTTTTTGAAACCCACTAATTTTGGGTCATTCTTTTCAGCTGTGTAAGCTATTAACGAGATATGCCTTCGTTGTTTATCGTTTGTAAAGTTTTATAAAACGGAGATGTTAACGTTCAAATTTCTAGAAATATTTGAAATATTTCCACAATAAATCAATGTAAATCTCTAGTAATTCTTTACATTCAATGTTCTAAAATACGGAATTTGATTTCTTTGAACTTCTTCTTATTTTGTATATTTGAGGTCTATTGAGCCCAGGATGGTTATACTCAAAGTGAGCACACTGTAGATCTATTGTAAAAGGAGGTAAGAGCCTTATTATTAGCGTAGCAAGATGAGGACAGGTCAGAGCAGATGCCCTAGACCTGTATTTCCCATTGATAGTTGTCTAAGTTTGTGTTGTCGAGCAAAATATCAATTGGACAGAGATTAGTATTCGATATAGAATAGTATCGGAATGATATGCTAATTGATTCACCGTGTTCGAATAAACAGGTTATCTGCTGAGGACTGGTATCGGTATCAAGTTATTATTATTTATTTAACAAGTTTATGTTATTTATTTAACATTTTAGTTATTTTTTTTATTTAGAAAAAAAATTTAATTAAAAAAACCATATGTTAATTTTACTTATAATAATATAATTTTAATATAATATGTTAATTTGACTTATATAATTTTTCAATTCCGATCAAACGTGTTTTGAAGAACGAAGTCTTCGTAAAAATGTGTTTTGTGATGATTGTGTCCAGTATTTTAAGCCAGTAAAAATGATTTCGTGTAGTAGACAAAATTGTTTTGATTTTTAAGCCAATAAGCCAGTAAAAAAAAAACAGAGCCAGAACAATGAATTCTAGTGTTGATCACTTTATAGATTTACTACTAAAATAGGTAGTTTGAACAATGTTAAGATATACATGCAAAAAAAGAGAGATTGGATTTTTTTCTCAAGTTAAACAAATAAAAATAGCAATTGTTAAAAATAATATTAACTTAATAATTGTTTAAAACATTGTTTATTTAGAACTATATAGAACAGAAAGGTGATTGAAAAGAATTTCGGATACATTTTATGAGATGTTATTAAAGTGAATCATTCAATTTGAATAAACACAATTTTATAACATGTTATTTTTACATTTATTTATATTAATTATATTTGTTTTATATTACTCAACAGACAATTTGTTTAGAAATTTTACTGTACAATTCAGTACTGTATATACTTTGTACGTTAAATACCATGTCCTATTAGTCGCCGAAACACTAAAAAAAGGTCAAAGTTCGAAAATTTTTTTACAGTAACGTCGGTTTGCAGGTCTCCGAGGTACCTGGTCTATATAATCGATCCAAACTCGTTACTCAGGAGTTTTTAGGTCTCTGAACACGGTTCAACAATTAATAAATGCACTGTTGAACACTTGGACACAGAATAATGCACAGTTCAACAAGTGTTCAACAATTAACTCAGTCAATTGTTTGTTTTCACTTGTAACATATGTATTTAATAAACATGTTCAAAAATGGAAATCTATGTATGTATATCTATGAAAGTTAGCTGACCTGACTTCTTATTTATTTATTCGGGAAATTTTTAACAGTTATTTATGTAATATATAAATATTATGAGAAAAATTTTAAAATGCTTTTCATTTTGATACGTCCATCAAAAATTATGTTTATTCAGTTCGTTATTTAATCTACAAGAATCAATCTCATCGAACGTTTGATCGTGATCATATTCAATTTAATCATGGTTATATCGTTATGTAATATCACTGATGCTACTAATGGCATACCAGCGATATTTATTAAAATGACAAAATAGGTTAAGAATAATAGAGTGATGAGCAGTGTGACAACAAACATAGTGTGTACATCTATACTAAATAGGATCGTAGCTTAATCATGCGTATTGATAAACGCGCGAAAATCATAGCGGGAAAAACAAACTAGTATTGCGATATCTGCATTGTAGTATGAAACTCAAGACCATACTATCGAGTGAAACTTACTATTTACTAATATAAGTGGCGCTAAAGTTTTTATACCATGCAGTATTGTAAATAACGCCATAGTTATGAATCTTACCGCAATATTACTTATATAGAGTATTATTAGGTACGTTTTGATAGCATACCAGCATTGCAATAAACGCCATGCACTTCATAGCATGTAGTTTTTATAAAGTTGAATCATTTTTCTAATAGTTTCGGCGGAGAGTTTATACCAAACTGATTTGCAAGAGTTTATACCAAACTGATTTGAAGTGCAGGAGCTAAATACTTGATTTCTCGTTAATCGAAATTAACTTGGAATCTTTTTAAAGAAGCATCACTGAAATCAGTCCACTATTATTTCCATGGCAGCGTTTGTTGACTCGGCTATTAAAAAATACAAAAGAATTAAAAATATTTAAAATAGAAAGCGACAAATATTTCCATTTAGTAACAATATTTTTTTTTTTTTATAATATAATATAAAAATTTGTAATACTTGTATATATATGATATTATAATGAACCCCCCGCACAACTTCTTAAGGTCGATATTGACGTCAATGTTAGCCTACATTCGGTAAGTTGATTTGTGATGAATACTTAAATCAAGCAGACTAATACTTATGTAGGTACAACAATAAAATAAATACTTAACACTAACAACACTATAGCCTTTATCATTCATTAAATCATTTTATGTTTAAAAAAAAAAAAAAATACAAAAACAGTGACGGAACGAACGACGGGTAATCGGAACCAAAAACACTTGAATGAACAACAATCAATAAAGGTGCCTTTAAGAATTGTGTTAAGTGTGAGCAGAGCATATCTATTAGCTTAAGTGTGTATCAGATTTAAGTATATCCATCCGCGTCATGTTGTTTCTTCATACAATCACCACAACTGTAGTCTTTCCAGTCAATAGTAAAGTGAGTGTGGATATTGATATTTATCTATTAAAATGTGTGCAATATAACTCTTCCCTTTATTATAGACCGTCAGATAGTGACAGAAAAAATCATCCTTTTTTTACAGACTACCAATGATAGAGGACATACAATTTATTAGATCAATCATTTCGTATGCCACATTCATGAGTATGCAAGAGTACACATGCATTAGGCAATGTGGATAAGAAAGATACTATTATATGTTTGCTTTTATGCTTGTTGTATTGTGTAGCGATGACTAAATAATGTATTTGGTCTCTGAACAGCAGTAGTAGAGACCAAATACATTTGTCAGTCATATAGCTACACACATTCAAACAAGCATAGAGGCAAACATATAATATTATCTTTCTTATACACATTGCTTATATGTTTTCTCTCATGCTCATGAATGCTTTATTTACGGTTTGTGGAAAAATGTGCTCATCTATCGATTATCAGTTATGAAGTTGAGTGAGCTTTTAATTGAGCTTGAAAACCTAGGTCAAGTTCAATGTCTGTGTAAGATGAGCGCCTACATACCCACCTTTTTCTGCTTTAAAGATTTTTATCGGTAAAGCTCATTTTTCGAGTTTCGAGCTTATATCAATTCAAAAAAGATACTATATTCGCTTACTGTAAATTGAATGGCTTCTCTTTACTGTCTATAACAGAAAAAAACATAAATATGAATTAACAAAAAACCTTGATTTATCAGCTAAAACTTGGACAAGGGTTGGAAAAGCAACCTTGGATTTATTAGCTTTGGCTCAAACTCGGGGTTGGAAAATCAACACTTGATTTATAACCATATCTTGGTTAAATCTGTTTGAGACTTGGGTCAAGAATAAGGCTGAATTACTTTCCTACTGGGGTTTATATTGTATAATATGCCAGACCAGTCTTATATAATGAAGGTAGAGTCAAATAAAATTATATAATTAATTGTATTGTCATCCTTTATGAAATGATTACTTAAAACTAAAGTTATTTAATTAGCTGGTCACGATTATTCTAAACGATTACAAAAGTGAAACACAAATTTAAAAATTGTCAACTTTCACTGACTCATATACTAATCCGCCACTGAAGAATAGATTATGTAAAACGTAAGAAATTTTGTTATAAAATAAAGATTATTGTAGCGATTTTATTATAATTTTGCATTTATCTTACATCACAACATAATTTATTAGATATAATAAATAATATTTAATAAAATGATATAATTACATCCACATGGCTTAAGTAACGATATCTGGAGAATGGAATTTATTTATCCCACATAAGACTTTTTAAATTATCATCAGTATACAAAATAATTCCACTGTCGGACCGGGCGTGGCAAAAGGGCAAAAATTGAAGTGCAAAACATAATTTGGAGCAAAAAATAAAATTTAAGCTTAGCGGAACTACAGATGCCAGCTGTAATTTTCAAACTGTTCAAAAAAATCGGCAGTTGATTTGTTTCACGACAATGCAATTATCTTTTTACGAGATGACGCTACTGCATAAATATTTTCATCAAAATCGATAGAGCCGATACCGATATATATAAGGTGCAATCGAAATACTTGCCACCGGGGCTGTGTACTCTCGTTACGGCGTTCTTTTTAGTGAATTTTATGAAGATTAATTTTGTATATAAGCTAAAATGTCGAACTCGAGACTATGTTGCTATGAAATGCAAAACACATTAAAAGTACACTTTATAGTTGGTTTTAAGGGTCCCAAGTTTTACTGAAATTCAAAGATTTTATATAAAGTAACCTGTAATTCTGGCACATTTCTTTGTCTTTTGTTTCAATTTTATTTTCTGCAATTCCACCTTACTAGAAATTGATCTAGAATTTCAATTTTGTGGCTAAGTATGTATAGGGTTATAATTATTCGTGCATTTAAAATAAACCTACTCCAATAGAATTTTCTTGAATTTAAAGGTCTTTTGTTTTTATTTTTAAACACAATAGGTGTGTTATTTTACGTTCATAAACTATTCAATTTAAATTATTCGATGATTATACAAAAAAATGAAATTAATTCAATGGTATCGATGAATCATCGATTCAATTTAAACAAAAAAAAAACATAATTTTAAAAATTGATTTAATAATAAACAATGCATAAAATGCTTGCTTATAAATGATTTCTATTGAACCTATTTGGGTATAATTAACTTAAAATCCAGAAATAGACTTATGGTAGAGGATACCAGTTGTTAACAGCTTTTCAAGGTGCTTTAGACCGATTATGGATGCTTAAATTTAAACTTAAACCATACATAATGGGCGAAATAGATGTATGTTAATTGTAGGGCCGGTTCACCTGTTTATAACTAATTTTTCGAGGATGGTACCTCCCTCCCCCTCCCAATCATAGGCTAAGAGTTCAACTCAAAAAACAGGAGTTCAAATGAAGCTTCTCATTTAGATAAATTATTATTATCATAAGTACAAAACCTATATTTTGATATTGTTGATTTTTCCCTAATATAGAATTTGGAATGAAAATTTCAACGGTCTCATGGCAGAAAGACGTATTTGCTAATTTTGAAATTCTTGAAATATTAGCCAGTGCATTTCATTTATTAAGAAATACTTTGTGTCAAATGTTCGGTGGTGTTAAGTTATTTGAAAAAGTTTTATCGTACCGAAATTGTAAACCATCGGTAACCGAAAACTATCAGATCAAACAAATGGATTAATTTTTCATCGGAAACTATCATTTTTTACAAAATATCATAAAAACTTTCCAATCATATGAAAATTTAGTATTTTAAGGTTTGCTGGAATAGATTCAATTGTTCTAAACAAATCGTATTTTTATTGTAATTTGAATTCAATAAGAATTTTAAATTAATATTGCGAGTTTATTGGTTTGTTTTTGTGAGAATTATAAATAACGTCAATCATAAATAATTACGTAACAAATTGAATTCAATCAAAATTCCTATAAATACAAATAAAAACAAGTGAAATAAAACAATTAATTGAGTGAACTGATGAAATACCCTGTATGGGTAATTTTGATTAACGGTATTTGTATTGTTTTTGATAATTTTTTGTTTGTTTTATTTTACAGTTTTGAAGAAAATGGTTACCAAAATTTTGCCTCAATTACCCTCACGGGAAAACAATGATATTTACGAAAAAAGTTGTTAATTTTTTTATAAGAAACATTTTTTTACCTTTTGTTCTATCTCTTATGCTTTACAAGAGGGGTCCTACGACCCATTTGACCTAAGTTGCTCATTTACGAACTCAAACTTTCTTTTTACATCCTGAGCATGCTAAAATTTCAACTTGATACCTCTTTTCGTTTTTGATCTATCGTGTTGACGAACGGACAAACAGAAATGGACTAATTAGGTAATTTTATGACCACCTATACCAAAACTTTGTTCGTATCATCAATATTTCTAAATGTTACAAACTTGTCACTAAAATTAGCATACCCTGATTTGTATTTTATATATACAATGTATAATAATGAATTCAGTGTAAAAAAATGAATTCATTGTAATAATTGTTTTTGTTTAAATAAATAATGAATACCTATGATTCACTTTCAGTAATTTCACACATTCATAACTTTATTTATGTGCATATTAATTATTATTAAATTGATTTAGTTCGAAACGAGTTCTATGAAAAATAAGGGAACACGCAATATTAGATAGGAAAATGGTTTTCGGTGAAATTTTTTCTAACCAACCCTAAAATGTTCTTTGGATCATTTTGGTCAAAAGCTCTCATGGCCACAAAAATTTTTAACGAGTAGTTTTCGATCTATGGGTGATAAAAACTACACATCCCTACATATTAGAAATGTTAAAGTAAGAATGTTTGTTTGTTTGTTTGTATGTTTAATGAAACGGTACAACAATATAGCTCATACACCAGAATAACACATGAGCTATAACTTATAAAGATATATTTTTAAAAAAAATTAAATTTAATCTGACATTTTACTACTTTATCTATGCTCATCATTTTGAACCATAAATTAAACATTTCTGTAAAAATTTAAAATAGTACCTAATCGTCAAACAGTTCATCTTTTCTGATATACTTAATTTTCATCTTTATTACTCAATAAAGTATGACAATTTTACAACTAAAAAAATTGAAAACTGTGCATATATTTAAGCTGTGTAAAACAATCCCTTCGGGTGTTATGGAAGGGGATATATAAGGTAAATATTTGCAATTAAAGTTTTTCTGGACAAAAAATTATTTTTTTTTTAAATTCAACTCATTAAAGACTAAAAGGGAAAATGTAAAAGTTTATCTGTTGTTGTTGCAAAAGTTAGAGGTGAAACCGCAAGTTGCATGTACTATAAACAAATAAAAATAATAATAGATGTTTACAAAACATAATTTTCTACAACAATAGACAGTGCGAAAAGTATTAAAATAAAAAGTGTAGTACGACACTTTACTACAGACAAAAAAAAAAATAAATAAATACCAATCGATAACAACAATAAAAATACCATTGTTACTCAACAAATACTTATTAATAAGAAAAAGTGTGGTCTATCTACATCTATTCTTTACTTAAGCTTTTAATAAAGTTTATCAACACATGTTGATCTAAAATCTAGAAAATTGCATACAAACGGTGCAACAAAACATAATAAAAATATTTTTATGAAAATCAGACAAAAAAATTGTATGTTTTGTACTTTTAAAATTTTTAAAGACAATATAGTTAAAACGTTTTGTCTCATTGTCACTGTATAGAAAAGAATAAAAATTTATGACGTCAATGAGAGCAGGTAGTTAAGAATTTTAATTATTCGAATTTACGGTGAATCTTTTCATTACTTTACAAGGATTTATTGTTAACAATACGATTTAACAAGCTGGAAATATAGCCTACCAACAAAATAGTCTAAGAAATGATCATATTTTGATCGGCTTATTACTTTCTCATGGGTCGTTATTTGAGTTTAGATCAAATGAAGTAACTTTTGATTTAGTGGTTTCGTGTCGAAGTCGACGTTGTACCGCAAGAACTGAAAGAAAAAAGGTAAATAAATTGACAATTGGGAAGTTGAATGGAATCTCTAACTCTATATATTATAAATGCGAAAGTAAGCATGTTTGTTTGTTTGTTTGTTACGCTTGCATGCTAAAACTAGCGAATGGTTTTTAATGAAACTGTACAGCAATATAGTTCATACTTCAGAATAACACATGAGATATAATTTATAAACATATATTAATAAAAATTTTTAAAAAAATTTAAAATTAATTTAATTTTACATTACCATAAATTACAGATTTCTGTAAAAATAGTGGATATAAAATATTTCACGGCCATCTTTTCTGATATACTCAATGAATAAGTACGACTATTATACATTTAAAAAAATAGAAAACCATACATATATTTACCTGTGTAAAACAATCCTTGCCATTATTTCGAGTGTTATAAAAAGGGGATAAGCAAGAGCAATCTTTATCAATCTTTACTTTTAAACCCATCGAAGCGGGTGGGTATCACTCTAGTAATAGTATATGTTCACAAAGTGTATTTTAAGAAAAACGCTTATAATAAAGATCAAAAAGAGTATTCACTAGTTTCCGAACTGATGTTCATCCATTTAATTGATTTTCAAATAATTGATTGAAATGATTCTAATCAGAAAGTGATTACTGTGGCCTCCAAAATTATCGTCCCCCCATATTTAGACGCCTTGTTTATATTATTATTTAGATGAAATTACAAACCAATTATAATATTTTTGATTAAAATATTGTGTTGTCTCAAATTATAATTAGTTATAGAATTTGTATATTTAATTATAATGACGTCAATAACCAAATAAATATCAATATTATAAACAAATTATCATCTAATGATGACCATTCATATTATACATCGATTTTTAAATAATAAACCACTTCAAATCTACACGGAGATTATTTTCTGGGAATGTTTCGTATCTCGCTATTATATTTTTCTAAGGGTTTGTATATCCCGACTTACTTCATCAATATTAATCTATATGTGGGATCATTTTGAAAATGATGCTCATAGTTTAAATGTATACAGGAAAAGTTGTTCCTCCTGTAAGAGTTTACGCCTCCTAGGTAAATTCGACTGTTACTGGTCTTTTCATTAAGAGTTTATTACTAAGAAGTGTTGAAATTTGATCAACACTTCTTTTCCTTCAAACTGAACCGATTTGGAGGATCATCGCCTAGTTTTTAGTTGTTTCGGGTACGGAATCCTAAACTCGCACTTGAAATATAGCAAAAAACACTTCCCATTAAATTACCTTTGCAAACGAAACAAAAATTCAAATTGGTTCGTCCGTTTAGGCGCTATTATATTTTAAGGAGCTTTCGGAACTTCTGAAAACATTCTATAATAATTTTATTCGAAACTGAATATTTAAATATCCCGCCTTATTTCCTGCGTATTGCGTACTGCGTAAAAGGTGCGTACTCTTATACAGACAAGGATAAAAACTTTTCACCGTGTATTCAAGACCGATTTTTAAAAATTAACGAACTTCAAATATAAAAAAAGATATTTGTTTAGTTTTAAAAGTACTCATATGGAAATTAATAATGTTATTTAGTAAACATGTTTTGTTTACATTATTATACCGACTGAAGTCAGGGTTACCAGATCATTTCGATTAAAAAGCGGTAGAAGGTGCTTGATACTTCGATAGATTAAAGTTCCGTCAATGACATTGAAAACAATACAATTTAATTGGTGATTGGTGTTTTATAGAAAAATAAAAAGTCTATGATTGGATAGCTGTTAAAAATTTATATTGAGATCTGTTTAGTCACACTCCCATTAACCAAAATGAAAATACAAATTATGTGCCCATCTCGAACGATACATTTTGTAGACAGAGAGAAGTATTTCTTATTTGGCTAAAAATGGTGACATTGTCTTAGCCTTGAGTAAGGATTCGGAATTCGTCCTTGTAGATTCGGAAAAAAGCGCTAGATAATAGGGTATTCCACTATTTCTGAAAAAGTACTTCAAAATGTTGATTTTGCTAATAAAAAGCCACCAAAAATTTATTTCGGTAAAATATATACGCTTTCTTGCAAAAACTTAAATTAAATTTTAAACCTTTTTTAAACTGTCAAAAACGCGGGCATCCAATTTGATGACGTAATATGGGTATCGCTATACGAAATAACACAAATAATTTTGACGGATATATTCATAGACATCTGATTATAATAAATAAAAATACTTATTATCTATGTATACATTACACCCAGCTGTCTACACTGAACTAACTGATGGTCTATGACTCTTACCGATATGACATCACAGCAGGCTTATCCGCGTTTTAGGTCACGTGATATACAGTTTAAAAATTACGATTTTTAATTTTAATATTTTAAAAGAAAAATGTGCTTTTATGACTCGAAATCAGAATATTTAAGTATATTTTTACATAAATTTTAACCTTTTTCAAATTTCATGATTTATTTTTGACTAACGATAATACCCTATTGTATATCTTGAAATATACAGCATTTTCCCGTAAAGATTTTTTTTTAGCTACCTTAAAGCATCCGATTTAAAAAAATAAAAATAAATAAAACAGTAGTCCAAAACACATTGCCTCTCGTGCTAAACTAAAATCTGGCAACCCTAACTAGATAGAGTACGACATGGAGAGTGCTTTGTAAATATTCAAATGATGTTTACAATTTTCTTTTCGAATGGAATTATTTGTGTTATACATAAAAGTAATGGAATTATTTTTTGTTATTAATGGCTTCTGTTTTTCTGCGTCTAAATAAAAAAAAAACACTGCAATCGATAGCATGAAATATAATATTCACGCGTTAATAACATGCACTTTCTTCTGCAAAATTTAAACGTTATGATATTTAAAACATTCTGACTATTAGATGAATATTATTGTGAAAATTAGGAAAAATTTATAGAACTTTAAAGGTGTATAACAGAATAATCATTCCCTATTCTTGGGCCAACTGTTTAGGGGGACACATATTCTAATAGATACTAAATCTTAACAAAGCTTTGAGCCAAAAGTTTATATCTTGTTTTCTCAAAAATATGGCATTAAAATTAGTCGTACGTAATATTGTAGATATGTTTCATTTTCCATGGACAATTTTCCAATTATTACAACCAGAAAGCAAGATATTTGCCAAAAAAAACTAATTTTCTTGACCATTGAAATTATTTTATGTCCTATTTTCATTACATTGTGTCTCTAATTGTTAAAAATAAAGGCTCACTAGTATTTTTTTTTAGAAGTTGCGCTGTTTTACACCGAAACGCACTTGACTATATTATTATTTATTTGCTTGAATTATTAATTTTCCATTAATACCAGTTTTTGAATGTCTAATTCAAAAAACTTGACATGCATGGCATTGAAAGATGTGATGTAACATTTTAGTTATGGAAACAGATTGATTTTACAATAATTTGGTAAAAATAAATCTTCAGAAAAATTTCCTTTAGTAGATTGAATTCCTTCAATCCGATTTATTTAAATATGATAAACTTTTTATTCCAGGTATATGAAATATACATAGTATATAAAGTTTGTAACGCTTAAAAATATTGATACCATAAACAAAATTTTGGTATAGGTGTTCATAAAATCACCTAATTAGTCCATCTCCGGTTGTCTGTCTGTCTGTCTGTTGTCTGTCATCTGTTTGTCCCTCTGTCATCACGATTTCTCAAAAACGAAAAGAGATATCAAGCTGAAATTTTTATTGCGTGCTGAGGACGTAAAAAGTGAGATCGAATTCGTAAATGAGCAACATAGGTCAATTGGGTCTTGGGTGTGTAGGACTCATTTTGTTAACCGTCAGAGATAGAACGAAAGTTTAAATGTAAAAAATGTTTCTTATAAAAAAATAAACAAGTTTTGTATGAAACATTTTTTCGTAAACATCACTGTTTACTTGTGAGAGCGCATATTATGCGCAAATTGTAGTATTATATGGGTATATCAGTTCTATATGTGTGACATGTATGTTTGTGTAATGTGACAGAGTAATCAACACTGTCTATACATGGTATTTCAACAATTAACTCAGTCAATTGTTTATTTTCACTTGTTGATATTTTATTAGTTCACACCTGCCAAAAAATATGAAATATAATTATTTGATAACCACTAGTTGATTTGATTTAATACTGCAGATGTCAAATTATTCATCCGCATGTTCTAACATAAAATTTTCTTTGACGTTATTTGATATAATTATGAAAACATAAAAATAATAATAATGTTCACAAGAAAATTTACAATTTGATTCATTCATAATTTTTATAAAATTGTTTTGTTATTGATAACTACGATGCAAATTTAAACAATAGTAAGTAAGTAAGTATCAATATTGTATTGTTTTACGCACGTAAGTACATTCATAAAGTATTTAAAAGTAATAAATAATATTTTTAATCATTATTTGCGTTGTATTTGTATGTAATATAGTACCTACATACCATGTGTGTTTGTACCATCTAGGCATATACATATCTGTAGTATGAGGGAATACATTTGTTTAGTAATGAATCTAAGCGAGAGGTATTATATACATATATTGATCATTAGTTGGAAGACGCTTGGAGAGTGGGAGTTTTATTTGTTAATATTTGTATGCACAAAACTCCCACTCTCTGCATGCATACAACAGAAGATCTGTCGTATCGTATCTGTAGTCTTACAACACATGTATATAATACCTGTCGCTTAGATGCATTACTAAACGGATGTATTCTGTCATACTACAGATATGTATATGCTTAGATGGTACAAACACACATGATATAATAAATATACTTAATATGTAAGCATTAGTTATAATTCACCAAGCAAATAGATACATATTATATTGTTTTTACTTAAAGGAAATAATCTACACAAGTGAACCTCCGACAAATGCGATTTATTCCTTGTAAACCGATTTTTGGAAACTTAGCTATCAAATGTTCTCAACCAAGTCGGTTCGACCGTTTAAAGGCTACGATGCCATTGAGAAACATATAGACGCACAGATCAAAGACTATAGGATAGACAAGAAGCAGAAGTATAATTATAAGTGACATCTGGAGTCTGAGGCGATCAACTATTAAGTTTGTCGGCCTTTGCGGGTATGGCTATTAAGTTTAACTACTTTGCGGGGGTGACTATTAACTATTAAGTTTGAAAGCCTGACTCGGTAGAGGCGCTGAAACTCGTATACTACGATTTTACATTAGCTCATATGGGCTGCTTCTCCTCTATCCTATGCTCTTTGGCACAGATAAACACTTTAAACTTATAACACTCCTTCTTAAATCAATATCAAAGAAATGTTCAAAGACATCAGATGAGATGAAAAGGATATTTAGAGAGCTATCATTTTTTGGGACAAATTTTTGGAAATATTTTAATTGAAATTGAAATATTTGAGTTGAGTTTGTTCTTTTAAATTATTGTTTTAAATTACCTAATTATTTTACCATTTCACTTTTCGAAATGAATTGAACCAGGTTTATTTAACCATTCATTTCCATAGTAATTATTTATATGTCATGCATTTTCCAAACTGAATCGATTTTGAAGATCATCGCCAATTTTTTAGTTTTTTCAGGTACGAAAAGCTCGCAAGAACACTCTCTGTTAAATTACCTTTCAAATGAAACCAAAAAAATTTAAATCGGTTCATCCGCTTAGGCACTACGATGCCACAGACAGACAAACACACAGACACACACACATGGCGCTCAAACTTATAACATCCCTTCTTTTGGTTCGGGGGTTAAAAATAAGCATCCATCAATAACTTGTATACATATTTATGCAGAAATATTGATACTATGCGGGTTACTCGGGACTCCATGATCATCACTTTTATTCAAAACCCAATAGTTGAGGAATTTTTAGGTTTTCTACCATGAAACAAATCAAGAAATATTTTTATGACGAATACGTAAATTTTCTGACCGGAAAATTGCATTAAATGCTTATTATAGTATACTAATTAGTAATTACTAAGTATGTAATAAATTGTATAAAACTCAGCACATATTAGAATACTTGCATTATATTTACTTAGAATATACAGACAATACATAGATATATTTTTTACTAATTATTGTTTATTACTTTGTAGGTATATTCAATTTTAATTTATAGTTGATAATCATTTGAGTAGGAAATAAAGCTTTACATTATTTACTTAAAATAAATAAAACAATTTTAAAATATTAATAAATATTACTTAACTTATATACATATATTACCATGTATATATGAAATATATCAAGGTATACTAAGATTAGTCCCCAGCTGGTAACACCTTAAAATATTGATGCTACGAACAAAATTTTGCTTTAGGTGTTCATAATTCCGGGACCAGGATTCCACATTCTTGAAACCTATTTGAAAACCCAAATGACCCAAATTTAGTAGGATCACATACTTAGTTTATTGAAATTAAATAAAATTTAGATGTGATAGAGCAAAATTAAATTTTTTGGATGCTGATGACGTCATAAAGTTAAAAAATTCAAATTTTTTGATAACATAGGCAAATTTGATCCGATCTTTTTCCGATCCGAATTTTTTTTGAAACCCACTGTTTTTTTGAAAACCAGCTGTGATGTCAATGTTTCGCTAGCTATTACTTATGTGCTTAGTTCCGGGACCAGGACTCTACATTCTTGAAACCTATTAGAGCTAGGTTAATTTTGATCACAAATTTGAAAAGTATGACCCAAATTTAATAGCATTACATACTTGGATTATCAAAATTGAATAAAATTTGGATGTGATAGAGCAAAATTAAATTTTTTTTGGATATATGGCCTTGTACAAGAATATAGTTATAATAATTATTCCAAGAAACAAATGTCTTTTTCTCTTAATAATTTCATAAATTAGATTTAAAAATGACTAATTCTATTCTAGTTGAAAGAAGAGATTCATCCAAGTGTGAGTCAATTCAATAAAATAATTAACTCGTGTCAAACAAAAATCACCTTTCAATTGAATTTATAATATGATTATATTAGTCTAAGAGCTGAGTGGCTTTTTTGAGTACATATTTTAGGCACATTGAAAATATTAAAGTTGATAACTTGCAAATGTGTCGATGGTGAAATCGACAATCCTGGCTGGGAGGTTGGGGCGCTTTAGTGACCTATGGAATTTTGAGGAATTTTTTGCATAGGAAAAATTGCAAATTAAAAATTTCATAGGTCACTAACGCCCCCCCCTCCAATCTCTCAGACAGGTTGTCGATTTCACCATCCACACATTTGCAAGTTATCAACTTATATTTTAAGTTTGACTCAAATATGTACTCAAAAAAGCCATTCTGCTCACCAGCTATATACATATGATTATTACTACCCACGCTTTTAAATAAATTCTTCATTGACGGATGATTCATTAATAATTTTTCATATTTCCATAAGTACGAAACTTATGAACTACCTATACGTTATTTTTAATATAAAAAAAAAGCTCACATGAAGTTCATCATCAATATATTGGCATTGCAAGTTTTTAAAATGAAATCAAAGGATTGAAAATATTGAATTTAGATTCGTAAAATAAGGATCGTTTATCAATATAGCTTCGCGAAGCCGGAATTTCAATTTTTACCTACATGTTAGATAGTAAATTAAAAATGTGACGTCAATCAACAAATAATATGTATATTACAAAAACAAAATGAATAAATATAATAACTTATTTGAGAAATAATTTCTTTCATTTCCAGGCATACATACACAATATGTGTGTATATATTAGTGATGTGCCGAATACCCGTGTTCGTTCTTCACGGATATCCGCCAAAAAGATCCGTGTCCGTTTTTTTATTCAGCGAATTTAATACGGAAATTATATTTAGATCTTTTGAAAAGGTACGAATGTGCATCACAGCATGCAAGTTTGCTTATAAAAATAATATCGTTCGCTAGTTATCACTAATATGTTTAATTCTGGGAAGAGAATCCCACATTCTTGAAACCTATTAGAGTTAGGTTAATTTTGATCACAAATTGAAAAAGTATGGCCCAAATTTAGTAGGATTACATACTTGGTTTATTAAAATTGGAAAAAAATTTGGTAGTGATAGAGCAAAATTAAATTTTTTGGATTTTGATGACGTCATCAAGTTAAAAAATTTTATTTTCTTGATAACACAGGCAAATCTGATCCGATCACATTGGAATTTTTTTTGAATCCCACTAATTTTGGGTTATTCTTTCCAGCTGTGATGTCAGTTTTTTGCTAGCTATCACTTATGTGTCGAATTTCAGGAGCATGGCTCCATATGCTTGACACCTATTAGAGCCAGGTTAATTTTGACCACAAATTTGAAAATTATAACCCAAATTTAGTAGGATTACATACTTGGTTTATCAAAATTGGATAAAATTTGGATGTGATAGAGCAAAATTATATTTTTTGGATTCTGATGGCGTCATAAAGTTAAAAAATTTGATTTTCTTGATAATACAGGCAAATCTGATCCGATCTTATTAGAATTTTTTTTTGAAACCCACTAATTTTGGGTCATTCTGTTTACGCTGTGATAGATGATGATGTTGATGATTCGTAACATTGCTGACGTGAATCCATTAGTTTCTTGTGAGTGGGACATTCGAATATTCGTCACATCACTATAGTGTATACATGCATTTGAATAACATATCCGTGTGTTACTTACACACTTAAGTACTTCAGACTTAACTTACTTACAAAGTAAAGTGCCTTTATTAACGCGTAATTTATTGTTCTATTGAATTTAAATTCAATATGTTGCTAGTTATAATAGGTAGTTATGAATCATAACAATCATATATTGATTTGAAACACGTACATTTAAAATATATAAATAATATAGGATAAACATAAATTCATAATTAACAAGCAAATACTAAAAACAGGTCAAATATTTATCAAATTTAAATAATATTCACCAAATAAATCTACGTCATTTAAGTCAAAAATTTATTTATGTCTTCTTCTTCTTAAGATTATCATATGGATTTAATTTTATTGCTGTTGTAGTACTCATTGAATCAACAGGAAAAGATTAAAAGTCTTTATTAGTAATATTAACGAATATGTTTTGTCTGCTTTGATACCTTTGTTTATGAAATCATGTCTTTGACTAAAAGAAATTTGTCATTATGACATATTAGGAGAATAAAAAATTGAACTTTGAGTTATTCTAAAGTTCGAAAATACTATTTGCATATGAAAACAAAGATCTTATAAACAATTGAAAAACACTTTTTGATTGTGATTTCAATCCAGACTTTTTTGAGATAAAAAATGTATCCATATGCTTTGCTTATGATATTTGAAAGAATTCGAAAAATTTTCATATTTTCCGTAATTTTTAAGCTTAGGAACGCAGATGTTAGCTTTGAAATTTAAACGTATTGGATAATTACTGTTGTACTTAGCTTTATAATTACTGTTGATTATTTTTCTTGTAAATTAGTTGAATTTTTGATTAAAATTTTGGTCATAAAATTCACATAAACAACATCTTGAAAGTAACTTAATATATGAGTTACTAAATGCCACCCATCACTGTCTTTAATATTTATTTGTAGTAGGACCACCAAACACGCCAAACATGAGCATTTGTACGTTTTAAACGTTACTCATATTTTCTTCAAAACACCACATGTAGTATTGTACCAGGGCTGACACTTTCTGGATATTATGTGAAAAATATTTAGAAATCATAAATTTTCATTTCTATTTATACCATGCATATATGAAATATACATAGTATATTAAGTTTAGTCCCAAGTTTGTAACGCTTAAAAATAATGATGCTAGGAAAAAAATTTTGTCATAGCTGTTCATAAAATCACCTAATTAGTTCATTTCCGGTTGTCCGTCCGTCCGTCCGTCCGTCCGTCCGTCTGTGGTCACGATAACTCAAAAACGAAAAAAGATATCGAGCTGAAATTTTTACAGCGTACTCAGGACGTAAAAAGTGAGGTCAAGTTCGTAAATGAGCATTATAGGTCAATTCGGTCTTGGGTCCGTAGGACCCATCTTGTAAACCGTTAGAGATAGATCAAAAGTTTAAATGTTCCTTATAAAAAAATAAAAAACTTTTGTTTGAAACATTTTTTTGTAAACATCACTGTTAACCCACGAGAGCGTCAATTAGGTGCAAATTTTATAGTATGTATTAATATAGGAATTGTGTGTTGCCTATTTAAAAGTGAATATCTTTTGTTATTTACGTGACGTCAAAAAACAAACAATTGCGCATCAACACTGTCTACACATTTTTGTATGTGTTATGTGATGAAGAAATCAACACTGACTATGCATGGTATTTCAACAATTAACTTAGTCAATTGTTTGTTTTCACTTGTTTTGAAATATGTTTGTTTAATTAGATCAACTTAAATAACTTTTATATAGGGCGGCTTTGTGCCTTCTCGAAGCTTAAGCGTAAGAAGAGCTGAATGAAAATCAGTAGAAGCTATACGATAATAATGGCTACAAAATCCAGAGGGTATGCGCTATAAACCAGGAATGGGGATATTGGGGGATTATGGTATACAAACAAATACATTAACAAATCTCTTGATTTCAACATAAAAAATATTTTGATTTCTTGACAAATTCAGAAAAGAATATGTCAAGAATTTGGCAGTTTTTTCAGCACATCTTATAGCGCGACAATTGGCGCAAATTCTCCTCTTATTGGCTTAAATATTGGTGAAAAACGAAATTTTTATGTGCTAAAAAACACTTCTGGTACATTTTGCTACACCTCATTCTGAATCCAACGAGTCGTCACACGTAATTTTAAGATCATTATTTCTACATTTCATCAATTTGAACTTAAACCTTATAACCCAGACTATAACTTCTACTTACTGTAATAAAGACACCTCTGTATGTTTACAAAATGTAAGAATGTACGTACATTAATTATTATTTTAATATCGTATGTGATGGAAATTTATTATCCATCGGGGATAATAATTGTCTTCCTATATTATTTTTATTTATTTATTATTGAATTGTTCTTTGTGTGCTATTTATAATTTTGTTATTGCAATTTTATTTATAACATAAGCTTTGGTTTTATACTTTGGTATATTAGTACACACAATTATAATGAATTTTAATGCAATATGTATATCTACGCCATGAATCAGTTTTACCCGACTACACGTGAAACTAATAAATAAATGTTAAAAACATAGTACGCTTTTTTTTAAATATAAAGGTTGTTTTGTAAGTTTGATTTACCGCACTTGTGTGGTAAAGATGATAGGTTAGGTTAGAGTGGCTGTCTTGAGATGGGACACACTTAGACCATGGAGTCCGTTGTGATACGGAAAAAGGGTTGGCCCATCCCCGGCCACTACTCCATGAACCATTTGAAGCTGTTTAAGAACAGCCGGAGAGCTTTGACGTCGACGGATGGACGGACTCCAGATGAGGGTGGACTCTTGGAGGTCGTCAAAGAGAGGCTGGCTCAAGTAAGTCCATCTCCTCACGACAAGAGCTGGGCAGTGACAGAGAAAATGAGACATTGTCTCATCCTTCTCACCACTGAGACAGCTCCTGCAGCAGTCGTGCTACACTGTCAGGTCCAGGCGTTCACATGTCTGCCGCCCAACCAGTGTCCTGTAAAAGCCGCAACAACTTTGCGAACATAGGCCCTTGGAAGTGATATAAGATCTTCGGAACGCCTGCGATTGTACTCAGACCATATGTGTCTTGAAGTACCACAAGTACGTTCCTCCCTTCTAAGATTGGCTCTTTTTAAGATATCTTCTTTGAGGAGCAACTTGCAGTTCGCAAATGGAACCCATACCAGGTACCCATATCAGGTTTACATTCATTTGTTCCGCCAGCTCATTTAAGGACGTACGACAGTCCTGTGCTACCTTTGACGTTAGATAGACTGAGTTGAAGAATTTAAGAGCTGCTTGGCTGTCAGTGAAGATTCTAATGTTCCTGCACCTAAGGGTGTTCAGTCTTACACATTCACATACTTCATGTGAATGTGATGGTGTTATACAAGTAATTAACACTCCTATAGAAAAAAGTGTTTATCATTTATACGTTTCAAAATTATCCTACCGTAAATGATTTATATAAAATCATCAAAACACTTCTTTTTTTTTTATGTTTTGTTTGAAATCAATTCACCTTCATACCAAATTGCTTTGTTTTCTTTTAAATTAAGTATTCAATTTGTTATATAAAAATGAATAAATTAAAACGTGTTAATCATGAGACGTGCTAAGCATTCATTTCATCTCTTACGAGTATAATTGTTAGTTGAAAAGTAAATATTTTTTATTAGTTGAAGAAAATTAATTGACGTCAAACGACATCATAATAAGATACACACTTCTTGTAGGTAGGTATGTGTAATATTAAAATGTTATATATTAAACATTAATAACTTTTAATTTTTCAAAAACAACTTGTACAAATAACATTATAAAATAAGTAGTAGTTATTATTTTTATTAAGTAATACCTTCAAGTAATAACAACTAACTATAAAATTGATAATATATTATTATTAGCTACGATGTTGATCATTTAAATACAATGGACTTGGAGTGTGTGTCATCTACCTTATCATTAAAATTGAATCAACAATATATACACTAGTAAAGTAAAACGCCATCTCGTGTTTTAATTTTTGGTTTTGTTTACTAATTCATAAGAATATTCAGGAAAAACGATGAAATTTCAATTCTTGATTATTACTGGGTATGTTTTCACAGCAACACAACACTTTCGATTCAATCGTTTTTTACTCATCTTAAATTAATATTAAATCATTATTTAAGTCCACTTGTAACCTATCACAATGCCAGATATCTGGAAATCATTATACCATGTATATATGAAATATACATAGTATATTAAGTTTAGTCCCAAGTTTGTAACGCTTAAAAATAATGATGCTAGGAAAAAAATTTTGTCATAGCTGTTCATAAAATCACCTAATTAGTCCATTTCCGGCTGTCAGTCCGTCTGTCCGTCCGTCTGTGAACACGATAACTCAAAAACGAAAGAAGATATCGAGCTGAAATTTTTACAGCGTACTCAGGACGTAAAAAGTGAGGCCAAGTTCCCATCTTGTAAACAGTTAGGTATAGAACAAAAGTTTAAATATAAAAAATGTTCCTTATCAAAAATTAAACAACTTTTGTTTGAAACATTTTTTTCGTAAACATCACTGTTTACCCGTGAGAGCGCCAATTAGGCGGAAATTTTATAATATGTACTATACTTGATTATCAGTTATGTATGTGTCACATGTTTGTATGTGTAATGTGATAAAGAAATCAACACTGACTATGCATGGTATTTCAACAATTAACTCAGTCAATTGTTTGTTTTCACTTGTTTTTAATTAAACTAAGTAAATTGGATCTTTAACAACTTAAAATGAATAACTTAAAACAACATTTAAGGAATTTAACTAAATGTAATTGAGTTAAAAAATAGAAATAACGGTATAAAGATCACGTACATAATCTTCCAGGTTTCAAAGTTTATTAAATTAATCCGAAACTTCACATTGACGGGAAAGGAGGACCCACATGTTTTTTTTTATATAAGTTAAGATGGTAAATAATATTTTGGAAAAATTGATGTATTTGCTATTTTACAACATTTTCTAAATTGTACAATTCTGTGCCTGTACTTGTCAGTTACTTGGAAGTTACATATCCAAATCAAACTATAAATGCATGTTAATGCAAAAAGTGCATTTATTTAACTGATAAATTACAAATAATTAGTAATTGTAATAATTATAGGTAATTATTCCTTCAGTATAGCTTGTATTGTGTCTATACTGCATCCGTATAACTATTTAGTATGATGAATATACCAAACATTAATTTAGTTATGTAGGTACATATTTGCCACGCTTATATCTAGTGATGATCATTATTAAGTAGATGGATTACCACTTTACTTATCAAATAAAATAAAACAGGTATTATAGTCCAATCTTTTTTTCCAAAGTATACCTATTTGAAACTTCGTCAATGACTGGCTTCCTTTTGGTGAGTATACCAATCTTTTCTCTACGACTTCTTTCGAAAGTATTGCGATCCAAGTGAAAATTATCTTAACTTTCAAAATGTATCGTTTTTTGAGATTTCTCGAAATGAGCAATATATTTTATATCGATAATCAATGAAATTTTTCTTAAAAATTTGCATGGATACCTAAGCTGATATTTTAACCAAGTATTCTTTGAGTAAAAGTCTAACTCTAAAACAATTTTGAGCCTTTAAATCAATTATTATTGTAATGCTTATAAATACATGAGATACTGAAAGCTAAAAGTATTACAGGATTTGCACCATACTAAAATATTTTTTCCATTTCCACAAGTGAAATTTACAAAATTTTAAAAATCCCCGATAAATTTTTCGGGTACAGAACCCTAAACTCGCAAAGAATACTCTCCGTTAAATTACCTTTCAAACGAAACAAAAAAATCCAAATCGGTTCATGTGTTAAGGCGCTACGATGCCACATACAGACACACATCAAAACATATAACACCCCATTTTTGGTTCTTGGGTTAATAAATGAGAGGTAAAATCCCAAGATGGTTGTACTATAATAGATAAGCAGAGATGTTTTGAATAAGTTATTTTATTGAGTTAGGTAGGTATGTGATGATAAGTACACTAAACTTACTCTGCACTGATACATACATACATAATACATATGTAATCAATTGGTTTCATATACGGTCATATCCTCATATTACGTCAATCAATCAAATTGCAACACATCCACAAAAAAAAAAAACAATATTTATATAAATAGCATTTTAAATTTTAAGTTGCTATACAGAACTGTTGTAATAATAATAAGTACTGACTGCTACTAAACATACTATCAGATCATTATTTAATTTTTTTTTTTAATATGTCAAGTATAACATATACAAAGAGATTTTCATATATCCTAGGTGGCATTTCCTTAGATTTGAAAAACTTAAAAAGAATGTATGAACATTTGAATAGCAAATATTTTGAAAATAATTGTTGAATTAAAAAATCAATAATACTCGACTGCGTTAAATAAAAACTGAATCGGCTCAGTAGCCAAGCGAGAAAAGACGTCTATACTTGCTTTGCCTACTAGCTGGGAGGTTGTGGAGGCTGTGTTTGCAGTGTGAACAAAAATTTTTAATGGGGCGGTTAATTGATCACACTGTCGTCGTTTGGATAAGAAGGAAGTAACTGACTCCACCCACCTCATAAACTAATAAACAATATTTATGCACTTTAAGGTATTCATTTTAAAGTAAGTATTAAGTTTTATCATTTTTCTGGTCCGCTATTTGTTTTTAAGTCGAAACTGAGCCCTTAGCGAAAAAAAACTCACAGAATTATATATGAGAAAATTGCATATTTATTCTAGTTTAAGAATCTTTTCTATTTTTTCAAATATCTCTATTTTAACTTGAGTTATTGCAACCGAACGCGAATGTATAAATCAATTCTGAGTCAATCAATGTAAACATGAAAAGGGAGTGAACGTTGCATCAAATGAGGGATGTTTGTTTTTTTGATATATTGTTTGTAATGTAAAGGTAATGTTAAATCTAAGTTTTCGACCTCGACAAACGACCGAATCATGCCGAAAAATATAAAAACCTCGAATAATTGAAAAAATAATATGTAATTATGGGGGGTTTTCTTTCGCTAAGAGCTCAGTTTCGACTTATAAACTATACCTGCACAGATCTTACGAAGCATTAGTAGCTATCATGAGAAAGAAGTTTATATATGACTAGTTCTAGCAATAAAATAATAACCAAATACCACTTAATATTTTATGAACGCTTTATAATAACATGAAATACACGAAATAGTATCATTCGTTGACTTATGTACATATTTATTATTGATTATTGATTTATTATAAAATTAATAGATTTGATAATTATTTTTATTTACATTCAATTTGTTGAAAAGCATGATATATTGACAACGTTGCAGTTGTAAGATGTTATATCATACAAATATTTTTAAAAATGATGTTTTCAATTTATATGTATATCATGTGAGTTTTCTAAGTTTTCAAATATTTTTATATTAATTGTCTTGACACACCCATAAAGTTTCTAAAAAAGTGAGACTCGTCCTCAGAAGCTTAAAGTGAAAAATATTAAATTGTTTAATACAGAGACCCTGCACAAATCAATTTATTAAAGAAACAGTCGATGATTGGCCTGGTAATTCTTATGTAAATCTAAATAATACTTGCCATTAAGTCAAAGAAATACAAATTTGTTTCGAATCTCAGGTTGCAATATTGCGCGATCTCGAAACAATGTAGGTACACATTTTTTAAAATAACCAGCGCTAAAAACCATCGTTATATAATAATGTAAATTTTTTTGAGTAACTTTTTGTTTCAAATTATGCAATTTGATCAGTGAAAACTTTTATGGAATCATTTTAGGGCTTATAAAAGTCTATCTAAATCTTTTTATCGCTTTATTTATATAATTTATAGTAGTTATAATATTTATAAAACTGCATTCGTGATTATTATATTAAAATTGAATTTTTTCCATAACGTAATTAAAAAGATTGGATTATGTAATACTTTTTTGCAGATAAAATAAAGTATAATAATCCACTCAATAATTTACAACAGTTTTTTTAATGTTTACGATTTTTGATAATATAGTAGAGTCTCGAAAATAAAGTATTCCAAAAACCGCATTAGATATTATGTATTAAAGCATGCACACAACATTAAACACGTGCACTGAAAAAAATTAAAGACAATCATCCCGTTTCACATTGAAATAAAGTAAAAGTTTTTTCAAACAATTTCCTAACGTTTGCAACAAGTTCAGCTAAATATTTGTATTTACAATAGAATGGAATTAAATTTAAAATACGAATTCATTGATACAAAATCACTGAAGTTAAATAAACAAAATCATTACTTCTATGAAAGAGATTGATTTTAGTTTAAAGTCGTGCATTTTATTGATGGCAAATAAAATTGAGATTATCGAGACTCTACTGTAATTGATAGTTATTTTTATAATTATTTAATTTTGATTTTGAATAGTTAAAGTTTGTTGACATTGTAAATGATTAACATTGGTATAGCAATTATAATTATAATATTAATTTATTTTTATACAAAAATAGAATTTTTTTGAAATTATTGTCTGTGGGAAAAAGTTAGTGACAGTTGTTACTAAAACAAAAATAGAACAGAATCGAGCTAAATGAAAACATCGATTTCAACACTTTATATTAATTTTTATATTTTCTTTATGTTTCAGGTACGTACTATAAAGATCACATTTTCGCCAAAAATGAAGAAATATCCAATTTAAAAACAAATTTTAGGTAGGACAAAAAATTCTTTGATAAACAAAGTCTATTCCATGCGTTCAAAAGGTTCAAATCCCGGAAAACAGCAGATATTCATTAAAGGTTTTCCTAAAAACATGTCTTAAAATTAAAAAATATCAATATCGAAACACTTATTTCAATGTCAGTATTCCCAACTCGTGCTACGTTCTGGTACGTTAACAATGCTCTTATCCACTTGTATCGTAAGTTTTCGCGTGCTGGTATTCATTTTATTGCCGGTGACATATTTAAAATTTGATTATTCTCATTAATTTTTATACCATGTATATATGAAATATACATGGTATATTAAGTTTAGTCCCAAGTTTGTAACGCTTAAAAATAATGATGCTAGGAAAAAAATTTTGTCATAGGTGTTCATAAAATCACCTAATTAGTCCATTTCCGGTTGTCCGTCCGTCCGTCTGTGGACACGATAACTCAAAAACGAAAAAAGATATCGAGCTGAAATTTTTACAGCGTACTCAGGACGTAAGTGAGGTCAAGTTCGTAAATGAGCATCATAGGTCAATTGATCTTGTAAACCGTTAGAGATAGAACAAAAGTTTAAATGTAAAAAATGTTCCTGATCAAAAATTAAACAACTTTTGTTTGAAACATTTTTTCGTAAACATCACTGTGTACCCGTGAGGGCGCCAATTAGGCGGAAATTTTATAATATGTACTATACTTGATTATTAAGTCATGTATGTGTCACATGTTTGTATGTGTAATGTAATAAAGAAATCAACACTGACTATGCATGGTATTTCAACAATTAACTCAGTCAATTGTTTGTTTTCACTTGTTCTTAGAATCTTTAATTAATCGTGTATTTGATATTGATATCATTAGTGTCTGGAAATTATTCATATTTTTTTTGAGTTTATAGAATGAAAAGTTCCATATTTTTAGATGTCATAATGTGTACGAAGCCGCGGACTCTTTCAGTCAGTTTTTACATATAAACGGAAAATTTTAATCGTGTGTTATATTATGTTATTATTTTTTGGGTCAAATAGAATATAATCTTTAATACGTCATTGTTTTTAAAATAATAATTTTTTTTTTCTTGATTTCGATAAATTTTATAAATTAAATAAATGAATGGAACGATTTGTATTATTATAAATAAAATGGTACGATTTTATTATTACGCACGTGCTGATAGCAAAAAAAAATTTGTGTGTGAACCTCACACAACCTCTATACACTAGAATGCTTCTTTAAATAATCTCGAGTCGAAAATATTCTTCAGTATGAAATTAAATTGAAATTGTTTTGAAATTTTGAATTCATTTTCAATTTGTCCAGAGTTTTCTCAAATGATAACCTAAGATGCTACATTACACCATTATAATTAAGCAATAAATAGAGGCAGATTATAAGGCAAAGTAAGCATATGACTACAGGCACGAGGTTACAAAGGGAAGCGCCCGTGAACGTTTTTAAAGAAATATTATAAGTAAGTATGTAACAAATTAGAGTCAGTCCGTTGATATTTGTGATGCTATGATATATAAAGATCCTTTGAAAACAAAAGTTTACTCCTAATTTAGACATGGAGGTTAAAACGTCTCTTTTAATATGATTCCATAAATGAAGCCATTTTATTAATCTATAAATAATTAATGTTTATTAAGTTTAAAAATATAGTACAATAACTATCGAAAGATTTTCTTGGAAATATAATAAACTTTGTATGTGTTTTAAATGGACGTAATAATTAAATGTTATCGGTATTGACCCTTTTTTTAAGACATAAGTGCTTTTGTTTTAAAGACTGTAATTAATTATTAAAATAACGACACTGCAAATTTATACATATATTAACACTAAATATATCTGATTTAATTTAGCGTTAGTTTCTATCGAAAATGATTAACTTCAATAAAATTATAAATGAATTTGCTACCGTAAAATCAAGGAAAAGAGATTTTCGTTAGAAGTTTTTATCGATAAAGCACCCTATTTTTACTTTCCACAATATTATAAGGTATAAAAAGTTATTTTTGAATGAGGCCCCTTAATTTGTTTTTGTCACGAGGTTTTTTCAGCTCAACTTTCGGTCCTTTCAAAAACAACTTATGTCTGAGGAGTCTAGACAAACATATGAATTCCTACGAATGATCTGAACTTATCATTACAAATATTAAAATAATAATTAACTAGTCAAAATAATTAAAAATCTCAAAATGTGTTTGTCTGATCAATAACTCCTTCTAATAAATATTATGTTAGTCTAAATAATTATAACCCCATTTTGAAAGATTTGTATCATAATATGAATGTTTTCTTTGGCAAAACTAAAAAAAGTCGTTGTGCCCGACTAATTAAGGATGTGTGAGCAAGCACCTTGTTATAATATAAGACGAAAAGTAAGAATAAAATTTTTCGATATCTGAAGTAATTTCAAAATAACGAAAATTGAAAATTGATATTTCGAAAATCATCATAAGAAGTTTAAAATGAGGTACCAAAATTTTCAACCCCAAGTCTATAATTGCCTTGGCGTTCATACTAATAAATTATCTTATAGTATTGTAGATTATAAAAATTATAATTTAAAAAATTTTAACGACATGAATTTTATACCTTTGCGGGCTAATAGTTGAGGAATTTTCTACAAAATACCTTCATATCGTAACAAAACCACGCGCTCATTTTAATTGAAGAGAAAAATCGTTGAAAATCTTTGTTCATGTTGCAGAACATTGCTCGCACGCAACTAAAATAACGTTATTCACTCACGTTGACCAACATTTATTTTGCTTATCAAAAAAATTTATAAAACATTATTCAAATACAGTTTGTCAAGAACAATAACACTTTCAAATTAATTAGCTGACTATTAATAACAAATTAATAATTATAATAACAAATATTGAATAAAATTTATCAAAAATTTGGCTATTTTTAAATATATTAATAAGGTAAAAGTAATTATTAGATCATTAAAGAAATACGCACGTATTCTATTTCAAAAATTTATTCGCAAGAAACCATTTATGGCCTTGAAATTGATGCAGCTTTATATTATCTTTTTTTAAGCTTTATAAAAAGGATGTGTTATAGGTATTCATTTTCTGATTTTACTCACAAAATGGAAAATAACCGTAGACAACCTATTGAGTTATAAATGATTTTATCAAAAAATTAATGTGTAAGTTTTTGTAGCCACTTTTTGAACATTTAAAGAATTTTTAAAATTTAAAGTCTCTTAATATCAAAAACTTGGCTAAAACCTGAAGGTTGGCTAGGAATAATGGAAGAATAAATCAGTTCTTGGCCTTTATACATGACTCTTTCTTAATTTATGACTGGCATTATGACGTATACAAGAGAGCAACGAAAAAAATGCTTTTACAAAGAAATTGTCAATTAATCGATTTTGTGGTCTTATGTAAATGAAGCTTGTGGCTTATCATTAATAAAAATTATCATTTTTTAACAAAAAAAAGTTCTTACTAAATAATACTCTACTGAATCAGTAAAAAATATGTTTTTTATGATAAAAAATTTTGTTTGCATTCTTTTTAAAGATTATTCTGCAAATAATTCTAATTTGGTATGCATTTAGTAGCAAATTTTTGAATAACTATTTCAATTATTCGAAGATTTCTAAGACACTCGTTAAAAAATAATGAACATAACAAATACCTGAATGTAACCGTTCTCCGTTATTTAAATTATTTGACTTGATGTTGATTTTATTAAAGATATTTATTAGAAATTTAGGAAATTTTTTAATTGCTGTTTCATTTTAATTGTTTTAAGGAAGTTCCCTTACCAGTAATAGAAAAAAATAAATTAGTAGAAAATGATCCAAATTTTTAGTATGTTGTAGTTAACGATACATATTATTAAATCAAAAAAAAAATTTGGGTATCTTATCGATCAATTAAGAGAGTAATTAATTAATTAAAAATACACTAAATAACATAGCATGATATGAGGATGGTATGTTATTTAGTGTATTTTTAATTAATAAAAACTCTCTTAATTGATCGATAAGATACCCAAATTATTTTTTGATTTAATAATATGTATCGTTAACTACAACATACTAAAAATTCGGATCCTTATCTACTAATTTATTTTTTTCTATTACTGGCGAGGGAACATCCTTAAATAAATTATAAAATATGTGACATCATCCCGAGGGGGGTGGCTTCAAAAATGAGACCATCTGTGACAAGGAGATGTAGGGGTTTAAAAATCGTTAAATTGTTGTAATTTAATTTATAGATGGCTCCTACCGATTAATATACTATATGGCTTGAATGGTTCACTTAAAACAGCAAGGGATCATTTTACCTTGAGGGATCATTATAAAACACTTTCCTCTAGTTTTATTTAAATAGAAAAAATTGGGCAATAGAAATTTTTTGGAATATTTATAAAAAAAAAAGTAGACTTCTTTTTTTTGGATGTTGAAATAACAAAATCAACTTGTCTCATACATAATTATTTATTATTTTAATCTTGAAAAATTATAGATACACTGATGACGTAACTACTAAATGCAATTCTATTATTAAATTTGTTGGACGATTATAATCTTTGAGTTTTATCATCTTAAATGTTTTTTAACCCGAATATAAAGGTTAATAAATAATAATTTTATTACAATTTTAAATTTATAATCAATTTTATTCCTAACATAAATTTTGAACGACTTATTTTATATATTTTTATTTACAATAAATGTTAATATGAAAAATTTAAATTAAAGTTAAAAAATTTATATAAAAGCTTCTTATAAAGCGCATTCATGCGAATGCATATACATGATTTACAGGTGATCCTAGGAAAACGTGATTTTTTGAGAACGTCCTTAAAATATAATTATAGCTTAAAATTATCATAATAAAAAAAAAAGTTCATGGCGTAATATTCGCAGAAACAATCGATAATCTTGAAATTATGTAAATAGCACGTAAATTAAAGTTGAAAATTATATAGTACAGCTAATTTGAAACAGAGAATACAATTAAAAATACTTAAATATTTATAAAATAGAAAATAATGTTTTTTTAATTAATTATTTGAAAACTATAATTAAAATCATGGACTAAAAATATATATAATAGAAATTGACGTAAGTCTATTTGTTTTTCCTTTAATTAGATAAAAGTAATTATTTTTATTTAATTAAAAAAGTATAAAATTTGTTTTATTCTATTAACAATAAGACATTGAAAAAGAATTCATGTAGATACTAATGTAAAAACTTGCAGACTACTGATATGACGCTAGTTCCGCCATATTTTACTTAATACATTGTATTGTCAACTGTTTATTATGTATATGTCGCAGCCAACTAGCTTAATTAGCCGTTCAACTAACAGCCCAGCCTGAATTCTGGGCTCTTATTAAATTGCATCTGACGGTGAAATCTATACACCATGAATATTGCGCCGGAAAGCACGTAAGTGATAGCTTGCGAAAAATTGACATACAGCATAAAATAATGACCCAAAATTAGTGGGTTTCAAAAAAAATTCCAATAAGATCGGATCAAATTTGCCTGTGTTACCAAAAAAGTCGAATTTTTTAACTTTATGACGTCATCAAAATCCAAAAAAATTAATTTTGCTCTATCACATCCATATTTTATCCAATTTTAATAAACCAAGTATGTAATCCTACTAAATTTGGGTCATACTTTTCAAATTTGTGATCAAAATTAACCTAGCTCTAATATGTTTAAAAAATGTGGAGTTCTAGTCCCGGAATTAAGCACATAAGTGATAGCTAGCGAAAAATTGACATCACAGTCGAAAAGAATGACCCAAAATTAGTGGGTTTCAAAAAAAATTCCAATAAGATCGGATCAAATTTGCCTGTGATATCAAAAAAGTCGCATTTTTGAACTTTATGACGTCATCAAAATCCAAAAAAATTAATTTTTTTCTATCACATCCAAATTTTATCCAATTTTAATAAACCAAGTATGTAATTCTACTAAATTTAGGTCATAAATTTTCAAATTTGTGATCAAAATTAATCTAGCTCTAATAGGTTTCAAGAATGTGGAATCTTGGTCCCAAAATTAAGCACATAAGTGATATTTAATGAAAAATTGACATCACAGCTGAAAAGAATGACCTGAAATTAGTGGGTTTCAAAAAAAATTCCAATAAGATCGGATCAAATTTGCCTGTGATATCAAAAAAGTCGCATTTTTGAACTTTATGACGTCATCAAAATCCAAAAAAATTAATTTTTTTCTATCACATCCAAATTTTATCCATTTTTAATAAACCAAGTATGTAATTCTACTAAATTTAGGTCATAAATTTTCAAATTTGTGATCAAAATTAATCTAGCTCTAATAGGTTTCAAGAATGTGGAATCTTGGTCCCAAAATTAAGCACATAAGTGATATTTAATGAAAAATTGACATCACAGCTGAAAAGAATGACCTGAAATTAGTGGGTTTCTAAAAAAATTCCAATAAAATCGGATAAAATTTGCCTGTGTTATCAAAAAAATAGATTTCTTTAACTTTATGGACTTTATGTAAATAAATGAGCGCCTTGAGCGCCTAACATGATTCTTAAGTACCCTTTTTTTTTACGTTTAAAACATACGTTTAGTTTTGCGCCTCCATTTCTTATGCACCAGTGGCGAGTGCTCTAGTTACGGACCCTTTAGTATTGGAAATTTTCGTCGATTTTTGCTCCGTGTACGATAGTGTGATCACGATCAATGACAAACTAAGTGTATAAAATTAAGTGTAATTCCAGTAAGGTTTTTAATTACTTTGCACTTAATAATATATGTGATAATATGTAACTATATAAAATGATACCTACCTAAAGAAGAATATTAAATTATAGTTATTTATTTATTTATTGACTATTATTATTATTCTCTAAAATAAATAATATTAAAAATAAACACAGTTTATAAATAAATTTATAGCTATTATAAAAATATAAAACAATTAAACATAATAATTAATGATTAAACACACAAATGAATTCTTAGTAAATTCTTAATAATTAAATTGTAATTATTTTATACAAATTATATGGTTTTTAAAAGTACTTGTACACTATACATAGACACACACACACACACACACACATACACACCTTCAAACACATACAAAGCCATATAATTGTTCTTAATTACTGTAATTGTACTAGTAATACAATAAAATTACATTAATTGCAATTGATATTATTAGTCAGACTAAGATTTTTCAATCAACTATAAGATCATTATCCAATCAAATTAAACATCTGATGGTACAAAAATTCGCACCCAGCTCAAAGTTGGTAGGATTTTTCAAAAAAACCTACATAAATGAAATCTAAAGAATCATCATCGATCTGACACCGGGAAAAAAAATTCAAGATAATAAAAAAACGATTGTTCAGAAGAAGATAAAACAAGTGAAAGCAAAAAATTGACTGAGTCAATTGTTGAAATATTCATGCATAAATAGTGTTCATTACTCTATCACATTGCACATACATATACAATTTATATAATACATACTATACAATTTACGCCTAATTTACGCCCTCACGGGTAAACAGTGATGTTAACGAAGAAATGTTTCAAACAAAAGTTGTTTATTTTTTGATAAGGAACATTTTTTACATTTAAACTTTTGTTCTATCTCTAACGGTTTACAAGATTGCTACGGACCCATAGGTCAAGACCCAATTGACCTATGTTGCTCATTTACGAACTCGACTCACTTTTAACGACTCGAGTAAGTTGTACAAATTTCAGCTTGATATCTTTTTTCGTTTTTGAGTTATCGTGCCCACAGACGGACGGACAACCGGAAATGGACTAATTAGGTGATTTTATGAACACCTATACCAAAATTTTGTTGGTAGCATCAATATTTTCAAGCGTTAAAAACTTGGGACTAAACTTAGTATACCTTGCATATTACATATATGCATGGTATAATTAGTTCAGGCAAAAATTGTAGATCAGATAATTAAATATAATAAATCTCTCAATATTTTTTCCCTAAGAGCTATCGTTTCTGAGATATCCGAGGTCGCTATCACCTTTCATTCACGAGAAAATGTGTACGAACAAAAATGCCCTCAAGGCATGTAAAGATATGTGGAAAACTTCGATTTGGATTTACGAAACGATTCAAGAACTTTCCTTACAGGGAAGTTAAAAAATCTATTAAATCTCATAGTTTTTCCAAATTCTTGTAAAAAATCGCTTTTCGATACGACCTATGTCTGAGAATTTATTTGTTTTTATTATTTCCTCGTCTACATGTCATTGACGTTATAGCTTTGAACATACAAAAGGAAAATTTTGTTAGTTTTGTTTAGACTTAGATATAACAAGTTAAATATTTCAAAGTTTAATTTTTTGTATTTTAGAATTAATTTGAAAATTTCCTTCATGCAAGAGATCTGAGTACACAGTGAAACAAAATATGATAAAAGTATATCATATTTAATGATAAATTATTTAAAAAAATTTTTGTTCAATTCTCCTTAAAACCCAAACATATTATCCAATTTTTCCACGGGGAAAGGTTATTTCAAAGTTTAAATTTTTGTATTTGTGGAATTAATAAAATTTCTTCATTCTTTTAATCAAAAAAGTTCTTTTTAAGAGCCAACGTAGAAGTTAGAACGATACATGTTCTAACTATAGCACGATAACGACATGAAAAGAAATTCTTTGAGTTAAAGAATCTATTTCAAGAATCAGTACACGCCTTATTATAATGGCCGAGTATTTCCCGATCAAAAAACACTAGATTCTATTGCCCCAGCCTGTAAATATGATAGATCGGAAGTGACCTAAAAGTTAATCTCAGTTATGTAAATAATTAAATATACAAATAATACTATACTAATTTAAATATTAAATTTAATGGTTTAATTTTTTGTATTTGTGGAATTTCTAATAAAATTTCTTCATTCTTTTAATCAAAAAAATTTGTTTTTAAGTTTTCGCCAACGTAGAAGTTAGAACGATACATGTTCTAACTATACCACGATAACAACATGAAAAGAAATTCTTTGAGTTAAAGAATCTATTTCAGGAATCAGTACACGCCTTATTATAATGGCCGAGTATTTCCCGATCAAAAAACACTTGATTCTATTGTCCCAGCCTGTAAATATGATAGATCGGAAGTGACCTAAAAGTTAATCTCAGTTATGTAAATTATTAAATATACAAATAATACTATACTAATTTAAATATTAAATTTAATGGTATAGAAGCTGGCATCGTCACGAAAAAAGATGATTTCAGCGTCAAGATGACGCCGGTTATGTTTGACGCGCTACAAAAATTGATAATTTTAAAATCATTAAAGACAATTTTTTAATTTTTCGTGTCCTTGTAGCGATTGTCAGACTATCAAGATATCTTGCATCGCCCTTTTAGTGCTGTTGAAATTTTAATATGAATTTGTTTTATAATTACATTACAATTTTCATAAAATATCGTGTGACGTAATAATTTTAATTATGTATTTTAACATTTACTAGGTCAGGAACATAACACACTCTACCTAAATAACATTTGTAATCTGTGAATTCTTTTTTATATTTCTTTCAATTTAATTAACTTATACTTACTTATACATAACTTTTAAAAATGTTTGACGAAGTTCAATATTATTTATGATAAAGAATTGAAATAAAATACAAAAATGAGGATTATTTGTTTTTAACAACCCAATTCTCTAAAACGTTACCAGCACTCGTACCATTTAAGATTATTATTTAATGTTTGAAATAATACTATTATTATTTAGTGTTATATAATATAAAGGTAGCTAACCTTGTAAGTGAAAAGGAAGGAGAACAACGTAGTTAAATTAATTATCAGCAGTAGATGAAAGAATTGATATTTTATAAAGTTTGATTTTATACCTAGGTACCTACCTACCTACTTGTATTACGTATGTAGTACGAGTGAATTTCTTCTATGAAAGTTTTACATTTTTATTACCATGTATATATGAATTATATCAAGGTATACTAAATTTAGTCCTAAGTTTGTAACACTTAAAAATATTGATGCTACCAACAAAGTTTTGGTAAAGATATTCATAAAATAACCAAATTAGTCCATTTCCGGTTGTCCGTCTGTACATAAGAGATATCGACGTGAAATTTTTATAGTGTGTTCATTCGCAACATAGGTTAATTTGGTCTTGGGTCCGTAAGACCCATCTTGTAAACCGTTAGAAATAGGGTATTAAACACAAAAGAAAATTGGTTCTGGGATCCATAATTCTCAAATAATATTTATAATTTGTAACATTTAGGTGTACAAATTCCAATGTATGAAAGAGCGTATTTCCTTTTTGTCTCGATTTCACCTCGAAACTTAAATTAACAAACCTTAAATTGAAAATCAAGACGATAAAATTTTGATAGAGCTGAATTTACGACTGGTTTCAAAGAAATTGAAGAGAAAATTTCCTTTGAATATTTGAATTAAAAATAAAGAAAAATTTGTTATCGTTCAATATGGAAAATTAGAATTTTTAAGTTCAATTGGTCTACTAACATCGACGAAGATAAAGTTTTAAGTGTGTCACAGCATTTTAGGATATGACACGTTAAAAAATCCATAAATCCAAACTCTCTGCCGAGTGGTAATTTTGGTTCTGAGTCGATATGGAACATATTCACTCATGTAGGAAGAACGTTTATATGGCAGAGCGGCCAATTTCCTTGCCAAATAAGTTCCCTAACGACCACATAAAAAGTACAAAATGCTAACAGACAAGGTTTTTATGGAAATAAAGTAAATATTGAGAGAAATTTCTGCCCCTTATCAAATAGCGCCCTAATGATCGCACAAACGTTACAAACTGTTGGCAGACATTTTCTTCCTTCTCCCAAACGCCCGGAAAAGGGTAACAGGGTTTGATTAATGTTGGTCAGGAAGGGAAGGGGATCCCTACTTTTATAAAACTTTGTCAAATAGTAACCAGAAACCAAGGACTACTTGAATGGATACAATAAAGTACAAGAAGTTTTAATGTTGATTTTATTACCAACGTCATTAATAAAAATTAACTTAACTCTCTTCATTATGAATTTGTTATATCTACGTATTACCAGTAAGTAAAAGAACTCACAATGGAGTATTTACGTATGCTATGGCTATGGTGCTATGGATATAAACTAGATAGGAAGTAACCTTCAAATTATAAGAACACTATACACTAATAATTAATTAACAACTGTGAAAAAATCATCTGTCATTGATTTATATAATTTTAATTTCATTATCATTTTTATTATTCAAATATATATTCATTTATAATTTTACTTATAATATTCAAATATAATAAACATAAGTTTTTTGTTAAACTATGTTTTAGGTGTATGATCTTTTATTAATCACTTGAGTATTGTTTTATAAGTAGTCTAAGTGAAGTTAATACTGGAACAAGTATCCAATTCCGGTTGCACTGAAGTCGGGAATCTACCAAATTTCTTGTTCGAATTGTTAATAAATTTGACCTCGCTCAAACAAAACAACAAATGGCGATATTCACGAAAAGGAACATTAAAGCGCGATGTCAAGACTACTTAAAGTAACATCAGCATACTTAAAGTAAATGTGATGACAGTTTAATTGAATATACGTTAAATTTGGCAAAATCTTTGAAAAGGATGACCCAAAATTAGTGGGATTGCATAGTTGATTGATCCAAATTGGATAAAATTTGCGTGTGGTAGAGCAAAATCAAATTTTTTGAATTTTAAGTCGTCAAAAAGTTTTAACAAAACAATTTTTTGGATATTTTGACCAAGTTTTATGGTATTTGAATGATTTTTTTTATTTTAAACCCACTAATTTTGGGTCCTACTTTTCGTTTTTCTTAGAAACCATACATTTATTTTATCCTTTATATCAAATGTGGAAACCACGATTCTGTATTTTCAAAATTTATTGAAGATACGTTAAATTTGACCAAATATTTGAAAAGAACGTCCCAAATTTTGTGGAATAACTTACTTAACTGATTATGAAATTTCACCAAAACCCAACTTTCATAAGATTAATACGATGTTCTTTCATTTTCATCAGAGGGAATACTTATTTTTAGCCAATATATATCAAATTAGACGATACTTGTTTACTAAAACTTAACGAACAGTTTTTCTAAATGAAGACACGCGATTCAATGAATCATCTCTATTTATTTTAATAGTATGTAAATAATTTTTGTTGCATTATCTATTACTATTTTATTATAATTTTAAGTACACATCTGCACACTTATTTACGCTATTCTTTTACACGTTTTTCATACTTAATGTTTGATTAAAATTTCATGATAAAGAAAATAAAAATTATAACGTGATACTATCAATTACGAGGTGACCATTTACGTTATTTTTATGATTTAAAAAATAAGTCTATTTACATTTTAAATTATTATAATTATTATTATAATTACTGTCTTATGTTATGGAATGTTTTTTTTTACGTATATGCATGCCTTGTTTACATCACGGCACAAGGACTCTGTCGAGTTGTTCGATCTTCTACTTTATCTAGCAAAATTGTAAACATATTGAACGAGCATAAATATTTTAATAGCTCAAGACCTAGTTTTGCCAGGTTGGGGAATTTTCTAATAAATTAATTGGTTTATGACGGCTTGGTCTTCTAACAGATAAATTTAAAACAAATGAAATTTACAAAATTTATAAAACCCTCGAAAAATTTTTCGGTTATACGGAACCCTGAATTCGCACTTGAAACTTATGTAAGAACACTCTGCATTAAATTACCTTTCAAAAAAAAATAAAAATTGATTCATCCATTTAGGCTCTACGACAGACAGACAGACAAAACGTCTTCTACTTTACACACATAGCGGTCAAACTTACAACACCCCATTTTTAAGTTAAAAAAAAAAACATTATTCCATTTATTCACTCCGTGCGCGTGCGTGAGTTTCGTTTCCATCGTAACGATACACTACTTTAATTATAGAATTGTATGGATGCATATATAATTGTATGGATTGCATTTAAGACTTACATTGAAAATTTAATATTATTGTCTCACAAATTTAAATAAATAATTATGATAATTTACATTTGAAAAATAATATTTGTGCAATTTTATTTCTTATTTTCACAATTTTTAATGCATTAAGTTTAATTAATTAGTGTTTTTCAATAATTTTAATTTGACATTTCTATAACATTAACATGTAAAGAACTGCAAATTAGTAATAACAGCCCCCTTTAACGCCAAAATTTTTCACTGGAAGCGCTGGCATCGATTTTATTGTCCCTACCATGACTACGCACACAACGAATACTTCAAGTTTTTTTAATAATTGTGGGAAATTTACATTTCTAACAAAAATTAGTAAAACAACTTCCACTCTGTCACTAGGGCAGATATGATCGTATTAGTGCGATAGGTGAATTAACTCTAGCGCGTCAGATTAAGATATCGTGGGTTAAAGTTAAAAATGTTCGTTTTAGTAATAATAATCTTAAATAAATCTTAGCTATAATAAAATCAGGTATTTACAAAGCTATTTTCCTGTATTTTTTTTAAATTTTTTCCTTTAATAATATTATAGCAAAAATCAATAACTAAAATCAGTTTTTTTTTAATTTGACCTTCTGTCATTATTGAATTATTAAAATAGTATAGTTAAAAATAATAATAGCTATATTAATATTTTTAATATCATCGATTTATTTTTAACAACAGAATTTTAGAAATATTTGACATAGTTTTAATTTAAACGTGGGGAATCCTCATATTTATTCATATAAAAATAAATAATTTTATTTTAAATAATGTGATATCAATCACGTATACATTTTTAAAAAATTTTTTAATTAAAGTAACTTTATGACGAATTAACGTTACAAACACATAGGCTTTCGAATCAAAATGCTTTTATTTTAACGAAAATATTCGATCCGTCAAAAAATTCGATGTTTTGTTTATAATACATATTAAGATATACATGGCGTTTACTACAATGCAGGTATGGTATAATTATAGATACACATAGTATCTATGTTAGCATGAGTAATATTACAGTATTGAATGGGGCTATCCACCTGAAAAATTCAGGATAACATTTTTCCTCGAAAATTTCAAACATTTTTGTAGGTCTTATTTTAACTAACAAAAATTAAACAAAAACATTCGCCCTCGAAAATTGATTCCTTTGACCCTTTTACTATAATAGGATGAATTTAGTATGAATCTAGAATCAATGAACTCATTATTTGAAGCTATTCGCACCGTGCGTGAGTTTTATTGGAGGCGTTTCTATGGTAACAATACATTACTTTAATTATAGAACTGTATGGATGCATATATAATTGTATGGATTGCATTTATGACTTACATTGAAAATTTAATATTATTGTCTCACAAATTTAAATAAATAATTATGATAATTTACATTTGAAAAATAATATTTGTGCAATTTGATTTCTTATTTTCACAATTTTTAATGCATTAAGTTTAATTAATTAGTGTTTTTCAATCATTCTAATTTGACATTTTCTATAATATAAACATGTAAAGAATTGCAAGTTTGTCATAACAGCCTCGTTTATCGCCAAAATTTTTCACTGGAAGCGTTGGAATCGATTGTATTGTCTCTACCATGACTATACACACAACGAATATACTTATTTTCAACTGTCTAAAGTTCTGACAATACCTATACATAAGATTATAAGAAATTTCTTTTGTTAACAAACAAACAAGACACCTTCTTCATTTAAATGAAGAAACAAAATGCAGAATGTGGATATCTACGTCATTAATGCAAACATTTTCCTTTCTTAAATTTTTGTATAAAAATTTCTTCTATTCTATCTTGTTGGTTGTTGATTTCATATCTCATTGACTTGTCATCAATAAATTACAATTTGTATATATTGCTGCATTTATTTTATTATACGAGTATTGTTTAGTTAATTAGTACCTATACAATTTATTATTTTGTAAATTAAATTTATATTATATTATATTCTTGAATATCCTCCTTTATCAATCCCTTGGTATTCTTTGTTCTCGAATACTTAAGGATGTATGAGCATGACAACAATGTTTGATTTAAAGGCTCAAAATTTGTTTGTAGATGGTCTTTTACTCAAAGAATATGTGGTTATAATTTCAGCTTAGGTAACCGTGCAAATTTTTAAGAAAAAAGTCATTAAAAATCGATATAAAATACATTGGCTCTTATGGAGGAATCTCAAAAAACGACATATTTTGGAAGTTTTTGATAATTTTCATTTGGAATGAATGAAAACAAATTTAAAAAAGACTTTTTAATAGAAAGTAAACATATTAGCAATGAATTAGAAAAGAAAAAAACTAATTGTCTCCGTCCATATAAGGGATGTAAGAGCAGGGTAGATTAAGGATTGAAATTATTTTTATCTTATTTTCAACTTTGATAATGAATTTTGTTATAACTTCATGAATGTAGACGAAAAATAAGAATAAAATTTTTCGATATGTGTCTTGGTTTTCGAAATATCGAAAGCTAAATAATTAAACAAAATTTTCAATTTTCGATATTTTGAAAATTAAGTCAGATATCGAAAAATTTTATTCTTACTTTTCGTCTTATATCGTCGAGTAATAATATAAATTTATCATCAAAATTGAAAATATCTATTTTTAAATTTGTGCCCCCACTACCATGCTCATACATGCTTCATTGAAATTCATTTTAAAAAAAGGAGCTTGCGAGAATTTTATTTCCTGGATATACAGTCGGTTTATTTCAAAAGTATCCACCCTTGTGATTATTGTTGTGAGTGAAAACACGTCGATTTAGATTTCGACGAGGAAGTTCAAAATTGGTACCTAGAAAATTCTAGGTTTCATCCGTTCATCCCCACCCACCCTAACATTGAAATTTCAAATTGCATTCCCTACCTTGTGATACCTCGTTTGAAAGAGCATATAATTGTTTATTCTCCAACCATGAAACAAAAAATGAAATTGATCGATTAGTTCTTCAGATAGAATGCTCAGAAGATGGAATTCATACCTTCTATCTTCTGTGTAGTTTATCTTAAGAACAAATAGACCGATTTCATTTTTTTACCATGGTTGAAGAGAGAATTGTATGTCCTTTCAAATGAGGTATTACAAAGGAAGTGGGTGCCATTTGAAATTTCAAAGTCCGGGTAGGTTAGGGTGAATGGGCGAAACCTAGAATTTTCTAGGTACTAATTTTGAACTTCTTCGTCGATATCTAAATTGACGTGTTTTCACTCAAAACAATAATCACATCAGGTCAAGAGTTTTTAAGGGTGAAATGAAAATCCGGCATTTTTGAATCCTCTACTTGACCAATTTTGAGAAAACTCTTTCGTCTATAGAATGCTACATTATCAGCAAATATTGGATTCCGCACCAAAAAGTTAAAACCTATGAAATTGTGAACAGAGGGCAGTGGCAGTGAAGGCTATAGTGTGGTATTGTTTTTAAATTTGCAACCTAAAGTCAGCCATATTTATTAAGCCACGCCTCTATGTCATTTATTAATCTCTATTTTTTTTTACACATTCCTCGCTCATAATGAACGATATTTACAACGTTCTTTCTTGTTTCTTAACGATCTAATTATTTTTAAGTTATTATAAAATATATAATCAAAGTTTTTTTAATCAAAACTAGTAGTTTTGATTTAAAAAAATTCCAAAATAGATTTTTCAACAGTTTTTTCGTGTTAGTATAAACTATGTTGAAATAAATAATGTTTTTCAACAATTCTAATATTAAAGATTGGTAAATGATATTAATGTTTTTATTTTTGTTGCGATTTATCATTGAGATGTGTTTATTTAAAATTCATTTGGTAAATGTTGTTTTTCGAACTATGAAATGTAAAGTTTATATTCAAAATTTTATTGCAACTGTTACGTGTGTTGACAAACTCAAGGTTAGGTGTTTATATAATCTGAAAGCATGACAGATCAATTCCCGCGTAGCTGGGTGATGTTGAACAATCGCGTAATCCCGTTACACAATCTATAATAATTCAAGCAAGAATAGCTCAATAATAACTCCTGTTGAATTGCCATTGTTTGATAAGGGATATCTGTAAGGGATATTAAAAAACTTCCCTGCTTATAAGGACAAATTTTGATGACAATAAAAGCGAATACTGGCGGTGATGTCAATTTTTAGAGAATTGAAAATAATTCATCTTTTATTTTGTTTATTTTTGTCCAAACTTGAGATTTCTATTTAGTTGAGCCTGTGACTTTTCGAATTTGATTTCATAAGTCGCCGCTTTAAACCAGACAGTTTTTGTTTACACAAATATAATAATAGAGCCAATATTGTTATTTTAATTTTTTTGATCTAGATAAATTTTTATAAAAATATTAATGCAGGTGCTAGCTCTAATGCTGTTGTGTCTCATTGTTAAGATAAATAAGTCAACGTGCTGTAATTATAATATATCCGTAAACATTATCAAAAGGAAATACGTCAATAGTTTCTTTAAATTACGTATGTACAATCATTTTAAAAATATACACGTGTAAATAAATATATATTTAATGATTTTGTTATTTTAAATCATTTAATTTTGTAATATACATGATTTAAAAATGATCCTAAGAAAACGTGATTTTTAGCGAATTGTCGAAGGAAATGGAGCTTGGAAAATTGCTTTTGTACTGATGATGGAATTTTGGAAAAATTTCTTAAAATGTTCATCGATTCTATCTACCAGATGTCAATCTATATACATATATAAATATCCTTTTCAATTGGATATTTCTATATCAAAAAATCTAGTGTGATAAAAAAACGATCTAAAATATTTAGACAATCTTGTAATTTATTATAATACCATAAAAATATAAGGTTGACGATGATATAACAACAAAATTTTAATTTAATTATGAGTTCATCGAAGATCCATCATTTAATGAATAGAGACGACTATAGTTAGAGTATTGATGATTGAAGAGAGATATCTATATTATCAAATTTATAAGCCTCACTTGCACCCAATATATTATATATTTTTGTAGTTGCGTGGTATTGTAAGGCTACAAATAACTCAATTATAGCATTAGTTTTGTTTAGGTCCGTTGATTTGTTGTTTCGCCACTGTACACTATTCACATGTTCCTCACATAGCTAGTAAAGTTAAAATGTTTATGAAGCGCATTAATAAATTTCACCTTGGGTTAGAATAGTTAAAATAATTAATTTTAATTCATAATTTTGATTTTTATAAATGATATTGTAATGTTTTCTAATGAGAATTAATGAATGAATTTTTTCTTTTTCTCAATCAACTATAAAAAATCTAAAAAATAAAATATAATTTTTTTACATAAAAGCCTTATGTTTTGTAAACACTTTTTAATATTTTACAATAATAAAATTTTATATGGTTTTAAAGGTAATTACTGAATGAATTTTGTTCAGTAAAAAATGACACGGCGTCATGTAAAGACCGCATTCGATATGATTTATTTTTTCATAGATTTACCGAACCCAGATAGATATTAATTCATTAATAAGTAACATATTTTGTTGAATTACAAATTGAGGAATATATTATAAATGTGAAAATAATACCACTTGAATTTGAATGAATCTGTACAATAATACAGCTCATACATCAGAATAACTCATGAGCTCTAATTTTATAAAGAAGTTTTTAAAAAAATTAAAGAACTTAAATTCAAGACATTTGACTATGAGCATCATTTTGAACCATTAATTAAAGATTTCTGTTTTGTGTACGATATACAATTCACGGCCACCTTTTCTGATGATGACACTCAAGGAATCCAAAGTTATAACATTTAAAAAAAATTGAATCCTGTAGGGGATTAAGCGAGAGTAAGAAAGATAAGAAGCTATAATTACGTGGTGGTCTTTACTTTTAAGTCCAGCTAAGCGTGCGGGTATCAAGCTAGTATAATATAATTTGCAGAATACAATTTTATTTTTTTGTAGTAATTTCGCATTTAGGTCACTGCTCCACACCACTAAGTGGTCTTTTATTGGATGGAATTTATATATTCTTTATTAATAATAATTTATTTGGTTAATTATCTCTTTGGAAATTAGGCCTTTTATCTAAATTTGGAAAAGATCTTTTCCTGTTTTTCAGCTTATTCAGGAAGTGAAGAGGTCTGCAGTCAATTATAGTAGGTACATCGTGTATAGTAGTATAATAATATATTGTCATCAGAATTACAAATTTTTTAAGCTTCTATGCCAAACAATTATCTTGAGTGGATAAAAAGTAAGTAGAATGATTTGTTTACAAAATATATTAGTTGAAATAAATTGACATTTATTAAAATGACTTAAAAAAGTTGATTGATTGTTTTACAATTATTCAAAACATAATTAAATTATGAATGTAACCTTCATATCAATAATAATTAATAATTAATAAAACAAGCAATAAATTAATAAAATTATTATAATAAAAAAAAAGGTATTATTCTATTATGATGAAAATAAGTAATAATAGTTAAATTTGAATGATGCACGTATGTACGTGAGCTGAAAGATAGATTGATCTAGTTAAGATGTGTGATGGAGACATTATCTTTTTATACATGAGATTACAATAATTGCCTTCACAATGCTCTGCACCAATGGTCGATGTCCTCTCAGATTTCATAAAGTACAAGGGTAATATTCAGGCCGAATAGACAGGGTGTTCTGTTATTGACTGTAGAACACCTCACTCTCGTAATAAGCTGATCAAGACGAATGAAAAAGCTCTCTACCAAATTTCGATCTGAGGCCTAATTTGCAAGATATGGCTATGGTAAAAAATGGGAAAAATCAAAAAAGTGTTCGTTAATGAGTAACGTAGGTCAATTGGAGACCGTTAGAGACAGAACAAAAAATTAATTATAAAAAATGATCCTTATAAAAACAACTATTGTATGAAACATTTTTTTCGTAAACATCATTGATTACCCGTGAGGCCACAAATTAGGTTAGAAACATTATATAGTATGTATACAGGTATTGTGTATATATTCTAAATTAATACGTTACATAAATTATGTATATGTTTGTTTGTTTAAAGCATATAGTATACTATATTCAATGTGGAGGTGAGAAAAAAGATACTCTTATTACTTTGTGTGTAAGTGTAGATATCTTTCTTTACTTACATAACGTAAAAATACAAATGGTTGCGTAATTCAGCACTGCCTATATATGGTGTTTCAACAACTAACTCAGTCAATAGTTTGTTTTCACTTGTTTATGTTTACTTTTACCAATATCTATCAATATAATATTTAGAATAATTCAAATCTAGCACGGAACGCTTTTCTACGATAAAATGATTTTTTCTTAATCACTCTATTTTTTTTTTGATCTTATAGAAATTTCAGGATGCGATTTCCATTAATGCTTTATCGCTTTTTTAATGATTAAAAGATATCGTTTACAATTTCTCAACTGGATTTGTCTAGTTAAACAATGCTTTTGAAAAATGTATTTTTTTTTTTTGAGTGATAGATATTCTTAATAAAAGTGCATGAACAGAGTGAATGAACAGTGAATGTACTATTTATTTTAAAATGAATTTACCTGAATGTTTGTTAAGTAATATCTACAATTAATAATAAATAGCAAGTATATTCTTCTCATTCATTCATTAACTCACTGTTCTAAAATTACTTAACACAAATAAACCAAACATCATCTCAGTAATTTATTAGGTATATATTATTCTGTTATACATAAGTAAATATATTAATAAAGAGTATTCGAAGCTTAGTAGATAAGTATACTTTTATTTTAAAATCCAATAAGAAGTGTTATAAATTTCATGTGTTTGTAATCTTATGTTTTGTCATGGGACAAATTAAATCATTTGTTTTTTCCGAGTACAGAAATTTATTCATTGTCATCGTGTTGCCAATTCAGTGGACTGAAAAACAATTTAAAATAATGACAACCTCATCCCGAAGTTGGCCGTTTCATATTGAAATAGAGTAAAACTTCTTTCAAACAATTTCCAAACGATTGGAACAAGTACAGCTAAATATTTGTATTTACAATAGAATGGGATTGAATTTAAAATATGAATTCATTGATACAAAATCACTAAAGTTAAATAAACAGAATCATTACTTCTATGAAAGAGATTGATTTTAGTTTCAAGTCATGCATTTTATTGATGGAAAATTAAATTGTACTTAGTTGGAATATATTATAATGTAAATAAAGCGAATTGATGAATTAAAAGAAAATTTCTTTGCGTTTACTTTAAATAGAGTATTTGGTTATTATGATCGTATATCTATCATGTCTAGTCCATATGTGATTGAGTCAACTTCGTGAAGATTGTTGTTATCAGTTAACAGAGAGTTTGAAATAAACATATTGATCATTTTTATTTTGGTCCATTTGGCTATGGCCATTTTGCTCCCAAAACCCAAAACTCAATTACTTCTCGGGTCGTATATGACATCCATACAATTAAATTTTAAAAATCGTCAGGTTTTGTTTACGCATTATTATTATAAATCAATCTACATAACAAGATTTCATAGTGACAAGATTTCTTTAAAAGTAAATTTATATAAAGTAAAATCGAAATTTTATGAAATGATTTTTGAGAAAATTCTTAAAAATGCACAACACAACAGGTATACAGGGTAAAGTAAGCTTCAAGAGCCGATTATTAATGATATTTCTATTAAAATTCATGAGAATTCCGGAAGTGAAAAAAAAAACAATTATATGCACTATTTTTATCTAAGGCGTAATTATAATTAATAAAAAAAAAACGCGTAATAAAGATTAAAATTCATTTGAGATAAGTTTTGTTTTTTGTATAAACCACATACACAATTGATAAAGTATTGAAATTGATAATATCAAAAATTTATGACGTCAATTGGATTTCCATAATAATTGTTTACCCTACTTCATTCTGATAACAGCAAATATCTTATCCGACAATAATTAATTACTTCAAAAAGGTAATTATATTAAAATTCTTTGTTAATTAAGAGTCTAGTTTTTGTACTCAAAACACGTTGTACTGTTTTTCTGTAAGAAGCAAAATCGGTACTAGGGCAATTAGTTTCCTGTTGTCGAATTTGCACATATTACTCATAAAAATGTAAAACTAGGCTTGATACCATGACAAAATTTGAAAGTGAAATTAAAAAACGAAGAAGTTGGAACGATTCAAAGATTGCATTTAAGGTTGCCCATCTCCTTTTAGCAAAACAAAGTTTAAAATGTATCTCTATGGTGATATCCGAAAACGACGTCATTAACCTATATCCTCCTCTTTGTTTAATTAGGAGTTTTAAACAGTCCGTTCTGCCCTTGCAGTGAGAATTCTTCACCTGAAGTGTTCTAGGGAAATTTTGGAACCATGTATTATTTACAACGAGTCAATAAAACTAAAACTCATATCACTTTTACCGTTTTTTAAAGTAAAATAAAACCTCAAGGTTAATCAACTTTTTTTAAAGTTTATTTTTTCCAATTTTACATTATAAAAACTTTTAGGTAATTCAAATAACCTATTGATTTATCCGGTATTTTTTATTTATTTACCTCTTACGGTAGTGGAATCTTGTATATCAAAGAAATTGGTTTTTCTACTAAAAGCAGATATTCCCCAGGTTCATTGTTTTATTATATATTATTGTTTTCAAATGCAACATAGTTTTAAACAATCTTTTTGTTATTGATTCTACCACTTATAAATATTATAACAAAATACTGATGTTATTGTCACAACCACATGAGCAGGTTAAAAAGGTTTATTTGAAAAAAAAATCAATTTCTTTGAGTCGGATTCGAATCATTAACAAATTAATTACTATTAATTTTACTGTCTTAAGTCCACTGCTGTACCAACTGCGCTATCGATGGTTCTTTATATGTACCAAAATAGCCTATATATTATAACAATGATCCATAAGTTTATTTCAAACTCCTTGTCTATTAGTAACAATAATCTTCATGTGATTGGCTCAACTCCACATTGGTTTGACATGACAGGTAATAGTTCGTATTAACCAAATCCTATATTTTAAGCAAACGTAAATATATGTTCTTTTAATTCGTCTATTCGCTTCATTTACACGATTATATATTCCAACTAAGTACAATTTTATTTTCCATCAATAAAATGCATGACTTTAAACTAAAATCATTCTCTTTCATGGAAGTAATAATTTTGTTTATTTAACTTCAGTAATTTTGTATCAATGAATTCATATTTTTAATTAAATCCCATGTAAATACAAATATTTGGCTGTACTTGTTCCAATCATTAGGAAATTGTTTGAAAGTGTAAGAATAAAAGGATTCAAAGAAAACTTTCAAATTTTAAGAATAATTCTGCTATAGTTTTCATTTCAATAAAAGTTGACTTTCATTTCACCTTGAACACTTTCTTTAATAAAAAAACTGATAAACTGATTCAAATAAATCAACTTTTATACGAATCATTTTGTATGAGATATTGACGAGATATTTCAAATACAAAACTAGGTATTTCAATATTGCGTTGAAAAACTTCTTTAGAAAAACAAAATAAAAACATCGTGATATAGATCATCTTTTAATAATAATAATATAACGTTCCCGTTATTTATAAGAAAAGAAAATCCCGTTATGTATTCTTTTATACAGACATACTCTTTTAATGACAATATGTATATACTTATGGGGAAAATGAATTAAAATTTTGTAAAAATTACATGCAAAAACAATTGGAAATTCCAATAAAGATTCACAGAAGATATGACGACTTACAGATGATATATTGAACAATATTACAATAGTCATGCTATAATATGATTTCCCGCTAATTAATTTTCTATGAATTTTTTGAAGTCAAAGTGAAATTAATAATTATAATACGTGTTTCCCTTATTTTTTAGGATGATTATTGGTTTTTTAATTGGGTATTTTCAGGTCAAATAAAAGTAATATATTGTTTTAAGCTAGAAGACCATACACTTCAAGGACTTTAAACGAATAAACTAGAATAATTTTAGACTTACAGGTGGTCCAAAAATCACGTAGTAAATGTAGTATGGGTAATTTTTATTACCACATAACTTTCAAATATTAGATAAAATGTTGAATAACGCACGCAAATTATTGAAATTTTTATCAAAATCAGTTCCAAGTCCAAGTTACTGACCATTTCCTATGTGATTTTTGTTTTCAGATTTTTCATCTGTTTCAAAGATAAATATATCTGATCCTACAATTTTTAATTAAAAGTTCGGAACTGTAAATGGAAAAACTGAGAGCCCAGATAGTTTGCCAACTACGTGAGGGTTCTGGATACGAGATGCACCATAACTCTCGTGTTATATAATTATAAGAAGAAAATTCCTTTGCAATTGTCCTTAACGTTACCAAGTTAATTATTATTTCATTTTTGACAAGGTCTCGATAAATATAAGTAAAATTGATATTTTTTTTAATTTGCAATTTATTTCAACCCTAAAAGCTTTTTTGTCGTTCGAGATATTCGCAACTGGAATGAAAGCTTTTTTATAAATTTCATTGTCTATACAGAATGTTCGATTTACATCTAGGCATATAAATATCACGAGTATGACAGAGTACATGCATTAAGCAATGCATTTAAGGAAGAGGTATTATAGATGTTATATGAAATTGCAAAAGTGACTTGTATCGTGGCTTATCTGTTGTAGTTCATCTATTCAACTAACCCCCACTCTCCAAACGTCTTACAACTATCTCAACGCATATCGAAGCTTCAACATATGTATATAATACCTCTCACTAAGATTGTTTAACGTATGTATTCTGTCATACTCGTGTTATTTATATGCCTAGATGTAAATCGAACATTCTGTATAATTGTCCACTCTGAATCCGGTATTTGCAAGCACTCTATATATGCAAATTTTTATTGACATTTTTAGTATCATGACCTTATTACTAAGTTTTTTAAAACAAGGATGTTTGGATAAGCCTCTTTACGTAATAAAAAGTCAAACAGTGACTGCACTCAGTAATGTCATACCACTAATTTTTCCCATTATTAGATTGACGCAACCAAAATTTATGACTAAGTACACACATAATCATGTAAAAATACATTGAATGTAGGGTGTTTCAGGAGGAAAGTTGAAAGTTCGTATAAACATGGCAACATCTTAACCGTTACTAAAATACAGTATTGTCTTAATTTCTATTACAATTGAGATAGGATTCATGTTTATATGAACTTCTTGAAACGAAGTTCCTTATCGCAAGTTACATACATTTAACTAGATTGAAAAAATATAACATTTTTACCGCTAGTTTCTTTTACATTTTGCCTGGATGCAGGTTCCATTACTCTAAAAATTTGCGTATACTGGTTAACTCAAGCTGAATTCCGCTGTGCTGTGAGTGATACAAAATATCAACAGTTTACTTTCGTTTTATTTTGTAAAGGCAGTTTTATTCAGATACGATATACAAACTAAATCAATTGTTTGTTTTCACTTGTGATGTTTATTTTGCGTCTCTGAACGTATGGGTACTATTTCACCTGGAACATTTTGTATAAATTCTTATTATTATGAATTAAGTACATAATCACTACATATTATAAAACAAAGTCGCTTTTTCTGTCCCTATGTCCCTATGTACGCTTAAATCTTCGAAACTACGCAACGGATTTTGATTTTTTGTATAGATAGAGTGATTCAAGAGGAAGGTTTTTATGTATAATACATCCATATTATAGTAGAGTAAGGGGTTGAAATAGGGGTTGAAAGGGATATGCTTCAAAAACTAAAAAAGTTGTGCATAGATTAAGCTCAAATATTGACACGATATACAACCAGCTTCAAAGATCTATTGTTTTTATCTACTTTTAACCTTCGGAGGGTAGAAAGTTGTAGCGAGAAAGTGGGAAGGAATTATCGAATATTTACAAATATACCTAAGTGGGGTATCAAATAAAAGAGCATGACGTGTACATTACAAAACTGTTATCCCACGCAAGGAAATGTGGAGGGAGGGGTGCAAGTGGGGATGTTGCCCAGCAAAGCGGGTAGTTCACAGCTAGTTAAAAATAAATTATGGTAGGTACTATATTTTATATTTTACGTTATTTATAATCGTAATCGCAATCGTAATATTTTGCTATTGTGTTATCTATCGTAGAAAACAGTGTGTTATGTTAATAATAGGTAAATATTTAAACTGTTCGTAACACATTGGCGACTTGAATTCGTTCATTTATAAGTACTATTATTAACATAAGAAGCAAATAATACATATTTACGTATATAACTTACGCAAACAATGCGGATTTACTTAGAACAAGTGAAATTTATAAAACCCCAAATGCGGACAAATACGTATTTTTTCTTGTAACTCTCTCCAAACTAATCCGATTTTTTGAAACATAGCTGAGAACACTTTCCATTAAATTACCTTTAAAAAAATAAAATAAAATAATCAAAATCGATTCATCCATTAAGGAGCTACGATGCCACAGACAAACACACATAGCGGTCAAAGGAAAAAGCACTATTTTTGGAGAGATAAGCTAAAAATATTAATTTGTATGTTGCTTTTATTCAGTTGTAGTAACTAGTTTTTGCTTAATCACACGCAAATTTGATCCAATTTGGATCAAACAAGTATGTAGTCCCACTACTGTTGTGTCATTTTTTTCAATATTTGGTCAAATTTAAAGTATCTTCGATTAATTTCGTAAATGCAGTATTGTGGTTTCCACGTTGGGCATAAAGGCCAATAAAAACGATTAACTAGTATCAAAAATGAAAAATATCACTCGAAGCTAGCGAATTGTAAAATAAAAATTGATTCAAATGCGATAAAGTTTACAATATAACCAAAAATTTTATTTTTTGAACTTTATGTCGCAATAAAAATCCCAAAATTTTTTTTTTTTGTTATACGCTAAAGTTTAATCAATCAAATATGTAATCTCACTAATTTTGGATTATTTTTTTTCATATATTTGGTCAAAATGCGGTGTTATCCGCGATTAAAAAACGTTCGGTAGTTTTTGCGTTAAAAAGTAACAAAGATTCATTAATATACCTATATCAGATTATAATAAAATAAAGCTACATATAATTCAAATAAAATAGCGATTTGTTAGGTTTAAGTTTCCTAGTCAAATAAAGGTAATGGTTTCGTTCCGGTTTTGTGTCCATAGATTATTCGTACAGGATACAGTATTTACATAAGTACAGATGTAATTCTTAAATTAATTTTAAAAAACCTATGGAAATTTCATAAATTTGTTGACAATTAAAAATACATATACGTCTTTCATTCCGTACAAGGAGTTGAATTATTATTGACTTAACGCTTTTGACATCATATTTACGTTGTCAAGAAATTATTATGAATCATTCAATTCGTAAAAGTAATGCTTAATTAATATGCTCCATATGTCTTACATATGTATGTGTATTATTAATACCAAATTTGATCGTTTTGTGAAGATGAATCGATTATACAATTCATTAAACCATTGTGGGTGTATTTTAATTACAAATATGATTCAAGTTATATAAAGCAAACATATTTATCCAATTACAGATTAAACCAGGATTAATTAAGTTGTGACTAATATGTGTAAAATATATCATTTATTACCTTATATCTTATGATTTTATGACGTAGAGGTTGAAGATTACGTACGTCAGACTACTTATATTACTTTGCATTACTTCTTTAATTTGTAAGAGAAGTGTGTGTAAGTATAAGTGTTAGTCAGACATTTCAATTATACTTAAAACCGATATTAATTGTTTTATAGAAAGCGTGTTTTACGAATCATCTGTGGTTGATGACAAAGCACGCAATTCAATCATAAAATTATTATTAATTGAATTTATATAAGGTTTTTGGTATTACTTACTATATTTCAATAAAAATTAAAATAATTTTATTATTAGTGTATGGCTACAAGATTTGATCTCAAAATTTTTCGAACTTGCGTTCATTCTCAAGAGATTCAATCTAATAAATAATTATAAAAAAAATTTGTATAAATTAAATTTAATCTCTTGAGAATGAACGCAAGTTCGAAAAATTTTGAGATCAAATAAAAAAACTTGTAGTCATACACTAATAATAAAATTTTATTTTATTATTTTAATTATTTATTATTAAATTATTATTATTAATCAAGTATTGCATTTTAGAATCTTAACTCAAATCAGACAATAAATAAACTCTATTTTTTGTAAAAACATGTAAAAAAAGTTTTATCATGAAGAATGATTTGAGAATTTTTATCATGTTTAAGGACGTTCACAAAAAAATGAGCGTACTTAAGAAAATATTTGAGACTTTGGTTTCAAATTTTGAGTGTCGATTCTATTAAAACTTTAGAAAATTAAACGAAAATTAAGAATAAAATTTCTTCGATAAATACCAACCATACTATTTGAAATATTGATACCGAAAAATTTATAGAAAATCACTTATAGCCCAGAAAAATTAAAAAGTCCATATGCTTAAAATCCAAGTGATGTTTTTTTACCGGGATCATCGAAATTTTTGGGAAGATCCTTATAAGGGGATGGTTTTTAGACTTTTTTATTTTTGCTTGAAAAGTTGTCTTTAGGTATCCACAAAAGCCTCCTGACATGTAATAGGTTACAAGTGAGTTACTTGTAACAATATATATGTCAAATTGGAAAAATTGTAAATTTAGCTTCCGATAAATAAAAGGGACAAAAAACTTTTTCTTATCTTTCATATTTTCTGAAAAATCTACATCAATGTATAATTTTCCGTGTTTTTGTTGGTTTTTCTTTAAACTGTACATTTTAGGGATAGGGAAATGGAATAGGAAAATGCTCTAAATAAAAGTTGTTAAGCATAAAATTTCCAATTTTTCGCATTTTCGGAAAATCTTTCGCATTTGCGGAAAAATCAATATTTATTTTGAACCAACGTCTGAGGAAAGAAATTGAGGTTTTTCTAATTATTATCTACCTGTGTTTTACAAACATTAAGCTTGAACATGTTAGTGTTGTTAATGAGACAAAATTTATCTATGAGCTTAGTTAACTTTCAATTATAAGTGGAAAAATATGAATCAAATACTTTTTAGTGTGTAATTGAAAATCCTATGAACGCCAGAATTATTTTTTAGTGGGCGTTTCCCTCAAGCCTTGCTTTTGTTACGTGTCAGCTTTAAATAAATGTTAAAAAAGGGTAAACACAGAAAATTACTAATCTAATAAAATATTTTTGTGTCTGAAAATATATACATTTCAACAAATTTCAAATAATTCTTTGATATTTTTTTAATTAATATATGATGTGTAGACATTTAAAAAATACATATAATTTATATATATTTTTCATAACTTATTTATTAGATATATGTTTTTCCAGATGTTCAACGTATTTTTAAAGAAATTCTTATTTAGTGAAATCATCAATATACATTAAAAACATGCAACTTTATTCTTCCTTAGAGCCTTTCCAAATGGGAGTAATAACCTAAAATTTTACGAATTTTTTATTGCCCTGTACACTAGACAATCCTCGAAAACGAAGACTCCACAGTAACATGTAAGCTCTATATCATTTAATGTTTGCTATATTAAAGCAAAAGAATTCGAGAACTATTCAAATGTGATAAAAATTCTAAATTTTTCATTTAAATTTATTAAGTTAGATGATGGGCGATAAAAGGATAATTGCTGCAAGGTAAATATAGTTAAGCATTAAAAATTTTGCCATAAAATTTTTAATGAGATCTTAGAGCATCAATTATGAACTTGTACGTAATTTTCACGTGTAAATGTAATATTTCACATGTGCATTTATTTATTAAGCATAAATTTTGATAATAACCTAGCTAGCTGGCTGTTTGTTTAATTGTATAATAATAATATCGCTTCAAATGATTCTTCAAAAGTTTATTACTATAGTTTACAATATAGGTTTTAAGTGTTATCAGGAAAAGCTTATTACGATATCCTGTTATAATAAATATTTCAGTTTACATCTAGGCATAGACGTACCACGAGTATGACGGAGTACATGCGTTAAGCAATGCATCTAAGTAAGAGGTGTTACATCTTCCTTAGATGCATTGCTTAACGCATGTACTCTGTCATAGTCGTGGTACGTCTATGTCTAGATGTAAACTGAACGATTAGTATTTCCTTTAATGAGGCGATAATTTTATTATTATATGGGCAACATGGTTGCCTCAAATAAAGCAAATAGAGCGACTGATTCGACAACGATACATGGGAACAACGGTTCAATAGTCAATTTGACAAACGGCAAGGCGAAAGATGGTCAGTATGTTTTGCTAATTCATCATAAACATACTTATGCCCAGATTACAGTGCCTCCCAAAGTTTTTGTCTTACCCATTTGCTAGTTTTTTTTTATTTTTTATAACCACTTGCAAAGCAACGTCAAATTTAGACAGCGCGAGAATTGTACTTCATGTCCTGTATCTCTGCGTTGGGATACAAATTTTTTGTTCTCGATTACAATAGTTTATTGTAAAAAAAGGTTTTAATAATAAAGTGAAAAGGTGTTTAATTAATAGCTAATTTATTTTATTATAATTGAAAATAAATATATACACACAATATATTATATTATGTTTATATATACAATTAATTAATCATTAATTTTTATAAGTAAATATTTTTGAAACTATAATCATTTATTTCAATGACCTTCATTTCATTTGCATAAAATATAATAGATATCTACTTAGTTACTTGCGTTATATTCTAAATAAAAAAATTCAAAAAAAAAAATTAGTTCAAATACCTTTAAAAATATAATTGTAATAATTAACATTACGATATAAATTGGATGACTATTGACTATTTTAAAACGGCAATTCATCAGAAAAATTTCGGTGAAATGATCGATTTAGCTAAAGAGTATCCACAGATTTTTAGTTACCGTATTTCGGAATCTAAGTTTCTCCCAACAACTCAGAGAAACGGTTAAATGAATCTTCACTTTCTGATTGAAGCGCTTTTCAGAGGTTAGCTGATGCTCATGCTTTTATTAACCGAGTTCAAACCAAAAAAAGGAGGTTCTCAATTCGACTGTATTTTTTTTGTATGTTTGTTACCTCAGAACTTTTGACTGGGTGAACCGATTTTGATGATTCTTTATCCATTTATCCAAAGCTGGTACTTCTCGTGTGGTCCCATTTCATTTTGGTCTAGTTCTGACAACGACATCCATGAGAAAACCATAAAAGACTTAAATTTGCATTCATTATGCACGACAAGAGGACGAATAACTCAATATCACGTCAACCGATTTCGATGATTCATTATCTATTTGAAAGCTGGTGCTTCCCGTGTGATCCCATTTCATTTTGGTCTAGTTCTGACAACGCCATCCATGAGAAAACCATAAAAGTCTTAAATTTGCATTCGTTATGCACGACAAGAGGACGAATAACTCATTATCACGTCGACCGATTTCGATGATTCTTTTTTAGTGAAAAATTAGTTAGTGTACAGATTCACTAAAAATCACGAAATAAAAAAAAACTTTTAACAAAAAGAAAACCGACTTCAAAAGAAAATCTTTTCCAAAACAAATGAATATGCACTCTAAAAGTAAAAAAATAATGATTAAAAATTATTGTTTTTTTTTTGGAGTCGGTGTCAGCCAAGCTAATGTAGCAAACTGTTCTGTCAGAGTTGTTTCCTTGGCTGACACCGACTCCAAAAAAAAAACAATAATTTTTACTACATTATATTATCATTATTTTTTTACTTTTAGAGTGCATATTCATTTGTTTTGGAAAAGATTTTCTTTTGAAGTCGGTTTTCTGTTTGTTAAAAGTTTTTTTTATTTTAGAAGTACAAGCGATGGAAGTAAAAAATAGTCGGGTAAAATATAGTACAAAATCAGGTACTAGGTAATTATTCTATACCTGCATAGCAATAGCCTTACATCATTTGATTGTAAATTCGATGAGTAATTTTTATAGTAAAAAATGACGATATTAGACAGAGAATGGATTAATAAAAATATTACATAAATCTAATTATAAAGTCCGGCTTCTATCTGCACAAATTTTTTGCTTATCAATAATTAATTTTAACATCATATAAGGTTTTTTTTAAGACCAAAATTTAATAATATTAAACATAATATAATATACGAATTAAAGTTCAAGTCAATTACAATTAAAGTTTTAATTTAGAAATAAAAATTGTCAATTATATGGTTAATACTTCTCAAATTTCCCAAGAATTTGCTTTTAATCTTGTATGATTAACTTTTTTTTTTAATTTTTCTATCGATCGATCATAAATTGTAAATTATTTTTCTGGAAGAATTAGGGGAAGTTAAGACACAGTGAAACAAAAAAAGTTTGTTTAGGATTTTAAAACAGAATAAAACTTGGTTTAAGGAGATATGCAAGGATTGAATAATACTAGGGATTTCAATAAAACTTAATAAATACATTTTTTAACAAAATTTACAAAAATCATAAAAAATTCCTCTCACCGGACTTTTTATTATTATGTTATCGTGCAAAGTTGGCTGAAAAATGATGAATCATATAGGCTATCATTTTCTATTCGATATTTCTATATCAAAAAATCTAGAGAGTGTGATAAAAAACTATTTAAGATATTTAGACAATCTTGTAGGTCATAATATTACCATAAAATATAAGATTGTCGATGATATAAAAACAAAAGTTTAATTTAATTATGAGTTCATCGAAGATCCAACATTTGATGAACATAGACGACTATAGTCAGAGTATTGATGATTGAAGAGCGATATCTATATTATCAAATTTATATGCATCATTTGCACACAATATATTAAATATTTTTGTAGTTTCGTGCTATTGCAACGCCAAAATTAACTCATTACTTGACTGCAAAACATGCATTTGATTTATATGTATGTACCGTGCAATAAACAATACAATACTGCAGGTTTACAATTACCTTAAAACCTTGTGGTTTTAAAAGTTAGTTTTGTCTTTTATAAATCACAATATCAAAACAAACATAATTAATATCTGTGAATTTTTAGAAATTGAAATCCATTTTGGGATACTCTTTTATACATTACCTGAAGGTAGAACTCCATTTCTCTTGAAACAAAAACCCACAATTTCTGAAAATAAATTAAAATTTCTTTCCTGAAACCAAAATATAAATTATACAAAACAAACAATTGATTGAGTTAATTGTTCAAATACCATGTATAGACAGTGTTGATTACACTCACACATTACACAAACATACATGTTACACATACATAACTGATAATCCCATATAATACATACTATACAATTTGCGAAATAGTGATGTTTACGAAAAAATGTTTCAAACAAAAGTTGTTTATTTTTTTATAAGGAATATTTTTTATGTTTTATCTTTTGCTCTATCTCTAACGGTTTACAAGATGGATCACTTTTTACGCCCTAAGCATGCTTAAAAAAATCAGCTTGATATCTCTTTTCATTTTTGAGTTATCGAATTGTCAGACGGACAGACAGACAATCGGAAATGGACGAATTAGGTGATTTTATGAACACCTATACCAAAATTTTGTTCGTAGCATCAGTATTTTTAAACGTTATAAAATTGGGACTAAACTTAATATGAGGAGCTTATCTGCAAACCGGGTTTTGTCCAAAAATTTCCAAAGTGGGGTTTTGATTGATTATTACTCTATAGGCTCGTTTACATCAGAAACAGTATTCCATTTTGTGCAAAAAAATATTTGTCCCATTAAAAACTGATGTTGAAAATGAAGGTTTTGTGCAAAGTGTGTTTTGTCCACCAGAAGAGGTAGGGTTCTAGCAATGCAAACCGTGTTTTGTCCACTCAGCCAATAGGAACTGTCCTTTTGCTCATGTGACTAACCACCTATTGGTTCACTTCAGCTTCAAAATGTACCTGTTGGTCATGTAATTACGCAAGCGAAGAAGAATGATGTGAACAAACTCCTACAGAAAATGTTTGATGAAAACTGGGCTGACAAGGAACCTTTAGAAGATCTACGGCTTATGTGGTATAAGAACATTATTTTTGAAAATCCAACAGCTATTCAAGAAGCTGAAGAAGAAGAGTGTGGCTGTCTGGCAGAGGAAAGGTGCGACCTTCACATATAATGAACTGTTTATGAACCCTATAACAGAACTGTGTTTACCTTTTTGATGTTGATATCAATAAACACGTTTGCATTCAAAACGAGTTTTGTCCAAGATAATTTTATTCAAACCGAGTTTTGTCCAAACATTTCCTGCAAAACGGGTTTTGTCCAAACTATAATGTTGATTTTTAACACTTTATTGTTTACTTAAAGGTAAAGTTAGTATTTAAATTGATTTAAGGAGTTAATATAAAAGAGCAGAAAAAAATTCAACAAATAATTATAAAAAGAGATAGTTGTATCAGTTTTTTCTCCCTCCTGAAAAATCCACCGAATGTGACAAAACCCGGTTTGCAGATAAGCTCCTCATATACCTTGATACATGTTACACATATACAAGGTATAAAAATAGAATTAATAAAATAATAAACCAATTATTATTATATGCATTATTTAAATAATAATAAATATGTATTAATAATTTGACAAATATGGATGAGACTATTTGTTTGCTATGTTATTATTTAAAAATATTTTTGTCCTTAGCATATTTTTTTCTTTGAAAAAATAAAGGTAGATGATAATGTTTACATGAACGTGTGTCATTTTTATAATAAATGTTTATAATACCTACATTTTAATACTATGTTTTTATCAGACCATATTTATTATTAATTAGTGTTTATAAAATAATTTAGTTTATTATATTTGTTTATTGTTTTAAATGCTAAAAAACAATGTGTTCGTAGAAATTTAATGTTTATTATTGTTTTGGTTTAAAAAAAACAATTTGGTTTATGAAACGTGTGTAGTTTTCCGATGATAAATATTATAATTTCAAGTATAAATATTTTAGTTATAATTTTCAGAATTGTAAGTTTAGTTGGAAATTATTTGAATGTTGGTTTAGAGTGTAAAAAAGCTTGATTCTTTTTGTATGTAGTTGAACTAAAGCTACATCAATTCTGAAAATTTTAGAGGGAGATGTCCAATTATTTAAATAAATAAATGATTTCAAAAGTAGACATATTTAACATTAATTTTTTGGTAAAACGGTTGATGGAGGATATGTTTTCATAGATTTTTCCAAAACTAGTCGGTGGAAATTAAAGAAAAACTATTTAAATTAAAGTTTAAACCTTAATAAATTGATCTCGACTAATTAAGGATGTATGAGCACGGTACTAGGAATACAAATTTTAAAAAATATATGTTTTCAATTTTGGTGGTGAATTATAAGACGAAAAGTAAGAATACAATTTTTCGATATCTGTAGTAATTTTCAAAATATCGAAAATTGAAAATTTTGTTTAATTATTTAGCTTTCGATATTTCGAAAGCCAATGCAGATATCGAAAAATTTTATTCTTAGTTTTCGTCTACATTCATGGTGTTATAATAAAATTCACCATCAAAGTTGAAAATTAGGTACAAATAATTTCAACCCTAATTCTAAAAACATGTTGAGTTTCGAAGCATTTTTAAATTGTTTTACCGAATGAAATGAAAGTTAAATCTATTGTAACTATTTTAATTCAAGTAGACTAAATCTTTTGTGATTATAAAATTATTCGAGATAATTAATGAGGACTCAAAAAGTATTTCATAAAAATATAGTCTTTGGAACAAATTTCGCTTTTATGGAGCTTATGCTAAAAACACACCGTAAGTGACTTGGTGCTTAAAGGCTGAATGTCTGGAGACTTAGTCTGAATGCAGCTAGGAAAAAGTTAAAGATAGAAATCTGGATGTTTTTAAACTCTTACATATAAACAACTTGTATTTAACCTGGATGTCAGAAATAGGTATATAAAAATATACTGGGATAGTTTCTGCGTCAAAAATAAAATTAAAAATCAAAATTTAAACCAATAAATAAACTGTTTTCATATAAATGTTTTTATTAAATCTATAAATATAACATTGTTTACAAAATATAATGTAATCATTTTAATATAAATGACGCGCTGTAGCTATTTTTTTTTATTAAACGCAATTATTTTATTTTTAATTAAATCATATGATTAGCAAAAGGGGGATAACATTATTACAATTATTTTTTGGCATTGAATTTAATATAATTTTATATTACGAACCGACAAAGCTATAATATTCTATTTGAAATTCTATATAGTAACATATAAGCGAATTGCCGAAGGAAATAGAGCTATTCCTTTTGTACTGATGATGGAATTTCAAAAAATTTCTTCTTATGTTCATCGATCCTACCTAATAGATGTCAAAAATGGCCATCGATAAAATTTATATATATATATATACAAGGTGTTCTGTTATTGATAGCAAAAAATTATACCAATAAATTAAACTTATCAAGACAAATGAAAAAGCTCTTTACCAAATTTCGATCTGAGGTCTAATTCGAGAGATGTAGCTATGAAAAAATATAAAGATTTATGAATTCACATACTCAATTTAATAATTGATTGTAAATTGATTTAATTGGGTAGCGAATATTTAAAAAAATTTTGTCTTTATTTATAAAGAAAATAAAAAAATAATAGATATTTATCAAATTATTTTACCAATACAGAGACACTTATATATGGGAAGTATCAAATTAAACATACGGGGAGATTAAATTGTGTAATATATAACACAAAATGGCATAGCAAAATACAACAACTTTGATACAGCAGTCTTGATTGTGTTATCCCAAGACATTTTGTGTTATGTAAATCACAATTTAATCCCCTCACAATTATATTATAAATCACAATTTAATGTATGTATAATTTGATACCCCTCACATCTAAGTGTCTTTGGAGTAACGCTAAAAAATCAAAAAAAAAATTAGACAAGCTGAAGCCACATCCGATGAAAACTTTACGAGATGCGTTTTCACCATTTATTTTCCCGGCTTGTATGACTCGTAGGAAATCCATTCGGAGCTCAAATAGTACCTCAAAGGAACTTTTATGTTTTAGGCGATATCAACTTTTCTAATCAATATGACTCATACACGAACTCTTATTCTACACACTAAAGGGAATATTTTTGCCTTTATCCGGTTTCACTTCTTAGTTTAATAACTTGAATTGATTTAATTATACAATTTCCCTGTGTTTTATTATTAATGCTCTAGTATTTTCTTCTCTAAGCGAGAATTTCTCATTCCTAATTCGTGGTAAAAATACATGATAAATTTACAAGAATTCATATTATATTGAATATATTTACTACACCATATTATGTATAAAATGAATCATTTTATATCCCAAATCATTTCATAAGAATTATTGTTATTATGTGACATACAATAAAATTAATTAAATATTACAACAATACACTTCATAGAAATATACTTTTTAATATTGTAAAATTTATTTGTATTAATTATTATTATTATAAACAAGCATAAAAGGATCATACGTCATTCTATTATATATTTCAACAATGTCTGTGGTGTGAGTAACGGCTTTTATTAAATTAATTATTTTGTATTAGGTATCTATCTACTATACAAAATAATATAATTAATAATTATATTATTTTATCATAAAAAAATTGTTACAAAAAAAAAATTGAGTACACTTTTTCTTACACAATTGCCACTGGCATTTACCAACTACAAATGTAAACAATAAATTTTACTTCTATATGTAGATCATATACGTGTAGTAACTTCCACAGAGGTGGCTTAACCCTAAAGGTAAAGTAGGCACAGGCGTGAACTCAGTCGCGTGCATTACATATAGACCGAAAGACACTGCCTACCCTACATAATTCACACAAATATGTATAATCTTGTTCTGATATATACGAGTACTATCAATAAACACAACATCTCAACGGGTGTCATCTATAATTTTATACGGCTTATATTGAATTTTAAGTAACTCCGCATTACGCTACACTAGCGCTGCTGAAGTGCTGAGTGCCTCCAGGCAAAGAAACGAACTCTTCTTGCTAAATTTCGGATAAATACAATAAAATACGACACATACGAACGCATACAAGGCAGGATTAAGACAGTGTCTTTTACAACACGACAAACTACGAAATTTACCGAAGTAGCTTCGTTTCTTATTGATAAATGTCAGCCTTTTTATACAAGTTGTACAAAATAGAAGTTTTCACTTGAAAAAAAAACATATTCTTTGATAAAATGGATTGTAAAATTATTTTGAACAAATTTCCAAATTCATCCTATTTTGAAAATTTTAAACTCGACAGACTTTTTATTACACTTATATGTTATTTATAGAGGTTATATGGAGTTTACATGTTTCACTTTTTTTTTAGTTTATAAACAATTCAAGGTCTGTATATTAGTATTGACGTTTTTTGTGGTTCAATTTTTGGTCATTGTATTTTGTTTCTTTTGAAATTTAAAACCAATATATTTCTTTATTTGAAAAATTTCCTTGTCATAAAATTTTATTAAAATGTATTTAAAATGGTAGCGCCAGTTAGCGCCTATGTAAGCATAAGTAATATTACAGTTTTGAATAGGGCTATCCGCCGGAAGTATTGTAGATATCGCCAAACAGTATGGGCCTGACGCCCATATAGCATTGACTCGTCCGCCATAACTATTTCTAGTGTTACTATTCCCTCAATACAGTACACAGTTGGGCGTTCACTCCGATACTGAAATAGTGACATCCACAATAAATTTCTTACCTAGAAACTATGCCCTACTTTTTAATGCAGCTAATTTCAAAAGCGTGTTTTTTTAAATTAAGATTGTTACAACTACAAGTCAAAGTACTCAACTATAGTACAGCATTTGTCCCTATTACTTCTTTATCTTTGTTTATGTCTGTAACAAAAATGTAAAGTTTAACAAATTTTGTAAGAAAAGTAGATATTATTTAATTATTGTGAATCTCTGTTTCAAAACAATAATACAATTTTTTATTATTTACATATTTACATTTTTGTGTCTTGTATAAGTTAAAAATTTCACACAAAACAAAATTAAACAAAAAACCTGTTTTAAAAGTTCTTATCACATACCTATCATCAATTATTTACATGCAAATCATTTACTTACCTACTAAAAACTATACTTTTACAGTGTTTATGTAAGTGATATTCACAAAATAGTTAATTTATTCTTATTACAACCCTGTTTATTATAAATGCGAAAGTAAGGATGTTTGTTTTTTGTTTGTTACGCTTTCACGCAAAAACTAGCGAATGGTTTTTAATAAACTTAGTTAATAATATAGCTCATACATCAGAATAACACATGAACTATAATTTATAAAGATATAAGATATATAGACAACTAGCTGTGAACTACCCGCTTTGCTGGGCAACATTCCCACTTTCACCCCTCCCCCCATATTCCATATCCTTTTCTAGGTTACTATCTATCACCTAACTAAATTTCATCAAAATCCGTTCAGCCGTTTAGGCATGATAGAGCAAAACTCCCAGCAAAAACCATAAAAAAATCACTAACTCAATTCAGTTTTCTGCCTACTTCCTACCCCCTAAGTACGATGACGTGATCATTTTGATCTTATATCCGTTTTTAGGTAACCATCATATATTATCAATAAGTTTACCATAGATGTCACCACCATCGTAATTAATGTTAGTTCAATAAGTTTATCATAGATGTCGTAACAAAGTTTACCGGGTCAGCTAGTAAAATAAAAAGTATCCTATGTCCTTCTCCTGGCTCTAAACTACCTCCCTGCCAATTTTCAGCTAAATCGGTTCAGCCGTTTAGGCGTGAAAGAGTAACAGACAGACAGAGTTACTTTCGCATTTATATACTAGTAAGGATATTAACGGACTGTAATTTTTTGTATAATTAAATAATTAATTTTGATTTAAAACTTTCACGAGCGTGCCCTTTGGTAACCTCGCGCCTGTAAGCACGTGCCTACTTTGCTTTATGGATAATCTGACTCTATGACAACTGTCATCTTAAATATTCATTTATGGCCTTAGCTTGATCACTTCAATGAAGCTAAAACAGTAAAATTTATGATATCAATAGTACATTTAAAAAAAATTATATTTAACAAGTGAAAACTAACAATTGACTGAGTTAATTGTTGAAATACCATGTATAGGCAGTGTTGATAACTCTGTCACATTTCACATAGATACATATCTGACATATTTAATTGATATTCTCATATAATGCGCAAGTGTTGATGCGCAATTGTTTTTTTTGACGTCACGTAAATAACAAAAGATATTCACTTTGATATTCCTATATTAATACATATTATAAAATTTGCACCTAATTAACGCCCTCGTGGGTAAACAGTGATGTTTACAAAAAAATGTTTCAAACAAAAGTTTTTAATTTTTTTATAAGCAACATTTTTTACATTTAAACTTTTGTTCTATCTCTAACGGTTTACAAGATGGGTCCTACGGACCCAAGACCCAATTGACCTATGATGCTCATTTACGAACTTGACCTGACTTTTTACGTCCTGAGTACGCTGTAAAAATTTCAAATCGATATCTTTTTTCGTTTTTGAGTTATCGTGTCCACAGACGGACGGACGGACGGACGGACGGACAACCGGAAATGGATTAATTAGGTGATTCTATGAACACCTATACCAAAATTTTGTTCGTGGCATCAATATTTTTAAGCGTTACAAACTTTGGACGAAACTTAATATACTATGTATATTTCATATATACATGGTATAAAAAGTATCTTGCCAATTTTTAAGGTAAATATAAAGACGTAATGTAAGTATCTTGCGTACTGTCTGTTATTGTTTTGTTTTATATAAAATATTTAAAAAAAATTATATATTATTGATGTTATACCGCAAATCTTACACGTAAATATTGCTATAAAAATTATTATAAATATCATTTCATAAGTTTTACACATTCTATTCGGTATGAAAAAGTTATAATGTTTATACAAGGGAGCTCGAAATCAAAGACAAAAAGCCCTCTGACGTGTTTCAATCTGACACACCATTCACGAGATAGAACTTCGATAATTATCGTTATTATCGTCTCCGTACAATATTATAAAAGTCATATCCTTAGCACACGTATATCAAATATAATATTACCGACGATTTATATTGAAGGTCGAAAGTGCGATCAAAATTACTCCTTATTTTCCTGTAAATTTTCAACAAGATAATCGGGTTAAAAGCATCCAAAAAGCTCTTTCTGAGCATTTATCTTTGGTTTTTTTTATTTATAAAAATTCATATTTTAAGAATTATTCATAAAAAATGAAATAGTTTGTTTGTACAAAAAAATTGTAAGAATCTAATTCTAAATTCTTGACCACTTAAATATTTTCAAAATTGTCAAGTGCGGAAGGTGTAATTTGTTTTTATAAGAGTGTTTAAACAGAAAAACTTCAACATTCAGTGAATAATTTTAAAATCACATACCTACATAGATACCGTGTAAATTAATTAAAACTCATTATTAACGTCAGTTTTCAATTAATTAGTTCTAAACGTAATTTTTATTTTTAATTGTGGACAATAACAATAAGATAAATTTTGATAAAATATTTCATAAATTTTATCAAGCGCATTGATAAGACACCTACCTACAGTTGGATCAAAAAGTCTGAAAACCATCATACATAGTATTATCCATAAGGCGCATACTTCAATAGATATTTAAAACATTTAACGACTTTTTTATCTCATTGTATATGTATTTAGTATAATTGTAAAATTCCATTAATGATAATTAGTTCATTAAGATCTTTGGTCTTGAAATATTGGTTCAAAAAAATATAATTTTAAAACTATCAGTTGATTAAAGTTCACTTTTAAAAATTGTGTCTAGAAGTTAAGTGGCATCCTATTAATTTCAATTATAACGTCATAGTTATGATGTCATCAAAATTCCTACTGAATAATATCGAATTATTGTTCAGTAGGAAATTTTATTTTTATTTTATACGGCATAAGTTCCAGGAATTTATGTATAATATTTTCTTAAGAATTATTTCACATAATTTGGGGCAATTTCTGAAATAACTTCTAGAAATTAGTGTGTGGCTTAAGGATGTTCCCAAAAAATATCGTTTTCTTAGGCTCATCTTTAAACCGTGTATATGCTTCACGGTGTGAAGTTTATAGATTTGAGCTGTTATTGTTTGCGTTTTTAACATATAAATCCTATATTGAAGTGTTTTTAAAGGTATGTTACAGGGCTGAGTTTAAAGTTCAGAATTCGGTTAAGTATCTTAAAAAATGTGATCCATCACCGTGTATGATTTTGCAAAATTTCAAATCGATATTCCTATAAATAACACATATGAGGGTCATCTTAAATGCGACACGCTGTATAACAGTATGCAACGTTTGTATGTTCTTTACAAAAATAGAATATAGACACGGAGAGGTTACACATAATTTGTGTCACTCACATAGAACCAAAGAGTTTATATACATAGAGAACGCAAGGAATCTGCTAACCTGTAAGTGGATGCGATATGATGAAGAAAGAAGACTGCCAGTGAGTTCCCCTGTGTCCTTGTCATAGTCATATGTCATAATCATATGATGCATAGAGATTTTGTGTCTGGTATTATATTTGTTTTGTACAAAGAGGCATATTCTCCAATATGCGGCCGCAGTTTTCTCAAGTAAGTAATAAAATAATACCTGTCGACACAATTGAAATAATACATCTAAACAAATATGTAGCCAATGGCATATAGATTAGACAAGGACACAGAGTAATTCACTAGCAGTTTTCTCTCTCGTTCATAAGTTTTCAGCCCTGGTGTTCTCTAGTTGTTTAACTCGTTGCATAGAGCAGGAGTTATAGAATTGGTTACGTCCTAGATCGGATATCTAGAAGATCCGGAGGCGAAATAAGACTTCTATGTGATTTTTTCGTTTTCCCCAAAATTCAACGGATGGATGTTGTTAAAATTGACGTGTATAATTTTGTATGCACATATCAACAATAGTACAATAAATTTTGTATGACGTACACACTAGTGAGTATGAGAGTATCATGGCCTGGCCAGCCTATACATACCTCCTTACTTGAATAGAATACAATAACTTGAACCGCTCATTGTATACTTATACTTACACAGTTAAACAACAGTTTAACATTGTTAAAAACTTACTTTTAAAACTCAAAAAGTCTTCTCAGTAATTATTATTACTTCAAAAAATAAAAAAACGTGTTACGCTTATTAAGTTACAAAAACACACGCTTCTTTCTAATCAAGTTTTATATTTTATTGCAATTGTGACAAAAGTGGTGTTTTTTTTTAGTGCATTTTAAACAAAAATTTATTATATTTTTTTAAACAAAAATTTTTTGTGCTTCCTAAATGTGCATTTATTTAAATTTTAACAAAACAAAAGAGTGTATTACATCAACAATGGTTCCATCTGTATATTGTCATGTTGTTGCCCGGCAATCTTGTACAGCGGGTATTATAACCGCTACAACCGGTGGAAAAGCAACTTTACGATGTCGCTTACATTCTGGGGTATGTGTACTCAATAATAAAACTAACAAAAATTTGTTTATGTAAATATTTAACGAGGTTTATCGGTCAACTTTCAAATTTTTATGTGACAAAACTTATTAACTAATTTTATAACGGAAGTTGCATTATAAATAAAACAATTGTTTTTTGAAATATTTCCCAATTCGATTACTTAGTAAACACAGTTAAACTTATAAAATTATCGAGCAATTTAATTTTATTGATGAAATCAATTTTGTTAATATTTATTAATTAACAAAAATTAAAAATAATAATTTTTGCAAACGTGATTTGTTAATTAATTTTATTGACCTTAAAGTTTTAAATAATTGCGTACTACAAATTATTTTAACTAAAATTTAAAAATATATAACCATGAAGAACACAAAAAGTTTATTGAAATGTGTCCATGAAAATTTTATGTTAAAAATTATTACAACTTCAATAGAAGAGGGCAGCAGCGAAGCGTCGGCTTGAAATAAAAAGTTTTTTGCCGAAATAAATGAATTTATATATTTTATCTTTTAAGTTTAGGATAAAGTTTTTACCTGGTTAAAGTTACAATCGAAAATCCCGAATAATTCTTAAAAAATAATTTTTGCCTCCGATAAAGAAGCGAGTTTTTTTAAAATAGTTAAATTAAGTTTTATCTGGTTTAAAACTAGTAATTTTAAAAATATATTAGCCTTGAAGCTTGGACATTAAAAAAGTATTTTTAAAATTAGAATTAATTTTCTTATCACAAATAATTATGCATTTGACAAAGTGCATTTGAATTTTTACGTTTCCTTTTAAACGCAAACTTAAAAAACATTAAAAATTATTCATAAATACATACTTTTAAAATATTCTCTTTATATACCTACGTCTATTTTTATATAGTTTCAAATATGGTTATAACAGCATATTTTTCACTTTATAAAAATAATTCTATTTTAAACAATTTAATTTTATATTCTTATTTAATAAAAAAATTGAATAAATACGAATAGAATGCGTTAACTAATACATTTGAATAATTAATTTTTATTTTTATTTACCATTTTAAATTGTTTTTTAAAAAAATATATATATATATATATATATATATATATATATATATATATATATATATATATATATATATATATAAATTGTTTAACTATATCTGTGGTACTGAAATTTTACAAATTTTAATTCAAATTTTTCTCAAATCAAAATAGGCGCATTTGTAGGGCCTCCTATTATGGTATTCAAAGACTTTCATAGAGTACCCATACTAGATTTTCATTCTGAATTTTTGAAATTCTCTCACAAGTACTATGTATATACCTATCTTAATGTTATAGCAAAAATAATAATATTTTAAGCTTTTTTTCTGTCCACGAAAGCTATGTAAAATTAAATATTTGTTATTTTAAACAAGTTCCCAATTTTAAGTTTCTCTCAGTGTAAATTTTATAAAAAATCAAATATCTCAAGTAATTAATTTTTTGAAGATTACAATTCAAGGATAAATTTTAAATAATTTAATTAATTTATGCAAAGAAAAATGATTTAATCGTAAAAATAATAATAAATTATATAAAGGTACCTATTTAAATTTTTGTTGTTGAAATTACAACCCGAAACGCTTAACTTAATAAATTTTTAAAATTAAATATCAACTAAAAATATATTTATTTTTAGATTTAAGTGGCGATGATAAATGATGAATATATAAAGTAACGGCAAAAATTATATTAAAATTTAAAAAAATAATTTAAAATTAATCAATGCATCCAAAAAAGAGGAATCCAATTATGGATTTTGGTTGGTTAATACATCATCCATCCAAGTCACTGGATATATTTTTTACATTTAGTGATAATTATCAGGTATTCAATAAACAAATTTTATTTTAACACCGTCCCATTATTTTTACTGAAATCGAAATTCAATTTTTGAAATCGATCTTATTCTAAAGACTTGTGCCTATTTTTTTGGTTATCGACGCCATTTTGACAGTATGTGAGTTTTAGCGCTAGGTTACAAAAAGTGGAACTAAATTTAAATGATTAGGCTAGGCAGTTAATTGAACGGCTAATTACGGCTTTTGATTTGATTTTTAAGACCACTGTTGTAATAAAATGACTTGATTATAAATAAATTTTACTATTAAATGAATAAATAAATTAATTAATATTAAACATATTTGTAATAATTATATAAAACGAGGTATAATTAATATTTCTTAACATGGTAGTATATCGTCTGTAGCTTTTGAAATGACCATTTTTTATTTAAGTATAAAATAGTGCATTATTTAATATTTAATATTCAGTTTAATATTTATTGTTTACAAAGAAAGTTTATTTCTGCTGTGCGTGTGCAATTGTAGTACTTACGTCTAGAGAACTGTCTGTCGAAGTACACTGTATTGTCTGATCAAAGAAAATAACAAGGATAATGTTTTTAATATTAATTATTTGTAATTATTTATTTAATAATTCATTATTATCAATTACATATTGGATATATTCACAACTTTTTTTAGTAAGTTAAAAATTTTATTAAACGCGATTAAATGACTGAATTTCACTTCTTTTCGCATTATGTAATGATATTTATGATGTAAGACGCCACTGCAAATCATCGTTTAATTTAGAGCATTAACCCAAATTCCTTGCGGAAATCTTGCAAGTCAAATTTGATCGACTTCCCGGTTTCCGTAAAAGCTTGAGGCGCTGAATATCAAGAATGAATCGAAAAATAATTAGGTATGTGAAATCGATGAGGCATTCCGATTCATTTTTGATATTTTAAATTGGGCGCCCTCAAAAACTTTTACAAATAGTCGGGTATGAGTGACTCATAGATAAAATTATTTTCTACTTTTTATTACAAGAAAAGCTTGTCCCATAAAAAGTATAATTTAGTTGATTAGGGAAGGATATCTCCTGAAATGTTATTTTTATCATTTTTAAAATTTGTTAGAAACATTTTTTTTAACCCCTGAATTTAAAAAAATTGTTTAAATTAAAAAAAAAAATTTGTAGCCCATCTAGTTTAAAATAAAGTAAAAATTATATTCTTTTATAAAAAATGATTTATTTAAATTAAGAAAAAAAAAATTTTCTTTTTTTAATTTATTTAAATTGTATTTTTGAATTAAGCCAGTTTTTTTTTTATGATAAGTGTTTGACGTCAATGAAATGATTTTTTTAATAAAATTATACTAAGGATTTATTTATTAATTTCTTGATACAATACGATTTTACACGAATGATGAAATATATATAACTTTTTATTTTATTTACACATCAGTAAATGTAAATATACTGATTGGTTGATGTACTCAAAAATCAAATATATACTTTGTTTAAAAATTTGTACAGGCAACGCGTTTCTCAAAATGCATACGTACAAATCTGTTTTCAATTTGACTTACAAGACTTAATTTTCTTAAAATTCATTTGGCAACCACAATAAGTTAGTCACTCCTGACATCTAGTGGTTAAAATGAAAACAAATAAAGGTGAATACCATTGACTTTAGAGTTATATAGACTGAGTGCAAACGATTTTAAGCGTGCCAACATCTGAGGTAATTGCTTAGGTCAGCTAGGGACATGTGACAGTCAAAGATGTAACAGATTTAAAAAAAAAATGAATTAATACATTCACATTTAGCTAAAACCTGATGGAATATGATAATGACCAAAAATACTTGAAAGCTCACATAAAAAAATTAATTATATATCCTGAAATCTTTACGATAAGTAAGATTTCAACATAAGCTTTTTGTAGGAAAATTAATGAACTTATTTGATCTATTTGCAAATTTAAAGTCACGAGCTTCAAATGATTTTGAAGCTAGTATCCAAATTTTACGGTTAGATCCTTGTTTTAAAGTGTACTGCAAAATATTAATAAAAATTTTATTTTGTTACAGAGTAACGACAAAGGTTTAGATTTAAGTGAATTATGGAAGTCACGACATCCATCATCATCAATTTCTACAACCACGGTCAATACTCAACAACAAACGAAACCACAACAACAACAAACGGTTGCAGCAGCGGCCGCATCAAAATCGTCAAGTTTAAGTAGTGGTTTTAAAAAATGGCGTCGTACAAGCCGAACAAGTTCTGTATCATCAGATAATGTATGCAGCATACCAAAAAATAATCGAGATGAAGAGATGTCCCTATTGAAATTCTTAGCGATTGTAAGTATCAAATAATATAAAATATTTTTATCATACAATTTTTATGTTTTAGCTATTTTAGTATTTCCTCTTCCGGTATTTTGTTTTTAATTTTTTAATCACGAATTGTTTATGAAGATTATTTATATTTTAATTTTTTTTTGTTCGTTTAAAATTCAAAACGTGCATTTTCTTTGAAAATTGAATTTTTTTTTAAATAATATTTTTTCTTAAATTAAAAATATACTGTTCGGACACGTATACGATAACCTTGTTGGATCCAATTGATTTACATAAATTTTAATAAACGGATATTAACAAAATATAATATCCGGTAATTTTGATAAAATTATGATCCAATACAAATATTATTTTTATTGTAAATTTCGTTCTAAATTCAAAATTTTTCACTCAAACATTCGTTCGTTCATAAAATATAGTGAACATTGTTATCGGTGGCGTGCTCAAAATCTTATGTCGCATGCTATTGGTTCGCGGTTCCAAGAAACGATTCCAACTGACTCATCTTCTTTTTTTATCTTTTTACACTAAAACGTAATTTAATTAATTTATTCTTTCAAACAATAACTAATAAAATATTTTTAATTATTCCAGAATGCTTTGGATTTAACTGCACCAGCAAGTGATATATTGTTAAAAAATCGTAGCGATCAATGGTTCCAATTATCCGGACATCCAGACAGTTTAGCACCAGCAGGACCTGGTACCGTATGGAAAAAACGTGCTGGAGGTTGTGAAAATACTGAACGTGAAGTATACGAAGCATTATCAGCTGATCCACTAATGAAAGATGTTATTCCACGGTATTTCCGTGAAGTTGATTATCAGGGTGAAAAATTCATTGAATTACAAGACTTATTACATGGATTCAAAGATCCAAATGTAATGGATATTAAAATGGGTACACGTACATTCTTAGAATCCGAGGTAGATAAAACAACAGCACGATCAGATTTATATAAAAAAATGGTTACCGTCGATCCAAATGCCCCCACCGAAGAGGAGCATGAAAAACAGGCTGTTACAAAGTTACGATACATGCAATTTCGTGAACAACAATCATCATCTTGTAGTCAAGGTTTTCGCATAGAAGCAATGAAATGTCGTGGATCACCACCCGTAACCGATTTAAAGCGAGTCAAAAGTCGTGATGAAGTTTTGGTTACATTATCATTATTTATTGCTGGTCGTGAATATGTAAGAAAACAATTAATTGAACGATTAAAAGAAATCCGATCCAAATTTGAACAATCGGAATATTTCCGTAAACATGAAGTGATTGGATCAAGTATTTTCATGTTGTACGATGATGATAAAGTTGGTGTTTGGATGATTGATTTTGCTAAAACTAATAAAGTTCCAGAAGGTGTGCAATTAACACATCGTAAACCATGGGTCCAAGGCAATCATGAAGAAGGATTCTTATTTGGTCTCGATCAATTGATTTCGGTAAGCATCGCTTTTTTTAAAATTTAAATTATACGTTCTGTCACACTTTTCTAAAATTACTTTTCACTTTGGTAAAACAAAACGTTTTGTTAACATGAACAAATCTAAAAAAATTCCCTAATTATTAGGCTTCTAACTTCATTGACTTTCTTGAAATTGTTCCTAACCATATATTTTTTCATTGTTACAGGTACTAGAAGAAATCAAATTCGACAACATGGTGGAATCGAATAGTTGTAACAGCATTCCACCTCCCACATCCGAACGCTTAAAAGTAACATCTTGAAGGAAGTGGACATTTTCAAAATTGAAAATGTTTCGAAATGTATTTCATTTTTAAAATTTTAATAGGCTATGACAGCCTTTGATGAAAAAAAATGTTTTTTTCTTGTGTGTCCCTGCTACATGTTTCAGGACACGCGTGTCTCTGTGTGTGGAATTTACCTTCTACGATAAATGTTCGATGTAACGATTGTTTTAAATGAATTCTTGATGAATTTTTAAAACTTTTTATTTATATTAAGTGTTCGATGTGGTTTACAAAAATTATTTTTACGCTTATACATTTTTTTTTTTTAAATACACTCATCGTTGTATCTCGAAATAAATATTTAAACAGTTTTTTATTTATTTAAGAAAGAAAAAAAAAAAACTTTTAATTTAAGTATTATTGATATATTGAGTGTATGGGTATATGATATTATCGGTAGGAATTAAAGGCGCACCTGACTTAATTTGAGCCAATTGATTATAAATTCTTATTGGAGCTGAATTTTTTTGTATTTTCTCTCACGATTTATTTCTACGCATATCATATGCCCGTACATCCTGTATTTATTTTTATGCCATACTAAAGTCGTAGTTTACATTGAATGAAGTAAAATCGTTTTTTTTTTTGTTCACAAGCTCAAATAGCTAATGCAAAATTTGTAAAGTTGTAAGTAAAAAGTTAATATTTATTAAAAATTGAAAAATTAATTTTGAATTTCAATAAAAGACATTTATTGAACAAAATTTCTCGTTATTTTCAGTTTTCTTACATTTATTTTGAAAAATATTAATTACTTAATTTACTAAGATAGATATTTATTATGTAAACTAGACGATAGCCCAAAGACGATTCTAAGCCGTCTCAGAGAAAAAAGAAACTAATAAGCGTTATCAAAATCGATTATAATTTGATTTGTTCACTGTTCAACATTACCTAGAAGACATAGAATCATATATGTTTGAATTTGCAAAGAACTGTGAAACTAATATTAGAGTGGAAGAATCGTCTGTGGGTCACTTAAATTTTACTAATTGAGCGAATTTATAAAGTTGATTATTCGTTGTGTGCGTAGTCATGGTAGGGACAATAAAATCGATGCCAGCGCTACCAGTGAAAAATTTTGGCGTAAAAGGAGGCTGTTATGACTAATTTGTAATTCTTTACATGTTAGTGTTATAGAAAAAGTCAAATTAAAATTATTGAAAAACACTAATTAATTAAACTAAATGCATTAAAAATTGTGAAAATAAGAAATCAAATTGCACAAATATTATTTTTCAAATGTTAATTATCATAATTATTTATTTAAATTTGTGAGACAATAATATTATATTTTCAATGTAAGTCATAAATGCAATCCATACAATTATGTATGCATCCATACAATTCTATAATTAAAGTAGTGTATCGTTACCATGAAAACGCCTCCAATAAAATTCACGCACGGTGCGAATAATGTGAACAAAATTGAATTATTTATAATCCAATATTTGGAGATCTAGTCTTTCCTAAAATGATTAATTGAAAATCAAAACTTGTTTAATTTAAATTCTATAAATAGGGTTAATAATAAATTATATAATTACATAACATGTACATTACATTACAACACATATAAACTTTGTAGTAATTTATTATTATTTTTTTTTTTGAATGTTCTTCGTTTGTGAAATCGATAATTTAAGTTGTTTGATTTTTTTTTATAAGGAATTATTTATGTACCTATCTAATATTAATAATGAATATTTGTGTGTCTTGTATTATTAAAACCATTTATTTGATTAATCAATATATATTTTTATAAAGAATTTATTTATTTATTTTTATTCAATTATCCTAATTAACCAATTGAAAAGTTAGACTAATTAATAAATTAAAAGGAATTACTAGTTTGTTGTGGATCAACTGGTAATGGACGATAAAATAATTCTTTAGGTAAGTGAAGGTTAATTAAAATAATGATTATAGAACCCGTTAGCACTCACGTTATGAGCATTTTGCTCACGGCCGATTTAAAGTATAAATAACTTTTATTTTTTTGGTTTCGTTTGAAAGGTAATTTAACGAAAAATTTTACTTTTATTTAACAACAATTATAAATTTTTATAAAATACAATTAAAACTATAAAAGCTACTAATTGATGATTAGCGGTACAAATACCGGCTGTACTTAAATTACTAGGTGTTACCAATTCACCATATTTGTCGGTCTTTCCACATTGCTTTCCACTTAGCGTGAAAAGGCTTGACTGTATGTTCTTCACTCGCTGAAGCTTCATGATTCAATACAGAAGTTGGAAATTCCAGTTCAGATAAACGCTTCAGATTTTCGTCTCGTATCTTTGCCAGTTCTACTTCCTTCTCCAAATCGTCAAAATTTACTGAAGAAGTTGTAAAGTCTGGATCTAAATGCTTCATTATCCTTTCAGCAGATTTCATTATAGCCAATTTACGTTTCAAGGTACCAGTTAAAGATTTAAAATCTGGAGAAGATTCAGTCACCTCCCGTTCGGGCAGCGTATTTGTCTCCATCGAATAATCATTATTTTGAGTGTGATAGCCGTAATAACTTGTTTCTGAAGAAGGTTTAGTCACCCCCTGTTCAGGCTTTGTTGACCTTGACTCATCCTTATTTCCAAAACATTTGTTGACTGGAATTTCGCATACAAAAGGTTGTCTATAAATGCAAGGAAAATCATTTAAACCACCATAACGATAAAATGTTCCACAATTTTCGCCGTCACTATATTCATTTGGTTTACCCGGAGCCCAACGAGAATATCCTGATTCGTTGAGTGATTTCCCTATTAATATTTAAAAAAAGATTCATTAGTTAGCATAATTTTGAAATATCTATCAATATCAGGGCTCTTTACACAAGCCGAGAAAAAATATGACACAAGACACAAGAAGAAAAGTTCAAACATAAAAGTGTTTTTCCAGCATGAAAAATTGAAAATACATGTTTAGTTAATGGAGATTGTGGCCATACGGACTGTTATTAAATACAATATTTGAACATCTAAAAAAAAAAAGAAATCTAGACTAGCTGATCATACCATCAACTGTTTTCCACTTGCTCTCTCTTAGAGGTGAATCGAGTTCATCTTGCAATAAGTTAATCTGGAATACGGTATATTTTCTAAATCCTACGAGAATATAGTTTTTCCAGCAATAGAAACCAACTTCCGAACAAACAGAATCAGCCGGATGTTCTTCCATTAAGCGAATTAATAAAGAGGCCTCATCTTCTGAATTAACTACCACTAAATCACCTCCTTCTTTTTTACAAGTTTCTGATGCATTATACCATGTTTGTGCGTAGCTGTGATATTTGTAGTAGCTATTTTGAAACAAAAAATAGCCATCAGGTGCCTATAAAAAATAATTTGTTTAATGATAAAAAATGATATGGCCATGCAATTTTGGCTGCACGGCCAACGTATGAGCCTAAGGCCGAATTTTTATACTATAACGAATCGTCTATCTTAGATTCAATGCATCTTAAAATATAACAAAAGTGATTTTAACTTACTTTGTTGCACTTGCTTGTTTCAATTGGATTCGAAAATCCAATTTCTAAAAATCCAAACACTAGTACGGAAATTACAAAAGTTTTAATTAAATCCATTGTTGTATTCAATCAAATTTCAAACTGATAATGAGACAAACTAAAAACTTCCTTTTTATTTAAAATTTGGCTTGATCTTTAACACTGCCTTTATAGTTATCACAATTTGGGAAAATTTATTGTTGTAGGAATTTTATTTATTGGGAAAGTTTCTGTATGGATTTGCTAAAATAGGATGTGCAAAAATATCTAATTGAATTATTCTTCTTTCGGTGTTTAGATTTTAGATATCAGAGGACTAATCCAAAAATAAGAAATATCATTTTGTCACGAGATTGAAAAATAGTCAATTTACCCTATAAGAAAGACATTTAGGATGCGTGGAATAGCTTTATTATACTACAATTATTCATTTATAGGTAAGGTTATTGAAACAGGTGAGGAAAAAGAAATACATAATGGGTAAGAAAAATAAATGCTAAATTTAAGAAAACAAGTTTAAAAAGGTGAGTAAAAGGTATGTATATTACATTATTAAAGTAATTAATAAGTCAAAGTTAGAGTAGTGGCTAGTATAATTCACTCCGGTTACAGAGGACCTTGGTTCGTATCTAGCATTGTCCCGACTAATTTTTAATTAAATAAATTATTATGCCAAGATGGTCATTTTTTTAGATAATTGTAATGAGAACCAAAAGCGACAATTAAATAAGAAAGCGAGGTATATTTTATGTTATTTTAATTCCCACCCTCTGACAGAAGAATGATTTATGACATAAGTAGGTAAAGTTGAACTAACATAGTTAATTTTTTTTTTTTGTGAAGTAACATGGACAGGGCCGGATTTAACTTTCTGCCGCCCTGGGGCACTGATAAAAATGCCGCCCTATGACTGAAATTTTATTTTAATAGTTTTGATATCTTATTTTAAAAAAATTAGGAAAACTAATTAATTGCAGAAAATTTATTATGTATTACATATTATTTATTACTGTTCTTTTAAATTTAAATTAATTAGTGTTAATGGATAATTCTCCAATTTTAGGAAAATTCATTAATCAATTAAAGTTTCTGCTATCAAAAAGACATACATAATTTGAAAATATTTTTAATTCTTCAAAAAAACTATATTTCTGGAATTTATCAATTCCAGAAAATAAAAATATCAAATTTTATTTTTGCAAACCTTTATGGAAATAAATTAATTAAACTATTTTAATAGTTTTCACTTAAATTTCCTATATTATAATATACAAAATTTTGATTTGATACATAATGCATAAATTATATTTCTTGAAAAATAAAATGTTTATTTAAAAGAAGTTAATTATATATTGTATTGAAAATATTTTCTCAGTTTCCAAATTTTGCCGCCCTAGAAAATTTGCCGCCCTGGGCACTAGCCCCGACTGACCCTAGTGTAAATCCACCACTGAACATGGAGAACATGTTACTTTTTTATAAAATCTTATAAAAAACAAGAATAAATTTTAGCATGTACAAGAAAAAAGTAAGCAAAATAAGTAATTTTTTAATATTTTGTAATAGGCGAATATGTTATGTAGGGGAATAAAATATATAACATGTTCTCCTGTTACAAAATTTCAAATTTTAGTCTTAACGAGCGATTTTTTAATTTTATAAATACTAATTTTAATATTTTGTAATAGGAGAATATGAGTGAGATATACTATATGACATGTTCTCCTATTAAAAAGTATCAAATTTTTAGCATTTTGTACATATTTTTAATATTTTGTAACAGGAGAACATGATTTTAAAGAGAGAGATTGACAGGATAGTGATTTATGACATATGTATAACTGATGTTATTTATGATAATTTATATTCCCACCCCCTGACAGAATAGTGATTTATGACATATGTATAACTGACGTTATTTATGATAATTTATATTCCCACCCCTTGACAGAATAGTGATTTATGACATATGTCTAACTGACGTTATTTATGATTATTTAAATTCCCACCCCCTGACAGAATAGTGGTTTATGACATATGTATAATTGACGTTATTTATAGCAAGAGGGCGGGGTATATAGATAATTTAAACTATAAAAAGAGTGGAAAAATTTTTAAATCAGGTTAAATTCATTTAATTTAAAAGTAAAAATGTTACCCCCACACCAGGATACGAACCAGCGTACTTTGATTTGCTAGGCAAGTGCTATAACCACGCAACCACCCATATTTTTACTTACTATATAATTATCTTAATACTTACCTTTATAGGATAGAAAATTTAAAAAATAAAACAAAATTTAAAATATATAAGAGCTTTTTTATTTTGTTGACTGTATGACCTACCATGATGATAAACTTTTGTTTGAAGATCCTCCCCTTGGATGATTTTTTTCGGACAAACTTGAACTTCATCAAATTTTTTGAAGAAATAAAGGGGGAAGTCTTTAGAAAGGTTAGAAAAGATAATAAAAAGCAATCGAATAAATACTTCAATTATGTCATATTTATTAACAATTTGAATCAAACATTTTAAAAAACGACATAATATTACAGAAAATTAAAAAAATAAATCTTTAAAAAAATTTATAAACTTTCTTGTATCAAATAGACTCTCTTAATATTTACAATAAATTATAAATTAAATATTTAAACAATACATAAAAAAAAAATTAAAACTAATAAAAGAAGTCTTTTTTAATGTCCAATCACTATCAAAAAGTGCACTAAATCAAAAAAAAAGATCTATAATAAAGATGGGAATAACTCTTGAAAACTTTCATTCCATAAATCATTAAATTCACTATGATTTGAAGTATCACTAAGTGGTGAACCAATAGATTCGTAGCCTCCATCAGAGACTGATATGTCATGATGTTGTTTATGATACTGTGGTGATGATGAATAACTATCACGACTTGAAACAGGTGACATTACTTCTGCTATACTAGGTATGGGTGATAATAACTTTAATGGTGGTTCAACTGATGGTATTGTTGTATCTGTATCAACAAATGTTGATAAATAATGACTTAGACTTTCTGTTGAATGATTATTCTCTTCTGGAACATCAGTAGTGATTACTTCTGTGACAGCATCTTCAATACAAACATCATTTTCATCACTGATCACAATTGTTATACAATTTGAATCTTCATCGTATGTACCATATAATACTTCTTCATCCATTTCTTCTTTTACTTCTGTTTTAATATTTAAATTATCGATTTCATTTAATCGTTCATTTTCTGTTATACTTATGTCGTTCTTTAGATTTGTTGTTAAACTGTTTGTGCTTAATTCATTTATGCTTTTGTCGTTCCTACTGGATTCCATGCATTCTGATGACGTCCCCACCAATCTTGAAGTTTCAGACTGTTGGCTGGTATTTGTAGTTCGCCCCTAAAAATAATTTATTATATTAATTCATGTTCGATAATCCTACTAAGGAAGATTCTATCTACCGATTAAAAAACTACAAACCTCGATATTTTCTCTCTTACTACTTGCTTTAAGTTCTCCAGTGATATCTTGGAGTAAGCTTTGGGCAAGTTCTTCAAGTTTATCGGCATCGAACTCTGAATCGAATCCGCAGATGTCGGCAAGAGAAGGCATGCCATCAATATCTGTAGAAGTAGGTGTGCTGCCGGTTGCGCTGCTCGTCCCTGCTGCAGAGGGCTATCAACAGACACTGCTGGTCCAGATTTAACGAGACCGCAACCGACAGAACACACCTGATGTCTACATGATGATGTTGATGTCATTTTCTCACGTAGTTCTGCATTTTCTTTTAAGAGTTTTTCATTGAATTCTCGTAAGCTTTGGCATTCTTTAATTAATGTTTCATTCTGTTTTACCAATATATTTAAAGAGTTTTCCATTTCATCCATTTTTGCCTTTTTACGATCACGTGATGTTTGTGCTGCAACACGATTCTTTAATTTCCTATAACAAAACGTATATTTTAAACACGATGTTTAACAAATAACAGGTGGGCTATAATCGGCTATTTTTAAATCCCCGATGGTCATGACATTTCAAAATATTGATTTAGGCCATCCCTTCGTAATCTTCGGAAAGAGCGGGTCGAATTAGCACAAGTTTACGATTTTTCTTGCTGATAAATGAATAAGAAGAAATTTGTAGGCATTCTACGATCTAACATACAAATAGAATCACACAATTTGTAAATATTTCCAAAATAATTAAAAAACGACTTCACTCAAGCATATTTACGTTCATATTCGTTGAAACACATTTATTACATATCAATATATTTCATTTTTAAATCAACTTATGCAATACATATTACACATATGTCATTTATGTTGCATAAAATTCAAAATATATTGGAAAAAGTAATCAACCGGTGCTGGCGGATCGTATATTTGTTTAGATAAACAAAAATCAACTCTATTTATTAAACAATGTTTTTTTTATTGAAAGCAACGGACTTACAAACTAATTTTAAGTCAACTCTACCCTCTCCGATACAAGAGACGAAAAAGTTAGTATCCCTTTTCATTAACTTTAATGAAGTTTGATTACGTTAAAAGCTAATAAACAAAACCATTAAAAAATGTAAAACCTATAAATCATATCAAAACTTTTTTTTCAAATAAAATATTGAACTCAGTTTTTAAAAAAAAAAATTTGGGATAATAAAGAAAAAATTTTAGTCTAATTATTCTTTAATTTTAATTTAAAAAAAAAAAATCATACTTCAATTAAAATGGAATACCCGGTATACATTATCAAAAAATTATGAAGGCCACTATTTGAATAGATTATTCTAGAAAATCAAAAAGTACTTACTTTCTTAAAACTTTTTCCTCCCATGTTAAATGATCTAATCTTCGTTTTTTTCCTCTTGTTATTGAATTTTCATTATTTGACGTTGTTTTGTAACCCACCAGAGAGGAATTTCTGGAGGTGTTAACATAACTGGGAATTGTTATCAAAATCGGTGTACTCATTTTTATTTGATACCGAGACGTTATTTAATCACTGTTATCTTAAACTATACTTGTTATTTGTTTTATTAACCACGATTGCACTAAAAAACAATATTATAAAAATATTGATCACTTATACGATTACCACTTCTTCTTTTAAACATTCTTATTTGTTGAATATTGATATTTTCTGATGCAAGACTTGTCACAGAATTCTGTGTCGATTTAACTTCGATGTGGTGTTTTATCATTGGTTCATTGCTGTGTTGGCATGGTATCACGTCATCATCAACAAATTACTTCGACTTTATTCACGAATTTATACGAAAATAAACGAAATCATTAAAATGTACACAAACCGACCCTACATAAACAAAACTCAATTATGCAGGTTGGTCTATTTAGCACCTCCATTTTAGCCACAAGTTTTATGAATTAAAATTAAGAATATTAAGAAATTTCTTTTTGTATTCATCATATTCAAGTTATATGTGGCTTAATGGTCAAATGATTATATTCAAGTTATTTCTGGTTACATAAACTGGTTAATAAGGATGTTGACTAATGTCTAAAAAATTGGTCAAATCCATTTAGAAGGGGCTAAATGGGTAGATATTATTAATATATTTTGTTTAGTAAAAAATATTGCATCAGAATTTCTTTACATGGATATTATTTATCATCAGTCATTGTATATGTCGCAGTCAAAATCCATAATCAGTCAGAATTGGCTCAAATTAAATTTTGACTGAGCAATATTGGTTAAAAGTTATCTTCACCTAGAGTTTTAGCAAAATAACTTATTTTATTTTGATTTAGATAGTGTTTGGGTAAAATCCAAAAAATTATTATAGCAATCTGGCGAGTTGCAACTCCCAACTATAAATACCCCGGCTGATCTCTAATTATTTTGACTAAAACTCTTAACTAACATCATTTTTAAACAATATTGATATTCTTTTCGAAGCTTTTGCATATCAATATTGACTGTTTTTTCAGTTATGAATTTTGACTGTAACATGTATAATAAATTTTATAATAATTATAATTTTACTATGCTATTTACTATAATGAATCATTTTAATGACTTATTTACGTATATTATTACAAAATTTTACATTTTATTTGATCATAAACTTTTAGTATCATCTAAAAATGATTCACACAGTTTAAAGGTACTTTCCAAAGTTAATAAATTTTACCCACAAGTAAAAGTTCAAACAAAAAACCAAAAATCAAAATCAATTTATCCGTTTAGGAGTTACGATGTGCCACACGCAGACAAACTTTTTCACAAACATCACTCTTTTTGGGTCGGGGGTAAATAACTACAAATACTTGTCCTGTAATCTGTAATAAGTATATTCTTACACTTACCTATCCAAAATGAAGACTGCGGACCGGACCGGATTCGATCCAAAACTGCTACATAATAGTTCACTGTAATTGTTATTGCAATTTTCACCTACAGTCCAAGCAAATTAACCATTTGGCTACTTAAATTCTGGTCAAGGTGGGGTAACCTTTTCATAGCACCTATATTATCGACGATCTCTTCACGAATAGGGACTATTGTTTATTTCCTTTTATGGAATTTAATAAAAATAATTAATACAAATTCTTTGCGTTTTTTTTTTTATTAAAAAAATATACAATTAAAAATATTAGTCAGAGTTAAAAACTTGTTAAATAATTAAATTTTATTTTACAATTAAAATGGTAGTTAGAGGGCTAAATAACTAGTTTGCTGATAATCAGCTCACAGGCGTTCTTTATCAGCTAAACGCAGACATTATAGGCAATTATCTCTTTATATATCAGTCAAATATTATTATCGAATTTCTAGTTCGTTTGAACATTGAAACTTTTGTCGATTTTGCCCTTGGTGTGAGAAAGCAAAATTTCTACCAAGTCCCTAACTATAATTAAAATTAATAGGTCTGCGGTCATACGTAATTTTAGTGAGTCATTTCAGAAATTATAGAAACTATTTCGCGTTCTAAAAAGTGGAAGACCTTGGCCCCCAATAGAGTACCGTAGATATTGCGACTCTCAATTTTCAACTGATTCCAGAAAGGATATAACCGGTTTTAATCGACAGGCATTCCAAAAAATATAGAGGATGTGAGATTCTCCTCTCAAAGTCCCCCGCTTTTTAGAATGCGCAATAAGCTTATGATTGAGATGCTTGCTACGAAATTTTCAGCCTTCTGAAATGGCTCACTAAAACTCAGCTTGGTTGTAGACCTATAATCTAAAATTGAGCTATAAAATAAAATTTAAAATTGAGTCATAAAACATGTTCATCCCTTATTAATTATAACGTCTTTTAATTCATGATCCCCCATTAATTTTAATGTATTTTCATTGGCTAAATGTAATAAACCAAAGAATCCTAATGGTACACTAATATTTGCAGCTTGGTCACGTGGCAATAATCTTGGTAATTTTTCAATAATTACTGAAAATTTTGTTTCAGTTGCTTCTTTAATATTATTTTCTGTATTTAACTGTAAACAAATAATTCAAATATTAATTTTCAGTGTTTTTTTTTTTTAAATTGGGAGAAATAGACATTTCATTTTTGCCCTGAATAGACCTTTTTCATGAAAAACAGAAATGCTTTTTTTATTTCTTTAAGAGAATAAATTCCTACTTACATTATTTTCATTTTCTTTATTATCATCATCGGTATTTCTTGTAATTATGTTCCACATACAATGTTTGATTGCCTTCATGTTCACTTTTTTCGCTCGTGTTGAATAAGGTACAAAAAGTTTTGGAATCTAAAAAAAAAAAAATTAATATAAAATATTAAATTGACATTCACCAAAAGGACCCGAGGTTCATTAAATTTAAAATATCAAGACAAATTAAAATTAATAAACTTACAATTCTTGGTGCAGGGAGTAAATTTTCACCAGTAAGCATTATATCACCTTCTTCTCCATGATCCACACCAGAAAATACATCACCATGATTCATTTCATGGTCACTATTATAGTCATGTTCAATATCATTATTGTCAAGTAAATCGGGCTAAAAATTTTAGTACAATTAGGCAAAAAAAAAAAACGGTAAATCTAGGATTGTCACTTTTTGTGTAAAAACGTTAAAATCTACGATGAATACGAAATGGAATTCCAGAAGCCAACGTTTTCGTCAAAACAGAATCAATGCTCGAATGTACAGACTGAGTCAGTTGATTATTTTACGGATCAAACTCGACTGTTAATAACTGTATAAAAAAAATGGTAATACTCACATCTGGTGGGTTACAAAATGCGCTATCATTTAAATTATTATAATCATATTGATTATTTTCTATTGATAAAGAAGAAGCTGGCCGTTCTTGAGGTACCAATGACCAGTTTGCATTTAAAAATACTCTTAAGGTGTCCGCAATAGTCACATGTAAATCTATTGGTAATTCATTCCTAGAATATTTCAATTATTTGTTATTATAATTTATGATTTGTTCATTTGTTCCAAGAACATTTTTGGTTAATTTGTTCTAAGAACATTTTTTTGTTAATTTTGACCCCAATTATATGATAAAATTTTTTCCGAAGCGATTCGGTCTACATTACATATTTGTTTAAAAAAAATTGTTTAAACAAAATCCTACCGGGTTACCCACCGACAACCTGCACTTTTACGTTCAGGAGCATGTTTTTTACAGGATTCTGTAGAAACGCTCTGTAGCATGCTGTAGAAATTGATATCTCTTTTCGTTTTTGAGTTATCGTGTTCACAGACGAGCAGACATTGAAACGGACAACTCGAAATGGATTTTATGTACCCAAATTTTGTTGGTAGCTTCAATATTTTTAAGCGTTACAAATTTAGGACTAAACTTAGTATACCGTGATATATTTCAATAATATACATGGTATAATGAAATAAATTTGGGGGATCTATTTTTTCTACATAATTTTCTACTAACTTGTTTTTATCCCAACTGCAGACAGTAGACATTTTTAATCTATTATCGCTACATTTTAAAAATGGTTCTGCCGCCATTGAATTTTCCTCATCTGCAGGTAGTAATTCTTCAAATGACATTTCAATGATTGCCACTTTTGGTTTTCGTTTTTTTGCATTTGCTTCAACAGGTACCGTCTGCTGCAGAGTTCGTCTTGGTTGTGCTAGATACAAAATATAAAAAAACCGTGAAAATTCCAATAAAAACGGGAATTTACACACACTTCTGTTAAACGGCTACTTACTTCTATGTACAATAGATTTAATTTTCCAATGAGCAGGTCCTGCCCATATACCACTAACAATCAAATTATAAGAATATTCTAAATTTCTGGTATGGCTTGGATGTGATGGTCTCATATCGACAATATTCTCAATTTGTGGCTTACATCCAGCTAATGCTGTTGGTAAATTTACATTGGCTACAACATTTGCTTCTTGTACAATTTCTTCGTCACTACTATAACAGCGTGGATCGCCAGCATCTTCCATGGTTACATCCATAATTTCTTGTGGTTCAGCATTTATATCAAATGCCAAATTAATTTGATCCGTTGTTGATGGCATTATGGATTTATTTTGTTGGGAATTTGATGCCCTAAATAATGTTAATAGATTAAAATGGATCACCCTACATATATATACATAAATTAATTATCCAGTCAAATTAGTCCATAAAATATAAGTAAGGTTACAAAAATTCCCATAATTTGACTGGATAATAATGAATATAATAATAGCACATACTCTTCTTCATCTGGAGACCAATTTGTAAGTGAAAATTCCGAAAATGTTGAACATATTTTTAACGTGTTAATTACAGTTGGTGATGGTAACGATAATGGTAAAATGATTGTTTTAATCTCTTCATCTAATTCCATTGCACCAGGATCTGTTCTCTTCATGATTGTAGAATCAAAGAACTGTTCATTTGTTCTAAAAAAAAGAAAAAGAGTTACGTTATTTAACAGTCGAATAGTAATAAAAAAAACTTTTAACAAAAAGAAAACCGACTTCAAAAGAAAAACTTTTCCAAGACAAATTAAAATGCACTTTAAAAGTAAAAAAATAACGATAATATAACGTAGTTAAAATTATTGTTATTTTTGGAGTTGGTGTCAGCCAAGGAAACATCTCTGACAGAACAGTTTGCTACATTAACTTGGCTGACACCGACTCCAAAAATAACAATAATTTTAACTACATTATATTATCGTTATTTTTTTACCTTTAGAGTGCATTTTAATTTGTTTTGGAAAAGTTTTTCTTTTGAAGTCGGTTTTCTTTTGAAGTTTTTTTTATTTTGTGATTTTTAGTGAACCTGAAGTGCACTAACTAATTTATCACTAAAAAAAAGAATCATCGAAATCGGTTGGCGTGATATTGAGTTATTCGACCTCTTGTCGTGCAGACTTAATGCAAATTTAAGACATTTTATGATTTGCTCATGGATACCGTTATCAGAACTCGATCAAAATGAAATGGGACCACACGGGAAGCACTAGCTTTCAAATAGATAAAGAATTATCAAAATCCGTTCACCCAGTATAAAGTTCTGAGGTAACAAACATAAAATTTAAAAAAAAATACAGTCGAATTGATAACCTCCTCCTTTCTTGTTTGAAGTCGGTTAAAAAATAGACCGAATCGAATAGTAGAAGATTTCACAAGATAATACCTGATATCATATTCGCTGATTTGACTATTGAGTGGTGCAAATACTTGAAACATATTATCTGTACCGATAATATCTCCACTACGTGTATTTAATTCAGCAAAAATTGGATGAGCTGTATCCAACAGATCTACATCACCAATGAGTGCTTCAGGATTTGTTGTTGTTTTACTTTTTCCTTTCTTCTTCTTTTTCAGTCGAGCTCGTTGAGTAGCTTCAGCTCCTTCATGGCCTCCGTGGTTATTATTATCACCATCTTCATCTCCATCCCCTTCATTATTTTTGTCATTGTTACCTTTATGACCTAAATTACCTGCCAATCGAATAACTTCCGTATACACATCATCCACTCGTAGACAGTAGACTTTCGCACTGGCTGTCAATGAAGCCGTAGCAAGTTGTAATGGATTTTCTGCATTTTTATCAACTAACATTCTTAAGTAATCAATAATGTGAATTTTCCATACATTTTTTGCATTAATTTTCTGAAAATACAAAATAAATTGGTATGCGAGTAGCGATCTGATTGAAATTTCTGTGGCGACCCGATAAGAATTCTGGAAAACTGAGAAATCGTCACAAAAATGATCATTGAAATTCTAATAACATCTAGATTAGGTTAGGTTAGAGTGGCTGTCCTGGGGTGGGACACACTTAGACCATCAGGTCCGTTATGATACCGTAAATGGGTTGGCCCATACCCGGCCACTACTCCATTAACCATTTGGAGCTGTTTAAGAACAGCAGGAGGGCTTTGACGTTGACTGACTTTAGGTCGGAGAGGTCGTCAAAGAGAGGCTGGCTCAAGTAAGTTCATCTTCTCATGACAAGAGCTGGGCAGTGACAGAAAAGATGAGACATTGTCTCCTCCTCGTCATCACTGTGACAGCTCCTGCAGTAGTCGTGATACACTGCCACGCCTAAGCGTTCAGCATGCTTGCCGCCCAGTCAGTATCCTGTGATAGCCGCAACAACTTTGCGAACAGAGGCCCTTGGAAGTGATATTAGAACTTCTTCGGAACGCCTGCGATTGTACTCAGACCATATCTGTCTTGTAGTATCACAAGTACGTTCTTCCCTTCAATAACATCTAAAAGATAACTTTTCTTTTCATTACTAAAAAATATTTTCAAATTTGTTTAATTTTCGAATTTGAACGATTAAGACAGAATTTGATCCCTTCGTTATTCGTGGCGTAAGTTGTCAACGAGAATTTACAAAAAATTTGATAAAATACATACATTTTCGACAGACATTCGAACCCAATTACCCAAAAACTCTTCCAATGTATTTAATGGAAGTGATTGTGTTTTTTGGGTTTCTTGGGGTTCTTCTTGCAATAACGATAAACGTTTCCAGTTTCTTCGTTCAGCTTCATCGTCGTTTGTCTAAAACGGACAAAAAAACACCAAAAAAAATATAGTTATTTATATGTACTGATTACTCGGTATTGCTTACTTGGAAAACGACCGGTGTTGATGTTACAAGACCAATTGATGACCTTCTCATAGGATTTATACGTCCAATTGGACTATCTAACACTCCTGCTTGCATATTTAAACTTTTACGCTTTTTACTGGGGGCTGGTGTTTTTGGTGTTCCCATAACGAATTGGTTTTTTAATTATTAAAAAGTGAAGTGGCTACATGTATTTGATGCTCTTCACAACTTAATTTTATAAATTTATTAGTTATTATTGAAAATTAAATCATCTGAGACACATAATTTTTAAAAAATTTTATTATTCAAACCAAGCAATACAAAAAAAAACTACCACTGCATATTTAATTTAAATTGTTACAATTTTAGATTAAATTTTTTTATTTTTATTTCAACTATTATATAAACGTTTCATATTTTAAAATCAAATTAAAACTTTAAAAAAAATGTTTCAAAACTTTTCAAGTTTTAGCAAGTGACATTACAACAACGCGCGGATAAGGATGCAGATATATACAAAAAATATGCTTGTTCTTAAATATAAACCGCCATGATGGCTATTTAACATAAGAATGACAAAGACAAAACCATGATGTAAAATAAAATAAATAGTAAAGGACATACTTATATTAAAGATTTATTTCAAATATCTATCTAACAGCGCCACTATATGATTCAAATTGTAACGATTTATTCAACCGTTAATTTCAAATAATGCATTAATTTTTGAAATAATTTTAAAATAAATTTAGCTTTATTTTACTTTTTATACAGGGTTTTCCATTAAGAGTGGCTTAACTTAAGTTTGGTATATGAAATATGTTTGCCAAATAATATTGTGAAATGAATTAACTTTTTTCAAAATATATAAGCATCTACAAAGTTTGCGTGTACAATTTCCGTTTGTATAAGCAAAGGCTGTAACTGTTCTATCTCACGGATCTCGAACGATCTACTTTCTCTTTCGCACATCTTTAATTGTTCCATCTTTCTTCTGATACCAATTTCGATTGGCTAACAGATCGGTGTAGTTACCTATATTGACGTACATCTTGGCAGGTAGCCATGAACAGAAATAAGTAGGCAAGCCTACCTAGACATATTCTCCACACTATATAAACTATCAGTTAACTAAAATTATTTGGTTATCAAATGGATGAAGATCGACCTTATGCCGTCTCTTCTACTCTTGCACAAACAATTTTATTAAATCAGTCCAAAATAAAATAAATAAGTAGTATTTATTTTCTATAAACAATTAAATACAATATTGTAATATCTGTTCCATATTTCCATTATTACGACATACAATTACGCACCACGTAATTTCCATAAAATGACTGTCCATGAGAACATGTGGTATAAAAGAAATAATTTATACAAATCGTTTACATCTGCTACATCAAAGATCTCCAGTTCTCCACAGGTATTATAAACAAAACTTTTTATTATCGAATTAAAATGTACTGTAGAATTTGAAATTTTTAAAAATTGAAACATTTTTTTTTGTTCTCTTAAAACATAATAAAGTTTTTATTTTTTCTTCATTTTCATAACAAAAATTTGACATTTTTCAAAGCATTCTTGGTGACATTATTAATATTACAGTAAAAGTGATCGATTTTACTATTAGACAGACATCTAGAATGCAGCCATCACACTGCTATGTATCAACCAAAACTGACATAGACACACGGATCGCAATTATACAAAACATACAAAACGATCCCACGTACAATGTATATACTAGCCAATAGATTCCTGGAAGAATCATAATTTGCAGTTTATGTTTCAGTTTTTCTTGAAAACACGAATAAAACGATGTTTTCTAAAAATGAGCTAGATCATAGCAAGATAGCCCCAAAAACTCCCTGCATACTAAATTTCATGGAAATCGTTGGGGCCGTTTTCGAGATTCTAAATATATATATGTATACATAAATTGCTCGTGTAAATATATAAGATTATTTATACAATTTCAATTATTATTTTTCAATAATTTTAATTTGACATTTGCTATAGTCATAAAGCCGCCCTTTAACGCAACAATTATACACTGGAAGCGCTGGCAGCGATTTGATTGTCCCTACATTACACACGAAGCCAATATAATCAGCCAAGATTGCTTTGACTGTATGTCAATGTCAGTTATAAAACTCAAATCAATTAAAAAAAAAAATTATGTTGTAAGGCAAAAAGATGTTTGACTTTTTAAAAACTCTAAATTATACTGTACCTGTTCCAGAGGTTGTAGAGGATGCACAAAGCCTTCCATGTCAAGCTCTATGTTTTTTTAGATTTGCTATTTCAAAAGTATTTCAACTAACGTACACAGTTTTATTTCAAACATGGCAACTTACAAAAAGAAGTTTATGTGTATGTGGTGAACTGGGAACCTTTGATATTAATAATGTAGGTGACTTGTACAAGTTTTTCTTATTATGTCATATGTTCTCATGGACGGTGATTTTATGGAAACTACGTAAATTTTAATCTAAATAAACATATTAAAACTATATACAAATAATAATAAACAACGAAACCTCAATGAAATACAAAAGTGATGGAATAAATTAATAGAAATTAATGTTAATTGATGATTTCGTGTACATGCATAATATTTTTTAATCAGAAATAAAATATGAAAATATATAGAAAATCTGCCGAACAGTTTATTAGTATAGGCACTAGGTCTTTATTTCCAAGATGAAGTCTATTATTTGCTTCATTATGCTTCTTTGTTTCTTGTAATATTTCATCCTTAATTATTAACTTAATATTTAATTGTTTTTCAATTTTAATACGTTCATTTTTTAAAATTTCTTCTTCGCTATATTCTCCCATTTTTTTACTATCAAATGGTTTTAATTTTTTGTTACGGAACCCTAGTTTTTTAGTTGACCGAATTGTATATCTAAACCATTCTCGAATCTACTTGAAGACACACACAAAATTTCATCAAAATCGGTTAAGAAAGTTTTCGAATTAGTATATATTATTTTATGTTAATATTTTAGTGTTTTCTGGAACATTCTAGAATATGCAAATTTGAACAAAATTCTATTTTTAAGTGACAATCATCGACAGTTCACTATCACTTGCCAATCATGACATTTTGTCATAAAGCTAATATCATAGAGCTGTAAAATCGCAGCCTAAACGGTTTATCGGAGAGAGACCAAATTAGATAGGCGCTTAGATAAATAAACAGCGCCGTTCAATTAACGGCCTGAATGATTTTCAGCCGTAACATTTAGTAAATCAGCTAGCTGATGCTTAAGCCCAGTGTTCTCAGACAATCTGAAATAAGGAACTTATCGTACTAGTAGCGTAAAATTATCGAAAATTATCGTGCATAAATCGATAATCTCTGCGGTCAAGAATTCACTTATTGCGTTTTCTATGCCTATACAGCTCTAACATATAGAACTCTCACATAAACATATAGAGCTCACAGACTTATGTAATATAACATTTTATTACATATATAAGTCTGTGATAGAGTTCTGGCAGAACCACACAACCTCTATAAATAATCTAGCAAGAAAATTCTGGAAGCTCGTGAATATATTGAAAAGTCGTTAATTCAAAAATTAAAAAATAATTGATGTCAAATATTTTCAAAATGTCTATTTAATGCGGTTAAAGTTAAACTTCTCTTTCAGGTCCAGGGAGGACATTCAAAGACTACGTTTCATTGAAATAACCAATTGGAAGAGTTATGTTGAAGGTCGTGTCTATGACGCATCAAGCACATTTTCTTATAAAATATTAAAATTAAAAATCGTAATTTTTGAACTGTATATCATGTGACCTAAAACGCGGGTAAGCCCTGCTGTGATGTCATAGCGGTATGAGTCATAGATTATCAGTTAGTTCAGTGTAGACAGCTGGGTACACTGAATATATACATAGATAATAAGTATTTATATTTATTATAATCAAATGTCTATGAATATATCTGTCAAACTTATCTGTGTTATTTTGTATAGTGATACCCATATTACATCAAATTGGATGCCCGCGTTTTTGATAGTTTAAAATTTAAGTTTTTGGCAAGAAAGCGTGTATATTTTTCCGAAATAAATTTTTGGTGGTTTTTTATTAGCAAAATCATTATTTTGAAGTACTTTTTCAAAAATAGTGGAATATCCTATTACCAGTTATTTATTAAGTTTTACCTCTGCTTTTTATCCGAGTAGTAAAAAAGAGCCTTCGGATTTTAAGCATTTTATTAGATTTTTTTTTTATTCTGAAGATATCATGATCGCAGAAAATTTACTCAAATGACAATTGGCAACAGGTATAAGTACATCGAAAATGTGAATATTCAATAGAAAGATATTAGAATTTTGAAACACTCAAATGTTTTCCAAAAAAACACACACCGCGATCTGCATATAGAGGTAAAAAGAGATAGCTAGCTTATTTCTACGATATCTACGATTATAGTGCAACTAACTGAACGCAAACGCAATGAGACATTTGTTTCCAGAAAGTTCAAGTAATTGTTCTGTGTTTCTTGTCGGTGTCCGGTGTTTTAAAAAAAAATATAGTTTCGTTATTTGTATTCGAAGTGGAGTTTATTAAATTTATCTGTTTTAAATTTATTATAATACTGTAATGGCACAAGTAAGTTTAATCATCTATCTTTGAAGTTTTTTTTTTTTTATAAATCTTTTTCAATTTTTCTACATGCGGTTTTTTGCAATATTATGAATTCTTGTGCGCCAAGTTTTTTTTTTTAAATAGATTTTGCTAGATTTAAAAAAATAACTCAAAATAATCCTACGATTATTTTATATTATGTTCATTTTTCGAGATATGAGATGCTAAAAATCAACTTAAAATGAATTCGTACTTGAGGAAAATTAGACAGCTGAATTTATTTAAAATCGAAGAAATAAAAATAAAATAAAAACTCAATAACACAATTATTTTTTAGACATTAAAAACTGTAGTTTCAAAAATTAATTAGTGTAATAAATAGACATTACTTATTTTAACGTAATTAATACATTATGTGGCTGTAACAGGTGTGTTCCTTCAAAGGACATGTTTCCAAAATGAAAACATTACCTAGAATACCTAGATCCGCGATTTTCATTAACAAAATTTTAAATCAATCTATTATGGGTACTTCGTGGTAATAAGATTAATTTCAACCTTAAAATTTAGAGACTTTAAAAGAAACAAAAAGATCTCGAAACGTGACTTCTGTCGATCGTTCAAATCGTGAGGCACCCACTTTTCGAGCTTTTTAACCTTTCCAATACGATTTAAACCATTAAAAAAAACCGCATGGGAGGTGACGCCCAGTTCTTCCGCCATCCCACGCACTCTTTGTGATGGGCCAGTCTTCACCAGTGTCCTCCAAGAATCGTAATATGTTCTCAGTTTTTAAACAATCGTATTTACTTAAACAAAATTTATTAGGTTGCTGCTCTGAAAGAACAAGGAAATAGTGCTTTATCAGCAGGTAATTTTGATGAAGCAATTAAACATTACACAGATGCAATCAATTTAGATTCAAGTAATCATGTTTTATACTCGAATCGATCTGCTGCATACGCAAAAGCTGGAAAATATGAACTTGCTTTAGCTGATGCTGAAAAAACAGTTGAATTGAAACCAGATTGGGCTAAAGGCTATTCAAGAAAAGGTTCTGTACTAGCATATTTAGGTCGTCATTCTGAGGCTGTAGCCGCATACGAAACCGGCTTAAAATACGATCCAAATAATGTTCAATTAAAAGATGGTTTATCGGAAGTTAAACAACAACAAGCAAAGAATCCATTATACATGTCGAATCCATTCAACATACCAGATTTATTTGTTAAATTACGTACTGATCCACGAACCAAAGCGTACTTAGATGATCCAGAATATGTTAAATTGTTACAAGAATTACAAAATAATCCATCAAAATTAGGACAAAAATTACAAGATACAAGAATATTGACGACCCTAAGTGTTTTACTTGATCAAGATACCAGAGTATTAGATACATTAAGTAATTTATTGGGTCAAGAGGGTGATGAACCTATGGACACAGAAGCACCTTATTCTACACCACCACCACCACCTAAGAAAGCAGAAGAAAAACCAAAACCAGAACCAATGGAAGATGATCTCCCTGAAAATAAACGATTAGCAAAACGAGAAAAAGAATTAGGAAATGAAGCGTATAAAAAGAAAAATTTTGAAACTGCCTTAGAACATTATCAAAAAGCTGTAGAACATGATCCAACAGATATTACATACCAAAATAACATTGCAGCGGTTTATTTTGAACAAAAAGAGTATAAAAAATGTATAGAACAATGTGAGAAAGCAATTGAAATTGGTCGTGAAAATCGAGCTGATTTTAAATTAATCGCAAAAGCATTTACACGAATTGGTAATGCGTATAAAAAATTAGAAGATTGGCATTCGGCTAAAACATATTATGAAAAATCTATGTCCGAACATCGAACACCAGAAATTAAAACACTTTTATCACAAATAGAAGCTAAAATTAAAGAAGAAGAAAGAAAAGCGTATATTGATCCAGTGAAAGCAGAAGAGGAAAAAGAATTAGGTAATTCAATTTCTCTCAATTTCAAATAAACTAGACAATCATTTTTTAGAGTAGATTCAATTCAAACAGGATCTTTAACTAAAAATGTACCTTGGATTTTCATCTGATTCATGTGTATATTATATAAGGTGGACCATTTAAATCTATTACAGCTAATAGCTTGTTTTGTAGTTAACCAAAACTTATAGCTAAATCTTTTGTATTTTTTTTGTAAAGTTTACAACCAAAAAGTTACATTTTAACCTAGTAAAGCCTGATTAAAGCATTTTAACGATTTTAATTAAAAAGTTTATTATTTATTCTACATTTTTCATTAATATCTTTGATAAATTTTTTACAGGTAACGAATTATTCAAAAAAGGAGACTACGCTACTGCCATTAAACATTACACTGAAGCTATTAAACGTAATCCAGATGAAGCTAAATATTACAGTAACAGAGCAGCTTGTTATACAAAATTAGCAGCTTTTGATTTAGGTTTGAAAGATTGTGACAAATGTGTGGAATTAGATCCTAAATTTATCAAAGGTTGGATTCGAAAAGGTCATATTCTACAGGTAATCATTTATGAAATTGTTTAATATTGCATTTGAAACAGAAGCTCTCAAATTTATTTTCTCTTCTGCTCACTTTGAGCAGAAAAACCTTGCAAGAACCTCTTGCCCTCACAAGGGAGCGTTTTCGCCTACTTTGAGAACGATTACTCTAAAACAATTTATATTATTATATTTTAGGGTATGCAACAAAACAGTAAAGCTTTGACAGCTTTCCAAAAAGCATTAGAATTAGATTCGTCGAATTCAGAAGCTTTAGCTGGTTATCGTGCTTGTATGTCATCTGGATATAATTCTAATGCTAATGATATTCAACAAGTTCGGGCTCGCGCAATGGCTGATCCTGAAGTACAATCTATTTTACGGGATCCTGCGATGAGATTAATTCTTGAACAAATGCAAAACGATCCAAGAGCTTTACAAGAGTAAGTATAATAATCTTAACTGCTAAACAATGAACTGTTTTTGGATGAACAGAGACAACTATAGTTAGAGTATTGATGATTGAAGAGCGATATCTATATTATCAAATTTATAAACATTACTTGCACACAATATATTATGTATTTTCATAGTTGCGTGGTATTGTAAAGCTAAAACTAACACATTATTTGACTATAAAGCATGTATTTAATTTATATGTATGTACCGTTGTACTACCACAAGTACGTTCTTCTCTCCATCTAAGCTTGGCCTTTTTCAGAATATCCTCTTTCAGAGTAACTTGCCTAAGAATGTATTAGATGAATTAAAATGAAAATTAAACTTAAATTTTAGGTTGAAATGTTTGATTTTGTTGCTAATTAAATTTTAATTGTAATTTTCAGTCATTTAAAGAATCCTGACATAGCAGCAAAAATTCAAAAATTAATGGAATCTGGATTAATCGCCATTCATTAGCATAATATCTCGCAAGTTAAAACTGCAATCATTCTATTTAGATGTAGTATTTTTGTATTCAGCATCACTTTAAATGAACTTCTATGATAAAATATTAGAATGCAACGCAACAACAACAACAACAACGTGTCATGTATTTATTTACAAAACACAAGCAATGCAACGCAACGTTTACAAAACAACCTGACGGGAAATATGATTGGGAAAACAGTGGATATAACACCAAATTTAAGTATTTTTTTTTTATATATATTTTGTGTTTGTCTTTTATATTCAGTTTTAAAATATTGTTTTTTTGTTTGTGCATTTTGGAAATTAGCGTTTAAAATAAATAATTAAATGAAAAAAAGCATTGTCAAGCTACATATATTTATAGTAAATCTTGCAATCTTTTAATTAATAAATCCAGTATAAAATTATTCATGGCATTTTATTTTTAATTATCCTCTAGATCCTAGCTATATCTATATATTTATGCAGTTTGGCAACCATGTCGTAGTAGCTCGAGCGTGATCAAAATTTTTTCATATTCTTAAAATTTACAATTTTTAGCATGTAATTAACCCACCATATAATAATCTGACGCTCTCGAGTTAATTCGCCTATCGCAATTTTGTTTTTACTAATCTGACCGTCTGCCCTACGAGGGTCCCCCCATATTTAGGGCTAATATTTGGTGGAGGTACTTAGGAAGGTCCAAGGAACCCCTCATATCTTAATCTGACGCGCTCGAGTTACTACACAAATCCCCTTTTGGGCTCCCCTACTATTATATAAATATTTCAATATAAATTCAGGACCTCATTTTACAATTTTAAAATTAAATAAAGTTTTATTTTTATTGTTTTACGAATTATTTACGAATTATTCTTTAGAAAGATTTTATGCTCGGACCAATCTACAACCCACGCAGAACTCGTTACACATTTAAATTTTCCCGCAATTGAGAGTGCGAACAGCCGCAGCCAATCAAAAGCAGGCATATTGCTTGAGGCAATCTAAAACCATGGATATGGAAATATTAAAATTTAAAACACGAAATATTTCGTTCTATTTGAATTTCCCGCAAATGAGTGCCGCAGCCAATCAAAATTAGGCACATTGCTTCTCCCCCCTCAGTGATACATCCCCCTCGTCTAAAGTAGGACTTAATACTACATCCCTACTATAATTACTAGATCCGTGGTATCGAGTAACCCTGTATAAATGTTTTAAGTTCCTCTAAAATTGAAACTTTAATATACCTTTTTATTTTATTTAAATTAAATATAGTTTATTTGATATTTTAATTAGCTGTATATTTTAAAAGATGGTTGATTTTATGAGAAGGTCTATACCATAGACATATATCTTATATGTCTATGTACTCAGTGACATATACCTTATATGTCTATGGTATATACTTAAAGTTTACATCAACCTCATTTGTTATTACTATCAGTGTAGCCAACAAATAAATTGTAAATATTACTATTGTTAGTAATTATTTCCCTATATAGTTACATTCTTTATAAGTTTTGGGTTGGCGTCGTGTATTGTTTGTTTATAAAAATAATTCTGTGCTAAAATAATTAAAAATTATGCATAATTAATTAAAATAAAATGGATAATTTTAATAATATATTAAGTGAAATTTTAAGTGAACGAAAGATACTTCAATTAAAATCATATTTACCTGATTTTGATTTAAAAAATCTAAATACTTTTGATGATTTATTGAATACAATTACGAACTTGCTGAGTATTACTGACTTGGTACGTTTTTAATTTTAATATTATTTGATTTGATTTCTTCAATTTAATACAAGAATTAATTCAATGATAATTTGTTGTTGTTGTTGTGGTTTTTTGTTATAGAAAGATGAAATTCCTTTAAATATAATCAATTACATATTTTGTCAAATTGAAAGTAAAATTCCACAATCAATATGGGAATCAAAACCATTGGAATTATGCTATATTTTTAAATTAATTCTGAATAAAGTATTATATCTCCTAGGATCAAAAAAGAAAGATGTAGATGATAATATACTATGTAACTTAACAAAAGTAAGTAAAATTCTAGTATTATTTAATTTCGAGTAACTTTTCTTAGTAACATTTTGTCAACTTATAAAATGGATGGGTAGTTTACTATAAAAGAAAATAGTGATACCAAATTTTTGGCTACCCTGTACATTATTTAGAAGTTTTAAATATTCCTACATACTTTTCAAAATAAGCAAAATTTTTTATAAAGAATGACTTTTTTTCTTAAAATGCTTAATAAGAAAATTTACAAGTATAGTTACCTCGATCCGGTGGCACACTGTATACAGGGTGTTCTGTTATTGATAGCAGAAAATTGTACCACTAAATTAAGCTTGTAAAGACAAATGGAAAAGGTCTATACCAAATTTCCATTTGAGGCCTGATGCGGAAGATGTGACTATGGGAAAATAGAAAGATTTATGAATTCACAGACCTATCAAATTCATTAAATTAGTAGGTATCAATTTAGAATATAGACGGGACTATCATAAAACAATAATCGATTGTAAATTGATTTAATTGGGTAGCGAATATTTAAAAAAAAAATATTTGTTATTATTTATAAAGAAAACAAAAATATGATTCACCAATACAATTAGATGTGGGAGGTATCAAATTATATATTATAATAGGTCCAGGATAGGGGGAATAAATTGTGTAATACAGAACACAAAATCTTAAACATTGTCTCACTTTTGCAACGTTAACACACAACATACATACTTTGGTTTGTCTCGAAGTAGGTATATGTATCCATAAATTTAGCAAAAAGGACTGGTCCGTTTTTCTAAATTAATGCTTACGGTATATGATATCGCACGATAGGTTGCGGACAACACTTAATTTACAAAAAAAAGCAGTGTAGGTTTTAATGGGTTAGTTTTTATAAAAACATAAGTAGCCAAATAGAGTTTTTTTTGTAATAATTTTGCATTTAGAGGCGCCTTCCACTATGATAAAACACATCCTCTATTTAAGTAGTGTTTTAATTGGTTTCATTCAAAATTTTATTGAACTGTGATTCGATAAAGATATATTAATTTATTTTGTTAATTATCTCGCACAGTAGGCTTTAAATCCAAAAGTGGAAAATAACTTTTTCCTTCGTCGTTATGAGCTTATTCTGCAGGATGACGATCTGCAGTCAATAACAGAACGCCATGTATATACCTATATATATATATATTTTTTTTTTAAGATGTACTTCCAAAAAATGGGAACTTTAATTCAAATAAATTGTGTGTCCGTAATATTAAGCCGTATTGAGAAGCATAGAAAAAACATTTTATGTATCAAACCACTTTTATATGCCATCAACTCTATCATGCATACCATTCCAGAAAATTATCGAGTGGCATTATACAAACAGCATATCAATTTGATGTAAGTTTCTTCTAATTTATTTCATCTAATCTATTCGCACCAAGCGTGAGTTTTATAGCATGCACGGTGCGAATATTTGAAAAAAAATTGTTTTTTATATATATTTTTTAGAGAAAAGATTTTGGGTCCATTATTAAAAACCTGTGGTGATTTTGATTTACAAGCTTGTATTTTTGAATTCATATTTCATGTGAATAAACGAAATTTAAAAGAAAACTATCATATTTGGTTTGATGATTTTACACCAGAAAAATTTCATGAAATTTATATTAAAAATAAAAAAGATGATTATTTTGATTTATTTTGTCGGCGAGTATTAAACGAAATTAATAAAATCCATCAACAAGTTATCTCAATATGTTGCGTTAAGGTTCAAATTGGTGCTATTCAATTAGACGCTCCACAGGTAAAATAATTTTATCATTTTTTTTACTTTTCTTTTTTATCCTATTAGATTATTTTAGCAAGATTCTAATCGAAGATAGTCTATAAAGTGTTCGAGAAACTGAATCGTCTGGCACTGAATAACACAGTCAAATTAATCTGGGTACCGGACCACTCTGGCGTTAAAGAGAATAAAGCAGCGGACTCGTTGGCACGTCTCTACACTAAGTAAACGTCCCATTTCCATAGCAAGATGTTCCGTAATTTACCAGAATGGTTACCACAAGCTTATCTTGATTACTAGAACTTTGCGTAGAGCATATGACAGTAAAAATTGCATATAACCACAACTAGACCATTCGACTGTGCTCGTCTAAAACTTACTAGAGCACAATTGAAAAGGGTGATGGGACTCTTGACAGGACATTATTAATTTAACTACCATCTTTATAACGTGGGAATCTCTGATAATCCCACTTGTAGGGCCTGTATGGAAGACGATGAAAACTCCATACATGTTAGTTTCACTTGCAGAAATTTGCTGGATGTCAAATTCAGAGTGTTAAAGAGTCCAAAACCTTGGATACATAAATCTTGGGAGAAATATCGGCGAAGAAGCTTTGGCTTGCTGCGTGGCGTCTGGTCTCGACAGAATTCTATAGCTTCATCTACTTCAAATAGCATGTCCTACCCGAAAATGTGTTGCTTTCGGGTGACAGGTTGTTCTCATAGAGGGCATAGCAGACACTTTGGTCTAGGTGCTACAAACCCATTTGCAGTACCCCTCTTGTTTTATTATTATTATTATTAATACACTTGAAGTATCCAAAACTTTCGGAAAAAACATTTCAATTTAAAATCCTAATAATCGCTACAATTAAATGTTTGGTGACGGTTCTAAATTATATTTCCGTTTTGCAGATAGGCGATGGTGCCGAAAGCAGTCAATTTTGGATAGATTTTAATATGGGAGCAAAAAGTATTTATATAATGTACGATAGCAGTTCATTTGGTAATGAAGATGGAAGTTGGGCTTCCTTATCAATACCGAACGACATAGTTACCGAAATCTATTCGAAAAAGTAAGTAATTAATACAATATTTAGGTAATAATAATATATTTATTAAGATAAGTTAAACTGAAGGTATAGCACATGTTTGCTTTTCTTGCTATCCAATCCCCTTAATTGATAATGAAGGATTTAGGGAAAAGGGGGGTAGCCGTTTCTCAAAGGTCAGGGTTTCTTTTGACTTCAATCATATTAACATTTGTAAAAAAAAAAGAGATATTCATAAAAAAACTGATTTTCGCTACCTTGTCCTTGAATATCTAAGGATACGCACGCGTGATCATACGTCACTTAGAGACTATTCCGTTAGATTCCGAGGTGAAACCCTAAGATAATTGGAGTGGCTAAAAACTTCTAACACATACTGTGCTTTAATTTAATTAGGTGGCGAAAATATAATCATTCAGAAGAATATGGAAAATCATTGTTAATATTTACAAATGGATCTTTAGAAATGAATGAAAATCAACATTTATTTCGTGAATCACATCCTGTTATTTTCATAAGATTTAATCAAACTGAGCAGTATGAATATTTAGAAAAAAACATTTTAAAACAAATGTTTGGTAATCGTTTTAAGGTAAGTTTCTTTGAAATTCTCTTATTTTTATGGTAAAAATTCATTAGTTATCTAACCAAGCTAGCTTCAGCCACGATAATTCACCCTACGTAAACGCACTCCAAAAAAAAAAAAATACATCCAACGAGAATTCATCCGTAAAATAGTACTTTTGTGTCGGTATCGTGCTGTTTTGCCTTTAACGGAGTCAAATTAGTACGACTTTACGGAGTTTTTAGTCCTTAATTTTAATCGAGTTACCACAGGTGAATTTCCTAATCAAAGAATCGTTACGACAAGCCACATCTTGATTACTGAAACTTGTATAACCACAGTTAGGCTACTAGAGCACGGTTGAGAAGGGTGATGGGATTCTTGACAAGCCACTATTGATTGAACTATCACCTTCATAACATGGGGATCCCTGACCACTACTAGGGTCTGTATGGAGAATGGCGAAATCTCCATACATGTTATTTGCACTTACAGACACCTGCAGGGCGTCAAATTCAGAATGTCAAATTCAGAGTCCGAAACCTTGGATTCATCAATTTTGGGAGAGATCTCTATGGAGAGGCTGTGGACTTTCTGCGTGATGTCTAGCCTCGACAAAATCCTGTAGCTTCATTTGATTTTAATAGAATCTCTTACCCAAAGACCTTTCGTCTTCTGATAACAGGTTGTTCTAGGGTCTAGGGACCCATTTGCTGTACCCCCTCTTATGTTTTATTATTATTATCACAAGTCTGTGAGTTTTTCGACCCTTGTGATAACCCTGTGATTAACATTCATAGTTATTCTACGGGTTGGCTATGTCAGCACGGACCTGTTGTGAGTTTTTTGGCCCTTGCGTTAACCGTGTGATTACTCACTGAGCCACAGGTTGACCTCTAATGAGATCAAATTAACGCGGATGTGCGTGTTGTTTCTTCCTTGCATTAATCCTATGATAAATTCAACGCTGTGGGGAGAATTATCGCACATGCATAATAAATAAATAAATATCTCGTAATTTAAAATGTTTTTATTTTAGAATAAAACATCACTAGTTGAACATAGTCAGGAAACAAATAAAAATGGTAAGTGCTTACATAAAATCAATTAAAATTCCATGGATAAATTTTTGAATTCATATTTATTTGTTGTGTGTGTCGTCATGGCAGGGACAATAAAATCGATGTCAGCGCTTCCAGTGAAAAATTTTGGCGTTAAAGGAGGCTGTTATGACTAGTTTGCAATTCTTTACATGTTAATGTTATAGAAAATGTCAAATTAAAATTATTGAAAAACACTAATTAATTAAACTTTATGCAATAAAAATTGTGAAAATAAGAAATCAAATTGCACAGCTATTATTTATTTTGTGATTTTTAGTGAATCTGAAGTACACTAACTAATTTGTCACTAAAAAAGAATAATCGAAATCGGTTGGGGTGATATTGATTAATTCGTCCTCTTGTCGTGCATACTTAATGCAAATTTAAGACTTTTATGGTTTTCTCATGGATGCCGTTGTCAGAACTGGACGAAAATGAAATGGGACCACACGGGAAGCACCAGCTTTCAAATAGATAAAGAATTGTCAAAATCGGTTCACTCAGTCAAAAGTTCTGAGGTAACAGACATTAAAAAAAATACAGTCGAATTGATAACCTCCTTTTTTGTTTGAAGTCGGTTAATTAATCAGACTTAAACGGTTTAAAACATATCTTTAAGGAATGAATTTATTGATATGAATTCACATTTTTATCCGGAGTCATCATAATAAGTATGAAACTTGTTTTATTTATAAAAATTTTATGTAATTAGGAAGTATTGCAGTCATCAAATGCAATGAAAATTTGAATGAAAACACCGCCTTTTCATCCGATTCATCAATTTCAGAAAATTTTCTCGAACGTGTTAAAAATGCAAAAAAAATTGCACCACGTAAATTGGAAGATACTCCTTATTTAAAAGTACCTTCACTGTCTGACATATTCGAAGTAGAATCAAATTCTAATTCTACAAGTGTTGATAAGCTAAAAGATAAAAACGTCAAATTAAATGAAATTTCTTACAATTCAAAAAGTATTCAATCATCATCAATAATTGAAAATATTATTAATTCTCATACGAAATTAAATTTAGAAAATCAAGCCAAAAATGAAAATGACGACTATTCTAGAGATTTCAAAAACTACGAGCAAAATAAAAACATCAATAAAATATCGGGAAAAAAATATTTAAATAGAAACAGGATTCCTTTCTTTAATAAAAACAAAGAGAATGAACTTTCTCCCATTCCAAAAACTTCGAAATCTCATTTTAAAAGTATATTTAATTGTAATCGTTACATACAATTTGAAAATAATGAACACATCAACTCGTGGTAGGTATGATCCTTATTATTCAAATCAAATACTTTATCCAGTCAAATTACACTTTGAAGGTTACTCCCTTCAATTTTTTGTAAACAATATCAAATATCGAATATTAACAGAATAATCTATTTAATTCTAGCGCGGCAAAAAAGTCACCTGAAAAATTAATACTTGACAATTCAAAAATGAATCATTCTCGGATAATTCAATTCACGGATAATGATCAACAATACTTACCAATTAAAACCGATAACAAAATTGATCCGCCAATAATTTCATTAAATACAAAATCTTATCAGAAGAGCATTTTTAATCTCTCGTCGATTGAATCTAATTCCAATATTAATTCAAGCACTACATCAGAGAAAAAATATCAACAGAAAAGTGTTTTCAACCAAGCCATGGAACCTAATTCACCTATAAAATTGATACCTGACAAATTACAAACAACCAAATTAATTCCTGCCAAACTAATCCAGAGTAAGGATAATGAGTCAAATAAATCAGATGTCTCACTGAAATCGAATTCAAGAACTACATCTGATACAAAATATCAGCCGAAAAGTGTTTTCAACCAAGCCATGGATCCTAATTCACCTAAAAAATTGATCCCTGACAAATTGCAAAGAACCAAATTAATTCCTTCCAATCCAATCCAGGATAATTATCCAAATAAATTAGATCTTTCACTGATTGACTCGAATTCTCAAATTGATCCTCCAAAAACATCAAAAACAAAAATTGCGCCTGTACAATTGATGCCTGATAAATTAAAAACAACAAAATCGATTTCTTCTAAGTTATTCCAGAATGAGAATAATGAGTCGAATAAATTAATCCTTTCATCGCAGGATGGTATTTTTGATAAAACTTCGGTACGAAATTCGCCTACGATTGAAAGTTTAAAAACTTTTAAAGCCAATCGTTCACAAAACATTCAATTTGAGAAAAGGGAACCGAATGATCTCTCACCAATTGAACCCACTTCAAAAACTTCATCGAATAAAACAGTTTTTGATTATAAAATGGCTCACAAATCATCTTCAAAATCGATTGATAAATTTAACATTCCAAAACCAACTCAAATTGAACAAAACGTTGCAACAAATGACTCAAGTTTGAAAGTCGATACGCAAAAATCTACTTTAAGTGGATCTTCTCAATTGAGTATATTTAATTGTGGCGGAAAGAAAAATTCTCCTACTCGGATGAATAATTCTCAGATGATGTTTGATTTTACATTCAGTGAAGATATTGTTATTCGACCTGTTCTGTATTTTTCGGAACAAGATCAAATAAATATAGAAGATTCGATGAATAAACTAGATGTGAGTTATCAGTATCTTGTTGATAGTTTATCAGAGTCAAGTCAAGGGGATCAAGAAGAATCTGAGAATCATTTTGACAAAAAGATAAAGAAGAAGGAGAAACTTTCTTGTAAGAGAAACGACTTCGTCTCAATAAAATTAATGAAGAATGATCAAAATCAGAATTTATACATCTATAATACCAAAAATATTTCGGGAAATAATATCAGAAATAGAAACAATTTTGAAACTGTTGATTCATTTAAATTTTTCAAACTTAATCATAATATTCCACGATCAAACTCAGATATCAATATTTCGAAAAAGTCTATGAATTCTAAAATATTACTAAAAACCAAAGATCAATTAAGTCGATTCGCAATAGTTCAACATTCTAAAGAACCAATTGAGGAAAATTTCGATAAAAATTATAAATCACAAAATGAAAAAGATGCATTAAATAAAAATAATGAAAATAAATTGGAAAATAAAGAAGACTATCCTAAAATGAAAAACACAGAAGAAGAAACACTTGAAACAGAACTTTCAATGGGCAGAAGTACTCAAAAAGAAGTATCTAATTGTGCAACTGAGTCATCAAAATCTGTATCAGAAGAGCTCAGCCTCAAAACATTTGCTAATTCATCGTTAAATCTTGGATCTCAAAGCTTAAGTCAAAGCACGTCAGATTTAAAATTTGTTGCGATATTTAAGAGCACTCCAAGTGATGAACATAATGTCGAATCTAATATCGAGCCTGTATCAGAAACATCTAGTCTTGAAACAGTTTGCAATTCACTGACAAATAATGTAAGACGTCAAAGCTTAAGTCAAAACACATCAGATAAAAAAGCTGTCGAAGTATTTAAGAGCATTCCAAGTGATCAACATAATGTTGAATCTAATTTCGAGCCTGTATCAGAAATATCTAGTCTTGAAACAGTTTGCAATCCACTGACAAATAATGTAAGACGTCAAAGCTTAAGTCAAAATACATCAAATAAAAAAGATATCGCAGCATTTAAGAGCACTCCAAGTGATCAACATAATGTTGAATCTAATTTCGAGCCTGTATCAGAAATATCTAGTCTTGAAACAATTCGTAGTTCATCTATAAAAAATGTTAGACGTCAAAGCTTAGATCAAAACATATCGCATAAAGAAGCTTTCGCAGTATTTAAGGACATTACAAGTAATCAACATAATGTTGAATCTAATTTCGAGCCTGTATCAGAAATATCTAGTCTTGAAACAGTTCGCAGATCACCGATAAAGAATCTTAATCGTCAAAGCTTAGATCAAAACATATCGCATAAAAAAGCTTTCGCAGTATTTAAGGACATTCCAAGTAATCAACATAATGTTGAATCGAATTGCGAGACTGTATCAGAAATATTTAGTCTTGAAACAGTTCGCAATTCAACGATAAAGAATCTTAATCGTCAAAGCTTAGATCAAAACGTATCAGATAAAAAAGCTGTCGCAGCATTTAAATGCACTCCAAGTGATGAACATAATGTTGAATCGAATTTCGAGCCTGCGTCAGAAATATTTAGTCTTGAAACAGTTCGCAATTCACCGATAAAGAATCTTAATCGTCAAAGTTTAAGTCAAAACATATCGCATAAAAAAGCTTTCGCACTAATTAAGAGCATTCCAAGTGATCAACATAATTTTGAATCGAATTGCGAGACTGTATCAGAAATATCTAGTCTTGAAACAGTTCGCAGTTCACCTATAAAGAATGTTAGACATCAAAGCTTAGATCAAAACACACCGCATAAAAAAGCATTCGCAGTATTAAAGGACATTCCAAGTGATGAACATAATGTTGAATCGAATTTCGAGCCTGCGTCAGAAATATTTAGTCTTGAAACAGTTCGCAATTCACCGATAAAGAATCTTAGGCGTCAAAGTTTAAGTCAAAACACATCAGATAAAAAAGCTTTCGCAGTTTTTAAGGACATTCCAAGTGATCAACATAATGTTGAATCGAATTGCGAGACTGTATCAGAAATATTTAGTCTTGAAACAGTTCGTAGTTCACCGATAAAGAATCTCAATCGTCAAAGTATAAGTCAAAACATATCAGATGAAAAAGCTTTCGCAGTATTTAAAAGCACTCCAAGTGATAAATCTAATCAATTCAATAAAAATATAGATCACGATCCCAATTATATAAAAATTTTAGATGATTCAAATCAATTAAATAACAAGCATCACAATCAAAGTGATCCAGAAGTTTTAAATGATAAAATCGATTTACCAGATCGGTTAAATATAAACAATCAAAACTTGGATCACAATCAAAACGATTTAGAAATTTTGGATAATATACTCGTTGATGAATTAAATCAGAAGAATCAAAATATAACACAAGATTTAATTCACAATCAGAATGATTTAGAAACTATAAATGATGTAATCGATATACCAAATAAAAATCATCAAAATGTCTCCGAAAATCTAGATAATGAAATCAATACAGAACAAAATGGTATTTTAGATACATTAAATGATACTCAAAATAATTCAAGTAAGGTCGATTGCGATCGAAGCGATCGATCAATTTTGAATATACAAAAAACATCCAACCCCTATCTTGATTTTATTTCTAATCGAAAAATTGGATCGGATTCATCTGTTAAACAAAATGAACAATCTACTCCGCAAACATCGACAAAAATTGTTTCGAAGATAAAAGTTAAAAAATTACAAGATATGATTTATGCAGATAATAAAAAATCTGAAAACAGATTGAGATTAGATAATACGCTTCATGAAACAACAGCTGATAAACTTTGGAATGAGTTTATGGATAATAATACAACGAGAAATATTACACCAAGAAAACGACGATTATTTTCAAAGGACACGTTCAACGATGATTGCAACGATTCGTTTAAGAGTTTTAGCCAAGATGAATCCGAACAAATCAAACAAAGTTATTGTGAATTACTTAAACGAAATAATGAAAAATCAATTCAATCAACACCAAAATACCAAAAACCAAGTATTCCTAAAGTGAAAAGATTAGGTTTTGATAAGAAAATTACTTTTTCATATCGTAGGAATAGTCTTTTTAGAAATTATCAAACAATTGAAAAGGAAAAAGACGAAATTTATAATATAAAGTATATAATAGATGTTACCCCAATAACGCCCAGATTTATTAATCCAGGTCGTAATCAAATTTCAAAAATGACATATAAAAAATTTGTACAAATACAATTACAATTATCAAGAAGTATGAGACGATCATCTTTAAAATAGTCGTAGAATTGAAAAGAGCCTTTCGAAAGGGATGATATTCAATCAATTTAAACATGAAAAGGGGGTGAACGCTGCATCAATCAGGTATTTTTGTTTTTGTGATATATTGTTTGTAATATAAAGGTAATGTTAAATCCAAGTTTTCGACCTAGACAGACAAGCGAGTCATACCGAAAAATAAATGAAACACCACAAACCTAACGTCAAATCCGGTAGTTCTGATTTTTAACAGACTTGTTTAAGATGTTGTCCCAATGAATAATCCAAGTTTGTGGCCCCAGGCGTCGAACGCAATTTTGTTAAAAATCGAAAAAAACCCGTGAAAATTTCACACTTATTCAATGACTTACTTAAATTTCATTGACTTATTCAGATTTATAGATTATTCATTTGGACATCTTAAACAAGTCAGCGAAAAATCAGAACTACCGGATTTGATTGCAGGCTGTAATGTATAAAGTTAGTGTAATATAATACCTGTTTGAAATTTCGAGAAAATTTAACTTTTTTTTTTAAGCGTGTCACTTTTTTTTTGTTGGGACAGTATATTTATGCCCTAAGATTTAATAGGGAATATTCATGTATTTTTTATATTTTTAATTCATTCAAAGTAAAAAATATAAATACTGCTTTAAAATGCTGTTTTTAAGTGTAAAAAAATATTTAAAATACATTATAATTTTGAGATATTTAAACGCAGATATTTTGGCGCTCTCTGTTGATGACGTATAAGTACGTGATCTGTCAATTGGTGACAGTTCAATGTATAATTCACACTTTAAAAAAATGAATTTACAATACAGAATTTACACTCGTTATTATTAAATTTTCTAATAAAAAGTCGTAGAATAATATAATTTAATGAAATACCATATAAAATGTAAGTAATATCATACAGTATGTCAACAAATTTGACAAGTACGTACTTTGATGTCACGTCCGCATAAAAATTTGAATTTCCGTTTTAGAAATTTTTAAAAGCCCTCACTGAGCTTGTACTTTTATTAATTAATTTTAAGTAATTAAAAAGATATTAATTACTAAAATAATGGTTTAGTTGAAATGTCCAGTCATTGAAGTGACGGAAGAAAAATATTTGAACCAAATTTAAATTTCATGAATATTCCCTGTTGTTGATATTTAAAATAAAATAAAAAGCCGTGAATAATAATTATTTTTTTAGTTTATTTACAATATAATTATAAATTTCACACAATACATTTGAATGATCATTATTTTTAATTGTACACAATGTAATTTTGATAGCAGATCCTTCTGAATCGGAGGAGATCTTATTTAATAAAATTACAAATTCAATAATAAAATTATTTGTTGAATTTGATAAAGTACCACCACTTGTAGTTTGTTGTTCGTTTGCTTCGTTTGCTATTTTTAATTTTTTATTATCAGGTCCAGCACCATCTGAATGATGATCTTCTTCAAAAGTACGTTTATTGCTAGTATTTGATAATAATTTTAAAAAATTAATTGTAATATCAGAATGATTATTATTAATTACAGGATGAATACTTTTAAAAATAACATCTAATGATAATTTTAATTTTATTTGTTTTTCTTTAAATAAATTTTCACAATGTAATAATTGATTAACAAATGATTGATCTTTTATATCAATTTCTGATAAATTCAAATGAATTTCTGTTAAATTTTTCATAATATTCAATTGAATTTCATGAATTTTATTTAAAATATCTTTTAATTCCATCGTGTTTGTATTTAATTCCGGTGTTCGTTCTTCAATTTTTAATTCGAATCGATTAATTATATTTCGAATTTGTTCGATGTAATCAGTTTCGATATAATTATTTATCAGCTTTAATGTAGTTTCTATATTTTGATTTAAAATTTGTTCTTTTCTTGCTAATTCTCGACGTTTTCTTCTAGCATTCTGCCATGTGTTTTCAATCGCCTGTACTTTTATTTCAGTTAAATTTTCATTTGTATATGTTATTTCATATATTGTCTGTAAATAAATTAATTTTTTAACCCTCGAGGCAATAAAAAAAACTATTAACAAAAAGAAAACCGACTTCAAAAGAAAAACTTATTGTTATTTTTGAAATCGATGTTAGCCAAGCTAATGAATTAATATTCCCTATAAGGGCGTCCGTCACTCCTGAAACATTCTGTATATTGTATATATTTTACAAACGATTACTTACTTTCATCTCTTTCAAAACTCTTTCTAGTTGATGCAGTAAATCTTGAATACAAGAAATATTTTCAAAACAATGTGAAAAACTCTGTATTTTTGTATGATTTGTCCTTTTATTAATTTCTGTTTCTGTGGTTTGATGAAATTCCTGTAAATTTATATTTTTAAATGTCCAAGCTAGAGCCCAACGAGTTGTATTTCCTTGGCAAAATTCTGTCTGGATATAACTTGGTATATTTAATGATTTCAATTTTTCTCGTAGAATTTTTAAGTTCTTTTTATGTCCGATCATGGTGGTATATATCCTGAATAAAATAAAATACAATAATAGAATAGGATAGGAGAAGTGAATTGTATAAGCGAGCTGTAAAGTACTTACATAACTTGTTCTTTCAAAATTTGACTTTCAGCAATTAATTTCTCTACGAAAGCTACTTCTCCACCAGGATACGTTAATTCATTTAACGTGCCTGTAAATGCATTTTTTGGAGGCTGTGCTTTTATTTTCGGTGTTTTTTCATTAGATTCGTCATTTTCTTTAAAAAATGGTGGATTACACATTGTAAATGTATAATTTTCCATTGAATGTAATGATCCAATTAATATATTCTTCTCATCGTTACCATTGTTTTTCACTGAAATAAAATTATAGATTTAAAAAAGTGTTTATTCCAGAACCTATATTATAGGGTGCAAGAGCCCACACAAAAATGATAAAAGACGGCTCATAAATTCATAATGTGCGCTGGAGGCTTTGAATAGAGTGCTAGGAGAGATAAAGCACCCTTTTCGTCCTATGATGACTTGGAAGTGGATAATAATAGTGAAACAATTTTTCAAAACCCTTTTTTAATCAATTAATACGTTAATTTCATCCACACTCTGCGAATAAGATGCATTCAAAAATTAGTCAAGTGTTTTTAAAAATTACCTTCAATATAATTTGCCAGTGAATTTGTTTCTACATTCCGTTTAGCCACCAAGTAACTTTCAGTATTCGATTCAAGTGCCAGTACTTTCCATTTTCTTAATTTCGCTGCCAATAAACCATAAACGCAAGTTGCACCTGCTCCTATACAAAATATATTTATTTACTTTATTTCTAAAATAATTCAATGCTAAAGAAATTAGGCCTGGCAGTGTATCACGACTACTGCAGGAGCTGTCACATTGGTGACGAGGAGGAGACAATGTCTCATCTTCTCTGTCACTGCCCAGCTCTTGTCATGAGGAGATGGACTTACTTGAGCCAGGCTCTCTTTGACGACCTCTCCGACCTAAAGTCAGTCGACGTCAAAGCCCTCCTGCTGTTCTTAAACAGCTACAAATGGTTCATGGAGTAGTGGCCGTGGATGGGCCAACCGAATGACGGTATCACAACTGACCCTATGGTCTAAGCGTGTCCCACCCCAGGTCAGCCACTCTAACCTAACCTATTATAAGGAATTATACAGAAATTTGTCGTTAATACGCCAAGATTTGAATATCGTCCTATCTTCTGGTAATTACTCAAATGGGGTCCGCTTAAATAATCAAATTATAAATATTAAATAAACTAAAAAAATTACCTACGTCAATTAGCGTCACATTTTCATCTGCTGGTATTTGAAGAAAATTCGCCAAATCTTGTAACCATAATATATAATTTAAACGTAATGGAATTGTGGGCACTAAAGTATTCTTTGGAATTTCAATATTAATACCAAAATAGTGCAACAATAATACCTTCGATAGAGCGCGTAATGCTTCAACATCATTAAAATTTAATGATAATTTCCCATCTAGTCCCTAATAATAAACAGGAATCAATCAAAAAAAATTTGTTTTTCGAATAAATTTTCTGAAAACGTTAAGCAGACAAGAGTTACTTACAATTTTTAAATATTTATTAAATTCTAAATATTTATGTCCTAATTCACTAAATGATGGAGGTGTTTTGAATATATTTCTTGGATGCATTTTTTTATTTACACTCATTTTTGTTAAAAATTGTCAATACTTTTTTTATTAGTCAAAGATCATTCTATAATTTCTATATTTCAAAACGCTTTTGAATCAAAAGTCAAAACCATTCAACACGTTTAAAAACGTTTTGAAAATTTGAAAGGGACTCGTTCTAATAAATTTTACTAGAGTAGTTGTGTGACCGTTCACTCCATTCAATTCAAGTTCTATTACACAATTGGAATCTGACATATGGGCAGGGCTAAAACAACATGGCTGACATAAAGTGACAAATTTTAAAAATAACATAGCCATTGATACCCTTTGGGTATTTTTTCAAGAAGAGAATGATTAATATTAATGAAATTTGTTGTTGGGGACAAACAAAACCGAGTAATCGTAATTTTACTGAAGGTGAAATACTATTAAAAGCAGGTCATGTGATTAAATGTGGAAAAAATCAAGACGAAAGTGAGGAGGATGTGCTCAGTTTAACTTCATACTGTTTACAAACAACTAATTTAAAAGAAAAGCCGTTAATATTTCCACACTAACGCTCTTGTATTTCCAGCACAATATTTGTATCGGTATATTTTTTCAATATCGGTCCATACCAAAAAACATAAATTGAATGTCCAATTTTCATATCACAAAATATTTTACATAAAATATCATGATTTCACAGAACTTTTTCGCTTTTTATCACTTGACATTTGTTTTTACGAATCTACAATGACAAGTATGACAGCAATATTTTGTTTTGATATTTTCACACCGCTGCCATGATAAATTTGACCCAAGCATTTACCTCCGATATTGGCACACTCAACTAAATCTTTTATCTATGGGCACAGTCACACTGTTGATGTCTGTTGACGCTCAGTCCATGTACTTAATGGTCTAAGAATAAAACTTCGATTCACTCCATCTAGCCTCAAGCGAAAATTGACAACTAATAAATATTTTTCTGTCAAAAACAAAATAATTCGAAATTTTTGTAAATTAAACACAACAAAATGTCAAGAAATTCATTTGTTGATGCGAAAAATAACTCGTCATCCAAAGATGGGAACAATGAATTACCATTAAAAACAGAAATGATAGTCAAAGATGAAATAATAGAAACCGGAGCAATAGAAAAACCATTTTTATGTGATATATGTGGTAAAACGTTTGCTCGCCAAAGTAGTGTACGGAATCATAAACGAAAACATACCGGAGAAAAACCATTTTTGTGTAAAGTTTGTGATAAAAGTTTTATGTACCCAAATCATTTACTTCAACATAAACGAATGCACACTGGTGAGAGACCTTTTGCATGCGACGTCTGTGGTAAAACATTTGCTCAAAATTGCAGTTTAATTGATCATAAACGAATTCATACTGGGGACAAACCATATGCATGTAATTTTTGTGAAAAAAGGTTTACGATACAAAATAATTTAACTAAACACAAACGTATTCATACGGGAATAAAACCATATTCATGTGATATCTGTGATAAACGATTTACGCAAAAAAGTACTTTAGAAACTCACAAACGTATTCATACCGGACAAAAACCATTTGCTTGTGATGTGTGTGGTGAAAAATTTATTCAAAGTATTAGTTTAACGAAACATAAATTGATTCATACCGGGGAACGTGAAAAAAGGAAACGTGGTCGTAAACGAACTAATGGAGAAAAATTAATCAAACAATTTTCATGTGATTTATGTAAAAAAAGATTTACTTCAGAAAAACATTTAGCTAGACATAAACAAATTGAAGCAAAAAAATATTCATGTGATTTGTGTTTCAAAACGTTTAAACAGAAGTGCACTTTAGAGTTACATATGCGAACTCACACCGGACAGAAACCATATTCTTGTGATATTTGTAATAAATCGTTTTCCCAACAAATTAGTTTAACAAAACATAAATTAATTCATGAAAAAACTGAACAAATTAGTGAAGTGAAGCAGGAAAATGTTTTTATGGAAAATAAACAAATTAATAATGAAGTGAAACCATTTTCTTGGGATAATATTTGTGGTAAGAAATTTGTACTTCAAAATAGTTTACTTGTAAATAAAGTTATTCATAATGGCGAAAAATCATTTCCATGTGATATTTGTAATAAACCATTTACAACAAAAAACAATTTAATTAAACACAAACGAATTCATTTGGGAATAAAACCATTTTCATGTAACGTTTGTTTTAAAACATTTACACAAAAGTGCACTTTAGATAATCATTTACGAATTCACACCGGACAGAAACCATATTCTTGTGAAATCTGTAATAAATCATTTATTCAACGAATTAGTTTAATTAAACATAAAAAGAAAGATTGTGAAAAGGAAAAACTAAAACAAACGAAACAAGAAAGTTGTTACGTTGAAGAAAGTAATTATGTTGCTGAAAGTTTCACCGATGATTACGTTGAAGAAGATTACAGCGAAGAAGAACCTACAACTGAAGTGGAACCTTCAATTGAAATGGAACCTACGATTGAAGTAGAACCTACAATTGAAGTGGCTGGAAATACAACAGGAAACTATAATGATGTTAAATTAGAAGAAATGAAGCCAGAAATTGTTTTCGAAGAACAAAAACAAATTTATTCTGAAGAAAAACCTACAGAAGTAAACGAAAAACCTCAACAAGAAACTATTTTCGTTGAACCTAAACCAATTAAGGAAAAACCATTTCCTTGTGATATTTGTGGTAAAAAATTTAGTCTTCTAGGTGGTTTACTTGTACATAAAAGACTTCATACGGATGCAAAACGTTTTTCATGTGATTATTGTGAAAAAACCTTTACCCAACAAACCAGTTTGATTAATCATCAACGAAAACATACGGGAGAGAAACCATTTTTATGCGACATTTGTGGTGAAAGTTTTGCGTATCAAATTAATCATTTTAATCATAAACAAAGACATTTTGAAGAAATTGAATTTGATAATGATAAAACATTTATGAATCAAAATTCTTTCTACAATGGCAAACAAATTTATACCGGTAAAAAATATTTCCCTTGTGATGCTTGTGATAAAGTGTTTACTCAACAAAGTAAGTTAACCAGACATTCACGAGTCCATACGAAAATTTTTTCGTGTACTTTTTGTAGTAAAACATTCACCCGTCATAGCAGTTTAGTTTATCATAAACGAATTCATTCTCCAGAAATTCTTTCTTGTGATATGTGTGATAAAACATTTACTCGGGAAAGTAATCTACGAGTACATAAAAGAATGCATACTGGAGAAAAACCTTTTGCCTGTGATGAATGTGATAAAGTATTTACTCATCAAAGTAGTTTTGTTTATCATAAACGAAAACATCTTGGAGAAAAACCTTTTTCATGCGATGTTTGTAATAAAACATTTATGTACGCTAATCATTTAGATCAACATAAGCGAAGTCACACGGGGGAACGACCATTTTCATGTGATATTTGTAATAAAACATTTGCAGCGAAAAGTGATATAGTTACACATAAAAGGATTCATACTGGAGATAGACCATTTCCGTGTGATTTTTGTGATAAACGATTCACTATTAAAAATAATTTAACTAAACATCGACGAATTCATACTGGAGTAAAACCGTTTGCATGTGATTTTTGTGATAAGTCATTTACACAAAAAAGTACTTTAGAAAATCACAAACGAACACATACCGGACAAAAACCATTTGCTTGTGATATTTGTGATGAAAAATTTATTCAACGAATTAGTTTAACTAAACATAAATTAATACATACCGGGGAAAAAGAAAAAAAGAAACGCGGTTAAGGTTGAGTAAAACGATACAGGTTAGGTTGGAGTGGCTGTCCTGGGGTGGGACACGCTTAGACCATAGGGTAAGTTGTGATACCGTAAATGGGTTGGCCCATCCCCGGTCACTACTCCATGAACCATTTGGAGCTGTTTAAGAACAGCAGGAGGGCTTTGACGTCGACTGACTTTAGGTCGGAGAGGTCGTCAAAGAGAGGCTGGCTCAAGTAAGTCCATCTCCTCATGGCAAGAGCTGGGCAGTGACAGAGATAAGACATTGTCTTCTCCTCGTCATCACTGTGACAGCTCCTGCAGTAGTCGTGATACACTGCCAGGCCTAAGCGTTCAGCATGCTTGCCGCCGAGCCAGTGTCCTGTGATAGCTGCAACAACTTTGCGAACAGAGGCCCTTGGAAGTGATATGAGAACTTCGGAACGCCTGCGATTGTACTCAGACCATATCTGTTTTGTAGGACCACAAGTACGTTCTTCCCTCCATCTAAGATTGGCCTTTTTCAGAATATCCTCTTTCAGGAGTAACTGGAAGGCAGTTCGCAAATGGAACTCCCTTGATGCTTGTGTAAAAATCTATTATTTTCAATAATAAATTTCGTATATACACGGAAAGGTAATAAATTTGTCTCGTAGAATTGTCTGCTGGCTTCGGTTCACTGGCCGGGACAGTGGTTCATTGACCAATTTAATTGCAAGATGAAGCTAATAATTTTGTAAATAAATGTTTGAAAAAAAACTAATTTGTAAATACCAATAAATCTTAAACTAATAATGTTAGAAATAATCTTTTTAGTTTTCATTTTTAGCCTTTACCTACTTTGACCTTATTTACCTAGACAATGGTAACTTTAAGTTTAAAGATAAATCCACCACGCTATCCTTCAGCCCTTTTCCCCCAATTTACTTCAGTCATCATTATATACTTAAAAAAATAAAACATAAAAAAATAAAATATTTAAAAATCATTTCAGTCAAAAACTTTATTTAAGTGCATCTGAGTGTCATCTGTGATAAATATATTGAACTAACTAACTATTAATTTCGATGGCGGTGTCATCTATGGTAAATAGATTGAATTATTAATTAATTTCGACGGCAGTGCCATCTGTGGTAAGCCGGCGGAACTAAAAATTCGGCGGTAGCGCCATCTATGTTAAGCCAGTTGAACTAAAAATTAATGTCGGCGGTGGTGCCATCTATGGTAAATCGATCGAACTAAAATTAATGTCGGTTGTAGTGCCATCTATGATAAGCCGGTTGAACTAAAAATTAATGACGACAGTGGTGTCATCTATGGTAAACCGGTTGAACTAAAATGTCTATGTAGTGCTGTCTATGACATATATAAGGAACTACAATAATTTCTACTGTGGTAAAATTGTTGAACTAACATTAATTTCGGCTTTGGTGTCACTTATCGCTAATTAGCCGTTATAAACATTATATATATATTGATTTATATTATATATTTGATTTATTTATTATTAACGAAATAAATTTATTCATTTTATTTCATATTATTATTATTTTTAATTCATCCTAAAAACCCTTTTCTTTAATCAGTATAAAAAAACTTTTCACTATTTGTTCGTTTGTGTTGTTTAGATAGCGAACGAATTATTTGCACTTTATGTGCAAATAAAAAAGAAAATGTAAATCTTTTGCTGTAAATCTAAGTGTACTTACCTATCATGATGTTCTCCTAATACAAATATTAGAAAATTGAAGTAATTTTCGGCCAATAAACACACAAAATTTCTGCCCTAAAACCTCAAGCTCTAAAAGGTATTTATATTACGTTATTGATTAGTTCAACATGTCAAAGGTGGAGTAGTGGCTAGCCCACTAGGCCTTGATTACAGAGTACCTTGGTTCGTATCTAGCTTTTTCCCGATTAATTTTTAATAAATTATTATGCCGAGATAATGTCATTTTTTTAGTTAATTGTTATGAGAACCAAAAGCGACAAGTAAGTAAGAAAGCGAGGTGTATTTTATGTTATTTTAATTCCCACCCCCTGACAGAAGAGTGATTTATGACATAAGTAGGAAAGTGGGACTAACATAATTATTTTTTTATTTTGTGAAATAACATATTCTCCTATTACAAAATCTCATAAAATTTCATTTAACAAGAATAAATTTTAGCATGTACAAGAAAAAAGCAAGCAAAATAAGTAATTTTCTAATATTTTGTAATAGGCGAATATGTTATGTAGGGGGATAAAATATATAACATGTTCTCCTGTTACAAAATTTCAAATTTTAGTCTTAACGAGCGATTTTTTTAATTTTATATTTTTTAATTAATAAAAATTTTAATATTTTGTAATAGGAGAATATGAGTGAGATATACTATATGACATCATGTTCTCCTATTAAGGAGTTTTAAATTTGAGCATACCAAGTCATTTTTGTACCTATTTTGTAACAGGAGAACATGATTTTAAAGAGTGCGATAGACAGAATAGTGATTTATGACATATGTCTAACTGAGGTTATTTATGATTATTTAAATTCCCACCCCCTGACAGAATAGTGATTAATGACATATATATGACTGACGTTATTTATAGCTAGCTAGAGGGCGGGGTGTAAAGATAATTGAAACTATAAAAAGAGTGGAAAATTTTTAACATAAGAAAAAATTTCATTTAATTTAAAAGTAAAAATGTTACCCACACCAGTATACGAACCAACGTTCTTTGATTTCCTACGCAAGTGCTATTCCCACACAGCCAGCCAGCTTATTACTTACCATATAATTATCTTAATACTTACCTTTACTAAATAATTAATTGATTGATAATTTTCTTCTGAAAGAAAAAATAGGATAGAAAACTAAAAAAAATAAACAAAATTTAAAATATATAAGAATTTTTATTTATTTATAACAAAAAAAAAGTTTTAAATTTTCATGAAAAATCATATTGTACATTTTCATAAAACAAATTAACAGAGATTCTTCTTTTCTTATTTAAGTTTTTATACAAAATAAGTAAAATTCTATCTTTTTTTATAATAATAATAAAGGATGTTCCAAGATGAACATCTGATTATTATTATTATATAAAAGTGATCGAATTTTGTATAAATCGACCTTATACGATATAAAATTAAGTTAATTTTTTTGCTTCAATTTGTTTATGTCTAGCTAAATGTTTTTCAGAAGTAAATCTTTTTTTACATAAATCACATAAAAATTGTTTGGTTAATTTTTCTCCATTAGTTCGTTTACGACCACGTTTCTTACTTTCTATTTCCCCGGTATGAATCAATTTATGTTTAGTTAAATGAATTCGCTGAATATATTTTTCACCACAAATATCACATTCAAATGGTTTTTCTCCGGTATGAATTCGTTTGTGATTCTCTAAAGTGATTTTCTGCGTAAATGTTTTATCACAACAATCACAGCTAAATGGTTTTTCTCCAGTATGAATTCGTCGATGTTTAGTTAAATTATCTTTTATGGTAAATTTTTTATCACAAAAATCACATCCAAATGGTCTTTCACCAGTATGAATCCGTTTATGTGTAACTACTTCGCTTTTCGCTATAAAAGTTTTATTACAAATATCACATGAAAATGGTCGTTCCCCCGTGTGACTTCGCTTATGCTGATCTAAATGATTAGCGTACATAAATGTTTTATTACAAACATCGCATGAAAAAGGTTTTTCTCCAAGATGTTTTCGTTTATGATAAACAAAACTACTTTGATGAGTAAATACTTTATCACATTCATCACAAGCAAAAGGTTTTTCTCCAGTATGCATTCTTTTATGTACTCGGAGATTACTTTCCCGAGTAAATGTTTTATCACACATATCACAAGAAAGAATTTCTGGAGAATGAATTCGTTTATGATAAACTAAACTGCTATGACGGGTGAATGTTTTACTACAAAAAGTACACGAAAAAATTTTCGTATGGACTCGCGAATGTCTGGTTAACTTGCTTTGTTGAGTAAACACTTTATCACAAACATCACAAGGAAAATATTTTTTATCGGCATAAATTTGTTTGGCATGACGGTAACTTTTTTGATCCGTGGATGTTTTATCATTCGCAAATGGAATTTCTTCAAAATGTTTTTGTTTATGATTAAAATGATTAATTTGATGAGAAAAACTCTCACCACAAATATCACATAAAAATGGTTTCTCTCCCGTATGTTTTCGTTGATGATTGATCAAACTAGTTTGTTGGGTAAAGGTTTTTTCACAATAATCACATGAAAAACGTTTTGCATCCGTATGAAGTCTTTTATGTACAAGTAAACCACCTAGAAGACTAAATTTTTTACCACAAATATCACAAGGAAATGGTTTTTCCTTAATTGGTTTAGGTTCAACGAAAATAGTTTCTTGTTGAGGTTTTTCGTTTACTTCTGTAGGTTTTTCTTCAGAATAAATTTGTTTTTGTTCTTCGAAAACAATTTCTGGCTTCATTTCTTCTAATTTAACATCATTATAGTTTCCTGTTGTATTTGCCGCCACTTCAATTGTAGGTTCTACTTCAATCGTAGGTTCCATTTCAATTGAAGGTTCCACTTCAATCGTAGGTTCTTCTTCGCTGTAATCTTCTTCAACGTAATCATCGGTGTAACTTTCAGCAACATAGTTATTTTCTTCAACGTAACAACTTTCTTGTTTCGTTTGTTTTAGTTTTTCCTTTTCACAATCTTTCTTTTTATGTTTAATTAAACTAATTCGTTGAATAAATGATTTGTTACAGATTTCACAAGAATATGGTTTCTGTCCGGTGTGAATTCGTAAATGATTATCTAAAGTGCACTTTTGTGTAAATGTTTTAAAACAAACGTTACATGAAAATGGTTTTATTCCCAAATGAATTCGTTTGTGTTTAATTAAATTGTTTTTTGTTGTAAATGGTTTATTACAAATATCGCATGGAAATGATTTTTCTCCATTATGAACAACTTTATTTACAAGTAAACTATTTTGAAGTACAAATTTCTTACCACAAATATTATCCCAAGAAAATGGTTTCACTTCATTATTAATTTGTTTATTTTCCATAAAAACATTTTCCTGCTTCACTTCACTAATTTGTTCAGTTTTTTCATGAATTAATTTATGTTTAGTTAAACTAATTTGTTGGGAAAACGATTTATTACAAACATCACAAGAATATGGTTTATGTCCGGTGTGGTTCCTCACATGTTGATCCAAATTACTTTTCTGTTTAAATCTTTTAAAACAAACATCACAAGCAAATGGTTTTTGTCCGGTATGAATTCGTTTGTGAGTTTCTAAAGTGATCTTTTGCGTAAATCGTTTATCACAGATATCACATGAATATGGTTTTATTCCAGTATGAACGCGTTTATGTTTGGATAAAGCATCTTGTTTCGTGAATTTTTTTTCACAAAAATTACATGCATATGGTTTGTCCCCAGTATGAATCCGTTTATGATCAATTAAATTACAATTTTGAGCAAATGTTTTACCACAGACGTCGCATGCAAAAGGTCTCTCACCAGTGTGCATTCGTTTATGTTGCAGTAAATGATTTGGATACATAAAACTTTTATCACAAACTTTACACAAAAATGGTTTTTCTCCGGTATGTTTTCGTTTATGATTCCGTACACTGCTTTGGCGAGCAAACGTTTTACCACATATATCACATAAAAATGGTTTCTCTACTGCTTCGGTTTCTAGTTTTTCATCTTTAATAATCATTTCCACTTTTGGCAGCAATTCAATGTTCAAATCTTTCGTTGACAGATTGGAATTTTCAGACATTTTATTCAATTAACAATAGTTCAATTTACAATAATTTGAGTTTGCAGTAAGATTACAATTATTTCCTAGCCACGATATCGAACTTTCGAGTTCCCACTACTATATTTTACTGATTTTATGTAAACTTTCGAGTTACACGCTAATAATGTAAACATATCTCTTTATGTGTTTACATTAGAGCTCTGTATATGTGGGTAAGATCGTTCGCCATCTTTATGCCAATACCAAATAGAAAAAATGTTCTCAAATTATATTTTAAAGTTTTTTTTAAAATTATTATATATATATATATATATTAAATTTAAAGTAAAAATAAATAATATTAAATTTAATTCTAGTAATATGTAATTATACGACAGTTGGTATATTTGCTTGGCAGCCACGAGATGATACTGTGGTGAGACACAGAGATGTGTAGATAGAGAACGCTAGCCTGTAAGAGGATGCAATATGAAAAGCGAATGAGAAGACTGTCAGGAAATTCCTCTGTGTCCTTGTCTAGTACATATACTTATACTTATTAGTACAAATATTAAGTATATATATATATATATACATATGATTGTGACAAGAAGGCGGGGGAGCTCACTGACAGTCTTCTGTCTCATTCAACAATCCACTTACCAGGGCTACCAGTAGAGCCAACTTATTTTATACCGCTCGGTCACTGAAATTATACAGAATCAAATCTCATTACACAAAGAGACAAAATTGTTAAAAAAATAGTCTGTAAACAGTTTCAGTAGCAAGTGGCGCTGGTTTAAAAAGTCACTTTTACGTTTACTTGTAATGCAAACGAATATTACTCAGAGAGCGCCAATTTCGATAAAGAAATGTTCGATCTCTCGTTATCTCAAATAATCTGTATTTTTACTCTCACAAAATTTACTTGACGTTTGAATTTTTATTTTTGTATCCAATTGTACGAGGCAATCTGCTATACAAACTGGATACATAAAATAACCATATTATACACTTTTTGTATCCGATTATACAATCTGGCAGCCCTGCCACTTACAGACTGGCAAGCAGATCCCTCGTGTTCTCTATGTATTACATTCTGTGGTCGCATATCACATCCACTACAGCGATCTATCCTTATATGTCTATGGTAAATTCAAAAGATATAACCAGCGTGTAATTTTATGGTTAGTTTTATTAATTGAAAAAAATATGTCTAACCGTTCAAATTTTGAATTGAATATTCCTTTAATTATCAAGGAAGAAGAAATAATAGAACAACATTTACATTCTGAAATGATAATTAAAGACGAAATATTAGAAGAGAATACTTCATGTGAACGAATTTATACTGAAGCAAGTTCTCTCTCATATTGTGTTACTGATGATAATACAATTAAAACAACAGAAAATTTCGAAGAAAATACTCATAAGAAAGAGTATAATGGAGAAGATCAATTTTCATGTGATTTATGCAACAAATCATTTATATGCAAAGGCAACTTAGTTAATCATAAACGCATACATGTTGAAAACAAAAATGAACAAGGTAAAATAACAAAATCATATTCGTGCGACTTGTGTGAAAAAGAATTTACCACGAATGGTAATTTAAATGAACATAAACGAGTTCATACTGGTTTAAAACCATTTCTTTGTGATCTTTGTGATATGAAATTTGTAAATAAAAGTTATTTAGCTAAGCATAAACGAGTACATACGGGAGAAAAGCCATATTCATGTAATGATTGTGAAAAAACATTTTCTCGACATGATAGTTTACTTGTACATAAGAGAATGCATACTGGTGAGAAACCATTTTCATGTGATACATGTAACAAAACATTTACACGTAAAGATAGTTTAATTGTGCATAAACGAAATCATACTGGAGAGAAACCATTTTCATGTAACGATTGTGATAAGACATTCACGCTCAAAACTGCTTTAGTTAAACATCAACGATTACATACCGGAGAAAAGCCATATGTTTGTGATGTCTGTGATAAAAGTTATACGCGTTCAGATAGTTTAAGTGAACATAAGAGATTACATACTGGTGAAAAATTATGCACTTGTAATATTTGTTACAAAATATTTACGAAACAAAGTAATTTAATTAAACATCAAAAGTTACATCGTTGAAGAAAAACATTCGATCAAACAACCATTTTCATGTAATGCTTGTGATAAAACATTCACTCTTCAACGTTATTTGACAAGACACAAGCGAATTCATACGAATTGAAAAAAGTGAGTGATCAAAATTTGTACATTCTTCTTCAATAAAATATCTTATTATAAATTTTAGACTAAGAGTTTAAAGTCCTTTGATTTAGAATTAGATTTTTGATTTATTAAATAATAAAAAGTTTAATTATTTATTAGTTTATTTAATTAGTTATTATTTGTCATATTCTATAGACGTATGCTCTTTGTAAAGAACATTGTTATTTGACAGTTGTGTATCACAGACTTGTACTAAAATAGACTGTCAAACAGCAACAAGGTTCCTTACATGAAGGTTATAAAGAAGGAGAACGATCGCAATAGAAAATATTGTCCCCAATATTTTGAAAAAATAAGTGAGGCGCTGGGATCGCTAAGTTATATCATTAAATGTAGGCTGTTGTGCGCTAATATACTACTTACCGACGACAGCGCGGCTGGTGGCTGAAAATGAACTATAAATTCTACAAATTTTCAGGGACAGGTGCGCTAATGCTTTAGTACATAGCGATCGTTCTCCTTCTTTATAACTTTCATGGTTCCTTATTACAAAGGGCATATATTTTATACCATGTATATATGAAATATACATAGTATATTAAGTTCAGTCCAAAGTTTGCAACGCCTAAAAAATTGATGCTATGAAAAAAAAATTTGGTATAGGTGTTCATAGAATCACCTAATTAGTCCATTTCCGGTTGCCTGTCCGTCTGTCTGTCAACACGATAACTCAAAAACGAAAAGAGATATCAAGATGAAATTTTTATAGCCTACTCAGGACGTAAAAAGTGAGGTCGTAGGACTCTTTTTGTAAACCGTTAGAGATTGAACAAAAGTTTAAATGTAAAAAATGTTCTTTATAAAAAAATAAACAACTTTTGTTTAAAACATTTTTTTTTGTAAACATCACTGTTTAGCTACGAAGGCGCTTATTAGGTGCAAATTTAATAGCATGCATTAATATGGGAATATCAGTGTGTGTAGCTATTTAAAAGTGGATATGTTTTTTTATTTACGTGACATCAGAAAACGAACGATTGCTTCATCAACACTGTCTATACATGGTATTTCAACAATTAACTCAGTCAATTGTTTGTTTTCACTTGTTCAATCTAAGTTTAATATACAAGGTGTTCTGTAATTCACTACAAAATTCTTGACTTCCTAAATAAAGATGCACGAAAAAGTAATTTATAAAGTTTGGATCTGAGACCTAATTTCCGAGATAATTAACCAAATCAATTAATAAATTTATCCAATTATAGAGCACATTATATTATTTGTCTCACCAAATTTCGATCTGAGAAGATCGAAAACAAAAAATTACTTAGAAATAGAAGAATGTCTTTATCGTGACTCGGTGGAGTTTAATAAAAATTTTAAAAAAGTGAGATAGATAACTTGATAATTAAATGCAACGATAAAGACAACAAATACTGCTGTCTTTTTCGTTGTATTAAATTATCCATATCACTTTTTAAAATTTTTATTAAACCCAACCCAGTAACTTGTGTATTATTGCATATCATAGTAATTACTGGGTAGGGTTTAATTAAAATTTAAAAAAGTGATAATTTGATAATTTAATACAACAAAAAGACAGCAATATTTGCTGTCTTTATTGTTGCATTTAATTATCAACTTATCTCACTATTCAAAAATTTTTATTTAACTTCACCCGATACGAGTCGCGATAAATACATTATTCTATTTCTAATTGATTTTTGGTTTTCGATCTTCTCAAATCGAAATTTGGTAAAGTGCTCTTCCGTTCGTTTTTATAAGCTTATTTAGGAAGTCAAGAGTTCTGCAGATGGCACTAGCACTACTTGTACTTACCATTTTTGAAGGCCAATTAAAATATTCAAATTCTAATCAGATAAATTCTGCCAACTGGTGATAATCATTCGCACAGGAAGTCGACCCGTTTAGATTACCAGGTTACTTACCATTTATCAATAGAACATTTTGTACATTGAAACTAGTTAGCGGTAAAAGTATTATTTAAGAATATTAAACAAATACTTTTCTATATATTTCTCGAATTTCATTTAAAGACAGGACTTAGAAAGTTACCCTAAGTTAAAAAAAAATATGAAACTTGAATAAAAATTTTATAAAATATTCCTGTAATCCATATAACCTAGAAAAAAAAGAAAAAACAGCCATTCTGCTTAAAAAATTCAAGTAAAGATTTTTTACCTGGATTATTTTTATTAGGCTGCAAGAAATTACCTATGGAAAGTTCATTGCAAAACCATGAGCGAACAAAAATTTATTCAAGGTTGAAGGCTCGGAAATAGATTTTCCAAACTCTTAACTAATAATTTTATGTCAGTTTTTAGCTATTGTAAAATTTGTGAGTTAATTTAACATAATAAAGAGTCTAAACAAAATATCCGTTGAAGCAATAGTTCTCGAAATATTTGCATGAAAAAAATATTTTTAACTTATAAAATATTTTTTTTCTATTTTTCGTGTGTTAGAGTAAGCGACTTACTCAGTTAAATATTTCGAAAACTATTGCCTTTACGGATATTTTGTAAAGAACCTTTTTAATATAAAATTAACTAAATATAAATAGCTAAAACTGCCATAAACTTAATAGTTTAAGAGATACTTGAAATAAACCTTTTTACGCGACGTTTGACCTTGAATAATTTTTTTGTCGCGTGATTTTGCAATGGACTTATCATGGACAGGTCATTTCTTGCATTTGAATTAAGATAGATAATCCTAGTGAAAAAACTTGGATTTTTTAAGCAGAACCTGTACATTATTTAGAAGTTTTAAATATGGCAAAATACTTTTGAGAGTAATGCTTTTTCAGAATTAATCAGTAAAATTTAAAATATTTCAGATTTTTTAAAAATTAATTACTGTTTTTTTTTTATCATATTTAATACTTCTCTTAAGGAATATACAAACCTGCCAGGATGAGGTTATGAGTAAAAAAAATATTCATATTTATATTTTATACATTTTTTTATTTTACTTTATTTCTTTTGATAAATAACTATAAAAAATATTCATATTTAATATTGAATTTTATTATATAAAATTATATATATATATATATATATCTAATATTTAAATATTTACTTCCATATACATATCCAATCTGTTTTTTATTCTTCATATGAATGAAGAATTTTCAAAACATTTACTAACGCACAATTTTTGTTATGGAAAAAACATTTAGTTAATACTTTTTCGTCAATATTATTATATTTTTCTTCATCAAAATCCCACAAATTTTCTATGTTGTAAACATTAATCCTCTGTATCATACTGTAGACTACAGGCAACATACCGTTTGGAATACTACCAAATGTATAATTATTATTTTATATGAAAATAATTCAATGTATCTTATAGCTAACATTCTGAACTATCAAAAAAACAAGACTAGATGACGTTACGTGTCGCAAAATTTAATTTTTTTTTCAACGGACAGTATTTTTGAAAAGTGCTCTTCGGCTGCGAGTTTAATAAATAAAAATTTATATTTTTACAAGTGTTTTTGTTATTTTTTTTGTTTGATTGAAGAGGTAAGTGTTTGAACTTTATTATTTAGTATTATTTCTGACAAGATTTTATATTTTTACGAGTGTTATTACACGATTACAGTTTGTTGCCCGTAACATTAGACGAACAGCGTAGTTTTTTTTATAAATTTACATACACTATTTACAGATGTTATTATTAGTTTCAGAATGTCTCATAAGCGTTCTATTAGTGATAAAGACATTGCTGCTATTCTGGGTGCAGATAGTGATGATGACTTGGATTTCGATGATGACAGTCTGGAAGACCCCGACTTTGCACTAGATTTCAGTGATTTTGAGGATATAGTTTCAGAGATGGATATTGATGAAAATATTGAAAATTCTCCGTCACAAGAAATAATTGACCAAACTAACAATTTAGAAATGGATATTGGTATTGAAAATGCTCCGTCACGAGAAATAATTGACCAAACCAACAATTTAGAAATGGATATTGGTATTGAAAATGCTCCGTCACGAGAAATAAGTGGCCAAGGGCAACCCACCAAGAAACAACCCGTTAAAGAAAAGTTACCAAAACTGAACTTGAAATGGAAAAAAAAGAATATTGAATTGAGTGAACAGCAGCTCATGTTCACAGGAAAAAAGACCCTAGGTTCTGATCTACTTCAGTTGGACACACCAATACAATTCTTTTTCCATTTATTTTCCCTAGGACTTATAAAGAAAATTTCTGAAAAGACTAATTTGTACATTGTACAGAAAGATCCCAATAGTACTTTTCGGGTGTCAGAGGAAGATATCAGGCAATTCATCGGTGTGGCATATATAATGTCTCTTGTACAGTTACCTAGAGTTACGAATCACTGGAATCCTGTACTTGGAACACCTCTAATAAAGGAGACCATTAGTTTAAACAAGTTTGAAAAAATTCGACAGTCTGTGCATTTCAATGACAACAATAAGAATCTTCCTAGAGAACATCCTGACCATGATCAGATATATAAAATACGCCCACTAGTGGAATCTTTGAATGAGGCTTATAGCAAAGTCCCAATTGAAGAACACCTTTCTGTGGACGAGCAAATGTGCTCGACTAAATCACGGAACACGTTGAAGAGGTACAACCCCAACAAACCCCACAAATGGGGCTATAAAGTTTATGTGTTGAGTGGTGTTTCAGGCTTTGCATATAAGACAGAAATTGAAACCGGGAAGGAAAATATCGTTTTAAATGGAGAGCCAGACTTAGGTGCATCATCTAACGTTGTCATCAGATTAGCTCGTATGATTCCAAGGCACCAGAATTTTAGGATTTATTTCGATAATTATTTTACGTCCCTTCGTTTATTGGAATATCTAGCCATGGAAGGCATTCTCAGTATGGGTACTATTAGAAGGAATAGGATTCCGGATTGTAAGCTGTTATCTGAAAAGATAATGGTGAAAAAGGAAAGAGGTTATTCGGAAGAATATGTAGCCGATGTCAACGGAATCGATGTTTCAACTGTTGCATGGAAGGACAATAAAGTTGTCACCCTGGCGTCTACCTTTGCTGGTCAGAAACCCGAAACTGATGTTCGTAGATGGGATAAACACAGTTCAAAATACATAAATATAAAGCGACCCAATGTGGTAGGAGAATATAATCGGCATATGGGTGGTGTTGACCTCCTTGACAGCATTATGGGCATTTACAAGATACGTTTGAGAAGCAAACGGTGGCCAATGCGTCTGTTTTACCATTACCTAGATTTAACGATGGCCAATGCTTGGATTTTTTATAAAAGAGTCACTAAATACAAAGATCCAAAATCAGCTTGCTTATCATCTGCAGATTTTCGTTTGGAGGTTGCTGTGACCCTCTGTAAACTGGGTACAAAACCTAGTACATCTACTCGGCGATCACTGGAAAAAGAGATCCAAGCAAAAAAGCACAATGGACCTGCTCAACATGTGCCTCCAAAAGCGGTTCGCCAAGACCAGATTGGGCACTGGCCACAATGGTCTGATAAAAAAATCAGATGCAAACTTCCAAAGTGCGTAGGATTTACCCATAACGTTTGTGAAAAATGCGGTGTCGCATTATGTTACACAAAAACTAAAAATTGTTTTAAAAACTTTCATTTATCGTAAATTGTTAATATACGATAAATTTTGTCCACTAACCTCAGTGTTGCCTGTGGCCAACACTCCCTATTTTTGAAATTTTTTCAATAAATATTCAAAATATAGAAAAATTAAAAAAATACGTATATTTTATTTTTATGTCATTATGTCAAATCCATAGATATTTCTAAAAAAAATTTTCATGAGTGATAGAGGGTTAATTTTAAATAAATGCTCACACCATTTCACTTTTTCTTCTCCTTTAACCGAAATTTTACCATACTCTTCTTTTAGAATATCACCAACAATTTGTCTAACATCCTTGAAATATGCAGTACCACTTTCCCATTTGAGACCATGATGGTATTTACTAAGCCAGTTATTTGATGATTGTGATTTTGCATCTAGATATTCCCATTTATAGGGAGGTTCGATTATGAAATGTAATACTGGGTGGGCCATCTGTTAGTTTTTTTTTTTTAATTATTGATTTCAATGTTGAAACACAGGTGTCATTATTTGATTTTCTGGCATATGTCAAGTTAGTCTATGGCAAACTTAGTCATGAATTCATTATCTACGCAAGAACGCATTTTAATTATCCAAACTTATTACGAAAAAGGCCGGTCTATAAAAGTTACATTTCGCAAACTTCGTGAATATTTCGGTCAGCATAAACGTCCTACAGAGTCTGGAATTCGCAAAATTGTTCAACGTTTTGAGAAATCTGGTTCCGTGGAAGGTCGTACAGCATATCAACATGCTCGTCCAGTTCGTACTCCTGAAAATGTAGCCTCTGTAAGTGCAAGTGTCCGTGAAAGGCCATCAACGTCAACCAGGCATCGTTCACAAGAATTGAACATTTCCCGAAGCACTTTGCGTCGCATTTTACATGATGATCTTCATTTGTATCCATACAAGATTCAATTAACACAATAGTTGAAGCCACAAGACCACTGTCAACGCCGTAATTTTGTCGTTTGGATGCTTGAAAGAGAAGAGGGTTTTTCTTCAAAAATCATCTTCTCAGATGAGGCTCATTTTCATCCAAATGGACATGTCAACAAGCAAAATTGTAGGATTTGGAGTTCAGAAAATCCTCACAATATTCACGAAGAACCACTCCATGCTGAAAAAGTCACTGTTTGGTGCGGATTATGGGCTGGCGGTGTCATTGGACCTTTCTTCTTCGAAAATGAACGTGAAAAGGCCGTCACGGTGAATTCTGAGCGTTATCGGGGTATGTTGACTGATTATTTATGGCCAAAACTTGATGAATTGAATGTCAACGACCTTTGGTTCCAACAAGATGGGGCCACACCACACGTAACACGTGAAACAATGGGCCTATTGCGATCGAAATTCGGTGAACGCCTAATTTCCCGTAATGCCGTTGTGAATTGGCCGGCAAGATCATGTGATTTGACACCGCTTGATTATTTTCTTTGGGGTTATTTGAAAGGAAAAGTGTATGCCAATATCCCACGGACGATTCAAGACCTCAAACGCAACATTCGACATGAAGTGTGAGTAATATGTTGCAAAATTTGCAAAAAACTATAAAAACACATAGTGCCAACTTAACATGAGTTGATTTGACATTTTATGAATTTGTAAGCATTTTACAAAAATTTAAAATATCTATCATTCGTTAAAATACATTTCATTCGATCAGTTCGTAAAAAGTATTTTAAAAAAATAATCTGACATTCGTGTATATTTCGTTAAGTTAAGTTAAGTTTGAAGACAATCGTTAATAATATTTTAAAGATATTTTTTTAAGTTTAGTTTCTGTAATTGATAAGTGTTTCTTTAGTTGTTAGTTTATAGTTTAAAAGACATTTTTATAATTTTAAATATATTTTTAAAATAGTTTTAAGGACAATTTTCATAGTTTTAAGTTAAGAACATTTTTACAAACTAATTTTTAATATGGCTAATAAACGAGTACATTCCGGAGAAGATATTTTTAGGATTCGGATGTAGAAATTCATGATAGTGATTTAGAACATAGTGAGAGTGATGAAAGTTTAGTGGAATTGTCCGACGACGAACTAGATGAATTGTTTCACGAACAGTTCGACAGTCAAGACGAGGTTGAAAACCACGTGGATGATTCATGGATTTCTGGACCACGCGGTGTTTCTAGACTACCTTTTTCTGGAAAGGTCGGCTTAAATGTAGATATTTCTAGCTCAGAAAATATTCTAGAAATATTCTAATAAATATAAAATTGCTTCTTCACAGAAGATATGCTCGAAATAATAGTGGAGCAAACTAATAATTATGCGTCCAAATTTATTGAAGCCTCAAAAGAGAACCAACCAACTCATTCAAGAGCGAAAAGTTGGGAACCAACCGATAGCAACGAAGTTATGTGTTTTTTGGCCTTGATAATTCTGCAAGGTTTGGTTAGCAAACCTATAGAAAAACAATATTTTTCGGTAAGAGAAGTTATTGATACGCCATTTTATAGGAAAGTGATGACTGAAAGACGCTTTTCACTATTGAAAAAATTTTTACATTTCGTCAACAATGACGAAGTAGATCATAAAAATAAACTACGAAAAATAAATAATATTATTGATCGTGTTAACGAAGTGTTTGAAACCGTATACACCCCCGAACGCGACGTATCAATAGATGAAAGCTTGATACTTTTTAAAGGCCGACTCTCATGGAAACAATTTATACCAAATAAGCGTTCGAGATTTGGGATTTAATTATTTAAATTGTGTGAGGCGTCCTCGTCGTATGTGTATAAATTTTTAATTTACACAGGAAAAGACACAAAATATGATCCGGATTTTAATAACCACCCCATGACCACGCAAGTGGTTTTAACTTTGGCAAAACCATTGTTAAATTTTGGTTACTGCTTGGTCATGGATAATTTTTATACGTCTCCAGCATTGTGTCAAATATCACAAGAGTATAAAACGGACACTTTCGGCACCTTAAGAAAAAACCGCAAAAATTTACCTGCCGAACTTAATAATAAACTAAAACCAGGAGAAACTGCAGTTTTTCATAAAAATTGTGTAAATGTCATAAAATGGTGCGACAAAAAGGATGTTTTAATGATTTCGACGATACATAATGGCGAATTGTCAACAGAAACTATTAAAAATAAAATCGTCACAAAACCTGATGTGGTGTTTGATTATAACAGGTATATGGGTGGAGTTGACAAATCGGACCAATGTATGCACGCGTATCCCATCACCAGGAAACGAGGGAAAAAATATTATAAAAAAATTTTCTTTCATTTATTAGAAATGATCACACATAATTCATGTTTTGTACAAAAAATTGGATGGCAAGTGTACCCACTATGATTTCCAAGCGAAATTGGTGGAAATGATAGTGACAAAACATTTAAAATCGGAGCGATGTGAGAAAAGAGGGCGCCCTCATCAACCAGGGACGAAACGCCGCTACGATTTACGGAGCGTCATTTTCCGGATTATATTCCGGCAACAGCAGCAAAACAAAATCCGACCCGAAAGTGCCATGTTTGTTGTTCCAAAGTCGATCCAGTGACAAATAAAAAAGTCAGAAAAGAAACAAGGACATGGTGCCCAGATTGCAGCATACCATTGTGTGCCATTCCTTGTTTTAAAATCTATCACACGGAGGGGTAATAGTGATGAAAGAAATTAGCAAATTTTTTGGATAATATTTAAATTTTTACAAAATATTATCCAAAAAAATTGTTAATTAACGATGTTTCTTATCCTTTGTATTTTTTTTTTTTATGTATATAAATAAATATTAATACCAACATTTTATTTTTCTGCATATTTAATTTTCTTTTTTAGCGTAAAAAAATTTAATTTTTTGAACTTGTATTTTATTTCAAAGAGTTTATAAATAAAAATTGAAAATATTTGGTGTGATTGTAGGGAATGTTTTTTTTCTGTGTGTTGGTATGGTTGCTTGTCAGTTTATTTCTTAAACCTTAATTATTAAATCCATAAAAATTAAATGAACGTTTTTTGCTAGTTTTTATTAAAAAAATTAAACGCTAAAGGGGTTAAGTAATGTAAGTGAGCATTAAGAAGAGATTTTTGGAAATCCATCCCCTAAGGGAATTGAATTTAATTAATTAAAAATGGATGTATATGGGAATTGTATGTTAAAAATTTTTTTTCGGAATTTGATGAAACACAGTAGATGGGGTAATTTTGATCCAAAAAGTATAAAAATCCAGTTAATTTAATGATTGGATGCAGAGTTTCTGAGATATCGCAATATTTGGATCGATTTTAGCTCGTATTTCAAAAACTATTCGATCAGTCAACAAATACATCCGATTTTTGTACTTTTTGGGTCAATGGAGTGATGGATCGCGACGAAGAAAAAGATCAAAACAAGGAGGAGACGTTCCTAAATTGGCTAGAACTAATTTGGATCGACAATGTTACGATCCACAAACTTCTTCAATCATTGATTCACTGTCAGAAGCAATTGGTGGAGAAGAAGGATTTAGCGGGCAAACGAATTTTATACCAACTGATACTTGTGATGAAGGAATTTATGAAAGGCCTACTGACGAAGTGCAAGAATCGAAAAAGTACATTGACCAAAATATCTTGGTTGGATTTCGAGAAAGAGCTCCGCGGCGAAGAATCATACACGACATTTTTAAGCGAGATATTACCGGTGACAGTGATAGAGATGTTAAACGAGTCGTACAACAACATTTCGCCGGAACAATGTTCATCGTCGCTGTCCACAACGACCACTACCACATCTTGCACGACTGCACCTATCACAGCTACCAGTGCAGATGTGCAAGAATTAACAACTGGCCCACAGACAGATGCAATCGAACGGTTGTTTCAGCAAGGTCCTACACAATTGAACACTGGCGTAATACAACAGCATATCTTTATAAAGGCGAAAGGTCAATTGTCCACTGCGAGATCGCCGGGCGAACCTGCATACGAAGTGGTCAAGTTAGATTTATACCCATTCAAGAACATTCGCAACAAGGAGAAGAAAGACTTTAGGAAGGAAGCGAGGATCAGAACTCAATTGAATATCTCCTCAATTGCGGACCCTCTACATCGGAAAATAGAGGAAATAATACTAATAATACTAATTGCCTAATAGTAGCCAATCGCATAAACGAAACGGAGAAAACCATAGAAGAAAAGGAGATAAAATTCTAACATGGTTAAAGTTACACTTGTCTGCTCGATTGTCTCTAATTTTTAATACATCTATATACCATCAAAGCGAATTTGTACATACATACAATAAATCTCATCCATTACTACAGACTGTTTCAAATATATTAGCAACACAAATAATGGATATGTCATTTAATGAATTATATGACTTTCACAATGAAGCAGAAATATGTATATTTAATGCTCCAAACGGCAATATTTCTGAATAGTCCAGTCATTTTAGCTATTTTAAACCCCAATCTGCGGAAAAATTGAGCTGAATTTTTGTATACACCTTTATTACGGCATTGTAATGAAGATGTGAAAAATCGACATTGATATCGTGCCGGCTAAAAAAGTTATAAAGGTCAAAAGGTCACGAAAATCAGTTTTTCGCAAATATCTCGCGATCTATTGCTCGGAGGTCAATACAGGTCATTATAAAAATTGTTTGTCGTGAAATTGTCTATAAAAAATGTCTCTTGCATTTTGCTGTAGAATTAACCGTTTTCGGAGTAGAGACTAGAATGCACTCACATACGGTATTGTATACCAAGGCGTACACCCTATTGCTTTTTATTCATGTTTGTAAGTGTGTTGTTAGTAAAATCTACTACATACACAGACATATAGCACTAGTAATACTAGTATAGACAGGACAATTCGTGCCCGTGAATGCCTCAAACGACCTCCACTGGTAGGCAGATGTTCCGTATTTCATTGTACCCTTATACCTGCTACTTTTATACCTGCTACTGCCTGTCGGGCTGTATTTAGCTCAGTTAAAAATTATTTCTTGAGTGTTAAAGACGTTATTTTAGTAGTATTGCTCTTAAACAGTTTTCATAATGTGTGATACATGTTTTATATGCAAAGAAGTGTTATCGGATGGTGATGTAGTAGAAGTTAGGCGTGGTCTTCAGACATTAAAAAATGCTAGTATCGCTAGAGGTGATGGTAATATTGAATATTTAGATACTGTGACTTTTGTAAATGTTCATAGCAATTGTCGTAAAAATTATACGAACACTTTGAGTATAGCGGCTTTTAAACGACGCCAAGAAGAACCGAGTACATCAATATCTCCACGTAAGAAAAGAATCAGCTCTTTTGATTTCAAAAAATTATGTTTGTTTTGTGGAGAAGAAGCGAGTGAGGTAATTGAGAAAAAAAAAGAAAAAAAATACAGACGCGTTATTAGAGAAGTGAGTACTCTTTCATTTAAAGACACAGTATTAAAAGCTGCAGAGGCGCGTGGTGATAAATATGGAAGAAGTGTAAAGGAGCGTGTGAATTTTGAGTATGACTTAGTATCTGTCGAAGCTAAGTATCATGATAAATGTTTCTCAAATTTTTTATTAGTCAGTGGAAAGGGTGACGCAGGCCGTCCATTGGATGAAAATATTAGAATTGCCATGGAAAATGTTTTTCATTACATAGAAAATAATGACGATTGTCAATTTACATTGGCTGAGTTAAAAGATATAATGAAAGATTACGTTCCAGATGATAAAACAATAATAAAAAAATTGATTGCTCGATATGGGAATAATATTGTAATTACCACGAAAAGTAAATCATTAACAATTATTTGCTTTCGAGATACTGCAAGCAATATTTTAACAAATTCGTGGTACGAAAAAAAAAAAGAAAATCATTGTGATGAACGTCTTCGAATTGTAGAAGCTGCTGCATCAATAATTAAAGAAGATATTCGTTCTGTTACAATTATTCATTACTCATATCCAGCACCAAGTCGAATGTTAGATAATATTAATGACGAAATTCCTAACACTCTAACACATTTCTTGCATCAATTAATTGTGAAGAATAAAAAAGGCCAAACAAAAAAAAATGAAGCAAAATGTACAGCCATAGCCCATGCTATAATGAGTGTAATGCGTCCACGATCGTTTTCGTCACAGCTGCTACTTAGCCTTTCTGTATTCCTTCATAGAAGATATGCCTCAAAAAGATTACTAGATGTATTGTCAAGTTTTGGATTTTGTGCTTCATATAGCGATGCTGTGACGTATGAAGTGTCAACTGTTTATCATCCTCAGCCTCGTATTCTTTCACAGCCTGATGTAATTTTACAGTATGCTGCAGATAATGCAGACATTAATGTTTCCACTATTGATGGGCATAATACTGTGCATATAATGGGTGTAATAAAAATCATTTCTCCAAGTAACGCTGTTGTGGCTGATATGCCCATCGTGAAATGTAAGAGTAAACCACGCGCTGATGATTTAGCTACAGTTTCACACGTACCTCTTTTAACTTACGAAAATAATGAAGTAGCTGGAATGAGTAAGATTATAGTTGAAGAAATTGATGATAATGTTATTTTAAATGAAGCAATTTGTAGTAAAGTCGACTTATTGTGGGCATACGCAAAGTGGAGAGATGTCAACGGTCTACCAGGGTGGAATGGATTTTTAGAGAAGCTAACAAAAAATAATAAAGACTTTACAACATCGACCATAATGTTCCTACCCTTCATTCATCATCCTGCAAGTAATAAAGATACAATTTACACCACATTAGATTGTGCAGTACGTAGTGCCAAATCACATGGACAAAATTGTTGCATCATTACTTTTGATCAGCCACTTTACTACAAAGCTCGCGCAATTGTAGCTGCTGCTGATGTTCAATCTGATATATCCAATGTTATTGTAAGACTGGGTGGTTTTCATATGCTTATGTCGTTTCTTGGATCTATAGGATATATAATGGAAGGAAGTGGACTCAAGGAAGCTCTCAGTGTTATTTATGCTCCAAATTCAGTAGACAAAATGTTAGATGGCCATGCTTTTGCAAGAAGTGTAAGAGGACATGGACTTGTTAGAGTTGCACTAATGAAGCTTATATATGATAAATTAACAATCGATCAAAATCTGCAGGAGTTTTTGGATGGTTACATCATGGATATTCTGAGAGGGACGATTTCTTATGATAACATTGAAGAATCTGAAGATGTTTTGAACGGATTAATACAGTTATTTAATGACGAAGTAGCTAAATTGAAGAACGATGGTCCTACTACTCAGTTATGGCTACAATACATTGAAATGATATCAATAGCTAATGATTTCATTCGCGCCGAGAGACTAGGGTTATGGAATGATCATCTTACAAGTGTTCAGCGAATGCTTCCATATTTCCATGCATCTGGTCATTTCCTGTATGCTAAATCTGCACATTTATACTTGCAAGATATGTTAGCTTTGAAGGACAAAATGGGACACCAAGACTATATAAACTTTACAAAAACATTTGCAGTGAGACGCACAGAAAAATTTAACTGTGGAACCTGGACCGACATGACTATTGAACAAAGTTTGATGAAGTCTATGAAGACTGAAGGAGGAGTTTCTCGAGGAAGGAGTACTCATGAAAGCGTCTTATGTAAGTGGATATATGGCATGCATGCGACAAATGCAATTTGTGAAGAAATTGAGAAATTTTGCGACCTTTCATTTGATACCACAGATCAACATGTAGACTCAAGAGATTCACGTATTGAAAGAGATAATACTGACATTAAAAAACTTGTAGAGTGGTTTGCTTTGCATAATCCTTTTTCAAGTTGCACTCAACTAGTTTCAGTATCAACAGGAATTGTCGGCAATAATAAAATCAACTGTTATAATGCCAAAGAAAATGGTCTGCAGTCAATTAAAAAAATTATAGGAGTAACATTTGACGAAATTAAATTAAAACGCTCTGACAGAGTTCTTCCATTATCATCAGTAAACACTTCTATCATGGTTCATGACTGCAAGGTAACGATCGATCCGTTATTGCTATTTCAACGAATTAGTTTAAATAAAAAATTTGAGGAAAATCTTAGTGAATATTTACAATACGAATTAAGTCCATACCCAACAGCACTATTTGATAATGTTGGCATGAGAAAAACTCAAAAGTCAAAAATATACGACTACTTCGAGCCAATTAATTATCAAGTAGTTTGTGATGCAACATACATAATCGATGGTGGATTTCTTTTGCATCGTGTCGTATGGCAAAAAAATGATACATTTCATATTGTCATTCACAAATATATTAATTATTTATCAAATAATTTCGGAACAAATACTGTTGTCATTTTTGATGGTTACTCTGATAGCAGTAAAAATATCAAAGCTATGGAACAACTAAGACGAACCGCTGCTGTTTCTACATCTTGTGAAGTGCACTTCAATGAATCGATGGAAGTTCCTATCAGTCAAGAAAAATTTTTATCTAATCGATTTAACAAAAGAAAATTAATTGAAATGCTTATTAAGAAGTTCGAAGAAGTTGGTATTGCTACAAGTCAATCACGTGATGATGCTGACGTTTTAATAGTTGAAACAGCGATTGAAAAATCAATAAATAATACTACAATTATTGTTGGAGAAGACATAGATCTGTTGGTACTTCTCATAGCACGCACACAAATACTTGATCAACCTACATCAATTTTTTTTAAAAAACCAGGAAAAAACAATGTTGAAACAAAAATATACTCGACTGATAGCCTCAACAAATATCCACATTGCAAGAAAAATATTCTGTTTCTACATGCCATGACCGGATGTGATACAACTTCAGCACTTTTTGGAAAAGGAAAATTGAAAATCATGAAGATGTTTGAAAAAAGACTCGATTTAACCAATTCTGCAGAAATATTCCAACAAGAAAATTGCTCTCGAGATGTCATTGTCAATGCTGGGACACATTTTCTACTAGCAATGTACGGTGCTCCAAAATCAGAACTTTCGATAGATAATTACAGATACTGTAGCTTTGCTAAACTAACAAGGCAAAGTACAGCTGTAAAATTTCCATTATTACCACCTACTTCTTCAGCAGCTCAACAGCATATTTATCGGGTGTATTATCAAATACAAACCTGGCTAGGAAGAGAAATTGATCCAGAACAGTGGGGTTGGGAGTTAAAAAATAATATACTGCAGCCAATAACAACTTTATTACCACCAGCACCCGATAATCTACTAAACACAATCTTCTGTAATTGTACAAAAGGTTGCAGCGGCAAATGTGGATGCAGAAAAATTGGATTAAGATGTTCAAAAGTTTGTGGACATTGCCGTGGCCAGTCATGCTTAAACGCAGAGTCAATCAATGATGAAAATGATGAAGATGTTGATTTAAATATAGGAATAAGTCCACTCGACGTTTTGTCAGCAACTGTTGATGACACAGAAACTGAAGACATGGACAATGAATGTTAAAAAAAAATTATATACTAAAGTTAATTTTTCTGTATTTTTCTGTATTCAAATAAAAAATTATTCACTCGTAAATAAAAAAAAACCTCTTATTACATATTATGGATTATGCCTACGGGGGAAACCATGTAAAAAAAAAACGCGCCCTGCATTCTACCTCGAAGGTGGTGAGGAAACGAGTGCATCGTTATAATATAGTCGCTTTCTCGGCGCTCTACTCCGAAAACGGTTAATTCTACAGAAAAATGCAAGAGACATTTTTTGTAGACAATTTCACGACAAACAATTTTTATAATGACCTTTATTGACCTCTGAGCAATAGATCGCGAGATATTTGCGAAAAACTGATTTTCGTGACCTTTTGACCTTTATAACTTTTTTAGCCGGCACGATATCAATGTCGATTTTTCACATCTTCATTACAATACCGTAATAAAGGTGTATACAAAAATTCAGCTCACTAGGAATTTTTCCGCAGATAAAACCTAAAATGACTGGACTATGAATACTATTATGATGTTAATCAATCGTTAGATATTTTAGATGCACTTGTTAAGTTTCAACATCCGGATGATTACTTAGAATTTTTAAAAAATGTGTACTTAATTTTTGAAAAAAGTTTATCAAAAAAAAAAAAAAAAAAATACTTTACAAATAATATCAGAACCGTCAGCGGGTAAAACTTATTTCGTCGATGCTATTTTATCCTATAGTTTATGTTTTGGATCTATAGGAAATTTTAATAGATATTGTAATTTTCCATTACAAGAAGCAGTTTCTAAAAGAACACTTGTATGGAATGAGCCTAATTGTGAACCAGCTGCCCATGATATGATAAAAATGTTATTTGGAGGAGACAATTGCCCAGCTAGAATTAAACACCAACCGGGTGGATTGGTTACTAGGACACCAGTATTCGTAACTTCAAATAAATAATATTGTATTTCCTACATCAAAAGCGTTTATGGACAGGATGATTACTTACACATGGTAACCTTGTCCATATTTAAAAAAATTTAAATTAAAACCTCATCCACATGCAATTATATTTGTTAATGCTAAAATATAACATTAATAAATTATCTAATTTGCCTTTAGTGGAACAAAGTATCATTAATGATAGTGAGGAAGATGAATATTATGATCCGGATGAAATAATATAAATACATATAACTAATTATTCATTCTTATTTTTGGATCCAAAAATTTGTAACCATTGCAAGCAGACCGAAGAAGATTATATACAGAAGGAGCACATTGTCGATGAAGATGATTAGATGATTTCTGGTGGGAATGATGTGAAGCATAAAAATGATTCACCATGTATTTTGTCGACGCTTCTAAGTGGAACTGAAGTTGTTTTTGAAACAACTTTCGGAAACAATTCGAGCGATGGAATTTATAAGATGCATTTTTTCTTTATTGAACGATGCTCCATTTGTTGAACTTCCACGATTAACTCGACTCAAATTTTATAAATGTATAGCTTCAGACAGTTTATTTACGTACAATTTGTTTATCAAAATGACACCAAATATAAAAGAATTTATTTTTCGATATCCATATCTATCGAGTTTTTGTCCATTGGAATTTGGAAAAGTAAGGAGAACGGTTTGTAACAGTTTACGAGAACATGAGGAAATTTTTACAATTTCTCGGTGGCAAAGAATAAAGAAAGTACAACAAAAAAATCTCCAACTCCAACTAGAGGTTTAAGAAATAAAATATCTAAAATACCGTGAACGAAGAACCCGAGAATTGATGTTCTCATTGCCAAATATATGAGACGATGCTCATATTTTCCAGTCGGATAATATCCTCCTGGATCCAAGGCCTACAACACAAACAAAAAATAAAAAAAATAGAAATAAAAAAATTTTTTAATTAAAAAGTTACCAAGTAATTAAAAATTTCGTTAAGAATGATGAAAATGTGAAGCAACAGCAAGCAGGGCCAAATGTTCTATGAACTAAAAATCAAGATAAATAAAAGTAATAACAGTGATAATATTGAGATAAATATAATAAAATCTGAACAGCCAACACTGAGATCTACATTCATAATCTGCAATTGTGGTTATATTCTTACTAAACCACTCTTAGTAAATTGTGTTCAAAAGAGCTTCAGAGCTATAATAACTACAAATAATAAAAGTGGGTTCTCTTGTAACCTAGTTATAACCAATACTGAAGAGAGCATATTAGCATTCATAAATAAATTGTGTGTAGATTACTCAATTGACTCTCGTGAATTAACACATATATTCACTATTATAATAAATAAATATCCATAATGAATCGTGTGAACAAAGCGAACACATCAAATGTCTACCAAACTGCGGTTGATAGCATAGATCCGCAAGCTGAAATATTTGATGAGTTCAGTGTGTTAGGATCAACTCCAGATGGTATGCTAGCAAGAAATGGTACACCAAAAGAATTTATGATATTAGGAATAACTCCTGATGATTTTATAGAGAAACATGGTTCTCCAACTTTTGATTTTGAAGCATTACAAAGGGAATTCAATATTATATGCACTGATTTTTTATCAGACTTAGATAGAGATCGTAAATCAAAAGCTGTTGAATTTACTTCTAAAATGGTTTATGAAGTAGGACCTGAATCCAGACGTGACAAAACAAAAATGGAGGATAAGACATGGAAATTTAAATTTGTATATTCTGAGAAAATAACAAGACCAGCCATAGGTAGTGAAATTAGAGAAAGTATCACTTTTCCATTATTAGAACAGGCTAGTGGTGGTACTTCTCATGACACTGAACAAGTTCCACATCAATCAACAAAAATAACAATAAAGACTGCCTTTGTATCTACTTATAGACACAATGCTTTTGTCCCCAAGGCTAATAATAACTGTATTATCCTCACAGTAAAACAAGCTAGTTGATTAGCAATGTTAGTACTAGAAAAGATAAACCAAATTGGTTCAACTATGCCAGAACCGATACTATTACTTACTCCATTAAGTGGAGCAGTATATCATAAGGATGATTTAAAGAAAATAGGTGAAAAATTTAACCCAGCATTAAATGCATTACAAGTGTGTGACATAATAAATGCAAGTAGCCAATCATCTGGACAATACCTACCCAAATCCAACATAAATTTTGCATTAGCTTCAATCATTGCATCTACTAGTAGAGTGAAGAAAGAACTACAAAATAGTTTGATAGCAAAGACTGCCAAACAGTATTTAGCAAAAGGTAAATCATTTGATCCATTAACATTTGAAATTGCAGCAGCCTATGCAACAGGTGGAATCCCTGAAGAGATGTCACCTGAGAAATTGTTGGTCTTATTTAACCCTTAAATGCATAATGTTGCCAATTGTATACGGACCATAAAATATCCATTTATTCGAGTTGTACATTATGTATGTGTTTCTGAACGCATTATAACCATAGAGTAGATATTCATCTATAATAAAATCAATTGTCAAAAGTGAAATAGCGCGTATTTTCTAAATAATTTGACATTTAGCTGTGGATAGCGGTAAAATTTGTAACTAACGTGAAAGCGAGTTTTTAATTTTTGTTTTTTCTATGAAAACGCTTATGAATTGTTTTATAAAAATTGTTATTACACTGGAATAAAGGTAAGTTGACTATATCAAATTTTATTTTGTTGAATTTTGTTCCAATCTTCAATTTTTTTTCTTAAATAAGAATGTTGCCATTTGTCTACACTATGCGTATACCGGTAATGAAATTCCTACTTGGATAATGTTTACTTCATGTTTACTACATAAGTTTTATTGCATTCTTTTTAACTTTTTTTTGCTTCGTTTTAGCATGTCGCGTTTTTTGCGGGAAAAGGATATAGAGGCCATGCTTGCAGCGTTAGAAAACGGTGATATTTCTGAATATGAGGAAGATATCGGTGATGAAAATGATATAGATTATTATCCGAATGTTCGTGAGTTGTTGCGAGAGTTAGACAGTGAACATGATGAAGAGAACTTAACTGAAGATCAACCACTGCTTGAAGAAGAGGGCATATCAAATAGGGTACAGTCTCCGGAAACAGCAGCAGTACTTTTGCCTGGTCAGCCGTTGTCAAGTGCTATTGGTATTGCGGAGTGGAGGGCAAGAAGTAGGGAGCTTGTTTGGAAAAAAAAAAACCTGGAATGGAATGATGAAGGAATAAAATTTTTAGGATCAACGGAACTCCCTGAAGAAATAGCCCAGTTGGATACACCTTTCCAATTTTTTTCACAATTTATGAATGAGAGTATTCTCGCTAAAATTGTTGACGAGACATATTTATATATTATACAAAATAACATCTCAAATTGTCCTCCAGTCACTATCACGGAAATACGACAGTTTTTAGGCATAATAATATATATGTCAGTTTTCCATTATCCCAGTGTAAGATCATACTGGGGTAAGTATGGGTTCCAAAATATAATGCAGACAATGACTGTAAACAGGTTTGAGAAATTACGATCAGTCATTCACTTCAATGACAATCTCCAACACCGTCCTGTAGGTCATCCACAGCACGACCGTCTTCATAAGATAAGACCATTGATACAACATCTGAATAAATGCTTCATGAACGCTGCTCCATTTGAGCAAAGATTATCGTTGGATGAACAAATGTGTTCTACTAATGTAGCACATTTTATGAAACAGTATCTCCCGAACAAACCCCACAAGTGGGGATTCAAATTATTCGTACTTTGTTCCCTTTCAGGGTACGTCTATACATTTGAGATATATTCTGGAAAACAAGAAGATGAAAATCTTCCAGGAGAACCAGATCTTGGTGTTATAGGAAACACCGTGATTCGTTTATGTCGTTCAGTACCACGCATGCAAAATCATATCATTTATTTTGATAATTTTTATACATCGGTCCCCTTACTTCATTTTTTGAAAAAACAAGGAATATATGCATTGGGGACTATCCAGAGAAATCGTCTAGGAAAAAATTGTAAGCTGCCTTCTGTAAAAGATTTTATGAAGGAGACTGTTTCTCGTGGTTCTTATGAAGAGCAAGTCGCTGATTATGACGGTGTAGATATTTCAGTTACATGTTGGAAAGACAACAAAATAGTTACTTTGGCTTCGACTTATGTTGGCTCTGAACCAGCTAGTACAGAGACAAAAAAAAAACTCACCAGGAATCATCGATGTCCATGCTAGTATTAATTTATGTTGCCTTATAAACAAATATTAATTTTTATTTTATTTTATCAAACACGAAAACTTAGGTTATGTGTGGATCCATTCACATTACAAAATAAATTATGTTAAATTATTATATCAGTATACTGTACATTTTGATAAAAATTATATTTGTGAGCAGGAGAAACATATGAAGAAAATTTTACAAAAAAATTTAAATAAACAGAATATTTTAGAATTTAATTGAGATTGCTTACGTTTTATTTAATCCCATCGTCGACACATTTGGCGTCTATTTGTGATACCTGTTGACACCTTAGGACGTACCAAACGGTAGTGCCAACCTGACATAACCAATATTGATGTAGTAGAGCTGACTCAAAACGAAGTGGTACCAGCGCAGAAACACATTTTTTTTGGACCGAGTCTATGTCATTTTTAAGGTGAAGTCATCATCATTAATATATACAATTTGTGTGTGATAACAAGTGATAAATCCAGTGCTTCCAAAAAGGTTATTGTTGTTTATTGCATTTTAAACTAGAAATTTTTGAATATAATTTTTTGTTAATATATATTTTTTTTTTTTTCATATATATATTTAAATAAATGGAAAATATGGCATCAACTTCTTTTGAAGAACCATGTGAAAATATTGAGGTAAGTTTTTCAAATTATAATTATATAATAATTTGTATTAATACTTTAACGTGACTTTGTATATACAATTTTTTTGCCATCATCTATGATAATAAATTTCGAAACCACATAAAATAATTGTGTTTTATCAAGTTTTGCATGGAATTTTTACTGATTTCACATTTTCAATAATTTTTATTTACTTTCAAATTCATAAAAAAATTATTTTACAAAAATTTCATAAAAGGCGTATCAAAAATTCGTGGGATCGTTTGTGCATGATTACTATTGTTAAATTAATTTTTTATTGTTAAGTTATTCTCCATTGCCGGCTAGAATTATGGAAAACTTTGTTTCTTTTTATTTGAATTTTGTAACTAAAAACAAATTCATTATTTCTGTAAAATAAGTTTAATAACTGTAATATTTCTTTTTTTACATTTATTCTTTGTTTGTAGGGACACCCTCATACTCCTAAGAAACAATTGCATAGCCAAGCAAAAGAAATTGTGCACAGAGTGTATAGTTTCTTTAAAAAAGAGGCTGATGAAAAACCGGAATTTAATAATTATTTAAAAAGAACAACTGACGCTGTAGGCTTGCCGAAAACTACTGTTTGTCGTATTGTCCGTGAAATGACTAAAACTGGCCATGTATCTTCACCCAAAAAGGCAGTAGTGGACAAGCCAAAAACTACTGTTGACGATTTTACCCAAGAAGTAATTCGACGGACAATTCATAATTTTAATGTGACTGATGGTTGTCGACCAACAATAAGAGCTGTATTCAATAAATTGAAAGAAGATATTGAGTTTAAGGGGAAATTAACATCATTTAGGACAGTGGTAAAAAAAATAGGGTTTAAATGGCGTAAAACCGTAGACAACAGATGCCTTCTCATTGAAAAAGAAGCTATTAGGAGAAAACGTGTGCAGTTTTTAAGACAAATAACTTCTTATAGACAAGAAGGGCGCCCTATCGTATATATTGATGAAACATATATACATTCATCTCATACGACTCCATTCGAGTGGACGGATGGTTCAAATTTGGGGTTAAAGAAGCCAATATCAAAAGGGCGCCGATTAATTATAGTTCATGCCGGTGGTGAGATGGGTTTCATATCAAATGCGTTGTTAATTTTCCAATCAGGGAAAAAAAACGGGAGATTATCATGACGATATGAATTACGAAAATTTTTCGAAATGGCTTAGGGAGCAATTAATTCCAAACCTGCCAAAAAATTCTGTCGTGGTAATTGACAACGCCTCGTATCACAATAAAAGCGACGATAGGCCTCCAATTTTCAATTCTAAAAAAGAAGACATGCAGCGATGGCTCTCTGATAGAAATATATTTTATGACAATAAAATGTTGAAGGTCGAGTTATACGAATTGATTAGGTTAAATAAACCCAGCTGTATTAAATACAACATAGATACTTTGCTTGGAAGCCATGGCCATAGTGTTTTACGGTTACCACCATATCATCCAGAATTGAACCCAATTGAAAAAATTTGGGCGTTAGTCAAAAATTGGGTAGCTAGTAATAATACTACGTATAAAATAGACGACGTAGAGAAGCTAGCAAGGACCAAATTTTCGATGGTGGGTCAAGAAGAATGGTTAAAAATTTGTAACCATTGCAAGCGGACTGAGGAGGATTATATACAGAAGGAGCACATTGTCGATGAAGTCACTGATAAAATTGTGATATCACTAGAAAGTGATGAATCAGAAGAGGAGTATGAAAGTGACAGTGAGATAGAGTGAACACTTTTGATGTGTCATTATATTGTAAATATATAGTTTTTAAGTTTGTCTTATTTTTTAGTTTTAGTGATTTATTTAGGTTACCTTTAAATAATAAGTATTTTTACCTCTTTATTTTGATTTGACTGTACAGCGTAAAAATTTTAATTTTAGTTGTTTATTTAGATTTAGCTGTTTATAATATTTTTACCCTTATAATTTTAAGATTTAATTTTATGGTTATATGAATTGACATTTTGGTAACCCAAATTTTACCTAATAACAAATAAAAGAAAACCTATAAAAATGCGACCTTTTAAGGTCAAAAATCATAATTTAACCCATCATAAAAACGATGGATTAAAAAAAATTAATATAGGTATGTATAATTTAAAAGATGTAATTTTAAAACACGTTCCCTGTCCCAATATAAAAATGCAAAATTGACCGACAAGTCCAATAGGATTTTTTTTATAATTTGTTTTTTTATAGTCAAAGGATACCCCTAGTAATAATACTTAAAAAAAGAAAAACCGGATGTAGAGTTTTCTTACCTGAAACACATATGGTTCATGAGCGTAGGGAGACATTTTTGCTTCTGCACGTTCATGATACATATGTGGTTCAGAGAACTTTTTTAGATTTTCAAAAGTATTTGTTTGTGTAAATACTCTATTATATAATACGACAATTATAAACTTTGCATAGACTTGTCAGTGCAATTATTTTATATCATTGTCATATTTTACAATTCTGTACGTGTCTAAAAACCTACAAGTGTCAAATCAGCAGAATTCGCTAATTTTGGGCATAGGATTTAGTGCTAATTTAGTGCTATTTTGGTGCTGCATTGGCGAATTTAGTGCACTTTTTAGTATTGCAAAAATACCGACAATGCTAGCTTTTGATTAAGTGATCAGTGTATTCATTGGAAATCATAGATACTGTCGTCATTTGGTCCTACATAACATGTCTTTAATTAGTGCTCGAATAGTGCTAATAGCAAAGGCAGAAAATAAAGTCACAAAAGAAACAGTACACCGAAATCGAAAAATTATATTTTTTTCCTAAAGCTACACTGCTACCTTAATAGAAAAGCAACAGGCCAAAGGAGACAAATCTGAGAAATTTGATCACATCGCTTTTGCCAGTGCGTATTAATTTAGTGCTCATTTAGTGCTTTCGATACCGATCAATAGAAACCGGAAATAACTGAAGCCCTAAATTTGCGACATCCCTACAATGCTCGCTTGACACCAAGTGAGCATTGTAGGTCCCATACGAGGCTATCTGACAAGAAAAGTGCTAATCAAAGTTCACTACAATTAAGTGCTCGTTAAGCGCTTTCGATACCGATTAAGGGAAACCGGAAATAACTGAAGCCCTAAATTTTTGACATCCCTACAATGCTCGCTTGATACTAAGTAAGCATTTATCAAAGAGAGTAAAATATATTCAAAAAAACAATAATTCTATCCTTTTGTCCATCCACAGTACAGTCTCTAAAAGATATTATGAAGAACATGTAAAAACTTGATTAAAATTTACAATAACATATCTTAATATCGTTGAGTGTTGATACAATTAATAATATGGACAAAAGGATAGAATTATTGTTTTTTTGAATATATTTTACTCTCTTTGATTAATGTTTCTTTTTTTGATTCATTTTTATATGGATTTTCGATATATTCTGCAGTTGTTAAAATTATTATGATGAGTTAAGTTAGTATGTTATTAATTCAGTGTGTTTTGGGTGAAAATTTTTTAGGTTTTTGAATTAATTCAGAGTTTTAATTAGTGGAATATGTAGTTTTTGAATTAATTCAAAGTTTTAATAAATAGAATATGTAATTTTTGAATTAATTCAGAGTGTTTTTTTTAAGTGAATTTGTAAAATCTGTGAAAAGCATTGTTTCTTAAATGTTGAAAGTGATTAAAGTGAAATGAGTGAAAATCAGTGAAAATTTTATTACAAGGAATAAATGAATGAAAATCAGGAAAATTTTATTACAAGGTAAGAAATTTAGTATTACGAATTCAAAAAAGAGAAATCAAAATTTTCTGCCCTGAGGGGGTGTTTCTTTCCTTGAATTGGAAAATGACCTAATACTTTTTTATTCAGTACATTATAAGGAATCATTTTTTGAAAAAATCGGTGGACGGCGGAAGTGAATAAGGGTCAGTTTTATGTATATGTTAAAAATTTTCAAAGTGCCCTGAGGGGGTGCCCCCCCTTTGAATTGGAAAATGACCTGATACTTTTTTATTCAGTACATTATAAAGAATCATTTTTTAGCCAAAAAAGTGGACGGCGGCTTACATTTTTTTTTAATAATTTTCAGTTAATAACTAGTTGAAACTTCAGTTACATCAATATTCTATATATTTACTTAAAATGGAACATAAACCCGGTCGAAAACCGAATGTTGAGCGCGAAAAATTGATTGAGGCAATCAAAAAACACATTAATTCCCTAGTAACAAGTGACAACAAAGTCACAAATAAACATGATGCTATCTGGCAGCAGATAGCTGACGAGCTTGACAACAAGCTATTGCCTGAATCATTGTATTCTATTGTTGTAAACAACAAATATAATCTAAGAAAAAAAGCGAATGACCAAAGCTTTAACACTTCCGTGTCGAGTGTAGACTCCCGAAACGCATCCGAGCTGCATAACTCAACAGAAGATTCTGATGAAAATGGTGTTATTCATTTCACGTATTCTATGAGTTTTGACGAACTGGACAGTTTAATTATCACGGCAACGCGTAAACGAAGAAAACTCAATGGTGATTACACTTTTCAGCAAACGGTTTTCAAACCTTATTTTTGGGAGACAATTATGACCGACAAAATTTGGGCTGCCACGCACAGGAAATGTGGTTATAATTTTAGTAATCATTATGTGTCAAAAACCAAGATGTCAGGATCATTTCAAGGTAATTATTGATATTTTAATGTGAAAAAATTTTTTTTATCGATTATAATAAAAATTTCTGATGTTTAAGTTTAAATTTTTTCATTAAATTGATAAAAATTTTTTGAAACTGCAATGATTTGATAATAATTATTTGCTGTTAAATTTTCATTATTTTTATATCGATATCATTACATTTTTTTTGGTATACTCAATTAATAGGGACGAAGTTTTAAACAATCCAGAATTTTTATTCGAATTTCATTAAATATTAATACAGTTAAATTAACATCAATTGATGAATAGTCCATACTAATCAATAGTCCATAATTAATTAATATTAATTAAGAAATATTCCATAAAGTACTTTTCAACCATGTTATTTTACAGGTAAATGCAACTGTGGGAGTTTGTTAAAAGCAACTTTTCAAGTTGCTGATGGCGAAGCAACATTTACTTGTACAGCTACCCCTAAAGGGAACAAACAATGCAAAAGAACGTATTTACGTAATGAACATCGGAAAAAAGCTGCTGTAAAAATGAAATCTTCGACAACCGACCAATATCAAGCTGAATTTGCCCTTGAGAAAGGTATGCGCCCAAATGATCCCAAACCTCCACACTTACCGGAGGCTTCTGTTCTCCGAACGGCTAAGTCTAATCACATCCGTTCAGAATACCATCATATCGATCCATTTATTTCATTGGCAATAATACAAGAGGAAATTTTACCAGGAACTATACATACTTTGTCTTTTTCTCCGTTTGTGGTACATTATTGGACGAAACATCAACGAGACGTATACCTCAAATATGCTAAAAACGCTCATAGTTGTGTATATATAGATGCTACTGGCGAGATTTGCCCAAAATTCACAAAGCTTAATAAAGTGCCTACTGCTAACTTATTTTTATACCTTATCGCTATCAATTTTTCCGGTCAACAATTTACTGTAGGCCAAATGATTTCTGATAAACAAGATACAAGCACTATTTTGAATTTTTGGAGTGAATGGATTAAATATGGGTTTACTCAACCAGCAGAAGTTGTTATGGATTCGAATCTAGCACAATTAATTGCGACGATAACAGCTTTTACTCCATTCAAGACAATCGGAACTTATGCTGACGCTTGTTTTTCGAAGTCAACTCCTGATTGTTATATCAGAATCGACGTAGCGCACTTTACTCACATTTATGCGAAATTTTTGAGTAAATCAAGCAGACTGGTTCAAGTTTTTTACTTAGCATGTCTGGGGAAATTGATTTGTATGACCGATAAGGATGAAGCAAGGAAATACCTTAAAGCTATTTTCACTATAGCTTTAAGCAAACGAGCAGGAAAGTTACCTTCGGGACGACCGTCACCTTGTCAAGCAGCTAAAGATTTTTTGAGAAATTCAATCACAGGTATACATTATTATCATTAAAAATAATTTCATTAAGATTGAATTTTCAAGTTATTCAAATATTTTATTCGATTGGAGACTTCCATTAATTAAAATACATTTCTTTATAAATGAACTCAAGTGCCTTTAGAAAAATTGTTCTTTAAAATTCTTGTATATCATTTTACAAACTGATCTTATATTATATTTTTCAAAAATTACATTCATTAATCAAAAATTAGATCCAATAAAGTAACAAAGAAATGTGACTCGGTCCAAAAAAATTATTGTCAGTTCAAGTAATTTTTTTGATTCAAAAAATCATTTTTCTTTGACACAAGTAAACTTCACGGATGGTAAACTAAAATTCATATCTCTCATACCTATTTCATAAGAATATTTGTAATTAATTTATTAGTTTAAACTATAGAATTAATACGGGGAATTCCATTTTTAAGATTTGTTGATTTAAAACACTAGTAGTAATTTAAAAATTAAAAAATTTTTATTTATTCAACTTTTATTCATAAATTTACTAAATATGATAATTTTATTCAATTACTCTAAATGTATACGTTTAATGTTGATTGTTTTCGATCAAAGACAAGTTGAAAGATTCAAATTCTGTATTTAGCTTACATATTAGTTCAGTAATATTATAAAATTATTTATTTATTTATTTTAGGAATGAATGAAGTCGAGAATGATTTAAACGAAGAATTTTCGGACGATCCTGATGATAGTAATGCTGAGAAAGATACTACTGAAGAAAATTCATGTTATCAGTGGGGTGTAGAAATTTTCGAAGAAGCTAAACGTGATTTAAATGATCACGGTAAAGAAGAAAACGCACACTATAATCCAGAACTGGTGAAAAAACTACTTCAAGATATCAAAAAAATTCCATTGTGGTCCTGCATTTGTTATAACGATTTTTCATTGGAAGGAAGAATACCAGCTTCAAGTGCGCCAGTAGAAGGTGAAGTGGGTCGTCTAAAAAAAGGTATCTATAAGCACAAAAATGAACAACGAGTAGATGAGGCTGTAAAGAACCACATAAATTATCTTCTTGGCCGAATTAACATAGTCGGTGCTAACATAGATGAAATACTGGAAAATAAGGAAAATAATTCATTGGGCGAGGAAGCTTCTTTGGAGACTGATGACACTACTACTCAAGATATTAATATAAGTGAAGAATCGCCCTGTGTTAAAGATTTGGAAATAAACTCTATCAAATCTGAAAAAATTGATGAAGATGATGATAATGACAATAAGAAAATTAGTTTGAACGAAAGCAATGAGAGTCTGATATTATCGACTACTCGACAACAAAAATCACCAGTTAACTGTGTTCGTTGTGAGACAATTTTGAATTATTGTGATTCTTTCCCGGTAAATGACTCAGACCCTGATTATTCAAAATACCGTCTTTGTTCTCAGTGCAGCAAATTTGGTCGACTTGCAACTGAAGAAATGTTAGGGAAGCGAGAGTTTGAAAACTGGAGGGGACTAGGCCAACCAAAAGTAGAGAAAAAATCTCGCTCATTATACATAGGCGATAAATCAAAAAATATAGTTGAAATGCTTGAATTTCAAAAACCTAAGGGCTTACCAATTTTAAAAAGAGGTGATTCCCCAGATTTGGAAGCCGTTCGCATCAACAATCGCCGCATAAGTTTATACAATACCTGCCCGTTTGACAGTTTGTATCAATTATTGCTGGTCGCAGCTTGTGATTTTCCCGTTTTTAAAACAAAGGTATAAAAAAATAGTCAACTTTTTTTTTAAATAAGTGAAATTTACAGAATTTAATAATTGAATTAACCTAATTTGATTTATTTTACAGATTGAAAAGAAGAAAGATAATTGTCTTTACAAATCCATTTGTGATGCTTTAAAAACTTCTTTTACTAGTAAGACTTATCAAACTCGAGCAGAAATATTGATGAGGCATTTTAAAGTATTAAAGTCGATAGCTGATGTAGATTTGATACCGTGTCATACATCAGTAGGAGGCTTTGCTGCCAAACTGTTTGAAAGTGAGTCAAGTTATGCAGAAACTTTGACATGTCCTCGAAAATGCCCATCTCGATTTGTATCATTGCCAGTGATGAGCATCCGAGATGATTCATTACATGACATAGATCAAGTGTTTGTAGACCATATGGGGAAACGTTATCGGTGCAATGGTAATGGATGTACCGAAAAAACAATAAATAGCCCAGTCATATTAGGTAAAAAAAGGGGTCAACCTCGGAATGAAAGATAATAAGCTGCAAATTGGTATGAACCTTTGTTTTGTCATTCTAAATGTTGTCTCAAAAGTCACAATCGTTATCGTGTCCGCGTCTCAAGATATTCAAGGTCAAAGGTCACAAAAATCGGTTTTTCGCGAATATCTGGCTTCCTATCGGTTAAATGAGATTTGCATTTATTATAAAAGTTGTAGGCTATAAAATTCCCTACAACTTTTGTTTAAACTTTTTTTTCATACGACCAACCGTTTTGAAGGTAGAGCGCGAAGAGTGCACATCGTACAGTCATATACGGCCTAATGCAAGGTCAAGCGTGAGTTATGGTTATCAGTACGTTATAAAGTCAATTATTTACTTGGAAATTATAATTATTAAACAATGCCTATTATTTATGTACTAACTATTAATTATTTATATTTAATTAAAGTAAGTAACTTGATTATTTATATATAATTATTCATATTTAACTATTTAAGTATAAAATATTATTAATTCTGGATTATATATTTTAGTTTTATTTTAAGTTAACACGACATTATATATCTTTTCTTTAAAACGCGTAAATTTCTCAATACTTATATACCTGGAAATACTTGTCCCTACCCTATGCCCATTTCTATTCATTGCCGGGACAGATGTTCTATAGTATTCAAGGCCACTCTCTCCACTTTGTATGAGTCAAGATTATTCGTTAGTTTGAAATTGTACCGTTGCAACTACGGACGTACGGTTTTAAGAGCTATGGCTGATTTGTGTTTTATATGTGATAAGAAACTTTCAGAAGGTGTTTCTGTGAATGTCGTACGTGGTTTAAAAACTTTAAAAACTGCAAGTATTGAAAGAAATGATGGACATATAGACTATTTAAATACTTTAAGTTCTGTAAATGTGCATTCCGAGTGTCGAAAAGTGTACACGAGTAAAAATGTTATTATTGCATCAAAACGACGCACAGATGAGAGTGAACCTTCAACGTCAAGTGCACCTCGCAAAAAACGAAATGAAGTCTTTGATTTTGGAAAGTTATGCTTATTTTGTGGCCAAGAAGCTGATGAAATAGCAGAAAAGAAAAAAAAATTAAAGTATAGACGGACAATAAGTAATGTAAGTACTCTTGCATTCAAAGACAACGTAATTAAGAGAGCAGAAGAACGAAACGATTCCTTAGGAGAATTAGTAAAGGAACGTATATATTACGAGTATGATTTGATCGCTGCTGAAGCAAAGTATCATACTATTTGCTATACCAACTTTTTAACCCGAGTACCATCTGCAGATAAAATGCCTCGCCAAGATGATCAAGTCACTCAAGCAATGAAGGAGATTTTTTGTTATATAGAAAATAATGAAGATTCTCAATTTACTTTGAAAGAACTTAAAGATGTCCCTACGGAATACATACCTGACGATAAGACAATTATTACAAAATTACAACAAAAGTATTTAACTGATATAATAATCACAAAAAAAATTGGATCATTTACAATTATATCTTTCCGTGATACACAGCTTAACGTATTATCAAAAGCTTGGTACGAAAATAAAAAAAGTACTCCTGTAGAAGAACGTCTACGGATTGTAGAAGCTGCTGCGGCTATTATTAGGGAAGACATCAGATCATCTGTAGTTGAAACAAAAACGTATCCACCTCCGAATAAAATGCTAGATTGTATTAATGAAGAAATACCAAAAACATTATCACATTTTTTGGAAGAAATGATATTAAAAAATAGAAAAGGACAAGTAGATCATTTAAAAACGAAATGCACATCTATTAGCCACGCAATAATGGCTTCGATACGAGAACGTTCATTTTCATCACAGCTACTGTTGGGCCTTTCCGTATTTCTTCACAGAAGATATGGGTCTAAAAAATTGTTGGATGTTTTATCATCTTTAGGATTTGCTGCATCATATAGTAATACCATACAGTATGAAGTTTCATCAGTTTACCATCCACAACCTCGTATTTTACCATCAGAGTCTGGTGCGTTGGTACAATATGTTGGAGACAATGCAGATATTAATGTCAGTACTCTTGACGGTAATAATACTCTTCACGTTATGGGAATGATAAAAATAATTACTCCGAAAGATGCTGTAATTTATGATGATCGCATAAAAAAATGTACAACTAAACCGAGTGCAAAAGAGTTAGCAGCAATATCACATGTATCTCTTTTAGCATATGAAAAGCCAGTTGTACCTGGGTACAGCAAGATTCAAGTCCAAAATCTACATGATGATCAAGTACTGATTGAAAAAAAATTTAATGCAGTTGATTTGTTGTGGTTATACGGAAAATGGAAGAATCTTTCACCGTTGCCAGGGTGGAATGGCTATCTTCAACAACTTACGAAAAATAATCAAAATTTTTCAAATTCTCAGGTTATATTTCTACCTTTCATTGATCATCCTGCCAGTAATTTAGACACAATTTATACAACTTTACATAGTGCTATAAATATTGCCAAGTCACATCAACAAAAAACGTGCATAATTACATTTGATCAGCCCCTGTACTCAAAAGCACGTGAAATGGTTGCTGCGTCAGATGCAAACTCAGACTTGTCTAAAACAGTTGTCAAACTTGGAGGATTTCATATGCTCATGTCTTTTCTTGGATGCATAGGACATGTAATGGACGGTAGTGGTCTCAAGGAAGCTTTAAGTAAAATATATGCTACAAATTCGGTCGACAAAATGTTGAATGGTCACGCTTATGCAAGAAGTATCAGAGGCCATATATTATTACGACTTGCATTATCAATAAAGATTTTTGAAGAGATGAAAATTGAAAATTGTGTGTTAGATGAGTTAATTGAACAGATAACTAGTCGCGATGTTTCCTACGAAGATGTTGAAGGATGTACGAGCAGCTCCAACTCGTTAATTGATCAATTTCAGGATAAACTAAAAGAATTAAAAGCTCGAGGTCCCACGGCACAGTTATGGGTGCAATATTTTGAAATGGTATCAATAGCCCTAGATTTCATTCGCGCTGAAAGGCTGGGACTTTTTCAAGAACATTTGGATGCAGTGCGAAAAATGCTGCCCTATTTTCATGCTGGTGGTCATTTCCTATATGCGAAATCAGCTCATTTGTATCTTCAAGATATGTTAAAACTTGAGGAGACAATGGATCAACAGGCTTTTGAGAACTTTAAAAACGGATTCTTTACTGTAAAACGAACAGAAAAATTCAATTCTGGTACATGGACAGACATGGTAATCGAGCAAAGTCTGATGAAATCTATGAAGACAGAAGGAGGAGTATCTCGAGGCCGAAGTACACAAGAAAGTGTTCTATGTAAGTGGGTATATGCTATGTATGCCACGAATACAATTTGTGAAGAAATTGAACGGTTTTGTAACATTTCTTTCGATTCTGTGGACCAACATGTTGATGCTAGAGATTCACGAATAAAAAGGGATGATACTGATGTAAATGAACTGGTTGGTTGGTTTACGCTTCATAATCCCTTTCCAAATACGAATCAGTTGGTATCCTTAGCTTCAGGAATCGTTGGAAATGACCAAATTAATTGTCACCGAGCCCATGAAATCGGATTGCAATCTATGGTAAAGATAACTGGTTTGAACTTCAACGAAATAAAGTTAAAACGCGTCGATAAGGTTTTACCGCTTTCAGCCATTAACAAATCTGTCAAAATTAATGATTGTAAAGTTTCTATAGATCCAATGTTACTTTTCCAGAGAATAACTGTAAGCAAAAAATTTGAAAGTAATTTACAAGAATATCTTCAGTATGAACTAAGCCCGTATCCGACATCTTTATTTGATAGTAATGGCATGAGAAAAACCACGAAAGCAACATTATATGACAATATGATGCCTGTCGTTATCGATCTTGATGAAAATAATGTAACATACATCATCGATGGTGGATTTCTTCTGCATCGCGTCGTATGGAGCAAAGACGATACTTTCTCTATTATTTTAAATAAGTACATTAAATATTTACAAACACATTATGGCTCAGCAATTGTTGTTGTATTTGACGGATATTCGGACTATAGTAAAAATATTAAAGCACTGGAACAACAAAGAAGAACTGCTGCACTTTCAAAATCATATGAAGTTTGTTTTGACGAAACAATGGTTGTGCCAATCAGTCAAGAAAAATTTTTATCAAATCGGTCTAATAAAAAAAAATTTATCGACATGCTTGTTGAAAAATTTAAAACTGTTAATATCACAACAAAACAAGCCAGAGATGATGCTGATGTTCTCATCATTGACACAGCTATTGCCTTATCAGAACATCAAAAGACTGCTGTCATCATAGGAGAAGATATCGATTTGCTCGTTATTTTAATTGGACGTACTCAGTCACATCATCAGGAAATTTTTTTGAAAAAAGTTGGCAAAGGCAATGTCAAAACACAAATATATTCTACTAAAAGTTTTGACCAATATCCTCGTACTAAAAAGCACATTTTATTTTTACACGCATTCAGTGGCTGTGACACGACTTCTGCGCTATTTAAAAAAGGAAAAAAAACTGTTACTAGAGCATTGGAAAAAATTCCTGATTTAGATAAAATGGTGGAAGTATTTCAACAAGAAAACTGCCCAAAACAAACATTATTAGAAAATGGAGTGCGCATCTTGTTGGCATTATATAATGCTCCAAAATCTGAGGACAACATTGATCATTTCCGCTACACGCAATTCATCAAATTTACAAAACTAAATAAACCTGTACAACTGTCAACACTTCCACCAACAAGTGTAGCAGCTCATCAACACATAAAACGTGTCTACTACCAGATTCAAACGTGGTTAGGGAAGGACTTAGAACCTCAAGAATGGGGCTGGATGCTTGAAAATGAAATCCTGGAGCCCATACGAACGTTATTACCTCCAGCACCAGCCGAACTACTAAACGTAATATTTTGCAATTGCAAAAATGGTTGTGGTTCCCGCTGTGGATGCAGAAAATCAGGGCTACAATGTTCTTTAGCTTGCGGCCAGTGCAACGGACAAGCTTGCCTCAATGCTTCACTGTATCCAAGTAATCCCGATGAAGAAAATACATATGATCCCGATATTCTGGAAGGTTTGGAGATGAACATGACAGATAATGAGGATGATGACAATGAATTGAACATTTTTGAGCGACAAGAAGAAGAAGACGACGAACAAGAAGAAGATAATTAGCTTCCATTTCCAATTTCATTACAATTAAAATCAACAAAGATACTTTTGATATTTGAACTCACATTTTGATAAATGTATATTATGCCGTATTTAATAATAAATAAAAATATGTGTAAAATATATACTCTTACTATCATTTTAACTTAAAATAAAACTAAAATATATAATCCAGAATTAATAATATTTTATACTTAAATAGTTAAATATGAATAATTATATATAAATAATCAAGTTACTTACTTTAATTAAATATAAATAATTAATAGTTAGTACATAAATAATAGGCATTGTTTAATATTTATAATTTCCAAGTAAATAATTGACTTTATAACGTACTGATAACCATAACTCACGCTTGACCTTGCATTAGGCCGTACATGACTGTACGATGTGCACTCTTCGCGCTCTACCTTCAAAACGGTTGGTCGTATGAAAAAAAAGTTTAAACAAAAGTTGTAGGGAATTTTATAGCCTACAACTTTTATAATAAATGCAAATCTCATTTAACCGATAGGAAGCCAGATATTCGCGAAAAACCGATTTTTGTGACCTTTGACCTTGAATATCTTGAGACGCGGACACGATAACGATTGTGACTTTTGAGACAACATTTAGAATGACAAAACAAAGGTTCATACCAATTTGCAGCTTATTATCTTTCATTCCGAGGTGAAAGCCCTAATATGACTGGGCTAAAACAACAACATAGTCATAGGTACTGTAAAAACTTTTGTTATCCTTAAGTATAGGGTAAAGAAAATTAACTCTACATGATTATTATATAGATACTAATGCATAAATATCGATGAATGTTTAAATATCGTCCTCTACTTACAGGAGACATTGTTTTTTTCGAGCCGTACGTTCAAAGTGGAGCAGCGGTAAGTAGTAGTGACACTAAGCTGGTTCTGGCACAGTTTGACCTACATATAGAATATAGTGAACAGGTTTTAGCACACTATGACCTATATACAACGACCTTGCAAATGTATGTGGGTTGAGGTGTCCTGGTGTGTTTTAATGATAAAGGGGGAGATAAGAAACAAAGAATTCAATTTGACCTATATACAACGACCTTGCATGATAGATGACCGTAGTGATGTGTTTTAAAGATATTGGGGAAGATAAGACACAAAGGGTGATGATTCAAGCACAGTTTGACCTACATATAGGGAAGATGTTCTAGCACACTTTGACCTATATACAACGACATTGCAAATGTATGTGGGTTGTCGTGTCCTGGTGTGTTTTAATGATAAAGGGGAGATAAGAAAACAAGGGTGATGATTCTCTTTGACCTATTTACTATATAATTGCAGCATGTCAACGACCTTACATGTAAAATTAAGGAAATAAAAAATTGATACTTACCTATGCCAACACTTGTTGGATATTAATACAGTTTAATAACCTTTGAGTAATCTAAATCAAATAATGCAGGGGTGTACTTCATATGATAATACATATTATCTATATATTTATGCACAATGAGTATTTGAAATGGAAGATGGAAGGATAATGCAAATAAACAACTTTACGAATATGATATACAATTCATTATTTATTGAGGGATTAGATTATAAAAATTGTTATTTTTTTTTAAGTATAATATACAATTTTAAAATTAAGATAAACATTTATTTTTAATTGATCTAAAACAAAAATTAGAATAAATAAACACAAATTTTTAAAATAAAAAAAATTGATATAAAAAACTTACCAAAGTTATTTAAGATATTTAAGAATATATTAGATTATACTGATTTGAAAAAATTGATCTAAAATAAAACGTTAAAATGAATGAAAAAGCACATTTTTACAACGCAAAGAAAAATCATACCAGGGGGGGTTGCTTGACTTTTTTCGGGGTTATTAATGATGTGTTTTATATAATACATTAAAACACCAGTCAGATCTTTTATAAAATTTTTAATGTTCCTCGTAATGTTTCTTTCAATGTACAGTAAATACTGCAATTGTTTTGATTGTCCATCTTCTATTCCGTTCATAATTTCCAAAAGAAACAAATCGTTGATTGTGTTTGTTATATTCCATTCGTTTGAAGAAGACTCTTCTTGTATTGTTTCGTAAATTTTATTGAAATTGAAATTAATTTTTTTAATATCATTTTTAATTTCATGTATTTGGAGATTGTTGATCACTATATGTGATATGACACTACACGACACAATAATGCACACAAAATACTTGGTTATAATAATTTTATTCATTTTTAATAACTTGAGAGAAAACGATTTTGTTGTAAGCGAATGATGTACAAACACTAAATTCTTGAAGGAGTTAAATTTTAAAATCACATCAGGAAAAAAGAATGATGTCATAATTTGATGAGCCCCCCTAATCATCTTTCAAAAAAATTGCTGACACATTGAATATGGTGTATACCTATATATCACTTACAAACAAATAATAAAAATCATATACTCATATTTATTTTTTATAAATTTAATAAATTATATTAAAATATACAAAGGGTATACTATTACGTCTAAGTTAGTGAGATCATTTCTTATTATTTATAAATAAATATATACTAGAGTGTATAAAAATAAATCTAAGAAGTTTTTTTTTAAAAAAAAGTACATTTTAATACATTTTTTTCTATTACATACAATGAATGTTAGACTGGTATAATTTTAAAAAAGAAGATTTGGATAATAAAAAAGTAATTCCATTGCAGCTGATTTTTTCAGTAAATTTCTCTCTCCATTTATTAAAGATTGGAAGTAAACGTCCTTAAATTCTACTTGTGATTCTTCAGATGAACATCTTCTTTTAAGTTGTTGAAAATATTGTTTCATATTCAATGATTTAAACATTTCCAATTTGCATTTAATAAGTTCCTGCATTCGAATTAGGTGGCTCATTGTTGATGACGAGAGTGAAATGTAAACATTATTTTCACAAAATTTAAAATTTTTTTTGTTAACATACCAAAACGATGATATAACCAACGATTGTAAATTGATGGGTGTCATTTCTATTAGTGTATCATCCGTAATAAAATTTTCAATTTCATCACTTTTTTCCATTAATTTCTCCCAATTTTCGATGCACAATGTAATTGATTTATTAAAATTTGAAGAATGAAGTTGAATAATTGTATTATGACTGATGGGGTGTATACCAATTTTCAAAAATTTTGATCCACATGGTGTTAGTGGTAATTCGAACGCACAAAGCAAACCCTTGCAGGATTGGTTTATAGTTTGCATATAATTTTCAACTTGAACTTGAGTCATTTTTTTACTTTTTATTGAAATAAAAGTGATTTATGTAACAAAATAACTCACAAAATTTTTTTACTTGTATATAGTAAAAAATAAGAATGATTTTAAGTTGAAATATCTTGTGTGTTTTATATAAAATAATGATACCCCCTCTACCATGTTAGGGAAAACACGGTGGATTACCGCCATTATACAAATTTTAATAACTAGTAAAATACATTCAGGGGGTTGAATGATGATGAGTCATAGGAGGGTGTTAATGTGTATGTAAAACAATAAATAAATATATATTTTGAAAGACTGTTATTGGCACCATGTAGCGGCAACAAGGTGTATTTGGGAACAGCTGGTGGATTTTTATCGTAATTACTTTATAGATAAGGGAAAATTCGAAGGTTCAATAGATGAAGTACATTCAAGGTGATTGAATGATAATGAGTAATATGGGGGTGTTTATTGTATGTTTAAATGATATAAACGAATTTATTTTGAAACACTATTATTGTCACCACGACGTGTTAACAAGGAGTATTTAATCACCCTAAAATCCAACTCTGCCTATATTTTTATAACGGCATATTATCATGCATATTATTTTTGGTAATCCATAAATCAAATGTTTCTTATATGTTTTGATAAAAAACTTAATATTAAATTTATTGATTGTGAATTTTGATAAAAATCAAGAAAATACCAATAAATTAAGAGTTTTTTTTTTGGATGGCCAGGTGAAAATGTGTCATTTTTAATGAATTAAAACAATATTTTTAGTTTCATACGGGGGGGTGAGGAGTATGAGTCATTAATGCATGCTTAAGGGGTGAGAATTAATATTTAGGTGGAAACACACAATTTTTAACAATTATTTGAAAGTGTTGACCGTTTGTATAAATAGTGGAAATTATAGTTAAAAGATAGTTTTGTATTTCTTGAGTAAGAGAGTTGATTGGTGAATATAATGTATTGTGATTGTAACATTATATTTATTATAATAAATATAAGATTCTTCTAGAAATGCAATGGTTTGATGAAGATGTCGAACGTGAATTAATAGAGACGTGTAAATATTTGGAAAATAAAAATTTGCTTTATAAAACAAAACAACCTTTCAAAATTTTGAAAAATCAAAGAGAAAAGTTTGTACCAAACAATCTGAATTTGAAAGTATAGATTTAACGTGAGAGGAAAAAAGAAGAAGAAAAAAGAAGAAGAAGAAGAAGAAGGAGATTCAAACAAGTGTTTATCAAATTTGGATAGAAATAAAAAATTAAAAACATGGCGAAAAAAATATTAAAACAAAAGTTTTTAGAAAATGGTGAGTTGTTTTTTGTTGAGTTTATCTTTTTTTACGTACCAATTATTATTTTTACATTTCAGAGTGGGTTCATCAACAAACTGGGTTCAAAAACAACATCTTTACGGGGCAATCATACAATTTTTCAAATACAATAAGTGTGAAAGAGTTGTTTTTGGATAAGAAAGACTTAGTATATAATAAAATTAGTGATTATTTAAAATTGCATTTTAGACTAAAAGTAAGCATTCTTATTTGCTGTGAGATGTGTATAAAGAAAGGTGAAAATGAGGTTATAGACAAGTTTTTTTTTCAAACCAAGCTGGAAACATATGATGCTACAACAAACTTTTCTAAATGGTATAGCGATAGTAGAAAAGACATAGATCTCAAAATTGAAGAATTTCAAAAACGCGGTAGCGGAGGGGTTGTACAGAAACTGATTTATATTCAATTGTTTATGGGTAGAAACGACGTGTTAAATTCTGGTGGAGGGTCATATATCGCGCTACCGAGCTTTATAAAAGGAAAAAAAGCGTGTGTAAATATTTTAAATCAGGATAATTATTGTTTTTTGTATTGTATTTTAGCGTCTATTTATAGAAAACGTAACCCTCAAAGGGTTCAAAACTATACAGAGTACATTCACACCTTAAATATAATAGTCCAGTCAATAAATGACCCAAAATGAGGTGTAGAGTGCGTGAGCAGGTAACTAAGCGATTCCTTCAGAAACTTGTTCAGGGGGCTTAGGTTGTTAACATACCAAAAGTCCTGACTCCTAGGTGATGAGCGGGGGGGAGGAGGGGGGGCTAAATGTACGAATTTTGGGTTTTTCGCTTATATCTCGAAAACGGTGCATCGGAGAGAAATATTTTTAGATAATAAAATGGAGTTCTTAAAATTATCTAAAACTTTTATATCATATGTTTTTTTCTAATTCCTAACCGTTTTCGAGCTATACCCTCGGAAAAAGTTGAAATTTACAAAAAAAATCAATTTACGTCAAAATATTCATAAACATTGCATCATATTGTCTAAACCTATTCATAAACGAAAAGTATGAATAGGAAAGAAGTTGTAGATTTTTAAATTCCCTTTTAGAATATATATACATATGCTGATTAATGTCCAACCCGCCTAAAGTTACAGCTATTTTAAAACTTGTATAGCATTTTGCAATTTTCAGAAAATTAGTTTGTATATCATATTCTTAACCCACAACCTTTGTTCGTGTATTTTGTTTAAATTACAGATAACAATATCAGCAATTTGTTAGTCAATTGAATTTAATACTTGAAAACAACATTAAAAGAGCCGTATGCAATAGAACGCCGATTAACCGAATCGCCAATTATCCGTATCGGTCCTAAGCGTTATATAAAAAATTAAAACTAAGTAATTTTTCAATAAAAACAAGTTCAATAATAATTATTTTTTTGACTGGCCCAAAATATTCTTTGTTATATACTGATTTAAAAAATATATACTTTTATAATGTTATGTCACTTTATTGCGTGGTAACAAATCAAATGAAAATTAGTTTCCATGGTTTTACGCTGCTGTGAGGGTCAACTTTCACTAGTTTGCTTGTCCGAATGACAAACATCTCATACAGTAATAATAGTTTTAATGCTTATAACTTTTAGGTTGGTAACACTGATTTCCTTGTCTTCTGTTAATGGACTGTCAGCTGGTTCTTGTTACCCTTACTTTATAAAGGTTAGTGTTAGTTTTGTTTACAAACATTTTGAAGTGTAAACAATACCTAAGTTTTCACCTTTTCAGTTTTGTGCTATGTTTTATCCTTAGTTATGATTATATCCTAAGTTAGTTTAGTTTAGTGTGTGTCAAATGTGCCTAGGATCAAGAAATTTAATATTAAACATACATTTAGGGGAAACAGGTTTTTAAAACCTACAACAAACCATGATATATGAGTACTACTAAGTGTCCTGTGTGCCTGAAACTGCAATGAGTACTACTAAGTGTCCTGTGTGCCTTAAGGACGTTTTAAGCGGAAGTGAAGATGTCTCTGAAGTCAAAGAAAAGGGTATACTGGGCCTTGTTAAAGCAAGTAAGGAACGGAAAGACAACAAGCATGAAAGTTTCCGTGATTTGTCATCCCTTTTAATTCACACAAGCTGTCGTAAAAATTACACCCGGACTGACACGATAAAAAAATATGTTAGGGAGGCATCCACATCCAAGGAAGAGACAGGGCCGACTAAGCTCCGGTCTTCAGTTCCTAAATTCAATTTTAAGAGTAATTGTTTGTTCTGTGGGCTTTGCGCAAAAGAAGAAACAAAAAAGCCTTTGGCGAAAAGGAAAATTGTGCATTCAGTTGAGACTTTAACTGTTCAAAATCGAATCAGGGAGCTGTGTTCTATGAGGAAGGATACCTTGGGCGATGAAGTTCTTCACCGCCTTTCCTCGATTAACGATCTTGTTGCTGAGGAAGCAGTATACCACAAAGACTGCTACATTAATTTTTTGAAGCCCACGAGTTTACAAACTCCAAAAACAGAGATCCCCAGAGACAACCATGTTACAAAGGCTATGGAGGAGATTTTCAGCTACTTGGAGGGAAGCAGTGATTGTCAGTTCTCCAAAGATGAAATACTGGGTATCATATCAGAGACCAAACCCCAATGGCGGACAATCAAGGCTGAATTGGAGAGGAAATATGGAGATCGGATACTGATCACTCCAGGTGTCAACAGATTTAGTGTGCCAGTGGTATGTTTTAGAGACAGTGGGAACAAAATTCTCAATGAAGCGTGGTATGGAAACAGGGCCAAAAATGAAGAAGAAGAGAGGTTGAGAATTGTTGCTAAAGCTGTGGAAATTTTACGGCAAGATATTCAGAGTCAAGTGTACAGCACAGACACATACCCTCCGAGCGACGAATTTTTGAAGAATCCAGGTACAATGCCTCAATCCCTTACTTTTTTCCTTGAGGGTCTTTTATTGGCAAAGACAAAGAGAATAGAAGAAACAAAGAGAAAATGTGCTGCATTGGGAAATGCCATAATTGGGATTGTCAGACCTAGAACCTTCGTATCACCTCTATTGTGCAGCCTATCATTGCTCATATACAGAAAGTATGCTTCAAGGCATTTAATTGATCTTCTTGCAAATTTGGGCTTCTGTGTATCGTATCACGAAGCACAAAAGTTAGAAATGTCAGCAATAGACAGTGCGAAACCTGGTTTTATTGTAAAGAAAGGTGCTTTCAATCAATTTGTTTTCGACAACGTTGATTTCAACGTATGTACTATAGATGGGCTCAACACTCTTCATGCTATGGGTGGAATCAGGTGCATTACTCCCTCGAATTCCCTTGAAAAAGGTGCAGACATACCAAGATTGAAGAACATTCCCTTATCACATGATGTTGGCAAACTTGGCATAATTCCGCTGAAAACATTCCAGAAGAGCGCTAGCCTGGAAAGTGTAGTGGTCAAACGCATTAACGTACCCGAAGAAGTGGTTCACCCTCAACCATTAGATGTTCTCTGGTTTGTTGCAAAAAAACTAAACATCCCGCTGCCAGAATGGAAAGGGTACATGGCAACCATAACAACAGGGGATTTCAGTGAAAAAACTAAAGTTATAACCCTCCCCTTAATCAATGCGCCTCCAACAAACTATGACACGGTCTATACGGCCTTGCAATATGCTTGCGAGTTGATCCAGCTTACCCAGAAAGACAATGAAAGTAACCAACTAAGAGTAATCATCACCTTTGACCAGCCACTATACTGGAAGGCGCGGGAAATCATTGCTGCTGCACCTCTTGACTCTCAGATAACGAACTGTATAGTGCGCCTTGGTGGATTTCACTTACTGATGTCCTTTTTAGGCAGCATAGGCTACTTCATGGCTGGAAGTGGCCTAAAGGAACTGTTATGCACTACCCACGCTCCTCTATCTGTTGACAAAATGCTCCAGGGTCACGCGTTCGCTAGAGCAGTAAGAGGACATTTGCTTGCAACGACGGCATTGTCCAACAAAATACTGGACCAAATTATACTGACAGAAGAAGAGAAGTCTACTGTAACTGACATTTTGTCAGGTTTCCTTGATGAGCCACCTGCACTGAATGCCTTAAATAAAAACCCAATCATCAAAAAGTTGGCTGAGAAATTCGGTGATAAATTGGAACAGCTTAAAAACAATGGACCAACAGCTCAGCTATGGATCCAGTACTTCAACATGGTAAACCTAGTCAAGGAATATATACATGCAGAAAGATCTGGTAATTGGGATTCACACCTGAACTGTGTCAAAAAAATGATACCGTACTTTCATGCATCTGGACACTTTCCCTACGCAAAGTCCTGCCAGTTGTATATTCAAGATATGGAAAATCTACCATCAACAATGACTCCCGAAGAATACCACAAGTTTGCAGCCAGCGGGTATTTTACTATGCGACGCTCTGATCGCTTTTGGTCAGGCGTATGGTCAGATATGACAATTGAAACCACGTTGATGCGATCATTCAAAAGCCGAGGAGGCATAACTGGAGGCAGAGGTGTTTCACACAACGTACTCAGCAAATGGTTAGTTGGTATGAGTGCAACTCATGAGATATGCACTTCGCTTGAAGAGTTTTCTGGAGTCACATTCACTTCAAGTGAACAACACAAGGACATTGGACAGGCTCGCAAGAGTAAAGATGCAGAAGACATTGTCAAACTCAATCAGTGGTTTGATTCTCATCCTCCCTTCCCAGAAACCTCTCAAATCATGTCAATTTCGAGTGGAGTTGTCGGAGATACCACGATAACATGTTATGATGCTGTTCGAGTTGGTAAAAGGGCTATGAATTCAATAGTTGACTTGACATTTGCAGACGTAAAGTTATCGCGCAAGGATCGGGCATTGCCAATATCTTCTGTCAGCTCATCGATAAAAGTTCACGATGAAAGGGTAGTAGTTGACCCAACATTGCTCTTTCAGCGGATATGTATAAGCAAACGATCAGATGAGGATTTGATGACATATTTTGAGTATGAGTTGGCCCCATTTCCCTTAGCACTGTTCAACGAAAGTGGCATGAGAAAGACAAACAAATCAGTGCTGTACAACTTGTTTGAGCCAACCAAGAAAGATATTCTTCTGCCTCAAATGAACATTGTAGTCGATGGAGGATTTCTACTCCACAGAGTTATTTGGCCAAAAGATGCATCGGTTGTGACTATTTGTAATAGTTATATCACCTACGTCGACCACCATTATCCTGGGACTACTCGCACTGTGGTGTTTGATGGGTACGCAAACACAGCCAATAGCACTAAATCACAAGAACAAATGCGTCGTTACAGACTAAAAAGGTCAGCCGACATCAATTTGACATGGGACACACAAATACCTGGTAAACAGGAAGACTTTTTATCAAATCCTACCAACAAAACTAACTTCATCTCCTTACTGGAGATAAAGCTGCAGGAGAAAGGGATACATACTCTTCAGGCTACCGATGACGCTGACATCCTAATCGTGAAGACTGCTGTTGAACAATCCACTCACAACTCTGTGGCTGTCGTTGGTGAGGATGTAGACCTTGCTGTCCTGTTGATTGCTTCCACTCCTGCGACCCGAGATATCTTTATGCTGAAACCCGGACGAGGGAAAACCAAAACAATAGTACTGTCCACCCAAGAGATGCAACACCGTAGATTTGAACACATCCTGTTCCTTCATTCATTTACCGGATGCGACACAACTTCTGCTACTTTCAGGAGAAGCAAGGTGGGCTTCTTTAAATTGTACTTGGAGTCAGAAATCATCCAGCAAGCAGCAATGACATTTTCTAACCCCTCCTCTACTTACGACCAGGTTGAAAAGGCTGGGGAGATGTGCTTTCTGAAGTGGTATAAGGCGCCAAAAAAACAAACCTCTCTTAACCAGTACCGCTTCCAATCGTTTACGAGGTCAGTGGCAAATATGAAGCCTGAAATCAGCTCACTACCTCCAACAGAGAATGCAGCTAAACAGCACTCTCGGCGAACCTACCACCAAGTGCAGCAGTGGCTCGGTAATGAGCTGCCCCCTCAAGATTGGGGGTGGAAACGTGTAGGAGACACCCTGGTGGCAATTACAATGGAAAATCTACCAGCACCAGAGGTTCTTCTGAAAACTATATTTTGCCGCTGCACCAAGGATTGTGTAATTGGAAAATGTGGCTGCCGAAAAGCGATGCTCACCTGTTCTGTAGCGTGCCTCCACTGTCAAGGGAAGTGCCTGAACAGTGTGCCTGTTGACGATGAGGACGATGAAGACGATGTAGAGCCCATTCAGCAAGAGCCACCCGCTACTGAGCAAGAAGATGCCATGGAAGAACAATCATTGCCTGGGCCCTCAAGTTCAAAGAGGATGAAAATTTGATTACTTTTAAAGTTGAGAGTAAAACATTAGGAATATATTGAGAACAATGGGGTTTACAATTATTATTGTATTGGTGTAACGAAACTATCTGTAGAATAAAGTGTGAAATTTGTCATCATCATTATTTTTTCTACTTTATTTAATAACTTGCTTATAAGTGGCCATATATGTTATTAGATGAACGAACAAAGGTTGTGGGTTAAGAATATGATATACAAACTAATTTTCTGAAAATTGCAAAATGCTATACAAGTTTTAAAATAGCTGTAACTTTAGGCGGGTTGGACATTAATCAGCATATGTATATATATTCTAAAAGGGAATTTAAAAATCTACAACTTCTTTCCTATTCATACTTTTCGTTTATGAATAGGTTTAGACAATATGATGCAATGTTTATGAATATTTTGACGTAAATTGATTTTTTTTGTAAATTTCAACTTTTTCCGAGGGTATAGCTCGAAAACGGTTAGGAATTAGAAAAAAACATATGATATAAAAGTTTTAGATAATTTTAAGAACTCCATTTTATTATCTAAAAATATTTCTCCCCGATGCACCGTTTTCGAGATATAAGCGAAAAACCCAAAATTCGTACATTTAGCCCCCCCTCCTCCCCCCCGCTCATCACCTAGGAGTCAGGACTTTTGGTATGTTAACAACCTAAGCCCCCTGAACAGGTTTCTGAAGGAATCGTTTAGTTACCTGCTCACGCACTCTACACCTCATTCCTTGACTGGACTATAAAGGGTATTAAGTTTCCAATTGAAATTCGTGATATCCACAAATTTGAGAAACTGAATCCTGAAATATCTATTAATGTATATGGACTAAAATCGGATAACAGAACGGTTATTGGACCATTATATCATACAAAAAGTGTTAAAATTAATCATGTTAATTTGCTACTCATTAGTAAAGGTGAAAAAATACACTATGTTTTAATACGTGATTTAGGACGTCTATGCAGTTCTCAAATATCAACTTCTCTTAAAAAGCAATTTATCTGTAGCAGATGTATACAACCCTTTTCATCTCAACAAAAACTTGATAATCACTTAGAAATGTGTAATGATTTTGATGCTGTTAAAATAGTTTTCCCTGAAAAAAATTTCATAGAGTTTGAACATTTTAATTATAAATTTAAAACAGTTCTAACGATTTACGCAGATTTTGAAAGCCTTCTACAACCTGTTTCAAAGTGTTCAAATAATGGAGAATTTTCATATACGGATTACTATCAACATCATACTCCATATTCGGTAGCCATGTTTGGTGTTTTTGCTTACCATAAAGAACTAAATTTTTTTTGGTTATATCGAGGTGTAGATGCCGCAAAAAAATTTGTTGATAAACTTAGAGAAATAGCCAATCAATATTCATTGTATATTAAACAAAATTTCAAAATTCATATGACAGAAGCAGATGAAATATCATTTCAAACTGCAACTGAATGTTATATTTGTGAAAAACCTTTTCAAAATGGTGAGCAAAAAGCGCGAGATCATATTCATTTGTTAAAAGAAAACAACTATGCTGGGTGTGCACATGTGACCTGCAATTTGAAAAATCAGTTACCTAAATATATCCCGATAGTTTTTCACAATGGTGCTAATTACGACTTTCACTTTTTGATTAGAGAATTGAACTTCAATAAACATCCAATAGAAATTTTAGCGATAACCAATGAAAAATACATTTCAATATCAAAAAAAGTAGGTGATGTAAAATTAAGGTTTTTAGATTCTTACAAATTTTTGAATTCATCTTTAGATAAATTAGTTAAAAATTTATCATCTGAAGATTTTATATTTTTGAAGGAGGAATTTGGATCTCATCCGTACTATCACCTTTTAAAACAGAAGGGTATTTTCCCATATGATTATGTAAATAGGTGGGAGGTATTTGAAGAAAAACAATTACCCCCCATTTCATCCTTTTATAACAAACTTAACGATTGTGAATTATCGGAGGAAGAATACAACCACGCTTGTAATGTGTGGGATAAATTTAATATAAAAAATATGGGTGAATATAGTGATTTGTATTTAAAGTGTGATGTACTCCTGATGGCTGATGCCATCGAAAAATTTCGTAATGTATCATTAAAAATCTATAAATTAGACTGTATGCATTATTATACTATACCTGGATTGGCTTATGATTGTATGTTAAAAGTAACAAAGGTAAAAATGGAAATAATTAAAGATATTGACAAAATTAATATGTTAGAAAGTGGTATCAGAGGGGGTTTGACTATGGTATCTAAAAGGTATGCTAAGGCGAATAATCCATTCATGGAAAAATTTGACTCATCTATACCAGAAGCATATATTACATATTTTGATATAAATTCACAGTACGCAGAAGCAATGACATACCCACTACCTCTCTCAAATTTTACATTTTTAACAGAAAATGAAATAAATAATTTAAAAGTAGAGGATATTGATGAAAATGGAGAAATGGGTTATATTTTAGAGGCCACTATAAGTATACCACAACACTTACACGACGTTCAGAATTGTCTTCCATTTTTACCAGAAAGGAAAAAAATTGGGGGTGTTGATAAGTTGGTTACAACATTTTTTAAAAAGGAAAATTATGTATTACATATAAGAAATTTAAAACAATGTATAAAGTTTGGTTTGGAATTAGAAAAAGTTCATAGAGTTTTACGATTTAATCAATCATGTTGGCTAAAGACATATGTAGAGTTAAATGCAAGGTTAAGAAAATTAGCTTCCAACGAGTTTGAAAAAAATTTTTTCAAATTAATGGTCAATTCTGTTTTTGGGAAATTTTTGGAAAATGTACGTAATCACAGACACATAAGAATTGTTTGTAGGTGGGAAGGAAGATATGGATTGAGAAAAATGTTAGCAAACCCAAGATGTAAAAACGTGACATTAATTGAAGAGAATATTGCTATAATAGAAATGGGTAAAGAGGAAATCGTTTATTCAAAACCTATAATTGTGGGGGTTTGTATTCTCGAAATCGCGAAAACCATGATATATGCCTTTTATTACTGGTTTAAACAATTTTTCACATACATTGAACTCTGTTACACAGATACAGATTCCGTGATAATATATGTCGAGTTGAAACCAGGGGAATTAAATATTTATGAAGTGATAAAACAAAACACTGAGAAATTTGACACATCAAATTATGATGAAAATAATGTATATAAAATTCCGTTAGTAAACGCAAAAAAAATTGGGGTTATGAAGGATGAGAGTGGTGGGCGTATAATTTCGGAATACATAGGTTTGCGTCCAAAAATGTACGCGTATAGATTGGATAAGGAGGTTGATTGTACTAAACGTGCAAAGGGGATATCTCGAGCATGCGTTAAAAAGATTACTTTTGACGATTATTATAATACACTATTTCATAATCAACAAAGTTTTGTAAAAATGTTTACTATTAGAAGTAAAAATCACAATTTGTATACTATTGAACAGAATAAGAAATCATTATCGTGTAATGATGATAAAAGATTTATTTTAGCAGATAATATACACACATTAGCTTTAGGACATTATAAAATTGGAAATGAAATAAAATAGATGTTTAAATATAAAAAAATGTATTTTTATTTATTGAATGAAACAATTTGTTTTTACAATAAATCCTTGCTATTAATCCAAAACTTCCCTGGAAAACCAAGCCATTTTACATAAATTTTGTTTCCACGCCTCTTGAAAATTTTCTCAATCAAATAAGAATTTGGATAATTTGTTTTTAACAGTTCATGCGTATAAAATGCACCTTTAATTGGATTTTCATTTAAATCATGTAACATATAAGAAATTGGATGAGTCTTCCGAACACGAACCACTTTAAACACCTCAACTGACCAATTTGGAAGATATGATTTATCGAAAACAGATTTGTGTTTACTAATCCGCACATAATCATTTATTTTAAATTTCGGTTTTTTTTCCTCGATATAGTTGTAATTATATACGGTAGATAATAGTTCTTGTTCATTCGTTTTATTAACATGAGACGGTGGGATTTTGATGGTTCTGTGTTTTGTATCGTTGTATTGTTTACAAATTTTTTGTAGTGAATCACACCAGTTATAAGAACCTTGTAAATTAAAATTTTTATAAAGCAAACCTTTAAAAGTTCGAATAAATCGTTCGCATATGGCTGCTTTCTTTGTGGAAAATGTAGAATAATGATTTATTTTTTTTATTTTCATCAATTGTTGAAAGTATGTGTTGTAAAATTCCTTTCCCATATCACTCTGAATGTTTTTGATTGGTGGACACCGTTGTAGAATTTTATTCATTGCTTTAGTAACTTCTACCCCTCGTTTGTTAAAGATTGGTTCAACATATGCAAATTTTGAAAAAATGTCTATAGCAGCTAAAATCCATTTAAATTTTTTATTATACCTGACATGCATTGACATATCAATTAAATCTATTTGAAGAGTATCTCCTATCCCAAGAATTATGGTTTTTAGCCTGGGAAAATTGCGTCTTGAAGGAGCATGAATTTCTTTAACAATATTGTGTTTTTCCATGATTGACGTACACTAACCCCTCTCACAAAGAGTGCATTTATATTTATATATATTTGATAAAAACGTGTCAAAATAGATGGTATACAATTTTAGGAAGTAGTGAAGCAGGCGGTACAAAAATTTTTACTGCGCCCCTCCCCCCCGGCAGTAAAATTTTTTCCGAGCGGGGTATATAAGTTTTTCCGCGGCGGGGGTGCGAGCCGGACAAAATATTTTCCGCGGGCGGACACACTTTTTTCCGGAGCGCGCGGCGGGGCGGCGGCGGCGGGCGGCGGGCGGTGTCGCATGTTTGTGTTTTTTTATTCTCATAAATACGTAGAATTACTTCATTCTTACCTAAGTGTAATGCTATTAGTACTACTCACGATCTGAAAGAAGAAAAGAACAGCATGGGGGGTGAGGGATGTTCATTTTAAAAAAATAAAACCATACAAACAATTTTTAAAAATTACTTTTTTTATTTTTATATCATTTAAACAGAGGATAGATAATATATTAAAATCGGTATAGATAATATATTAAAATTGTTACACACCACTATTTCCTAAATCATCGAAATTTTTTCTTTTTAAAGCATTGATGATGGTACACGAAAACAGTTTTCGGGTATTGAATCTTTCGATACAATTAAGTCTGGTGTATCATCCATCTCAGACATACAGCAATGCCTTACCACCGCTGTTAACTGAAAATTCAATAAATATTCGCTTATTTTTCTACGAATGAACTCTTGTTCGTGCACATCAAACGATGGAAGTCTACCAATTTCACAATACCGAACACCCTGCTCTAAATTCTGCTCATAATCAAACACGTTCTCACAAAATATTAATGTTCTAACACTCTCATCTTCTTCAAACAGCGATCGGCATAACTCCACCATGTCGTTAGCAAATTCCTCCAAATTATTAATTTCATTTACGAAAGTTATTGCTTTCATTTTTTGTTGTTGCTTCTTTGTGAATATTTTAAAAACTAAAGTCCTTCTGTTTGATTCTACTCAACTATTCATTTTTTTGTTTAGTATAAACAAATACATTTTTTTCTAATAATTACTCTTTTTTTGTTTATTTTCAAAAACAACACATCAAAAAAAAGTTTGCCCGATTAAAAGAGATACGCTTGACCTCCAGGCATACAAATTATGTGATGTAATCCAATTTTTGTTTTTTATTAAAGGGGTGGTTGATCGCCTAGTGGATTTTTCTCTATCACCCCTTCTTCTTCAAGTTCTTCCAAAATTGCAATTATTTCATTATTCACTGATTCGTTCCCTAGGGATTTTGATGCGTATAACAATCTCAATCTGTCAATTATTTCATCTAATTTGTTCCAATATACAATGTTTGGTTTATTTAACGATTTAAAATAGTCTCCTCCATCTTTCTCCATCATCAATTTTGTTATGAAATATCTATATTTATAAGATCTTGTATTTTTATATCGAGAGGATAAAGCATTTGTGTCTTTCAATATTTGTTTATACATTTCAACATCTTCATCGCTATATGTATGTGGAGGTTTTTTATTAACCAATAAATTTACAAGCCCCATACTGAGTGTATATGCTTGGTGACCCACAATAATATTTTCATCATTGAAAATCACCCTCTTGTCACCTATATACCACGCATGTTTTTTCTTATCATATCTCAACCCGTAGCTATTAACATCACCTTTCAATAATTTATAAAGGGACTTCAAAATGTCATCGGATAGATATTGAGTATTGCCAGGTGTTATTAATGAAGCTAGGTTTCCATCAAAATTTACTGCATCTAACGACTCATCCTCCATATTATTTTCTTTTAATGTTGAATTTTCATCATCTTCTTGTTTTTCATCCTTTATTAACTGGTTTTCTGGTTTAACATCTTCAATTTTATTTTTTTTTTCATTTGAGTGTAAAGGTAATGTAAGGGATGTGATCAATGGTTTATACAGCTGTTGAAGAGATGTTTCACAATCTATACGATTACGTTTTAAGTTCAAATATTTCTTTTGAATATTTTTAGTTGCTTGTAGAATTTCTTTTTTTATTTCTTGTGTCTCCATTTTTTTTCTTTTTTACTATTGTTGTTGGTTGTGTATGTATTACTGCTACCTCACAATTGAATAAATTCATCCAAGTTTCGCCTATATCTACCATTTTTCAATGGTGATTCTAAATCAATTGTTAGGAAACCGTAATCACTCTTCCAACATTTCTTGCATATTTTTAGAAATTTACTGAATATCATATCTGTATTTACAAGATTTTGATAAATGTGTTTCAAGTTTTGTAAATCCTGCTTGAACACTATTAAAAAATTACAATTTTCACGAAGAAAGTGTTTTGGTAGGGCTGCCCAACTTTGTGTTAAATAAAAGCAATCAACTCCCTTATGCCGACCCATTGCGTAAAATATTTTGATGTTATTCTGTTTATCAAACGCTACATCATCAAAAAGAAACACACTGTTGGGCTTCACTTCATCCGGTGAAATCACTTCGTCATTATCAGAAAATGTATGCAAATTAACACCCTCCACGTTTTTTATGATTTCTTTCAATATTTCATACTTGGGTTGGTTCAAACTTTTTGAAAATATATAAATGTTTTCAAAAGATACTCCGTTTTCACTTTGCAATATAGATAACAGCAAATTTGTTTTTCCACAACCACTAGGCCCCGCAATAATACACCTAATTGCATTTGGAAATAATTTTCCATGTCTTTTCTCACTTTGCGGTTTATAATTATAATCAAAATTTTTAATTGGTAATAAAGTTGTCTGCTTGAGAAATTTCATCTTAGTGTTTGAAGAGCATTCGAGGAAATAAGTATTTATACATTTTGTTTTCTTGTTATGGAAAATCTCTTGCTTTTGTTAAGAAATAAACCCTATATTATTAATCTAATTACACATAAGGAATTATTGTTTATATTCAACAATAGCATTTCTATTGTTGGTACAATTTATGATATTATTCCACCTCATATCAAGTGTGAAATTGAAAACAGTTATTGTGTTAGCCACCACAACACTTTGAATCAAACCGATCATTTTGATGGTCCTTTACCTTTAAGAAAACGGTGTCGTGTTTGCATCAAAGCTTTAAATTTAGATGAAGCAAAATAATAAAATATATGGTAAAGGAATCATTAACAAATTAATCGATAAATTACCTTTTGAATTACATCTACCAAAATATAAATTTTGTGGTAAATATTTCTTTTATTATTTTTTTATAATAGTTGTATTAATTCTTATTATTATTATTATTATTATTATTACTAGGCCCTGGTACAAAATTAGATGAAAGATTGAAAAGAGGAGACGTTCCACTAAACCAACTTGACAACGCTTGTAAAGCACATGATATTTTGTATAGCCAAACATCGGATTCAAAAAAAGGGCTTTTGGTGATCGTGTTTTAAGTGAAAAAGCGTGGGAACGATTTAAATCTTCAGATAGTTCTTTAGGAGAAAAAACCAGTGCCTGGTTAGTTTCAAACATAATGAAGCTGAAATCAAAAATGGGAGGGGGAAATCGTAGAATGAAGAAGAAAATCCCTCTTCGTAAAATTGTTGACAGTGCTAGATCTTCATTAAAAAATAAAAAAATTTCAAACATGATTGAAGGTATTAATATATCATTAAACGCAGCAAAAAAAACTGTTAAAAAACATGGGAAAAAAAATGTACGTCTACCTAGGATTTTACCCATTCCAAAAAGTGGGGGTGTACTTCCACTCATACCTATTTTTGCCGGTTTGAGTGCATTGGGGAGTTTAACGGGTGGAGCGGCTGCTATAGCCAAAACAATTAATGATGCCCAGAAAGCCAAAGAGTTTATTAAAGAAAATAAAAGACATAACAAAGCTATTGAAATTGGACTTAAGGGTGGGAATGGTATATATTTAAAAAGGTATAGGCAGGGGCTAGGACTTTATATGAATCATAACAAAAATTTTTTTTAACTCGCTTACCCAATAGGCCGCTAACAAATTATGATCTTTATTACTATGGAAGTAAAATTAAACATTTTCGGGGGGTTTTCATGCGAGATACTTTACCTGCTCGTGTTAGAAGAAACGAATGTGGCATAGTTAATTTAGATGAAAATAAATCGAACGGCTCTCATTGGGTTTGTTATTATAAGGCTAATTCAATTGTTTTGTATTTTGATTCGTTTGGAAATTTACCCCCTCCAAAAGAAATCATTAAATATCTTGGTTCAAATATCTTATATAATCACGAGAGATTTCAAAAATATAGTGAATTTTATTGCGGTCATTACTGCTTGATGTTTCTTTATTATTGTGATAATGCCTACTTTAACGTTAACGGGAAGGTCATCTCAACTTAAAGCAGAGTATTTTCCTACTATCGACTGTAGTGATGGTAAATATGAATGTGCTCTTGTTGCATTGTATTCATATAATTCAGTTTTAAATGTAACTAATTTAAATAATCAATTTTTATTCGGGGGGAAAACCATTACAATTCCTCCTGGTAGATATGAGTTTTATGAAATCGTAGATGAAATTAAAAAAAAAATTAATCAAGAGTTTACATGGGAAACTATTCTTGACCCTTCAATTGGTGATAGAAAATTACCTACAATTAATATTAGAGTGAATCATAACACCTTTAAAACAGAAATTGAAGCTTCAGAAGTTGTGGGTTTTCACTTAAAAAACACTCTTGGAAAACTACTTGGCTTTACTAAAACTATCGAACTAACTATTCCTAATAAAACTTATATATCTGACGACATTCTACAAATACACTCATCTAATGCTTTTTTTGTAAACTGTAGTATAACAAAGGGGCTATATTTGAATAATCGTAAAACACATCATATTTATTGTTTCTATCCACGAGAAGATTCAGGGTACAAAATTATTGAAACCCCAAAAAATATCATTTACTATCCAGTAATAAAGGAATACATTAGTGACATAACGTGTTCAATTGTTGATCAGAAGGGGGAGTTTATTGATTTTAACAACGAGGAGATAACCATAGTTCTACATATTAGAAAATGTTAATTGTTAATAATTCTAATAATGCATATAAAGTTTATCCTAAAAAGAATAACATCAGTGTAAATCGAAATTTAAAGAAGCGAGGTGGATATTCCATTTCAAAAATAAATAGAAAGTTTTTAGAATCGATTAATTACATCGTTAAAATATAATCAAACAATGGATATTTTAAATGTTACTGAAAAGCCTGGTTTCGACGATACAATTGTAGCAAATGAAGTTCACACATACAACCCTTATGTCCATTCGTTTGATTACGGAGATGAGATAAGGATACCCATTAATCAAACAGATTTATACGTAAACCCATCCGAGTCTTATATATTCATCTCTGGTCAACTTGTTAAAACAAAAGATAACACAAAAGCCGTTTCAACTGATGGAGAAATGCGGGCAAATTTTGGAATGTTTTTGTTCGAAGAGATGAAATATCTAATCAACGGTCATGAAGTTGATCGTTGTAAACAACCAGGTATTACTTCAACAATTAAAAATTATCTTTCCTACTCAAAAAATGAAAGTGAGGCTTTACAAATTGCTGGTTGGTGGTCTCCTCTAAGTGATGCTGCAGTTATGGATTTGGTTGATTACGAATATCGATTTGAAATTGCAATTCCTTTAAGAATAGTTTTTGGACTAATGGAGGACTTTAAAAAGGTTATCATTAACGTTAGACATGAATTGGTTCTGACAAGAGCACGTAGCGATGCAAACTGCTTTTTAAAAAAAGCAGGTGGAGAGGATTGTAAAATTAATATTTACAAGATTCAATGGAAAATACCACATGTCACCCCAGGGGACAAACAAAAATTACAATTATTAAGATATTTGGAAACAAGTACATGGTTACCAATTGGTTACAGAAGTTGGGATCTCTATGAATTTCCTTCACTTCCTGAAAGTACTAATCAAACGTGGAATGTCAGAAGCAGTACTCAGATGGAAAAACCACGATTTGTAATTTTATGTTTTCAAACTGACAGAAAAGGAAATGATAAAAAGAAAACTGTTTTTGATCATTGTAATATTAAATCTGCAAAATTATATCTAAACAGTGAGCAATATCCAAACGATCAACTAAATTTTGATTTTGCAAAGGGACATTATGCACAATTGTATAATATGTTCACCGATTTTCAAACCGCCTATTATAATAGAAGATCAGATCCTCTTTTCACCTATAGAGACATGACCACTGTTTGCCCCATGGTAGTATTTAACACTATGAGACAAAATGACACAATCAAATCGGGGAGTGTTGATATAAGAATTGAATGGCAGTTTGATAGAAATGCACCTAAAAAAACATCTGCATTTGCATTAATCATTCATGATAAGTTGCTTGAATACAACCCATTTAGTAATCTAGTAAGACAAATCCAATAAACATCACGACAATATGGTTGCTGTTGTTGATATTCAAGGATTTAAAACAACTAAAAATCAATTTGTGCTCAAAGAAATGGCCATTTTTAAGAATGGTGAATATTTACAACACTACTTGTTTCTCCCACCCTTTGGTTGGAATAATCTGGAAGCAAAATATAAAAAAACTAACAGGTGGTTAATTTTGAATCACCATGGTTTAATATGGGAGAGTGGTGATATTAAATATGAAAAAATTTGTGAAATTGGTGAAAAAATATTTAATAAGGATGAAGAAACTTATGTTAAAGGACTTGAAAAGGTTAAGTGGCTTAAGCAACTGTTTAATCTTAAGAATGTAAAGGATCTTAATAATTATAACTTATCCTGTAATTTTAAGAAAAATAAATTGATAGTGTGTATGGCTCATGTAGATAAATCTAATGTGTGTGCTTTACGCAACGTAATTAATTATTCATGTAGTCTATAATATTAAAATTAGAATAAAAATATCATACTTTGTAGAAGCAATAAGATAATAAATATACTTTTTTAAATAATGTTTTGTTTTCATTAACTAAAACCCATTATATGCATAGAAAAAGAATAAATGTGTTAAACGTGCATCTTTTTTAATAACTTCTTTGTGTCATCTTTATACACTCTAAGGTTTTATATATTTGTTTATAAATATATAATAAATATTGATTTTAGAAACAACATAAAAAATAATCTCACAAAATTAGGCGTAATAGTATACCCTTTGTATATTTTAATATAATTTATTAAATTTATAAAAAATAAATATGAGTATATGATTTTTATTATTTGTTTGTAAATGATATATAGGTATACAATATTACCATCATCAATACACCATATTCAATGCGTCGGCAATTTTTTTGAAAGATGATTAGGGGGCTCATCAAATTATGACATCATTCTTTTTTCCTGATGTGATTTTTAAAATTTAACTCCTTCAAGAATTTAGTGTTTCTACATCATTCGCTTACAACAAATCGTTTTCTCTCAAGTTATTAAAAATGAATAAAATTATTATAACCAAGTATTTTGTGTGCATTATTGTGTCGTGTGGTGTCATATCACATATAGTGATCAACAATCTCCAAATACATGAAATTAAAAATGATATTAAAAAAATTAATTTCAATTTCAATAAAATTTACGAAACAATACAAGAAGGGTCTTCTTCAAACGAATGGAATATAACAAACACAATCAACGATTTGTTTCTTTTGGAAATTATGAACGGAATAGAAGATGGACAATCAAAACAATTGCAGTATTTACTGTACATTGAAAGAAACATTACGAGGAACATTAAAAATTTTATAAAAGATCTGACTGGTGTTTTAATGTATAATATAAAACACATCATTAATAACCCCGAAAAAAGTCAAGCAACCCCCTGGTATGATTTTTCTTTGCGTTGTAAAAATGTGCTTTTTCATTCATTTTAACGTTTTATTTTAGATCAATTTTTTCAAATCAGTATAATCTAATATATTCTTAAATATCTTTGGTAAGTTTTATACATCCATTTTTTTATTTTAAAAATTTGTGTTTATTTATTCTAATTTTTGTTTTAGATCAATTAAAAATAAATGTTTATCTTAATTTTAAAATTGTATATTATACTTAAAAAAATAACAATTTTTATAATCTAATCCCTCAATAAATAATGAATTGTATATCATATTCGTAAAGTTTTTTATTTGCATTATCCTTCCATCTTCCATTTCAAATACTCATTGTGCATAAATATATAGATAATATGTATTATCATATGAAGTACACCCCTGCATTATTTGATTTAGATTACTCAAAGATTATTAAACTGTATTAATCAACAAGTGTTGACATAGGTAAGTATCAATTTTTATTTCCTTAATTTTACATGTAAGGTCGTTGACATGCTGCAATTATATAGTAAATAGGTCAAAGAGAATCATCACCCTTGTTTTCTTATCTCCCCTTTATCATTAAAACACACCAGGACACAACAACCCACATACATTTGCAAGGTCGTTGTATATAGGTCAAAGTGTGCTTGAACATCTTCCCTATATGTAGGTCAAACCGTGCTTGAATCATCACCCTTTGTGTCTTATCTCCCCCCAATATCTTTAAAACACACCGGCACACTCATCTAACATGCAAGGTCGCTGTATATAGGTCAAATTGAATTCTTTGTTTCTTATCTCCCCCTTTATCATTAAAACACACCAGGACACCACAACCCACATACATTTGCAAGGTCGTTGTATATAGGTCATAGTGTGCTAAAACCTGTTCACTATATTCTATATGTAGGTCAAACTGTGCCAGAACCAGCTTAGTGTCACTACTGCGGTAATTAAGCAGCTTGATGATCTTTGCAAAGAATTCACCCGTCCTACTGATGGAAAGAAAATGAAAATCGTGGGGGTAGTGCATTTCTACCCACCAACGATTAGTAAACAAAGAAGAGTCAAATTGAATGATAAGAGACAAGACGGCAAAAAATTGAAAAATGATGTGGCAACAGAAAACAAAGAAAACGTAGTCGGAGAAAGTGATCTTAAAGCGATCGGTCACTACGTGGCTATTGGTAGAAGAACTAACGGGTTATGGGTTATGTACGATGATAGAAAAACTAAAGAAAAACAAGTAAGCAAAAAATTCCTGGCTGAAATTTCGCTATTAGTATATGCAGTTGCGAAATGAATAATTATGATATTTTTTGAGGAGGCATAGATAATTACTATTACACACCTTATTAGAAATCGCAATCATCAAATAATTTGTGTTAATATGAATAAATTATTAATAATTATAGTCTGACGTGACTATCTGTATCGCCTGTGATAAACAGTGTATTTTTTTATTTAGTGCAGAAATGATAGGTTCCTTAGTTGGCATATTTTACATACTTAGGTCAAAAAATGTAATGAGTTTTTAATTTTTTGGATTTTTCTTTAGATCAATTTAATTCTCTGTATCTAATTTATGCAGAGATTTGACTTGATTTTGCGCGTACCATTCTTTATTCAGACTAATATTAGACTATTTTTAATACTAAATGAAATCTGTTTTCGATTGTATCTGAATCAAAATCAGACTTGATTCGTTACATTATTTAAATTGTTTGTGATCTTATCCAGATTAAAAACAGATCTTTGGGATCCAAAATTTGTAAGCGGGTTTTAGTCGCCTTGGAGTCAAAAACAAACTTTTTTTAATACAATATAATTACAATAATAATTATAATACGAATAAGAGCTGATATAATTTTTAATCATCTATATTTTTTCTTCTATGATTTTGCAAAGGACTTCTCAAATAGGGTCATGAAATACATAGGTTGGCATATAATTTTACGTGCTGCGTAAATTTGCTCCATGTGACTTATTTATTTGAATAACAAATACGAAAAAAAAATTTTAAATTCACGACTAAAAACTCTTCTTCTCAATTGATAATTCTCTGATTATTATTACTACAACTATTACAAAGAGAAATATCATAAATCTCCAATTTCACAAATATCAATAAGCTACGCGGGATATTTAATAAATATCAAGAAATGTAAAAAACTAACCATGCTAGCACCACTTTATCAGAGTATTTGTAAACATATCATCTTTTTAGGACAAGAAAAAAATGAGTTAAAATGAAATAAATGAACGTTATAAGTATGTATAAGTACACACAGAAATGCATGAAAGCTTGTTAGATAATTGAAATGAGAGATAGTCAAATATTTAGAAATAATTTCTATAAAGTATAATAATATTGAAGTCATATTGAATTTTTTTTTACTTTTTGGAGACTTGGTACTGATTGAATGTTTGTTTGGATTGCATTTTATTTTACTAATTACTTTTATTGTTTTTAATTTTATTCTTGCGCATCAGGTTCTTGACAAGTAGCTTTCATTTCATTAAAAGTCAATGAAAAAACCCGTCAAGCCAAATAACGACTCAATTGAGAGTTTCGTACATTTAAAAATCACCTTTAATATTTTTGTTGTTATTGAATAAAATAATGATTATAATTAATGTCACAAATGATAAACAATAATGTAACCCAACTACGCTCACTAGTTTTCATATTATTGTCAGAGTAGAGTGAATGTGAGGATAAACTGCTGATGTCTTATTTAAAATGATAACTTTGTTGTCCTCGACGATTTAATTAATAGCTTTTAGTATTAAACAAATCTTAATAAAGTGATAAAATTTTATTATATTAAAAGAGAAAATAATTATCAACATCAGTATGAAGTTTTATTCGCTAAAATCAATGAATGAGTCCAGATAAAAATACAATAAATATTCAGTCTTCTCTAACTATATCACTAAGTATATTAACTGTAAACGTTATCTTATAGCACAATATAATGTTATCTAATGTAAAATGATTGTCTAAAAGAAAATAAATTATTAATCTTCATGTGATGGGTATAAAAATTTCTCAATAGTATTATTATTGAATGCATAAACTACAAAGTTCGTATGGAATAATAATTTTGAAATAATCTTAAGGTTTATATAGTTTTCTCATCTTTTTAAAGACAATCCTTTAACGAAATTTCAGTCAACGTTGTTCTAGAAAAAAATTAGTGAGACGGTTCACCCTTCAGGATATCCCTGTAACCTCTCGCTAATTCAATACTTAAGCGCTCAAAATTCAGCGTTTTATCCTATTTTTGAGCTCTTCGAGCTCAAAAATATGATTATATTAATATTTTGAGCACTCCGAGCTCAAAAAGATAGCCGTTTTATGCTTTTGAGCTCTTCGAGCTCAAAAGTCTAATGAAAGTTTAATAAAACACTATTTTTTTTAATTTTCAAAATGCCATAACTTTTGAATGAATCAACTGATTTCTACACAGTTGGCGGAAATGTTCAATGCCCTCGTGATTTCCTTTGAGTTTCCAAATTCGTAGGATTCGTTTTTAACTCATATAACATATTTCGAGCACTTAAGAAATTTTGATCCGTGACGTCTTATTGTTCAAAGTTCTTAATTATTACAGCCGCCCTTACAATTCTAAAGTTAAAATTTGATGAAATTAAATTTCGCTAATGTCCAGCGTCACAAAAAAAGTCATGTCGATCTTCTCCTGACAAACGTGAACACAAAGATACAGAAATAAACCAAACCAGTCAAACCGTTCTCAAGAAAGTCAAAAAAAAATTTCCAGACCTAAGTAATTAAACGTAGATATACGTAGATCTACTTACAATTTACACAATAATAAAGACTGTACTTAGCGCCACAACTTTGATATACGGAGATCTATGGCAAGTAGATTTCCGTATAGATCAAATTTATTTTTTGTCGGGAATACAAGTGCATACTTTCGTTAATTTATTTTCACTGGTATTCGATTCATCACATAAAATACACGACACACAGGTCAACACAAACAAAATAAAGCCCATTCGGTCACTGCTGGAATAGAAGGTAGATTCCATGTATAATGTCAAACGATCGATGAACTTTGTTCATCTCTGAACTTATTCAAGATATTCAACCGAAGAAACGCCTACTAAGTTTCATCGAAACCTCTTGGATTTTGTGAAAATGTCGTGTTCAAGAATTTCAGTACATCTTTTATAAATGTTAGGGGTGTGGAAAAAATTCGAGTGAACGAATTATTCGTATCGATTTGAATAGTATGCATGACTTATACGGAAAAACATTGTACGATTATAGTGCTGTAGTGCGCTTTGATTAGTACTTTTCTCGATAAAAAGCCTCATATGGGACCTACAAGGCTTACTTAGTATCAAGCGAGCATTGTAGGGATGTCAAAAATTTAGGGCTTCAGTTATTTCCGGTTTCCCTTAATCGGTATCGAAAGCGCTTAACGAGCACTAAATTGTAGTGAACTTTGATTAGCACTTTTCTTGTCAGATAGCCTCGTATGGGACCTACAATGCTCACTTGGTGTCAAGCGAGCATTGTAGGGATGTCGCAAATTTAGGGCTTCAGTTATTTCCGGTTTCTATTGATCGGTATCGAAAGCACTAAATGAGCACTAAATTAATACGCACTGGCAAAAGCGATGTGATCAAATTTCTCAGATTTGTCTCTTTTGCCTGTTGCTTTTCTATTAAGGTAGCAGTGTAGCTTTAGGAAAAAAATATAATTTTTCGATTTCGGTGTACTGTTTCTTTTGTGACTTTATTTTCTGCCTTTGCTATTAGCACTATTCGAGCACTAATTAAAGACATGTTATGTAGGACCAAATGACGACAGTATCTATGATTTCCAATGAATACACTGATCACTTAATCAAAAGCTAGCATTGTCGGTATTTTTGCAATACTAAAAAGTGCACTAAATTCGCCAATGCAGCACCAAAATAGCACTAAATTAGCACTAAATCCTATGCCCAAAATTAGCGAATTCTGCTGATTTGACACTTGTAGGTTTTTAGACGTCAATTCTGTTAGTTTGTTGTTTGTCAGTTTATCGTTTCAAGTTCTAAAATTGTTTGTTGTTTGTTGAGAGTATAATATCGTATGTGCTATTTTTATTGAAAATGTCTCGCAAATTATCAAATGAGGAATTGCGACGTGTACTAGAAGAAAGTGACTTTGAATTGAGTGATGATGACATGGATTCCAACAGCGACAATAGCGATCCAGAGTCTAATATTACGGATCAAGAACCGAGTATTTTTGCTGATGACGACGTCGAAGATCCTGATTTTGATCCAGATGAAATTTCTCGTTCCAACATTGTAACCGATGGCTTTGGTACAGACTCGCCAGCTGATAATTTATCCGATAACGTCATAAATTCACCTAGGCCAGAAACGAGCAGAAGACGGACTGCTGGTGAGATTATGCGGCTTACTCCGCAAGAAATAAATGATATAGATAGAGAAAATGGCTGGAGTCAGGAAATACTACCACTGTCACGCCAACCTTATAACAGCACCCCAACACTTCATATTCAAGGCGAACAATCTGTTGTATCCATTTATCGACGTATATTGACCAATGAAGTATTAGATCTTATGGTCACTCAAACAAATCTATACGCTTCTCAACTGAAACAGAACGTCAATATGTCAGTTCATAGCCGCATGACCCGGTGGACAGACGTAACACGCGAAGAAATGATGAAATTTATTGCCTTGTATATGCTTATGGGTATTGTGAAATTTCCGACGTTTGAATCATATTGGAAACTAGACGCGATTTACTATCATCCAATATTTCATAACGTAAACATATCGTATAATCGCTTCTCATCAATATTACGCTGCTGGCACTTTGTTGATAATGAAGCTCCAAGGGATCGAAACGAACGTCTGTATAAAATAAAACCACTTTTGGACCTTGTTATCAACAACTGGAAGAGCTTACTAACACCTGATGAATGTATTGTCATTGACGAGTCGATGATGCCGTTTAGAGGGAGGATATCTTTCCGTCAATACAACCCATCAAAAGCTCATAAATACGGCTTGAAAATCTATAAACTCTGCACAGAAGAGGGTTTTGTCTGGAACTATAATATTTACATTGGTCGCGACCCCGAGATTGCTGATTTGGATAAGCCAGGTAGTGTCGTAGTTCAGTTATGTGATGGTCTTCTAGAAGCTGGTCGGATAATTGTGTGTGACAACTATTACAATTCCGTAGGATTAGCAAAATATTTACAGCAGCGTAAGACAGACTTATGCGGCACTCTACGGGTAAATAGAAAAGAACTTCCATGGGCAATAAGATCGAAAAAAATGGGCCCTAAAAAAGGTGAAGTAATTGCTCGTCAGAAGGACAATATAACACTGGTGAAATGGAGAGACAAACGTGACGTTGTTATGATTTCTACATGCCATGACGCTAGTATGCAAATGTCTGCAGGTTATAAACGGAAATTGAAGCCAGAAGTCGTGCTCTATTACAATGAGCGAAAAAAGGGCATAGATGTATCTGATCAACTTTCAAGTTACTATGACCCTAAAAGAAAGTCTCTGGCATGGTACAAAAAGATAGCTTTAGATGTTTTGATTTGTGCATCAGTAACAAACGCTACGCTTTTGTATCAAAAACTACATTCTACTACTAATAGAAGAGATCGCAAAACCGTACTACAGACGCAACAAGAAATTATTAGGGAGTTCTTGCAATTGAACAATGCATCCGATGTGAGTGCAAATTCATTGACCAATAGCCCAGGACCGTCTACTAGCTCAATTGCAAATCAACACTTTCTGACGAAAATTCCGCGGAAAGAGGACAATAAAATTGTCCGAAAACGATGCCATGGATGCTACGAAGACTTGCGTAAAGAAGGCACAAACTGGCAAATAGCTGCAAAAAGAGTAAAACGGGTAGACACTGAGTGTTTGCATTGCAAAAAAACTTTTGTTTTGTTTATGCTGTTTCCAAAATAAACATAGTGAGAAATAGCTTAGAAATAATTTGTAATTTCTTAGAAAAATAAAAATATTTTTTCGTATGTCCCGGCGTTTTTGTTTACTTTATGATCGTACCAACACGTCCAATGCAAAAACAGTACAGTTTAAGAACGTCCAGTGGAATTATTCGTTTTAGAAGTTGTATATGGCCCCTGACTCACATATGGCTCAAGAGCGTATTAGTGCTTTTCCTGAACCATATGTGGCTCAGTGGACAGGGAAAGTGTTAAGGTTAAATCAAAAGCTTAAAATTTTTACTTTATAAAGTAAAATATGTAATATAAACCCAGGTAAAGTATATGAAAGTTTTTCAATCCAGGTTTGGTAAAAAATAATTTTAATTTTATTATTATTAACAACCAAACAATACTGACCGAGTCGAAAATTGATATTTAACCAGGTAGAATATGTGATAATTTTTTAATCCAGTTATAAAATAATTTTAATTGCTTGTTGAAAAACATTTGATTTAACAACCAAACAATTCTGGCACAGTCGGAAATTCATATTTAATCAATCCACTATAATGATATATTATAAAAGTAAAAACTATTGATAGCCACTGACATAATTTGTATACACAATAATAAAGTTTTTAAAAATAATATATCCATTTCAGTCATATATAAGATAATTGTATGTAATAATATCTCTCTCCATTGCATAGTATATAGTGTATGTAAATAGCAATAAAATATTAAACTCTATTTTCAACTCTTTTTATTTAACTGATAAAACGATCTATTGTCTTTTTTGGATAGTTTTTATACTTCCTATAAATTCCCCTATTTTGTGTATTAAATAGTATACGTTTAATTTTTACCCATTCTACTTTTTTATTTCTGCGCAAAAGGGGAACCCTGTGCCACTTCGTTTTGAGTCAGCTCTAATCTCCGTTTGAATTTACGCGCCATCTTCCATCCGATCCAACAAGACTTCCACTGCGTCATCCTCTGTAGTTCGTTTCTCTGACTAAATAGAGTTTCGTTTTATATAAAAAGGCAATTGAAGAAGGAACAGAAACCATTGAAGAAAATTGTTTTTGCCATGATCAAAGCGATGCATCAACTGTATCAGCCGAATATGAAGGAGTTTGTTGGGTGGGAAAATTTCTATCCGAAACTAATCAAAAGTACTTGGTCCAAAGAATCATACGATGGGACACTGATATCGAACGTGAAGAAATTTTTCGAAAACTTTGTAAAAGCGCCATCGGATTCAGTGGACAATTGCTCATTATATTCGACCATCCAAAACAAAATTTCGAACATCTTCACGTCGTCCATGATTGCAACAAACCAGGAGGAAAGTGCAGGTGCTCAATTATCTCTGGAATCAATACTGTACGGTATTCCTGCTCCATCGACAAGCAGCTCGATAGGAACTCCGGTCCCTATATCCACAATTTGCGAGCTTATGCGAGTAAGGACCAGCGACGGGTTAACTCCGGTCCCTATATCCACAATTTGCGAGCTTATGCGAGTAAGGACCAGCGACGGGTTAAATACATACGAGTCAAACGTTCCGATGGGAGATTATTACGCGACCATGCGTATTATTCCTGCAAGTGTGGTTACAAACCCCAGCATCCAGAGCACTCAGTATTGGAAACATGCGAAACAAGAGCTCAGATTTTCAGTGAAGGAACGTTCAACAGATGCGGTCAGTAAATCAACATTTCAAATGAACAAGGAAGTAACCAACAAAATAATCAACTCGCCAACATGTAACCAGACATATCGTCCATTTTCAAACTGGAACAATTTTTGCCGACGTTTAAAGAAGTATATTAAGGCGTTGAAAAATCTTTATTAATTCATATTTTAATAAATTTTTAAATATTGCTAAATATTAAAAAAAATGGCATCAAGTCAAGATGATATTGTAGTGATTGAAGGACAAGATGTATTGCCAACACCTCAAAGTCTGTTAAACGCGTGCAATAAAATTAAGGAATTCAAAAAAATGTCTGACTTAAAAAAAAATTTTAAATAACTTTTCGATATTGACAATGTTGATACAAAGTATGGTACACAGTGGTATGTGAAATTGGAGACCAATAAGGTGTTCCTTCCTTGAAGATTTCAGAAACAATTGTCACAATCTATGGTTGACGATATTTTATCAAGAAGTGACCATCTTTATATGGTCTATCACGGTCCTAACGAATTTAACTCATCTGAAATTGAACTTGTATAAACCCAATTTGTAAAAATCCAAAACCCGTATCATTTAACTACTGATGGGAGATTATTACGTGACCATGCGTATTATCCCTGCAAGTGTGGTTACAAACCCCAGCATCCAGAGCACTCAGTATTGGAAACATGCGAAACAAGAGCTCAGATTTTCAGTGAAGGAACGTTCAACAGATCCGGTCAGTCAATCAATATTTCAAATGATCAAGGAAGTAACCAAGAAAATAATCAACTCGCCAACATGTACCCAGACATATCGTCCATTTTCAAACTGGAACAATTTTAGTTAAAATACAATTGTAAAACAGTGAATTTAATTAATCGTAATTTTCAATTTAAAACTATTAGTGAATTACATGATTTTCATTGTAATTCAAATTGTTTTGTTATGGCTTACGACGGTAATATAAATAAAAAATATTTTAACTTAGAAGATTCTATTATCAAACTAAATCGTTTTTTAAAATTTCAATGTCACGATAGTGAAGACAATGTTAAAGATTTTTTATTAAATTTATATAAAACATTAGACCGAGAAAATGGTAAAAAAAATACTATTTTGTTACTAGGTTCACCTTCCACATTTAAATCGTGGTTTATAGAAATTATATCTTGTTATTGTATGTCTTATGGAACAATACAAAATTTTACTAAATTTAATTCGTTTCCTATGTCTGATTGTCCTGATAAAAGACTATTAATATGGGATGAACCACAATTTAATATAGAATATATTGAACAGATGAAATTATTTTTATCAGGCAATCCTTGTCCTATAGCAGTTAAATATCAAAATAACGTTATAATGAATAAAGTTCCTATAATTATAATGGCTAATCGTAATGTATTTCCTAACAATGATGAATTTAATAGTAGAATACTTTAATACTTTTGAAAAAGTACCTTTCTGGCAAGAATTAAATAAAAATATATGTCCACCTGTATATAGTTACCACGATGCCAAATGTATAAATATATCTGAATATAATTCTGCTTTACAACACCCATGCAGTTTTAATTTGTAAATTTATTTCAATTTGTACATAAGTTTTGTTTATGTCGATTGGAGAAGAAATCCTCGTAAGTGTATATTTTCTACCTTATTCAATTATAAATCATTTTGCTAATATAAGTGAGGCATATTTTGATATAATACTGTGGGCAAAAAATAGTAAGACTTTTGCATTATATTTCGCGCAGAAATCCTATTCATAGAATTTTTTTTTCTAAGTTGGTATGACTGTCAGTAACATCTGTGCCAAGTGTCACGTGAAAATAATCATTAGTGTTTAGTATACGTCAATCGTATACGTTAAGTTCAATCGGCGATTTTTACAATGTGTGAAATTATTCAAGAAAGAAGTTCCATTAAATTTTGTGTGCGGAATCAAATTTCTGGTGCCGAAGCGTTCAGAATGTTGCAAAAGGCCTTTAGTGATAATTGTATGTCGCGAACAAGTGTTTTTGATTGGAACAAGTTGTTCAAAGAGGGTCGAGAACGCGTTGCCGACGAACCACGCCATCAACACGGACGGCCACCAATATAATTTTCTATTTAAAATTTTTACTTAAAATTCAACATGTTAAATTTATCAACAATTAAAGTTATAATTAATAAAGAAGTGTTAGAAGAAGTTAAAAAACAAAATGGCAGTAGCTATTACATAAAAATTAAAAATTTGGAAAAGCCAAACTTTATGAATATTGGAACAATTCAAAGATTGAAATATAAAATTGAAAAAATATTTTAAAAAAGGATGGGGAAAGTGATTTTTATGTGATGGATGATGTATCACTGCATTGGTGCAGAAAACAATTAAAACATCTTTGGATAAGAGATGGAAGAAAATTGTGGGACTACGAACTTGACTTATTCTATCATTAATTTTTTGTTTTTTTATGATAGTAAGATTTAATATATATATTATTAACCAGTTTTCACTAAATAGCAGTACCATGTTGAGAATTGAAAAAATATAAGGAAATTATTTCGGGAAATCATAGTATAATACCTCTTAGATTTAAAATATTAATGATGTTTGGTTTAGACAAACTTTACTACTACGTTACTACTATTAAAGTTAATAATGATACAATTAATAAGACTGTTTTCCTGGGATCGTTGGTATATCGGAAGGATCAGTAAAAACCATTTTGAAAGATCATTTGGGAATAAGAAAAGTGAAAACACGATTGGTTCCAAAATCACTCAGTTTTTTTCGAAAAACAGCGTAGCGTTAAACGTCTGTGCAACAATGCTTTCCGACTACCAGGATGTCATGAAACGTATTATTACTGGAGATGAGACTTGGATTTATGAATTCGACCCGGAAACAACCGACCAATCAGGCGAGCGAGCCGGACCAAGACCATGGCTAGTCCAAGGCTCATTTCCCACTCCCCGTGGTGTGGTTGGATAAAAGAGAATTCTTTTATCTTTTATGTTATCCATATAAAACAAACCTTGCGTTACATATATATACAGGTGGACTGTTATAAAGGGTGTCCCAAAATTAACGCAAGATTTGAATTTGCCGCCATTTATGCAGTACAGTGTTGCCAACCCTAAAAACAAAATAAATCGACAGTTGACAGTTTAGGGTTAGTAAAAATGGAGCGTTACGCAATAGAACAACGTGTCTTCATTGTTGAGCAATATTTCAAAAATAATGAATGCTTGGCGGCCGTAGTTCGAAAATTTCATACAAAATATGGTCGGAATAGTGTTTTAACTCCGTCAACTGTGAAGCGATTAATTGAAAAATTCCGAGAGACAGGATCCGTGGGAGACGCCAAACACACTGGTCGTCCAAAAACAAGCCGTTCAAATGTCAATATAGAGGCAGTGCGTGCGAGTGTCGGTGACAATCCAGGAACCTCAATTCGGCGTCGTGGACAAGAATTGCAAATTTCAAGAAGCTCTCTACAGCGTATACTCAGGGCCGTGCCTGACGGGCGTTCATTGCGTGCACCGCACGCAGGCGGCCGAAATTAAGAGGCGGCCAAATCGTTACAAGTTGTTTACTGGGCAAAAATACAATCGGTTTGTTCTCATTAAGATACGAAGTAAAAACTGTATTATACATACAGTTATATGTATATATTATATACATATAACTGTATGTATAAAAACTGATTAGGTCGTTGACTCGTTGTAGTATTTATATACCTAGTCATGCAGCGAATCCGAATTTTTTCGAACATTGCACGAGCGACGAGCCGAAATAGTTTTTTCAATTGACCGGCGTCGCGTAAGCGGTCTTATTCGTCTTATTAGTCGTATTAGTCTATAGACTAGCGAGGATAAATCGTTATTTGTGTCCTGTGTGTGATCCGATATTATTAAAGTCTTTAATTTAACGAATAAAAATAAATTGCTTAATTCCTGAAAACTTTTAATTGTGTGTTCGTGTGGTGAAATTTAATAAAAAGTTTATTTACTCGACAAAGACTGAAAAAGGTAATACACAAAAAATGTAAAATTTGGGTAGACTTTCACTTTTTGGGCCCGGGAAATTTTGGCGGGTCTTTTTGGAGGGAAAAGGCCTTTTGATATGAAATTCTTAAATAAATATTAAAAAATATTTAATAATATTAAAAAAAATTAAAAAAAAAATTAAATAATAATTAAAATAAATAATAAAATAGTGCAATTTAATATTAAATTACTTAAAATCTTCCTTAATTTATACTAAAAAATGAATATCTTTCTCATTTTGAATGCATTTATATAATAATTAAAAGTTGTTTGTTTGCATACCAGATTCTCTGTTTAAATCGCTCACAACCCGCCGATGGAAAATCAAGCATTTGAACTTGTGTAGCCGAAAGCAACTCTTTAAATTAAGCTTATGATTCCTTTTTATAATAGCAATGTTATTGTTATTAAATGGAAGAAATTTACCTGACATTGAACTAGAAAACAGTTATATGTGGTTGAATTTTCCTCTCCGTTTTCATTTTCAAAATAAATCTTGACATATTTATGTTTAAAAATATGTTTTACTTAAAAAGCTTATAAATGATTTTCTTATCGTGTCATCCTATGCGCATTAAAATATACATTAATTATAGATTTTAAGTAATTTAATATTAAATTGCGCTATTTTATTATTTATTTTAATTATTATTTAATTTTTTTTTTAATTTTTTTTAATATTATTAAATATTTTTTAATATTTATTTAAGAATTTCATATCAAAAGGCCTTTTCCCTCCAAAAAGACCCGCCAAAATTTCCCGGGCCCAAAATTGAAAGTCTACCCTAAAATTTAATATCACTGCTCATTTACATTTTTAAAGGCCTACGAATGTCTGAAAGGAAAACGAAAAGATTGTCTGGAGCGCAATATAAAAGAAAGTTAGAGGAAAAGCAAAATGAAGCTAAAAAAATGTTTGGCTCATTAACAAAGTTTTTAGTAAAATCGCCAGAACCGGAAAGTAGTTGTAGTAGCCAATTAAATCCAATTGATGATTTGTTTTGCGATAAAAATGAAAATGAATTATCTGTCGAAAATGAAAAGGCTAATGACAATACTAGTAGTACCGACGAAATGGAAACAGAAGATAATAAGGATATCGATCTATACAATACCGATACCGCTGAAATTGATAAAGCATATTTTGCTATGTGTATGGATTTAAATGATCCAGCTTGCTGGCCTTTAACAATTACCACTAAAATATTGGATATATTAATCGAAAAAGGACCCATACAAAATAAACAATCTACATATCCAATTAATGAATTGGGAAGATCATTTTCATCAACTTATTTCTATAGAAAAATGCCAAATGGTGAAAAATTTAATCGTGAGTGGTTAATCTATTCTCCAAAAACGGATTCCATATTTTGCTTCTGTTGTAAATTATTTGGCAAACAAGAAATAAAATTAGTTAATGAAGGCTTCAATGATTGGCAACACACATCTGATAATTTATCTCGTCATGAAAAAACATCGCTGCATATCGGAAATTGCACCAATTGGAAAAATTTGGAATTAAATTTAAAAAACAAAGCTACAATTGATAAAAATTTGCAACGGTATTATGACGCAGAGAAAAAAAGATGGTATCAAATTGTCGTACGCATGATATCTGTGGTACAATTTCTGGCAGTACAGGGTTTAGCGTTTAGAGGTAGCTCGAGCAGATTGTATGAAAACAATAATGGAAATTTTCTAAAAGCAATTGAAATGATAGGAAAATTTGATGATGTTATGGCAGATCACATAAATCGCATTCAACAATCAGTTGCTTTAAAGAACCATATGCCACATTATGCGGGAAATCGCTTCCAAAATGAAATAATTAGTATCCTTGCAGCGCAAATTCAAAAATATATTTTGTCAGCAATAAAAGACGCCAAATATTTTTCAGTAATTTTGGATTGTACGCCGGACATGGGACATGTCGAGCAAATTACAATAATTTTGAGATATGTGCATATTCAAAATGACGAAGTAGAAGTGAGAGAAAATTTCGTTGGTTTTTCTCCAGCTCAAAAAAGTACTGGAGAAGCTTTTTACGACTTTTTAATTGAAAAATTAAGCTCTCTTAAATTAAATGTTAACGATATGAGAGGCCAGGGGTATGATAATGGATCAAATATGGCTGGAAAACATATTGGATTGCAGAAACGAATTTTGGACAATTATCCACGAGCTTTGTTTATGCCATGCAACGCGCATACATTAAATTTGGTCGTCAATGATGCAGCGAAAGTTTCTTTTTCAACTGTGGATTTTTTTAGTAATGTGTCAGCAATATTCAATTACTTTTCCGGATCACCTTTTCGATGGCAAATTTTAAAAAAACATGTAAAATCGTTAACAGTAAAACAAGTTAGCGTAACCCGGTGGGAATCAAGGATTAAGGCGATTAGACCACTGCGTCATGAATTAGGTGAAATTTATGACAGCCTAATAGAACTAGCGGAAGAATGTTCAACACCAATAGGTCAACATGAAGCTAAATGTTTGGCAATGAAAATTAAATCGTACAAATTTATTTGTTCCACAGTAATATGGTACGAAATCTTAGAAAAAGTAAATATTATTAGTAAAATGATGCAGACCGTTTCTTGGAATCTTACTTCATGTGCTGAATCTATTAATAATATTTTAATTTTTTTCCAAAGTATTAGAAATGATGAAAATTTCGAAAAGTATTTGAAAATTGCTGATGAATTATGTGAATCACTTGAAATACAACCGGAATTTCCTGTTGAAATTAATCTACGTCGACGCCATAAGCGAAAACAATTTGACTATGAAGGAGATGAGGATATTCAGTTAACTGCTAAAGAAAATTTCAAAATTAATTTTTTCTATGTAATATTGGATACAGCCATTTCATCTGTTACTACCCGATTTGAAACATTATCCAATTTCGAACAGTCTTTCGGATTTTTATATAAATTTGTTGAAATAGGAGAGGACGACATAAAAAAAAGTTGCTTCGACTTTCATAATAAATTCAAGGATGGCGAATCGTGCGACATAAACGGAGCAGAATTATACGAAGAGTTAATTTCATTGAAAATAATTATAAAAGATAGGAAACAACCCGAAGAACTCCTAAAGTATTTGTACAAACACAATTTACAAAATTCATTTCCAAATGTATCTACAAGCTTAAAACTATTATTGACCATGCCTGTATCAGTTGCGTCTGGAGAACGTAGTTTTTCTAAATTGAAAATCATAAAAAATTACCTACGTACTTCCATGACGCACGAACGTATGAGCAATCTTTCAATTATCGCGATTGAAAGTGAAATTGCTGAATCTTTAAATATTCACGAAGCAATTGACGATTTTGTCAGTAAAAAATCCCGTAGGATTAACTTTTAATATGTACTTTATTTAATAATTGCTTCGTGAAGATTCAGCAATTTCACTTTCAATCGCGATAATTGAAAGATTGAAAGATTTCCCTAATTAACCGGTAACCTAACCGAAATAATTTTATGAAACCGGTTAATTAACCAAAAACCTTTACTATTTTCAATATCAATAAATAATACGTAAGATTTGATTTTTTAAAATCAAATAATTTTAAATTGTCACTGAGCGACACCTAGGATTTTAAATTATCGTATTCCTATGTTCTTTATGTTCGATAATTTTGTCTGTGATTATAATACCAATACCATAATTACTTTTTTTCATGTTATTATTAAAGTAAGTAAATTAATTCTATTTTGTATACCTCCCAAGTTGCAAGTCAGCCCAGATCTGCCATTGGCCACTGAGCTTTGTTATCCTAATATGTTAGTATAGATTTAAGGGTTATTCCTTGTTCTTTATGTTTGATAATTTTGTCTGTGATTATAAAACCAATACCATAATTTTTTTCATGTTATTATTTTTGTTTAAATTTTAAATAAAAAAATGTTTATTTTGTGCATTTTTTTTTCTTAAATTTCATCCAAACATATAAATCTCATAAAACCGGTTTTTAGCCGGTTTTTCTTTTCAGAAACCGGTTTTGGGAACAAAACCAATATTTTTTTTCGTTCTCGATTTCGGTTAACCAAAAACTGATTTTTTTCCCGGTTTGATGCCCTGTGTATAATAATAAACATTAAAAATTAAAGTAGTTTTTTTTAATGTTATCCTGGGGGCGGCCATACAGACTGGCACGCAGGCGGCCATATACCCAGGCACGGCCCTGCGTATACTCACTAAAGATGTGTCTCCATGCTTACAAAATTCAATTAACACAACTACTGAAGCCCAATGACCATGCACAGCGAAGAGAGTTTGTTGAATGGATTATTGAGCAACAACAAATGAATGCTGATTTTTCGAGCAAACTCATCCTAAGCGACGAAGCACATTTTCACCTTGATGGCTTTGTAAATCGCCAAAATTGCCGCTTTTGGGGTTCTGAAAATCCACATGTGATTGTCGAAAAACAAATGCATCCACAACGTGTCACAGTTTGGTGTGCATTTTGGGCTGGAGGCATAATTGGACCATACTTTTTTGAAAATGAGGCTGGTCAAGCAGTGACTGTTACTTCTGCTCGATATCGCGACATGATAACACGGTTCTTTTTGCCGAAATTGGATGATATTGATGTGGCTAATATGTGGTTTCAACAAGACGGTGCCACATGCCATACAGCCCGTGAAACACTTCAATTATTGCATGAGACATTTCCAGGTCGTGTACTCTCTCGTTTCGGTGATCAGAATTGGCCCCCTAGATCGTGTGATTTAACACCATTAGATTTCTTTTTATGGGGATATCTAAAATCACAGGTCTACGTCAACAAGCCCACAACTACGCGTGCATTAAAGGAGGAGATTCAACGTTGCATCAACGAAATTCAGCCACATTTATGCAGAACGGTCATGGAAAATTTCGACAAACGAGTGCGTATGTGTATGCAAAGCCGCGGAGGCCATTTGCCCGATGTGTTATTCCATAAATAACCCTATCCTATGTACTTAATGAATCAATAAAAAATTACAATCAAAAAACTAAAAACTGTGTTTTCTATTTAATTCAAATCTTGCGTTAATTTTGGGACACCCTTTATGTTATTCAGTATGTCTAGTGACAAAGAATTAAGTGCTTCACAACAATAAGAGGAATACTTATTGTATCCTCACACATCAGAATTAGTACTTGAGTGATTTGAAGAAATTGACAATGTCGAAATCTCGTCGACAAATAGTTCTTTCGAGTGGATCGGAGGACGAAAGCGACCACGAAGACGTGCCGAAAAAGAAGGTGAAATTTCAGGAGGAGATATGTCAGACTCAGGATCTGATATCGAATGAAATGATGGAGCCAGAAATCGACGACGAAAATCCAAACAGGAAAATTTTCTGAACTGGCTGGAATTGATATGGACCGATCATGTGACGATACAACGGCTTCTGTCCTGCTTGATGTCAGAAATCATTAGTGGAGAAGCGGGACCTTCATGGAAAGAGGATAATGTACCAGATTGTGCTGCTAATGAAGAATGTAATGAAGGTATTACTGACAAAATGCAAGAACAAAAAGCATACATTGACCAAAATATCGTGGTTGGATTTCGCGAAAGAACACCCCGAAGACGAATCATCCATGGCGTGTTTAAAAGACATCCTTCCGGTGGCAGTGATCGAACTCTTGAACGAGTATTACAACAAAGCTTCGCCGGAACAGTCTTTATTGTCGCAACACACAACGACCACTACCACGTCATCCACGACTGTACCTACAACTCCTACCAATGTCGATGTGCAAGAATCAACAACTTCCCAACCGATAGATGCAATAGAAAAATTGTTTCAGCAAGGGCCAACACAAGTAAACATTGGCGTAATACCACAACATATTTGTATAAAGGGAAAGGTCAATTATCTACTGCGAAATCGCCGGGAGAGCCTGCGTACGAGGTAGTGAAACTCCTACCAATGTCGATGTGCAAGAATTAACAACTTCCCAACCGATAGATGCAATAGAAAAATTGTTTCAGCAAGGGCCTACACAAGTAAACATTGGCGTAATACCACAACATATTTGTATAAAGGGGAAAGGTCAATTATCTACTGCGAAATCGCCGGGAGAGCCTGCGTACGAGGTGGTGAAACTCGATATCTAACCCTTCAAAGGTATTCGCAACAAGGACAAGAAGGACTATTAGAAGGAAGCCAGAACTCGAAGTCAATTCAATCTCTCCTCGATTGCGGATCCACTGCATCGCAAGATCGAAGAAATAATGCAAATAGATGCGCAAAGACTGGCGGAAACGGCCATGGCTAGTCCAGGGATCAAGGTAATTTCCCACTCCACGTGTTGGGGTTGGATAAAAGAGAATTCTTTTATCTTTTAATGTTACCCAACTGTATAAACATCACGTACACATTTAGTATATAAGCAGGTGGAGTGAGTATACTTCATTAGTATGTCTCAAGACGATCTTACACTCAGTCAACAATTAGAAGAATACTTAACTTATCCTCAAGAAACACAATTTGATTTTCAACAAGTATTAAATTTGGCTTGTGACGAAGATATTGAAAATGCCGAAATCACGTCGACCAATTCAAGTTTCGAGTGGGTCCGAGTCGGAGAGCGACCAAGAAATTCAAACCAAGAAGAGGAAAGTGCAATTCAACCACGACGACATGTGTCAGACTCAGGATCTGATAGCGGAAGGAGTCATGGAACGAGAAGACGACGAAGAGCCGAACAAGGAGGACACATTCCTAAACTGGCTCGAGTTGATATGGATAGACAACGTGACCATTCACAAGCTTCTACCAGCTATGATCCATTGCCAGAAACGCCTTGTGGAGCAGCGGAATCTGGCCGGAAAGAGAATTTTGTACCCGATAATTTTAGCATTGAAGGAGTTTATGAAAGCTTTGCTGACGAAGTCAAAAAATCGAAAGAGTACATTGACCAAAACATCATGGTTGGATTTCGAGAAAGAGCTCCGAGGAGACGCATCATTCACGACGTTTACGAACGAGACACTTCCGGCGACGGTGATCGAGATGTTGAACGAGTGTTACAACAACATTTCGCCGGAACAGTGTTTATCGTCGCAACCCACACAGACCACTACCACGTCATCCATGATTGCACCTATCATTCCTATCAATGCAGATGCGCCCGAATCGCAAATTGGCCAACAGACCGATGCAATAGAACAGTTGTTTCGGCAAGGACCTACAGTTTCCAACACTGGAGTAACACCACAACATATCTGTTTAAAGGAGAAAGGTCAATTATCCACTGCGAGATCGCCGGGCGAACCTGCATACGAGGTGGTAAAACTAGATATATACCCCTTCAAGAACATTCGCAACAAGGAGAAGAAAGACTACTGGAAGGAGGCGAGAATACGGACGCAGTTCAACATCTCCTCCATTGCGGACCCTCTTCACAGGAAAATCGAAGAAATAATACAAATAGTAGCAAACAGAATCAACGAAACGGAGAAAACAATAGAAGAAAAGGAGACAAAATTCTGAATTGGCTTAAAATGCATTTATCAGCTCCTTTGTCTCTTATTTTCAATACTTCTATTTATCACCAAAGTGATTTTGTGTATACTTATAACAAGTCACATCCGTTACTTCAAACCGTTTCAAATATTTTAGCTACGCAAATTATGGACATGTCGTTTAACCCTTAAATGCGCAGTGTAGTTTAAAAACAACGAAATGAAACGCATAGATAAATGACCAGTTTTTTTTTTTTTTTTTTTTAATAAATAGAACTAACATGTTTCTGAACGAATAAAGAATAATTTTTTAAGTTGGTAAAATTGAATTTGACATTTGCTTTGACATAACATCTGATCTTATGTAAAAGCGCGGCAATCCGTAACTTTTTGTCGATAACAAAAATTGGCTGCAGTTTTTGAATCACAATTTTCGCAAGTAAGTCATTCGATTATATGTATAATTGTTTGTTATATCATTAATTTTATATTTAATTTACAATTTATTAAAAAAAATCATAAAGCATGGTGATAAGACCTAATTTATGCTTGTTGTGTAAAAACAACAGTGCGCATTGGTGGTATGTATTTTATGCATGTATGGTAAATGTGTTATTTGGGTTTTTCAGCATGCCACGCTCGTTAGGCTTGTTAGATAGTGAAATAAGAGAATATTTAGAGAAACTTGATGACTCGGAAGACGGATTGGATGGTTCGGACTCTGAACCGGAGGATGAAGGTAATTATTACCGAAACGTTCACGAGCTTATGAATGATCTTGAAAATGAAGATGAATTGAATAACATTGAATTAGATGAGATGAATGAAGATCCTCCATTAGTTACTGAGGATACGGAAAATGCGCAAGAACAGGAGGACCCTCCCCTTGAAGAAAGCAATGATGAAGAAGTGAGCATACCAGGAGCACCTCAAAGAAACAGGCCCCTACTATGGAAAAAAAGAAATCTCGTTACTAATGAAGATGACCTTGTGTTTAGAGGTAATACTCAAATACCAGAAGCTTTATTGAATTGTAATACACCATTTGAATTCTTTTCATATTTTTTTACTCCAAATTTGAAAAAAGAAATTGTTTACGAAAGTAACCTTTATGCCACACAAAAGCAAATATCTAACCCAGAGACTATAAACGAAAATATACTAAATAAATTTCTAGGCATACTAGTTTTTACATCCGTCATAAAATTTCCAAATACAAGGTTATATTGGAGTGATAAATTTGGATATGATCTTATCAAAAACACCATGTCACAAAAGAAGTTTGAAAAAGTAAGATCGATTATTCACTTTGCTGATAACACTAAATGTCTCCCAAAGGAACATCCTGATTATGATAGACTCTATAGGATCAGACCACTTATCGAAACACTAAATCATGTGTTTGGCACCGTCCCTATGGATCAAAGGCTATCCATAGACGAGCAGATGTGCGCTACAAAAATGAGCCACTATATAAAACAGTACTTGCCTAACAAACCACACAAGTGGGGCTTCAAATTGTACCTTATCTGCAGTCTGCAAGGATATGCTCACAAATTTGAGCTATATGCAGGAGGAGGCAATAAAAATACTGCATCTTTACCAGGAGAACCAGATTTAGGAGAATCTGGGAACACTGTCATAAGGTTGGCTCGAATGGTACCTCGTCATGTAAACCACATAATATATTTCGACAACTTTTATACTTCTTTGCCGCTTCTCACCTATTTGGCCAAGGAAGGAATATATTCTTTAGGGACAGTTCGGGTAAACCGCGTACGAAATTCTAAATTACCAGATAAAAGAACAATGATGAAAAAAAATGTTGCAAGGGGTTTTTACGAAGAGAACGTAGCGAATGTAGATGGTACTGAAGTGAGCGCAGTTGTTTGGAAAGATAACAAGCCTGTCAATCTTCTTTCAACTTACGTAGGTGCCGAACCAGCCACCACTGTATCAAGATTCGACAAAAGGAGGAAAGAAAGAGTTGAGATCCCATGCCCCAAAATAATTCGTGAGTATAACACTCACATGGGAGGGGTGGACCTGTTAGATTCTTTTATAGGACGCTATCACATAACGATGAAGAGCAGGAAATGGACTATGCGTCTTTTTTACCACTTTTTGGACCTCTGTGTCATCAACTCATGGGTAATGTACAAGAAAGTGCACAATCAACTGGGTACCAGCAAATTGTTAAATTTAGCTCAATTTAGATTAGACGTTGCAGAGACATTGTGTCAGACTGGGTTGCCTATCAGTGGTTGCAAGCGTGGCCGTCCCAGTACCAGCAGTATACAGGCTCAACTTGAAATGAAGAGGAGTCGCACATCAGCTCAGTCAGTTCCGTCTAAAAATGTTAGGTTGGACCAAACATCACACTGGTCAGTTTGGTTAGAAAAACAGCAACGATGCAAATACCCCAAATGTACTGGATACACATTTAAAAAGTGTGAAAAATGTCAGGTATCTTTATGCGACACCAAACAGAAAAATTGTTACTATAAGTACCATACTGAATAAACATAATAAATATAGATTAAAAAAATCACTTCATTTTTACTTACTCATACATCATAATGACCCCTAAATGCGCAATGTGGTTTTTAAACAACCAACACATTTTATGAAAAAAATTACATAAAAACTAAGTCAATCTTTTTTTAAATATTTTTCCCTGTAAGTATAGAAGCTAAGTTACAAAATATATTTTTTTTTAACAAAATAGAAAATTCGCGCATCTAAGGGTTAATGAACTATATGATTTTCACAACGAAGCAGAAGTGTGTATTTTTAATGCGCCTAATGGTAATATTTCGGAATATTATTATGATGTGAACCAATCATTGGATATACTGGACGCTTTAATTAAGTTTCAACATCCTGATGATTTTTTGGATTTTTTTAAAAATGTATATCAAATATTTGATAAGACTTTGGCTAAAAAAAACACATTACAAATAATATCCGAACCATCGGCAGGAAAAACATATTTTGTGGATGTTATATTATCATATAGTTTATGTTTTGGTTCAATTGGCAACTTTAACCGATATTGTAATTTTCCTTTGCAAGAGGCAGTTGCTAAACGAACATTAGTCTGGAATGAACCAAATTGTGAACCTGCGGCTCACGACATGATTAAAATGCTGTTTGGAGGAGATAACTGCCCTGCTCGTATTAAACATCAACCAGATGGTCTTGTAACACGCACTCCAGTGTATGTAACTTCTAATAACGTGGTTTTTCCGGTATCAAAAGCATTTGAAGATAGAATGATCACCTATACATGGAAACCTTGCCCTTACTTAAAAAAATTTAAGCTTAAACCGCATCCCCATGCGATATACTTATTAATGTTAAAGTATAACATTAACAAATTGTCAAATTTACCTTTATTGGAACAGACAATACTTAACGATAGTGAAGAGGACGAATACTTCGATCCTGAAGAAATAATATAAAATAAAACATATTTTGAACTTTGTAATTTTTTTATTAAATAAATATTTTTTACATTTAATTTGTCATTTTTATTTTTTTAAAAGCTTCATGTAGGAATAGTAGGAAAAGGAGACCAAATTCTAGCCTGGCTTAAAAGTCATTTATCAGCTTCCATCTTTGGATAAAACTTGTATTTTAACCACTAAGGAGTAATGAAAAGAACGAGATACACTGCACTAACTATAATAGAATTGGGAATTGCTTGGAAACGGTAGAGTTGAGCGAAAATAAAGATTGAAATCTAACGCAATTAGGAAAGTTGCAACATTTAGGAAATAAATTCATTCACGGCTCAGAAATTTGGTACCTGAAGAAACAATGGTGTATCTTCCTTGGAAAAACGAATATTTAGAAATATTGAGTTGAGATTTTTTGGGAGATCTATCAACAACATTTGGAAATTATTACCACTAGCCGGCGTAAATATAATTACAGTAGAACTCCAATTATCCGAACTCCGACTATCCGAATCGCCGATTATCCGAATCACTTTCAGAAAAAAATTTGTCCAAAAAAAGTCTAAGTGCGCTTTACAAATCATCCACTTGCACTTGTGACCACTTGCAACTGCTCACCGTCAAGCGAATGCGACCTGGCTGCCCAAAAACGGATGAAGACCGCAAAACAGCTTACATTGACGGAGATATTTAAAAAACAATGATTTTTATTTCTAAACTTGTACATAAGTACATTTTATTTATATTTAAAACATGTGAAAATATCATGTTTCTTTCATTTAATTCAATAAAAAAATAGCGCAATATCAAAACGTAGCTTTTTTTTCTCTCCAATGGCAATTTTTTTAAAAAAAACTCCAATTATCCGAATATTTGATTATCCGAATGGATCCCGGTCCCCATTAATTCGGATAATTGGAGTTCTACTGTATTTTAAATCAGATTCAGAATTGAATGAAGCATTACGTGATGCATACAATCATCAAAATTTGGTACCTGAATCAATTTTTACCGTTTGCAGTTCTTGAAATTACTTTTTGCTACTTATCAAGCATTGACATACAAATTCAATTTTGTTCCTGGTATTAACCCCAACTCCGTTAAAATTCTTCTAAGTGCACCAACTCGTCGAGCTGCGTCTGTCATTGGCGGTTCGATTTTACATTCTTTGTTCCCACTACCAGTCGATGTACGATTGAAATGCGACCCCTCAGCAACGATACAGCAAATTCATTTTTTTTAAAATTAATTTCGTCTATTAATAATTGACGAAATCTCCATTTTAGGTACTAAAATGTTACTTAGTTTAGATTCCCGAGTAAATTTTCAAAAGTAATTTATCTTTCGGAGGAATTTAATTGTTGTTTTTGGGAGATTTACAATCACTCCCTCCCGTTGTTCGATAAATTTAGTGTTTTATCCGGCTGTCAATGATCCTTATTCAAATATAATTGGTGCACATTTGTGGAATCATTTTAAATACTTCGAACATTAACCAACATTTCATGGTCGGACTTCGAGAAAGGCCTCCCAGACGACGAATCATCCATGACGTGTATAAGATTTTGTCGGTAAATGGCAATAGTAACATCGAAATTCTTCAACGGTTTCAATCAAAAGTGTTTCATGTAATTACTGAATCTCTGTAGTACGTGCGTATTGACGACATTCACCGTAGTATTGAAGTCTTCACAGTGCGTGAAGAAATTGGGCGATTCAGTGAAGGTTATTTGACTCGCCTTGAACGGCATCCAAACGTTGAAGTGATCAATGAATGATCTTAGACAATATTAACCCTTAAACCCTACCCGGGGGTCCAGCAAATCCCAGAGGATTAATATTTCTAAATATTATTGCAATAATTGAACGCACTTTTATGTCACTCGAGTCTAATCTCTAGTGACGTCGGCGGCCATCTTGTCATTAGTCGAGCGTCAGCGCTTTCACTGTTTTACACGGATTTATTGCAATTTATGGGTTTGTCAGACCCCAGGGTAGTATAATAACTATATTTGTTATTTATTGATGATAATAAAGGTGATGTATTGTGTTGTTGTAGCGAAAAAATGTAAGGATCCAACAGTACCAGCATTATCCAATCTATCACCATGGTTACACTTTGGACATATATCAGCACAACGTTGTGCCTTAGTGATTCGTCAACTCAGATCCAATTATAAAAAAGTGTGAAAGTATACTTAGAACAAGTCATCATACGTCGTGAACTCGCTGATAACTTTTGTTTATACAATTTGGATACATATGATAAGTTACAGGGGGCACGACCATGGGCTCAATCCACGTTAAATAGACACGCTACAGATGAACGTGTCTTTACGTATACATTACTTGGATGTATACAAAAAAAAATGAGTTTTTTGCGATTTTCAGCAAAACGGTAAGTTTTATCATAAAAGTACCTCAGACAAAAATTGTAGATCATAAAATTATCTATAAAAAATGTATCAATACTTTTTTTCTTACGAGCCACCGTTTCTGAGATATAACGATTCTAAAAGTTATAAAAGTTGTTATCGTCATAATATGCATGAGTACGCCACGTATATACATCTAGAGTTGTAAAATTATATATATAATATATATATATATATATATATATATATATATATATATATATATCATAAAATTATCTATAAAAAATGTATCAATACTTTTTTTCTTACGAGCCACCGTTTCTGAGATATAACGATTCTAAAAGTTATAAAAGTTGTTATCGTCATAATATGCATGAGTACGCCACGTATATACATCTAGAGTTGTAAAATTATATATATAATATATATATATATATATATATATATATATATATATATATATATATATATATATATATATTATATATATATTATATATATATATATATATATATATATATTATATATATATTATATATATAATTTTACAACTCTAGATGTATATACGTGGCGTACTCATGCATATTATGACGATAACAACTTTTATAACTTTTAGAATCGTTATATCTCAGAAACGGTGGCTCGTAAGAAAAAAAGTATTGATACATTTTTTATAGATAATTTTATGATATATATATATATATATATATTATATATATATATATATATATATATATATATATATATATATATATATATATTATATATATATATACTTTTATGATAAAACTTACCGTATATTAAATATTTTTCTATCGGTCATTGTAACTTATACTTACAATATAAAATATACATAAGTTTTATATTATCAAAAATCATCATCAGACTTGGAGGATTTCATTTACTGATGTCTTTTATGGGAGCAATTGGTCATATTATGCAAGGAAGCGGCATGAAAGAAGTACTAGCAGAGATCTATGCGTCAAAATCATTAGAAAAAATGCTGAATGGTCATGCTTACGCAAGAGCTGTTCGAGCTCATACACTACTTCAGCTTAGTTTGGCAATTATAATATTAAAAGAAGTTGAAATGAATGACATAATGGATGCAGATCTAATCGTAAATATCGAGCATATTATATGTCAGTCTTTCATTATCCCAGTGTAAGATCATACTGGGGTAAGTATAGGTTCCAAAATATAATGCAGACAATGACTGTAAACAGGTTTGAGAAATTACGATCAGTCATTCACTTCAATGACAATCTCCAACACCGTCCTGTAGGTCATCCACAGCACGACCGTCTTCATAAGATAAGACCATTGATACAACATCTGAATAAATGCTTCATGAACGCTGCTCCATTTGAGCAAAGATTATCGTTGGATGAACAAATGTGTTCTACTAAGGTAGCACATTTTATGAAACAGTATCTCCCTCTTGGAACAGTGGAACTTCGACGGATATGGTGATTGAACAATCAATGATGAAGTGTATGAAAACAGATGGAGGTGTTGCTCGAGGGAGAAGTACGCAAGAAAGTGTCATTAGTAAATGGGTTTATGGCATGCATACGATGAATACTGTGTGTGAAGGATTGGAATATTTCGCAAATGTTAGAATGGACACAACAGACCAGCATGTGGATGCAAGCGATTCTCGTGTAAAGAGAGATATTGAAGATATTAATAAACTTATGGAGTGGCTCTTATTACAATTCGCTGGTCCGGAAGAAAAACGACACAAGTCTAAAAACCACTATTTTAACCTTTTGGTGCCAAGCGACTTCAAAAAAATAACTTTTTGTGCTAGAAAAACGTCACAATATTAGTGTTCTTTTTCGGCGCCATGGAGCAGTTATGTCGTTTATCATATGGTGTGAACCGTTCCCCACTTAGGAAGAAGAACGACACACATCAGTTGTGCTTAAGACCTACTAATGAATGTACATGCATAATGTCGAGAAAAACGACACAAGTTGGTAAGTTGTATTTTTTTAAATAAATAATCATGTTTTATAATCGACAAAAACGACACAATTTGGGTTATGTCGTTTTTCATGATGCACAAGTTACATTATTACTATTTCTTGTACACACATACGTAAATATGACGTTTTTCTTGTGAAATGTCTACTATTATATGAGTAATATTCCGGATTAATCTCAAAAAGTGTCGTTTTTAGTGATTATGTTTTTAATAAACGAAAAAGTTATTGTTATTTTTGTGACGTATACTCAGCTCCAAAGAAAAAAACCGACAATAAAAAAAAACCATTTACAAAAAACTCGATTTGGATAGTCTGTGTAAGAATTTTTAGACTTTTAGTTAATAATTGCTTTAATATAATTAATTATGAATAAAATTCTTGCTAACTAACTATATAAAAATTCATATGCAGACAATCGAAATCGAGTTCTTTGTAAATAGGGTTTTTTTTAGTGTCGGTTTTCTTTGGAGCTGAGTATACATAGGAAATAATTGTAGTCAAGTCTTATGGAATAATGACCAGTATTTGCACATTTTTCAGGAAATCCAAGCGAGCGAAGTAAACTTCTTATGCTACTTGCTAAGAAGAATATGCAATGGACAATAAAGGGTGATAGTACAAACCTGGAAAGTAAACGCATTATGGCGGTCCTTTCTACCGGACAAGCAGGTAATAAATTTGAATCCATTTGCCTTTAGGTTGGCATTTCTTCCTTACATGGTTCGGTATTTTAAAAACCAATGCGTAATTCTTACAGAGACCGATGAGACTGCCCTTACGGAAACTTTGCCGATCGGAGTGACTTCAACAACAGTTTCAGAACTTCAGTCTCACGAAGCAATGAACGAGAGTGGAAAGTCTGATCTCACAGAAACTTCTGAGGCTACGATGTTTTCTGTGGCACCAGTTCCTAAACAAGGGCTTGCTCCCGATACAAGTGATAAAAGCGATTTTAGTGACGATGATAGCGTGAAGGACCCAGACTTTCTTGTCCCTAAGGATGACATGCCACCTTCTGATGTCACCACTGATGATACTGATATTGATGATGATAATAATGTGGTAATTCCGAAGAAGAGAAAAACAAATTCTGCGACTGAAATAGTTCAGAAAGGAAGAAAAAGAGTTCGACATGAAGAGAAGTGGAAGAAGACGAAAGCTAAATTACTTAAGGCACATGGAAAAAGTTACACATCGTTCGGCAAAAGTACAAGTATAGTTTTAGCCAAAGAAATCGGCCCTGTTTGTGAAAATAAATGCAGACTAAAATGCTACCAAAATATGAAAGATGAAGATAGGACCCACATCTTTCAATCTTTCTATGCTTTAGGAAGCACTGAACGACAGCACAGCTTTATATCGTCCAGTATTGAGGAAATACACCCCAAATACGAGTATAAGCGAGAAAACAGCAAGCGAATTCCCAATAACGCATTTTTTCTCCATACTCGAGACAATGTACGTGTGAGAGTTTGCAAGACTTTCTTTAAGAACACACTTTCAATTACTGATCGGCCAATACGGACGATTTTGACAAAAAAGAGTTCTTATGTGTTTCAAGACAATCGTGGTAGGCATGGAAACCACAAAACTGTTCCTGAAGAGATAAAACAGTCCATTAGGAACCACATTGACAAAATCCCACGCATTGAAAGCCATTACTGCAGGGCAGATTCTAAAAAAACTTACATTGAAGGAGGAAAAACAATTAGAGACTTACACAGGGATTACTTAGAGGAGTGTCGTGAAAATAAAAAAACACCTGGAAATTACGTTATGTATTCGCGAATATTTAATGAGGAGTACAACATGGCTTTTTTTGTTCCTAAGAAGGATCAGTGTGAACTGTGCACATCCTACCAACATGCCGAAGATGAAGCTAAAGCCAAAATGCAAGAAAATTACGAAACTCATTTGATGGAAAAAGAATTATCCCGACAAGAAAAGACAACAGACAAGAATGGTGAATCTACCGTTGCTGTTTACGATCTACAAGCAGTGCTACCTTGCCCAATTGGTCAAACTTCCCCATTTTATTACGTTAGTAAATTAGCGGTGTATAATTTCACAATTTGCAATATTAAAAACAATGAGGTGCACTGCTACACCTGGCATGAAGGAGAAGCACATAGGGGAGCAATAGAAATAGGGAGTTGTGTCCTAAGCTATTTGTCTCTCTTAAATAACAAGAGTACTGCTCCAGAAGACGTAATTTTTTACAGTGACAATTGCGCAGGCCAACAAAAGAATCAATTTATTATAGGCATGTACCTATATGCTATTCAAAAGTTTCCAAATATTAGAAGCATTTCTCACAAATATCTCATAACTGGCCATACGCAAAATGAAGGCGACGCTGCTCACTCTATTATTGAACGGCAAGTTGCCAGAGCTAGAAAAGCAGGGCCTATCTATTTACCGGATCAGTATTACACCCTTATAAGAACAGCCAAGAAAACAGGAGACCCCTATATTGTTCATGAATTATGCCACAAAGATTTTATAGATATAAAGCAACTGACGAAAGATCAAGGAATCCAAATTAAAATACCTTTAAAAGATATTAAAATTTTAAAAGTAATCAAAGAAGAGCCAAACACTGTATATTATAAAACATCTTTTGGGTTCCCTGAATATGATGAAATAACTGTCAGCAAGAGAACGCGATCACAGAATGTTAAAGCAAAGCCAGCCTACCACACGAAGGTCGGAATTACCGATTCGAAGAAAAGGGGACTTCTTTCATTAATAGAAAAAAATTGTGTACCTCAGTGCTATAACAATTTCTACAGTAGTTTGTAAAGAATTAAAATGAATTTCCTTGTACTAAGGCCCCTATCAGACGCTACGTCTTTTCGCCGTGCGCCGTGTAATTTTATGTGATTTTATATTGTGATGAGTGTAACAATTTTATGTGATTTTTACAACAATAAAAAGATAGCCTATTTAAAAGCATTATTTCTTCCTAATTTTTTAGAGATTACTACAGACAAAATAAGTAGGTAGGTAAGTAAAGGGCAGACAAATTACTCTGCAGTCCTGAAGATCATTTTTTTGGCATAATCTTTCGTCATAAGTGCTGTCTTATGTTCAGATATGAAAGCATGAAAAACGTCACAAGTCAAAGTTGGTTGACTAATTTTATTCCCCATCTCACAATTTTCATTATTAAAAGTTGAAAACATCGTAACCGCATTTCAATAGTATATCCTTAATTTTAATCGCCTAAGGGTTCCGCAAAAATTCTTATCATTAGCTGTACAAAAAAAAAAGATTATATAATAAACTTAAATGTCTCCTCCTGAAAAATGTATCATTTTGACTTGTGCCATTTTTCTTCCGGACCAGCGACATGATCCGTTTCCTATAATTCCAAAAATTATGTCTATTGCTAGCGGAGTCGTTGGCGATGAGAAAATTAATTGTCATAATGCTCGTGCAGTTGGACTTGCTTCTATAAGCAAAATGACTGGCCAAACGTTTAATAATATTAAATTAAAACGCGCTGATAGAGTACTTCCTCTTTTAAATGCAAGTAGCGTCATAAAGGTACATGATGAAAAGGTGCCTATAGACCCTGTATTGTTATTTCAACGCATGAGCATTACTAAGACATTCGAAGATGAACTTGAAACATTCTTCGCATATGAATTAGCTCCTTACCCATTATCACTGTTTGATGAAGTGGGAATGCGTAAAACTATGAAGTCGGCTCTTTATAATTGCTTTGAATGTTTAAACTCCGAAATTGATAACACAAATGCTATCTATATCATCGATGGAGGGTATCTATTACACCGTGTAGTGTGGGATCGAGATGAAACATTTCATACTATTTTTGAAAAATATGTTCAGTATGTACAAAGACATTTTGGTCATAACAGTACGATTGTATTTGATGGCTATACTAATCATACGAAAAATATTAAAGCTGCAGAACAACGTCATCGGACTACAAAAACATCTTCATCTGTTGATATCGTTTTTGATCGACATATGAAAGTTCCAACAAACCAACAACAATTTCTTGCAAATACTCACAATAAGTCTCGCTTCATTTTAATGCTATGTGAAGAATTTACAGCTGCTGGTATTTCAATAAAACAAGCTGATAATGATGCTGATGTCCTTATAATTGAAACAGCAATAGAACAATGGAAAAGTTCAAATACAACTGTCGTTGTTGGGGAAGATGTTGATTTGTTGATATTACTGACTGCACGGACTCCAAATGATAAAATTATTTACTTTTTAAAACCTGGGAAAGCTCAAGTACAATCAACAATATATTCATCACAAAGTCTGACTGTATATCCGAAATGTCAAGCTCATATTTTATTTTTACATGCAATAACTGGTTGCGATACTACATCAGCCATTTTTAAAAGAGGTAAAACATCAGTATTTAAATTGTTTGAAAAACGTAATGATTTAATTCATTGCGCAGAAGTATTCACAAAGATTGACTCTTCTCCACACGACATCGTTACAAATGGAATTCGTTTTCTTCTTGCAATGTATGGTGCTCCAAAAAAAATTGATTCCATATACAAATATAGATATTTGAAGTTTGTAAAATCTGCATGGAACAATAAAACAGTACAGTTGTCTTGTCTGCCTCCAACATCTGCTTCTGCCTTTCAACACTTGTATCGTGTGTATTATCAAGTTCAAGTGTGGCTAGGCAATTAGCTGGACCCAGAAGAATGGGGTTGGAAATTAACAGACAACTATTTGGAGCCAATTCTAACTTTACTCCCGCCTGCTCCAGAAAAACTACTTAATACTATTTTTTGTAAATGCAAGACGGATTGTAGTAAGAATTGTGGCTGTCAAAAAGTAGGATTATTTTGTTCGCCAGTATTCATCAATTGTCAGGGTCAGACTTGCTCCAATATTGAAACAAATACAACAGATGTAGTGGAGCGCCTTAAGGTTTATACCTCGGAATCCAGGGCCAGTCGATGAATCTTTATATCAAGTTTTGAAATGTGTTTAGAATAGTATATAAAAAAATGTTTAAAAAAATATTTTGTGCGATCTCAATTTTTTAATTATTATTATAAATAATTATCAATTTTTTGGAATTTTCATTCATTTATATTAGTTAAACGTTATATTTTAAAAAGAAGAATTATTATAAACTTGATCGTGGGTCACAAGGGACTGCAGGTATACCGATGAAGGGCGGGGAGGGGAATAGAGGGGATAACAGCAGCTGTTGGGTGCTGTTAGCGCAGGCCCTACTAATAGAATAGTACACGTGGCAACTCGCTGGGCTCAATACGTCGTTTTTTTGTTTGCTCCGAAAGAAAATTATTGCTGTTTTTTGTTTATTTACAATTCATAGTTATATTATTTTGGAGTAAGTGTGATAAATATTTATTACTGAACATTATTTAGTTTAATAAACTTTGAAAATAGTAGCATAGATAGTAAGTATTTGATTTTTATGTATATTACATGCTTTTAAATATATTTATGAATACCTAATCGTATATTATATCATAAATCGACGTTAAAAGTTCGAATTAAATAGCAAAATTTAAAAACATAAATTATTAATTATGATATCAAGGCTTCTTATTAATATTAGTAATATTTATTGTTACAGTCTCGTATAAGAATGGGTGAAGTATCGAATAGTAATTATGTAAATAATGGTTGCCTCATTTGTGATAAACTCGGATGTAGTTCAGAATTAAGCTCTGAACTAGGAGATATTATAAAAGTCACTAGAGGAATATCAACACTGAAAGCTGCTTCTGTGGAAAGAGCGGATGGACTTTCTCAGTATTTAAATACTTGCGAATTTGTCTACGTGCATTCAGTATGCAGACAAAAATATATCAATAAAGGATGTATTAATTCTTATTTAAAAAAAAAGAGCACTATATCAGCATGCTCTCCACCTAAAAAAAAACTTCGAACGGCTACTTCAATTGTTTTTGATTGGAAAAGTAGGTGTTTTTTATGTGAAAAAGAAGCAGATGAAATGAAGGAAAGAAGAAAGTCCAAATCGTCAAGACAACAAATCAGCTACGTCACTACTTCTGATTTCAAGAAAACCATTTTAAATTTAATAAGTGAAGAGAAGAGTGAGTATTGTCGTAATATTCATAAAAGAATTGTAGGTGTGTTAGATTTAGTTGCTCAGGAAGCTAAGTATCACGCCGATTGTTACATGCGTTTGAGAAGTAGCTTAAAACAGGCCCATAGGGAGAAAAAAACTCATCCAATAACAATACAAGTCGATGCAGCAATGGAGCAGATTTTCAAATATATTGAAGAAAATGATGACTGTCAATTTTCACTGGCAGAATTGAAAAGTATAGTAACAATTGACCATATTCCTGACGATAAAACAATAAAAATGAGGTTAATGAACCATTATGAGGATAATATTGTATTCTCTAGTAAATTTGGATCCAACACAATTATATGTTTTAAAAAACAACAATACGAAATATTATCCGATAACTGGTACAGTGAGAGATCAAAAGATGGTGAAGAAGAAGAATACCGTATTTTGAAGGCTGCTGGTGAAATTTTACGACGACACATCCGGACGCAGGTTTATGATAATAAAATTTATCCAGCTAGTGATATAAAATGTTTAACAACGTTCATGAGACAATACCAAAATCTCTATCATTCTTTTTGTCAGAAATAATTCTTAATGATAAAAGAGGTAAACCAGAGTTAATGAATCATTATGAAACAAAATGCACCTCAATAGCTCATGCGATAATATCTGCAGTAAGGCCTCGTTCATTCATATCACCACTGCATGTTGCTTTAGCTGTTACCTTGCATAGAAAATTTGGCTCTATTTGGCTCTCACCAACAGATCGAGAAATTTATTTTCGAAAACCATCTAAAGGCAAAATACCGCAAAAAACGTACTCTTCGAAGAGCTTAGAGAAAATATTACCAAAGTGTAAAGAGCATATTTTGTTCTTACATGCGTTTACTGGCTGTGACACGACATCAGCTTTTTTCCAGCGTGGCAAAAACGTGTTTGCAAAAAATTTTGAAAAACGTACAGACTTACAAAATGCTGCGACAATTTTTAAAAATGAATTCAAAAATATCGACGACATTTTTAAGGCTGGTGTTACATGCACTCTTGCTTTATATGGTGCCCCCCCAAAAAATAAAAGATCCCAATGTATTAAGATATAACTCTTTTTTGAAAGCAACAGCTAAAAATACTTGCGTGAAACTGCCCTCTTTACCACCTACTGCAGATGCCGCTTTTCAACATTTTAAAAGAGTATTTTTACAAGTTCAATCATGGCTCGGAAGAGAAATATCACCAGAAGAATGGGGTTGGAAAAATAAATGCGGAATATTGATACCCCAAACAATGACGCAGCGACCAGCTCCAGAATCTTTGCTCAAAATTATTTTTTGTGCATGCAAAACAGGATGCGGAGCATCTTGTGGGTGCAGGAAAAGTGGATTAAATTGCACTGCAGCTTGCTTAGAATGCAATGGTAACAGCTGCACTAATCCTTTACCTACAATCCATATAAATGAAATCGACGACGACGACAATAATGTAATGATGTAATAATGTATATAGTTAATGGTAAAATGATTTTTGTAAATCATTATTTTTTGTAAAAATTTAATAAATTAACATTGAAATTACTCAGCAAACATAATTTATCACATATACAATTGAAATTTCTACTATAAAAATTTTTTTCCCCCTTCCGCCTCTCATTTTTCAGTAAATTGTTGTTAAAAATTGTTGTAAACGAGATCGGCCATTTTTTTTTTTTAACTTTTTTCTTTCAGGTTTTAATAATGCAATCAAGCACTTCCTATACACATTCATTGACTGGCCCTGGATTCCGAGATTTTACCATTTTCATGTTTAACGGAACTCCACTAATGAAGATATTTATGATATTAATGAAGAGACAATTGATGCATCCCTTTTCTTAGAACAGCGAACAGAAATTCTCCAAGAAGAGAATGAAGACGAAGAAATAATTGTTGAAGTAGAAATAGACAATTATCTTATATAATGATGACATGTAGAAAAAAAACAACCTATTCCACTTTAATCATTAGCAATATTACTATTCTTTCAATTAATAGGATACGATCTGATCAAACGTTATTACAATACATCGTGGAGTATACCTACTGGGGAAACCACGTTAAAAAAAATGCGCCAAGTACATTACCTCATAGGTGGTGCGGAAATGTGTGCTATTATGTAAAATATGAATTTTCTAAAGATTAAAACCGCGATATCTCACGAATGGTGAGTCGTAAAAGAAAAAGTGACTGGACCATTTTTGTAGAGAATTGTATGATCTACAACTTTTGTCCGACCTATTTTTACGATAATACTTACTGTTTTCGAGAAAAATGGAAAAAACCTTAATTTTATACTTTTGACCTTGAATAAAATTTTTTGCAGAAGTAGGATCGAAGGGGATTTTTGATATTTCATTTATAATGATGTATTTAACGTCTCTGGCAATTTTCAGCTCTATGCGAATTTTGGCAAAGTCAAATGTCTATTTTGACTGGACTATATGGTCGGAATAGTGTTTTAACTTCGTCAACTGTGAAGCGATTAATTGAAAATTAAAAGAGGAGCATTAAAGGAGGAGATTCAACGTTGCATCAACGAAATTCAGCCACATTTATGCAGGACGGTCATGGAAAATTTCGACAAACGAGTGCGTATGTGTATGCAAAGCCGCGGAGGCCATTTGCCCGATGTGTTATTCCATAAATAACCCTATCCTATGTACGTTATGAATCAATAAAAAAATTACAATCAAAAGACTAAAAACTGTGTTTTCTATTTAATTCAAATCTTGCGTTAATTTTGGGACACCCTTTATTATTAAAAAAGAGTATGTAACTGTTATTTCAAATCATCCATACCTCCCTGCTCAACCCTGATCCCCGTGAATATGAAAATGTGGAAACTTATTTTTCAATGTACATTCGTTCTTTAAAATTATTAATAAGTTTTGATCTAGCAATTTGTAAATGTGCTTATCTACCACAAACTAATGAATTTATAGACTTATCATTTTTTCCTGTACACTTTAACCAGTTTTCACTAAATAGCAGTACAATGTTGAGAATTGAAAAATATAAGGAACGTATTATTTCGGGAAATCATAGTATAATACCTCTTAGATTTAAAATATTAATGATGTTTGGTTTAGACAAACTTTACTACTACGTTACTACTATTAAAGTTAATAATGATACAATTAATAAGACTGTTTTCCTGAGATCGTTGGTATATCGGAAGGATCAGTAAAAACCATTTTGAAAGATCATTTGGGAATAAGAAAAGTGAAAGCACGATTGGTTCCAAAATCACTCAATTTTTTTCGAAAAACAGCGTAGCGTTAACGTCTGTTCAACAATGCTTTCCGACTACCAGGATGTCATGAAACGTATTATTACTGGAGATGAGACTTGGATTTATGAATTCGACCCGGAAACAACCGACCAATCAGGCGAGCGAGCCGGTTGCCGGCCGAAGACCTTGGCTAGTCCAAGGCTCATGCTCATTTCCCACTCCACGTGGTGTGGTTGGATATAAGAGAATTCTTTTATCTTTTATGTTATCCATATAAAACAAACTGGAATTGATATGGACCGATCATGTGACGATACAACGGCTTCTGCCCTGCAAGATGTCAGAAAACATTAGTGGAGAAGCGGGACCTTCATGGAAAGAGGATAATGTACCAAGTTGTGCTACTAATGAAGAATGTAATGAAGGTATTACTGACAAAATGCAAGAACAAAAAGCATACATTGACCAAAATATCGTGTTTGGATTTCGCGAAAGAGCTCCCCTAAGACGAATCATCCATGACGTATTTAAAAGAGATCCTTCCGGTGACAGTGATCGAACTCTTGAACGAGTATTACAACAAAGCTTCGCCGGAACAGTCTTTATTGTCGCAACACACAACGACCACTACCACGTCATCCACGACTGTACCTACAACTCCTACCAATGTCGATGTGCAAGAATCAACAACTTCCCAACCGATAGATGCAATAGAAAAATTGTTTCAGCAAGGGCCTACACAAGTAAACATTGGCGTAATACCACAATATATTTGTATAAAGGGGAAGGGTCAATTATCTACTGCGAAATCGCCGGGAGAGACTGCGTACGAGGTGGTGAAACTCCTACCAATGTCAATGTGCAAGAAACAACAACTTCCCAACCGATAGATGCAATAGAAAAATTATTTCAGCAAGGGCCTACACAAGTAAACATTGGCGTAATACCACAACATATTTGTATAAAGGGGAAAGGACAATTATCTACTGCGAAATCGCCGGGAGAGCCTGCGTACGAGGTAGTGAAACTCCTACCAATGTCGATGTGCAAGAAACAACAACTTCCCAACCGATAGATGCAATAGAAAAATTATTTCAGCAAGGGCCTACACAAGTAAACATTGGCGTAATAACACAACATATTTGTATGAAGGGGAAAGGACAATTATCTACTGCGAAATCGCCGGGAGAGCCTGCGTACAAGGTGGTGAAACTCGATATCTAACCCTTCAAAGGTATTCGCAACAAGGACAAGAAGGACTATTGGAAGGAAGCCAGAACTCGAAGTCAATTCAATGTCTCCTCGATTGCGGATCCACTGCATCGCAAGATCGAAGAAATAATGCAAATAGGTGCGCAAAGACTGGCGGAAACGGCCATGGCTAGTCCAGGGATCAAGGTAATTTCCCACTCCACGTGTTGGGGTTGGATAAAAGAGAATTCTTTTATCTTTTAATGTTACCCAACTGTATAAACGTCACGTACACATTTAGTATATAAGCAGGTGGAGTGAGTATACTTCATTAGTATGTCTCAAGACGATCTTACACTCAGTCAACAATTAGAGGAATACTTAACTTATCCTCAAGAAACACAATTTGATTTTCAACAAGAATTAAATTTGGCTTGTGACGAAGATATTGAAAATGCCGAAATCACGTCGACCAATTCAAGTTTCGAGTGGGTCCGAGTCGGAGAGCGACCAAGAAATTCAAACCAAGAAGAGGAAAGTGCAATTCAACCACGACGACATGTGTCAGACTCAGGATCTGATAGCGGGAGGAGTCATGGAACGAGAAGACGACGAAGAGCCGAACAAGGAGGACACATTCCTAAACTGGCTCGAGTTGATATGGATAGACAACGTGACCATTCACAAACTTCTACCAGCTATGATCCATTGCCAGAAACGCCTTGTGGAGCAGCGGAATCTGGCCGGAAAGAGAATTTTGTACCCGATAATTTTAGCATTGAAGGAGTTTATGAAAGCTTTGCTGACGAAGTCAAAAAATCGAAAGAGTACATTGACCAAAACATCATGGTTGGATTTCGAGAAAGAGCTCCGAGGAGACGCATCATTCACGACGTTTACGAACGAGACACTTCCGGCGACGGTGTTCGAGATGTTGAACGAGTGTTACAACAACATTTCGCCGGAACAGTGTTTATCGTCGCAACCCACACAGACCACTACCACGTCCTCCATGATTGCACCTATCATTCCTATCAATGCAGATGCGTCCGAATCGCAAATTGGCCAACAGACCGATGCAATAGAACAGTTGTTTCGGCAAGGACCTACAGTTTCCAACACTGGAGTAACACCACAACATATCTGTTTAAAGGAGAAAGGTCAATTATCCACTGCGAGATCGCCGGGCGAACCTGCATACGAGGTGGTAAAACTAGATATATATACCCCTTCAAGAACATTCGCAACAAGGAAAAGAAAGACTACTGGAAGGAGGCGAGAATACGGACGCAGTTCAACATCTCCTCCATTGCGGACTCTCTTCACAGGAAAATCGAAGAGATAATACAAATAGTAGCAAACAGAATCAACGAAACGGAGAAAACAATAGAAGAAAAGGAGACAAAATTCTGAATTGGCTTAAAATGCATTTATCAGCTCCCTTGTCTCTTATTTTCAATACTTCTATTTATCACCAAAGTGATTTTGTGTATACTTATAACAAGTCACATCCGTTACTTCAAACCGTTTCAAATATTTTAGCTACGCAAATTATGGACATGTCGTTTAATGAACTATATGATTTTTACAACGAAGCAGAAGTGTGTATTTTTAATGCGCCTAATGGTAATATTTCGGAATATTATTATGATGTGAACCAATCATTGGATATACTGGACGCTTTAATTAAGTTTCAACATCCTGATGATTTTTTGGATTTAAAAAAAAATGTATATCAAATATTTGATAAGACTTTGACTAAAATAAACACATTACAAATAATATCCGAACCATCGGCAGGAAAAACATATTTTGTGGATGTTATATTATCATATAGTTTATGTTTTGGTTCAATTGGCAACTTTAACCGATATTGTAATTTTCCTTTGCAAGAGGCAATTGCTAAACGAACATTAGTCTGGAATGAACCAAATTGTGAACCTGCGGCTCACGACATGATTAAAATGCTGTTTGGAGGAGATAACTGCCCTGCTCGTATTAAACATCAACCAGATGGTCTTGTAACACGCACTCCAGTATTTGTAACTTCTAATAACGTGGTTTTCCCGGTATCAAAAGCATTTGAAGATCTTTTCATACACTGTTAAAAATGTTTGTAAAATTACCATTTTTTTACTCAACATAAGGTGCTTAAATTACTAATCAGTGTTTACGAATTCAAATTATAACACATTTTGAGTAATTTTAAGCAATATATGAAAAAATTTACTAATATGCGGTGTAATTTTACAATCGTTAAGTATAAATTCTAGTTGTATTGTAATTTTACAAAACTGTTTATTAAATTTTTATAGCAAACTGCAAAAATTTACGAAAATTCTTAGTAATTTGAGTTACAAAATTTTTTTGGCAAATTTACAAAATATTTGATAGTTCATATTACCGTGAAGCAATGAAAATTTACGAACTTTTTTATTATTTTTACAATTTTGACTGTAAAATTATGTCACGCATTGTATAAATACTAAAAAACATTACTTCTCATAAGCTATATGTAATATTACTAAACTGTTTGTAAATTTTCGTGACCAAGCTTATCAAATTAACAAACATTTCTGGTCTTTTAATATAATAATTTTGTTATAAATTTACAAAAAAATTTTGTAATTTAAATTACAATCAAAGTATTAAAAACTCAAAACATCTTTTTGATAATTTTAAAATTTTTGTTGTAAAACAACTAAACGCACTGGAAAACTACTCAAAAACATTATTTTCTATCAGCCCTGTGTAATTTCACTCAGCATTTTGTCAATTTTCATTACCAAACTTTTTAAATTTACAAAAATTGTTTGTGTTTCAAATGACTCATTTAGTTGTGAATTTACAAAAAAATTTTATATTATAAATACAACACAAGCATTGAAACTTTTTAAAATTTTTTTTATAATTTTACACTTTTTGTGGTCAAATTATTCAATGCTTTTTAATTTCGATAAAAGATTTCAGTTTCCTTAAGCAACTTGTATTATTGTCAAGCAGACTATCAATAGCATTCTCCGTATTTTCATTTACATTATTGCCTTGTAAAATTTTGAAAAATAATTTTAAGAGAATTTATTTGAAATTTAATAATCTTTCCATTATTTTCATTATTTTGATTGTAAAATTATACAACATTTCATGAAATTAACTGATATATCAGATTAATATTTTATTAAAAAAACCAAAATTATTTGTATTTTAATTTACCATAGTCTCCTGCAGAATCACAAAAAAAGTATTTATCGACTTGACTGTAAAATCATTTCAAATTTAACAATTTCTCAATCATTATTATTACTTATACAATTATAATTACATTTTTTTTATTCAATTTGAATACATACTGTTAAAAATCTTCAAGCCAAATTTTTGAATAATATAAATTTTTAAATAAAATTTTGTTTTAGGGAAAAATGAAATACATGTATTTTATTTTACTTATAAAGCATTGATTTCTTTTCTTATCGATTTTTTTTATAATTATCATTCAGATTTTAAAACTCACTTTGCATTTAAACGTATTATTTTCTCTTAGTTGATTTTATGTATGGAGAATTTTTATATAAACTATTATTTTTATTATTAAATATTCGATGATGGCTTAGAGATAAAAATTCTTAGTACATAAAAAACGTCATCGGCTTAACCTTGAATTGTTTAAATTCCATTTTCCTTTGTAAAAATCATTTCAGTAGTTTCTTCTTTCTTGAAGACTACCTTTCTTCCATTCACCTAAAAATAGTCATCTTATAATATATGATTTTTTATGTTTTCACGAATCATTTTAATTATTTCAAATAAATAAGTCGAATTATGTAACTGAATATTTTCTTTTACATTTTTATTTTATTTGGAATCATTACTTTTTGTTTTTTTAATATTGAATATTCTAATTCTCCATAAATTTTTATTTTATTTATAAAATATGTTTTCTTTTAAACTATAAAGTTTTGTATATTTATACTAAAGTAAATAATCATTCACTGTACTAAAAAAAATAAATTCATCTGATCTGTTTTGAGAAATGCTCTCAATGTGTCGTCAATGACTCGTCATTCGAAGTATTTTCGATCGAAAATTAAATACAAGTATACGGATGTAAAAAAAAATAAGTATACGGAGGTCACATTAAATATTTGGTTAAGCCTTAACGTAACTTTTTAGATTTAATAATAGTTGAATAAATCGTAATAATAATATTAATAATAATAATAACCGTTGTGGTTATTGTTGCTAAAATTATTTCAATTAATATCATTTTGATAAATACCCAGTAATTTTATAATAATAAGGTTATGTAGAAAGAGTGTATACATTAGAAAATAATCCAAACATTAAAAACTTAACGTGTGTATGTGTATACACACACACACATAATTGTGTATTAGTCCTTAATAGTATACATTATACGTCTATACGGCTGTAGCATGATCTTTTGTTTTGGCGGTAACTCGGCTGGGTTTGCCGGCACGACAATACATATAGTGACACTTGTTTTAGTGGTGGGACAGTTGTGAGTAGTACACGAAGGTTGTAACGTCGTTTTACACTCAATACTTTTATTTATTTGTGTGGACTATTAATAATATATATTAAATGTGAAAATGATTATAAATCATTAATTAATAATTATTTATGTGAATAAAGTGTTAGTCATTTGTTTATTACGCATCTGGATTTTTTCAAAGCAATTTTGTGCTACGGACATCAACGTTAATAAATTTGCGGTATGTAAAATCCAGTTAATTATAGGTATATAAATTTCTTCTACGTCTCTCATACAAAGAATATTTTTTTTTATTGATTTTTTATTTAGTATCTATCTTTATTTATTAATAAATCCACTTTTATAATTTTACGTTATTATAGTTCAAATCAAACAGAAAGAAAAATTATTCATCTATTAAAATTAAAGCAAGTTGAATGCACATTTGTTTTCCATAACATTTTTTAACAAATTATTTATTCATTCATAAATAAAAAATAATATTTTTATATCTATATTTTTTTATATCTATTAAAAATCGATTAAAAATAATATTTTTATATCTATATGATATGAATAAAATAACTAATTGAAACAAAAGAATGGAATTCGATATAATTAGGTTATGCATAGTTTTATATCACAACAAAAAGGAATAATTTAGTAATAAATAAATGATTGGAAATTAGTTTTCCTTCAAGTTTTATTAATATTTATTTTTAATAAATTGATAATAATACGTGTTATCAACTTTAAAAACCTAAAATAAAAATTATAATTAAACACCAACAAACATTTCAACTGTTTTTCACTTTTTAATTTATTTTATTGATGAGGCTTTGTTTTTTTTTGTATTGAGGAAATGTATGAGAGTATGTTTGCGGATAAAATTATAATAAATGATAATGCAAAAAAACTACAGAATTAGTTGTTTCAATCGTGATTATTCTATAAGAAATCATGTTGGTTTTTTATTTTCGAGACTGACCTTTTGATTTATTTTTAATCGACAAATGTAGTTTCACAAGTACCGAAATTTTTTTAAACAAAAATTTTTTTTATTCAATTTAATATCAGTTGTTTATTGTAAATTCATACTAAATTAGTATGATTTTTCTTGTTGATTAGAAAAAGAAGTTACCAAGTAAAATCTTTATCACATTTAATAAAACTTAATTTTCAAAGAACGGAATTTTCGGATTTATAAATTTATGAAATCTAAATCTAAACTTATAATCACTTATAAATTCAAAGTCTAAACGCACAACCACTTAAGAAATTTAATTGTCTAATATTTATTATGATTTTCTTACATACATGAAAATTTGTATACACATAAAGACATCCAAATAATATATATTCATAAATACTTGATAATATTTTTAAACAAATTTTATTGAAATTTGTTCCAGATTTTTGATTCGTCAATCAGTTTTAAATATTATATTATTATACTTCATTAACATTTTTGCGATAAAATTAATGTCATTTAGCCAATTATAACAGTACTTAAGTATATAATAATAGAATATAAATATGTTACGTTTTTTTAATTTTAAAATTATTAAACAATAAAAATGTTTAGAATGGATATTTTAAATTAGTATAAGTATACATTGAATTGTATTATCACGTAAATTGTATAATTTAAAAATTGCCAACGAAATGTTTTACTGTCAATTCTGTAGTTTTGTGCATGTAAAGTTTAATTGTTATCTAAAACATGTTAAAGATCACTCTAGCTTGACAGATAAATTAGTGTGTGGATTTAACCGTTGTAATAAAGTATACACTGTATTAACATCACTGCAAAGTCACGTTCATCGTTGCCATAGTATTAAAACAATTAATGACGTTTCTTCATCAGTAGTAAATAATGTTGTTAATACTGCTACTCTCCTTTCTGAAGCATGTTCAGTAGAGTTTTGTACCCAAAAATTTATTGATAAAAAGCAAATGATGAGTCATTTAAAAATCCACATAAACGATGGTATTAAGATAAAGTGCGGCTATTTAAATTGTGACAAAACTTATAGTATAGTAAATTCATTTTCATCGCATGTCACAAAAGTTCATAAAGACAAAACAACTATGCAACAAACATCTGACTCAAATATCAGTAATAATAATGTAATAGATTCAAATATTAGCAGTAATAACGTAATTAATTTCACTGATACAGTCGTTGAACGTGATGATAATTCAATAGATGATTTATTATCTGTTGGTGAACATCATCAAGACTATAAAAAACATAATTCGGATATTTTTTTAATGAATTTGGCGCATTTTTTTTTAAAGTTAGAGTTCAAGTTTTCTTTACCAGCATCCACAGTGCAGTATATAGCGACAGAAATGTGTAAAATAAATAAAACCAATGATCAAATTATAAGAAATAATTTACTTATACATCTGAACAAATGCAATATTTCCGTAGATGTCACTACAGATATTATTGATAGCTCTTTTAAAAATAATTTATTTGATAATATTGATGAATTTTTAGGAACAAGTTTCAAACGTAGAAAATATTACCAAAAAAATTTTCCATACGTTAACCCAGTTCAAATTCCGCTTCCCACACCAAATGGAAAAAAACGTTTTTATCACTATGTTCCCCTGAAAGAAACACTGAAAAAATTATTTTATAACAAAACTCTCACACATGAATTAAACTTTAATCTACCGAAAAACAATAGTAATGTATTTAGAGATTTCACTGACGGAAGTGTATTTAAAGAGAATAAATTTTTTCAAGACAATCCAGGTGCGCTGCAATTAATTTTATATCAAGATGCTTTTGAAACAGTCAACCCATTAGGTTCAGCTAAATCTAAGTATAAAATTTTAGCTGTTTATTTAAGCATAGGCAATTTTCCAGATAGAATCAGATCTCATGTTAATTCAATGTATCTGGTAGCATTAAGTAAAGAGAAAAGTTTTGATCACCATGCAATTTTTGGTAAAATCGTTGAAGATCTTAAAGAAATTGAAACTGTGGGTGTTGAATTTGCGCCGGGTCAATTTATCAAAGGTTCCTTAGTATTTATAACTGGTGATAATTTAGGGAGTCATGGCTTAGGGGGATTCACTGAAAACTTCAGCACATCGCAATATTTTTGTCGGTACTGTTTGATCACCAAAAATTCATTCGAATCAGATGATGGTATATTCGAAATTTATCCTGAGAGAACGATTGATTCATATAAAAAAGTTATAAATAAATTAGATAAGAAAAGAAGACCTCGTATCAGAATCAAGAAGGTGATAAAAAAAAAACCATTAATAATTCAAGGTATTAAATTTGATTCTGCTTTCAATAAGTTAGGATTTTATCATGTCTGTCTTCCTGGCTTACCTCCTTGCTTAGGACACGATGTTTTCGAAGGTGTACTTGCGTATGACGGTAAATTGTTTCTCGATTATCTGGTTGAACAGGATTGGTTTTCATACAAACAATTAAATAAAAGAATAGAAATTTTTAAATACTCTCCTGAAGATCAACGTGACAAATTATGCTCTGTATCGCCAAAGTCTCAGAAGTTGTCAGGCGCTGCTTGTCAATTATGGACGTTTATTCGATTACTGCCGCTACTAATACATGATAAAATTGATGATGATGAGAATCCTGTTTGGAAATGTATTTTATTGCTATCCGAAATAATTGAAATAATATGTGCTCCTGCGATACACGAGACTTGCATCGTTTATGTACATTTACTTATTTGCGAGTACATAGACTTACGTCGAACATTATTTCCACTTAAATTACTCCGTCGAAAACATCACTATTTTAAACATTATGGAGAACTTATTCGCAAATTTGGACCGTTAATGAAGTCATGGACTCTACGTAGTGAGAGTAAACATTGTTTTATGAAACGTGCAGTACGATTTTCAAGAAATTTTATAAATATTACGAAATCACTGAGTATCAAACATGAGCTATATCAATGTTTTGTTCGTTCGGGTGGAGAGATTAAGTCTGATATTGAATTGAAAAACACCGTAAAATTAAACGTGGGAAAATACAATGAAGCTATTAGACAAGCTTTAGCGAAGTTTGAACTATGTAAAGAAACTGTAGATGAGTGTCATGAAATCGTTAAAAACGGTATAACATACCGTAACGGCGATGGATTATTTATTTCACGATCTGGATATCAATATAAAATAATTGTCGGCAAAATTTGCATAATATTGTATGATTTTGTTGAAGTGTATTTTGTAGTGGAGGTGTTAGAAACTGAATTTATCCCTTACTTAGGCTTGTATAAATTAGGAAAAGCAACAGGTTACCAATGCTTGAAAATTAATCAACTGATAAGTTTAGAAAATTTACATATCTATAATACGAAGTCTTTTTCATGTGTTAAGCCAAAATATGGATTAGTTGAACAGAGTTTACATGAATACTAAAGATTTTTAAGTCTCAAACACGCAAATAATTTGATGATAAGCCCACTAGCAAGGTTAATTTTAAAGGGCAAAATAAAAAAAAACAATTTATTAATTTAATGTGATATCATACTCAAGAAATATGAATGAAGTGTACTTTTATGATATCAAAATTTAAATGTAAAAGTATAAAAGTGGATTATATACTTAACTCCAAAATATTTATAAGCTGTGGCACATAATTAGTACATAATAATAATTAAAAAGTCAATACATGAGACTACAAAACAAAAATGTAATCATAATTTAAAAATATTTTGAAAAATAAATACATAAACTTCTAACTTTATCGCATAGCTTAAAAATTGTAATAAAAATGCATTTGTAAAATTTTAAAACTGATTGACAACAGCAACAACAGAGTCATGGCGTCGTTGTTCAAGGTCTGTTCAATTACTAAGCCAGATGAGCGGAAAATAGTAAAAGCTGACTCAATTGAAAAGCTCATTGCTGCAGCGATAGATAAATTAAAGCTTGGAGAGTGGAAGTATAAGGTATTTTAATTTTTACTTTTATGTTTTGTTTTTTTCTTCTCATATAATACTATTAAAACTTATGTATATTTTAAAACTTTAATGAAAGAAAATACTGTTGGACTCGAATTTTTTTATTATTATAGTTAATAATTATAATCAATTATTGAATTTTCTTTAATACATTCAAAATTCAATGATCCATTTAGAAAATCTTTTGAGCCAAATTTGATAAAAATGTTTATTCCCTAGAACTTATTGTTTTTTCTTTTTCACTGAAATGGGTCAAACAAATATTAAATGTAGTCAAGAACAACACTGTTTTTCTTTTATACATAAACTTTTTGCCTATGTAAAATTTATAATTTTTATTATTCAAACAGGTTTACACCGATGATTTTACTGAAATAGATGAAGATGATATTTTGATTCACTTGGCTAAAGTCAAAGAAACTCAAGGACAGCAACTTGTTTTAACTATTGTTCCTGACGGAATTGATTGGAACAAAACAACTGCTCAAAAATATGCTCTGGATCAACATGCAGGTATTTTTTCATAGATTATTTTTAAATTGAAAAAATATAACTAATTATATATTTATTTTTTATTTCAGAAGTACCTAATGAAAATACTCCTACAAAACCTTCCAATGTACGTCAAGCAACAGCAAATAATAGTTCATCACACTCAGGAGCAACTTTATCGCAATTGGATCATTTGTCGAAAATCTATCCCAAATTTTCGACACATATTCAGACAATTTTACGTAAAGGCGAGAATTTAAAACCAAAAGAAAGGACGCAAATTGTGCACACAGTACGTGATTATATTATTTATGATTTGAAAGATTTGAGTCTAGGTACTGCAGGAGCTATCAGTACTCAACTCGTTTCAAAATATGAGGAAAACTTTACGACAAAGATGGGCAGTATTGATGGTGAGATTCAGTCTTTACAGCAAGCTGTATATAGCGCAGTTCGTTATCAAAAAAAAAGTCAAGGGGAAGATGTCTGTAAAGTGTCTGACTCTTTAGCTGATAATGATGACGAGCTTGTCGATAAGCCGAAGATGCAGGATGAATACGGTTGTGTAGCGTATTTACCAGTTCAACCGCCGTCTGAAGAATTAAAGTCGATGTATCAACAACGATCGGAATTGATAGATGAATTTAAAACACGGGGTGACGAATTGACCGATGAACAACTGACTTCAATGCAAGAAACCTATTATCTGCAAAGAAAGGATGTACATGTGGAACCGGATTTATCAGTAATTTTCGAGCTATGGCCTTTTTTCCATCACTATAAACTAATTATCCAGCACGCTGATGAATTATTAGGCAAAAATACAAGTTCTACATGGAAAGAATCTTTACAAAAATTGGCAAAGCCTATTAATCGTTGGGCAAAAAATGAAGAAATTGCTCGAGAAGTAAAAGTTAAAAATAAAAAAAGTGCAATAGATGAAGAAAGAAGGTTTGTTCGTGATAGACTGAAACTGGCAACCAAGTACAGTGAGAAATTTAAAAACGACATACCTTATCAAACGGTTGTCTTTGAATTCATTGTCAAATATATGAAGGAGGATTCGACATTTCTGTACAATCTCATAAGTGTAAGTTGTAAATTTTTTTACTATTCTGAATCACAAATATTAATAAATTAATAATACGATGTTCAATATAACCATAATTGTTTTTATAGGAAGACATGGAAGATGCGAAAATGTTGGATTCCATTCCTGTTGCAAATCCTGTTTTAGTAATTCGAGGTACGGAAATTTTGTATATTTTTATCAAATTCATAAGATAACTTTTTTTTCTTAATAGAGAAAAAATTTGAGTTGTGTTCATAATGTTATCATACTATTTTTTTACGTATTTGTTCTTGAATAATGATTTTACTAATACTAATCGCTTAAATAATTTAAAATAAAATTTTTAAATATATTTTTTTTTTGTTTTAGGCCAAGATTTACATGATGCCGAAAATTTATACGATATAGTTATAAACAAAGAAATTATCATACATGCAAAATCTTTTTCTGAAGGGCTTTTAACAACATTTCTATGCTATTACGTATTTCGGATTGCTTATCCCCAAGAAATCGAGGGAACACTCGAAGCAATTCAGCGGTGAGTACTAAAGAATTAATTCTAAAAACTTTTTCATAAATTAAATTTTTTTATGCTTAAATTAAGAAAGCTCGTTAACAAATAATATTATTTTATGATAGATCTTGACTTAATTGTATAATATAACTATTCTGTGATATTATCACGTACATGCACGGTTGGAAATATCTAAAATAACCGAAACATATTTAATTGCTGTAAAATGATTAGTTATCAAGAATAAAATATTGAATCGAATATAATATTATTGGATGATAAAGCTTATGATTTTTACTTTAAAGGTACTGAAAAGTTTCATACTTAATCCTCGGTCTTAAAAAATTAATATTGTTCACAATTTTGAGTAAATAATGTTGTTTTCCTATGAGCTTCTCGATTTAATATACTGATTTTTCTTTACTTAGACATATTCTTTGACTCACATTCAATATCTAGATTTTATATTTTTAAGATTTTACTGAAAAATGTTATGTAGCATTATATTTCAGTTTCCAGATGATCTTTCAGAAATAGTTCTACGTGATTTTTCTTCGACATTTTTTAACTTTCTATTTGAAATATAATATAAATTTTTACTGTTTACTTTTTTAAATTTATTTAAGATTTAATTTTCATTACAGATTATTCTTACTGATTTGTCCCCCGAAGGGTACGAAGAGAGGCGGTAAAAGAAAAGCAACCAAGATTCATCCTAAAGTCACCAAGATGACCAAAGATATTGACTGCTACCTCGCAGATGACTGATACGAACTAATATCCATAGTTTTTTTTACATTTTAAGTATATTATCTATGTATATGAGAACTTTATTTCGACATGAAGTAAATTTATTTTATTTCATTATAAAACTCAGTGCTGATATAATTCAAAAAATGTTTGCCATATTATACGATGTACAACAAACATTTTATGCTTCTGCTGATATTAATATTTCATTAAAGTTAATAAATAGTTTTCTTATAAAATTTATTCATATCTTAATTTTTAATTTGTCAATGACGTTTTATTTTTAATGAGTATTCATTTACGATAACGGCTTACAGGTTAACTGGAAGCATGTAAATAGCTAACAGTATTCATTGCAGATATTTTGGGAAAAATTAGTGCATCAGTTTAATTTTCATTAAGAACTATTCAATTAACGTAATTACAGAATTGTTGAGTTGCGAAACTATTTTAGAGTAAAAAATTTTAAGAAAAATTGTGATGAAAAAAAAGACACCGGTAATTTTAATAATCTTAATTGAGCTTAATCGAACGATATAATTGCAACATTGTATCGTAAATGTACTTATTAAATTTACTGTCACTGCTTTGTAAATTTTGTAATTATTAAATAAAATAATTATTAAATAATAAAATTAATTATTAATTATAAAATGTTTTGTAATTTTGTTAAACCTAATCGAAGTAAATTAAATCGAATAATTACAATACTGCTCAGTAAATTCACTAAGCATTTTATGATAAATTATTCGATAAAATTACAAATCAGTGTAGGAAAATTACTAATCAAATTTTATGTAACCGTTTAGTAAATTTCAAAAAATATTTCGTAATTTAATCAAACCTTATTGAAGTGAATTGAATGGTATAATTACAATACTACATAGTAGATTTACTAAGCATATTTATGATCATTTGTTGAATATAATTACAAAACTGTATAGGAAAATTACTAATGGAATTTTCTGTCACCGATTAGTAAATTTCAAAAAATGTTTCGTAATTTTATCAAATTGTATTGAAGTGAATTAGCTGGTAGAATTAAAACACTGCATGGTAAATTTACTCAGCCTTTTTATCGGAAATTAATCACTAAAATTACAAACTTGTTTAGTAAAATTACGAAACAAATTTTCTGTAATTGTTTGGTAAATTTCACAAACTATTTTGTGATTTTCTCAAACTAAATTGAAGCATTTTGTGTAGTAAATTTACTAAAAAGTTTTGCGTTAAAACTTCCTAGACATTTTTGGTAAAATTACCAAAGAAATTTTTAACAGTGTATCTATAGCTTCCATCTTTGGATAAAACTTGTATTTTAACCACTAAGGAGTAATGAAAAGAACGAGATACACTGCACTAACTATAATAGAATTGGGAATTGCTTGGAAACGGTAGAGTTGAGCGAAAATAAAGATTGAAATCTAACGCAATTAGGAAAGTTGCAACATTTAGGAAATAAATTCATTCACGGCTCAGAAATTTGGTACCTGAAGAAACAATGGTGTATCTTCCTTGGAAAAACGAATATTTAGAAATATTGAGTTGAGATTTTTTGGGAGATCTATCAACAACATTTGGAAATTATTACCACTAGCCGGCGTAAATATAATTATTTTTAATCAGATTCAGAATTGAATGAAGCATTACGTGATGCATACAATCATCAAAATTTGGTACCTGAATCAATTTTTACCGTTTGCAGTTCTTGAAATTACTTTCTGCTACTTATCAAGCATTGACATACAAATTCAATTTTGTTCCTGGTATTAACCCCAACTCCGTTAAAATTCTTCTAAGTGCACCAACTCGTCGAGCTGCGTCTGTCATTGGCGGTTCGATTTTACATTCTTTGTTCCCACTACCAGTCGATGTACGATTGAAATGCGACCCCTCAGCAACGATACAGCAAATTCATTTTTTTAAAAATTAATTTCGTTTATTAATAATTGACGAAATCTCCATTTTAGGTACTAAAATGTTACTTAGTTTAAATTCCCGAGTAAATTTTCAAAAGTAATTTATCTTTCGGAGGAATTTAATTGTTGGTTTTGGGAAATTTACAATCACTCCCTCCCGTTGTTCGATAAATTTAGTGTTTTATCCGGCTGTCAATGATCCTTATTCAAATATAATTGGTGCACATTTGTGGAATCATTTTAAATACTTCGAACATTAACCAATATTTCATGGTCGGACTTCGAGAAAGGCCTCCCAGACAACGAATCATCCATGACGTGTAGAGATTTTGTCGGTAAATGGCAATAGTAACATCGAAATTCTTCAACGGTTTCAATCAAAAGTATTTCATGTAATTACTGAATCTCTGTAGTACGTGCGTATTGACGACATTCACCGTAGTATCGAAGTCTTCACAGTGCGTGAAGAAATTGGGCGATTCAGTGAAGGTTATTTGACTCGCCTTGAACGGCATCCAAACGTTGAAGTGATCAATGAATGATCTTAGAAAATATTAAAAGAGAAGTCATTACTGGAATTAACAATTGATCGAGTGGGACATACCAGAACTAGATGGTATGTTTCGAATTTTCTTATGTTGTTTTTTTCCAACTTGTTTTGGTGTTGTATTTGACAGTCCTAGTGACTTTCAAAACTTTTGGACGAAATCATTAGCAACTTTAGAGAAATTGACACCGGAACTACAAATAAAACGAATAATAACGAAAAGAATTCAAGTTTTCAACGATGTTTGGACGAATATATCAGAAAAAGAAACTGGGAATGGATCGCACAATTTAGAGAATAATGTTGTCTAGACGACCATTTATTCTGCACAAAATATTTCGATGCAGAAATAAACGAGAAATTAATGATATTCTTCAAGAATTGGAAAAGAGAGTCGCAAGGTACATGGGACAAATATTGTGGGTCATTCTATGATTTTAGACAATAGTAAAAGAGCAAAGGGCAACTACTGGCAATAGTAACATCGAAATTCTTCAACGGTTTCAACCAAAAATGTTACGTGGACCACATAACAGTCCAAAAGATTTGGCCGACATTAATTAATGCAATGCCAAAAAAATGATGATGAAGAAGCGGGACCTTCATGGAAAGAAGAAATTATATTCATTGATACAAATAGTAAAAGAGACATTGAAACGTCTGTTGACGAAATGCAAAAACAAAAAGTATATTAAGCAACATTTCCAGCTAAACTTTGATGAAATATTATTCCCCTACAGCAGGGATCTCCAAATTTTCCAGCCTAAAGGTCATACTGATTACTCCAGTAAGTTCCGAGGGCCAAAACCATATTATCATTGTTGCCGGTGATAAAAAGTGAAATAGTCCACTGATGAAAAAAGTCCGAAAAAGTACGCAACGTTGAAAAAAGGCTGCAAATCGGATTAAAGTCCGCAATACGGCAACACTGCATATTATTAATTTTCCTGCATACGACAACACTGCATAATATAACATTAAACGTCATTATGAAACAAAACTCAAAACTGAACAAGAGGCTGCAACCCGTGCCAGCTTTCGTGTGGCTCTTGAAATTGCAAAACGTGGAAAACCATTCACCGATGGAGAAATGATCAAAGAATGCATAATTGCAGTAGCCGAAGAAATGTGCCGAAGTAGGGCCTACAAGATTGTCAATTTGAAATGATTGATCACTTGAAGACGGTTTTTTTTGTTGAAAAATTTTCGGTTTTAAATGTTTTATCATTTAAAAAAGATTCTTCTACTTCAGCATTATTGTTATTTAATATTTTATCACTTGAAAAACGTTTTTCCCCTACAGGATTGTTAATTTGAAATGCTTTATCAATTGAGGGTGGTTTTTCTATTACATAATTGTTTAATTTTAATGTTTCTTCTTTTGGAAATCGATTTTTTTGTTGTATGATCGAATAAATGGTTAACAGCGGTAAAAGTGTCATTAAAAACATCGCTTCGAAATGGTTTATCTTCTGTATGATTCAGTGAAGCGTCATGATTGGTATATTGATATATGATTGGATTTTTCTTCGATATGAATTCTTTTATGGCCAGCTAAACTGCTTTGATGAGTAAAAGTTTTATCACAAATTCCACAGGTAAAAAGTTTTTCACCGGTATGTATTCGTTTATGTTCAATTAGATTACCTTGAAATGTAAATTTTTTATCACAGACATCACACGAATGAGGTTTTTCTCCAGTATGTGTTCTTTTATGTGCAACTAAATTACTCGATCGATTGAATTTCTTACCACAAACATCACACGAGAATGGTTTTTCTCCTGTATGAATTCGTTTGTGATTACCTAAACTACTCTGTTGTGTAAATGTTTTACCACAAACATCACATGAGAACGGCTTTTCTCCAGTATGAACACTTTTATGATAGTGTAAACTGGTTCGATGGATAAATTTTTTATCACAAACTTCACATGAGAAGAGTTTGATTCCTGCATGAATTCGTTTATGCCTTACTAAACTATTTTTTAAAGTAAATTTTTTGCCACATTCATCACATGAATGTAATAATTTTTTCGTAGGAATTGCTTTGTAATTGTCTGTATTGATCTGCGTGGTTAAAATTTGTTGAGATAAATCTTCATGGCCATGTTTTAATTTGTGTTTAATTAAGCTACTCTTCAAAGTAAATGTTTTATTACAAACATCGCATGAATTTTTTCGCATAGCCTTTGAAAACGACTCATCAGAAGCATTAGAAATACTTTTTTCTCTAGAGTGAGTTCGCCTATGTCTAACAGAAGTGGTTTTACAAGTAAATGTTCTGTCACAAACATCACAAGAATATGGTTTTTCTCCACTATGAATCCTAATATGCACCATTAAGTTATGTAAACGATTAAATGTTTTCCCACAAACATGACATGAAAAGACTTTCTCTCCGGTGTGAATTCGTTTATGTCTCGTTAAATTGCTTGATTGAGTAAATGTTTTACCACATAGATCACACGAATATGATTTTTCTATTGTATAATTTTCGGTCGGAAATTTTTCATCATTTGAAGGTTTTTTTGTCACAGGATTGTCAATTTGAAATGATTGATCACTTGAAGATGGTTTTTTTGTTGAAAAATTTTCGGTTTTATATGTTTTATCATTTAAAAAAGATTCTTCGACTTCAGAATTGCTGTTATTTAATATTTCATCACTTGAAAAACGTTTTTCCCCTACAGGATTGTCAATTTGAAATGCTTTATCGCTTGAGAATGGTTTTTCTATTACATAATTGTTTAATTTTAATGTTTCTTCTTTTGGAAATCGATTTTTTGTTGTATGATCGAATAAATGATTAACAGCGGTAAAAATTACATTACAAACATCGCTTGAAAGTGGTTTATCTTCTGTATGATTCAATGAAGTATCGTGATTGGTATATGTTTCATCATGAATAAATGAACTTTCTGCAACAAAAAAGGAAATGAATTAATACAAATTTAGAGAAAACTAATGAAAATAAACATTTATTCGAGTAAAATTAAAACTGTTTTGTGATTTACTGTCTTTAATAATTTATACTATTGTTTTTTGTATATAGAGCCTGAAGAACCTATAAATCAAATAGCGAAACGTTGCAACAAAATGTTTACTGATTGATCGTTATCCTGATAATAGTATTGGTACAAGAGCTCGCAATGTCAGCAGAATAAGAATTTTATTATATGTTGCTCTTCTTGTTCTTTCAGTTAGAGCTTGGGCCATCTGGCTGGCGGTAGTGGTTGCGTTTACTACTGCGCAGCCCATATGTACTGGTAATAATCCTAAAATGTACAGGTAATAATCCTTTTAAAAGTGTTTTAGCATGTCTGTAATTTTAATATTCTGTTATTTAAGTATACAAAAACCTAAAATTAAAAAAAAAAAAACAATAGAATTACATAAGATAATAAAAAATAAAAAAAAATTGCTGACTGCTGCTGGATTCGAACTCGGAACTAATAATCCCTAAAACATTAAAAATTAAATACTTGCGCCTTAACGATCATGGCCATTTAACATCTATACAGATTGTCATAACTTAAGATAAACATAACACTAATGTCCAAGGTTTAGCAACCGAATTACCGATTGGCAAATTAATTTCAGGTTTTTGTATACTTAAATAACATAATATTAAAATTACAGACATATTAAAACACTTTTAGAAGGATTATTACCTGTACATTTAGGCTACGCAATACTAAAAGCAACCACTACCACCAATCAGATGGCCCAAGCTTTATCCTAAAGAGAACGAAGAACAACATATCATAAAATCAGCAATAATAAAATTCTCTCTCGAAAACGTTGCGAGCTCCTATACTATATTTTAATTTTTCGGATCTGATCTTATTAAATAAAAACTTTTTTAAAGGAATTTACTATTTTTATGCTTACCTAGTGTATGTGTGTGATCTTGTAAATTATCATTTCCATTTGAAAAAGAATTTTCTATATTATCCAATTGCTTGTGTTCATAGAAATTAGATTGAACAGTTTTATCACAAACATCACGTGAATATGGTCCTTGTTTCGTATGAATTCGTTTATGATTTCCCAACGTACTTTGTTGAGTAAACGCCTTATTACAAACATCACATTTAAATAGTTTTTCACCTGTATGTGTTCGTTTATGCTCGACTAAATTACCTTGAAATGTAAATTTTTTATCGCATACATCACATGAGAATGGTTTTTCTCCACTATGAATTCGTTTATGTGCAACTAAATTATTTCGTCGATTAAATATCCTTCCACAAATATTACATGAAAATAGTTTTACTCCAATTTTATTTAAATTGTTTTGTTGAATAATTGATTTTTCAAAAGAATTATTTTCTCCAATATGATGACTACTTTGATGGATAAAATCAGTTTGTTTTCTTGTGTGAACACGTTTATGTTTAACTAAAGTGGTTTTACATGTAAATTTTTTCTCACATATATCACATGAATACGGTCTTTCTCCAGTATGAGTTCGTTTATGATCCACCAAATTACTTTGAAACGTAAATGCTTTGTCACAAACATCACATGAATACGGTTTTTCTCCACTATGAATCCTAATATGCACCATTAAATTACTTTGTCGATTAAATGTTTTCCCACAAACATGACATGAGAAATATTTTCTTCCAGTATGAATTCGTTTATGTCTAGTTAAACTGCTTTGTTGCGTAAATGTTTTATCACAGATATCACATGAATATGATCTTTCTCCAGTATGAATTCGTTTATGTACATCGAGGTTCCGTTGCATTGGAAATGCTTTATTACAAATATCGCATTTAAACGGTTTTTCGATGGTGTGAAATCTTATCTTGTGTTCTATTAAATTGCCTAAAATAAAATAAAAAGTCTATGAATATGTTTGTTCTTCAGATATAATACTTTTAAGTATAATGGTATAAATTATATATGTGAATCTGTCTTTAGATTGTTAAATTAACACCGTGTGAATTTGTCTTTAGAATAATAAAAAGTTACTAAGAACCATGGATATAAGAATATTTTAAAAGGGGTGGAGTATTAACCGAGTGGGATGAGTCTCACTCAGGGGGAAGAGGCAGGGTATCATTGTGCCTACTTTCTATTGGCTGTTAACTAGGTGCATGCTGAAAGTATGCTCAAAGCCTTCTTTAAGGTAGTACCTACACGAAAGTGATATTCCAAGAATTTCTCAAAACTCAGAATATAAAATATTTAATTCATAATACACTTGCTGTTAAAATTAGAAGATGATTTACCATGCCATACATGAGATATTAGCAATTAAAAGTGACGCAATTTGTACGTGTACATGGGAGAAGTGTATAAAAATACACAAATTTACAAATATTATATTTATTTACCAATGAATGACGTCCACCATCTCTATGAAAAACTAATATAATGTAGAATACTATATTTAGAAAATATATAAATAAAAATAAAAATTATTTACCATATAGTTTCGATAAAAAACTTAAATAAATAACTCGTTTTAGCGATAATTTTTGTGGAAAGCATATAAAAACTAATGGTAAAGGTATATATCAAAGTATGTGTGTGTATACGTATAGAATATATAATGGTGAGTAACTACAGTCTTGTGAAAATAATATATGGTATATGTATAATAGTCATAGCACAGTTAATGCACTGAATGATAGTATTAGTCCAAAACTTTTTGACTGGACGGTCGCGGAGGAACTACCTTAAGTGTTTTTGATTCGTTTGTAAGCATGGAAACATGTTTCACGTAATCACGTATGGTTGACGTGTGTGGACAACATAAATAAATAAAAAGAAAAGTGAAATTTGTAAAGAAAAATAAGTACGTGAAGTATTTAGGCTTGTTTTAAAACAATTTTTTCAACGATATAAGTAACCTAAACGCAACCCCCAATATTCTATTCAATTTAGTGAATATTAAATCTTCAATCCTACAACTGTTAAAACTATTTTAAGTTAGCTACTGAAATTCAAAAGAAGACTTGAAAATGCGTCGATTAATTTTCAATACTAAATTTGAACGTATTATAGAATGTTTAAAATATGAAATTAATGTAAAAATTTATTTGGGGAAATTATTACATATTTATGTATTGAATTATGTACCCATGAACCTAATCTTAATTTAAATAAGTGAAGTTTTATTTTTATTATTTTACAAATTATTTACAACATATTCTTTAGGTAATTAGTCGGGGTCGTAGGAATATTAAAGGTATATTCCTTCATCCAAAGGTAATTAGTTAAAAATATTATATTTGTAATTAATTTCTAAATTGTATTTTTTTTTAAAAATACTTTTTTTTTCTTTAGGGTACAATATTTTACTTCAAATAGAGATTTTTTGCTCGGAGCAATCTACAACACACGTAGAATTCTCGAACCAGTTAAATTTTCCCGCAATTGAGAGTGCGAACAGCCGCAGCCAATCAAAAGCAGGTATATTGCTTGAGGCAAGCTAAAACCATGGATATAGAAATATTAAAATCGCAATCGAAATAATAAAACACATGAAATATTATGGTTTTATTTAAATTTCCTGTAAGTAAAAGCCACAGCCAATCAAAAGTAGGCACATTGCTTCCCCCCTGAGTGATACACCCCCCCTCGTCTAAAGTAGGACTGTATACTACATCCCTACTATAATTACTAGATCCGTGGTAGCGCTAAAACATCTTCAATAGCCCGTGATTTTTTGGACTGTTGAAGATGTCGATTGTACACGGAAGAACTATACGTTAAACATAAATGCAAAATGAACGAAAAACGTAACTGGTGTTAATATTTATTTTATTTTGAAGCTTGACTTTCATTTACTACACCATACAGCTAAATGAAAATGTAAACTTTTTCTTAACATGTATTAACAAATAAAACGCCATTTTGTAAAGAATAGTGATAAGATGGTGTACAAAATGGCGGCCAGATAACTAAAAGATGAAAAATGTGGTTTTAAGGTAGTACCAGCATGAAATCACTTTTCGACAGATTTGGCCGAATTTTTTTTCTCGGGTTTATAATAGCTTTATTTATGAATTCCTAAAATTTCATAATTTTTGACCGTTTAGATCGCGAGATATTTAAAGACAAAGTTCGCGATTTTGAGGGTCATGTCCCATTTAAAGCATGTAAAATGTCCGGTCTCTCCAACTATTTTTTATGATATTATTATATATTGAAGAAAAAGTAGAAAAAAATTTTTATACAATACAATTCTAAAAAAAAAATTTAGAAATTAATTTTCACTTTCGAGATATTAATTTTGACGTAAATTGATCGATTTTGGGACGTTGGCATAATTATTTCCCATTTTAAACGGTCAAAATTTCTGAAACTTTGGGAATTAATAGTAAGCATTATTAAATTCTTAAATTTAATTTTTCATTAAATTCTGTCGAAAAAAAAATTGTACCATTGCTTTAACATAGAAACTGCAAATACCATGCTGGAACATCGTTAAAAACGAATTTAGTTTTCTACAAGTATTTGAAACAATTTTCATTCAGGTTTCCATAAGAATATCGGGCATATCCTTGTGGGAATTAATTTGGCATATAAATAGTCTAATTAATGTTACTTTTGCACATTTGCAAGACAAAAAAAACTATCAAAAACTAAGAATTTGACGGAAAAAAATTTACAGTACTGTTTGATTTAAAATTAGTCAAAATATTAAAACTGACCAAGTTTACCTTTTTTTTCGATTATTTCTTATTTAGAATGCTAATACTTTTTGTTTAAAGGAAATAAAATATTATATTTTAAAATAAATTACCTTGAAATCCAAATTTTTTGTCGCAAACATCGCACGAATATGGTTTCTCCCCGCTATGCGTTCTCTTGTGTGCAACCAAATTACTTTGTCGATTAAATCTTCTATCACAAACATCGCATGAAAATGGTTTTTCTCCGGTATGAATTAATAAATGATTTCCTAAACTACCTTGCTGAGTAAATGTTTGACCACAAATATCACAGGAAAAATTTTTTTCACCAGTATGAACATTTTTATGATAACGTAAGCTACTTTGATGGATAAACTTTTTATTACAAATATCGCACGAAAAACGTTGTTCACCCGTATGAATTCGTTTATGCCGGACTAGGTTGTTTCGAAACGTAAATTTTTTCTCACAATGGTCACATGAATATAATTTTTCATCACTATGAGTTTTTTTATGTACTATTAAAGTTTTTTTTGAGCTAAATATTTTGCAACAAACATCACAGCTAAACGATTCAATTGTTTTTTGTTTAATTTCAAATTCTTTTTTATCTTCAATTTTAATATTTTTACTTTTGATCATCACCAAACTATTAGTATTATAGAATAAACAATCAGCCATTTTAAATTTCTTATGTTTACTTTCAATCCATAATAAATAATATTTTTTTTTTTTTAAATAGTCACTTTATTTTACAAAAAACGATGGATTATTTTATGTTTTAAATTTAATGAAAACAAACACCACATAATTTATAATTTTTATAACAGAACAGCAAATAACACTGCCCTACATGGTTTCATGATGGCTTCCTTCGTTTCGTTTTAACTTCTTGATGTGATGTGATGATTGGATATGACATATGATGTGCTTGTCTTATATCCGTATCCGTTATATTGTATGAGCATTGTGATTGGTTCAGAATTAAGACCACGTACATAGAGCTGACAGTAGTACCACCATGAAGAATAGATAACCAAAAAGTATAGGATATACTCTTTGTAGATAACATGAAGCATTTCATGGTAGATAACTAGGGATTGAGTCACTAAATTTAGTCTTCTATAATAGGAAATATTCATGTATTTTTTTAATATTTTTAATTCCTTGTTTACATCGTTATAATAAAGTAAAAAATATAAATACTGTTTAAAAATGCTGTATTTAAGTGTAAAAAAATATTTAAAATACATTATAATTTTGAGATATTTAAACGCAGTTTTTTTGGCGCTCTCTGTTGATGGCGTATAAGTACGTGATCTGTCAATTGGTGACAGTTCAATGTATAATTTACATGCTAAAAAAATGAATTTACAACATAGAATTTACACTCGTTATTATTAAGTTTTCTAATAAAAAGCCGTAGAATAGTATAATTTAATGAAATACCAAAAAAAATGTAAGTAATTAATATCATACAGCATGTCAACAAATTTGACAAGCCTGTACTTTGATGTCACGTCCGTATACAAATTTGAATTTTCCGTTTTAGAAATAATGGTTTAGTTGAAATGCCCAGTCATTAAAGTTTCGGAAGAAAAATATTTGAACCAAATTTAAATTTCATGAATATTGAATATTTTATTTTTTGAATTATCATTTTCATACATCGTTAGTTCATGATTGTGAACCATAAACAAGTGTTTGTTCTTGAATTGTTTTTTTTTTTATAAATAATTATACATATAAAAATATACCTTTAAACTCCACCTCCCCCCACCCAATTGCAATTTTTAATATATTTTTGTTATTATTAGTCGTGCACATACTTAATGCAAATTTTAGATTTATACGGTTTTCTCATGGATGCCATTGTCAGAATTGAATTCATCAGCTTTCAAATAAAAAAAGAATCAACCAAATCGATTCACTCAGTCGAAAGTCCTTGACAAACTCATATTTTCTCGGAAATGAATCCAACATACTCTTTTCAAATTCCATAAATTTTGAAACTTAGGAAAGGTCTTTAAATTTAATGAACAATGGTATATCACAAGTCAAGATATTTGTTTCAAAACGGCGGAACAGGAGCCATTCGTTAAAATTGTACAAGTTTTTTATTACCTTTTTTTTTTTTGTTTACTTTTAATCATGTATACGCTATTTATTTTCATCATGGTCTCTCGATTATAATTGGTGTTTTTAATATTTTTAATATGATACATGCAATTTTTCACACTACACTTTACTCTTTTGTGCTTTTAAATTGAGGTAAATATTTTCCAAACGCCATAATTTAATTTTTTTTATAAATTATTTATTATTAAAGCTGTAACTTGAAATTAGTTTATACTTTGACAACCAGGTGTCATGCCTCCATTTGTCAGATTCCAATAATGAACAAACCTAATATGAAGAATATTTTGTTTTTTGAAAGTTGTAACATAACCTAAAATTCTTTTTAAATTACGCCACATGGCGTAGACATTAACATATTAAAGTAAAGAATTATTAAAAACGAAAAATGTCAATGTACAATTTTAAAAAAATCGCTGTGGTCCCTCCAGCAAAGGTAATTAAATGAGAAAAGTAGCAAATGAAAATAATCGTAATAGAAAACTAAATAACATACCTAATTATTATTTTTAAATTTTCAGGACTTCATCGATATAATATTATCGAAAACACAAAGAAAAACTCCAACAGTAATTCATAAGAATTATAAAATATCTCGTATACGTGCATTTTATATGCGAAAAGTTAAATTTACTCAACAAAATTTCCATGATCGTTTAAGTCGAATTTTACAAGAGTTTCCTAAATTGGATGATGTACATCCTTTTTATGCTGATTTGATGAATGTTTTGTATGATAAAGATCATTATAAATTGGGTTTGGGTCAATTAAACACTGCCAGACATTTAATTGATAAGTAAGTGAAATTTTTTTTTTTGAAAAAGTTTTTGTCAAGTGATATCTTTAAGGATGTACGAGCGCCAATACAATTTTGAACTCTAGTGCAATGAGTTTGAACTAAGTCTGAATCAATTCCGAAAATTTTAGAAGCGGTTTTCCAAATTATTTAAATAAATAAGTGACTTAGAAAGTAGGCATATTTAATATTGGTCTTATGGGTAAACGATAGATTCTCAAACTATTCAGCTTTCGATATTTCGAAAACACAAGGCAGATATCGATAAATTGTATTCTTATTTTTCGTCTACATTCATGAAGTTATAACAAAATTCATCATCAAAGTCTAAAATAAGGTACAAATAGTTTCAAGTACAAGTCTAAACTTACCTTGGCGCTCGTTCTACCTTAAATCAGTTAAAAATCCGTTTCGTAGGAAATATTATTAAATTTATCCAACTTACCTAACGATTTGTACGTCCTTAAATGAGCTGGCGGAACGAATGAATGTAGACCTGCTATGGGTACCGGGGTACAGGGACATTCCAGGAAATGGTGAAGCCGGCGAGCTTGCAAGATATGGCACGATGCTGCCGGACATAAGCATCAATAAATAACCGGGAGTTCCATTTGCGAACTGCAAGTTACTCCTGAAAGAGGATATTCTGAAAAAAGCCAATCTTAGATGGAAGGGAGAACGTACTTGTGGTACTACAAGACAGATATGGTCTGAGTACAATCGCAGGCGTTCCGAAGTTCTATCACTTCCAAGGGCCCCTGTTCGCAAAGTTGTTGCGGCTATCACAGACGACCTCTCCGACCTAAAGTCAGTCGACGTCAAATCCCTCCTGCTGTTCTAAAACAGCTCCAAATGGTTCATGGAGTAGTGGCCGGGGATGGGCAAACCCATTTACGGTATCACAACGGACCCTATGGTCTTAGTGTGTCCTACCCCAGGACAGCCACTCTAACCTAACCAACCTAACGATTTAAAAAAAAACGCTATAGTTATAAAAAAATTCAGGTGATTTCTGAGGACTCATTTTACTAATATTGTGAGTTTCGTGAAGTTCTTGTCAACCTAATAACAGTTTTGCGGGGAAATACCTTCAGTAATAATTTTATATTTAATTTACAGCGTAGCCAAAGATTATGTACGATTACTCAAGTATGGAGATTCTTTATATCGTTGCAAGCAGCTTAAACGTGCTGCTCTTGGTCGTATGGCCACCATAATGAAAAGACAAGCAGCAAATTTAACATACTTGGAACAAGTTCGTCAACATTTGGCTCGTTTACCTTCAATTGATCCTTACACAAGAACTATAGTTATTTGTGGTTTTCCAAATGTCGGTAAAAGTTCATTTATAAATAAGGTATGTATTTTCGAACATAAGTTCACACTTTTATCGAATAGGGAATATTCATGTATTTTTTTTATATTTTTAATTCATTGTTTACACCGTTATAACAAAGTAAAAAATATAAATACTGCTTAAAAATGTTGTAATTAAGTGTAAATAAATATTTAAAATACATTATAATTTTGATATATTTAAACGCAGTTTTTTGGCGCTCTCTGTTGATGATGCATAAGTACGTGATCTGTCAATTGGTGACAGTTCAATGTATAATTTACACTTTAAAAAAATGAATTTACAACACAGAATTTACACTTGTTATTATTAAATTTTATAATAAAAAGCCGTAGAATAATATAATTTAATGAAATACCATATAAAATGTAAGTAATTTATATCATACAGTATGTCAACAAATTTGACAAGCCCGTACTTTGATGTCACGTCCGTAAAAAAATTTGAATTTCCGTTTTAGAAATTTTTAAATGCCCTCACTGAATTTGTACTTTTATTAATTAATTTTAAGTAATTAAAAAGAATATTAATTACTAAAATAATGGTTAAAGGTGCAATTTCATGCTGACGCTTGACGCTGGTTAAGAGCGTCAAATCTAGTCACGTGGTCCGATTTCGACTAGAGTGCCATCTTTAATAATTCTAGCGTCAAAGCTAAACATTGTTTAGCTTTTTACACTGAGTACTTTCGTAAACTTTGATCTGTCTTCAAATTCAAATCTCTCTAACAAATCTTATAACTATTAGACAATTATTTTTATAAATATTGTGACAAGTGATTACTTGTCACAATAAAATTCTTTTTCGCTTAATTGAAGCTATCTCTGCTTCGTAAATTTTTTTTTGGCATTCGTAAATCCATTTCTGATATTTGTTGGCACCAATCATTTTTTGATTTGTAATAAAATATCCAGCTACGTATAAATACTCAATCTTTACTAATAAAGTCACAGATTCTGTTTACGTTTTTTTGTTTTGACGCTTTCACGCAAGGTTATGAGGTTTGACGCTTGACGCTCGTTGATTTGACGCTAGAATTATTAAAGATGACGCTCTAGTCGAAATTGGACCACGTGACTAGATTTGACGCTCTCAACCAGCGTCAAGCGTCAGCATGAAATTGCACCTTTAGTTGAAATGTCCAATCATTAAAGTTACAGAAGAAAAATATTTGAACCAAATTTAAATTTCATGAATATTCCCTATTGTACATTTTCGTCATAGAAAATCGATCTCATGTATTGTATTTTGTTTTATAGATTACAAGAGCTGATGTCGAAGTACAACCTTACGCATTTACAACAAAAAGTTTATATGTTGGTCACACAGATTATAAATACTTGCGATGGCAAGTTATTGATACACCTGGAATCCTAGATCATCCATTAGAAGAACGTAACGTGATTGAAATGCAAGCAGTAACAGCGTTAGCGCATTTACGTGCTGCAATACTTTATATTTTTGATATTTCAGAACAATGTGGCCACACTTTAGAAGAACAAGTAAATTTATTTGAAAGTATACGTCCTTTGTTTGCAAATAAACCGCTAATTACAGTAATTAATAAAGTAGATGTATTAAAATTGGATGATTTAGCACCAGAACGTCGAAAAATATTAGCTTCGATTGAGGATGATAACGATATTGAAGTTATTGAAATGTCGACTGTGAATGATTTAGGTGTAATGGAAGTAAAAACCGCTGCATGTGAAAAATTACTAAGCTATCGAGTAGATCAAAAAATGAGAACGAAAAAAGTTGACGGTGTACTAAATCGATTACATGTTGCAATACCAAAACCACGTGATGAGAAAGTACGACCACCTTGTATTCCAGAAAGTGTTTTACAAAAAAGACAAAAGGAAGATCAAAAGAAACGGAAATTGGAACGACATATCGAAGAAGAATTGGGTGATGATTATGTTTTGGATTTGAAAAAGAATTATGTTGAAATACCTGAAGAAGAACGATATGATATTATTCCTGAATTCTGGGAAGGTCACAATATTGCTGATTATATCGATCCAGAAATATTTGATAAACTTGCCGAATTAGAAAAAGATGAGGAATTACGAGAAGAATCTGGAATGTATGTTGTACCGAAAATTGAATTGGATGATACAATCAAAGAAATTAAAGCATTGGCTTTACAAATTCGTAATAAGAAAGCAATTCTACGAGATGAATCTAGAATTAATAAACAAAAAACAACACCTGTTATGCCAAGAAATACAACGGCTAAAGCACGTGGCAGATCTGTTACACGTTTGTGTAATGAAATGCGAGATCTTGGTGTTGATATTGATCCATCTGATGATGCACACTTTACGAAAACGCTGAAAAGGACACGATCTCGTTCTTTGTCTCAGGCTGCTGTTGCTTCTAAAAAGATGCGTTCATCTTCACGTAGTGTACCCAGAGATGAACAAGGAATTAAAGACGTTGCGGTACGTATATTAATTGTTATAATTCTTTTATTACGCAAAATTTATTCCCGTTCAGATAGCCCTATTTTTTTGCTTTTTAACACTACAACCCCCTTTTTGCCGATCCTAACTATTTGAAATAATATTATTTTTTCATTTTTTTTAATTTTTAACATTTATTTTTTAGATGAAAAGGAAACTTAAACAAATCGCCCATCGTGCAATTGCAAAGAAGGTTGGTAAAATGGGTCTTAAAGGTGAAGCTGATAGATTTATTGGTACTAAAATGCCTAGACATTTGTACGCTGGTAAACGAGGAGTTGGAAAAACGGATAGACGTTAGATTAATTAATGTTATGATGATGTTTACAAAAAATGTAAAACTGTACATTTATAAAATGATTCCGATAACATCAATTATTATTTTCATATATATTTAATAAAAGTTCAGAATGATATGAAAATTTTTTATTCATTATCTTTAATATTTTCTTTTCAGATTTTAATTTAACACAAAAAAAAGGACACTACATTCGCTATCAATTGCCAAAATCTGTTTTGGCAATTAGAAACTATACATCCAATCGATACATAAACCCGATTTTTGTATTTTTTGGATAAAAATTACCTTACATACAGAGTTTTATCGAAATCAGAAACAAAAATTTTTTCCCGATTTTTTTCGATTTTTTCTAAGGGGTACCCCTTGAGAAAAATACAAAAAATCGAAAATTTTTTTTGCCTTCGATATCGATAAAAATCATTATATAAGATAATTTTGACCTAAAAAATCCAAAAATCGGGTTTATTTAATAATTGGATGCGTGGTTTTTGAGGTATATTCCAAAATTGGACACGAGGAGCGATTTTTTCAGAAACAATGCATCCAATCGATTTATAAATCCGATTATTATTGAAAATAGCAAAAAATCTTGACCCTGTTGACCTATGTTGCTCAACTCGACCTCACTTACTTCCTGAGCCCGCTATGAAAATTTTAGCTTTATATCTTTTTTTGTTTTTGAGTTATCGTGTGGACAGGCAGACGGACAGACAAGCGAAACTGGACTAATTAAATGATTTCATGAACATCTAGATCAAAATTTTGTTCGTAGCATCAATAGTTTTAGGCGTTATAAACTCGGGATTAAACTTAGTATACCTTGATATATTTCATATATACACGGTATAATAAAAGAAGACAATTTAAAAATTGTTTTAATACATTTTATTATAATAATAATATTTTGGGTATACTTACAAAGTATATTTTGATTGATCTATTTTTTTCAAATTTTTCAACTATGTGGAATGCCTATACTAAATATTATAATAATCAAATATGTATTTTTCTATTCACATTAGCCAAAAATAAAGATAAATATATCTTTGAGACTAGAGTAAATTTATTTTACTTATTTTTATTTTACTTTTCATTTAATGTAACTAAAATTATAATTAGAAGTCTTTAAGGTCTGTCTACATTTGCCATTCGACGCGACGAGCCAATTAACTTCACCAAAATAACGATCTGTCTATACATCGGCATAATGTAGATGGACTTTAGTATAATTCATTGACTTTATAGTTATACATAGACCAAGCATCGCCTATCTTTCCGTAGGTACAGTGAGAAGCGTGCCAACAACTGAGGTAATTGCTTAGGTCAGCTAGGGACATTTATCAAAATAATATAGGGACATTTATTAAAAAAAACATACATTGAATGTTAAATTTTCATATCACAAATTGTTTTACATAAAATATCGTGATTTCACAGAACTTTTTCGACTTAAAAAATATTTATTACGTATCACTTTACATTTTTTCTTACGAATCTACAATGGTTGCGTCTAAGCAATTACCTTAGATGTTGACACACTTAAAATCGTTTGACACTCAGTCTATATAACTCTAAGGTCAATGGTATAATTCTAAATCCATTAGCATTTAATTTCATTGTTTAACTGAATTATTTAATATTTTTTTAAAAATATTTCATGTTTGATTGATTGAATCCTAATGGATTTAAATATTTAATTTTAAACAAACGGTGCTAATATAATAATTAAACAAAACAAACAGAAAATTATATGAATAATCTTAGGAATAAAGTCATGCATTTTGCTATACAATCGTATAAAGCTAAAAGCGTAATGCTCTCTCTGTTCAATTGTTTGATTTATATAACTTAGGTATTATATTTTATATTATATTATATTTTACTGAAAATTATTATTATTAAAAATAATTAGTTTGAAATATAAAAATTTAATGAAGATTTTCATTTATACAATGAAAAATTTAATTAATCTTAATTAATTCAAAAATAATAGTAGTTAAATTGTACAATTATTAGGGTTGTCTACATTAACTATTAGGGTTGCCCACTTTATTTGACAAAAAAAAAAAAAAAAAACTAAACTGTTTGAATAGGGGTTCAAATTTTTAGAGAATTTTATCCTCTACAACTTTTATAATAAATTTAAATACGATTAAAGGCAAAGGAAACGAGATATTCTCAAAAAAATCTGATTTTTGCGACCTTTGTTCATCCCTCTACATCGAAGTAGCATGAATATTTTATATAATTATAAAAAAGCTACACAAATAATTAAATAAATAACTTTTAACAGAATTAAATTTACAGTGATGTTTCCATTTTTTTTATTGAAATATAAATAATATTCAAAACATTACAAATAAAACACTTTACATGCTTTGAACAGAAATGTTCAAAATAGTTATTTTACATAAGTTTTTAAAAAATTTGATAACACTAACAGTTAACAATTTTCAACACCTATTTATAAAAATATCTATAAATCATATTAGCAATAGTCAATTTTATCATTATTTATAATATTTTTGGTAAGAATTATTTCTAAAAATTGAAAAAAGAATAACGAATGTCCATTATATTATTTATAAACTATTATATCTGTAATTATTTATAAATTTAGATGATTAAAATTATTTATATATAGATGATTAAATATAAAATAATTATTTTTACATTTTTACTTTTTATGAATTTTTCAAATATAATTGTTATATAAGTTTAAGTTTATGCAAATTGTACAATTTATAATCGGAAAAGTTATTAATTTTATAACGTCGTATAACGTCCAAAACATCTAGATGAATTTTTTTTAAAACAGAACCTATTGAAGAAAATTGATTTACTCGATATTTTCAATTGTCCCGGCCCAATCTTCTTACGAGGTTTTTGAAGTAACGAAGCTTTATTAACGGTTAATAATTCACTTATTGCGTTTCCTATGCTTTTAAGCCTCTATGTTATATATAACCAGGGCGGCCAGATTGTATAATCGAATACAAAAAGTGTATAATATGGTTATTTTATGTATCCAGTTTGTATAACAGATTGCCTCGTATAATTGGATACAAAAATAAAAATTCAAACGTGAAGTAAATTTTGTGAGAGTTAAAATACAGATTATTTGAGATAACGAGAGTTCGAACATTTCTTAATCGTAGATGGCGTGATGCGCTTGTCGCTCTTTCGAAAACTATTCTTATCGAAATGGACGCTCTCTGAGTAATATCCGTTTACAAGTAAACGTAAAAGAGACTTTTTAACGCAGCGCCACTTGCTACTGGAACTGTTTTTTTTAACAATTTTGTCGCTTTGTATAATGAGATTTGATTCTGTATAATTTCAGTGACCAAGCGGCATAAAATAAGTTGGCTCTACTGACAGTCCTGTATATTACCTTTTTGCTCGCAATGGACAAGAATGACACTATGACCGATTAAAAGTCATCTATAAAAACATTGATACTTAACTCATTTAGTTGTTATTTTCATTTCTTTAATATAATTATAATATCTAAATATAAAGAATGAGTTATATTTCTTAATCGAATTAAATATTAATTTTTTTAATTAAAGATGAACATTTTTCTTTTTTACTTTCTTTAAATGAAAAAGTAAATGAAATAGTAAATTAAAATAAAAAATAAATAATGATAAAAATGTTAATAGCTCAGAGAATACAACAGAAAAGTAATTTCATATAACTATTTTGTAAGACTCTCATAACAGCAGAAAAAAATATACCTTGTGTATTATTAAAAATTTTCCCTTATAAATATTTTTCATGACTGCAATTTCTGGCTGAAAACATTTATTTAGTCGTTGCGTTTCGTCCATCTCTGACGCTAGGCAAAATATTAATAATCGATCCTTTTTATCAATTTGTAGTAAACTGAATTTAACGTTTTGATTTCGGTTACGTATCTTAAAAAATGTAATCCATCACCGTGTATGACTGTGCAAAATTTCAAATCGATATTCCTATAAATAACAAAAATATTAGAGTGTCTTCATCTTAAATGCGACACACTGTATATAAAAAAGTTCAACTCAAAAAAAAGTTCTTAAGTGAAACCTTAACTCAACCCATCATACGTAATCAAATAACAAATTTTATGAACTGATAATTTTTTAATAAAACACCATATAAATAATACCAATAACAATATTACAGTACTCGTACAATATAATCTGTATTTTCTTTTTAACCACAATTTTCTTTTAAAGAATAAACGAATAATATCGTGATACATTTGTGAGTTTGGGTACTTACGTTGGCAGCAACTTCGATCCGATAATTTAGAAAAGTATTTCATTCTAGAATTTTTGTAGTTCATTCGTGTATACAGGATGATACATGCTTATAGAATATCTAGAAATCTATCTTTTTTTTATACTTACAATCTTGATCCACAGCCAAATGTAGATTTATTGTGTCATTTCATAGAGGCTGAAAATAAAGTGTTAACCATTCCCACGTACTCAATCGTAAGCCTATTCTGCGTCCCAAAGCGAGAGGCGTTCTCAAGAATGGTGCATCTGTCTCAAGAAAAGGATATAACCGGTTTCAACCAAAATAATCGATGTGGGATCGTCCGCTATGGTAGTGTGTGTATGGCGGGGGGAACGGGTTGTTAGATAGCCTACAACGCTAAATGTGTCGGGAAACATTCAGAGTGACAACAGTACATCTAGTAATTACATAGAAACATTTGTTTTATCCCTAACGGTTTACAAAATGGGTCCTACGGACCAAAGACCCAATTGACCTATGTTGCTCTTTTACGAACTCGACCTCACTTTTAACGTCTTAAGCACACTATAAAAATTTCAGCTTGATATCTCTTTTCGTTTTTGAGTAATCGTGATGACAGACGGACAGACGACAGACGGAAAACCAAAATTTTTTTCGTCGCATCAATATATTTAAGCGTTACAAACTTGGGACTAAACTTAATATACCTCAGTATATTTCATATACATGGTATAAAAATAGCACGCCGTACATTTAATAATACTTTTCTGTGTGTGATGTGTGACTGTATTAGTGTGTAATATTTCTATAGTTATTCTTTTTATTACTTATTTTGTTTCGAAGAATCTATATCAAGTATTATTTAACAAAAAAAAGAAAATTATATTAAAGTAAATGTTATCTTTCAATGTTATTGTTTCAATACTATAACTTTTACTTTATAAGATTTTCCACCTTTTCAGAATTTTAGAAGAGTAAATTTAAAAAATAATTGCTTTTATACTCATCTCAACATATTTCTGGAGTGATTCTTTTTCTTTAATTTTGACAAGGGTAAGTAAATACATATATGCTCGATATACAAAGTCGAACTAAGGATTCCATTGATGAAAAGACTGTAATATATTGTAAATACTAATTATTCCCGAATCGTAACGTAGTGTATTTGTAAAGATTTATAAAATGTACAATGGCAGTTTCTTATTCTTATTTACAATAGGTATATTTGCATATGTATACAGGGTGTTTCGTGACTCGATAGACAGAGCTTAAGAGCGTATTCTTTGGACAATTTTAAGTCGAAAGTGCCTTATATACATTTGTCCAAAACCCAATAGTTAAGGAGCTATGGTCAATATTAAATTTAACCAATAAAGTAGTTTAATGTTATATAAATTTATTCATTACTAGAAGGACTATTTTAGTCCATGTATTGCTCCAGAAAAGCTTCTTCGTCGGAATGTTCTGTATGAGACGTTCTCTCACATTTAAGAACACTCGTTTATTAGAAATTCTTCGATCAGAAAATCGTCTCTGATATTCCTGCGCTGTCTTGCATTCCAGCCACAATATTTGAAAATACAGTTAATATCGGTATATTCTTGATTTTTTAAGGTAGCTCTCCTCTTGACTATTACCTTTAGGGGCATTATATTGCACATAACTCCTTAACTTTTGGGTTTTGGACAAATGTATATCAGGCACTTTCTACTTAAAATTGTCAAAAGAATACGCTCTTAAACTATATGCATCGAGACAACCAACCGGAAAGAAATAGGTATTTATATACGGAACACCCTGTATAAGTACCTATTTTTATAGCATTTTTTGACTGTTTCGTTAAATTGAAAACATGCAGAATCAAAATTAACTTTTTATTTAAGTTATAACTATTTTATTTAATTGAATAAGCCTATAATTGAAACAAATTCAAAATTACTTAACTAGAAGTTACATCATGGTCGCCACCAATGGAGAAAAGGACAGGAAAGGTAAGCTGCCCCCCTAAGGACTCGAAAAAATTGAACTCAATTGTAGTCATTTCTCGTCCGATATAAATTTCCCGCCCAAAAGATTTTTTTTTTATTAAAATTTTTATATTTTACAATTAACAAATATGATTTTTATGTTTTATTCAGCACCGTGACCCCTCATACCCTCTCTCCGGACATTGGCTGGCGACGTTCTTGGTAAACTGTATTTATAATCAATCAGCCTTAACACACATTTAAAAAACTTTAACAAAATCTTACAATAAATTTTATACAATTTGATAAAGAAAATTATTATTTCAAACCTAATAAATAATTTTTCAAAATAAAAATAATTTTCGATATACTTTTAAATCAAATATGTTATTTTATATAATTATGTTAATAATAAAATTTAAAAATATTACTAAACAAAAAATATTTTTTAAACAACGCTTTTTTTTTTTAGTTTTTTTGGTCAGTGAAAAAAAAATGGCAAAACTAGTTTTAGGAGATGTTTATTGAAAATTTTAGATGCATTATTTAAAAAGTATTTGGTAGGTATTAACTTTTAATATTTAACATTATAATTATTAATATTTACACAGGAAAACTGTTTTCATAGAAATTAATTAAAAAATACATCATAGAAAAAATACAATCAATTTGGCACAATTGTTTATTTGGTTGTACCATCTTCGTACTCAAAAATCGATTACCCCGGGGTGGGGGGGGGGTTTGTGCTTAAACTCTTTTGCCACCAATAAAAAAAAACAACTGTGCCAAAATTAAAATTTAAAAGATGCAACATTTTTTTTCCATAGATATTTAATTTTATTGTACTACAAGACATGTATTATATACAAAAATGGTAAACTGAACTTGTTCAATTAGAACGTTATTGAGGTTGAATTCTTACTTTGACAATATTATATTTATATTATATAACAAATACTGTCAAATATATATTATATAAAGACTATTGTTATATTGAGAACTATTTAAAAATATTCAATTAATTTTAGATATTGTCAATATTTATAGAATATTTTTGAATAAATATATTGTTTTGTTTGTTTTATGTACGTGTTATATAAGATCTTATTTAAGATTGTCATTTTAAAATAGTATGCCATAGTTTATAAAAAAAAACAACGGGGAAAATCGTTGGAGCCGTTTCGACGTTTTCTTAAAATGAAGCATATCTAGATCGATTTTTCGTCCCAAAAAACCCCTGCATACTAAGCGTGTAACCACGCCATCTAATGATACCTATCTTTAATGTTTCAATGTCGGTAAAGCAGTTAACTGCTCCCAATTAAAAAAGTAAAAGTGTTACTACCCGCCAATAGATGACAGTAAGAATCACATTATTCAGTTTTACCTGAAAACACGGATAAATCGACAAGCAAGATCGATTTTTCGCTTGAAAAAACCCCTGCATACTGATTTTTTAATAATTAACACGTACAAAATAAACTACAAAACAATTTGCTTTCAGTGAGCACCTATTATCAATAGCATCTTTGTTACGACCGAGCTTTAATTTTATAAATAATTGTAAAATTGTTGTCATTTTAAAAATATTACTTATTTTTTCTGGTTGAAATTATAGGAAGTATTCATTGATAAATATTTTTCTTTTATAAAATGAATAATACTGAAAAATACTTTTACTAAGTTTAAAAAAAAAAGAAGTTTATTAAGAAAACCAAAAGTAAGTTGTAGCATTGATCAATTTCTAATACGTGGTTATATAAAATTGTCTATTATTTTAAATAATTCCACTTAAAGTATTTCGATATCGAAGAAATAAAAATAATCCAAAAAGTTTGAAATTTTACTTATCAATTAATCATTCTTTTATACGTCTTTTGTGAAAAATTCATATCGATTATCTGAACGGTTTAGGAGAAATTAACTATCAACAGAGTTTTTTTTCTTTTTTTGTAATAATTTTGCATTTAAAGACTCCTTCCACTATGATAAAACACATGCTTTGTTTAAGTAGTGTTTTATTGGATGAACTTGATTTTGAGGAATGTATTTCTTATTAATTGATTATAATACGAGTAAGTTAATTATCTCGTAAATTAGGCCTTAGATCCAAATTTGGTAGAGAACATTTTCTTCTTTTTTTTCTCAGCTTTTTCAGGAGGCAATAGTTTTGCAGTCAATAATAGAACACCTTGTATACCACCATGTAGAAAGGACTCTTAAAGAGACAATCGACTTGAAATTTATACAGAAGTCGTATTAAATACTCATTCATCGACACACAAAATATCAGTTTTTTCGTAACACTTTCGATTTGGTATCGAAACACCTTAATATTCTTTTCGTTTTATTTTTGATCAAAATGCTAAAACTCACCTTAGCTCTTCGAAAAATAACAGTACTTATCATCATTATTTATAGTTTTTGCTAAAATGGTTATTTAAAATTTTTACTTTATTAACTATTAATAATTATCTAGGATTGATTTTGTATTTTTATTTTTTTTATAAACTAATATGTACAAATGATATAAATTGAAATCAGTCTCTTAACTTTTTAAATTATATCATATATTTTTTATAATTTTTTCTTTGATATTGCATTTCTGATAAATATTTGGAAAAAATTTTTGTAACTCGATATATATATATAATATATTTTATATACATAATTTTGATAATATTTTTTTGATATAATTAATTACGCATTAAAAAAAAACATAAAAGGCACTTTTTCAAATATTAAAAAAATTATTAAAATGAAAAAACAATTTTTTTTTATAATTTTTTAATTCTTTTTTGAATTTCTAATTTTTAATAATACGTTATTTCTCTTTTCAATTAAATTCAGTTTTTTATACGTTTTGATAATTGTGACAGGGAGCATAGTAGATGTAAGGGACAGGTAAATCGACCGTAGTGCTGTTATCTTATAAAATTTGCAATAAATCATGCGTTTTATTTAAAATAATACATTGTCCTAGTCCTGAAATTAAGCACATAAGTGATTGCTAGCAAAAAACTGACATCTCAACTGAAAAGAATAACTCAAAATTAGTGGGTTTCAAAAAAAAATCCGACTTAATGACGTCATCAGAATCCAAAAAATTTAATTTTGCTCTCTCAAATCCAAATTTCATCCAATTTTGATAAACCAAGTATGTAATCCTACTATATTTGAGTCATACTTTTGAAATTTGTGCTCAAAATTAACCTAGCTCTAATAAGTTTCAAGAATGTGGAATCCTGGTCCTGGAATTAAGCACATAAGAGATAACTAGCGAAAACTGACATCACAGCTGAAAAGAATGGCCCAAAATTAGTGGGTTTTAAAAAAAATTCCAATCAAATCGGATCAAATTTGCCTGGGTTATCAAAAAAATCGAATTTTTTAACTTTATGACGTCATCAGAATCCAAAAAATTTTGCTCTATCACATCCAAATTTAATCCAATTTTGATAAACCAAGTATGTAATCCTACTAAATTTGGGTCATACTTTTCAAATTTGTCCTCAAAATTATTCTAACTCTAATAGTTTCAAGAAGGTGGAGTCCTGGTCACGGAATTAAGCATATAAGTAATAGCTAGCGAAAAACTGACATCGCAAATTTATGACTTTATGTAAATTAATGAGCGCCTTTTACATGATTCTTTACTAACTTTTTGTTTTACGTATAAAACATATTCCACGCCCTAGTTACGGGCCTGTCGATCATGAGCGAGTACATACTCCGACTCGCATTTAGCCGATTGTGTTGATTTGGGTGACTATACCGTGTCCATCACCTTTTTTTGAGTGCTGAATCCACGCCTGTATAACTATAATTTTAAATAAAATTTAAAACGTATAATCAACCATGATAAAAGTCCTAAAAATTGAAGAATCTAGACATTTATAAATTTTTGATGTTTTAGAATAAAAGTACATATATTTTTGACGATAATAATAGATACATACATTTTTCCAAACATTTTCAAATATAACCAGCATATTTTTTTTTTAAATTTTTCATTATATTTTGTACACTTTCTAAGAAATCTAACAAAATACGACTTTTTAATATTTGTTTTTCCTTGATTTTTTTAAATACATATATATTTGATATATAAATTTTTTATTTACATACAAAAAAACATGATATTGTTTTTCTTCATGAATTAAAATATATAATAAATTGTAATGTCTAGTAATAAATTAATGATGATAATATTTAATTACAATTTTTCCATTAATATCTAACTAAATAGTACATAGCCTCTTAATGTAACTAATATTGCTGTTAATGCTGTTAATAATGTTGTTTTCAATGCGAATGTTGCGGTAGCACTTGATGCACTGCATTGATCATCACCATACTCCATACAATGTAACTAAATTTAAATAAAAGACAATTTATTTTCATATTTTTTAAATTTTAATATGAAATAGACATTTAAAAAAAATCCCATTTCTTTTGTCTTAAAAGTTAGTTAAAGTCCAAAAAATGTCATCAAAGCTATCGAAACTGTTTTTTAATCATTCATTTAATTAAAAATTTAATGTTAAATTTCAAATTTTTGCAAGGTAATATGTATAAGCATCTTATATGAATGGTTCTGAATCCAAAGAGTTTATATACAAAGAGAGCGCGAGGGATCTGCTAGCATGTAAGTGGATGCGATATGATGAATGAAAGAGAATAGTCATAGTCATATGTGATAATCATATGATGCATAGAGATTTTGTGTAAATTATTACTTACTTTAATTAGGTTCGAAGACATACGATCCATAAATGAACGAGTGAATTGTGCTGCTTCTTCACCGCATGATTGTCGCATCGTGTTGGTTCCACAATTCATATATTCTTGAAATGAACTGAAAATAAATTTTAAATATGAGTAGTAAAATAGAAGTAAAAATTGGTAAAAGATATATGAAGACACTCGATTTAAATCTGTCGTTTTGATAGTCATATATGAATTTGTTTCTACTTTTTATTAGAGTACAAGCTTGTTATTTAAAAAGTATTTTTTATTTAAAACTATAAAAGGTATGTATAACAAAAATAAGGTGGAAACGATGGGAAAATTAGGCCATGTTTATTTTTCATTGCTAGCCCATATCATTTTTCATTTGATACTCATACCATGAGAGTGTATAAAAAATAACCACCTCGCAATCTTGGTCGATCTGTTATATTGGGTTTAGAATGACGTCTCTTGCATTGCTAACCGTGGATTGCCATCCTAACTAAACGCGTATGCAAAATTTCATACAAACAAGGCAAGTTTAGTAAAAGTTTGTAAAAAATATAAATTATAATCTGTCACCTTGTAAAATATTAAATGAAAAACATTTAATTAACTTTTAATAGAGATGTCACATTCGGTTAAACTATACGTATAAATTTTATCATTACTCAAATTACATAAATAAAAATAGTAGAATCAAATCAGAATTTTATTCGAAAAAACATATCGAGACTCAAATAGAATGGCTTCTACTATTCTGGTTTAATATTAATAATTTTGGATTATACTGCAATTTTCGCCTCATGATTACATGAGTAGTGACATCTCTTGTTGCTACTTATAACCACGTTTTTTAGAGTTCAAGTTTTGAACTTGGCGCCTTCCTTAGAGGTAGCGGCCTTTTACTGTAACTATCTTCATAACATTTTTTCGTGCGAACATAATACACGTGTTTAATGTTACTGTGATAAATTTATAATTTAAAATTTTTTATATTAACTGTGGATAGTAAAATAACCGTGTATTTTTATATTACTTATATATAAAAATGGGTGGTCACAAGAGAAAACACTCCGACCACGGTAAATATGAAAAATGGGAAAAACAACTTCGAAGAATGAAACGCAAATTGAAAAATACAACAAACAGAGGGATAGTGTCAGTGCCGATAAAGAAAATTTAGAAGAAACAACTCCTCTGAATCGCTCAATAGATCAAGGCAAGTGCATATTGGAATTATCTATTATTTAATTAAAAATATTGCATGTTATAAGTGGTGCGTAAAATAAACAATATTAAATAATTTTGAGATCCAGTCGAAAAATAATAAATTTAGTTTATTTATATAATATATTCAATCATAATATATTTTATTAAATTATTTTACGTATGTCATGCATTTCCAAGAAGAAATATGAAATTATAGACGTATTAAATATTTAATCATAGATATACAAAATATTTAGTCATAGACATATGAAATATATAACTATAGACGTTCAAAATATTTTACCATAGATTTACAAAATCATTTAATTTAAATTAGTAACACCTGATTCTGATATGTCGCCATTATGTATAAAACTGTCAATAAATAAACAATACCATTGAGGTTATGCGAGACATAACACAATACGGAAATACACACGGCTGAGCTTATACGAGAGATAAGACATAGCCGAAGACATATGGTTGAACTTACACGAGAGGTAAGGCATAACCAAATAAATCATTTAATTTAAATTAGTAACATCAGATTCTGATATGTCGCCATTATGTATAAAACTGTCAATAAATAAACAATACCGTTGAGGTTATGCGAGACATAACACAATACGGAAATACACACGGCTGAGCTTATACGAGAGATAAGACATAGCCGAAGACATATGGTTGAACTTACACGAGAGGTAAGGCATAACCAAATAAATCATTTAATTTAAATTAGTAACATCAGATTCTGATATGTCACCATTATGTATAAAACTGTCAATAAATAAACAATACCGTTGAGGTTATGCGAGACATAACACAATACGGAAATACACACGGCTGAGCTTATACGAGAGATAAGACATAGCCGAAGACATATGGTTGAACTTACACGAGAGGTAAGGCATAACCAAATAAATTATTTCCTTCTCTTCTCACAAAGATGGTACAAGGCCAGACAGACGACATATTAGAAATCGTAGATCGAGAATCTAATCAAGAGGCATTGTCGACAAATAACGAATTAGACAGAGAAATATTAAAAATTATCGGGGAAACACCGTCAGCAGAACCGCAAGAATTAAAGTTATCCAAGCATATTTCAACTCGGTAGAAAGCCTGGTTGAAAACAGGACGAACAAAAGAGATAAAAGAATTTCTTCTCCAAAAATACCCAAAATTAAACCCAGAATTATTCGCCTCATTCAATGATGGCTCCCTAAAAAGGGACAAATATTTTTCATACACTAAAAATTTAGCTTTCTCCGTATTATCAGAATTAAGTCTTGTTATAGAACCTCCTTTGAAAAAGAATAAAGAGGAAATTGGTTTTAAAATAATGCTATTACAATTGTGGGATACATCACAAATTTTAATTGACTTGTATCGGGGACAAACTGTAGCTAGAAAAGCTTGTATTCCTTGAGTCCAAAATCACGAAATCAAGACAATTCAAGCCAACAAGAATTCGTCGACACTAACTGAGGAATCTGAGGTAAAAATCGCAGGGAGATTAAGCTCGTTCCTCAATAGATGGGCTACAATAACATCAGACCCTTTTATATTGCAATGCGTTAAGGGCTATAAAATACCTTTTATAACGAAACCATATTATCGGAACCATCACCGGAGCGCAAATGGACAAAACCTGAAACTCTTGCATTAAAGTTAGAGATTCAAAGATTATTAAATCTAGGTGCACAGTTGAGGATCAATTTATTTCACCCTTCTTTATAGTTCCAAAATCTGATGGATTCAACAAGTTTATACTAAACCTTAAAAATATCAATCAATACATTGCTATAGACCATTTTAAAACCGTCTGTAAGTTAATAGCACCAAGAATTTGTATGGGAACTATTGATCTTAAGGACGCCTATTTTTTGATTCAGGGCATAAGTCATGTAGAAAATATTTATGGGTGTGGATTATGAATTTGAGTGCTTAGCGTTTGGCATTGCCAACGCGCCCTTTGTATTTACCAAAATGTAAACCAGTTATTAATATTCTTAGAGAGAAAGGGTTTTTATCCGTAGTATATCTTGATGATTTCCTCTGCGTAGCCTTAAAAGACAATTCTTGCATAAAGAATTTAAGAGCAATGACAGAATTACTAACTTCTCTTGGGTTCATTATCAATTGGGATAAAAGTAATTTAAAACCTAGCACATGATTGATTTGGGGTTCTATATTGACACAGAAAAATTCTGTTTGGAGCTAACTGATAAAAAACGAGAGCTTATCTTAAACCAAATAAATACCTTGATGACGAAATGATCTTGTAAAATAATATTATTTGCTCAAATAATCGGTTCATTAATAGCTGCATGTCCAACAGTTGAATACTGTATTTTGCATTGTAAGTTATTAGAAAAAGCTAAAACAGAAGCTCTTGCGCATAACAAAGAAGATTTCGATAAAAGTATGAAGCTACCAAATTATATCTTAGATGATTTAAGATGGTGGAAGGAAAATAAACCCAAAACGTCACGAAAGATTAGAATGGCTATTTATAAAAAAGAAATTTTCTCAGACGCTTCGCTAACCGGATGGGGAGCATATTGTGATGGCAAGCAAGCTCATGGTTGGTGGAAATCAGAAGAAAAAGGGTTACATATTAATAACCTGGAACTTCGAGCTACCTTCCTAGCATTAAAATGTCTCGCAGCTGATCTCTTCCATTGCGAAATTTTGATCAGAGTTGATAATTCAACAGCAAAAGCATATATAAATAAAATGGGTGGATCACAATACCTAAACTTACACTTACTTGCCAAAGAAATTTAGGAGTGGTGCGAAGAGCGCAAAATTTGGCTTTATGCCTCTTATACTGCATCAAAAGACAATAAAGAAGCAGATAAACAATCTCGCATAAAAAATATAGACATGGAATGGAGTTTGGCAGATTACTCATGTAAGCAAATCATAAAACAATTAGAACAAATCATATTTCAATTGATTTATTTGCGTCACGAGTAAACTCTAAATGTAAAAAATATTGCGCCTTCAAGCGTGATCCAGATGCTATTGCTATAGATGTTTTTACAATAAACTGGGAAAGTCATTATTTTTATGCCTTTCAACTTTTTGCCTTAATAACACGAGTACTTCAAAAATAATCAACGACAAGGCTTCAAGTGTTATTGTAATATTCAAACCTAATAAATATCTTTTAACTTCTCCGCTTAGCAATCATCACCATCATCCAATGGCCCAAACACTTATCCTGGCGGCCGCCAGGTTATCAGGGAAGAGAACCAGTAATAGATATTTTAACAGCGTCCCTAGCGGACTTAACATTAAAGCAATGCAATAGCGCATTAAAAAATTGGTGGATATTTTCTATAGGAAACGGACGTGATTCTTTCAATATTGATCCAAACGCAGTTCTGGAATTTTTATCACAAAAATTTAAAAATGGTGCAACATATGGGACGCTGAACACTGCAAGATCTGCTTTTTCGATAATATCAACAAAAATATTGTTTATGATCCATACATTTAGCGTTTTTTCAAAGGAATTTTCAAACTTAGACCCATAAAGCCAAAATATGATTCAACCTGGGACACAGAACCAGTTCTAAGTAAAACAGCCAATTTGTACCCGTTAACCCAATTATCTTTACAGCAATTAACGGTAAAATTGATAATCCTGCTGGCTTTAGGAACAGGACATAGAATGCAAACCTTTGCCTTAATCTCAATAGACAATATCCCACAATACGAAGACAGCGTTCGAATAAAATTCCAGCTATCATAAAAACTTCTAGACCAGGAGCTTTGCAACCGATTTTACATATCCCGTTCTTCGCGGATAAACCAGAACTCTGCGTGGCGAGCACGCTACTCAGATCCCTTGTCACAAAATCTATAAGAGCCGATGAAAAAAGACTATTCATATCTATTCGCTACACAATGCTGGTTCATCTCTAACATTAAGTCGTTGCATAAAGGCTTATTTAACAGAGTGTGGAGTACATGAAAAATTGTATGCCAATAGTAAGCGACATGCATCCACATCAAAAGCAGAAATCTAGATCTCATACGAAAAACAGCAGGATAATCCGAGAGATCGCAGGAGTTTGCCAGATTTTACGAAATACCAATAACAAGTCGATTTAATGACTTTGCGGAAGCAGTTCTTCTTAACTCTTCCAATGAAAACATATCGAAATAGTCACTTATTTAATAATTATGAAAACAGATTGACAATTAGAGTAAATTGAAAAAAAAAAAAAAAAAAAAAAAAAAAAAAAAAAAAAAATTGTTCTCAGGCTCTGAACATCTACTCATGTAATCATGAGGCGAAAATTGCAGTATAATTAAACGATCAAACGAACTTACCTGTACGTGAAGTTCGATCGTAATTATACGATATTTTCGCCGAAATGATTACAGTCCCACCCATACACTAAATCCCTAGGAAATTCTTAAAGAATATCCTTTCCCATAATTCTCTCGAACAATTTTTTAGGCTTTGAAAGTTATGAAGATAGTTACAGTAAAAGGCCGCTACCTCTAAGGAAGGCGCCAAGTTCAAAACTTGAACTCTAAAAAACGTGGTTATAAGTAGCAACAAGAGATGTCACTACTCATGTAATCATTTCGGCGAAAATATCGTATAATTACGATCGAACTTCACGTACAGGTAAGTTCGTTTGATCGTTTAATTATACAGAATGTTCGATTTACATCTAGTCATATAAATATCACAAGTATGACAGAATACATACGTTAAGCAATGCATTTAAGTGAGAGGTATTATATACATGTGTTGAAGCTTCGATATACGTTGAGATAGTTGTAAGACGCTTGGAGAGTGGGAGTTTCTTAGTTGAATAGATGAACTACAACAGATAAGCCACGATACAAGTCACTTTTGCAATTTAATATAACACCTATCATACCTCTTACTTAGATGCAATTCTTAACGCATGTAATCTGTCATACTCTTGATATTTATATGCCTAGATGTAAATCGAACATTCTGGATAAATAGTATTGTCTTAACTTTCTTATGTCTTTACTTAAAACAAGATGAAACGAAGGCTTAAAAGAGTTTTATTAATATTAAAATATCAATATCGTTATATTTAAATGCACAGGAATTTGTAAAAAAAATTTAGTTTTTTGTTCTGATTTAGTATTTGTGAATTATTTTTACTGTACTAAACAAATTTTTTAATGAAAATTGAAAATGTGTTCTGAACAAGTTGAAAATTATAAATACAACGAAAACTAAATGAATTATTTTAATTATATTAATGACTGCAATTTTAGTAGTATTTCATTATTGCAACATAATTTATTTTACCAATTTATTATAAAATAATAAGTACCCAATTTATTATAAAATGAATAATGTGTTTTGAGTGTGCATGCCACACAATTATATTAACAAACCTGAACGCTTCATATTTTAAAATAACATTTTATTAAATACTTGAATTTTTTTCTTAATATTTCCAACAAATAGATAGCTATGAATCTAAATATAAGCGATTTTACCAATTCATTTAATATAATATATACTACAAGTGAAATTTACAAAATTTAAAAAACATCCGACCAATTTTTCGGCTACGGAATCCTAAATTCGCACTCTCCATTAAATTACCTTTCAAATAAAACCAAAAAAATCAAAATCGGTTCATCTGTTTAGGCACTACGATGCCAAGGACAGACAGACAGATACACATAGCGTTCAAACTTATTACACTCTTTTTTTAAGTTCGGGGGTTAAAAATTAAAATATATATGTAGCTTTGTGCACCTCTAGTTCGAAAACTAACCGTAAAAATTTTTGTAGTCGCGAGAGCTTTTGATCAGAACAACCGGAAAAACATTTTGGAGGTGGTTTGAAAAAGTTTCACAGACAACCATTTTCCTATCTTATCGTACGAGATCCTTTGATCAATTAATAAAATTTTTAAAACGCACTTTAAATTGATAACGGAATAGCCATTTATCTGCCTAAAATGTAGCCAGTCATTGTAGTCATTGCTCTTTTCAATCATCGATGGTATTTCATGAAAAAAGATCAATCAATTATTTTAATTGAAAAATATATACAAACTTGTATTATGTTTATTTTATGGAAAACTAAAAAATAGCAGCTTTCTCATTCCATGTGAAATAATAATTACAGTAAACATTCTCTATTTAATCAATTAACAAATAAAAAAAACAGAATTGATTAGGTAAATATCGAATATAAAAATACTTTTAACAAAAAAAGTCGACAAATCAGCACCAGCTTTCAAATAAATAAAAAATCATCAAAATTGGTTCACCTAGTCAAAACTTCTAAGGTAAAAAATATTAAAAAAATACAGTCGAATTTAGAATATTCTTTTTGGAAGTGGGTTAAGACTATAGGATAAAAAATTCTTAGTTCTCATTTGTTCACCTCTAGAAATTCTGGCTCATTTCTGGAAATTTATCAAAATGTAGGTTGTAGAAAGTCATTTAGTTGGAGAAAGATTTAAAAGTTTACGCATCTTTTTGGTGAAAACTTAAAACATTAAGCCTTGCTTCCATTCAAACCCTAACACTAACAGTCCGCTGTTCAGGCAAAGCCGAAGATGATAACTAAATAACACGTAAAATTTTACAAAGTTTATACGCCATCTGATAAAGCGAAAATTATACCTAATGTTGGACAACTTACATCTTTTTGTTTTGAAGCGTAGAAAAGTAGGTACACTGAAGTCGAAATTGAACCAAGCCTTCTGGTTTGTCGGGACAACCTTTTACCATCATGGGTATCAATCATACGTTTGATGTCACATCTATATGTCAATAATTTTTAAACAAACCCTCCATCGACTCATTGTTAGTAAGTGGCTCATACAAGGTTCTATTTTTACCAACAGAATTATAATAAAAAAATTTTTTTTTTTTTGAAGTTGAAATCTCCATGAACATTCTATACAGGGTGTCCCGTGACTCGATGGCCATATTTTAAGAGCATATTCTTTTGAAAATTTTAAGTCGAAAGTGTCGTATATACTTTTATCCAAAACTCTATAATTAAGCAGTTATGTGCACTTTTAAATTTAACCAATAATGTAAAAACATTTTTGAGTAAATAAGTTTAATGTCCCCCCGTTGGCATCATTTGGTCATCAGACTCTTAACTCCTCTTGACATTATCTTTGGGGACATATTATCTCGAGACGACCCAATTGCTCTACAGAGAGACGTCTTCAATTATTAGGAGAGCAATAACGGGTTGCTAGACAGTGATAAAGACAAAAAAAAGAGAAAAAGAGCATATATACTTTAAGTAAAATACTGTCTATAAAAAAAAAACCATTTCTATCATGCTCATACATCCTTATAAATATTGGGTTTTGGACAAAAGTATATAAGACATTTTCGACTTAAAATCGTTTCTACACTATCACTATCGTTTCACAGGCACTCTGTATATTATATCACATCATTATATGGATAGTGATGATTCGGGTAACACGGGGGCGGAAGTCCAATCCCACATAATTGGACAGTGGTCAGATAAGTTGATAAATATAAATATATATATGTTAGTGGTATATTCATAATTGAATATTTACATAATAATTGAAACTTTTATTTTAATTATGAACAAATAAATAAATAAATAAATGATTTGCCTCTTGCCTAATAAATATTTGATATATATTGTTTATTCATTATTTATTATAATTGATAGAAAAAGTGTATTTATAATGAACATATATTCACTAACAAACAATTCAAAGTAATTTTATTTGTCCGATTTGTATGTAATTTTATTTGTCCGATGTACGATTGCATCTCATATTTGAATTCACTACCATAAATACAAGTGAAATTTACGAAATTTAAAAACCCCCGGCAAATGCGATTTATTCCTTGTAAACCGATTTTTGGTAACTTAGCTATATAATGTTCTCGATCAAGTCGGTTCGACCATTTAGGGGCTACGATGCCACTGAGAAACACGCAGGCGCACAGATAAACACTCTAAACTTATAACACTCCATCTTTAATCAATATCAAAGTGATGGTCAATGACATCAGATGAGATGAAAAGGATACTTAGTGAGCTATTATTTTTTGGGACAAATTTTTGGAAATATTTTAATTGAAATTGAAATATTTGAGTTCTCTCAAATAAAGGAAAATCTTTAAGTTGATTTTTCGACCCTCATCTTCTTGGTTCCCGATATTCCATACTTAGAATCCCTATAAATGAAATTGTCACCATTTTAAAAAAATGGAATTGTCAACAAATTCTGCAAGAATTGACTGCTAGCTTCTATTCACTCATAATAACTCTAGGATCATTATCTATTGTCAACAAAATAAATATTTTTTCAACAGGTTTCTTTTCTAGCCATCAAATTATATTAATTATTTTAATATTAAATTATTATTTCACGTATTATTTTAAAATTTTAAAATAATGATTACATTATTGTGGGCATTTCTCTATATTATATTATGTATAGTTTTTTGTTTATATTTGACATTTGTATTAATAAAAATATTCATATTTTAAAAAATGACTTTTTTAAAAATCAATTAAAAAGTATCAATTATATGTTTAAATTAATAAATGCTTTTAAATTATTTATGTCAAAAATATATTGGCATTAATAAAATCAAAAACAAAATTAATTGACAGAAATAACTGGGTATAAAATTGAACTAAAAAGATAATAAAACTATTAAAAAAAAAATGCACGGGAACGAAAAATGTTAAAATTGTAAAATGATTTCACACAACTTTTAAATACATAACTTATAACTATGGTAATATAAGATAGATTTTACGTTTGTTTGAAGTTCTTGGAATCGAAATAAAGTAGTAAAGACACGATTGTGAGTTAGAATATGAAGAATAAACAAAACTTAGTCCAACGTCAAGCTTAATCGTTAAAAATTCTTGTAAAGTATGTGTTTTTTAAACTATTATCAATGACGGTGATTTGATGTAAATTTAAGATTTCAAATAAAGGAAAAATCTGGAAAAACATGGAGAAATTTTTGGACAGAATTAAAAAGATAGTTTAAATGATTTTGTAACAGACGAAACACGTTTTAAACTCCTTTAAATAAATACAGATGGTGCGTTTACATGAAATTAGAAACTTTTGAACAATTTAAAATTATTTTGATAGAAAATTGAAAAACTTATCGATTCTTTTTGGAGTCAAATGATGACAGAAAATACCTACTTTCGGCTAAGAGATACACCAAGCCGACTACACTACACTAAGAGTTTAACATTAGGTTTACATTTGTGAGTTGTTTTCTTTCAAAAAAGGTGATTATCGTCAGTTAGATATCCAAATCCCTTATTCGACCGAAAACTGACGAAAATACTTCGTACTAATTAAAATAGGAAGTGGACCCTTTTTCAATAGTTCCAATTTAGACTACTAGGGGGCAACACTTGTACCAACATTTTTTAAAAACCACTCAAAATGTTCAAATTCAAATCAGATATATTCTGATATTCTGGCGATAAAAATTCATACTATTTAAAACTTTTTCGGTAGTTCAAATTTAGACTACCAGGTTTACTTACCATTTATCAATAATATAGTTATTATTAAGCATTGATTGGAGGGTGTTTAACACACCCATTTGCGGGGTTATTAAAGGTTCATTAATTTCTATTTTATTTTAATTTTATAAAAACCATATAAAATATATATTTTATGTTCAGTTCAACTAACATAAATACCAATTAATTGTATGATTTTAATTTTAAAAATATGATTTTATTTTTTAATTATAATATTTAATATGTTTGATGTATTGGATTTGTGATTTTTCAATTGTGTTTTTTTAATAATAATTAATTTATAATTAATATTTGTTTTATTTTTGTATGAAATATTAACCTTAATAATTATAAAAACAAATTATTCTGATTGAAAAAATTTTACTGCAAATATATTGCAAATAGTCCACGGGAAAACACATTTGAAACTTCGTGGATGCTTTTTTTTTGAGGAGTCTACCAAACTTTCTTTTTACGATTTTTTTCGAAAGTGCTACGTTTTCAAATGAACATGATAACGTCAGCAGAGGGAATTTGTCGAACACTATGACCACTTGAAAACATTAATAATCATTAAACAATAAAATAATAAGGTAACTCAAGCGATCTGTTTGTAATGGAGTGGTTATGTAACTTCCTACACTAAAAATTAATTTTCAATGCAAAACAAAAGTTGAGTTTTCTGACTTTTGTCCGGAAATTTGGTATAAATACTCGACTGTGCTGCGTTTTTTCAGACTGCGTTTCAGCGTTGAAAAAAAGTTTTGTAGATTCATCAAAAGAACGCTACTCAAGTTTCAAGTATGTATGGATCATTTAATAAAAACGTTGCTGTCTTGCGGACTATTTAATAAACCTTATTCGATAACCCAGCTATCGAAGTTCTACATGTATACCAACAGTTCATGTTTGGTAAAATGAATTTTCCAAGAACACAGAATATGTTTTATATAAACAAATGAAAGTAACTATAAATAAATCTTAAACAATGATCATAAGTGTAAATTAATTATCAAAATAATATTTAATTAAATAAATTATAAATCGAATTGTATTCATCAATTTCGTTGAAATATATTAACTGCAGAATAGAAGATATACATTTATATATATGAATTATAATATATTACATATTACATGACATTCGAATCCAATACAACATAATCCAGTCAGCGAATAGCAAAAATGAATAGTGATTATCATCTATGAACCAAATACATTTGGAAATTAGGTGTAGTCATCTAAATTTTACAAAACTAAATATTTTGTTTTGTAGTTAACTACAGTCGCCCTGTTAGCTCAGTTGTTAGCTCGGATAGGGTAGCGGGTTCGATTCCCGCCGTCGCAACAAATTTAATTTAATTAATACTTGATGGTCTGTTGTAGTGCATGGTATATGCATGAAGGAGGTGCACTCGCAGCCTCTGAAATTGAGGAGCTGATAAATGAAATTATCAGCGGAAAGGTGGTAAAACACATATATGGTATCACAATGGGCTCTATAGCCTAAGTGTGTCCTTCGTGGACAGCCAATATAACCTAACCTAACCTAACTACAATACTACTACTATTTCGTTTTCCAGGTTCTTCGGGTTTCTTTAATGGATAATTTAGATCTTAAACAATATTAAAGCCTAAGTGGTCTAAGGCGTTAGTGAATATTTCTTTCGAAAGAGTCTCAATCTATTACCATTTTCTGTCATTAAATGATTGATTAATCATTTATTTGATATTTTCAGACTTTTTCTGACATTTTCAGAGATAGTTTTACTTCATATATTCTCTTTCTGAATTCCGCAACAGATTTATTTTCACATGGGATAAGATACAGCATACCAAATATGCCACGCATTGATTGGAGTAACTTTAAATAATAATATATTATATAGTGATATATATGTAATAATTCCGTTCGTTATAAAGTTGATTAATGCTGTTTTAAAATGATAAATTGATTACATAATTGGTAGTGAATGTGAACACCAAAATCAACATATGTAGTGTATTTATTTTAAACCTATGATATTAGTTATAGCTTTGCCATTATATGTAAGTACAATGTGTAAGAAATATATATTGGTTTTTAATTTAAAATCATACGCAAGGAATAGACACTTTCAACGACGTTTCTAGTTTTTGAATATCTTTTAATGTATTAAATAATATTCCATAAATCATTTTTTAACTACAATTTTTAGCCAATGACATATACATTAGACAAGGACACAGTGAATTCACTGGCAGTCTTCTCAATTATTCATCATATCGCAAGTTTTGGGCCCTGACGTTCTTCTCTAGTTGTATAAACTCTTTAGTATTTTATGAAGTGTCATATCAGATGACGTCATGATTCATGACGCACGATTCTGAAGTGTTTTGATGTCACAATTTTTTTAAGCGAGTATATTTAATTCGAAACACTTTTAAATGTAAATTTTTTATTATAGGAATCATTTTTTTGGTCCCTACAATCGATTCGACGTGTTTTTGGTACATCGAAAAATTTACTGGAAGCGTCTATCTAAGTTCTGATTTCGGTTAAATATCTTAATAATCACCTTGTATGACTGTATGAAAATTTCTTGTTAATATTCCTAAAAATAACGAAAATATGAGGGTATTTTCATCTTAAATACGACACACTATATATCGATTAAAATCGTTCTTTGATTATCAATTCGAATTTGAAATTTGCAAGACAATAATAAGCATCTGTGAGATAGATCATCATACGTGATTTAATTAAAATCTATATCGCCATACATATTATAACAAGGGAAAACAAACAATTGAATAAATTAATTGCTGAAATACCCTGTATAGAAAGTGTTGAATGCCAGTGCTTGCATTATTTTTAATGAATTAGAAAAGTTTAGAAAAAGGGATGAATTTCAAAAAATCCTTTCTTATGAGGCACATACAGTATAAAATCGAAATTTCAAACTTTTAGCGTTAGCAATTTAGGTTATAAATCGATATATTAGTCGCGATATTGCCTATTCCCCCTCCAGATTCTTTCCCCCATCTGAAATGTTTCTAAATTTAAATAATATACAAAAAGAATCATTCTGAAAAAAAATCATCAAAATCGAAGCTGTCATTGAGATTAGCGATTTAGGTTGTGCGTCGATATATCAGTAGCGATATTGACTATTCCCCCTCCAGATGATTTCCCCCATATGAAATGTTTCTGATTTTAAATAAATCGGAGCTGTCATTGATACTCCCTAAGAATGGCTATTTTATTTATTCATTTATCCGACTAATTAATCAATAGCAACTTTTATCCAACGGGTTTATTCTTAGTGGACAAAAGCCTATTGCCTCCAATGCCTAATGTTTACTCCCGCCTTGCGTGGCAATCCTCAAATGTAAATTTAATAAAATGGGAAAATCTTAAGGATGTATGAGCACGGTAGTGGGAGCACAAATTTTAAAAAATATATTTTTTCAATTTTGATGATAAATTATATTATAACTTGACAATATAAGACGAAAAATAAGAATAAAATTTTTCAATATCTGGCGTTATTTTCGAAATATCGAAAATTGAAAATTTTGTTTAATTATTCAGCTTTCGATATTTCGAAACCCAAGGCACATATCGAAAAATTTTATTCTTATTTTTCGTCTACATTCATGAAGTTATAACAAAATTCATCATCAAAGTTGAAAATAAGATAAAAATAATTTCAACCCTAAATCTACCCTGCTCTTACATCCCTTATATGGACGGTGACACTTAGTTTTTTTCTTTTCTAATTCATTGCTAATATGTTTACTTTCTATTAAAAAGTTTTTTTTTAATTTGTTTTCATTCATTCCAAATGAAAATTATCAAAAACTTCCAAAATATGTCGTTTTTTGAGATTCCTCCATAAGAGCCAATCAATGTATTTTATATCGATTTTTAATGACTTTTTTCTTAAAAATTTGCACGGATACCTAAGCTGAAATTTTAACCACACATTCTTTGAGTAAAAGACTACCTACAAACAAATTTTGAGTCTTTAAATCAAACATTGTTGTCATGCTCATACATCCTTAAAATCTAAATAGAATCCAAAATATAAGACAACAAACAAGATTCTGATGATTTTGTGCCAAGATAATTTAAGATGTATTGTATATATTTTACAATAACAAACACGTTGTATTATTATATACGTGTATACACGTATTGTTAGAAGCTATACATATAATTTATAACGTATATATTCCAAAGAGTTAGAGAGCTAATACCTACCACATACTAGGTACTAGGTACTATTACTAACATTGTGTGTGCATCGCGTTTAGTTAATATCCCAGCTCACTGAATTCTGATTGCACTTTATCATTATACACAATCACCAATAATAATAATAATACTACTTCTAAAATACCTCAATGAATGTTATATAGTAGGTACATACACATAGGTAGATAGATGGATGTAGATGTAGATGTACCTACCTAAAGCTATCATATTAATAATATGTAATAGATAGCTAGCTCTCATCATCAAATATAGACTATAATCATGGAGGTTATAAAGAAGGAGAACGATCGCTATAGAAAATATTGTCCCCAAAATATGGACAAAATAAGTGAGGCGCTGGGATCGTTAAGTTGTCTCATTAAAAGCGGACTGTTGTGCGCTAATTTCAAATGATCTATCAACGTTTAATATACGTGTATATAATATCATTCAAAGGAAAAAAAAAAGCAAATAATGAAATTATTATTAATTACTATTATTATTTACTAATGAATAAATTATAAATTATCTATTCTACTTTATAAATTTGAATGGTACTAACTTCATCTACTTGTACTCATTAACAGCTAACTTCGCAGATACTACTTACCGACGACAGCGCGGCTGGTGGCTGAAAAATGAACTATAAATTCTACAAATTTTCAGGGACAGACGCGCTAATGCTTTAGCGCGTAGCGATCGTTCTCCTTCTCTCTAACCTCCATGGACTATAATAATAATCATAGAAAACATATAACTATCGATTTAATTCCTATCTACCTACCTACCTAAATACATACTTATTATACTGGCAGTATTAAAATAACACGGCACTAAATTGGAGCAGGTTCTTTAGCTCAAAAAAAAAACAAAAAAGTTCGTTGGGATGTGGCGTGAAAATTTGAATTAAATATTACAATTTAATATTAAAATTTTATGGAGATAGGCAATGATTGAATAATACTAGGGATTTCAATAAAACTTTATAAATACATTTTTTGATTAACAAAGTTTCCAAAAACCACAAAAAATTCCTAGATCATCGGGACTTTTTATGATTATTTTATCGTTCAAAGTTAGCTGAAAAAATGTTGAATCATATAGATTATCTGATATTTCTATATCAAAAAATCTAGAGAGTGTGATAAAAAACTATCTAAAATATTTAGACAATCTTGTAGTTTATAATATTACCATAAAAATATAAGGTTGTCGATGATATAAAAACAAAATTTAAATTTAATTAGGAATTCATAGAAGATTTGATGAACAGAGACGACTATAGTTAGAGTATTGATGATTGAAGAGTGATATCTTTAATATCAAATTTATAAGCATCACTTGCACGTAAAGCTAAAAATAACACATTATTTGACTACAAAGCATGTATTTGGTTTATATGTATGTACCGTGCAATAAACCAAAACTTTTTTATAATACTGTAGGGAAACAAGCTACTTAAAATCAATTATTTTAACTTTAAACTAATTAATGTTTGTAAAATATTTTCATTTCATTTCTTTAAGTGCTTCATAAGTATAAGACTGTTCTAACTCAAAATATTAGAATAAATCTAGTAATTATGTTAATTATAACAATGTCTGTTAATTTAATGTTTTTTTAAAACAATTCCTTTTGTTTATAATGTTTTGTACAAATTGAATGGAATTTTAACTATTTTCATACAAATACTAAATTTAAATTTTTTCGTCTAATCAGACAATTACAGTATATTGTCACGCATATACACAAACTATCACTAATTTTGGTACCAAAATGATTCAACCAAGAACACAATGTCTAGACGTTTGTGACATTTTAAAAGATACTTTTTTATCATAGTTATTTTAGTAATTAGTTGTAGGTGAAGTAAATTTAGGTAAAATACTAATTATTTTTTTGTTATATGCGACAGGAATATTTTATTTTAATTTAATTAAAGACTCTTTTTTAAGAATTTCATCGAGATGTAAGGTATTAGCACCCTGTAAGGCCCATTTAACTTCAAAACTTATATAAAAGGTGATACTTTTTTATGTTAACATATACTGGAAGCTCGAAAAATAATTTATAACGAGTTAAGGCGCACATCTTACGGAGGCATTAAATTTTACCTCGATTTTCAAGCGCAATGAAAAGCTTACTCTTACCATAACTGGTAATCGATATATGAACATTTTAAATTAGAAAGTTAGTATTGATTAAAATAACTAACATTTTTTGATCGAAAAATGTTTCCACAAACCGTACAGTTTAAGCAAAAACGAACTGAAAAATTTACAAAGGTATGTACAAAGGTTATTATTCCGGAAAATATAGTAAACAATATTTTTAAAAAAAAGTTCAGATTAAAAACTAATTAATTATTTATAATACGTTGATTTTATTAAACTAATTAAACATACTCATTTTATGCGGGTTATAAAATAATTAATTATTTTCATATATTATTTATATTATTCGCAAAAACAAAAATAAGTCATTGGTTCGATTATTTATTCAAAGCGCATTGTGGTTATTGGAATGAATTATTGTGAAACAGAATCGATATTTTATATTCTTTATATTTTTTCTATTTTGATGGATTATATTATAATTTAACAATATAAGACAAAAGGTTCGGTTAGGTTGGGTTAGAGTGATTGTCTTGGGGTGGGACACAATTAGACCATGGGGTCCGTTGTGATACCGAAAAAGCGTTGGCCCATCCTTGGCCACTACTCTATGAATCATTTGGAGCTGTTTTAAGAACAGCAGGAGAGCTTTGAAGTCGGCGGACTCCAGGTCGTCAAAGAGAGGCTGGCTCAAGTAAGTCCATCTACTCATGGAATAATACGAGTTTTACCCGATTGAGCCGATTTATAGCTTACCCGATTGAGCTACCCGCAGTTGATTTGGTTGTAAAACTATCCATGTCGCATTGTGGATAGATGATTATATCAAAGCAGAAGTTAGTGTTAAAAGTAAATTTTAATATTTTCTGGTATTTACATACTAAATGATTAAATAATAATGAATATGAAATGAAAATAATGATTAAATATTATGAAAATTTCAATATAATGAATATATATAATACAAAGTATGATAAGTGACAATCATTATTATTATTTTAAATAAAATATTTTCTATAAAAGCAGAATAAATAAAATATTACTCATAATAGGCAATGGATAATAATCATAATATATTGATAACTATCTATTGAAAATATTAATGATTATTGTTAGTGAAGTATTAAAACAACCCAGAGGGTGGTGGTTGTACATTATAATGGGGACAATATTTTGTCATAGATTTCATTAAAATTTATTAACATTTCATCCAGAGTATGATATAAATCTCTATATATTATAAATGTGAAAGTAAGAGTGTTTGATTATTTGATTGTTTGTTTGTTTGTTACGCGCTTTCACGCAAAAACTAGCGAATGGATATGAACGAAACTGTACAACAATATAGTTCATACATCAGAATAACACTTGAGATATAATTTACAAAGATATATTTAAAAAAAAAATTTAAAGTTAAATTGATTCTGACATTTTACATGATCATTATTTTAAACCATAAATTAAAGATTTCTGTAAAAATTTATAACAGTAAATGTCAAACAATTCATGGCTTTCTTTTCTGATATACTCAATGAATTATAACTATTTTACAATTGTAAAAAATGAAACCTGTGCATATATTTTATGCTGTGTAAAACAATCCCTTTGATTGTTATGGAAGGGGGATAAGTGAGATCAGGAGTGGTGGAGGCTATGAAGCGTTGTTTTTTACTTTTTGCTCAGTGAAACGGGCGGGTATCAAGCTAGTTAATCTATGATTGATTAATAAAAAATATGATATTATACTAAATGATTATATTAAATTATATCAATACCTAATATTAAACAAAGTCCTTTCCTGCTGTTTGTATCTATCATGTCCTACCATGTATGCTTAGATCTTTAAAACTACGCAAGGGATTTTTACTTACACAACCAGCTTCAACTAATGTTTTTAACCTTCAGGGGATGGAAAGATGAAGCGAGAAAGTGGGCGATGAAAACTCGAATATTTCAAATATACCGAAGTGGGGTATCAAATAAAAGACCATGATGTGGACATTACAAAACTGTAACCCCTACGTAAGAAGAAATGGGGGGGGGGCGGTATGTAAGTGGGGATGTTGCCCAGCAAAGCGAATTGTTCACGGCTAGTTTTATTATATTTAATTATATCTTATATAATATTTTTTTTATTTTTTTTTAGGCTTAGAATGGGACTTAATGTTGGAATTGAGTACCTATACGTCTTTCAGAAATTGAGACATACACATGGTCATGCCTCGCTTAAGAAACTGAAGATACGTACTGTAAATATAATTTTAAATTTTCACTCAAACGTACATTTCCACGTTATTTTGTCCATAATGAAATATCATGAATTGTAATTTCTAAACCTCCTCCCCCCCATTCTCTCTCGAGTCCAACGTAATGTATATTGTTATAATACATACAGTAACGATATAAATACTTATAATCGTAGAACATGTACATAGATACAGAATACAGATACAATACAGATAGATATATGTAATATTTACTAATAATATCAATTCAAAACTCATTATAACCAATCTGATTATTTTATCAATGATGCGTTCTCATGCGTTAAATTGAATTTTCGATTTTATATGTAATATGAAATATTTTCTTATTATATGATACGTCATCATTTAATAATAATAATAATAATAATAGGAACCGAACTTCACAACACAAAATACAAAACCGATTTGTTAATAGCTTTTTGTATTGTTTTACATATAAAGAGTGTGACAACGTAATGATTTTTATTATTTAACTATTGGAAATCACTATTTTTAACCCTCGAACTAAAAAAAAATGCTATGTGTGTGTGTGTCTGTCTGTGACATCGTAGCGCCTTTTTGGTTTTATATGAAAGGTAATTTAACGGAGAGTGTTCTTAGCTATGTTTCAAGTGCGAGCTTAGGTTTCCGTACCCGAAAAAACCTAAAAAATTATCGATGGTTCAGTTTGGAAAAGGCATGACATATAATTTTAAAATTAATAATTAATTTAATTTGGACATAATTTTCAATTTGATGCTGTTCGAATTTTAGATTATGAGTCTCAGTTTCTTAAGCGTAACATCAGTGAAATGTTTTTTATCAAGATCTTCGATACTGTTAACTTTAGGAGTGATACACAGGGTCTAAGTTCGTCGTATAGTGATATTATTTCTATAGCCAAAAAATTTTATTAATTAATTAATTTATTTATCGTTTATTGTTATATTTCTGAAACTTATTACAATTTGTTAACGCCCATAGTTATTTTGAAGTTATGGCGGGACTTTTTGAATTAAGTGTTGGTATAGTAGTCTTGAGTGTTTTAACAACTGTCACCACTGTGGTTGTTTACTTTCATTCTGTGGCTGGTTTCTACAACTTTAACTTCTTAGCTTTGTTAAAAAAATTTTATTTTATTGTGATTGGAATTACTACTGCTTAATTTATTGTTGATTAGATTAATGTGTAATATGAGTCAATCCTTATCTATATATTTTTTATTAACGATGATTGTTTTCGGAGGTTTATTTTTCAAACATGAGTGTTAACCTCAAATGTAAGATTTTTAATGTTTTATTTATGTTGATCTGGTGTATTTATGTCAATAACATTTTGTTTTCTTTATGCAGTTTACCTGATACGTCGTAACATTTGACAACTTAACATTCGCATTATTTTTTCCAAGTTCCTGATTCTAATTAATCATTTATAATATATAATTTTAACATATCAATAATTACTATGGAAATGAATGGTCAAATAAACCTGATTCAATTCATTTCGAAAAGTGAAATGGTAAAATAATTAGGTAATTCAAAACAATAATTCAAAAGAACCAAGTCAACTCAAATATTTCAATTTCAATTAAAATATTTCCAAAAATTTGTCCCAAAAAAATGATAGCTTTCTAAGTATCCTTTTCATTTTATCTGATGTCCTTGACCATGACTTTGATATTGGTTTAAGAAGGAGTGTTATAAGTTTAAAGTGTTTATCTGTGCGTCTGTGTGTTTCTCAGTGGCATCGTAGCCCTTAAATGGTCGAACCGACTCGATTGAGAATATTTTATAGCTAAGTTTCCAAAACTCGGTTTTACAAGGAATAAATCGTATTTGTCGGGGTTTTTTTAAATTTTGTAAATTTAATTTGTTTTTAAAAAGCATTATACATGCATGATATCATTATTAATTAAAAATTATGATAAAACAAAGTTGATTTTTAATCTTTAAGGTAGTTCGATTTTCGATACTCGTTAGTATATTTTTAATTATATTACGAAAGAAAAAAATTTATAAGTGTATGTTAAGTGTATTATAATAAATTATAATCAATATCGTATTATCAAAATTATTTTAAAACCTATATTTTATAGAATGGATATCGAAAGTATCTATAATTATGATTATGTTTGTATGAAAAAGATAATTCGATAAAAGTTCCATCATCATTTTAAAACATTATCAGCTTATATCAAGAGTTTATTTAAAACTTTCAAATATTATTTATTAAAATTAAAATATACGTTTATAGCAATCTAAACATACATTTATATTCTTACACAGGGTTTTCAAAAAGTATGGGAATGGCCGAAGAATCCGAGAAATACACTATTTGCGAGAATGAAATAGTAGTTTATGTCCTAGGGGTAGAAAAAGTGATGGGAATTTGTATAATTGTGTTTTCTAACTAAACTTGTGGTCAAAATGAAATATTTTCAATACAAGAATTAGTCAAAATCTAGAACTTTTATATGTCGTTTTTAACATAGCTGCAAAATTTCCGAGAAAATGATGAAAAACTGTCTTTTTTGTTTTTTTATTCTCATTCTCCAAAAGAGTCCAAAATTATCTGTTTGTGTCCATAATAATCATTAACAACCAACCCATAGAGCGTGTACGACAGTTCCAATAACTCGGAAGTATTATTTCTGAAAACGGCGGCACTGATGAAGATGTAGAACAAAGAATCAGAAAAGCCAAAGCAGCGTTTGCGCAACTTCAACCCATCTGGAGATCACACCAACACAGAAGTCACACTAAATTGAAAATATTCGAGACTAATGTCAAAAGTGTTCTTCTGTATGGATGTCAAACCTGGAAAGTCACCAAACTCCAGTAGCACCAACATCAAGCAACACAAATATGGTTGGATTGGTCACACACTCAGGCGAAACAACAGCATTGCCAAAGAAGCACTTGAGTGGAACCCCCAAGGAAAAAGAAGGGTGGGCCGACCTCGTCATACCTGGCGAAGAACCCTGGAGCAAGAAATTACTGAAGAAGGCAAATCCTGGGGAGAAGTCAAGTCTATGGCACAGAATCGAGTTCGGTGGCAAGCATTTGTTGAGGCCCTACGCCCCCTCGGGATCATAGGACATAAATATAAAATATATAAAACTTTTCCTAGCAGAAATTTGGCTGAATTTACCAAAAAAGGTAATAGACAAAAGTATAGCCAATCTTGAGGACCTTACCATAACATTTGAATGATGATAGTAGAGCAAAAAATTACTTAAAATATGTCCTAATGTGAATGAAGATTGACATTAGGACATATTTAATGATACCTTTGTTATCGTATCGTAATAGTTTAGTTGTTAGTGATGATAATAATAATGATAATGATGATTTTAGTTCATCGTCATATGATACACAAAAGATAATATCCATCCTTTCATACGTAACCACCAAAAACTAAACTAAATAACATATACGTACGTACTACATATGTGAATAATGAGAGGTTACGTTACAATCATATAGGTAATAATAATGATAACAATACATGTGCAATGTCATCCAACAATACATATTGTACAGAGAACTCTTTAACAATTAACTGTTGTGTCAACTTGAGAGAAAAGTGTGAACTATTTGTTAACTAATTAAACGATTTCTTACATAAAATAGAAAAAATAAATTATGAAATTTGATGAAAAATTAAAATTTATGTAGAAATATACTTAAATATTTTGATTTTCAGTCATAATAGCACATAATTGTTTTATTATATTAAAATTAAAAATCGTTATGTTTAAACTGTATATCATGTGACCTAAAAAAAGCGAGTCCTGATATGATGTCATATCGGTATTAACCATAGAATATTATACATAGATAACGTGAAGGATATGCTAGCCTGTAAGTGAAATAGCGATATGATGAATGAGAGAGAAGATTGCCAGTTAGTAGTGTCCGACCGAAGGTCGATTTTTGGCCGAAGCCGATTAATCGGCTATCGCCACAACCTTCGGCCGAAGCCGAAGCCGAGCCGAAGCCGAAGGTTTAAAAACATGATTTTAAAACTTTAATCTTAAAGTTGATCTCTAGAAGTTGATTTAGAGGTTATGATCTTGAGAAGTTGATCTAAAAGTCAATCTAAAGATGATTAAAAAAATTACCTTGAAATTTATTTCAAAATAATAACATTTAGTACAATTCGTTCAATTCCGACGTTTGCTAAGAACCTTCGGCCAAAACTTCGGCTTCGGCCTGAATTCAGGCCGAAGCCGAATGTTTGACCGAAGGTGGTTTTTTTAGCCGAAGGTGGCCGAAGCCGAAGCCGAAGCTTCGGTCGGACACTACCAGTTAGTTTCTATGTATCCTTGTCATAGTCATATGTTATAATCATATGATGCATAAAGATTTGTGTAATGTAAACAATATCTAGCTAATGACATATAGATTAGACAAGGACACATACAAACTAACTGGCAGTCTTCTCTCTCATTCATCATATCGCAAATTTTAGGCAATGGCGTATAATATTCTATTACATTGACTGTGAGTTCAATGTAAACAGTTGAGTAAATATCTGTCATTTATATCTATTTAGTTATAAAAATGCAAATAATAACCACTAACGACATGATAAAAAAAAAGGTAAAAACCGATGAAGGCAAAAGTATTGATATAGTGACAAGGGTGGTAAATAATTTTTGTGATGGATTTTGAAACAAATAGCACATTTTTTAACAACATAAATTGTAAAAACGCAGAAAAAGTGACCAAGAATCAACATAGACGTGGTTTATGGTAAGAGTTGGTACGCTATGGGGAGAATGACTTACTGCCTCGAAATGTTTTGAAGTAATGACTGTTAGGTAATGCCGAATGAATATCACAATGTATCCTCGAGTGTTCTATCCTCGAATGTCCTATTATGAGCCAAGCACAAAAATTCTACGTGAAAAATAATTTTTTGATGCAACGTAGGTAAGTTTGATTCAAGGCATACATACATTGGTAGACCATTATAAAATACAATAAGCATATATAGTTAGTTCTACTTTATACCGGATGATGTCTCTACAATAGCTTTAAATAGCTGATGATGATGCTACTGATGATGATGATGGTGAAAGAGGAGGTAGTTGACTAAAAACATTATAGTCACTATCTCTAATGTGTACACCTCAATGCACAATTTTACTATAACTACGACTTTACCACCATCAAATACCAAAACATTACCTACCACTGTGTTCTGTTAGCATTATAATAATCATCTACAACAAAATCATTACATCACGTGGGATGATGCAAGTGATTTGAGTATGAGTTGCTTCTTTGATTTGGTTTGTTTTGGCATTATCAATCCTCCTAGTTGTACATTATACTGTGGCTTATTTTTAACCCCTGAATTAAAAACAGGAGTATTATAAGTTCGACCGCTGTGTATGTGTGTCTGTCTGTGGCTTCGTAGTCAATTTTTTTGGTTTCATTTGAAAGGTAATTTAACGATGAGTGTTCTTAGCTATGTTTCAAATGAAAAATTGGCGATGATCTTCAAAATCGATTCAATTTGGAAATGATATATAATTTTATCATATAAATAATTACTATGGAAATGAATGGTCAAATAAACCTGGCTCAATTCATTTCGAAAAGTGAAATGGTAAAATAATAAGGAAATTCAAAAAAATAATTCAAAAGACCAAAGTTAACTCAAATATTTCAATTTCAATTAAAATATTACCAAAAATTTGTCCCAAAAAATGATAGATCTCTAAGTATCCTTTTCATTTCATCTGATGTCCTTGATCATCACTTTGATATTGGTTTAAGAAGGAGTGTTATAAGTTTAAAGTGTTTATCAGTGCGTCTGTGTGTTTCTCAGTGACATCGTAGCCCCTAAACGGTCGAATCGACTTGATTGAGAATATTTTGTAGCTAAGTTTCAAAAAACGGTTTACAAGCAATAAATCGCATTTTTTAAATTTTGTAAATTTCGCTTGTAAAATCAAATTAATAGAATTTGAATCATTTTTGGGAATCTCTAAAAGGGGGACAGCTGTCCGTAGCTTTTTTGCCCGTATTAAAATGTTTTAGCTGTAATTGTAGTGCATTGTAATATATAAATAGCAATATGATGGACTAACTTCATATGTGTTGACAAAACATTTTGTTCGATGTTATTATTACAAAATTACAAAATATAGTGAGTGGTTTAATAAAATTTATACGGAAGACATTTGAATTGATGCTGGACTAATTTTCTTACAGATGTAAGGAATAATAATTGTATACAAATTTCGAATTATCTTATCAAATTGAATTATTCGTTGGAAGTGGTTACTAGTCCGAAAAACTATACTCTAAATGTCAAAGCATTGATACGAAAACATTAGACAGTCTCGTAAAAAGAAATAAAACTTATGAAAGCATCACATAAATCAGATGCTCAGATAAATGAGTAATTTTCCTGACACATATCAATGATAATTTATTTCTTGTTTAAAGTACTACTTTTTAGTATGTCTATGAATCCCTCTGGGGAGTGTGAAACTACGTTTTGCAAGCAAAAAGAAGTTGTACTACCTGTGTAATATGTGAAAAAAGTTGACCAATTGATATAATTTATATAAAAGAAATAATTTATATAAAAGACCAATCCAATTTCAGTCAACAACCTATTTGAAGAGATCCACGCTATAACTAATGATTGTTTTTGGCAGTACCCAGCGGTAAATGTGCAATGCATAATAACATTGTATTATAACAACAAGCATATTTAGTAGAATCAAAACATTATCTAACAAAACTATCATACAGAGACTTTATGAAATAATGAAGACAATGATAATGTAAAGTTATCAAATTAAAAATGTTTTGTAAAATCACGGACTTATTCACGGAAGATATTGGGATTATGTTCCTTATTCTATGAAATTGCTGCATAATATTCTGCTCCACGAAACTTTAAACGCGTTTTCCCAAAACAGCATTTTCAAAGTCGGTGAGCCAGATTTCTCCGAAACGGCTCGATCGATCGATTTCGAATTTTTACAAAAAACTTTGTATATATTTTCCCCAGGTAGTATTATTCGAAGGAATAACATTGCTGAAAATTATTTCGATATTTTGCACCACTTTGAAGTCGACATCTTGTCAAAAATAATTATTTTGACAATTCCTTCAAAATTTGTATTCATCAATCGATTAAAGAAATTTTCTAGATGTATCCATTTTGAATAATCCAAACCAGAGGACCTCCAGGAGATCGCCTACAGAAACAGTACAATATCAAATTTTTGAAATCGGACAACGGGATCTTAAAATTAAAGCAATGTCCTACCTGTGTCCTTTTTTTATATTTATGTAAAATAAAAATATAATGTTTTTTTTAGGGCTCGAAGCTGGATATAACCCCAAAATTATTACTATTCTATACATTGAGTATATTCAAAAGATTTCCAATATGTATTCGCAAAGCAAACATAATAATGTTTTTGAACTCACTTTACTTATTATAGAGTTTGACTACTCCGACATTACGAACAATAAGAGTAATATCAAAAGCAACATTTAATAATAATAATACTCAGAATAATAATATTCATATCAACAATAAACCAATGCATGCATGTATTATTATATTACTTACTATATGGTATGGTTAAAGTAAGTACTTGTGAACCATTGTTATTACTTAAATACTTACTTAATTAGGTACGTATGCACTCAATTATATTATTATCCAAGTATTATATAACCAAAATGTTTTGTTTATGTTTACAAATTATATATTATGTAACCAAGATCAACATTCAATATGAAGGTGCAGGTAATAGGTACAGTGTACAAACAGAGGTGGATTATCCATACCTACAGGCGCGAGGTCACAAAGAGATACGCGTGCGAAAGTCTTTAAACAAACATACAAGCGAAATTAAAAATTTCGAGTAAGGAACCCTAAACTCGCACTTGAAACATAGCTAATAACACTCTCCATTAAATTACCTTTCAAACGAAACCAAAAAGAAAATAAAATCGGTTTATCCGTTTGGGTGATGCCACAGACAGATAAACAGACATACACACATAGCGGTCAAACTTATAACACCCCTTTTTTTTTAGTTCGGAGATTAAAAATTAATAGTAAGGATGCAAAAATTTACAGCCCGTTATAGTTTATATATACTTTCTGTAGAAAGGGAAAATTTTAACGAAATGAACAGCAGGTCTGGGAACTTTCAATAGTCAAAGAAAAAGACACAAAGAGGATACGAAAGAGAAAGTTCATTGCTGTCAAATCTGCCGAAGACATTATTTCTTTATTATCTTTCCAGGAAACATTTAGAGTGAAACTATATCTAATAATTTTGAGAAAAGACTTGTGGTCGAACTTTAAAAGAGGCGAGAAACATATATGACAGCAAGCAAATACCTATAAGAAATTGGATCAAGCATTACAAAGATTTATTTAATCATGATGATGCGTCTGTAAATAATATTAATTCAAACAACAGAACAACAGTTCCAGGTCTCGAATGGAGTGTAGAGGATGTACAGTGGTCGCTAATGAATGTCAAAAAGGGCAAAGCACCTGGAAAGGATGGCATTCTGAATGCATTCATTTTATGTCTTAGCACTCATCATAGCTTTGTAAGTGTGTTAACGGGACTCTTTCAAAAAATGGGGCAAAATACATATTTTCCGTCAGCATGGTCGACAGGTGTCATATGTAACCTCTATAAAGGAAAGGGGAACAAAAAGGATGCTAATAATTATAGGGGCCTGTCTCTGTTGCCTAACATAAGTAAAGTATACACGGGAATGCTTGCGAACAAAATCACGAAATGGGTTGAAGATAACAGTATTATATCTGAATATCAATCTGGTTTTAGGAAAGGATATGGAGTGCAGGACAATATTATTGTCCTTAAAGGCCTTATTGACAGAAGCATCCGTATGAAACGGAGTAAACTCTATTGTTGTTTTCTTGATTTTACCAAGGCTTTCGACTTGGTAAACAGAGACATGCTTTGGGAAAAATTATATAATATGGGCATACCAAACGATTTAATTGAAGCAGTTAAGTCGATTTACGTTAATGCATCATGGTGCATTAAATACGATAGTAATGCAGTAACTGAGACCTTTAGTAGTGATAGAGGTGTTCGTCAAGGATGCCAATTATCCGCTCTTCTTTTCATTCTATTTATAAATGATCTGCCCAAGTATTTGAATTCTTTGGACACTGTTGGACCTTGCTTTGGATCTCATGAGATAAAACTACTGATGTATGCAGATGACGTGGTTCTGCTTTCACAAAGTATAGGAGGAATGAGAAGAGCTTTGGCTAATGTAAATGAGTATTGCAATCGATGGCATTTAAATTTAAATACAGAAAAAACAAAAATGCTTATAATTAGTAAAGGCTCTAAGCATAGTGTGAAGGAGCAGTGGTCTATTAGTGGAAAAATTATTGAGAATGTGAAAGTATTTAAATATTTGGGAACATACATCAACTATAATGGGCAGTGGAAGACACACCATGAAAATATGATAGTTAAAGCAAGGAGTGTGTGGATGTCCATTCGTAAACAAATGTATGGATACAATGAATTTCCTTTTAAGGTAATAATCCAAATGGTTAAAGCTTTGATAATTCCATTACTCACATTTGCTTGCCAAGTATGGGGTTTAGAGCATTCTGTGGAATTAACAAAATTCTTAAACTTAATCTATAAAGAAATTCTGGGCGTAGCTAAGTGTACGCCGAGCGATGCAGTATTGCTAGAAATTGGTGAATTTCCGCTGGAAGCATATTCAACTCTGCAATCTCTCTCTTACATGTTTAGAGTTTTGAACAATGAAGGTAGGCTGATACAAAAAGAAAGCGCTAAAAATTGTATTAATTACATACAAATGAATGACTGTGCTAGAAAGTTAGTGGATGAAGGCATACTTCACGTTGGGAGCAATGTGGATTATATTATCCAATGGAAAAAACGCGTAAAAGCTCGTGTGGAAGATTTTTATAGAGATAATATGCTGAAAAGTGTTGCAAGCAAAAGGTCTCTACAAACCTTTAATATAATAGGAAAATTTGATAATGGAGCCCCATATTTAAAAATGTTAGATGATAGGAGTTTGAGAAGAGTATTAACAAATTTTAGACTCGGAAGATTTGCTTGGGAAAACAAGGCGAAGAGAGATGGAGAACGTGTGTGTGTTTTGTGCAATGGGTGCGAGTCAGGTCATCATCTTCTCTTAGACTGTGCGGGAGTTGACTTAGTAATGCGAGACCATATTATACGTGTATTGGGTGATACAGTTGACAATATTTTAAATGTGAGAGATCCGTCTATGTGTGTGAAAGTTTGTAAATTTATAAGTGGGTTTTTGGAAAAAAGAAAAAATTTTCTTGTGTAAACTGTTTACTCTGCATCTTTGTATTTTTTCTAACTTTTTAGTTATACGATTATTATATTATTATTTCTGTTATTATTACTAGTATTATTGCTTTCTTAATTTTTCTTTTTTTTTTTCTTTAACTTTTTGTCAGGATTTGTTATTTAAGTTTGAACTTTGTTTGATTCAAATTTTATTAATTTATATCAATAAAGCTTATTATTATTAAAAAGAGGCGAGAATTGTACAGCAATTTTTATAGTAAACAAGTTGCTCCTGTGAACTTCGTTTCACCTACAATTAATTTATTTAATTATAACTTTTGATATTATTGATTAGCTCGTTACAAATATTATTGATTAGCTCGCCTGCTCTTATTTAACAACGATAGCTCGAGTCTGAGAATTGTTACGAATAACCAACGAGATTTTACAAAAAAATTAAAAACTTGAAACTTAAAAACTAAATAAAAAGGTATTGTTTAATGGATTTTTATTACCGGAGGCGCTAATTTTTGAAACTGCCTACAGGCGAAAAATTTCTAAATCCAGCTCTGAATACACACAATGTTATTGAACGAGTAGTCACCGCTCATTACTAATTTCATGTATTTATGGTATTTAATCTATTTTGTCGTATAAACAGTTCAATCAATTTAATAAAATATGGTAAAACCTGATTGTGCATAAGTTATTTTGTACATTATAACTTACAAATTAAGCGGAAAAACAAAATTTGGAAGTTTTTGGTTATTACTAGTAAAATTAGTACAGAAGATCGACCTTCACCGATTTGACAACCAGATGAGATATATTTTTTATGAAATCTATCGAACAAATTTTCATGGCTATAACAGCTTCTTGCAGGCTAGCCAAATGTTCTGCCTTAAGATCAATTCAAATAACGAACTAATATTTACAAAAATAGATATTAGTTGAATTTATAAAATTTTAGTAAATACATTTTTGCTTCTTTCAAAAGTTACTCAAGATAAAATAATAAAAGAAAATTGTTTTGGTCGGCTTTAGTAAACCGCTGTTTACAATCAACTTAAAAACAGATTTTCAGATGAAAAAAGTTTACAAGTTAAACCTAGATTAACTTAAGTCACTTATTTTTCCATTCGTAAGAAATTACAATTCATAAAAACAGTAAAATAAATGGTGGAAGTGCAATTAAGTTATACACTATATCAATTCTTAATAAGCACTATGCATTTATTTGCGCTCCCACCATAATTATTACACGTACATATGTTTGAGAGACATAACAATTCAAAGTTGAATTTTTATGAAATTGTATCGTATTTCTATCAATTTTTGACACTCCAAATAAATAAATAAGATATGCAAATACATTTTTTAATTGATAAAAATGTATATTTTTGCCTACTTTTTTTGTTAAAATAATATTTTTTTATTATTAGGTTCTATACTTTACTCTATCGATTTGAAATTTGGATATGTTATAGGTATTCATATTCTACTCGAAAATCTTGTTAGTTTTCTCAATTTTCATTTTTCATAATCTCTCATTGAAATGGTGAAAAAAAATTTTCTTTTATCATTTTAATGGGAGTGTATTTTTAAAAATTTTTCTTATTCCACTGTACCTGGGTGTGAAAAATGAAAATTGGGAAAATTAACAAGATTTTCGAAAAATACCTAGGGCAAGTAGAATAGCATCCATATCAGTATAATAGTTAATAAAATTTAAACATTAAGTGAAGGAAAGTTTACAAAATAAAATAAAAAAGCAGTAAATAAATGTCAACAAGCATTAGTGTATAAAGTGTTTGACAGCGTTATTTAAATACTAAATATTACATACCATTATCTTTTGTTCCTATTCATTAAACAATAAAACTATCAATTAAATTACATTAAACAACACATACGTTGATGTTTTAGAAGCGGGTTGGGACGTGTTTTAAAACAATACATCTTTCAACGAGACTAGCTTCCATACATAATGTACAGTATGATCAAAACATTATAGTTCAATCAAAGGTAAGTGAAATTTCATACGATTTATTGAAGTTTTGGGTACTGCAATTGGGAACCCATGCCTTAGTTTTACCTGTTTATCTGAACAATAAAAAATTTCATATGCCCAGAAAATAAAACGTTTTTTACAAGTTTATGCAATTTACCCGAAAACTATGCATTTTAGAAAAAAAATAGATCAGTCCAAACTTATCGGGCGTAAAATTTTCGATCGATTTGTATATTTTTTTTGTTCTCAGTCTTTCGAATTTTTGGAAGTAAATTTCACCTAGCTTCATGGGACTTAGTTACATATTATACAACTAGAGGCCAAGGCCTTTCCATCATGTAGCAAGCGGAACCGCAATGTTGAAAGAGCAATAGTTTCGTACTGTCTTGTAAGTAGTATGTATATATATGAAATATATCAAGGTATACTAAGTTTAGTACCTAGTTTGTAACGCTTAAAAACTGGTACGTTGATGCTGCGAGCAAAATGTCGTTTGAATGCCCGTTCGCCCGTCTGTCAGACAACAACATAACTCGAAAAACGATATCAAGCTGAAATTTATAGCGTGCTTAAGATGTAAAAAATGGTATTGAGTTCTTTAATGAGTAACATAGGTCCAAAGAGTCTGAGTTCCGTAAGACCCATCTTATAAACCGTTAGAGATAGAACAAAAGTTTAAATGTAAAAAATGTTTCTTCTAAAAAAATAAACAACATTTGAAACATTTTTTCGTGAGTGCGCAAATTATATAGTATGTATTAAATGGGAACATCCATCAACTATGTGCGTGTGACATGTATGTATATGTGGCTCTTTAAGAGTGGTTATATTTTTAAATATATAAAAGAATAAGCAATAAAGTAATCTGAATGGTATTTTGATTCATATTTTATGTGTTTTACTCCGTCAACACTAAAATGATTTTACTTTTGAGCACTCTATATGATGAAATTACATATAATAATAATTATAAACAGTTAACAAATTAAAGATAAAAAATCTAATTTAATTAATTGAGGAAGCATCATATATCTATTTGCCAATAGGAAATAGATAAAATTTTATCATCTATCGTAAAAAATATAATTTTAATACTCATTTAGAAAAAAATATACCCATAGGTATTTTACTATCTACTAAATTATGTATGCTGAATTTCACAAAACAAAAATCATATAAAAAAATTTGATGTGGGTGGTGACATGACTTCCTTGTACTTTTTAAAACTAATCATAAGTGAAATTTACAAAATTTAAAAAACCCTCGACATGTGCTATTTATTCCTTGTAAACTAATTTTTAAAAACTTTGCTAATAAATGTTCTCAATTGAGTCGGTTTGACCGTTATGGGGCCACGATGTCACTGAGAAACACACAGACGCACAGATAAACACTTTAAACTTATAACACTCCTTCTTAAATCAATATCAAAGTGATGGTCAAGGACATCAGATAAGATGAAAGGGATACTTAGAGAGCTATGATTTTTGGGACAAATTTTTGGAAATATTTTAATTGAAATTGAAATATTTGAGTTGACTTTGTTCTTTTGAATTATTGTTTTGAATTACCTAATTATTTTACCATTTCACTTTTCGACATTCATTTCCATAGTAATTATTTATATGTCATGTCTTTTCCAAACTGAATCTACTTTCAAGATCATCGCCAAGTTTTTAGTTTTTTCGGGGTACGGAAACCTAAGCTCGCACTTGAAACATAGCTAAGAACACTCTTCGTTAAATTACCTTTCAAACGAAACCAAAAAAAATTAAAATCGGTTCATCCGTTCAGGCGCTACGATGCCACAGACAGACACACACACACATAGCGGTCAAACTTATAACACCCCTTTTTCTAGTTCGGATCAAAAACTGTAACATCCTAGAGATGAACATATCGTACATAAGTATGTGCGTAAATACGACAGGTTGAAACTAATCAAAATGAATTCGAGATGCTGAATATTTTCGTGCTGAAAATTGAAATAATCCCTAGTTTTTACAAGGAAGTAAACATAACATTTAAAAAGCCTAAATATGAAAACAATATGCAATATTTTTTTTTATTACTTATGCCTCAATTAGTTTCTAGTATCGAATAAATTAAATAGCACAATATTATAGCACCACTCTCTAACTCCGCACATATTATAGCGATCGCGTTTTTTGCGAATCAAATTTTTTTCTATGATCATTTCATTTTGTACAGTAATTAATACAATCAACTGTAAATTATGTGAATAAAAATGTTTTATTCACTCACATAACATCACATGTGTATGGAAAAAAAAATTATCATCCAGCTAACAATACAATAAAGAATGATATGATGCAATTTTAATATTTTTTACCTGGGTGGGTGTAATGACTACAATGTTGTATATATCATAAAGATATTCATATAGTTTGAAAATTTTAATATCGAAAAATAGATTATAGAATGAATCAATCAATTTTAGTGTAAACCGTTACTACCGCGTTCGGAGATAAATGTGATCAGAGACAAGATTCTTAGGAAAAATTTTCATCAAATTTTATAATATGCAAAGTTGTGACTATTGTAGTACTATCGGTAATAGACTTTGCATTCAGAATTTAATGAAACTTGGCATAGTTGTCCATTATTATATCATAATTAACCAGTTAAATTTTTAGGGTCCTTCAGAGAACTGAAAAAAAGATATTTTAACATTGATCCTTATGGGAAATCACAGATTTTTTTACCTTAATAAAATAGTGTATTAAACTTCTTTATTTAACAAATGAAAACAAACAACTGACGGAGTTAATTGTTGAAATACCATGTAAACACAGTGAAAGACAGTCACATTTCACATTCATACATGCCACACATACATAACTGATATTGCCATATAATACATACTATACAATTTGCGCCCTCACGGAAAAAATAGTGTTGTTTACGAAAAAATGTTTCGAACAAAAGTTGTTTATTTCTTATAAGGAATATTTTTTCCCTTTAAACTTGTGTTCTATCTCTACCGGTTTACAAGATGGGTCCTACGGAACCAAGACGTAATTGACCTATGTTGCTCATTTACGAACTCGACCTCACTTTTTACGTCTTGAAAACGCTATAGAAATTTCAGCTATCTCTTTTCGTTGTTGAGTTATCGTGATGACAGATGGACAGACAGATAGACAGACAGACGGACAACCGGAAAGGGACTTATGAAGTAATTTTATAAACACCTATAGAAAAATTTTGTTCGTAGCATCAATATTTTTAAGCGTTACAAACTTGGGACGTTACAAAACTAAATACAATCTTTTAGCCATCCTAGAAATGAAAAAATTTTTCTCGGTGTTTTATTTTTCATGAATACATGAATACGTCAATTCTGGGAAAACTTTGCTGCACATTTTTTCCAAAACTATAAAAGATATAGAGCCGAAAATTTGTAGGTATTCAAACCCATCTGAAAATATCAAAGGGGGCGAAAATGATTCAATTTTCGGAGAAAAAAACTAAGGTCTTTGCCATAAATGGCATTCAACATCGTCTACACAGAGTATTTCCACAATAAGCTCAGTCAAATTCTTTAAAAAAAAATTTAAATTCACTTTAAAAAAGCATTGTAGAAAGATTAGCTATCTCTAAAGACAGTGATACAAAGATTGTTCGTATGTAGTGATTTGTGGTCCAAATTCGATACTGATACATGTTTCTACACGTTCATTATATTTTTGTTACGGAAATTGTAAAGTAAGACTTTAAATCATTCATTTCAAAATATTTAACGTGTTTAATTTGTATAATCTAATATCAATTAAATTACAAAAATATCAGATTATTTTATTTTTTCAAGATTAAAAAAAAAAATTAATTTTTTTTCAATTTTGTTACAATCATTATTTTAATACAAACGGTATCAAAATATTAATTTTAAATTAGGTTTTATTATTTTTTTTATGACATTGTTTTTTATAATCTCTTTTGAATCCGTATATAATTTGATTCGTTTTATAATCTTTCAATTATATACTTTATCGTCAATGTAATAACCAATATATACATATTATATGACAGAAAAATTGAATTTTACCAATCAAAGAAATCAATATAGATTGAATATTTGATATATTTAATTAAAGTTCAGATATGAATAAATTATTGTCAAATATTATTTTTGTAAGTTGGTTTCTAACAAATTAAGAGCATTTTGTGATAAGAGGTATCAAATATCGAAAAGCATGAGCTTAAAGTTTTTATATCCTTATCTACATTATTTTCCTTAAAAGCTTGATTATATTTATTAAAATTTCAACATGATCACTGCAGTTAATTCCAAATGACTATAAATCGCGAGCCCATTATGCAGCGAAACTTAAATGGGAAGTTTATTAAAGTTTGACTGCTATGCATGTGTGTCTGTCTGTCTGTCTGTGGCATCGTAGCGCTTAAACGGGTGAACCGATTTTATGTTTCTTGATGTTGTTTGAAAGAAAATTTAATGGAGATTGTTCTTAGCTATGTTAACAGTGTGAATTTAGGGTTCCATACCTGAAAAATTGGTTGGAGGTTTACTATCCATTTTTATTGAAAGCATTCGTAAATCGAGCAAGCGATCTTTTTTTTAGGTTTTTTTTGTGTAGATGTCTTGCAACTAAAACTTCAATTAACATCAAATTGGAAGAATTATTATTTTAAAAGTAGCTTTGCTCAATTTATCACCTTTTTAAGAGTATTCTGCAGCAGGTAGGTAGACATTGCCTAGTAAGATATTTGAAAGCAATATAAAATATAACAAGAAGTGTGCCTGTATATTAAAAGTTGACGTGTGCACATGATATATCATCGACAATAAGTTAATTTGAAATAGTAATATAAAAAGCGTATAATTTGATATAATTGAATCAGCTTCAGTATATATATCATAAAATATATAATTTTATTGTGTGTCCTATGTGTGATAACAGATGTTTCTCTTATCATAAAAAACAAACTTTAAGAATGAAAACGAAATTGAAGAAAAAAGGCAGTACATAGTCAGTGTGGTACTGAAGTCGTGTGAGTGCGACCCCTGTAGTCCACACGACTAACTTCCCAGAGGGGGGAAAAACATTAAAAAAAGGTCTTTTTAGCCTTCCTAGATTATTCTTCGAACATGTACTGCAGCTTATGCTGGAACGATTATTATCTCCATAGATAAATGGCGTGTTTTATCCACTTTTCAGATTCTGTTTATTCAGTTTACTTCATTTTTTATTACCATTAAAAACGACTCAACTAATTCTGCTGAAAACACTTTCAGTTCTTAAATACACGATTACGTGTCGAATAAGCCTAGTCACGTTTTAATGTCATAACTGGTTCGCGAAATAATTGGAAATAAACACACACAGGTTTGATTTGAATACTGCGGCCTTGAAACCGCGGAAATATGTAAAACTGGAGATTTTCAAAATCGGCCCCATTACATTAACTACGTCTGGGAAGTTCGAAATTCAAGGAAATGTTTAGTACTTATTCAAAATAGAGTTTGAAAGATGAAAATTGTTACTGTAATTTATTAACAGGTGTTCTTGTAACAATATATGAGTTAAATGATTGTATTTTACCTTTTATGTCTAATTTAATTATGTTTTTTTCCATTATCCGTAAAAACTCCACACTACATATATATACACGTACCAATTTATTAAATGAAGTTTTTATGTTTATGGGCTATTTACAATCCAATAAACATAGATACACAACTTATAAAACAAAAATAAGGTATTTTACCTTGGTATAGTTTGTTTTAATATAATATTATTTATGGGGGAGCTCATGTGTGTTTAAAAGAGTCGTATCCTTTTAGAAATTGAACTCATTTTATTCTTAAACAATTATATAAAACATGTTTCAGATCGTAATGTTTTCTTTTGAGTTACAAAGAACTTCAACGGGTTGTTTTCCTATTGATTTTATGATAACAGATATAATATATTTTGGTTCAGTAGACCGACCAATCATATCAATTTTTGATCGATTTTAGATAACGTTTCCAATCGCCATCCATCTGAATTAAACTATTCCGTGGATATTTTTGTGATAATATAAAAATTGATTTTGTACCAACTGCAGGAAATTGATTATCTACGGGAGAGTCAAAGATTTAAGATCATCCGTCAGATACTCATTTGTTCAAGAACATACATGCTAAGCTAAGGTTACGTTTCTTACATTTTACTCTTAACACCCCAACGAACTAAAAAAAAAAGGGTGTTATAAGTTTGACCGCTATGTGTGTGTGTCTATTTGTGGCATCGTAGCGCCTAAACGGATAAACCGATTTTAATTTTTTTGGTTTCATTTGAAAGACAATTTAACGAAAAGTGTTCTTAGCAATGTTTCATGTGCGAGCTTAGAGTTTGTACCCGAAAAAACTAAAAAATTGGCGATGATTTTCATAATCGATTCAGTTTGGAAAAGGCATGACATATAATTTTAACATATAAATAATTACTATGGAAATGAATGGTCAAATAAATATGGCTCAATTCATTTCGAAAAGTGAAATGATAAAATAATTAGGTAATTCAAAACAATAATTCAAAAGAACAAAGTCAACTCAAATATTTCAATTTCAATTAAAATATTTCCAAAAATTTGTACCAAAAATCATAGCTCTCTAAGTATCCTTTTCATCTCATCTGTTGTCCTTGATCATCACTTTGATATTGATTTAAGAAGGAGTGTTATAAGTTCAAAGTGTTTATCTGTGTGTCTATGTGTTTCTCAGTGACATCGTGGCCCCGAAAAGGTCGAACCATCTTGATTGAGAATATTTTATAGCTAAGTTTCCAAAAATTGATTTACAAGAAATAAATCGCATTTATTCCTGTTGTTTAAATACTAAATACTAAATCTATGTTGTTCATAAATTGTATCAATAATGTTTAAATTTGAAACAACATAAACATACATTGATAGAGATTAATTTTAATGCTCTTTATTGCATCATTACGCTATAAAAAATAAATGAGATTATAAGATCACTCTTTTTCAATGGCTAGCTATTATTTTAATTGTATTCAATAAAAAAAATATGTTCACAATACATACCTACATGTACAATTTATGTAAATTATTGTCACCATCTACGTATGGGATTGATAGGATAGTAAATATGACAAAAATATCATTAAAACTAATTACAATTATTTATCTGTTATGGCATAGTGTTGGCAATAACAAGATTTATCGAAATTAAGCTATAAAATATTCTGAATCAAATTTTTTCGACCGTTTAGGGGCCACGATGTCACTGAGAAACACACAGACGCACAGATAAACACTTTAAACTTATAACACTCCTTCTTAAATCAATATCAAAGTGATGGTCAAGGACATCAGATAAGATGAAAGGGATACTTAGAGAGCTATGATTTTTGGGACAAATTTTTGGAAATATTTTAATTGAAATTGAAATATTTGAGTTGACTTTGTTCTTTTGAATTATTGTTTTGAATTACTTAATTATTTTACCATTTCACTTTTCAAAATGAACTGAGCCAGGTTTATTTGACCATTCATTTCCATAGTAATTATTTATATGTTACAATTATGCCTTTTCCAAACTGAATCAATTTTAAAGATTATCTTCGATTTTTTTGTTTTTTTGGGTACGAAACTCTAAGCTTGCACTTTTTATTTTATGATATTAAGTTGATTCGACCCAATTTATAAAAAATAAAAACAAAAAAATTTGTTTATAGATTTTTCAAACACATATTTCATCACATACTTACTTAATGTTAATTTTCCGTGTTTATAAACATTAAATATTAGAAATAACAGGTTATAAACACATTTTGACTGACGATCGTTCGTTTCTTTGTCGGATATGTAGTTTTGAATTGATATTACCTTCATATATAGCTTTAAATAAAACTAAAAGATAAATTACACTCGATAGCTTAATAACATATTTTGAAATATTATATGGGAATATTATTAAAATGACAAAATATAATTTGATTATAACTTTTATATACATCTGCCTATAGTTTATTGTATATATTCAAAGTATTCCAATCTAGTTAACATTCTAAGCACTTTGCTATATAGATCAATATCATTTTCTCTTTATGAGAGTCCTTAAAAATTCAAAATATTTTGTTTTTCTCTAAAAAGCGAAATTGAAAAATTATCTCTTTGAAGGGCCACTCCACTAACTCAACTCAGCTCGAGAAGAAATGCTAAGGAGCGATAAATAAAAATGGTCCTAAGAAAACGTGAATTTTTGGGAACGCCATTAAATTTGTTGTTTGTTTCAAAAACTTCTGATGAGAACCCAAAGCTAATAGTAATAAATTTATGCCTGAAAGCTTTAATAAACATAAATATACACAATCAATAATTATTGCAGTTAATGATCTGTATATCGGTAGCTTTAACACAAAAATTAATTCAAATTTATACTTTTTTTTTTTTTATTACAACTGTTAAATTATATCGTTTAGCAATTTGTTGAAAACAGCTTATACAGCGTGTATAAAATATAATTGTGTACAAGGGCGAAAATATCAGAGTGATTATTACCTAAATTGGTCCATTTTCCAGATATCAAAGGTTTGTTTTTCGAAAATCTGCCACACGACAAGATCACTAGTTAAAGCTTACTGCAAATTTTTAACTGCCTATATTTTGTAAGTTCGAAGAAAATGGATATCAAAGCTCTGTCCTAACTTGCGCCCTCGCAGTGACAAGTGTGGTAAAAGACTTTTCGACAGAATCAAAAAAAAGAAAAATTACTAATGTCAATACTTAAAAAAAATATGCTCTCTCTAAAAAAAGCGATTGTTGTAATGAATTTTGGAAAAAAGGAGCACATTTTTTCAATGAATAAATATTAGAAACGCAGAAAAATCAACATAGAAGTTGATAATGATGCGAGTTCTGCTATGGGGAGAATTACTGTTTTGAAATTCTTTGAAGCAATGATTGTTGATTTTACCAATATAAAGTCACCAAAATGGTTGACAGCGTTTTTGACAAAATAAAAATGGTTTCAAATTTAATTTAATTTTATGGCAAGAAAGCTTGTTAATTTTGCCCGAATATAATTTTTAGTGGCTTTTTACTAGGAAAATCAACTTTTTGAAGTACTTTTTCAAACATTGTAGAATACCCTTTTGCGAAAATTGAAATTAATTATTGATACTACAGCTACAGAACTATATCTACCTACAACTATCTTTCAGAAAATTTAGCTTTAAAAAGGTTGAAAGTATACTGAATGCAATAAAAAATTTAATCCCTTATTAGATACCAAATTAGGTGGGTACTAATATTGAGTGTGAAAATAAAGTAATATTTTGATAAATATTAGTGGTTATATTTAATTGTTTTTGTCACACCTCCAACTATCATTTTCAGTTTTCAACAACAACAAGCAAACAAACGTTGTCACACAAAACATTACTAGTTGACCTTTTATCTTTGAATTAGGTTATAAAATACATATGTTTTTATTGCATTCATAATAATAATTACAATTTTGTTCTGATAATCGTTGCTGATGTTGTGGGCAAGAAAATCATTCAATTTTGATAGTATTTACAAGCCTAGTTTATATTTTGGAAGGATATAAAAAAAGGTCATGTGTTTAAAATAACCAATACAAGAATTTGAATTATTTTCATCTTCTCTGTCACTGTTCAGCTCTTGCCACGAATAGATGGACATAATTGAGCTAGTCTTTCTTTAACAACCTCTCCGACCTAAAGTCCATTGATGTCAAAGCGCTTGGGGAAGCGTATTTCAAGATAATTCCAGAAATTGATTCAAGATATTGTTTTCTCAGAAATTACCCGGCCAATCGTTAAATGAAATGAAACTCGGTATATAAGGTATTTTGACCCAAAAAACACAAAAATCGGGTTCATATAACGATTGGGGAACCAGATTTCAAGATAATCCCAGAAATTGGTACAATATATCGTTTATCTCAGAAATTACTCGCTCAATCGTTAAATGAACCTGATTATTGAATTTTTTGGGTCAAAATTACCTTATAAACTGAGTTTTATTAAATTCCGGGAAAAAAAAATTTTCACGATTTTTTCGATTTTTTTCTAAAATCGAGACAAATTTATGGTTTCGGATTTCGATAAAACTCAGTATATAAGGTAATTTTGACCCAAAAAACACAAAAATCGGGTTCATTTAACGATTTTATCAAATTCCAGAACAAAAATTTTTTCACGATTTTTTCGAATTTTTCTAAGGGGTACCCCTTAAGAAAATTGCAAAAAATCGAGCAAAATTTTTGGTTTCTGATTTCGATAAAACTTAATATATAAGGTAATTTTGACCCAAACAACACGAAAATCGGGGAAGATTCATTTATCAATTGGGGAAGCACTTAAAAAAATAATAATTAGGCAACCTTTATGACGTAAATGTTAAGTGTTTGTCAAATACTCGATAACTATTATACATGTATAACGTATACGTAATTCAAGTTGCCTATTTGTTATTAATTTTGTGAGTCAACTTTAAAATCACATAATGTCCATCATTTTAATAATAATTGATAATTGATAATATTCTTGCAATATATAATAATAATAATAATAATAATAATAATAATAATATGAGTAACCTATATCTATACATTTGTGGTGCGAATATAATAAAATAAAGATATTCGAGAACGTACATTTAGAATATATAAGAGTGAGTAAAACTAACTAACTAACTATAACACTTACCAGCATACATTTTTAATGGTATCATTTTCGTTAGTTTCGTTAGATCGGTCTAGCTTGTTAATTGCTTCAAGGGCTGTCTGATATCTCATCGTACAAATCTCATAGTCTTTGACTACACTGTGCATACATGGCAGATGTCGTAGAAATTCTGAAACAAAAAAATTTATATGTATAAAAAAAAAACAGTATATCAAAAAAACAAAACTTGCAATTCATTCAGTTTTCCTTTGAAAAGTTTTCGTTTAGAATTTTGTAACGAATGTCACAAAAGTAATTGTCATGCAAGTTCAGAGTCTATATAAAGACGATATTTAACCCGTCAACATTCACGTCAACTGTTCGGTAATCTTTAATCGCGTGATGAGAGACTTTTCATTTCACGAGCTAAATATTCTTTAACTTTGTAAATCATGTGTGCAAAATGCTCATAACGCGAGTGTTGACGTATTAAGCCGAGTTTTATTTAGGTTTACTCGAATTTGCAACGTTTATGCTAAAGTATTTAATCTGGACGCATTTTATAAGTGAGCCTAGAAAAAACTACAATGTTTTTTTGAGGATTTTCAAAACTATTGCCGAAAAGAATTGTTATTTGGTATAAAATGCATCCATCTTAGACACTTAACGATGTATGAGCATGACAACAATGTTTGATTTAAAGGCTCAAAATTTGTTTGTAGGTAGTCTTTTACTCAAAGAATATGTGGTTAAAATTTCAGCTTAGGTAACCGTGCAAATTTTTAAGAAAAAAGTCATTAAAAATCGATATAAAATACATTGGCTCTTATGGAGGAATCTCAAAAAACGACATATTTTGGAAGTTTTTGATAATTTTCATTTGGAATGAATGAAAACAAATTAAAAAAAAAACTTTTTAATAGAAAGTAAGCATATTAGCAATGAATTAGAAAAGAAAAAAACTAAGTGTCACCGTCCATATAAGGGATGTAAGAGCAGGGTAGATTAAGGGTTGAAATTATTTTATCTTATTTTCAACTTTGATGATGAATTTTGTTATAACTTCATGAATGTAGACGAAAAAGAAGAATAAAATTTTTCGATATGTGTCTTGGTTTTCGAAATATCGAAAGCTAAATAATTAAACAAAATTTTCAATTTTCGATGTTTTGAAAATTAAGCCAGATATCGAAAAATTTTATTCTTACTTTTCGTCTTATATCGTCAAGTAATAACATAAATTTATCATCAAAATTGAAAATATCTATTTTTAAATTTGTGCCCCCACTACCATGCTCATACATCCTTAAGCATAAACTTTCAGTCAAATTCGGGCAAATCTACATCAAACATGGCTTGGTGTTCAGAATCAGGATTACTAGGTTGGCAGAAAGTACCCAACGGATCATGGAAGTGAGTATCTTCTTAATATCCGTGCATTACCATAATGCATCTCAGTCCAGGGTGAGAACAGATGTAGCCTGAAAGCCGCATTTGCTACACATTTCTCTCCTAGGAGGTCAGTTGGCGGGAGGTGCAGAATTACCTCAAGTGATTAAGATTGGGTTGTCCGTACATATTCCGAGATTTAGTATGGATTCTAACCGTTGGACTTAGCCCAGTATTTTTTGGTGGATTATCGAAGCTGGTGAACGTTTGAAAATGCACCTTTGAAGCAAAAGAAGTACAGTAGATACGGTATATGGTCAGAGTACAAAGGATCGTGTAAGACTTACTCCTAGCAGAAATCTAATCCAAATTGATTATCAAAATCCGGTATATTTCATCACAAATAAAAATAAATTAATTAAAACACTAAAGAAGCTTAACAGACTTCAAAATATAGTACAAAAAATGCGTTTGAACTCTCTGTAAAATAACGTAGTGAATAAATACCGTAGAGACAAAGTTTTTTTTCCATGTGAATGTGTTTGTAATGTTATGTTAGGTAGGCATTCGGTAGGTATAGCATAGCATACATTCATTCAATCCTGCTGAGTATAAAAATATTATTATTAACGGATATGCTTTAATTAGATTTAGCATTTTGATAAAATATATAATTTTTTAATAGCATTATATTCACCCATTTTATTTATTTATTTGGTTAGACAAAAAAAAATAAGTAATAAATCATTTTTTGAATCAAATTCACCACTACCAACCACCAACCATTCTGTTCTGTATAAACAAAAATAAATTGTGTTTTTTATCTTTCAGGAAAGACTGTGAATGTAGGAGATGGTTTTCTAGGTAGGCTGGCTATGTGTCTAGATCGTTCTACAGAAATATTACATTTTTCGATTTGGTTAGGTTAGGTTATAACGGCTGTCTACGAAAGACACACTTAGGCCGTAGCGCCTATTGTATGTGTGGCCCATAGATGTATTATAAAATAATACCTTTTCCGCTGATAATTTCAGCTCCTCTATTAATTTGAGAGGGTGAGTACACCTCCTTCATGGATATTCCTTGCACTACGTTTGCCCATCACAATTATTAATTAAATTAACTTTCATTGTGGTGGCGCGAATCGAACCAGCTATCTTTTCCATATCGCATAGGGAATTAGACTTCACCAACTGAGATATTAGGGCCGACTAGTTGCTCAGTTCGAAGATAATTAACTCAATTCTTGTCATTAAAAATTTATGTTCTATAGCAATTACTCCATGTGTTCTCCAATTAGTGGCAAGTAAATTTAATAAAAAGTTGTTTGAGACATAAATAAACATGGTATCATCATGGTAGGTATTGTGAATGCAATAAAAATTTAATTCAAGACTAAAAAAAATGAATATATATCAAATATGGTGGAATCGATGGGAAAATCAGGATGCCACATCACCACCTTACCATGCATTGTCATCCAAACTAAATGTGCATGCAAAATTTCAGCTCAATCGGAAACTGGGAAGTAGATCAAATATGATTTGAAAGATTTGATTACAGACAGCTTGTGAAAATGATTAGATTTCTCTCTTCAACGAAAATAACGGGGAAAATCTAAACTATAGCCCATCTTGACAACCTTCCCTTTTATATAATATTTTTTTGTTTATCATGATTGTATTATTTTAATATCTAGAAATTCCTTTTGTTAACAATAATTATTATTTTCTAAGATACCAGTAATAAGGACGGACGATTTCGAAATGATATCAGCTATATTTTAAACGAATTGTTAAGTAAATCATTTTTCAATTGATTGTATTTTCAGTAAAATTTCTTTATTACCCAGATTGAAACAAATATTAAATTTTATTTTCCTATGGAAATAATAAACTGAGAGATGGAAACATAAATGGCAAAAACTAGATGCATTAAAAGACATCTGGCTGCTGAATATTAAGGATGGTATAAGAATACAAAATACCGACATCTTCAAAAGGGTTTGTTTCCATAATGCCACAAGTCACAAGTGTACTTGTTGAAAGTGAACTAGTGACTTTTTAAAAGTTGTTTTTATACTTGTAAGTAGTACACATTTAAAAAACAAGTGAAAACAAACAATTGACTGAGTTAATTGTTGAAATACCATGCATAGTCAGTGTTGATTTCTTTATCACATAACACATACATACATGTGACACATACATAACTGATATTCAAGTATGGTACATACTATAAAATTTCCGCCTAATTGGCGCCCTCACGGATAAACAGTGATGTTTACGAAAAAATGTTTCAAACAAAAGTTGTTTAATTTTTGATAAGGAACATTTTTTACATTTAAACTTTTGTTCTATCTCAAACGGTTAACAAGATGGGTCCTACGGACCCAAGACCCAACTGACCTATGATGCTCATTTACGAACTTGTTACGAACTTTTTACGTCCTGAGTACGCTGTAAAAATTTCAGCTCGATATCTTTTTTCCTTTTTGAGTTATCGTGTCCACAGACGGACGGACGGACGGACAACCGGAAATGGACTAATTAATATTTTTATGCGTTACAAACTTGGGACTAAACTTAGTATACCTTGCATATTACATATATGCATGGTATAATAAGCTAGTGTAACGCCACTTTCTCATAAATTGACAGTGAGCCATTCAGGCTTCTGTAAATACAATCTATCTAAATATATAAAAATAAATGAATATATTTTTCTACTTATTTAAAAGATATTATTAAAAATAAATTGAAAAGTTTTTAATAGAATATCATAAGTCAAATATAAATGACAAAAAGAATGAGAAGAGAGGTAAAGAATACATTCAAAAGATTGATACGATAAACAAAAGAGCCATTGATGATATAACAAAACAGTAATATAAATAAATAAACATATTAGATAAAAAACATTGTTATTAAAAATAATTATTTTTTAATGAAAACGAAAAACAAACATTTATTTTTGTAAATGTGATCGATGTTGTCATTGCATGGAAAATTTTATTGCAAATAAAATACGCTTTTTTTTACCTCTTATCCTCTATATAGAGACTATATCGGTAAAACTTAAAATGTGGTAGAAACGATGGTCTATCGACAAATATCATTATTTACTTTGTAATAGAAAGTAATTAGACCGTGAGATATCACGGTTGTTTTTAAATGATAAATATATACTTGAAACTTCGTGAATGGCTTCCTTTAGACGACTCTACCGAGCTATCCTCTACGAGAGTTCTCAAATGAGCATGATGCCGTCATATTTAACTTGTCGTTTTGAAAAAACACAGCTGGGAATTTGTCGGACACTATGCCCACTTGGTAACATTAATGTTGGGTTGAGTATAGTAAATAGCGGAACTGGAATAACATTTAAATTTTTCAATGGGTTTAAAGTTTAAAATTTAATTTCACTCGCATGGAATGAAGTTCATAAATTAATAAACCTGCGTTAAGAACGAGAGCTTTAAGGTGGAAAGGTTAAACTGTTAAAGGTTGTTATATGAGTAAGAATGCATTAACTATGCTCGTGAAGGTTTTCTGAAATTGTATTTTGTTAAATACAGATTTTGGCAAAGTTACCACCAAAATCGGTTGCTAGCGCACTGCCTACAAATTCCTATTCTTAACCAACCTTCTTTCTTTGAGGTCATGATCATGAAATCAACGGATGTAATTTGATAAATAATATTAGAAATAATGATTTTGGTGGTCTCTGTTATCAGTATAATTAAAAACGAGAGTAAAAACAATTTATCCTAAACTATTGGAGCAAATAATTTAACTTTATACCATTAATTTAGGATCAGAAATAGCCCTTATTACGTGGAATTTAGAAGATGGGGATTCTGGTTTTAATATGATCGCATGGAGTTACAATTTGCTGCAATAATTTATCAATAAAACGCTAAGAAATTGTTATTCAATATCCAAGAATAAAGATCTAGTGTGCATATGGAAGTTATGGAGTGCACATAGTTTATAGCCGCCCCATTAGACTTAGATATACATGTGATTTTATTTTATTATTATATTTTTGTATTTATTATCTCTTAATATTGATTATGATTATGTTTTCTTATTATAGCTTAGTGCCATAGTAAGGTAATATGCAGTCAACCAATCATTGTAAACTTCATATTTATACATTAAACATACATATATACTTTTTAAATTGGGAGTAGTAGTATTCCGTAGCAAAAATTTGACGCTGTATTTCAAACTAACTCCACTACGTTTCTTGCTTGATACTAATTGCAAAATAGACCATTTTACGTAAATACACGTAGAGATTAGAGATGTGCTGACTCTAACTTTGGCCGACCAGCCGATTAATCGGGTGTAAAAAACCCAACTGGTCAGCCTAACCTGTCACAAGCCGGGGGTTTACGATAATCTACGCGATCTCAAAACCCCCTTGTAACGAGTTTGGATTGATTATACGACAAATTTCTCGAAAACTCCAGAAGGCGACGGGGATACCGTTGCACACATGTACCTCTGAAACCAATTCTGTCACGATATTCGTTTTCAGCGATCGAAAAAACGCTCGTGTATCGAGTTTAGACCGATTATATAACAACAAATTTCTCGAATAATCCAAGGGGCGACGAGAAACCGTTTATTCTGAGCACCAGGTACTTTTGAGACCAATTCTGTTATAATTGAAAATTAAACGTCTGGAGAAAAAAATTACAAGAGTACTTTTTTGCTTAAAACATAAAAAATACAAAAATATTTTTTATATATTAAGAAAAAATTCAAATTTTTGTACTTTGCGCACTTTATTACGACCACCTTATTAAAATAAATACGATTAAGCTTTAATAAATACGGAATACTTTATATTATAACTTGTTTCTCACTTAAAGAACTTTTTTTTTAGCCAACTGCCCTAAAAGAAGGAAAATATTTTATGTTTATTTAATGTTTATTATATTTTTATGATGAAAATCAGTTTTCTAATCAAATCAATCAATGAATTTTTCTTAACATGCAATCGTTGTCTAAACAATATTATTGTTTCAATTTATCATAGATTTTATTTGCTTAAATATTCGTTGCGTGATATCCTTTGTCTACTGATATTTTATTGAGTACATATAAGCTTTAATCGGTAGATATAGTACAATTTTGGATAAAACTTTTCAGTCCTTTTTTGTCTAAACTGTACGGTTTACGTAAAAGAATTTGGAAACACATTCATAAAAATATTGTACCATTTATTTTTCAATATTTTTTTGTAATTTATTTTTTTCTGTAAATAAAAATAGGTCATATGACAAATAATATGTTTCTTAATGTTTCTTCAGTTTTAATTTATTCTACCAATTTATTATTTTCTTTTATTATTTTCAATGACCTTGAGATTATTTAAATTTAATAAGTTACGTCAAAATCGCTTATTTATTTGTCTATAGAATAAAAACAAATAGTATTCTGTGATATAATTATGATATGTGAAACATGAGTCTATAATTGCTTGCTTTCGAAGCTATAGATGTCAAAACCACACTCGCCATTTGTAATTAAAAATTTTGAACATTTGACAGGCAGCACAAATCTGCTCGTCAATTTGCGGTTACATTTTCCAACACAACGATTTCGAATAACCTAGCTCATACGACAGAATAAAACATAGGATATAATTTATAAAGATACTGGCAGTTACCCGCCCACTTCCATGATCGATTTTGAAAACTACTGAATTAATTTTAATGAAACCTTACAATAATATTGCGCATGCAATAAATTAACAAGGATAACAGTTACCCGCTCGATTCGACTGTTATGCATGGGGAGGGGGGTATAATTGATATCATCCAGCGAAGCAGGCGGGCTAGACTAGTTCATTAAAAATTTACTTTACTTTTTCGTAGTTGTCTCAATAATTTATAAAGAAGGTTAATGGAAACCAAAAAAAGTATGTATAATTTTGTTAATAAATATTCTTTTATATAAAAAATGTTGTTTTCAAAGTTTTTTTTTTTCTCATAATAAGATTTATTCAGACGTTTACCTACATTTTAAAGATTTATTTTCTTTTATCGGTTAGAAAACTAAAATAACTTTTAATTAAAATAAAATTTTAACAAACAAAAAATAGGTTATATTACTCACCTTCTTGATATGGTCCTTCTTTGCATAGTTCTTTAATCACTGTTGATGTACCACGATATAATTCATGAAAATGATTGCGTTGGCTGAGTGTCATACAGCGTAATGTGTAGCTGTGTATACATAATAAACCTTTATGTAAACCTCTGCAACAAAAAAGAAAATGAAACATTATTAAGGAGATATGCAAGGATTGAATAATACTAGGGATTTCAATAAAACTTTATAAATTCGTTTTTGATTAACACAGTTTCCAAAAATCACAACAAATTTCTAGGTCATCGAGGTTTTTATTTATTATTTTATCGTTTCAAGTTGGCTGAAAAAATGATGAATCATATAGGTTATCCTTTTCAATTGGATATTTCTATATCAAAAAATCTAAAGAGTGTGATAAAAAACTATCTAAAATATTTAGACAATCTTCTAGTTTATAATAATACAATCAAAATATAAGGTTATCGATGATATAAAAACAAAATTTTAATTTAATTATGAGTTCATCGAAGATCCATCATTTGTTGAACAGAGACGACTATAGTTAAAGTATTGATGATTGAAAAGAGATATCTATATTATCAAATTTATAAGCATCACTGTCACACAATATATTATATATTTTTGTAGTTGCGTGGTATTGTAAAGCTAAAAATAACTCATTACTTGACTACAAAGCATGCATTTGATTTATATGTATGTACCGTGCAATAAACCAAATTTTTTTACAATTTTGTAGGTTTACAATCACCTTAAAAATATGATATTTCTAGTCGAAATCATCACAAAATAATATTACTGTAACAGTACATGTAATTCACATATATTGTTATACCTATAACAGTTAGAATGGTAAAACACGTGCATTTTTTGTGACACACCGAGTACATGGCCTGTGCTTTATAATCGCCAACGATAAAAACTAGAATGTTTAATGATTTTACTATCAAAATAAATTAAAAATTTATTTGAAAAAATTTGGCATTTTATTGTTTTTTTGTTGTATATTTTATATTCAAATAAAACAAACTATAAATACATATCTAATATTAATTTAAAATAAGCAGATGTCAATCATTTTTATTTTATAGCTATGTATCAGAAACAATTGATAAATAAATTATTATATATTAAATATTTTAGAGCATATTCTAAAAATATATAAGAACAAGTGAAAACAAACAATTGACTGAGTTATTTGTTGAAATACCATGCATAGTCAGTGTTGATTTCTTTATCACATTACACATACAAACATGTGACACATACATAACTGTTAATCAAGTATAGTACATATTATAAAACTTCCGCCTAATTGGCGCCCTCACGGGTAAACAGTGATGTTTACGAAAAAATGTTTCAAACAAAAGTTGTTTAATTTTTGATAAGGAACATTTTTTACATTTAAACTTTTGTTCTATCTCTAACGGTTTACAAAATGGGTCCTACGGAACCAAGACCCAATTGACCTAAGATGCTCATTTACAAACTTGACCTCACTTTTTACGTCCTGAGTACGCTGTAAAAATTTCAGCACGATATCTTTTTTCGTTTTTGAGTTATCGTGTCCACAGACGGACGGACAACCGGAAATGGACTAATTAGGTGATTTTACGAACACCTATGACAAAATTTTTTTCTTAGCATCATTATTTTTAAGCGTTACAAACTTGGGACTAAACTTAATATACTATGTATATTTCATATATACATGGTATAACGAATATAATATACTCGAATAGAATTATTTATTTTTTATATGTCTGTTGATGTTTTACAATTTCTTATTAGTAGAGTGAAATTACGCCTTGTGTATGGATTAAAAGTTCGAGCAACGAAACTTTGGGGTTTTTCTTTTCACATCAAAATAAGTATTTTTTGAAATTTTTTACTTTCCCGGAGTGGTGCAACATGTTTAAAAAACAAAATGGCGTCAAAAATGAAATTTTTTTCAGAAATTTTATCATTTTTATTTTATATTCGCAAAAGGAGGCATCGGTGCATATCCAAATTTGGTAGGTTTGTAGTCCATGTTAAGAACTACTCCTCATAATTTTTTGGTGGGGTTTCGTCCCTTCCCCTCCCAGTTATATATATATGTATTTACATATGGTAAAACAGTTCATTTGACTATAACTTGAAAAATATTCGATTGATTTTAATGAAACTAATGTCAATAGTAGGTTTTATTACTTACAACTTTCGGTTAAAATTTTAGCGAAATCCGTTAAATAGTTCGGCCAAAATTTCCAATTTAGGAAATTGTTTAAAATGGCTGCCATTTTATGCCATTTTGTCCTACGAGGTTAAATTTTTTTTTAAATTGTAGCATTTTTTATTATCTTTTGATTTTATAATAAGTGGCTTACCCGTAAAATGACTCCTTGATCCATATTTTTGCGAAAAACGGAAAATTTAGCACTTTAGGGAAATAATTGATTGGGGGGTGTATGGACTGGCTTTGGGGGGTGTTTTTTGCTTTGGCATGAGAAAACTATTTTTAAAAGAGGTCTATATGGTTTAAAGCAAAATTTTTAAGTTTTAACCCCCGCGCTGTAAGGGGGAAGGGGTGTATGAAATAAATGTGTCTTAAAAGATTTTAAAAAGAGGTCAAAATAGCTTAAAATGCTAAAGTAACCCAAAATTTTAGATGCTTTTATTAATATAGCACTTTTTACAACACCCACCCCTTCCCCTCCCGCTTTCATATTTTTTGCAAATTCAAAATTTTTATGACGTATAAAGAGGTTTTGGGGGTCGCTGATCTCGAACCAAATTTGGATATGCACCGATGCCTCCTTTTGCGAATATAAAATAAAAATGATAAAATTTCTGAAAAAAATTTCATTTTTGACGCCATTTTGTTTTTTAAACATGTTGCACCACTCCGGGAAAGTAAAAAATTTCAAAAAATACTTATTTTGATGTGAAAAGAAAAACCCCAAAGTTTCGTTGCTCGAACTTTTAATCCATATAACAGCCTTTTTTTGCTTAGATTTACTCCAGTATATGTTTATTGTCAAAAACTTCAAAAACTGAAAAATACTAACATTCAAATCAATAGATAAGAATATTTATTAGAATTTTCTTTTACAAATCAATAAATTGCTTGCGTTCCGAAATGTCCCGAAATGCTACAATGACGCCGATTAGAGTGTGTAAGCCTTGGTATTATAAATAATATTAATAATCGAAAGACTTTTGATGGTGTATTGTTTATAAAATTTAGTACGCTTTTCAATAATTTAAATTAATATATTTATGTAATTAATAACACAGATACCACAAAAACTAACTAATATTAATATGATTATTGTTGTTATTATTTTAATAATGTGATATGTTAATCTCATAAATGTTGTTGCTGTTATGTAATGTGTATGATGTTAACGAATAACATGTAAACGTAGAAGAATACATCATACAAACAATGTCGAAAGTTCTAAGATAAGATGAAGTCTTGTACCTTAAAGAGAATGTACATCACTCTACAGTTTCTTGAAAGATTTAGGTTTGGGTTTGTGATAGTCCTGATACAGGTAAAGTACAGTAATAGTGCAATATTTCATGTTTTAAGCACCCTAGATCAAATTTTTCAGTTTTGGAGATAATTTATGAAAACGGTTCATTTGGATGTTACGAAAAAACTTAATGTTTTGAGATATTTTATTAGAAACTAGAATAACGAATCCAAAATATTTAGAATCGACCCCTATTTATCAATTTGAAGTAGGCTGAAATTCTCGATCAGATTTTGCTTAAGTATCTCAAAAATTGCCACCCATCATCCCAAAAATATGAGGGTGTCTTCATCTTAAATGCGACACACCGTATAAATTCTCAAGGAAATACAACGTATAGTTCTGCTAAGAGGAAAACCTATTTCCACTGTTACATGTCACAGTACTCTCCCATATATACAACAAATACAAAACACACTTTATAATACTCTAATATTATTAATTTTATTTACAATGAAGTAAACAACATAAAATATTATTATAAATAAATGTAGGTGATTCTTAAATACAAGAGAAGTAAGATTTACACCATTAAACAAACGTTAGTTGTTCTTGTTATCAAAGAGAATATTTAAAGTACTTCCTAGAAAACCTTAATGCTTTTACATTCAAACTAACTTAACGTGCTGATTGTATTGTTTTTCTTTAATAAAATTCAATTTAAAAGGTCTCTGTTTACGTTTTACCATGCAAATAATATTTGATATAATTATACTGCCAGCTAGTGACTGAAAAAATAATACATTTTTTACAGATAGAAGACATCAGTGGCGTACGTTACATCAGAAAGACACTGATATCCCATATTATTTATGTACGAGTACTATCAATAAACAAAAATCTTAACGGGTATCATCTATAATTAAATTAATCTATAATTAAGTAACTCTATACGGCATACATTGAATTTTAAGTAACTTCGCATTGCGCTGCACTAACGCTGCTGAAAGACACGAACTATTCTAGCCTAAATGTTTATATGTGTTTATTCATAATGACACACTTAAGACAGTGTCTTTTACAACACGACAAACTACGACATTTACCGAAGTAGCTTCGTTTTTTATTCATTTAAATTCACCTACACTACAAGTATTTGATTGATCAGTTGTGAGTTGATCTCCATAATTTATAACGATTAGTGACCTACGCACATAAAGCACTATTATTTTCTTGTCTTGTTGCTTTTATACTGAGTCGAATCGAATATTTATTGTTTTGGTTAATTTGTGGTTATATTATCAGGTGTTTAAAATTTTAACGTTGTTAATTGTTTAGTCGGAAACTATTCCTGGGAATACTTCCCGTGTTTTTTCGATTCTTGATCTTGATGGTGATGTAGATGATTAAAATGTTTGTTCGTGAAATAAATGAAACACTTAATTTTTGGGTTTATGAATTAATGTTTATTCCCCAAGAGAAGAAAAATTATGCCAGTGATAACTGGGCAAAAAAAAAAACTCCTCAAAATTATGTTTTTGATACAAAAAAGTATATAAGACGAATTATCAATCACTTGGTATTTCACAAGCTTACAACAATAGTTTATTTATATGTAATCAAACGATATTTACTTGGTATTTCACAAGCTCAACAATAGTTTATTTATATGTAATCAAACGATATTTACTTGGTATTTCACAAGCTCAACAATAGTTTATTTATATGTAATCAAACGATATTTACTTGGTATTTCACAAGCTCAACAATAGTTTATTTATATGTAATCAAACGATATTTACTTGGTATTTCACAAGCTCAACAATAGTTTATTTATATGTAATCAAACGATATTTACTTGGTATTTCACAAGCTCAACCGCCGAATAATATAGTGATGCTAGTGTGGGAACTAGTTTTAAGTGATTCACGTTCTAGGAACTAGGAATCCCTTATTTTTGCACAAGTAATTCACGTTTCTGTTTTAAACTAGGAATTACTTCACTGATTTTTTATTATTTGATAACTATTCCATAAATGCACATAACACAAAAAATTGCACAATTTTGTTGAACAATGTTCGATAATTAGGATGAAAAAATAGTCAAAAGACGCTGAGACGTTTTTAACATTAATGGCGGATATCTTGTTCAAACCAAAACCAATCTGTCTATTAATGGCCGCTATGGCGCATTAATACATCATTTTGATAATCGTATGACATGAAATTAATGATTGTATGATAAATAATTCCTCACAGGATTATTTAGTTTACAATTAATAGTTAGAATATTTATCAACAAACAATATTTAGAATTAATTAACAAAATTCAATTAATTAATAATATAATTAGAACTACTTTCTTGTGCATGCGCATGTATAAGAATTTACGAATCAGTTATCAATTTAAATCAGAGATGTCGCCATGATTCTTAACAACTTAATAATTTAAATCAGAGATGTCGCCATGATTCTTAACAACTTATTAATTTAAATCAGAGACATCTCATGGGTTTAAACACACTCCCCCCGTTGCGAGTGAGTGAGCAATATAATATCTAGATGTTAATGTAATAATTTCAAGTTTGAAATTTTTTGAACAAGACAATACAGTAATTAAGTATTAACAATTAATAGGTAAAGGACATATTTGAGTAATATTTCTTTTGAATATTCCTTGAGTAGTTTTGATAGAAGCGACTCGAGCAACGCCATCATCTCCAGGAAAAGTTTCAACGATGATACCCAGATTCCAACGCATACATGGTTGATTTTTATCCATAAGTAGCACCACCTGATTTGGTTTGAGTTCACCTTTTGATGAATGCCATTTTTGTCGTATTTGTAATTCATGGAGATATTCTAGGTACCATCGATTCCAGAAATCTTGTTTTGCTTTAGTTATAAACTGCCATGCACTGAGACGATTATCTGGAACACTCAAAAAATTATTTTCCGGTAGCATTGTGAGAGGGCGTCCTATTAGACAATGAGCGGGGGTTAATGCAATAGGATCATTTGGATCACTTGATAGAGAACATAATGGACGAGAATTAAGAATAGATTCAATTTGAATCGCTAGAGAATTTAATTGTTCAAATGTAAGCAGCTGATCTTTTACTACTCTTTTAAAATGATGTTTAAATGATTTAACAGCAGCCTCCCAAATACCTCCAAAATGAGGTGAAAGGGGGGGATTGAAATGCCAAATGATGTTTTTCTGTATTGCATATTGGTTAACTAAATCCTGGTGTGATTGAGATGTGAATAAATTGTATAATTCACGTAATTGATTATTTGCTCCAATAAAATTAGTACCATTATCTGAGTATACATGAGAAGGAATACCTCGACGACCTATAAATCGTCCAAAGGCACCCAGAAAACCATCAGAAGTTAAATCACTGGCAATTTCAATATGTACAGCTTTGGTTGCCATACAAATAAAGACACAACCATAAACCTTGATTGTAGTCCTATTTCTATATTTACGTTCTTTAATAAACAATGGTCCAAAATAATCAACACCTACATGAGAAAATGGGGTTGATTCAGTGACTCTAGAACTAGGTAAATCTGCCATTTTACCATGTAATGGTACAGGTCGATTTTTTATACAGTCAATACAATTGCGTGTAATTTGTCTTACCTGGTTTTTACCATCCAATATCCAAAATTTATGTCTTAAATTGGATAAAGTACCTTGTATGCCTGAATGAAAATTATGTTTATGGATTTCTCGTATAATTATATCAGTGATATGATGATGCGAAGGCAATAATATTGGATGTTTTTTAGTAAATGAAATTGGAGCATGTTTCAAACGCCCACCAACTCTAAGTAAACCGTTATCGTCAATAAATGGATTAAGACCTCTTAAACGTAAATTTTTGATCTCACCAGTTTCTTTTAATTGTTCTATTTCAGCAGAAAATTGTTCATTTTGAATTATTTTTAAAATTCTAATTTCTGTTTGTAATTTTTCCTCTACACTTAAAGCTTTATATTTAAATGGATTATTTTTAAGATAACGGAGCCAATATGAACAAATATTTAAGAGTTTAGTGTAAGAAGAAAAACGTTCTAAGGTATCATTAGGAATAGAAAGTAAACAAACATTCTTTCGAATACCAGGCAAATCATCAGAAACTGTTGGTGTTAATACTGGCCAATTTTCTTGGTCTTGAGAGAGCCATATTGGACCTTCAAACCACATTTGATTATTAAAAAACTCAAAGGGCAACTGACCTCTAGACAAACAATCGGCTGGATTATCTTTAGTTCTAACATGTCTCCATTCAATTTTATCTCCTAGAGATTGAATTTCTGAAACCCGATTGGCTTCAAATACCTTAAGAGAATGAGGTGATCTTTGAAGCCATTGAAGTACAATGGTAGAATCAGACCAAAATATTATTCGAGAAACAGAAAAATCAAAGGCTGGTATTGTATCACGATATAACCGAGCAAGTAACTGTGCACCGCATAATTCTAATTTAGGAATTGTTATTCCTTTAAGTGGTGCAACTCTTGATTTTGAACAAGCTAACTTAACAACAACTTGTCCTTTTTGGTCCACTGAGCGTACATATAAACAAGCGCCATAACCAACCTGACTAGCATCACAAAAACCATGTAATTCAATATTAATAGGATTTGGAATAATTAGATTACGTTCAATAGAAAATTCTTTAATGTAAGGTAATTGTTCTGAAAATTTTAGCCATTGTAAATGTAATTGTGGTGGGACAGCTTCATCCCAATGAACTTTGGATTTCCAACATGCTTGTATTATAGTTTTTGCAGCCAAAACTATAGGACCTAATAAACCGATAGGATCAAAAATCTTTGCAATATTAGATAAAATTGTACGTTTTGTTATTTTACTTAAAGGATCTATAGGATTGACAGTAAAAATAAAACTATCCGTAAGAGAATTCCAAGCTACACCTAGAGTTTTAGAAACTGGATCATCATTTATAGCACAATCCAAATCTAGTGTCCTTTGATCAAAATTATCTAAAGCATGTTTATGATTGGATGCCCATTGTCTCAATTCAAAACCTCCTTTTCTAACTAGTTGAATTAATTCATCACGTAACTGAAGAATTTCATTCAAAGAATTAGCACCAGTTAATAAATTATCAACATAGAAATCACGTTTCAATATCCTTGAAGCTTTAGGAAAGTTATGAGATTCATCATCAGCAAGTTTATGAAGTGTACGTGTTGCTAAAAACGGAGCGGAAGAGACTCCAAATGTAACTCTTCTCATTTCATAAGTGCTAATTTTATTATTATGGTAATAAAATATTTGTTGATATTTATAATGATTTGGATGTACACATATCTGTCGATACATTTGAGCAATATCCGATGTCATCGCGTAAACATAACTTCTGAATCGTAATAAAATAATAAATAACGTATCTTGAATAGTAGGACCAGTTAATAATACATCATTCAAAGAAATACCTTTATCAGTTTTGGCTGAGGCATTAAAGACAACACGAACTTTTGTTGTAGTACTAGAAGCCTTTACAACAGTATGATGAGGCATATAATATCCTTGATAATGACCATCTGATACATGAACCATATGACCTAGATCAATATATTCTTGCATAACCTTACAATACTCTGTTTTAAGTTTCGCGTCAGAATTTAATCTTCTTTGCAAGGATAAGAATTGTCTATAAGCCTTACTCTTTGAATTCCCAAAATCAACATTTTCAACACGGAAAGGTAGTTTTACTACGTATCGTCCGTCTGAGTTACGAGTAGTATCACGTTGATAATACTGTTCACTCATAGAATCATCTAAAGTTTTAGAATTTTTTGTACCTACATCTTCAATTACCCAAAATTTAGTTAATTGATTTGATAAATCAGTAAGTTTACAAGATACCGATTTTATTTTGTTATTATTGTTGATTCCTCCGGCTATAACCCATCCAAGTTGTGTTTTTTGTAAAATTAAATCACAACCATCATGAGAAAGATTAATCTGACCGATTGATAATAAAGATAAAGTTGTTCCGGATCCTATCAAAACATCGACCGTTCGAGGAATATGAAATTGAGGATCAGCTAATTTGATATTCTTTTTAATCTGAATCATGTTACGAGGAAATGTTTCACTTGGACTGAAGTCCGAAATTTGATTAACAGTTAAAAATGATAATGACTTTTGATAATTGTTATCCAAAGATTTACAAGATATTTGCACCATATGTTTAGAATAAGTTTGCATTCCATTAACTGCTCCAATTGGAATAGAACAAATTTTCATTGGTAATTTTAATTTAGAAGCAAAATTTTCAGTTACAAAGTTAGCAGTTGCGCAAGTATCAAGTAAAGCACGAGCTTGTATGAAATCACCGTTTGAACCACGCATTTGAATTATTGCACTCATCATTAGTTGAAATCGTGGTAATTTTAAATAAGTAGTAAAATTATGTAGGGATAGTCATGCTGAATCCTTGTTTGTTATTAGAGAATTGTTAATTTCAAGATTAGAATTATTAGCATTAGTTGTATTGGGAATTGTTGATTGTTGATTCTGAGATTTGTTAGAATGTAACAAAGTGTGATGAAATTTATTACAAATTTTGCATTTAATGGAATTACAATTTCCTTTATGCAATCGAAGACAATTTGGACACAAACGAGATGATTTAACGAATTTTACTCTTTGATCAACAGATAATAATCTAAAATTTGAACATTTGTACAAAGAGTGAAGACCTTTGCAGTGAGGACAAGGAATTCGAGCTACAGTAGTGAATACTTGTGTTGAATTTTCATTCTTTTGAATTTTGTTAGCGTTACCGTGACGATCTGAACCTTTTCTTTTGAATGATTGATTATTATTATTATTCTGTTGTTGATCAGTTTTACGCGCGCTGAGTTTAAAAGCTGTCTTGGTTATAAATTTACTAAAAAGATCGAAATCTGGGAGAGTGTTATCATCATCAAAGGTCTCTTCCCATTTGTCCCTAATATCCATAGGTAATTTGAGTTCCAAAATTCTTACCAAAAATGCACCGGTTGGGCTAGCATTTAATGATTCCAAATCATTTAAGTGTTGACGCGCCTCATCAATAAATTTAGTTAGATTTTCAGTATTAGCTTTAGAAATCGAAGAAATATTTAAAATAGCATCATAATGTTTAAGTACTAATGCACGTTCTTTTTGATACGTTTCTTCTAACAATTTCCAGGCTTTTTCATAATTTTCAGGGCTAGCATTATAAAGCGATAGCTTGTTACGTGCCGTGCCAGTAAGACATCCGCGAAGATATAAAAATTTGTTAGTATCATCAATATCAGTTCGACTATCTATGAGTGCTTTAAAAGTGTTTTTAAACGATAGCCAATTCTCAAAATTACCGTCAAATTTAGGCAATTCAGTGGTTGGAAGTTTTGCAAGACGTTGTGTTTCAACAAAGGAAAAATTCCCTTGTGTTGAAGTGGAAGCACGAACGGTTGAATTAAGTAATTCATGTTCTTTAGTTTGATTATGTGCTTCAAAAACACCCATTAGATTAAAGTATTCTTGTCGTAAAAGATCAGCAGCAGATGGATCATTCTCATTTGGTTTAGTTAATTCTACGTCATTAGAGTCATCTAATTCTGAATTAGTAATAATGTTTTCATAATATTCATAGAGTGGAATTAATTTTTTAAAACGTATTTCAGCTACTAAAATAGTCATTTTTCCATTTTTTAGAGCATCTTGAATTTCTCGAATTCTCTGTAAAATAAGTTCACGTTTTCGTGATAATGGTACATTTGTATTATCCATTATAATAAAATATTAGATGCCGTTTAATATGTTGAATGAATATTTTGATTTTTTTGAATAATTAATAATTATAATAATTGATTAAATAATAAAAAAAAAAGAAAAAACTTAACTTATAAATTCACATCCAACGATATTGAAGTTGACTGAATAAGGGTTGACGAATTTGTGCTGAATTACTCCATAGATTGTGTGAATTCACCTCACAGGAGGCACCAAAATGTTTAGTCGGAAACTATTCCTGGGAATACTTCCCGTGTTTTTTCGATTCTTGATCTTGATGGTGATGTAGATGATTAAAATGTTTGTTCGTGAAATAAATGAAACACTTAATTTTTGGGTTTATGAATTAATGTTTATTCCCCAAGAGAAGAAAAATTATGCCAGTGATAACTGGGCAAAAAAAAAACTCCTCAAAATTATGTTTTTGATACAAAAAAGTATATAAGACGAATTATCAATCACTTGGTATTTCACAAGCTTACAACAATAGTTTATTTATATGTAATCAAACGATATTTACTTGGTATTTCACAAGCTCAACAATAGTTTATTTATATGTAATCAAACGATATTTACTTGGTATTTCACAAGCTCAACAATAGTTTATTTATATGTAATCAAACGATATTTACTTGGTATTTCACAAGCTCAACAATAGTTTATTTATATGTAATCAAACGATATTTACTTGGTATTTCACAAGCTCAACAATAGTTTATTTATATGTAATCAAACGATATTTACTTGGTATTTCACAAGCTCAACCGCCGAATAATATAGTGATGCTAGTGTGGGAACTAGTTTTAAGTGATTCACGTTCTAGGAACTAGGAATCCCTTATTTTTGCACAAGTAATTCACGTTTCTGTTTTAAACTAGGAATTACTTCACTGATTTTTTATTATTTGATAACTATTCCATAAATGCACATAACACAAAAAATTGCACAATTTTGTTGAACAATGTTCGATAATTAGGATGAAAAAATAGTCAAAAGACGCTGAGACGTTTTTAACATTAATGGCGGATATCTTGTTCAAACCAAAACCAATCTGTCTATTAATGGCCGCTATGGCGCATTAATACATCATTTTGATAATCGTATGACATGAAATTAATGATTGTATGATAAATAATTCCTCACAGGATTATTTAGTTTACAATTAATAGTTAGAATATTTATCAACAAACAATATTTAGAATTAATTAACAAAATTCAATTAATTAATAATATAATTAGAACTACTTTCTTGTGCATGCGCATGTATAAGAATTTACGAATCAGTTATCAATTTAAATCAGAGATGTCGCCATGATTCTTAACAACTTAATAATTTAAATCAGAGATGTCGCCATGATTCTTAACAACTTAATAATTTAAATCAGAGATGTCGCCATGATTCTTAACAACTTATTAATTTAAATCAGAGACATCTCATGGGTTTAAACATTAATAGAGAAAAAAGGATAATATTCACTGCCAAACTTGTTCAGATGGTGTGTGTATAGAAAAAATAATTATGCGTTTTCAAAACTATCTTTCGATGACAAAAAATAAGTGATCGTTAAAGATCGTTGTACACCGGCTTTGCGATTAATATATTTTAAGATACATTAGTCCTACTAGCTTAAATTCATATTTTATTTCTTAATTTAAAAAATTTTTATATTATAAAGAGACGATTTAGTGATCACAACTTAGAAACATGACCATAGTATAAATGAAATAAAAAAGAATCTTAAAGGAATATAAGCAGACAACGTGTTATAGTCAGTCGTTGGTTTTGGTTGGTATGTAAATCTGATGAGTAAGATGTGTGCAAAAAAACGTGCTACGAATACAAGAAAATTTGAGATAAATAATAAAATATTTATAGAAACCAGTCAATTGGTTTTTTTTTATTAAATGTATTTCAACTAGAAAATTGAACCTACATAAAATTATATAATTTTATGAACAATTACGATTAGGTAATTTAATGAACGATTGCGACGTCATTATATTAAATAATTATATTTATAATTATTAATAAATAAAATATAATGTTTTTTAATGTTTTCATAATAAAATAAAAAATTTAGTATACCTTGATATATTTCTTTAATAGATGGTATAACAAACTTGGGACTAAACTTAGTATACCTTGATATATATCATGTATATGTATATGGTGTGTTCAATTTTCTTTTAATAATAGCAAAAAAATTCTCCCTAATGTAACTTGCCAGTGTAAAATTTTATGTCAATGAAATCTATTATTTTATGTCAATGAAATCAAATATGCGTCATTTTCGTAGCGAGGACCGACTTCTACGAAAGGATCATTATCTTAAACGGACACAAACTTTTATGAAACTCCCATATAATACAGAGTAAATGTATACGCACAATATACGCATATGTTTGTATAATACTGTGAGAGATATAATAATTTTAATCAAAATAAATTGTTAACACACAAATATACTTAAATTACAATACTTGATGTGTTCTTAAAACTAAAATATAGGCGTAGAATTAAAGTATTTGTTTGATAAGTAAGAATAACTAACTCCAGTCGCTCTAATATTGTATATATGTTGCAGTCAGCTAGTTTAATTAGACCATTAGTTAACAGTCCAGCCTTTTAACTAAACGATGTTGCAAAGTGGGAGTATTTATATCAAACTACCGGACAAAAGACAGAAAATTCAACTGTTGTTTTGCATTAAAAGTTCTTTTTGAGTGTAGTTAAATAACCACTCCATCACAAACAGGTCACTTAGTTCAACCTCGTCTCCTGCCTGTTTTGTAAGGCGCAATCTACCTGCTCTTACGAATGCATGTTATTATTGTTGTCTCTCGACTTACCGTGTCATTCAATTTATGTTTACTGTGTTTGCCACTACACACTTCCATTGTACTTTTTTTTGCGTTAAAGCAATCAAACTGTGAGAAAAACCAATAGTATTCTTGCTTGCCGACGTCATATTGACAGTGTGTGAGTTTCAGCGCCAGGTGGCAAAAAGTTATGAGCTAGCTGTATGATTGAATTGCTGAATTGAATTTTTCAGGCTGTTGGTTGAAAAGCTCCGTTTAGTAAAAAGCCTAGGCTACTAATTAAACGGCTAATTAAAGTATAGATGCCTGCAGCATATATATGTCTATTACATTTACAAAACAAATGTACAATATACCAACCTATACTTGTATGAGTTCTATGTAACATATTTAAACCCTAAAATGGTAAGCCACCATTATTATGTACTTCGTTCTTGTTAACTGACATGGCTTTATATTTTATACAGATTGTTTTGACAACATGCAGACATTTAAAAGAATCCTATTTTAACTTATATTTTAGTTTTGAAAACATATCCACAAAAAGAAGTGTCTGCGATATTGGTGAATAGATTCAATTTTCATTAAACAATAAATTACATTGAGCCCGATTATGTGGCTGATACATTAAATATTCTGCTGCACGCATACCCCAAAATTAATTTTTTGTGACAAGTATGTCTGATATCCTAGATTGAACAGATGTCCATAAATTGAATCTCCTTTACGCTGTTTGATTCATATTATTTTTTATTTATTTTTTAATTATCTTTGCCAGTTATTCGAGGACAAAAACGCGAGCGAAGCCGTAGGTAATAGCTAGTTATTAATAATTATAATTACAATGTTCATAATATTTTAAAACTATTTATGTCGTTTCATTTATTATTTAATTATAATGCATATAATTTGCGTAATTAAACATTAATGTCAATTATATTACTAATGTAAATTTTATAATGAAAAGTATATGATAGTAATGCGGAAAATAGTAATATTTCCAAAAAGGGTTTGTGGCACAGTTAATTTTCGAGTAAAATAATAGATATTTATTTTGACGTAAATATTAACAACACAATAATGGTTATAATAATACTATAAGTACATTAAAATTTTATTCAGGCAAATTTAATTCATTTTATAAAACAATAACAGAGCAAAGAACTCAAAGAGATATGCAAGGATTGAATAATACTAGGGATTTCAATAAAACTTTATAAATACATTTTTCGATTAATAGAGTTTCCAAAAATCACAAAAAATTCCTAGGTCATTGCAATATTTATTATTATTTTATCGTTCAAAGTTGGCTGAAAAAATGATGAATCATATAGATTATCTTTTTCAATTGGATATTTCTATATCAAAAAATCTAGTGTGATAAAAAACTATCTAAAATATTTAGACAATCTTGTAGTTTATAATAAATACCATCAAAATATAAGGTTGCCGATGATATAAAAACAAAATTTTAATTTAATTATACGTTCATCGAAGATCCATAATTTGATGAACAGAGACGACTATTTATTAGAATATTGATGATTGAAGAGCGATATCTATATTATCAAATTTATAAGCATCACTTGCACACAATATATTATATATTTTTGTAGTTATAATGTAATTTAATACTTTTGGTGAGCATTTATTTTATAGCCGTGTAATTTTTTGTTCTCAAGGTATGAATTTTTGTAAAAAATTTAAAATCTCAAGTTTGCTCATAATTTAGAAAACTTTGTCTGGAAAAAAATTAGAAAATATTTTTGATCCTAATTTCTCAAAACAATCCTGATAAATGTTGTGTGTTTGATTTAATGGTTATTTTACGAAAAATGTGTTTTATTGTTCTGTTCATTTTTAGTTTCATTTCAACATTGCCTTTCCCATATTTAGCAAAGTAATTTTTTTGAACCCTACATAAGCCCTGTACATCTACTAATCCCTTTGAAATTGTAAAATATTTATTGATAATATAAAATAATTATAAAATATATTAATAATTTGTATAAATAGTATCTAAAAGCATTTATACAAAATATCTAGAGGATAGATATTCAACATATTAGTATTTAATAAAATTGGTTATGTTAATCCTACATTAATTATATCCATGTAAGGTGAAGTACCTTCCTGTTGGTATACCTAAACCTTTAAAATATAAAGTTATCACCTAATTCCCTAATATAATATTTATATGTAAGGCATAAAATAACAATAATAAAATCGATCATGTGGGCGTTGTGATCGAAGGTTCTCATTCATGATTCCATGTTCTATAATCACCAGCTAATTAAAAATAATTTGATTACGTGATTATTGAATGATGTTTGAGAGCGAAAATATACGACTTATGTTAAAGTAACGATAGTACACGAGCAGGCCCGAAATATTCCAAATTTTTCTACACTTTTACCTCGTTATGAGAGAAATTTTCACCAATTTTGAAGTACTTTAAAAAAATAATTTTAAAAAATCCAGATAGGTTGAAAAAATCTGAAAAAATTCATAATTCGAAAATAGATAAAATTCTATGAAGGTAGAAAAAATTCAACCACATATAGTTTCGACCACAGCGTAAGTACAATTCTCATAATGCCAGTGCTGGCGGGTTAATAGAGTTTCTTTTATTTTTCCAAAATATATATTTTTGAAAAATATTTAAAATCCGCTTTGTTTAATGCAAAGGTATCCTAAAAACTAAAATCATAACAACACTATTATATATTAGATACAATCGTTATGAAGATTAGTCAAAAACAGTGTTACAAAGTGTGGAGACTATCTTCCTAAATAAATACTATATACAAACCTCAACACTAACGCCAAAATATTCAAACAATATGGGTAATTATTATTTAATACCAAAAGGAATCTCTTAATTAACATATTGTTAAACTTATCTTCTTATATTTAATATACCACCCAGATAAACGCAGGTTGCTATCAAAGGACTTCATAAACTTAGCGCAAAAGTGGAATATAAAATAAATCCTTTATCAGTTTTACTAACGTATGTCTTCGTTAATAAAATAATCTATTAATGTATGTAAAAATACAATAGTTTGAAATAGGTTATATAAGTTAACTCTAAAAACACTTACAAATTCCAATAAGATGGGATCAAATTTGATTGTGTTATAAAAAAAAATCGAATTTTTTAACTTTATGACGTCATCAGAATCCAAAAAAATTAATTTTGCTCTATCACATCCTAATTTTATCCAATTTTGATAAACCAAGTATGTAATCCTACTAAATTTGGGTCATACTTTTCAAATTTGTGATCAAAATTAACCTAGCTCTAAAAGGGTTCAAGAATGTGGAGTCCTGGTTCCAAAATTAAGCACATAAAGGATAGCTAGCGAAAAATTGACATCACAGCTGAAAACAATAACCCAAAATTAGTGGGTTTCAAAAAAAATTCCAATAAGATCGGTTCAAATTTGCCTGTGTTATCAAAAAAATCGAATTTTTTAACTTTATGACGTCATCAGAGTCCAAAAAATTTAATTTTGCTCTATCACATCCAAATTTTATCCAATTTTGATAAACCAAGTATGTAATCCTACTAAATTTGGGTCATACTTTTCAAATTTGTGAGCAAAATTAACCTAGCTCTAAAAGGGTTCAAGAATGTCGAGTTCTGGTTCTGGAATTAAGCGCATAAGAGATAGCTAGCAAAAAATTGACATCACATCTGAAAACAATAGCCCAAAATTAGTGGGTTTCTAAAAAAATTTCAATAAAATCGGATCAAATTTGCCTTGTTGAAAATACTTACTGCCCAGCAATAGCATCATTTGCACAATAATTTCGTTCTAAATTACATAATCAATATTCTTTTCTCCAAACGTAGCATATTTAGAGCATATGTGTAGACAAGTGTAAGTAGGTAATATGAGAGTTATTTCACTGAATCGTTGCCAATATAATTTGTGACACTATAATTTAAGTCCAACAATACAGAATGTACGGTTCGAAATATCCTTAATTTAAACACTGAACAAAACAGATTTCGGTTAAGCATCATAAAATATGTGACCAATCGCTCTGTATTTTGTACAAAATTTCAAATCGATATTCCTATAAATTATGAAAATATGATAGTGTCTTATCTTAAATGCGACACACAAGTAAATGGAATTGAAATATTTGAAATCACTGTAAAATTGCAAGGAACGTTGAAATGCACAAAGAAAGTGCATTGGGGTAGAATAAGGTTGTCTATTAATTAATTTTTTAAGTCATCTTTAAATGGACCGTTTTATTTTATTAATAACTAGCTGACCCGGTGAACTTCGTATCACCTGCAACTTTTTATTTTACATGGTTCGTGATTATGTCAACCTTTAGACTCTAATTTATTTTTGTCAAAAATTAACACTTGTTGTATTATCTACGGTTAAAATGGTATTATCTTATTAAATGAAACTTGTTGGTCATTTTAACATGTTTTGTGTGTTTTATTAACACAACAAAATATAATCAATACATAACAAAACATAATAAATATATCTATGCAATTTAAAGCTTTTTGATAAACTACGTTTTTAGTTTGGTTTTTCGGAGCATAAATATATAAAGACGATGGCTTTCCTACACTTGAACACGCGACATATAGTTGTCCATGCGAAAAACTTCCAACGACTGGCTTTGCGATTTGTTTATGATCATCGCAAAGGCCATGCGCACGGGTATGTTAATAAACATACACAATATAAACAATATGGGAATAAACACAAATAAAACAAAAGTAATGATAAACATTCTTCTTGAGTTTCTTCTTGAAATTTTTGGTTATGTTTTACAAACTGAATATAGATAAATAGGATAACTTCGCTGTATACTTGTACGTATCTTCCTATATATTGAACAATTTTGGAACACTCTTGCAACCTTGAGGATCAAGCGTAACAATAACGATTCCGATACAAAATTAATAAATTTTGATTTCTCTTTAGTTTAATTTTTGGGTTTTTTTTAATTTAGTTTAGTTTAATTTTGAAAATCGGTCCAGCCGTTTTTGAGTTTTAGCGAGACTAACGCACAGCAATTTATTTTTATATATACAGATCAATAAAATTGAAAAAAAAACCCAACTCAACCCACACCCACACCCACACCCACACCCACAACTACACCCACACCCACACCCACACCCACACTCATCCCAACCCAACCCAACCTAACCTAGCCTAACCCAGCCTAACCCAACCTAACCCAACCCAACCAAAAATTACAAAAATTTTTTTTTTTTTAAATTTTTTATGATTTTTTCTATTTTTACAAATTGCAAAAGTGTAAAAAAATTTTTTCTTTCCAATTTCGATAAAACTAAGTTTATAAGGTAATTTTGACCCGAAAATTACAAAAATCGTGTTTATTTGACCATTAAATGAGCAATTTTCGATATATTTTATGAATCTGACTGTAGAGCCAACATTTTCATTCCGTTCTGTCTCTGAAATTATTCCGCATTGAATCTAATTATTCCTAAATTGTCCTCTAAACATATATTAAATAGATATATACAGTACAGATAACATTTAATAAATAAAGATCGACATATAAAATTTAAATGTAAGTAGGTTTGAACTATCCTTGTTTAATAAATAAATGGTATATGTACAGTTATGAAGTCCCACAGGAATGCTGTCGAACGGGATAAAAAGTATCCTATGTTATTCTCGTGGCTCTAAACTACCTCCCTGCCAATTTTCAGCTAAATCGGTTCAGCCGTTCTTTAGTTATAAGTAGTGTCACTAACACGACTTTGTTTTATATATATAGATTTACGTTTACGAATGATTATTTGACCAAAAAAAAAAAACACATTCTTAGTAGAAGGTGAGCGGTTTTTTCATTTTTAACCGACTTCAAACAAAAACGGAGGAGGTTATCAATTCGACTGTATTCTTTTTTTTTATGTTTGTTACCTAGAACTTTTGACTGGGTGAACCGATTTTGATGATTCTTTATCTCTTTAAAAGCTGATGCTTCCCGTTTGATCCTATTTCATTTTGGTCCAGTTCTGAGAACGGCATCCATGAGAAAACCATAAAAGTCTTTAATTTGCATTAAGTATGCATGACTTACTGTACTTCAGATTCACTAAAAAACACAAAATAAAAAAACTTTTAAAAAAAGAAAACCGACTTCAAAAGAAAAACTTTTCCAAAACAAAATAATATGCACTAAAAAGTGAAAAAATAACGATAATATAATGTAGTTAAAATTATTGTTATTTTTGGAGTCGGTGTCAATTAGCTAATGTAACTGTTCTGTCAGAGTTTTTTCCTTGGCCGACACCGACTCCAAAATTAACAATAATTTTAACTACATTATATTATCTTTATTTTTGACTTTTTAGTGCATTTTAATTTGTTTTGGAAAAGTTTTTGAAGTCGGTTTTCTTTTTGTTAAAAGTTTTTTTTATTGTAACAACTATAACTGTACCTATTATATAGAAAAATATTTGTTAATGGTTTACAGAATAAATCCAGAGTGAAATTCCTAACTTACATGTAATGTAAGCAAATAGTAGGTCAAATTATTACTTTTGTGCTTAGTTTCTCATACATATTTATGTTTTTAATAGCGAGTAAGATAAAACTAAATAAAAAATGACCTAAACTAAACTACAAGCATGTATTATTATTATTATTATTTCTCTTTTAAAACTATTCGTTGTGTGCGTAGTCATGCTAGGGACAATAAAATCGATGCCAGCGTATCAGTGAACAATTTTGGCGTTAAAGAAGGCTGTTATGACTAATTTGCAATTCTTTACATGTTAATGTTATAGAAAATGTCAAATTAAAATTATTGAAAAACACTAATTAATTAAACTTAATGCATTAAAAATTGTGAAAATAAGAAATCAAATTGCACAAATATTATTTTTCAAATTATCATAATTATTTGTTTAAATATGTGAGACAATAATATTAAATTTTCAATGTAAGTCTTAAATGCAATCCATACAATTATATATGCATCCATACAATTCTATAATTAAAGTAGTGTATCGTTACCATGGAAACGCCTCCAAAAAAACTCACGCACGGTGCGAATAGGTATATAAAAAATGTTTTTAATAAATGATTGCAGTAAAGTATACAACACGGTATCCCTAATTTATAATAATTATGTTTATTAACTTAGGACTCATTAATTAAAGTTGTAGTAGTTGAATATAAGTCTACATGGAAGTACGATGGTTATGGAGAGCAACAATCACTTGTGTAAGATTAAAAATTTGCAAAAAATATTGTAATCTATATTAACCCGTCAGCACTCGCGTTAAGAGCATTAATTTTTCAATTTTTCAATTTTTTCTATCTTCATATAATTTTATTTATTTTCGAATATTGAATTTTGCAGATTTTTTCAACCTATATACCGTTTCTTTAAAGTTCGTCAGAAATTTTGACAATTTCTCTCATCACGAGAGCAAAGATGTAACCAAAAAAGTATTAACTTCGGAAATTTTCGGGTCTGTTGTGTACTTAGTTAAATGTAAGTCGTACTGCATAAATAAAAAATCTTGTAATAGAAATATGGTGAAACTAGCTTGATACCCGCCCGCTTAACTGCGCTTAAAGTAAAAACTATCACTTTATAGCCTCTACCTCTCTTGATCTCATTATGCCGTTACGCGCATTAACGGTTTACAAAATGGGTTCCATGGACCCAAGATGCAATTGATTTATGTTGCTCATTTACGAACTCGACCTCACTTTTTACGTTCTAAGCACGCTATAAAAATTTTAACTTGAAATTTCTTTTCGTTCTTGAGTTATCGTCATCACGACGGACAGACAGACGATAGACAGACAGACACACAGACAGACGGGAAACCGTAAATAGAATAATTAGGTGATTATGAACACCTATACCAAAATTTGTTCGTGGTGCATGACATAAGTTTTTCTTAAATGTACCTACAATTCATATTATTCTTATTCTTCATAAAGCAACTTTCTTCCTCTTTGCCCATCAGTTGGCGACGCCCTTGACTTGATTGTCAATTATCATAGTTAAATATTGACTAAAAACTCTAAATGACCATACAACAAACTCATTAGAAACTCAATATGATATTGTATTTCATATTATATTATAAAAATGATATTCAATCATCTAAAACTTTGAATATCTATATATATATATATAGACTATAGATTGACTGTAAACTGTATATAAGTTGTATTAAATGAGTATTTTGTTCCCTAAGGAAGGTACATTGTAGATTGTTTGTGTAAGCTGTTTCCGTTACATGAATTATTAATTTTCTAAATAATAATTTAAAATCCATTTGTTGTGTATAAACATACATAAATGATTGATTACTGATAAACTGTAAATTATTTTATGACGTGAAAAAAAAAACATAAAAATAAAAGTAGCAAACAAAATCAATAAATGAATTCATAATATTTATAATGAAGGATAATCAAATTTATGTAAATATGTACCATACTAGCTTGATACCCGCCCGCTTCATTGGGCTTAAAAGTAACAACCACCGCTTTATACTTGATCTCACTTATTCCCCTTCCATAACACTCGAACGGATTGTTTTACACAGCTAAAATATACTCACAGTTTTCAATTTTTTAAAGTGAATAATAGTCATTTCAAAATAAATTTTTCATTTTAGTTTATATGAAAGTAAATCCACATTGACATCCAGTCTTTATCCTACCTACATTCTGATAAAATGCCCTCTTTTCAATTATAGTTTTTTTAAATATATTTTTTTCAAAATCTTCAGAAATTGTGGGATGGCTATGTAAATATGCTGTCCAGTAAATATCAATATCTGACAAAAAACTACAGAATTATACTTTACAGGTACTACATGTTACCTTATATTTATTTTGTTTGAGATTTAATCTTTAAGTGAATAAAAAATTATAATACATTAATTCTTAAAAAATTAGTAAATATATTTGGAGTATACAAAATATATACATTTTATTTTTATGTACTAATGCGTTTGTTGTACATTAATAATAAAAAAAAATGAAAAGTTTGTTGTTTTATTACATTTAAACATCCTGTTGATCACGTCAAAATCGAGTTGATAAAAAATTATTTCAAGAAGTAAAAAAACATTTTTTATGTCTTTATTAACATATTGATTTAAATGAAATGTCTTTAAATATTGAAAATTATGAACATAATTCGACAATTTTGAACAATTTTTATGATTGCAATTTTATATTAAAGTTTATAAATACAGTATGTTACGAAGAAGATGTTATCCACAAATTTAATGATTATGTCCACGTTGAAGTATTTTGTTTTAAATTGAAAAGTTATTTCACTAAAGAAGTTAAATAAACATTACTTTCATTAAAGAAATTGATTTTAGTTTAAAATCATGCATTTTATTGATGGAAAATAAAATTGTACTTAGTGTGGAATATATAATCGTGTAAATAAATCGAATCGATGAATTAAAAGAAATTTTCTTTGCGTTTGCTTTAAATAAATGATTTGGTTATGATGATGACATATCTATCATGTCTGGTCCATATGTGATTATGCCAACTACATGAAGATTGTTGTTATTCACTTAAAGAAAGTTTGAAATAAACTTATTGATCATTTTTATATCATATACCATTTTTAACACTTATGGAACAAGCATCGATAGCGCAGTTGGTTTAGCTGAGAACTTAGAACACTTAAATCAATAGTCATTGATATGTAACTTGTTCAAACCCGACTCGAGGAAATCTAATCATTTTTAAATAAACCAATAAGCAGATATAAATCTTTTATTTTTTTACTTGCTCATGTAGTTGTGGCAATCACATCACTATTTTGTTATAATATTTATATAAGTGGCAAAAAAGATTGTTTAAAACCATGTTGCATTTCAAAATAACAATATTTGAAATCTTTTAGACAGTATATTATTACTCTCATACAAACAGCTCATGCGATTGTGTCAACTTCACCACTCAACCCCGTATGGTAGTTATATCACATTCGTGGCACTATTCGTCATATTTGATCTCGCGATGAGGTTGAGACAACCTCATATCTATATATTTTTCTATGTATCAAATACCAAATTTTTGGAAATTGATATAATCGTGATCTAAGTGATCTGTTCAATAAAATTTTTATTTATAATTTGGTATAATGGTGTATTTTATACACATACCTCCTTCCACCTCACCTAAATGTACAAATGTAGTACCTTCTATTATTAGTTAGATGTGCACTTAAGTGATCTAAAATTAAATGCTTTTGGGAATTCTGGAGGATCTAGATATCTATAACGAATACAGACAGGAATACGTTGTATATCCAAGGTAGGTAGGTAGTAGCTACATATGTTTGAGAGATAACTAATGTATGTGACAAAACATTAAAGGCATACACATATAAGTATAACGTAGATACTCAATGTCCCATTTCAAACAATCCAATTAAATTTATTGAGAAAATGGAGTGGAAATTTGAATTAAAATAACTATTAATTTAACTCTAACAAAAATTATTTTAATTTAATTCAAGACGAAAGATTAAGTTTTACAAAACAATTTGCCCAAAATAATAAAAATATGAACTGATATTGGGGGCTAGGTGAAGTAAGGTTAGATTATATTAGCTGTCCACGAAGGACACACTCAGGTTATAGAGCCCAGTATTTGGGATTAAGTTGCGATTGATTTTATACAAATCATATTTGCCATTTTATGATACCCTTTTAAAACCCTTAGTTTTTGTAATAATAATGTGGTTTCACCTTCGTTCCTCATTATTTTTAATCTTTATTTATTTAAACTCCATTGGAATACATACAATTACGTTTATGATGTGGGTGGTACTTCCTTCTTATCCAAACGACGACAGTGTGATCAATTTACCGCTACATTAATTGTAATTGATTAGATTGCTACAAAAAAAAAAAACGAAAAAAAAAAAAAAAAAATAAAAAATTAACTGTCCACATTCAAACCCATAACCTACCAGCTTTTGTATAAAATTCGAGCTTTGTTAGTTAAGGTATTTCTAAACCGCGCTTACATATTATACAAGTGCATCGATACCGGCATCATACATTTATTAAATATATTTTAAGTGTAAAGATGTTAGATGTAGATGTTAAATTTTGTGTGTGTTCAAGTGGATCCGATGATGGTTTAGATTTCGATTCACTACAACTGTTTTTGAGGGCTCCGGACCAAAAAAATGAAATTTCATTAAGTGGTGGGAGCGCATTTAACTCATATATTACATTATCAATACATAGTATAAAACAAAGTCGCTTTCTCTGTCCCTAAGTCCCTATGTCCCTATGTCCCTTTGTATGCTTAAATCTTTGAAACTACGCAACGGATTTTGATGCGGTTTTTTTTAATAGATAGAGTGATTCAAGAGGAAGGTTTTTATGTATAATACATCCATATTATAGTAGATTAAGGGGTTGAAATAGGGGTTGAAAAGGATATGCTTCAAAAAATAAAAAAGTTGTGCATCGATTAAGCTCAAATATTGACACGATATACAACCAGCTTCAAAAATCTATTGTTTTTATCTACTTTTAACCTTCGGAGGGTAGAAAGGTGTAGCGAGAAAGTGGGAAGGAATTATCGAATATTTACAAATATACCTAAGTGGGGTATCAAATAAAAGAGCATGACGTGTACATTACAAAACTGTTATCCCACGCAAGGAAATGTGGAGGGAGGGGTGCAAGTGGGGATGTTGCCCAGCAAAGCGGGTAGTTCACAACTAGTATTACATATTTTAATAATATTGAGGTATTAATTATTTTTATCATTGAAAATTACATTATCATTGAAGTTTGAATGTTATCACATGAGTTTGGAGTGAACTGGGTAGTTGAGGTCGAATTCAAATAAACTTCTATCAAAAAAATTAGCTAAGAAATATAAAATTTGATTGTTTAAAATGGTACATCTGGTATACAGACAATTTTCGGGAATGCTATATATAAAGTTATCTGTCCTAAGTGAAGCAGATAATGTAATGACAGGGATATATTTTAACCATAAGGGAAAGTACTATTTTATATATGTATATAATATTATTTTATTTATAAGGATAATATTTCATTTTCATTTTGAATTGTAGTATAATTTTATTTATTTAAATTTTAATGTTGTTTAGTAAATATAATTAATTTATTTTAATATAATTACGTTAATTTATAATATACTCAAAAATAAAATCAGTTAATTAATATTTAAGGACTTATCATAACTTGTAACTACTCGAAACAGTTCGGTTACCATTTCATAATCTGGGTTGTTTTAAAATCAAATAGCCCACAAAAAATTTCTAATCTAGCTTAATTTTTTTTAAGGCGAACTTTAGACTACAAGGATTTAATAATACTATGGATTTCAATAAAACTTTATAAATACATTTTTTGATTAACAAATTTTCCAAAAATCACCAAAAATTCTTAGGTAATCGGGATTTTTATAATTATTTAATCGTTCAAAGTTGGCTGAAAAATGATGAATCATATAGATTATCTTTTTCAATTAAATATTTCTACAGCAACAAATCTAGAGAGTGTGATAAAAAACTATCTAAAGTATTTAGACAATTTTGTAGTTTATAATAATACCATAAAAATATAAGATTGTCGATAATATAAAAACAAAATATTTATTTAATTATGAAGTCAAAAATCCATCATTTGATGAATAGAGGATAAACTTAGGTTGGAAAGGGTTAAATTAAAATTTTATATCTGAAATTCTATCTAGATTTTATCGAGTAACAAATGAGCCATTAACTACGTGGCTAAACTCTCATACTAGCTGAATAAATTCTCCCTCTAGCTAAAGTTTTATGAACGCTTTATATATATTTTTTCAGTTTCGTGTTCGCAAGGGCTACGAGTAATAGATAATATTAGATTGCTTAAATAGGTCAATATTATTACAGATTTAAAGTAAAAATGATTGTACTTCCACTAAGCTAATTAAAATGTAAAAGAAATATATTAAATCAATAATATGAATATAACTGTGTATGTTAAAGCTATGGAATAGAATGTGTTTAAGTTAGCATTACAAAAGTTAGCAAACTAACAAAATAAATACAGTGCTATTCCAGTATCGTTCTTCAATTTTTGACATATCTTAGTTCCAATAATTTTAGAAGAGATGTTAGCTTCACAAAAAAAAAACTCGTATCACAAGAGCTGCGTTAGCTAAGTGAATTCCCTCAGAGATTGAAAAATAACACATTTTTCTAAAAATTGAATATTGCATTTTTATTTTTCAATAATTTTTATTTCGAAAATTAAACGTCTAGAGAAAAAAATCACCAGAGTGCTTTTTTGCTTAAATTTGATTCAAAAATACCATAAAATCAGAAGTATGCCTTTTTTAAACTAATATTACAATTGTTCAAACAATAAAAAGTCAAAGTAGCTATCAAATTAAATTCTTTAAAGAATAAAACTAGTATTTGAATATCTTGTAAATAAAAAAAGTAAGCGTTACACCTATAATATACGAAGGTACGAAAGGAACATAGTTTCTACTGGGTATCCCAAGACACCTCCCATTCTTTTTTTTTGTTAAGTTAGCAGGTCATTTTTTATATTAAAAAAAGACGGAACTATAGCTGGAATCTGCTAAGAACTAAAAAACTATACTGGCTGCCACTACATTTTTCCTTTTTTATATAAGGTAAAACTCTTGTCAGCATGTGTAGAATTTATGAGATGCTAACTTCACACACAACATTAAAATAGATATGTATAAAGAAATTTGATTTTATTAAATAAATGCATTTTACAATTATGATATTTTCTATTTAATCCTATTTCATTTTTTTTTTGCATTTAAAAATGACTTCTTTGCGAACCGTTTATATGTACAAAGCAGCTTATGTTATTATCTTTAATATTCTTTCTATATTTTGTTGTAACATTAGCTAAATGAAATTACTTTTATATTACTATTCTGACTGCTTCTGCTGTAGCTAGTGTAGAGTCTTTGTAAGTAAGACTAGAAGAAAATACTAACTAAATAATAAATATCTATATTACTTTATAATATTCTTATTACCTTGCATACAAGCTTATGTTTGCGTACGATGTTTAGGACAGAGAAAGTTTGGGAGAATATCGCGTTAGTCAGAAGCAAGACCAAAACCAAGACAAAGGTCTTCTCACTCTTGGGTCTTGGATTTGAGGATGCATAAGCACGGTAGTAGACGATATAAGACGAAAGAATACAATTTTTCAATATCAGGCGTATTTTTCAAAAAATCGAAAATTGAAAATTATGTTTAATTATTCAGCTTTCAATTTTTGGTGAATCAAGCAGGTATCGGAGAATTTTATTATTATTTTTCGTCTACATTCATTAAGATATACTAAAATTCATCATCAAAGTTCAAAATAAGATACAAATAATTTCAACCGTAAATTTACCCTGCTCGTACATCCCTTACGGAAGGAGACACATGGTTTTTTTTTCTTTTCTATGTCACTGCTAATATGTTTACTTTCTATTAAAAAGTTTTTTTTTTAAATTTATTTTCATTCGTTCCGAGTGAAAATTACCAAAAACTTTCAAAATATGTCGTTTTTGAGATTTTTCCATAAGAGCAATGTATTTTATATCGATTTTCAATGATATTTGTCTTAAATATTTACATGGATACTTAAACTGAAATTTTAACCACATATTCTTTGAGCAAAAGTATATGTGCCTATAAAAAATCTACCTATAAAAAAATTTTGAGCCTTTAAATTAATTATTGTTGCCATGCTTATACATCCTTAATCTTGCAGCAAGACTCAATTTTCAAAAGAGAAACCAGTACACCATCTCACCCAAGAAAATAATTTTTCCGGCTTGTTCAAAATTTGAATTTTTAATTTCAAAGAATTTAGAATTCGATCTATACATGTAAAATTCACCGTTGATATCAAAAAATTTTATTTTTCGTCTACATTCATGAAGTTAATTCATAAGGTACAAATAATTTTACAACTAAGTCTAAAATTGCCTTGTCGCTCGCACTCCCTTAACTTGGCCGTTCTTATGCTTTTATGACTAGTAAAAATTTTCTAGAGCCAAAAAAATAAGTACTTGTAGGTTGTGTCAAATAAACTTTACTACATAAAGGAATACAATAATTTACTGAATCAGTAAGAAACTTGGTTGGGTCTCCAAATCTACACAGTTTGTCAAAGAGTGATATTTTGCGCATGTGGTTAGTTGTTTTTGTGAATACAGAGAAAGAATAAATACTATGTTGTAACTAAATATATAAATATCAAATTGGTTTTATTCCCAACGAGTGTGGAAAATCCTTCCATCTATTTATATATGGAATTTGTTATTCGTCAGTCACAAGTTAGAATTTGTTGACAAAGTAAAAGCTTATTGTACAAAAAAAAAAACTCATTACTTTAAACTAAAAAGCCCGCTAGCACCAAAAAGCTATTCGAGAATAGGTAGATGTAGAACCTGTTTGTCGACATAAACTCGTACATAGGTACACACCACATTTGTTTGTAAGTTCAGTATAAACACCGGTTGTTTAGTTTTTGTTATACAGACATTTGTCGCCGTTAGGTAGAAGAGTATGCAAGTAAAAAACATGCATTTTAATGCGGGCAACGCTTCTGGTTTGATTTAACTGCCCCGAACGTAGATATGACATTGGGAGGCCGAAGAATGTAGGCACGTTTTGAAATTTCAGAACGTGTTTATGTAAATAAAATTTCAATGATTACTTCATTTTCAATGCGATTTTCAGGTTATATTAAGCAACTTTTTTAGAACTATGTTCCTAATCGCACGTGATCGTTTTGATTTGTTTGCAGGTTGGGCGGTTAAATCGAAAAAATTATAATAAAAATATCGACACCAAAAACCGATCATTTTCATCTAGGTCACCTAGGAAACTAAAACTTTTTCATTCGATTAAGCTTGCCATGAATATTGAGAATATGCAAAAATATTTTTTGTTAAAATTTTATGTTTTTTTCATTTAAAAAAATGAGTTGTGAAAGTGAGTTATCAGAAGTTAAAGATAATAGAGATAACTTAAAGTAAATACAAGGAAATTTTACGTTATGTCATAATAAATATCCTGATCAAACCAAATGTAATGTACGCACATATTGCGTTGACTACTAATTCAAAAGTAGCTAAATTGTAAATAAAAAAGTAACCGCTACATTAATCATGTACGAAGATACGAAAAGAACATAGTTCCAACCAGGTGCTCACGATACCCCTCGTTCTTTTTTGTGTCTTAAGAGACTCTTCAGGAATGAATACTCCCAAACGACAATCCTTGGAATTAAAAAAACGTTCAAATCGATTTTCTATCCTGTAACTTAGGTTAGAAGGGCTTTGTAAGTGTGAAAAGTCTTAAAACATACGATTTTGTGATATAAATAGCTAGAAGTCGATCTGCAAAGTTGATATCCTCCAATCATAGCCTAAATCCAGCCTTCAAACCCATTTCAACCGTAAAGCTCAATTTGGAAAGTCCGCATGGATGTACATGTCCATAAAAAGGTTGATAAAAATGATATTCCCCTTATGAAACACCTCAAAATTATCGCAATGATCTTCCCTTCATAACTACGCACCCTAAGTAGCGATAAGATTTTAGCTTAAGATTTGAGTGACAACTTGGAAAGACTTCCATACAGCTTCTCCAAATTGAGTTACAGGTGTGAAAATCGGTTTTTAGGCTGGGTGCTTCATCAATGCTTCTAACCTCCCTTAGGAGGAGGATCTTCCCTTTATAACTACGCACCCTAAGTAGCGATAAGATTTTAGCTTAACTTGGAAAGACTACCATATAGCTTCTCCAAATTGCGTTACAGGTGTGAAAATCGGTATTTAGACTGGGTGCTTCATCAATGCTTCTAACATCGTTAAAATATTTTGTTTGTAGAAATGTATAAATGTATAGCTACCTATCTACCTGTATAAGATTGAATACCTTATTCAATAAAATGTTATATAGGCTTTATACATTAAAACACAACCTACGATTTATAAAGGTAGGTAGATATATTAGGTTTCGTATAGGTAGGTATAGGTATTTGTTTGAATGACTAAATTATGGTAAAATACATATATAGACAATATTTTATTCAATATGTTTTAATAGAAAATTATTTCGAATCAAAACTTAATAATGACAAAACATTAGATCCTTCAAAGGAAAAACTAAAATTTTTATACCTTAAACAAAATTAATGGAACTTGAATTTAATTACTATACAATGTTGGAAACACACTTGAAATCATTTAAATCGGTTTTAGAACAATACGAAACCTTGTTGATATAATTAATTTACTCTGACTTTTAACATTGTTCGAAAAATCAAATAAATTATATAATATATCGTAACCTTTCTGATATTTAAATGACTTTCAGGCAACAGGAATTCAGTTTCTAAATATCTCGCATCTTTTCGAAGCTTAAATGAGAAGTAAGGAATTGATTTTTTTTTAAAATGAGTTCTATAAAGGTTCAATCAATTGTACTTGATTAGGTTTTAATTAAAAACGAAATAAGAATGGAATTGGGTAGATAATTGATATCGAATTTGCCACATTACTCATAAAATTTGAAAGTTAAATTAAAATTTATTAAAAATCGAAGAACTTTGCATTCAAACATAGTTTCCCATCTCTTTCTTGCTAAACTGAGGTTTATATGTAATCTCTACAGCGATACTCAACAATGACGTCACTTTCAAAGTATTTCTCTCTTTGTTTAACTAGAAGTTTCAAACGCTCGCGTTTTGCGTACCTACTACTAAAGATTTTCAAAAACGTACTTTTCTGTCCGTATAGTGAGAATTCTTCATCCGAAGTGAAAACAAATTTAGTCATTATCTCTATTGAGTTCTTGACGATTGATAAAGTGATTGACGACAGGTTCGAACACAAAGTTATTATATACTTCATCGTATCATAATGAAAAAGAAAATAAGAAACGGTTGACAATAGATTATGATTAAAGTCACGGAAGCACGACAGGTTGTTTAACTTTAAAGTTTGCTTTAGCTCGAAGAATAGTTTTTTTTACCTTGAAACATACTGTATATAAAAAAAAACCCAACCATGTCTATTTTATTTCTGCAAAAAATTATAAATGTTGCAAAACTACAAAAAAAAGTAGCATTTACCAACTTTTATTAGACGCAATGCAGTTATAATTATTTAAGATAGCGTTACATATGAAACAAAGTTTATTTTGGTTTTCTGGTTTTTATTTGTAGAAGAATGTAAATAATAATAAAAAAGTAAGCATTTTTTTTGTGACGAATTGTTATCACTTATTACAGTTTCTAAAAAAAATGAATATTGTTCAAACAGCCACTAACTATTTTAAGCTGGTTAATTAATTTAAAATTCTATGTAGATTTGAAATATATAAATGTAACAAGAATTTGTTTTAACAAAAAAAGCATCTTTTACAAGGATAAACCTTGGCACACCTAGTCCATATTGTACCTATCGTTAAATAGTATTGATTCATATGCGAAATTTCGAAATCCAGTTCGTAAGTGCAGTTTTACTGTCACAGGCTCTAGGGGTAATATAGATACGATTTTAATGAGCAATTTTTGCAATATTTATAAATAAAAAAAATGACTAAAAAGCACAACAAAAAAAACGGCTAACCATGCTAAACCGGCTAGACTAGAAGTAAAACTTGTGTGCAATTTTTTGAAGTCGTTTCAATTTTATATATTGAATGAACCTCATTGTGTTCTGACATTTTTATCGTTTTTATGGATATTATTTTACTGATTTTTTCATAAAAATTTAGAATCTTTTCATAAAACAATCTGCTATTTACTCTCAAATGCACTCTACTTCAACAAAACAATTTCAAATAAAAAAGACTTTTTCTTTTCTTTCTTAAACATTAACAAATTGTATTCAAAATGTTCATTTGTGCTTGTAGAGTCAGTCGAAGAGAGAATAACTATAATTAAATAAAAAGTTATTATAACAAAATTGAACATTAAATATTAACAGCGTCATTTATTTAAGTCATGATGATAATAAAAATGATGTCATCACGTTAATAGAGAATGTCAAAGAAGAATGATAAAGAAGAACATTACCAACTGATAGAATGAATATTAATAATATTCATTTTGGTTGTTGAATGAAATAAGGTTGGTACTTCTAGTTCACTTCTCATTTGTTCATTTTTTTCCCCAACTTCCATGCACATATTACGTGTGGATAGTATGCAGTTGTGGATAATATACAACTTTTGTATGAGATTTAAATGTTTGAAAGAGTATTGTACAGCAATTTGTATGATATATAGGACCAGATGAATGTGACCAACAGGTTTGCTGGGTGTTGTTTCTGCGAAAATTCAATTTTCCTATTATTGACCGCATAAATACGGTTCGACATCATCGACGGCATTGTTTGTATTTACTTTTAAGAGCCCTATATTAAACCTAAATGGCCGTAATAAAGAGCCTAAATGACCGAGTGGTCTAAGGCTTTTGCCTTGGATCCAGGCAGCGGCAGTGTGAACAATTTATAATTAATGGGAGTGCAGAATTGATCACATTGTCGTCGCTTGGATAAGGACGAAGTAACCGACTCCACCTACATCAAAATGTAAATAAGTTTGTAATTAAATAAATAAAGATTAACAAATAATGATGTGGGTGGCCTCTGTTATAGGCGTATATGTCAGAGAAACGGAGGTTAAACCCCATTATTATTATTATTATTATTATTGTTATTATATTAAACCGATCACGTTTCGAGGACGTTCGATTAATGAACCAATTATTTTAAGCCGTTTCAAACATTTATAAATAATTGAAATATATGTAAAATATACTCACTAACTAAAATATATACCTCTCTTGATCTCTCTTGATCTCACTTATCCCCTTTCCATAACACTCGAAGGGTTTTCAACTTGTTTAAGTGTAAAATAGTCATAATACATTAAGTAGTCCTTAAATTTTCCAGCCACATTCTGACATCGTAGTCTGCGTACAGAGGTCTACGTACCATTCACACAAAATTTTTAAATACAGAATATTCTTCTCTTATACATATTTTACAATTCTTATTCACAGCTCAAACAATTTCTCATTTCTTTTGTTACACTAATATCTTTTCAATTTTCTCCCGTCTTACGTTTTTTTCTATTTCGTTTTCTTTTTTATGCTATCCATTCAACAGATTATTATTATTATTGTTATTTAGTAGACATATTAGAGGTAAAAAAAAAGTACGTGTTGTAAAAAGGAAAAAATATTACAAAATGGTTACAATTGTATAATAATCATAATGAATTCTATAGGGAATTCCCTATTGTGCATTTTTTTTACCTTACTCTATACAAAACAGTTTGTAAATAAAATTCTACAGATTTTCATGTGTAATAATCATATTTTCTTTTATCGAATATACAAGGAAAAAAAAATTTTGGAAATAAAATTGACTTTTCATTGTATACGGAAATTAGATTTTTATTTTGATTTCGTTTAAATCAAACGCATCATAAAATGTTTTTAAAAGAATCATGATTTTTGTTTTGTGTTTCTTTCATATTTAAGTTCTTTTTCATTAAGGTGTGACAAAATTGGTTTTTTCAATGCCTATTGAGCTTTATTTATAAGCCTTTCATTATATTCGAATATAGAGAAAAGTGCTTTGATAATGATCCCTCGAGGTAAAATGATCCTTCGCTGTTTTAAGCTTCCACGGCGATGTATAGACGTATCAGCTATTTTGTGTTTCATAGCAAAAATATTAATTCTACTGCTTATGATCTATAGTAAGAAAAACTTCAGCGTAAAATTTCTTTCGATGGCACAATTTGATACAACTTATTTTGATAAGCGTATAATACATTTTAAGGCCAGTTTCTATAACGATTTTTAAAAATGTCCTTACGAGTAAAATGATCCCTATTTTGCATGTAAAACTATAATAGGTAAAATCCCCATCATGTGACAGGTCTTAAATGTGTTGCTTTAGATGATTTTACTAGTGATTTTTGTTTTAATATTAATCGTTGATGCAATGTAAAAGAACAATTAATATTTTATGGGAACAGTTTGGTAAAAAATGCAATGAGATCATTTTACTCACCGATTTCTACAGGGCCAGTAAAACGATCCGTTTTGAGAAATATAGTTCTAAAAATATGAATAAATCAAAGAAATTGAGGCATGCCAATATTGCAAAACTTGAATGAAGAAACCAAAACTATATTTACGTTACACATATCTCGAAATTCGTAGTTTGGCATCCGAGAAGGTGTACTTTCAGCTAGGGAATACAGAAATTAATTAATTTAATAAAAATAGTGCTGTATTTTCATTTATAAATTTATAAAACATTTTAGAGTGTGCTGCTATGTTCGAGCAAAAATTTATAAATGATAAAACAGTTTTTTTTTTGTTAGGTTTCGAAAATTTATTCAATTTCTTTTGCTACACTATTCACAATATTATATGCCATTAGTTAACTGTAAATATTCCAAAATATATATAAATTGTGATCATTTAGTATTCCAAAAAGGGTTGGTTTATTTTCATTACTTGAATGTTTGTTTCCAAAACCTAATCTAATTTGTGCTATACGAATAAATATATAAATCACCATTTTATTCGGGTGAAGTTGTGATACATTTACATTATCTGTATACAGGGTGTTCTCCGTTTAAATTGCCTAAAATCACAAAGGTAGCACAGGACTGCCGTACGTCCTTAATGAGTTAGACAGTTGACAAATTATTGTAAACCTGATATCCATAAGAGGATATCTTAAAAAAGGCTAATCTTAGATGGAGGGAGGAACGTACTTGTGGTATTACAAGACATATATGGTCTGAGTACAATCGTAGGCGTTCTGAAGATCTTATATCACTTTCAAGGGCCTCTGTTAGCAAAGTTGTTGTGGCTATTACAGGACACTGGTTGGGCGGTAGGCAGACTGAACGCCTGGTTCTGCCAGTATATCATGACTATTGCAGGAGCTGTCACAGTGGTAAGTAGGAGGAGAAAATGTCCCATCTTCTCTGGCACTGCCCAGCTCTTGTCATGAGGAGATGGACTTACTTGAGCCAGTCATTCTTTGACGATCTCTAGAATATATAAAGTCCTAGGACAATGTCTCATATTCTCTGCCACTGCCCAGTTCTTGCCAGGAGGAAATGGACTAACTCGAGACAGCCATTCTTTGGCAACCACTCTGACCTAAAGTCCGTCGACGTCAAAGCGTCATTTTCTTGAGATTTTTGGAAACTTTGTAAGTTGTTAATAATTTATAAAGTTTTATTGAAATCCTTAGTGTTATTTAATTCTTGCATATCTCCTTAAACCGTGAACAATCTGTATATGTAAAGTAAGTAAATGTAAATAATATTGTAAATTTATGTATATCTAAAACATAAATAGTTTTAGTTGAATTTGTTTTGATGCTGCACCATATAAATATAATGAATATTATACAACTTTTTACTGATATCAACTTACTATTTACTATTGGTCGATAAATACGTTCAAGTCTATACAAAATATATATCACCAAGATATCAGTATAACGGCCAAGATATTAGTATTACTATTGTTATCTTTAATCAATATTACTATGCACTACAGACCCTCGACTACGCTTCATTCGATTCAAATTCTAGAAATCATGTTCAAACACCAACGGCATAATATATTTTCAACAAGAAAGTGCACGAATTGCCGAGTCCGATATATTTTCGTAAAATTTAGAGACGGGAAAACTGTTCAACAACTGTTAAAGAATGATAGAGACAAATTTTCTGTCTAATCTAACAAACTGTTCGAGACAAATTAAAAATTTCAGTAGTTTTTGTTTTTCGAGAACCTTTCTTTACACTAATTGCAACTCCCTGTATTTTTGATAGTTTTGTAGAAAATGGACACCAAAGTTTTGCCCAATAAAAGTTGTTTATTTTTTATAAGAATCATTTTTTACATTTAAACTTTTGATCTACCTTTAACGGTTTCAAGATCGGTCCTACTGACCCAAGAGCCAATTGACCTATGCAGCTCATTTAACAACTAAAACTCACTTTGTACACGCTATAAAAATTTCAGCTTGATATCTCTTAACATTTTTGAGTTATCGTGTTAGTGGGCGGACCAACGAAAATGGACTAATTAGGTGATTTTATGAACATCTATACTAAAATTTTGTTCATGTCATCAATATTTTTCAGCATTACGAATTTGGGACTAAAATTAATATACCTTGATATATATTACATATATTCAAGGTATACTAAGCCAGCAAATATATCAAAACAAGTGAAAACAAACAATTGACTGAGTTAATTGTTGAAATACCATGCATAGTCAGTGTTGATGTCTTTATCACATTACACATACAAACATGTGACACATACATAACTGATATTCAAGTATGGTACATACTATAAAATTTTCGCCTAATTGGCGCCTTCACGGGTAAACAGTGATGTTTACGAAAAAATGTTTCAAACAAAAGTTGTTTAATTTTTGATAAGGAACATTTTTTACTTTTAAACTTTTGTTCTATCTCTAACGGTTTACAAGATGGGTCCTACGGACTCAAGACCTAATTGACCTAAGATGCTCATTTACGAACTTGACCTCACTTTTTACGTCCTGAGTACGCTGTAAAAATTTCAGCTCGATATCTTTTTTCGTTTTTGAGTTATCGTGTCCACAGACGGACGGACGGATAACCGGAAACGGACTAATTAGGTGATTTAGTGAACACCTATGACAAAATTTTTTTCCTAGCATCATTATTTTTAAGCGTTACAAACTTGGGACTAAACTTAATATACTGTGTATATTTCATATATACATGGTATAAAAACGGTGGTGGTGCAAATAAATACATCATACATAGTAAGATATGATATACTACATAGTTTATTTGCGTTTCCACCATTTATTATATTATATCTTAAAACATTCAAATACGAACAAAACTTGAAAACGGTAGAAGCTTACTTTCTAAAATGTTTTTCTATAGTTTCTATTTTACAGTAAAACGTTAAAGTGATCTTTAGAAGGCAGTAGTTTGCAATTCTAGAGACAAATATTTCCTTATCTGAAGCTATAAAAGTAAATAAACTTTGGTATAAAATACAAATAAGATCTTTATCTAAGTCTTCTTAAAAGACCTTGAGTCTAAAATTTATACGAATTATTATATTTATTATTATTATCTCTATGTATTATAAATGTGAAAGTAAGGTTGTTTGTTTGTCTATTTGCGACGCTTTCACGTAAAAACTATTGAATGGATTTGATTGAAACTCTACCGTAATATGTAGTCAATGACTTTTCTTTTTAACAGGAAAACAAATTACCGCGCCGGTAAATGAAACTTTCTTTGCTTCGTTATTTTTGTTTTTTCATATTTCTCAGTTTATGTGAAAAGATTTAATACATATAAGATAATAAATTTCATAAATTTATTATTTTTTCGAAAATAAAATAGGTCTTCACGTAGCCCGTTCCGAGAAAAACTGATCAAGTGTTTAGTTAAACATTTTATTTACAACGAACGGTATGTAATGCCTGAATATTTATCTATTTTTTTTCAAAAGTACAAAAATAATAAAGTACATATAATTTAGTATGTAAAAGCAATTTAATTTTGTATGAAAATGATTTTGATTTAACCTTAAAAACAAGTCAGGGTTGTCTAGTGGTCTAGACAGCATGTTTATAATTGAAAACTTAAAAGAATAGAAATCGATATTTCAATTAAATAATATGTAATTAATATTTTCAATTTGTATTTGTTAGTATGAATTTTATTCTAAGAATTATCGGCATAAAATGTTTTATTCTACTTTTTATATGACTACTGCACAAGTTTCGTACTTTTAATAAAACTACTTTAAGCGAATAAATAAAACCCAAAAAACCGTACTTGTGTACAACTCGTTTTTGACAGAAATAAAAATTATTTTGTGGTTCCGGTCAAAAATTTAATTTGAAAGCAATTAGAAATTATATTTTAGATAATTCTAAGTATTTTTTTATTTGTGAAAATTTTCAATAAAACTCACTGTTTTCGATATAACCCTACGTAATAAAAACCTTCCCCACTTCAAATTTTGTATATCATTCTATCTAAGCGCTTCTTTTCTACCTCCAACTTTGACCAAAACTTTATTGGAATCTATTTGATTCACGGAATCCAGTCATTTGTCACAAACAAAAAAACAGAAAAGTAGATGTTATTTTCTATTTGCAAAAACAAGTGAAAACAATTAACTGAGTTAATTGTTGAAATACCATGTATACCATGAAATGTTGATTACACTGTCATATTACACATACATAACTGATATTACCATATAATACATACTTTTTAATTCGCGCCCTCACGGGTAAACAGTGATGTTTACGAAAAAATATTTCAAACAAAAGTTGTTTATACCTAAGGAACATTTTTTACATTTAAACTTTTGTTCTATCTCTAACGGTTCACATGATGGTACAATATGAAGACCCAATTGACCAATGTTGCTCATTAACGAACTCGACCTCACTTTATACGTCCTGAGTACGGTATAAAAATTTCATCTTGATATCTTATTTCGTTCTTGAGTTCAGATGGGCAAACGAACAGATCAACAGACGGACAGACAGACAACCGAAAATGGACTAATTAGGAGATTTTATGAACACCTATATCAACATTTTGTTGGTAGCATCAATATTTTTTAGCGTTATAATCTTGGGACTAAATTTAGTATACCTTGATATTTATTACATATATACAAGGTATAAAAATACAGACATATCCAAACACAAAGTTATCATTATTATCAATAAACTTTATATATCAAAATACTTATGTATGTTCAATGGGAATAATATTTACAAAGCCCTTAAAAAAGACCTTTAAATTGAATCGTATATAATATTTTGAATTAGGAATAAAATATTACGATGAAAAGAATTCTAAGAATTGTTTAATTGCAAAGAAATATTTAAATAAACCTCTTGATTTTTTTTTTTTGCATAGAGACAGACATGTATGAGTTAAGTGGTAGCGGAAACATTTTATTAACTTTGTATAATGTAGTAACGAAGTGTTAAACGATTGTTCGAAATAAAAACATAACAGTTAAACGTATTTGTTGATTACAGATCACGTTCAATTCTAGGATAATCTTGAGTCGTGAACGTGTCAAAGAAAGGTACCCATATAATATATATTTAATATACAGAATGGTTCATAAAAATCTATCAAAAGCAAACTATCGAATCGAATTTTTTAAAATTTGATTATATAATGTAGGATAGATTAGGTTATAATGGCTGTCCTGGGGGTGGGACACACTTAGACCATATGGTTCGTTGTGATACCGAAAAAGGGTTGGCCCATCCCCGGCCATTACCCTATGAACCATTTGGAGCTGTTTAAGAACAGCAGGAGAGATTTGGCGTCGACGGACTTTAGGTTGGAGAGGTCATCAAAGAAAGGCTGGCTCAAGTAAGTCCATCTCCTTATGACAAGAGCTGGGCAGTGAGCTATATAATGTAAAATTCTACGAATAATTTTATGTTGGTAATAAGCAATCAAAGATTGCATTCAACGATTTTCCATCCTGTTTTAGCAAAACAAAGCTTTATATGTATTCTCTATAGCGATACCCACGTATTACGTCGGTATGTTCCTCTTTGTTTAGTTAGGAATTTTAAACGTTCATATCTTGCATACTAGTAAAGATTTTTTAAACCAACTTCACTTTTCTATTCGTGAAATGAGAATTCTTCATCAAAACTAAAAAATTTAGTCCGAACCCCAATTGTCTTTAATATTAAAATATTTCACTGATGTTTTCGATGAATTTTCCAATCTGGATAATAGACCACTCTGTAAACGTACAATAATATATATTACCTAGTTGTTTTTGTATGTATAAAATAGAATAAAAAAACCGAAAAAAAAGGTTTTTGTTGGTGATATATTTATTTATTTATAAAACACAAATAAACACATACTATGCACAATTGAAAAAATAATTTAATTTGATTATTTTACGCAATTGAGTCAACAAAATTGACTGTTTTTTGGATTACAATAAATATACATTGTGAATTCATTTAAGTTGAATTGCTTTATTATGGCGCTACATAGAAAATTCTTTAAGTAAGGGATTATTCACGGTTTAACACCACCTCAAACAAATTCCTAGTGAATAGAAAATGTAAAAAGTGGTATTATTTCGTTTCTATTTAAATTATGGCTTTATTTTCGGACAATATGTCAAAATTCTACGTAAGCAAAAAATATCTAACTAACTTTATGTTTGTCCAAATAGAGCTGTTTGACAAAGATATATCTTTTGTGTTTTTTTGATATTCTGATTAAAAATAAGTAAATGGTAAATTCAAATGAAAAGGTGTATTGGTTTTCTGTGACTTATGTTAATAGTACACAGTATTTAGCTTGTAGTCAGTGACGTATTTAGAAATTTCTTCGGGAAGTCATATTTAAAATTTTCGAAAAATCCAATAAATTGCGAAATTTATCAAATAGATGTACCATATGAAGGTTTTGTCATGAAGACTAGGGAACCTGAATATCAGAAGGCACATTCGGCGTAAATACGAAATCCCTCTCTCAAAAGACACCACCGTGTGATGTGGACTAATCTCCAATCAAAAATGTACCCGAAAAAAATATTTTGAAAAATACGAATTGGTTGGCTTGAGTTTTGTCGACTATAAAGAAGTTTGGTTCGGCCCTGATGTTTTAAGTCTTTGCATTAAAAAATTGGACACTATTACATTAAAAATGTCCGAAAGTTTAGGAAGATAAAATTAATAAAAATAATTCGCCAGGACGGTTCGGAATGACACGTCGAGACATAATCACCAATATAAGCTCTAACAAACACACATCTGCCCATTTCCAAGAATGTATTTAATACTTTTCTGGACTCTAAGTAGTACAGATGATTTCTATTATTGATAAAAGTGCATCCAAATTACATTTTAAAGTCATAAAGTCGCTAACATTACAGCTGTTGTAATAGTAACTATCTTTTATGAGAGAAACCAAATAAAACAAATATTAGTTTTTTGTAAGAAAATAATGTAGAAAACATGGAATAAAAAACACAACGAATATAGAAAACAAAGTTTATTCATTAAGTCTGTATATTATATAATAATAAAAACGAAAACCATATGTTTATTGTATTGTTTGTTTAAGAAAATTGTTATTTTACACTTAAGAAAATTCAACGAAATATCTAGTTATTTACTTAGATATATACAGGGTGAGCCATTTAAATCTATACACCTAAATATCTCAATTTGTAGTTAACTAATTAAAAATGATTTAAACAAAAATTGTTTGTTCTTTTATGAGCATCAATTTTCTAATTTAAAGTGTTGTTCTATCTCTTACCGTTTAGGATCTAAATGGACTAATTAAGATTCCCGGTCCAATCTGATGTCAGAATATGATATCCCCCATCAAATTTGATTGGTTAGCTAAAAATCGATCTATTAACTATTATAAGGTAAGATGTTGTACCTAGAGTATCATTTCAAAATTTGAATAGTTAAAAATGAGAATTTAAAAACAAACCAATCAAACTCTCTGAAAGTAAGTATAAGACTATCTTTTCGGAATATAAAACAGTCTTTTTTACGCGTTTGATTCCATAAAAAGCAATGGATGGAATTTAATATAAAAATGTTATTTGTACAAAATAACACAATAATATTATTATTATAGTCATTTAATCCTTCTTTTTTATCTTTATTTTATTTGCGTTGTCACATTTTCGTGTAGTTTGGTACAATCACATTTTTTTTTTTTTTTTTTATTATAAATGATGAATGAAATATTATGTAAGTAGTAATAACTATTGTATTGTATTATTTTGTGTTAAATACATATCAAACATTTAAGTGTAGAAAATCTTTACAAATTCGTAATTATTTTATGTAGATAGTGGAATCTACTCCACATGCTTAATTATTTTTCGATTCATTCTTGATATTAAGCGCCTCAAGCTTTTACCAATTAGTCAGGTATGAGTGACTCATAGATAAAATTTTTTTCTACTTTTTAGTACAATAAAAGCTTGTCTCTTAAAAAGTATTTTTATATAAAAATTTACGACTAAAAAATGTATATACAATCAGTGTTCGTTACATCTAGGCTTATAAATATAACGAGTATGATAGAATACATGCGTTAAGCAATGGATCTAAGAGAGAGGTATTATATACATGTGTTGACCCCCACAGAAGATCTGTTGAATAGCTTAAAGGACATCGAAGCCACGATAAGTCACTTTTGCAATTTCATATAACACCTGCAATTGCTTGATGCAATGCTTAGAGCATGTACTCTGTCATACTCGTGATATTTATATGCCTAGATGTAACGAACACAATTTGTATATATCAAATATGGTGGAAGCGATGGGAAAATCAGGACGCCACAACCTTACCATGTATTATCATTCAAACTTAATGCGCATGCAAAATTTTAGATCAATCGGAAACTGGGAAGTGGATTAAATTTGACTTGCAAGATTTGATTACAGACAGACAACGGGGTGCAGGTGCAACTAAATAAAAGCTTGTAAAATCAAGTTCAATCTTACATAGTACCAACTTTATGATATTTGAACTATACACATAATAACATTATTATTATAACAACAGAATTCAGCATAGATACATTTTTTTAATAGTGTTATGTTTTATGTGTGAAGTTATATTACATGGTATACAACAACAAAAATATAACTTTATTATTTTATTAATAAATGGGGTGAGAACAATTTTAAAAACAATGTTATTGTCTTGTTTCATGATATGTGTTTGTGCAAAAAAAATGGCTGTTTTAATGATTGACTTTACAGTTATTGTATAAGAACGAGACGAGTGACGAAAAATGTATACAATTACGAAAACTTGATAAAAATATTACTTGAAATTGAGTTTGTTGTATTATTCCATTCTTAGATTAAACAAACTGGTAAAAATCGTCACGTAAGCATGTGAGATATGTACCATATCCATAGGAAATTGAGCTTGTTGTATTATTCTATTCTTACAGTAAACAAACTGGTAAAAATCGTCACGTAAGCATGTGAGATATGTACCATATCCATAGCAATCACAATATGTTCACCTACTTGACACAAACCAAATTCATTATTATTTTGTTACCTGTCAAACAAACAATAATCTATAAGCGTCAATTATTTATTAAATATATTATAACTATAAGTTTATAACTTTATTTAGGTGAGCAATCAAAAACAGATTACATAAATAATACGGGTTTAGAGAAGTAAGTCAAAAAATTGAATATAAGGATTTATTTAATGTTAACATTTGCTTTGTACAGGTTTCGTAACGAATTTCGTTCCAATCGGGGGTCTTACGACCGCACCTTTTTATAAATAATGATTTGTTTTTACAGTTTTTTTGTTAATTTCTTGTTAATCATGTTTTCTCTGATTCATATTGCAATTTCCATTGAATTCATAATTTTAAATAAGATTTGTTTTCAACAACATTTGAAATATGAGATTTCATATTCAGATTGGTAATCCTTACTTAAGCCACATCCGTGCTCGTATAAGAAGAGATTTGTACATATACAAAAAATAAATTGAACATAATCCAAAACAAGATATCATATAAATTACAATATGTTCCATGAGAAACGAATAAAATATTGAACAAGCAGCAGGTAAAGAGTCAAACAGTAGACATCTCAGAGAAAAATACTACGCTTAGACAATACTACGTTTAGATAAATATCTTAAAACCTTAAAGAATTCAAAACAAGTGAAAACAAACAACTAACTGACTTAATGGTTGAAATACCATGCATAGACAGACATGTAAGAAAATAAAGAAAATCATACTTGACTGTCACTCTTAGATAGTCACAGTCAAGTATGTATAACACGCCTTTGGTGTCACATACACAAACCCAAGGCTGATCTATGTTGCTAATTTACTAACTCGATTTCACTTTTAACGTTCTGAGTACGCTATAACAATTTCAGCTTGATATCTCTTTTCGTTCTTGAATTATTGCGTACACAGAGAGACAGACAGACAACCGGAAATGAACTAATTAGATGATTTTTGCAACTCCTGTACCAAAATTTTGTTTATAGCCTCAATATTTATAAGTGTTACAAACTTGAGACTAAACATTGACTTATATTACATATATACAGGTTATAAAAATACCCACATACCAGGAGTAGCGCCCGGTTCTGTGTATAGGGACTTCTAATAAAAATTGTTTCCCATTCACAAACAAAAAAATCTAAATTGCTCCATCCGCTAGGAGCTACGATGTCACAGACAGAAAGACACTCACACACGCATGCACATAGCGGTCAAACTCATAGCACCCCTCTGTTTCTGGGGTAAAAACCGGTGTACAAAACCAATAGTTTCGTTGCACTGAAACATACTGTACATGAGAATATTTGATGATGTATATTAAAATCTACTATTTATATATTTACTGCAAAATCAGTTTTCTTAGTATAAGTTTGTTGTATATCATTGAATATGGAAAATAGATTTCATACTTTTATTCACAATAATCGATAAACGAAAAATTTTATTCTGTACACGTAAAAATCGTAAAATGGATTATTTTCCAATATTTTAACAATGATCAAAAGTATAGAAGAGTATAATTTTCTTAAAGTAAAACGGATGTAGTAAAATATCTTTTGTAAAATAGATAAAACTTAAATAATTATTACTACTTAAAACATTCATTCGTCGATTTGAAAATTCACTTAGAAAATGAACGAAAATTAACAAAATTCAATAGAGCATGAAATTAAAGCATACTAATCAATTCACAACTAATTGAGATAGGAAATTAAATAGTTCACTTTTCTATCTATACAATCTAGTTCAAAGAAAAGGATACAACATGCACTATTTTGCTTTTTTTATTTTTCACAACATACAAGGGATAAGGAATACTTCTTCTTCTACTTGTTTTATACACCTGTGTTATTCTTACTTTTTAAGGAGGTATGCAAGGATTGAATAATACGAGGGATTTCAAAGAACAACATCATAAGAATATAAGGTTGTCGATGATATAAAAACAAAATTTTAATTTAATTATGTGTTCATCGAAGATCCATCATTTGATGAACAGAGATGACTATAGTTATAGTATTGAATATTGGAGAGCGATTCATTACACAATCAATGTTAGTGGTGATATCTACTCGAATCTATGTGATTAAGTAATCGAAAAAGTTATATTTTCTGCCTAGTTGCTTACTGTGGGTATCATTTGATACGGAGAATATGCTTGTCAAATTTTTTTAAAGAAATGATCTATGACTTAGACGATACAGAAAAATTTACGTTCCTAAGCTTTTGCATCTACCCTTAAATGTAATTATATTTAGCACAAGTATATCTCTTGATTTAGAAAACAAATATTACTATTATTATTTTTCATAAAATTAATTTATTTATGTAAATAAGTTCTGTTTCAATACAATTTCAATGATGAATACTGCCATTCGTGACTAGTTTCATAATAATAAAAATATTTAATAATTTTAAAATGAACAAACAATATACATAGGTATGTTTAAGGGGTAACACCCACCAAGTCATAATCTTAAAATATTCTTTTCTAAAATAAAGTATTCTTTAATAAGCTCTCTCTAAATAAGACATTCCAAGCTCACAATTCAATTTGTACTAAAAACTTTGGTTTATTCCATATTTTTTTTTAGAAGAATAGGTATGAGAAATCCATTTTCCTTAAACTTTTTCATGAAAATTTGCATCAATCATTTGTTCAAATGAGAGTCAGTTTCGCACACGATCGTAATGTCCTCTACGATTATAGATACATGCTATTTTTGCAATGCCATCTATTATTATAAATAAAAAGTAACAATCTAATTTTTTTTCGGTTTTCAATTATCGAATGCCCTCTATAAATATAGATAAATACTATTTTTTGCAATGTCATCTATCATTATAAATAAAAAGTACTAATCTAATTTTTTTTGTACTAATCTAATTTAATAATTTTTATTATTAATTTGCTTTCTTTTTTCTTTTTTTTAATATTTCTAGTTATAGGGGCGTTAGTACACACTTTGTCGAGCGATAATACACACTTTCGTCAAAATTTCAATTAACTTATTGCGGTTTATAAGATACTAACCCGTAGACAGGCAGGCAAGAAACAAATAGTAATACTATCTTAAATGTTTTCTTCGGTATTTAAGAACTGCAACGCGTTAGTTATCCGAGAATTAATAATTAATAATATGGTAAAATGATAAATTAATATTAAAACAACGAATTTTTCCATTTTCTTTAGATTTAGGTATAAACCCTTAAATTTTTTCAAAATAAATAACATATTACTTAAGAGTGAATAATAATCAAATCGAATTCATAAAATTTGTTATAAGATACATCAAACAATGTTTTTATATATTATGTAAATCAAAATTAACAATCTAAATATCTCTATTATAATGAAAAACAAAGCTAATAAATAGAATAGAAACGAATGACGACATGAAAGATAGTTATTTTAAATGAAATAACATTGATAATAATTCCAAAAATTGTATATATATTCAAATCAAATAAATTCATTTCTATCTTCTCCATAAATTTTTATTTGAATTTGCTTTGCAATGTTTTACTGTTAAAAGGTAAACTCTGCGTCACTTACTTTGCACAAGTTGATTAGCTATTTTTATTAATTCAGTAAAAATTCTAAGGTTTCTAAGGTTTAAAATAGTTATGACATGTATTTATCACATGTATTCATCAAATATATTTTAGAGAAAAAGGTATGACACCTTTTTTAATTTTATTTTGTGCAAATTTTGTGACACCGAGTATACATAGAGTATATACAGGGTGTCTAGCTAAGTTGGCTACATATAGAAAACTTTTTTATTGTAAGGTTTACGAATAAAATGTATAGTTTATAAAAAGCTCTGCTTTCAAAAAATTGACATTCAGCTATTAACTTTTGACATCGAATAAACAGGATTTAGAAATGTAGACTACTTTGATCAGATAATAAGAGAAACAGTTCAAGACATCACTCCCGATATATGTAGGAGTGTATTTAACAGTTTTGGATATAACAATTTGATAAAAACCTGTCCTTCCGGGTCAAAATCGGTAAAAACTGAAATAAGTCCAAGATTTTCGGGTTTTTTTTTATTTTTCGGCAGGATCCGGTCGTTTTCCGAGGTCAAAAACTTGGATTTAACATTGCAAACAACATATCAAAAAAACCAAATATATCTTATCTGATGCAAGGTTCTCACCCCTTTTTAAAGTATAATTTGACTGGATCAAAACAGATAGAGAGATGTCTTTCGAATTTAAATTAACATAGAAAATTTAATTAATTTATACAAATGAGTAAATTTTTTTAATCAAAAGTAAATATAAAATATTATTGCAACGAAACAGAATATTGTGAATTACTGAATACACTCTATTCTCCGTTTATTTGCATTGAATTGATATCAATTCTATGAAATATCATTATTTATCAATGCCATAATAATCACTGTAATCATAACAAATAGTAATAACATAAATATAACCGTACTAGCTGTTTAACCCGCTTCGCTGGGTTGTTTTTGCACATTCAAAATTGTTAAATGAAAGACTTTTATTCTCGAACATTCTGGAATGTTCTATGGATTTTTATCGAATTTTCTCAAACTTTCTCGAACATTCTGGAATGTTCCATGGGTTTCTATCGAATTTTCTCAAACATTCTCGAACATTCTTGAATTTCTATCGAATTTTCTAGAACTTTCTCAAACATTCTGGAATGTTCTATGGATTTCTATCGAATTTTTTACCGATCCCAATATTATGTCTACACTCTCTGTGTGTACGGAAAAGTAAGATTTTTTTGGCCGATCCCAATATTATGTCTACACTCTCTGTGTGTACGGAACAGTAAGTTTTTTTTTGGCCGATCCCAATATTATGTCTACACTCTCTGTGTGTACGGAAAAGTAAGGGAAAGATCGATAGAAACCCATGGAACATTCCAGAATATTCGAGAAAGTTCTAGAAAATTCGATAGAAATCCATAGAACATTCCAGAATGTTTGAGAAAATTCTAGAAAATTCGATAGAAATCCATAGACCATTCCATAATGTTCGAGAAAATTCTACAAAATTCGACAGAAACCCATGGAACATTCCAGATTGTTCGAGAAAGTTTGAGAAAATTCAATAAAAATCCATACAACATTCGAGAATATTCGAGAAAGTTCTAGAAAATTCGATAGAAATCCATAGAACATTCCAGAATGTTCGAGAAAATTCTAGAAAATTCGATAGAAATCCATGGAACATTCCAGAATTTTCAAGAAAAATCGAAAGACATTTGCGCCAGTAGCGCCATCTAGTGAAAATTGTACTATTGACAGTGGCGCCATCTATTGAAAATTATTAGAACTATTTTTTAATCTATTTTCTATGAATTCCTAGATCATTTTTAATTCCACCCCCACCAAACTCCCTTATTCACAATGGGAGCCTAAGGGCTACCCAATGACATAATCCCCTACCGAAGGTCAATGGTTAGTTTCAGGGAAAATCGGGGACATACAAACAAACACTCTCTTTTTATATATATAGATTGACGGTTACATAAAAACAAGAATATGTAAAAATAGAAAATATATTTGTCAATTGTGTTGTTATTTTTATGTAGATGATATATGAAAAAGAGGTTGGCCCATCCCCAGCCACTACTTCATGAACCATTTGGAGCAGAAATTGGATTCCTTACTAAGAAAATATACAAGTTTAGCTTAAAACACTTTTTTCCAGGACTAAAAAAAGCAACAGACCATTTTATACATCCAATTGAAACAACATTATTGCGTATTGATTTGGTTTTTATTTTTAGTAATCAGATTTTTATATAATTTAATTGTATATTTGTATCGATTTTATTAATATTTACTTTTCATTTTCATGTATTATTTGTTTTTAATAAACACAAAAAATCACTTTAATGTGTTGAAAAATTTATTAAATTTTATTTTATTATTTTATCCTTTTATTATATTACAAAAATGAATGAATTTAATTTATTTAAATTTTTTGTATGATTATATGTGATAATATATAACGTGTTTATATAATGGGAAAATATTTTATATGGGGGGGGGTGGTAGGGGGTAGAGAAATAATGAAAAACTTTATTATTATTATTTTTTTGGAACACATCATGACTTTAAACTAATTTTATTCTTGTGTATGTGGTCCAATCATTTGTTTATTAAAAATAAACATTTTTGTTAGTATCCGCGATTTTTTTCCCCATTGTACCTTATATATTTACCCGACTGAGCAACACAAAGGAGTGTTAATATGTTTATCCCTAAATATTATGAATGTGAAAGTAAGGATGTTTGTTTGTTTGTTACGATTTCAAACTAAAACTCTTGAATGGATTTGAATGAAATTGAACGATAATGTAGTTCATACGTCAGAATAACACATGGGTTATAATTTAACAGATATATTTAAAAATTAAAAAAATTACATTTAATCTGACATTTTACTACTCCATCTATGGTCTTCATTTTGAACCATAAATTAAAGATTTCTGTAAAAATTTAAAATAGTAAATGTCAAACAATTCATGGCCATCTTTTCTGATATACTCAATGAATTAGGACTATTTTACACTTAAAAAAATTGAAAACTGTATAAAGTTCAGCTGTGTAAAACAATCCCTTCGAGCGTTATGGAAGGGGGATAAGTGAGATAAAGAAAGGTGGACGCTTTAATGCGGTGGTTTTTACTTTTAAGCCCAGTGAAGCGAGCGAGTATCAAGCTTGTCAGTCTATATATGTGTGTTTCTATATAGCACACTAGAGACCAAAAGCGTGGGCCGTTATTGTTAATTCAAGCGTCAATCGATTTGTCTGAAAAAAAGGACAGCATAATAAACCCCATAACTTCGAGTAAGTATAAGCACCGCTCCTCGAATATAAGTAGAGTGTGATATAATATTACAACTTTATAGATATTTAAATTTCGAATAATTCCTGTGACGAGTAAAAGGTATTCTTATGTACATAATTATTATCCAGAAAATAGTGATAATCTAATAGAATATTCGAAGATAGTAAAAAGCTTAGATCTTCTCATCTGCAAGTTTCAAATTGTTATGGATGAAAAACACATTCAACAAATGATATTTTCTAAGTATATTTTCATTTAAAGAGAAAACTTACTATAGAAATGTTTATTCTTATATGAATATTTTTCCATGACCCCATTTCTATAAAAATGGCTTCATTTTACCAATCAATAAAAATTTAAATTTTCGATATACTTACATAAAAACAAAAAAAAATATATATATATAAGATATCTTTCAGATAAATAAGCTGTGTATAACTAACTTGTCTCTTTAAACTGTTTCAAAGAATTATATAATATTCATAAAAAAATCATCTTATATTCTCAATAAATTCAATTAGAAAATGTTTATTTGTAGTTGACCTGCTTCAGTGGAAGTAAATAAAAGTAAAGGAAAAACGAAAACTATTATTTCATATTAAAATTAATACAAATACATGACAGAGAGTTTAACAAATTATATCTCTACGAATTTGTAATAGAATAGTGAAAATTAAACCGAAATTTCTAATTGCTATAATTTATTATTTAGTTTTCAGTGTTTTCCATCATCCATCCGATAGACCTTTTCTGAATTATCACAAATTATTAATCGATTTTAGTCTGTATTTGTAAAACTATTCGACCAGTCAGCAAATGAACCCGATATTTGTACTTTTTGGGTCAAAATTACCTTATATACTGAGTTTTATAAAGATTAGAGGTAAAAACATTTTTCGATTTTTTGTAATTTTTTTAAGGGGTACCCTTTTGAAAAAAACGAGAAAATCGCAAAAAAATTTTTGTTTTGAAATTTGATGAAACTCGGTGGATAGGGTAATTTTGATCCAAAAAGTATAAAAATCATGCTTATTTAATGATTGGATGCAGAGTTTCTGAGATATCGCAAAATTTGAATCGATTTTAGTCCGTATCTCAAAAACTATTCGACCAGTCAGCAAATGAACCGGATTTTTGTAATTTTTGGGTGAAAATTACCTTATTTACTGAGTTTTATCAAAATTGGAGGTACAAAAAATTTTTCGATTTTTTGCAATTTTTTTAAGGGGTACCCCTTTGAAAAAATCGAGAAAATCGGAAAAAAAATTTTCTTTTGGAATTTGTTGAAACTCGGTGGATGGGGTAATTTTGATCCAAAAATTATAAAAATTAATTTAATCATTCGACCTATAGAAACTTACAATATCAGCGAGTATCATTAAAAAGAAGAAATTGTTCAGCAAAGTGGGCGGGTATCTGCTAGTTTAATATAAAATTTGTATCAAATTACTTAAGAATTGTTGAGATAAACATTTTGGAACACCCGATATAAATATATATAAATGATATTCATTTAATTAATTTATCTTTTTCAATGTTCGTTACATTATTTTAATATACATTAAGTGGATTTACATTATGTCAAGTTGAATTCTCAACAATTTTTCCTCAGCAGATAGAAAATTTTCATATAATGTCTTCTCTTCATTGAAGTAGTATCAACCAAGTGAAACGAATATTTTCAAGTAAGTATCGTTGTATCATTTAAATTACATTACCTATATATATTATTTATACAGGCTTGGACTACCCTTATTATTACAAGACTAGGAATGTTCCGATTATTCGGCGACTTATCGGTTAAGCCACTCTCACAATCGGCGAATAATCGCGCAAAAAGCGTCGACTTGCGCACTAGCGACTAGCGGCAAAATATCTTGATTGCTAATTAACATTTTTATTGTAGCCAACAGTCCTACATATTGGGTTGGATGTCGGTGTGTTTGATATGGTTGTTCAAATTCGTAGTATTTGCTGTTTTTCCATACCCACCGTGCCAAATTATCATTTGGCACTGATTATACTTTACTTTACGGGAATCATTCTCCAACATTGTTCTTCTCAGCCCGAAAACAAATCAGAAACGTGCGGTAAGAAATATAGGGACAAAAACTAGATCAATTCTTGACAATGATAATTCCTAAAAAATCGAAAATCACTCGAAAGAATATTATATTATCATTAAATCTTGTATTTTACGTGTATATAAAGTTATCATGTGCAATCATTGATTTGTTCACGTGTAGGAAATACATTTTGCTTGGCTTCTCTAAACACTATTATCAGTTGATTTCCCATAATATGTTTACAAATTCTCCACACTTGTTATTGTAACAAACATACTATGTTGTCGATTGTTTATTAGACCATGCGTCATTAGAAAATTTTCACTAAATGTAATTGAATATTGAGCTTTTTTGAATTTTGTGAGAATAGGTGAATTATATTTTTGTTTTTGGAACTATGTTCCATATTATACGTTCTGATTTGTTTGCGGATTGGGACTTAAGGCATAGAAAAGTGAAACATTAAAATGATACAAAAAATCGACCATTTTCACCTAGATCACCAAGAAAACTAAAACTTTCTCAATCAATTCAGCTTGCGATGAAATTGAGAATATGCAAAAATAATGTTATAATTTTTCATTTGTACTTTTTAAAATTTTATGTTTTTTCATTTAAAAAAATTACTTGTGAAAGTGAGTTATCAGAAGTTAAAGATAATAGAGATAACTTAAAGTAAATATAAGGAAATTTAACGTTATGTCATAATAATTATCCTGATCAAACCAAATGTAGGTAATATACGCACATATTGGACTGACTACTAAATCAGTAGTATGTCTTTTTGAAACTAATATTACAATTAATTCATACAGAAAAAAGTAAAAGGCACAAAAAAACCACATGGTTGAAAATAGAAGAAGCATATTTGTTTTGAAATTTGCTCTTATAAATTCACTGAGCCTGTGCTTCATTAACTATTTTGGACACTTGACATCTACGCCACAAAGTTTTGTTTTTCTCCTAGCCAGTTTCCCTGCAATTTTAGTTTAATTTAATCCGTTTTATATCAATTTATTCTTGCCTTAAAAGTAATTTTCAATCATAATTACTAGCATGACAGAAACTTGCATTCATAAGCTGACTTTTAGAGAAAATTTCTAAGAAATAAATAATTATAATTTGTGGATAATAGAAGGAAGAATGCAAGTTGAATGAATCTGATCCCTCCTGCTAACAACAGAGACTACTCGTGTAAAAATCAAATGTCGTAGAACTGATGTTGAAAATGACATTTAAAAAAAAAACATAAATTAAAAATTTATTATTTATGATGATATTGAAAATTGATGGAATATGATTAAAATATCACAAATAAATGTCATTTAAGATTGAGGTTATATGCTTCGAGGCTATTGTTCGAACTTACATTTTATATATATAACAATAACATATAATATAAATAAATATATGCCTATATTTGATTTATCGTATCATCTAATATAGAAGACACATATACAACCTTAAATACTAAAACTGAAACACCTTAAGGTGTTTGTCTTACACCATGGCACCTGGATGACCGAGATTTACTCGATATTTTTTGAGTTAAAAAGGTACAAATTTTATCAATAAGAACTATTTAAAATGTCTCTACACAAATACACAAATTTGAATGTTTCCGGTCATGTACTTTAATTCGCCACCAATAGATGTCAAGAAGAAAAATATTTTGTAGTCAATATTTCAGTTTTTGCTGAAATCATGGATAAAGCAATTTTCTAAAAATGTCGATGTCTAGCTAGATCCGATTTACATGCTTGTTAGATAATTATTGTAAATTTACGCTGTCTTGGATCAATTTTTTTGTATTCATGCGTACGCTTTTAAACTCAATATACCCTTGAAATGAATGGAATCGATCACAAAATGGAAAAAAACAATGTTATTCATTATTTTTTGTTGTCAATTGAAATAGAAATATTTGTCGGCCGTCATTTCATCAATTCAAATAGAAAACGATGAATAAAGAAGAGGGACAGTTTCCTTTTTCTCATGACGTGACAATACATCGATCGACACATCATTTTAACAGCATTGATATGTCACGCATTCAATAGATGATTATATATAAACGGGAAAATTTTGCTAATTTTTTCTTGTTTTATTACATTTTCATGAATGCACACTTTTTTTTAAGGTTTTCTTACATTTATCAGAACTTTCTTTTTATACCCTGTATATATGTAATATAATATAAAAGTATACTAAGTTTAGTCTCAAATTTGTAACTCAAATTTAAAATTATTGATAGTACGAACAAAGTTTTTGTAGGTGTTCATAAAATCACCTAAAGAGCCCATTTCCGACTGTCCACCTGTCTGTCTGTAGACACGATTACTAAAATGAGGTTTTTGTTCAAGAATATTTCAAAATTATATAATTAAATTTCTTTCGAAAGTACACAGAAAATTGTTGTAGTTCTAAAACATTTTGGAGATACATTTCAAAATATACTCTGTTAACACGTGTTTTTTAACACTTATTACCTTACATGTACAAGTTAAGTCGTCGGTTGCAGTTGTAAAAATAATAAAATTATGAATTTTTAAATATGTTTTTTTTTTTTAGAATTCTGATTAAAAGTAAAAATATTTACAAACTTTAACTTTATTATAAAGTTAGTACTGAGCCAAACATACGATTACTTTTGATGCTTATATTATTTTTATAAACGTCGTTTATAACGCTACAACTATAGCTCTTTTTAAAGAATAACATCTTTCTTGTAACAAGTTTAAACAAAAATATTTGTTGATCTCTAATTCTAAACAATACAAACTTTAGATAAAATTACTATGATAGCATGTATACGACAATTTGAACAATTTCAGAAACGGAATTTTCGAAGTTTGATACAGTTCTGAAGCTGTCGAATATTTGATACCTCTAGAACTATAATAATGTTCGAATATTTTTTTATTTTTTCATATGTTTTCATATTTTCAAAATTTTTAAGTTTAAAAAATTAACTGCAGCTTAATCATTTATTGTATATACATTAGGGCTGACTGGCCAGCTCTGTTCTCACATTTATCTGACTGATATTAACTGTTATTTATATGCAATATACAATCTTTATCACAGTTTTCGGCTTTAGTGAATTCATTTAAATACCATGGCAATCACAAACGTTTTGATAGCATATATCTGACTCCTTTTAACTCCCAAACTAAAAAAATGCGATGTGTGTGTCCCTGTGTGTATGTGTCTGTCTGTGGCATCGTATCGCCCAAATGGATGAAGCGCTTTTAAGTTTTTTGGTTTCGTTTGAATGGAAATTTAACGAAGAATGTTCTTATTTTTGTTTCAAGTGCGAGCTTAGGGTTCCGTAACCAAAAAATTTGTCAGGGTTTTCTTTAAATTTTGTATATTTCACTTTTTTACCGTTCGTTTGACTGACCGTAGTATGTGTCTATACACAACTACTACAACCAATCTTCAAATGATCAGCTTTAGTCAATTCTGATAATTTTTATTGGCCTAGCTCTTAATCCATTATGAAAGTCACCAAGATTTAAGAATACAATCGAATCGTACATAATTTGCCCTGTACATTTTAAAAATTTATATACTTTATAATAGGAATTACGAATTTCTACATAAAACTATGATTTTCATACTAATTAACAGGAAATTATTAAGAAGTGAACTGTGAAAAAACTACGATAGAACACTTGAAAGTTTCTTTTTTAGTATTTAATGAAAATAATTGTAGAAAGCAGAAAAGTTTTTAAGAAGCACAACTTGTTACAAACATTAATTCGTTGACTTGGTTGGTATATATGGTTCGTTCTTCTTTCTTATACATACTTTTATTTTACTTAAATTGTAGGTACTATAACTAACTAACTCTCTAACTAAACTCTTTTAAAGAATTAAATAATATAGTTTTAAAAAACTATCTAGTGTTGTACACTTTATGTCATCTACATTATTTATTTACAGTATACATTTATTTTTTGTGTTTTATATGTATTTTTTGATATTCAGTTTATCAGTAATTAAATTATTTATTATTTTAATTTAAACATTTACTAATTTAGAGTATTTAACGATATAGAAAATAGATCCAGGGGCGTAGCTACGGGGCCCCCGAAAGGCCACAACTTAACGTATGTAAGCAAAATGTTATCGGACTTGTCCCTATTGTCTATTGAGGAAAAATTTTTAGAAAAACTGAAGTCTTCGTCTTCAAAATTTGAAAATTTCAAATCGATATTCCTATAAATAACGAAAATATGAGAGTGTCTTTATGTTAAATGCGTAACACAGTATAAAAAATGAAGGTTTGAAAATTACTGACGATTAAAAAATATTTGAATTGTAAAATTAATTCGAATATCATGGTTTATATATAAATTTCATTAATAATATTAAGTAGTTGTATCTTGCCTTATATAAAATGTTTAAAATAATACAATAATAAAAATATAAGTCACGTTTAAGAATTATCGAATAATGAAAAGTTTTAGTTAGAGCAAATAAAACGTAATTTAATTCCTTGAGCATGAACCTTTGAAATAACACGATTCTCTATAAACAAAAATCAAATGTTTTTCTAAAACCAACAAAGCTTATTCAATAAATCAAATCATTTGTGTATCATTGTAAGAATACATTTCATAAAAAGAAAAAAGAAAAGCGTATACTTCGCGAAATGTAAAAAGGTAATTAAAAAAAAGTTTTTAAAAGTTAAAAACGTTTCAGTAATAAATATGTGACATAGTCGTCATCAAGCGTAGCATATTTACATTCTCACCGACCATTGGCGTAAGGTGTTTAAGTTACATTGTTTTTGTTTGTGCTTAAGCTTTTTAAGTATATTAATTATAATTTCTTCTTTTTGACTTTTTACCAATTATTTCCAGTCAACATAAAATATTCTTAAAAATGTTTTCTTGTTAATTTTGAAGCCTTAAATTTATAGGAAACAAGTGAAAACAAACAATTGACTGAGTTAATTGTTGAAATACCATGCATAGTCAGTGTTGATTTCTTTATCACATTACACATACAAACATGTGACACATACATAACTGATAATCAAGTATAGTACATATTATAAAATTTTCGCCTAATTGGCGCCCTCACGGGTAAACAGTGATGTTTACGAAAAAATGTTTCAAACAAAAGTTGTTTAATTTTTGATAAGAAACATTTTTTACTTTTAAGGGGGCGTCCATAAATTACGTGAGATGATTAAGGGGGGGAGGGGGTCGAGTCAAATATCATCTAATCTCACGTTGGGGAGAGGGGGGGTCTCGACAAATATCACGCAATTTTTTTTTCTGATTGAAACAAAAAAATATTATACTATTTTGTTGAATTTAATCCAAATTGTATGTACATGTTTAAAATTTAATCTTAAGCGTTAACGTAATATGATTACGATTATTCACTAATTCGTTCGGAAAAAAATTATTTCATTCATACTTCGACGTTATATATCTACTGAATGTCGAACCACCATATTTATTTTATACTAAATAGCTCAATTTAGTCTGAATTCACGGTACAGTGTAGCCTGTCCTTTGTTTTCGCGCCACTATCAGCTTTTTACAATAAACAATCTAACGCGTTTACGTAATAAACCCACATTCTGAAAAATCTCACGTGAGATTGGGGGACGGGGGAGGGGGTTGATTAAAACCTCACGACATCTCACCAAGGGGAGAGGGAGGGACAGAAAATTTAAAAAAACACCTCACGTAATTTATGGACGCCCCCTAAACTTTTGTTCTATCTCTAACGGTTTACAAGATGGATCCTACGGACCCAAGACCCAATTGACCTATGATGCTCATTTACGAACTTGACCTCACTTTTTACGTCCTGAGTACGTTGTAAAAATTTCAGCTCGATATCTTTTTTCGTTTTTGAGTTATCGTGTCCACAGACGGACGGACGGACGGTCGGACGGACCGACAACCGGAAATGGACTAATTAGGTGATTTTATGAACACCTATGACAAAATTTTTTTCCTAGCATCATTATTTTTAAGCGTTACAAACTTGGGACTAAACTTAATATACTATGTATATTTCATATATACATGGTATAAAGTTCACATTATCACATTAAATTCTGGTCATTAAAAAAAAATTTTGATTGAGTGTCAATATGTGGACGAATCGGGGATTCATAATTTTGTATTTTAAGTGCTATAAAATTAAATAAGTGTTTTCAACAATTTTCCAACAAGTTACGACAATTGTTAATTAATTAAACTTAATCGAATTTTTGTATCCAATATCAAGTTTTATTTTTCTAAAGAAAATCTAAAAAATAAAAATATTTACAGTTTTTAAAAAGAACCATTAAATTTTATCTGGTTTCTTTTCAATATAATTTATGCCAATCATTAAGAAACAGGATCACATCTGTATGAAATTGAATCGTTCTAATAAACTGACAAGTTAAAAGGTTATTCTATAATTTTTAAAAAATGTCGTATAAATGTGAAATTCTATCGCAAAACGTCTAAGTTAAGCTTTTTAATATTATCTTATGTTTTTATGTTGTAGTTAGTAATTATATTATTTTGGTTTAAATGGTAATAACATTAACATTTATATGAAAACATATTATTATATTATTTTAATTAAAGAAGAAAAAACAATGGCTATACCTTAGTTACAAGAAACTTCATAAATGGTCTGTAATATAAAATAAATTTTTAATAATGTTCCAAAATACTGCCGTAAGAATTTCATGAAAAGTTTGTATTAAATTATTTTTCATACGACTGTGTGGAAAATTTTTATTTTGGCCCAATTTAATTGTATTTGAATGAATTTCTTTTTGAAACCCACTAATTTTGGATCATATTTTTCATTTTTCGTGAAAAGTTATTCGTTTATATAAGCCCTGATACCCAATGTAGAAAACATAATATTGTATTATCGAATTTAATTGTAGATATGTTAAATTTGATCAAATATTTGACCCAAAATTAGTGGAAGTACATACTTGATTGATCCAAATTGGATAACATTTTCGTGTGGTAGAGCAAAATCAATTTTTTTTGGATTTTAATGACGTCATAAAGTTCAAAAAATCAATTTTTTTGGAAATTTTAGCCAAATTTTTGTATTTGAATGAATTATCTGTTGAAACCCACTAAGTACGATATATTTCAGCTTGATATCTCTTTTCGTTTTTGAGTAATCAGGTTGACAAACAGACATAAAACCGGAAAGGGACTAATTAGGTGATTTTATGAACACCCATTCCAAAATTTTGTTCGTAGCATCAATATTTCTAAGTGTTACAAACTTGGCACTAAACTTAGTATACCTTGATATATTTTATATATACATGGTATAAATATATTTTGTGATTTTCAAACGGAGCAACTTTGTATTCAGATAAGTTTAAGATTAATCGACTGATTTTGAAGTTAAGTGTACGTGGTAGATCATTGTCTCATTTTTCAAGACCACCCTGTGGAGATAAAAATGAACTAGTGGCTCTGTACAGAACAGAAAACAATGGAACTCAACACGCAAAACAAAATACAAAAAAATACTAACTGCATTATTATTTATTTATTAGATTTGATCTGTTGTACTTCCTTGTGAGTTTATTTATAAACAAAATTGAAAAAAAAAAAAGAAACAAGCATCTAAATTGAGGAATAATTTTATTATCCACTATATGCACTTTCTTGTTGTGTTGTGAACGAACGAAACGAACGAATGGTAGCATGTTGTTACAAAATATCTTATTTATTTATAATAAATGGTATCTTTGTTTTGTATTTTTATTTATTAAAGTATCTACGTGATAGGGTAGTTATCTATCTACATGTTCCATGGATACCAAACATATGATACGATCATATTTTATCACATACATATTCAATTTCATAAAAAAATGTTCAATCTACCTACAACACAGTACAATTCAAAAATATAAAAGTTAGGTTATGTGTGTCACCCTGGTAGGTCAGTTGGTAAAGGCGTAACCAATTCCGCCTACAGTATGGTCAGGGTAGCGTGTTCGATTCCCGCCGTCGTATACTCAATAACCTTGCCTCAACAACCTTAAGTGAGTGTTGACTCATTAATGTGCTAAAGATCAATGCCTAAAGCGTTAGGTGATTGTAAACCTACAGTATTGTAAAAAAGTTTTGGTTTATTGCACGGTACATACATATAAACCAAATACATGCTTGTAGTCAAGAAATGAGTTACTTTTCACGCAACTACAAAAATATATAATATATTGTGTGCAAATGATGCTTATAAATTTGATAATATAGATATCGCTCTTGAATCATCAAAACTTTAACTACAGTCGTCTCTGTTCATCAAATGATGGATCTTCGATGAACTAATAATGAAATTAAAATTTTGTTTTTATATCATCGACAACCTTATATTTTTATGGTATTATTATAAACTACAAGATTGTCTAAGTATTTTGGATAGTTTTTTATCACACTCTCTAGATTTTTGATATAGAATTATCCAATTGAAAAGGATAACCTATATGATTCATCATTTTTTCAGCCAACTTTGAACGATAAAATCATAATAAAAAGCCCGATGACAAGAAATTTTTTGGTAAGTTTTGGAAACTATGTTAATCAAAAAAATGTATTTATAAAGTTTTATTGAAATTCCTAGTATTATTCAATCCTTGCATAACTTCTTAGAAAAAAAAATTTTGATGGACATTAGTGTACATTATTACAAATATAAATTGCAGGTATTCCGTTTGAATATTTCGACAAAAAAGGTAGATAGAAGTATGTAGAATACTACAAGTATACACACTTGATTTATTTATACCTAAATTTAAGAAGATGAATACTATTTAATGTATATTTTTTTATATCATATATGTGTAAAAAAAAATCTATTTATGATGTATAAATACTTACCTTTATTCTAGTATTATACAATAGCAGTTATAGTAAGTATAGTAATTGAAAATTTTGTCTAGTATCTATCTACTTACTTTATCGTAACTTACTTTTATTATTATTTCATTTGATGTTTTTTTTTAAATTTTTATGTATTTATGTTTTGAATAAAAAATGATACATATGGAATAGACATGATATCATATATGAAACTACTTTGTGCTTTGAATTTTAGAAAATATCAAACATATAACAATAACTTTTTGATTCAAAAATATAAATAATTAGTATAAGTACACAGTTACCATAATTTTAACCATGGAAATAAAATTACGAAAAAGTTGCAATGAAATTTATAAAAAATTATATGTTCTAAAAATTGGCTTATTACCATTTTTTAACTCCCGAACTAAAAAAAGGGATGTTATAAGTTTGACCGCTATGTGTGTGTGTCTTTGTGCTTGTCTGTCTGTGGCATCGTAGAGCCTGAACGGATAAACCGATTTTAATTTGTTTGGTATCATTTTAAAGGTAATTTAACGGAGAGTTTTTTGTTATGTTTCAAGTGCGAGCCCGAAAAAACTAAAACATTGGCGATGATCTTCAAAATCGTTTCAGTTTGGAAAAAGCATGACATAAAGATAATTACTATGGAAATGAATGGTCAAATAAACCTACTTCAATTCATTTCGAAAAGTGAAATGGTAAAATAATTAGGTAATTTAAAACAATTAATCAAAAGAACAAAGTCAACTCAAATATTTTAATTTCAATTAAAATATTTACCAAAATATATCTTTTTAAATTATAGCTCATGTGTTATTCTGATGTATGAGCTGTATTATTGTAAAGTTTCATTCAAATCCATTCAGTAGTTTTTTCGTAAAAGCGGAACAAACAAATAAATTAACTTACTTATTTTCACATTTATAGTATACATTTATAGGGAGTATTCTACTTTTGAATAAGTGGAATTTGATTGAGCCATTTTCCCAGAATATACTAATTACAGTACAAGACAATGGTAGTGACTCATGATCTTGTTTTGTGCATTACAACTACATTCGTTTACAGAAAATAGAACTAATATTATGCAATAACAACAATTCAATCTAACGTCCTGCTGACATCTTTGAACTTTGTGTTTCTCTAAAGAACAAGATAATCACACAAACATACATTTATAGAATGAACATTTAGACAAGACGAATTGTTCGTATTTGAAAGAAAAATTTATTCTACTCAACATGAACCAATAGGGTACTTCACAATTTATAGTAATTAAGATTGAACTATTCAGTACTTTACCATAAAATCGTAAGAGAAAAACATAAACCCCTGAATTTCCACATATATATAAAATACAAAAGGTTTTCATTGCGTTTTAAAAAATATTCTATTCAAATTATCCTTTGATTATTATTACGAAAACATTAAACAGTTTTTATACAGAGTGAAACACTATTCGCAGCGACTGTCCAAAAATTTTCTTATTTTAAGAGTAGCTTGAAAATAAATAATAGTTTAAAAAAAGTAAAAAACACGCTTTTATAAGAAGCTGTACTAAAAAGTAGAAAATAATTTCAACAACAAAAAAGTTCAACAAATTCAGGAAAGTACAGAAAAAATTATTTAATACAACATTGTTTATGATAACAATTTACATTTCGAAAACATAAAGAACTAATTATTGAAAATTGATTTAGATTTTTAAAGCATGGAAAATGACTACTTAGAAATTTTTTACAACTTATTCGTAGTTATGAGACACTAAGTATGTGATTGATAAATATAGTAAAAGGGGTAGCTTTTATCAAAGGTTTTTTTTTTTACTCTTGTTTTTATAAGCAAAAATATTTACGAAGCTTATGTTATTATAATAAACGCATTTGTTTTTCTTTTAATCAATCAGAAAGCTTCATCGGATCGATTTATTGTAAAAAGTACCTACTAATAAACTCTAATGCTGTAGATTCCATGTTTGTTCAGATGCTGTTTATATATCATAAAATATAATACACTGAGTGACATAGAAAACGAAACTTAAATACAATAAAGATAAATCAAAATAGAAATGTTAAATGTTCCCGGTCGTATAATGCCAGTGATAGAACAAAATTAAATTTTTTGAATTCTGAATACGTCATAAAGTTAAACAATTCGATTTTTTTGATAAAACAGGCAAATTTGATCCGATTTTATTGGAATTTTTTTTTGTAACCCACTAATTTGGAGTCATTCTTTCCCACTGTTAAAGAATGGGTCAATTTTTCGCTAGTTATTACTAATTGGGCCAATTCCGGGACCAGGACACCACATTCTTGAAACCTATTAGAGCTAGGTTAATTTTGATCACAAATTTGAAAAGTATGGCCCAAATTTAGTAGGATTACATACTTCATTTACCAAAATTGGATAAAATTTGAAAGTAATAGAGCAAAATTAAATTTTTTGGTTTTGATGACGTCTTAAATTTCAAAAATTTGATTTTTTGATAACACAGCTACAGGCAAAATTTATCCGATTTTATTGGAATTTTGGGTCATTCTTTTCAGCTGTGATGTCAGTTTTTCGCCAGCTATCTTTTATGTGCTTTATTCCGGGACCAGAACTCCACTAGGTTAATTTTGATTACAAATTTGAAAATTATGGCCCAAATTTAGTAGGATAGCATACTTGTTTTATCAAAATTGTCAATATGGTACTTTTTTTTACCTTAGTTTTCACTTCAATAACAAAATAAGGACATATAAAAATGTGCTAAAAGTCTTTTAAATTTCGAGACATTTAAACATGAAGTTGGAACGAAAATATTATCTATATAATGAATGTATTCAAAATGAAAAGTCATCCAAAGGTTATCATCTCCAGTCCTTGTAGTGAGAAATTATTGTCCCAGTGTTATATTCTAATATGTTTCCATATATAGATATGATAATAAGATTATTTATTTTGATTATAATTAGCCACAATTGTTTGATCTAAAGCAGTAAAACTTTTGTATATAAAATAATTTTAACATATTTTAATATTACTATTTATTGGTAGTTCTAATTTAAATTTTATAAGTCAACACACATAAATAAACACACAAATTTGAAATGAAATAAATTTTATTTAATTGTGGTAAATATTGGAAAATTAATATTTATTTAATATTATTATAACAAATTCGTGGGCGTTTTTAATACTTCATAATTTATTCAATATTAATATATTATAATTTACGACGGGAAATTGGAAATTTCAATAATAAGTTTTATCGAAAAAATGCTTCTGATAAAAAAAGTTTGGTATATCGACGCATACCTAACTCAAACATGAATATAAAATTGGCATAAAATTGTCTTTTCGATTTTTTATTGGGACTACAATATTTTAATTATAACTCATTCACTAATTGATATATGTATACTTCTTATTATAGTTTTCTATAGCATGAAAATTTTTAAAAATTATTCTGATTTGTGCGTATTCAGTTCTAGAACGCCGTAGCTATACTGGGGTTTCAAAATTATTATCAATCAATAATACGTCATATTTTACAAATATCATCCATCAATTATCTATTTCATTTAGAAATTTTATGTGATTTGAAATTACTTAGGATTATGTAGATGAAATATAATAAAATATCATATTGATTGATTATTACTTACTCGCGGAAATGTGTTATGGTATTATTTTCAATGATATTTTGTAAATTAATCAAAAATTTTACAAAACACGTGTTAGTCACTCTTACATACAAAGAATATCTTTCTTCTCACTTCCTCAGTGGAAATATTAATAAACAAACAAATACATAATACATACATTAAATGTACACTTGATACAATACAATATATGTACATAAAGGCTTTAACTTAATTTGTACCCTTACGGGTAAACAGTGATGTTACGAAAAAATGTTTCAAACAAAAGTTGAAACTCCGTATAGTCACGATAAAGACATCTTCCGAATTTTATATTTATTTATTGATTTGGTTAATTATATCGGCTTCAGATCGAAATTTTGTAAAGAGATTTTTCGTTCGTCTTTATAAGCTTATTTAGGAACTGAAGAGTTCTGGGATCAATTACAGAACACCCTGTATATCATACTATTGTGATGGCATACATTTTTATGTATTTAAAATTAAAAAATTTTATATATTAAAAACAATTAAATATTTAAAAAAAAAAAAAATTAAAAACAATAATTTCAATTAATCATAAAGCTTCAAGAACAATACCACAAATATTTATGTATTGAATTTATAAAAAAATTTATAAACAATAAAACAAATTAATTTGAAAAGGCAATTAAAAATATGAAAATAATCCTTAATAAGTACGATAATAAATACAAAAAAAAAAAAGGAATTGATCACCATAGATTTGTTATTGTTATTATAAATACATAATCTTCTTATATTTTATACCTATATAAATAATATGATAATATTCAATATATGAATAATATTTTTTCTTTACTCACGCAGGGTAAGTTCTATCTAAACTGGTTACCTTATCGCTAGTGTGCTTGGGTACTCTCTGTATATTTGAACAAAGAACGTACATAATAAGGACATAATACTTCATATGCCGAGCTATTCGCTCCGTGCGTGAGTTTCGTTTCCATGGTAACGATACACTACTTTAATTATAGAATTGTATGGATGCATATATAATTGTATGGATTGCATTGAAGACTTACATTTAAAATTTAATATTATTGTCTCACAAATTTAAATAAATAATTATGATAATTTACATTTGAAAAATAATATTTGTGCAATTTGATTTCTTATTTTCACAATTTTTAATGCATTAAGTGCTGGCATCGATTTTATTGTCCCTACCATGACTACGCACACAACGAATAAGAGCCCGTGGTTGAATGAAAGGTGCCTAGCTGGATGGCGTTTAGTCATCGGTCCTTGCGTACTTTGTACTGCGAATCAAGCTGTACAGTTTTCAATCACTTTCAATTGATTAAAAAAGATAAAAAATTGAAAACAAAAGACAACCTGATGTGCACAGAACCAAGTACGCAACGATAGAGAAGACTAGACCTACCTGAGGCGCCTTTTTTCTTGCTACCCTCTCCACTCGAATTTTACGTCCTTGTTACATACGTTCTTGATTTGTACATATCTATATTTTGATATCACAAATATTGGAAAAGTCACATGCCATCGTCCTTAGATATTCAAGGTCAAAGGTTGACAAAATCAGTTTTTTGAGAATAACGTTTTTTTTTTTGCCAGTATCATCATAAGAAAAGTACACTAAGCCCAAAACGCCTCTCTTTCAAAAACGGTTCAATGTATAAAAAAAAGGTTTCAACGAAATTTGTAGAAAATTTTATCCTCTTTTATAATAAATTTAAATAATAATAATAATGGGGTTTAACCTTCGTTCCTCTGACATATACGCCTATAACAGAGGCCACCCACATCATTATTTGTTAATCTTTATTTATTTAATTACAAACATATTTACAATTACATTTTGATGTGGGTGGAGTCGGTTACTTCGTTCTTATCCAAGCGACGACAATGTGATCAATTCTGCACTCCGATTAATTATAAATTGTTCACACTGCCGCTGCCTGGATTCGAACCCGCAACCTAAGTCTAAATGGACAAACAGTCCAAGGCAAACGTCTTAGACCGCTCGGCCATTTAGGCTCTAAATAGATTTAAATACCATTGAAGGCAAAGAAAACGAGATAGTCCCAAAAAAAACTGATTTTTGTGCTCTTTGACTTCGAATATCTAAGGACGCTGAAGAATCGCTACATGTGAATTCGAGACGACATTTGCACTAATCAAAATAAGGGTTTGTGCAAGTATTCAGCTTATTCCGTTAGATTCCGAGGGAAAACTCTATAATGATTAGACTAACAGCTTATGATATAATTTACTTATCGCTAGAGAATTACCATTGGCTGAAATTTGGTAATTATCTATTTGCCATTGCACGGAAAATCGTATAGAAAGAGAAGCAACTTGTACGGATTTTCTATTACATGCTTGAATAATAAAATTTCCTTACAGTGTTCGACAATTTACGCACTTGTTGTACAATATACTAAATTCAAATATGTACATTTATTATAAATGAATAAATGTATTATTTATAATATCTGTTGCTACCTGTTGTTGATTTATTAAAATAAATATTTAACCACCAAAGTTTTCGTTTATATATTATTTGAATAAAATATTTGAATTTAAATTAGATTATTTTTTAAAGGATGCTTTCATCATCTTCATGTCTAGATCAGGTATATTGGATTAAAAATATTGTTTCTGCTCAAAGGAATACTTTAAAAAACTTTTTAAGATCCGATGGAAAATATCATGGACTTAGTAGTAGTTAATTTCTTCTAAGCCGTACAGAGAATCGATATGCATTTTTCACAAAAGACATATAAAAAGATAATTAATTGATAAATAAAATTACAAATTTTTCAGATCATTTTCATTTTTTCGGAATCAAAATACCTTAAAAAAAACAACCTATATAAAAAATCACCTATCTGGTATTTTTTGTCTAGGTTATGATAGCGACTGTGTTATAAAACTACACGAGTGTGTTTGTAACATCTAGGCATATACATATCTGTAGTATGACAGAATACATCCGTTTAGAAATGCAACTAAGCGATAGGTATTATATACATGTGTTGTAAGATTACAGATACGATACGACAGATCTTCTGTTGTATGCATGCAGAGAGTGGGAGTTTTGATGAACTTACTAGTTACCTGTAACTAAAAAACTCCCACTCTCCAAGCGTCTTCCAACTAATGTTCAATAAATGTATATAATACCTCTCGCTTAGATTCATTACTTAATGGATGTATTCTGTCATACTACAGATATGTATATGCCTAGATGGTACAAACACACATGGTATATGAATCAATCTCATTTTACTAGCACCCAATCCAATTTAATTAAAAGTATCTCATTTCACTAGCCTAGGTTTTTAATGTCCAATCCAATTTAATTATAAAAGTATATAAATAAAAAGATAATAATATAATTATGAAGAAATGAATTTAGTCAGTAGCTGCTGTCAGTATCGCATTGGTGTGGATGATTTTTAACACATCGAAACAGTTAAAACAAATCAAAATTTGAATAAAAGTTTTTAACGAATATAAAGTATCATATAATGTGAATCTTTATATCTTTTTTTATAATGAAGAAGTAGCTAGTTTTTGTTATGTGCGTTCATCACTAGGAAAACGACAAGCGACAAATGCTGAGAATTTTTTTCTTTAATTTGTTCCATATGTGACTGACACTACATTTGACACAAAGTGCATCTTATTTTGCGTCATATTATGATTAATATTATGTAAGCTATTTTAGTCTTAGTATAATTTTATGGTTGATTCTACATTAATCCCTCTGTAGTAAAAAATGTGCTCATAAAACTTCATGATATATGATTTATTTAACAAAATGCAAATGCGTCTGACACTGCATGCAAAAAGAAGTCGCGTTACAGAGTGATTTTAAATTGTGACAGGGGCCAAATTACATAAAACAAATTATTGGAAAAAGATAAAATAAAGAATCTTAAGATTTTAGAATCCAAATTTAAAAAAAAAATCGTGACTGCAACTAGCATCACTTTGGATTGCAAAATAGTTATATTTGAGTAATTTTTTCAAAGAAACCTTAGAAATGAATATTACAGGACACAAGATAAGAACTTCTTAACCCCCAACCTAAAAAAAGGGGTGTTATAAGTTTGACCGCTATGTGTGTGTGTGTGTGTCTGTCAGTCTGTGGCATTGTAGTGCCTAAACTGATGAACCGTTTTTATTTTTTTTTGGTTTTGGTTTTGTTTGAAAGGTAATTTAACGGAGAGTGTTCTTGTACGGGTTTAGGGTTCCGTACCCGAAAAATTTGTCGAAGGTTTTTAAAATTTTGTAAATTGTACTTGTAAGGATATAAAAATGTACTAGAAGGCTATTTTTGTAGTTTAATTCATATAAGAATCGAAAAGTTACTAATAAAATTTAAAATAATTGAAACTTTAACGTTCTTATAAACATAAACAGAGAAATTCTAATGAAAAACTTAACAATTACGAAGAAAAATTCTATTTAAGTATTTAAGATACTGAAAGCTAAAAGTATACTACTGCGATGGCACCATATACTAAAGTATTATTACCATCCAATCAGTAAAATTTGTTTCCATTCATGGGAAACTTTTTCTTGAAATCACTCTTTTTAATTTTCTCATAATAATACTACACGTTTTGAAATAAGTAAGGTGTTGTTGTCATAAGATATGAGACTTTTTTTATTACAAGCGTCTGTGATATTAAAAATTATACAAAAACTTATTTTATGTATTTTATTCGTTGTGTGCGTAGTCATGGTAGGGACAATAAAATCGATGCCAGCGCTTCCAGTGAAAAATTTTGGCGTTAAAGGAGGCTGTTATGACTAATTTGCAATTCTTTACACGTTAATGTTATAGTAAATGTCAAATTAAAATTATTGAAAAACACGAATTAATTAAACTTAATGCATTAAAAATTGTGAAAATAAGAAATCAAATTGCACAAATATTATTTTTTAAATGTAAATTATCATAATTATTTATTTAAATTTGTGAGACAATAATATTAAATTTTCAATGTAAGTCTTAAATGCAATCCATACAATTATATATGCATCCATACAATTCTATAATTAAAGTAGTGTATCGTTACCATGGAAACGAAACTCACGCACGGAGCGAATACATAACGCCAAATACACTTAAATTTACGTGTAGTATGAAAACATTTCTATGTCATAAAATTTACAGACTTGAAGTTCGCGTATGATGCTATGAACGGACAACAGCTAGTTAATGTATTTATAAAGTTAAATTATTATCATTTAATGGTCCTACTTATGATGTAAGAGTATTTTCGTGTATTCACTAATTAAGAAGTCAACTAACTACGAGTAAACTTATTACTTTCTGTCTTTTTTTTTGCAATGTTCTCTAATGCATTCATGATTCAATATCAAAACTTCACAAAAAGAATTTCAACAAAAAATTTTGTAGAATATTACACAAAACAAAGGGTCTTCTTCTTGAGAAATTTTAAGTAGAACTCGAAACGAAGACCACACGGGCAACTTGAATTAGTCTTTTATTCACCAAAATGGCTAAAAATCAAACCAAGTTGACTAATTGTCGTCATAGAATTAAAAACAAATATATTTTGTAAGAAACTCTGCATCCAATATATCTCGATACCTGCGATATCTCAGAAACTCTGCATTCAATCATTAAATTAACCTGATTTTTAAACTTTTTGGATCAAAATTATTTTATCCACCGAGTTTCATCAAATTCCAAAACAAAATTTTTTTTTGCGATTTTCTCGATTTTTGCAAAGGGGTACCCCTTAAAAAAATTACAAAAAATCGAAAAAATTTTTTAATCTTCAATTTCGATAAAACTCAGTATATAAGGTAATTTTGACCCAAAAATATCAAAAATCGGGTGCATTTGCTGACTGGCTGAATAGTTCTTGAGATACGGACTAAAATTGATTCAAATATTGCGATATCTCAGAAACTTTGTTGAAAAATTAACTAAATTCTTTAAAATGTTTCGAATACACCAATTCATAATTTAAAAAAAAAATTTTAAAAATAATATTTATCACCCTTGATAAATATTACAATATTACAATTCACAAAAATTTTTGGCGTGAGATACTCGTATTTTACACTATTACTGGAGATAGACTTCCGGAAGTAAGAGTTTTTTTATTGGAAATTCATAAACTTTTTTTTTTTAAATTTATTAAAAATATTCTGACACATTTTTCTAGATATCACTCCGACTCCAACGAGTTATCACACGTATTTCTACGACAAATTTCTCACGAATTCGAACTTCATCGACTCGACTAACTTACATGAACAAAAAATAATTAAACAAATTTTAATAAACGTAATAAAAACAATTATTCATTTATTCATTAAGTATTATATTAATTATCTGTTAAATGATAAATGATGACATATTGGTCATAAAATATATCAATGTTGACATATTTTATTAGTATATAATGAATAATAATCATTTTAATATTAATAATAATTTAAGTTTTTTATATATTATAATTATCATATGATAGTAGAGTGAAATTACGCCTTGTGTATGGATTAAAAGTTCGAGCAATGAAACTTTGGGGTTTTTCTTTTCACATCAAAATAAGTATTTTTTGAAATTTTTTACTTTTCCGGAGTGGTGCAACATGTTTAAAAAACAAAATGGCGTCAAAAATGCAATTTTTTTCAGAAATTTTATCATTTTTATTTTATATTCGCAAAAGGAGACATCGGTGCATATCCAAATTTGGTAGGTTTTTAGTCAATGTTAAGAACTACTCCTCATAATTTTTTGGTGGGGTTTCGTCCCTTCCCCTCCCAGTTATATATATATGTATACATACATATGGTAAAACAGTTCATTTGACTATAACTTGAAAAATATTCAATTGATTTTAATGAAACTAATATCAATAGTAGGTTTTATTACTTACAACTTTCGGTTAAAATTTTAGCGAAATCCGTTAAATAGTTCGGCCAAAATTTCCAATTTAGGGAATTGTTTAAAATGGCTGCCATTTTATGCCATTTTGTCCTACGAGGTTAAATTTTTTTTTAAATTGTAGCATTTTTTATTATCTTTCGATTTTATAATAAGTGGCTTACCCGTAAAATGACTCCTTGATCCATATTTTTTGCGAAAAATGGAAAATTTAACACTTTCTGGAAATAATTGTTTGGGGGGTGTATGGACTGGCTTTGGGGGGTGTTTTTTGCTTTGGCATGAGAAAACTATATTTAAAAGAGGTCTATATGGTTTAAAGCAAAATTTTTAAGTTTTAACCCCCGCGCTGTAAGGGGGAAGGGGTGTATGAAATAAATGTATCTTAAAAGATTTTAAAAAGAGGTCAAAATAGTTTAAAATGCTAAAGTAACCCAAAATTTTAGATGTTTTAATTAATATAGCACTTTTTACAACATCCACCCCTTCCCCTCCCGCTTTCATATTTTTTGCAAATTCAAAATTTTTATGACGTATAAAGGGGTTTTTGGGGTCGCTGATCTCGAATTTTGCAATAGATTATCAAAAACAATTGTAATATTTTTAGGGGGTGTACTTATTTGGGCCAAAAAATCGTGATCAGCGACCCCCAAAACCCCTTTATACGTCATAAAAATTTTGAATTTGCAAAAAATACGAAAGCGGGATGGGAAGGGGTGGATGTTGTAAAAAGTGCTATATTAATTAAAACATCTAAAATTTTGGGTTACTTTAGCATTTTAAACTATTTTGACCTCTTTTTAAAATCTTTTAAGATACATTTATTTCATACACCCCTTCCCCCTTACAGCACGGGGGTTAAAACTTAAAAATTTTGCTTTAAACCATATAGACCTCTTTTAAATATAGTTTTCTCATGCCAAAGCAAAAAACACCCCCCAAAGCCAGTCCATACACCCCCCAAACAATTATTTCCAGAAAGTGTTAAATTTTCCGTTTTTCGCAAAAATATGGATCAAGGAGTCATTTTACGGGTAAGCCACTTATTATAAAATCGAAAGATAATAAAAAATGCTACAATTTAAAAAAAAATTTAACCTCGTAGGACAAAATGGCATAAAATGGCAGCCATTTTAAACAATTTCCTAAATTGGAAATTTTGGCCGAACTATTTAACGGATTTTGCTAAAATTTTAACCGAAAGTTGTAAGTAATAAAACCTACTAACACTGATAAGTCCCCGGTCTGACACATAGATGGCGTCGCTAGTATTAAATGCATATTATTTTTATATAGTACCAACCTTCAAATGATTCGTGTCAAAATTTGACGTCTGTAAGTCAATTAGTTTGTGAGATAGAGCGTCTTTTGTGAAGCAACTTTTGTTATTGTGAAAAAAATGGAAAAAATGGAATTTCGTGTTTTGATAAAATACTGTTTTCTGAAGGGAAAAAATACAGAGTCCGGAAACTCATTATCAAGCCAAGTTTTTGCTTCCACTGTATTTTTTCCCTTCAGAAAACAGTATTTTATCAAAACACGAAATTCCATTTTTTCCATTTTTTTCACAATAACAAAAGTTGCTTCACAAAAGACGCTCTATCTCACAAACTAATTGACTTACAGACGTCAAATTTTGACACGAATCATTTGAAGGTTGGTACTATATAAAAATAATATGCATTTAATACTAGCGACGCCATCTATGTGTCAGACCGGGGACTTATCAGCCAACCTATTATTGATATTAGTTTCATTAAAATCAATCGAATATTTTTCAAGTTATAGTCAAATGAACTGTTTTACCATATGTATGTATACATATATATATAACTGGGAGGGGAAGGGACGAAACCCCACCAAAAAATTATGAGGAGTAGTTCTTAACATGGACTACAAACCTACCAAATTTGGATATGCACCGATGCCTCCTTTTGCGAATATAAAATAAAAATGATAAAATTTCTGAAAAAAATTTCATTTTTGACGCCATTTTGTTTTTTTAACATGTTGCACCACTCCGGGAAAGTAAAAAATTTCAAAAAATACTTATTTTGATGTGAAAAGAAAAACCCCAAAGTTTCGTTGCTCGAACTTTTAATCCATATAACAGCCTTTTTTGCTTAGATTTACTCCAGTAGGTAAAAGGTACTTACGGACACACTTTATCCAATTCAGCTTTTGATGAAACAAATGTTAATTCAGTACTATCCGATAAAATATGTAAACGTTGTGCACATTGTACCAATTCCTCGTGTCCACATCCTTGATGGTGTTGGTTATGTTGTTGTGGCGCACCATTTATCAGTCTTGTATAGACTAGAAAGAAATAAACAAAATGAAAATTAGTTTAATTTTTTCTCCTGAATTTCCACGGGTTAATTTTCATTTATCTGGGTTTTTTAATTTATCTATTATTTATTAAATTTATCTATTATTTATACCGGATCGTATGATTTTCGAACAAAAAAGAAGGAGGTTTTCAATTCGACTGTATTTTTTTAATGTTTGCTACTTTTGGAATAATTAATTGCGCTTGACCGTCTGAAGTTAAACATATGTCAAAATAGAAAAGAAAGTGAGTATTGCCAACTGTAGCAAAAACAAAAAAATTTTAATAATTTATTCTCAACTTTCGTTTGGGTGAACCAATTTTGATGATTCTTTTAAACCGACTTCAAACAAAAACGGAGGAGGTTATCAATTCGACTGTATTATTTTTTTTTAATGCTTGTGACTTCAGAACTTTTGACTGGGTAAACCGATTTTGATGATTTTTTATCTGTTTGAAAGCTGGTGCTTCCCGTTTGGTCCCATTTCTTTTTGGTCGAGTTCTGATAACGGCATTCATGAGAAAACCATAAAAGTCTCAAATTTGCATTAATGCACGACAAGAGGACGAATAACTCTGACACCGACTCCAAAAATAACAATAATTTTAACTACATTATATTATCGTTATTTTTTTACTTTTTAGTGCATTTTAATATATTTTGGAAAAGTGTTCCTTTTGAAGTCGGTTTTCTTTTTGTTAAAAGTTTTTTTTATTCAATTTGAAGCTGGTGCTATTACATTAATGCATTTAATCAAACACGCTATCTACGGAAAAATATCACTGTTTACTCATTAGGGAGCAAATTAGGTTAGAACAAATATAGTATGTATACATGTATTACATTGCATTGAGTATTCATGAATTAAGTATATATGTATGTGTTTGTTTATTACTATGTCAGCTGATGAAGTGAGAAGAAATATACTCTTATTACTTTGTGTGTAAGAGTAACTATATGTTTTATTTACATGACGTAAAAAATAAACGATTGCGTATTCAAAAAACTGTCTATACATAGTGTTTCAGCAATTAACTCGGTCCATTGTTTGTTCTCACTTGATTCATTATAATTTATTTGATAGTTTATTTGTAGTAAATAAATGAAATATTATTAATTATAAACCCGTAAACTATTCAATTCACGAGCATGTTAATTTTAATGTTGTTTTTATTAATAAAGCTACACATAAAGCTAAATAAATTTATAAATAATTAATTAGACAGTTCATTTGTTTTAAATAATCCAATGTTTTAATTAGTAGTTTTTTTTTTTTTTTTTAAACTAATCGATTGATGGATTTTTTTTAATAAACTAAAAGTTGATTCTTAATGTAAAGGACAAGCTTTTTACCAAAATTTTACCAGATTTATAATTCGTATCTACTTATTCTCTTTCACTCAGTACTTGTCTGATTGAAATGAATGAAAAAGTTGTCTGATTAATCGAAATATTCTAAAAATTAAAATATATAATTAACAAAGGTTCTTCTCGTCAATAATATATGCTATCGTTTGAAAATGACTTAAAACAGTATGAAAAAAGTGAAATTGTAGCATTGGATACGTTCTCCATGACACATTCTGTATAATCCTCGTAAAAATAGGTCAATTATATTTCAATTCATTCAATTGCATGATTAACCTTCGTTTTATTTGTTCAATTTTATTTTTGTACTCAAATCATTAAAAATAATTAAATTTTACTAAGTGAACATTATTAAACGCTGAATGTCAGATTCATATTTTATAGAGAATACAATTTTATTATGAAATCAAAATGTAGAATAGAATAGAGTAGTTTACTTTTAAAAATAATCAATCATAATCGTTAGCGAATGTTAAAGCTTAACGAAATTCATCAGTTATTAATTAACTTGTATTTGTAAGCTACTGCCAAATTTCGACAAAACAGGTTAATATATACCTACAAAAAAATATACAAAGAAAATTTAATATATCATAATTTTTAAGGTAAGAGTAAAAAAAATTTAAATCATATTAAAAAAAAAACCAATAAATCTTTTTCGTCATAATACTAAAATGAAAGATATATCGTAAATATCTCAAAGGAATATTAAAAAATAAATATTCTCTATAACTGCCTTATTTATAATATTGATATTTATGAATCTGCCGAAAAAAGAAAACATCTTTTTATTAGGTTATGGAAAATAAATAGTAAGCGAGTATGTAGGGAAATTATATATTTCCTGAAAATTGTTTAAATTTGGTCGTTGGAAAAATTCTACCAAAACTATTATATTGACACGAAGAAAAAGAGAAGAATTTTTAAAGTGCTATGAATAAGAATTCTTGGCCATTATTCTAAAACTGTCTTTGTCCAATATTACAATGTCTTTGTCTCTCGTCAGGTTGTAGATTTTCGATATTGTTTCGATAATTATTGACCAAATGTACCATATTTAATATTCGATTTTTATTATTTCTTAGTAAATTTACAAATTTGGAAAAAATTATATCTTACGAACCCTTAATTGCTTCACAATACAAAATAATCGTCCTAAATACTAGTAATATCCTTCGAGTATGTTTATTCTAATATATTCACTATGGAATTAAGTTTTTTTTAAATAATTTCGATTTGTATAAATTTGTGATACGATTATATTTATTGTTATTCCCAAAGAACATATACGTTGAAAAGTTGTTTATGGGGTGTACCTTAATGACCCCATTCGAACAAAACAGTCATACAACAGCGATACCTGCGTAATCCGTAAAAAATTGAAAAATTTTCGGACTTTTTTCAGTTTTTGCAGTTTAATACAAAAAATTATTAGTTTTTGACAATAAAGTTCCATATGACTCTAATAGTTTTTGGCATATGATGCTTGAAAAATTTACATGGATTTCAGAAAGATTTTGAGTTTTGTTTATGTTAATCTGTTATAGATAGAACAAAAGTTTAAATGTAAAAAATGTTCCGTATAAAAAATTAAACTTTTGTTTAAAACAATTTTTCGTAAGCATCATTGTTTTCTCGCGAGAGGTCAAATTAAAGAAAAACTTTGGTGTCTATTTTCTCCAAAAATACAAAAGGCAGAGAGTTGAAAATTTTTAGGTAACTTAAACTAGCGACCTTTATGAAAAAGTTATGAAAAAAACAAGTTTTCTAAAAAATACAACTGTCAGCGTGAAGGCGATATAAAGCTGCTTTTTTGGATCCCTTTGGAGAGTGTGAAACTACCTGCATATTAAGTGAACAAATTTTACCTTTTTTTTTTAGCACAACGTAGTTTCCTAACTCCTTAGGGGGTTCAAATAGCATACCAAAAAAGCAGTTGTACATTCTTTTTCACGATTTTAGTTACTTTTTGTAAGCATTTACCAGCGTAATTAATTAACTTACTAAAAATTATATGTCTAATTTCTGAAATAAAACTGAAACAGGATGGAATGTAAAGGGAATGCAAAAAAAATTATGATAAATAATCTCTCCACACTAAGCCATTCAGTATATATATGTTTGGTTTTGAATAGAAATTAATATTCTAAGGAATAAAGAATATTTTATATTTACCAAAATAAGTAAATAATGTTTATGGTTTCTATAATATAATAATCATCAAATGAAAACAGTAGTTTATTGACATTCTATTTTCTATTTTATGTACATAAAACCTCGTTAATTTTATAATATCATATTATTCTTACATCTTGGGCCCCAGCCATAAAAGATCGATCATAATTTACCATAAAAATTCATGCAATTTTGTGCAAAAAAATTTTTGTTTTGGAAAAACTCAAAAACTATTCGACCTATCAGCAAATGCACCCGATTTTTGTACTTTTTGGGTCAAAATTACCTTATATACTGAGTTTTATCGAAATGGGAGATAACAAATTTTTTTTCGATTATTTGCAATTTTTTTAAGGGGTAAAAATCCCTTTGTAAAAATCGAGAAATACGAAAAAAAATTTTTCCTTTGGAATTTGATGAAACTCGCTGGATGGGGTAATTTTGAACCAAAAAGTATAAAAAACCGGTTAATTTAATGATTGAATGCATAGTTTCTGAGATATCGCAATGTTTGGATCGATTTTAGTCCGTATCTGAAAAACTATTCGACCAATCAACAAATACACCCGATTTTTTTACTTTTTGGGTCAAAATTACCTTATATACTTATTTCTGTCGAAATTGGAGATAAATAAAAATTTTTTTCGACCTTTGTATTTATACATTTGTTTATCGAAATATCGAAAAGATAAAGAATATCAGAGTTTTAAGGTCAAAGTTTGTACCCTTATTCAATAGCAATTTATAACGTTTCTACATAAACAAACAACAAACATCAATATGGAACAATAATAATAATTAATGAATTCGTATGTCATCGGTTAATTGATATGACTTGTAAAAGTTCATAAAATTGATTTCTATAAACAATTATCATTTTGTTATTAATCTAGATCATTCTAATAAACATTATACTGGAAATTTAAATAATTCAAGCAATAAAAGATTAATCGTTTTTAATTACTTATTAAAAGCACAGATGTTCAACACTTTCTATACAAGGTATTTCAACAATTAACTCAGTTAATTGTTTGTTTTCATTTGTTTAAAATTGTAGATAGGTTGAAAAATCTTAAAAATTCATAGTTCGAAAATAGATCAAATTCTATGAAGATAAAAAAAGTTTCAACCACGTATTCGTTCCGTGCGTGAGTTTCGTTTCCATGGTAACGATACACTACTTTAATTATAGAATTGTATGGATGCATATATAATTGTATGGATTGCATTTAAGACTTACATTGAAAATTTGATATTATTGTTTCACAAATTTAAATAAATAATTATGATAATTTACATTTGAAAAATAATATTTGTGCAATTTGATTTCTTATTTTCACAATTTTTAATGCATTAAGTTTAATTAATTCGTGTTTTAAAATAATTTTAATTTTACATTTCTATAACATTAACATGTAAAGAACTGCAAATTAGTAATAACAGCCCCCTTTAACGCCAAAATTTTTCACTGGAAGCGCTGGCATCGATTTTATTGTCCCTACCATGACTACGCACACAACGAATACCATTCGAAAAATAAAAATTAAGTATTTATGTTTTTTTATCGAGCTTGATTAAAATAATTAAAGCGCGAGTGCTGACGGATTAAGAAATCATCTTATCAGAAAGAGTTATCTTAATCAATCCACCAAAGAACAGACAAAAAAATTTTGCTTCACCATGAGAGCGTACTGACTAATAATAATACTGTCTTACTCTTACATAAAACGTTTATATGTATACTAGAGTGATACCCAACCACTTACACCCACTGGGTTTAAAAGTAAAAATTGCTCTCGCTTATCTCCTTTCTATAGCACTCGAAATAATGGTAAGGATTGTTTTACACAGGTAAAATATATGTATGGTTTTCTATTTTTTTATTGTATAATAGTAATTATTCATTGAGTATATCAGAAAAGATGGCCGTGAAATATTTTATATGGACTATTTTTACAGAAATCTGTAATTTATGGTAATATCAAATTAAATTCATTTTTTATTTTTTTTTTGTAAATATATCTTTATAAATTATATCTCATGTGTTATTCTGATATATCAGCTATATTGCTGTATAGTTTTATTAAAAACCATTCGCTAGTTTTAGCGTGAAAGCGTAACAAACAAACAAACTAACTAACAAACAAACATACTTACTTTCGCATTTATAATATAATAGAGATAGAGATTCGAGTTATAAACACATAAATAACCATATAAAACGAATAATAAATAAAAGAAAAGCTCCCGATCTAATCATCAAACAAATATTTATTAAACTAAAGAATTTTATTGAGTTTATATATCAAGAAAAATACAGCATAGATACTTGTTTATAAGGACTATAAATGTTTTATATAATATCATATATAATATGAAAAAAAATTGTAAGAGCAAAAGATAACAATTTAGCATTAAGTAGAAAGGGTTGAGAGAATGAGAAACGTAAAACAGACATACCAAACACAAGTCAAGAATCAGCATCACAATGATATGAAAACATATGCGTGATAAATATATAAACTATATAGCTTTGCTTTGGCATATAAGCTATTCAAAAACATCTTCTTTTCAAAAACATCTTCCCTTATTAACACATTTTTATTTATAAGCTTGATCTGTTTGTATGAATGTAACAGACTTTTTCAACGTAATTTTCCTCAACTTGTAGATTGCAATTGATTTGAAAATTTGCAATCGTTTAAAAGACCAAAAATGAAAAGTGATATCAATCTGAAATTTTTTTATCTTACTCAGAATGTAAAAAGTGTGGGAAATCTCGTATATTAGCAACATGAGTCAATTGGGGCTTGTAAACCGTTAGATAAAAACAATTTACGTTGATTACGCAATTTTTTGTTTTATTACGTCATGTATATAAAGAAAAATAGCCACTCTTACATACAAAGTAATAAGAGTATCTTTCTTCTCACTTCTTCAGTTTACATAGTAATAAACAAACATATACATATATACAAAATATGTATACTTGATATAATTACATGTATACATACTCTATTTGTTCTAACCTAATTTACGCCTTCAAGGATAAACAGAGATGTTTACGAAAAAAATTTATCAAACAAAAGTTGTTTATTTTTTTTTATAAGGAGCTTTTTTTACTTTAAAATGTTGCTCATTTACGAACTTGCCCTCACTGTTACGTCCTAAGCACGCTATAAAAATTACAGCTTGATATCTCTTTTCGTTTGAAAGCCTGGGCCTGACAGTGTACCACGACTACTGTAAGAGATATCACAATGGCAAAGAGGAGGAAACAATGCCTCATCTTTTCTGTCAATGTCCAGCTCTTACCATGAGGATGTGGACTTACTTGAACCAGTCTCTCTTTGACGACTTCTCCGGCATAAAGTATGTCGACGTCAAAGCACACTTGTTATTCTCAAACAGCTCCAACAGGTCGTCGAGTAGTGGCCAGGGATTGGCCAATCCTTTTTCGGTATCACAATGGACCCTATGGTCTAAGTGTGTCCTACCCCAGGATCGCCACTCGAACTTAGCCTAACCTAACCTCTTTTCGTTTACGAGTTATCGTGCTGGACAGATGGACAACAACCAGAAAATTACTAATTAGATGATTTAATGAACACTTATTTTGTTCGTAGTATTAATATTTTTAAGCGTTATAAACTTGGGGCTAAACTTAGTATACCTTGATATATTCTTTTAAAGTCAAAAATTTTTGTAGACAAAATTTGTTACATTAACTTCTTTTTATATCTATATGGTATGCTTTGACTATCCTAGATTAGAAATTCGAAGTCTTTAAAGTATTCCTTACATAAATACAATTCAATTGAATTTGATGATATTTTTGAATGATCTATAAACATCGATTTGAACAAACAATATTTTTCCGTATCAACAAAATATTTTTATGAAATATTTCTTTATTTGGAAAAAAAAAAAAAACAAAGAAGTAATAATTTTTTGTTTTTTGTTAACAAATGATCAATAAAAAATATTTTCATAAAAGTATTTGTAATATAAAAACAAGACAAGAAAAGCATGCACACATAAAATAATATTTGTAAGGCTGAGTAGGGAAAAGGTAAAGGAGGAACAACAACAGCGGAAGACGAAGAACACACACATACTCTTCACTTTTTGAATTTATTTTTCTTGGAGCATGTAAGCAATATTTCATATGTTTTTGATTGTTCGAAGAAGAACATTTTATTATAAGTGTAAAGTGATAGAATGAGTTATAAAAAGGCACCATCTCGAAGAATTGCCAACGTGATAAATCATATGTTATTCAATACTTTGTGCAGCAGAAGCAGTACCAACTGTGTTTTGTGAGTGTGTTGCAGAATCATATATACCAAAAGACAATAACTATAGGAAAAGTTATTTATAGCAATGTTGAAAGGAATGTAAATATTTGGATATCCGTAAAATTTTATGAGATAATAATATCATGATGAAAGATTGGCTCACGCGTTACAATAATACAATACATAATTTTATAAAACAGAAAAATAATTTAATTCATTTTAACTAATTTCATCATATTTCTATCACATGTTTTTTTAATTTACTGAGTACGACTTATACTAAACTAATGAATGTACACGAACAGCTCGAAAATTTCAATGTTTTTGCTAACAGCATTACTCTCGTGGTGAGAGAAATTCTCATAATTCCTGAAATACTGGAAGAAATTATAGATAAAATTTTTTTTATTTCTAAATTTTATATAAAATTAAGGGGTAACATTTTCCACCCATTCAATCTTTCAAAACTAGAAAGTACAAGTTTTCAAATGAGCTATTAAGGTTCCGAATTCAATGATTTTTCTCGAAGATACAGCTCTTTGAAATTTAGATAAAGTTTTGTGTAAAAATTTTATTCATTTAATAAAGTGGCGCAGTATATTCCAAGCGGTTTTATAGTTAAGGTTTTGAAAGAAAATAACGATATTTAATTAAAAGCGTGGAATGTATGGTTCACATATCGTTCAAAACTACTTTTACTATACTTTTACAACTACCAGTTGGTGGGCTTTTGTACTATTTTGATCCTCCTATACGATTATTATTACCTCATATACCATGTGTGTTTGTACCATCTAGGCATATACATATCTGTATTATGACAGAATACATCCATTTAGTAATGAATCTAAGCGAGAGGTATTATATACATTTGTTGTAAGACTACAGATTCGATACGACAGACTTTCTGTTGTATGCATGCAGAGAGTGGGAAATTTGTTGCATATTTACCAGTTATCTGTAACTAAAAAAGTCCCACTCTCTAAGCGTTCAACACATGTATATAATACCTCTCGCTTAGATGCATTACTAAACGGATGTATTCTGTCATACTACAGATATGTATATGCCTAGATGGTACAAACACACATGCTATACAGTTATATACATAACCTACAGAATGCTACATTTAACTTGAGACTAAGTTCAAAATCCAAAAAATTATTTTACAAAAAAAGTTAAAACATATAAAGCTATAGTACATTTTAATTGAGCTGGGAATTTCTCGGCTAAGAGGTGTATGTTTTTAAAAAGGTCCCATACCCAAAAAGTTTATTTGGAGTGGAAGTATTTTCCCGATATAAAGTTATTTATATCGCAGATATCAACTGCAGAAAATTTCCCAACAAAAAAGAACTTAAAGGAAATCGAAGCCTAGAAAAAAAAATGTAGGTCTCTATTTAAATAAATAAAGTTATCTCTATTTACGATAAAAGCGTTCATTCAATAGGGTATTATAGTTAGTCAAAAATAAATCATGAAATTTGAAAAAAGTTACAATTTATGTAAAAATATACTTAAACATTCTGATTTCGAGTCATAAAAGCACATTTTTCTTTTAAAATATTAAAATTAATATTCGTAATTTTTTAAACTGTATATCACGTGACCTAAAACGCGGGCAAGCCTTGCTGTGATGTCATATCGGTATGAGAAATAGACCATCAGTTAGTTCAGTGTAGACAGCTGGGTATAATATATCCATAGATAATAAGTATTTATATTTATTATAATCAGATGTCTATGAATATATCTGTCAAAGTTATTTGTGTTATTTCGTATAATGATACCGATATTACGTCATCAAATTGGATGACCGCGTTTTTGACAGTTTAAAAAAGGTTTAAAATTTAATTTAAGTTTTTGGCAAGAAAGCGTGAGTATTTATCCGAAATAAAGTTTTGGTGGCTTATTATTAGCAAAATCAACATTTTGAAGTACTTTTTCAAAAGTAGTGGAATGCAATAATGTAACAAAATTTTAAAGCAAAAGTGCACCTTTAAGATGAGAAATTCCTGTGTTGATTAAAATGAATCACTCTATAAGATATATAATCTGATAAATCATTTATCATCTCTTTTAGTAATAGTATTGCTGAATGCTGTGCTGATTCTTACCTATTCTTCGTCTCCCTTAAATATTTGCTCTGTTTGTTGAATTTGTTATTAGATATAAGAGAAGTAATATCTCTTACAGATCTTATTAATTTCTTTTCATGTTTTCTTGTTCATATAATCAATTATATTGTTTGTTGACTTTTCTTTTATATTGTGAATAGTTATGGTACATAGTCTAGAGGTTATCGATAAAATGTCATATTATTTTATTCCCAGAATACCTATCAGATTCTAATTAATCATTTGGAATAATCCACAAACATAAATAACATTAAATTTGAGGAAAATTCGTCATTTTTTAATTAACTACTAAACCGATTTTAAAAATTATTTCACCTATAATAAGATACAATGTAGAGTTTCTGAGGCTATCGTATATTTGGATCGATTTAAGTCCGTATCAAAATTACCTTTTATACTGAGTTTTATCGAAATTGGAGATTAAAAAAAAATCTTCGACTTCTTTGCAATTTTTTAAAGGGGTACCTCTTTAAAAAATCGAGAAAAACGCAAAAAAAATTTTTGTTTGTAGTTAAATGAAACTCGTTGGATGGGGTTATTTTGATCCATAAAGTATAAAAATCAGGTTAATTTAATGATTGGATGCAGAGTTTCTGAGATATCACAATATTTGGGTGGATTTCAGTCCGTATCTCACAAACTATTGAAGGCACTAAAAGCTCAAAGTTAAGAAAAAAAATGTATGATTTTTCTGATAAAACTGCAGTAAAGTGAATTCGAGAGTTATAATCAATCAACGAACCAAAAGGCAAGTGTAAACGTCACAATTTGTCATGCATATATTTGTTTAAATTGTATCTCAACGCCCAGACTATACGAAATTTAGATAGGTCAATTGAATAGGTGGCCTATTTATTATATTTTTACCTTATTTTCGGATTTAATTTATTAATTCTGAATGATTATACATATTTTAGTAAATGTTTATTTTTATTTTTTTTTAATAGAAATAATGCTCTTTTTGTTAAATTATAAATAATATTTTTATTCTATTCATATTTTTCACTTACAGTGCGGATCAAAATAAGAATACTGTTCAGTGTATTTATTTTACTCTTATTACACCAGAACAAAAAACACAAATCTAAATTTTGGTATTTTTTAGATTTTTTGTTTGTTTTCAACCAAAATTTCAGATAGAAGATTATATACTTTCATGATTTATTTATAATTTTTAATTTGAGTTTAATTTGTAATTTATTATTTTAAACCTAAAAAAATACTCGAATAGACTTTCGCATAAGGATCATGCTCATTGCCCAAGCACTAATCAACTGAAGGAAGCTGATTGGCTGGCGTCACTGACACTACAATTTGACAGATACTTTGAACAGTAAAAGTTGTAGGTACACGAAAATATCAATGTGCAGTCCGCCACCAAATTAGCAACGAATAACATACATAATAAGAGTAATTACGATTAGCTAATTCATACTCATGATGACTACTTGGTAGTCGAAATACGTATTTATAAAATACAAAAAACTGACCAAGGATATTGGGGCAAAAATCGAAATTTATATTGATTGCAGTAATAATATTCCATAGAATTAAAAACTTTCTTTTTTGAAATCGGTTAAAATATTGAATACGTTTGTGTATTTCATCGATTGTGTGTTTTTTTAATTATAATAAATATTGTTTGATCAAATATTAATTAAAATTTTCAATTTGATATAACAAAACTGAAGTGCAGTTTAAAAATAAAATTTTAACAATTTATCCACATAAATTGTTTCATTAATTATATCAAAATTTTTTTTCCATTTTATAAATTTTTGATATTATCTATTTTTCATTTGTTTGAATTGCTTTAATCAACTAATGGCTTTAATTTAAATTGCTGTGAGTTGTGAATGGTTCTGAACAAAAAAACCGAAAATTCGGTAACGATTGTGCTTAATTTAAATAGGTAGATGTAATTTAACAAAAACATTATTTGTGGTTTATGATTATCTGATGATCGGGGAGACAAAAGGCTTTTTTCGGGAACTAATATTTCGTAGAAGGCTTCGTGTCGATGTTTCGATTGTATGTGGTATGTTCTCTTTTACGCAGTTTTGAAACTTTTTAATCGCACGAACAAGATACACATGAAAATCAATACAATCGTTTTAAATTTGTAAACCTTTATATCGGAGTTTTATCAAATTTAATAAAATTAACTAGCTGATAAACTTCTCATCTATTTTCATGCAAACTTAATGTACCTACCACAACGAAGCATAGCAGGGTACAGCTAGAATAATAATAGATATTTTATTGACATAATTGTTTAAAAATATAATATATCAGTGTAATCATTTTAATTGAATTGAGATTGAATTTTACCAAAAAATACTAATCAGCATACCTACGTGTGTTTACCTATTGAATATAATTTTAATTCGAATAATTATATATATTTTATTCATCGAGAGATGAAAGCACATAGCGTTCATTTGTGTTGCAGATTATTTCACTACTTCCCAGCCGAATAGATTTTTTGAAAAATGCTGGAAACTTGTTAAAAAAAAGTCTATTCTCCTTGGTACAATGGTAAGCTACAGTACACGACTCGATTTTCAGTAGATATTTTTATTTCAGTAATAAATGAAATTTACAAAATTTAAAAAAACCCCCGACAAGCTTAAGCTTTTCTTAAAGCTTTTTCCAAACTGAGCCGATCTGGAAGATCATCGCAAATTTTTCAGTTTTTTGGGTACGGAACCCTATATTCGCACTTGAAAAGCTGAAATCTTTCAAACAAAACCAAAAAAAATCAAAACCGGTTCATCCGTTTAGGCGTTACGATGCCACAGACAGACAGACAAACAGACACACACACACATAGCGGTCAAACTTATAACAACCCATCTTTTTTAGTTCGGGGGTCTTTATTCAAATTTCACTTCAAATAATCTACGTTGAATTCGCGAAAAATTACTGATTTGCTATTATTTTGCTATGTATTTCCTTGATATTATTTATCGGCGCGTGTTTGTGGAAGTTTTACTCAAACAAAAGAAATTATTGCTACATATTCAGGTTATCAAGTTATTCGAATATTCTATTAACTTACAATCGATCTCTTGGTGAATTGTATATAGTGCAGATTTGTTATTTTTGTACCTTGCTTTTTGTTTTCATAACAATCATAACTCATCATTGTCTATGTTTTTGGTTTATGTATAGCTCATGTGATGATAAAATAACCTAATAAAGGTAACATTACATTGAATTTATGATTTTATGTTAGTTTTGCCGCGGCAATGCATACAGGGTGCTTTTTGAAAACAATAGAATAACATAATTGTTGCTTGCTGCTTGTGTTATGTTTAGAAAAGTTACGGATGTTTTCAGTAAAGCTTGACAAATAAATATATACTAGCTCGGCCAGAGAGGAATTCCATAGTTAGCGTAAATCGGTGGCTACCCTGTGTTTGCTTTAAAGAGAGGATTTGGTCCATATGTGATTGAACCAACTACATGAAGATTATTGTTCCTAACTTACAGAAAGTTTGAAATAAACTTATTGATCTTTTTAGGTTAAGCTGTAGACACTAAAATCAATAGTAATCCATATGCCGCTGGTTCCAATCCGAGTCGAAGAAATCTAATTTTTTTTAATAAACCTATTAGCAGGTATAAACCTTTTAGTTTTTTTACCCGTTCATGTAGTTGTAACAATCACATAAGTATTTTGTTATAATATTAATAAGTGGTAGAACCAATCGAAACAAGATTGTTTAAAATTATATTACATTTCAAAACAACAATATTTAAAATTTGTTAGACAGTCAACTTCACCAGTCAACCCCGTACGGCAGTTGTCTCACATTCGTGGCACTATTCGCCATATTTGATCTTACGATGAGGTTGAGACAACCTCATATAGGTTGGTATAAATAATTTTTTTTTCAGTTCGTGAATCGCTACATATTTTTTACAGTTAATTAAAGTTTTAGATAAAAAAAAAGACAGAAATTAATTTAATTAATAACTTTAAAAGTCAACTTTTCATTTATTTATAAAACTATGAAATTACTAAACAAAATTGTATATTATTTACCTATTATTATTATTATTATTATACAATTATTTTATGAATATGATTTTAATACAGATATAATTGGTATATGATAGTATTGTAATATTATTTTATTTACTATTTTGTTAATTATATTTTTATACCAATATGTAAAATAATTTATAATAAAATATCAACTCAGCTGGAAAATTATTTATTAGCAATTATTATGATGTTATGTTAGTTTATTATCATGAATATTTATTGCATTTACAGATGATACATAAAGCAACCGTAGCGCCCGTTCAAACAGAAATACATAACTATACCCCAAATACAATAATCAATGGAATGAATATAAGTATATTAAGTTAGTACAATCAAATTCATGTTTTGCTACGAACCGCAAAACCAAGCGTTTATCATTAAGCCAAGTATATAGTCCTACTAAACTTGGGTCATATCTTTCAAATTTATGGTCAAAATTAACCTAGCTCTAATAGGTTTCAAGAAAGTGGAGTCCCAGTCCCAGATTTAAGCACATAAGTCATAGCTAGTGAAAAACTGACATCGCAGCTGAAAAGAATGACCCAAAATTAGTGAGTTTCAAACAAAATTCCAACAAGATCGGATCAAATTTGCCAGTGTTATCAAAAAATCAAATTTTTTAACTTTATGACGTCATCAAAATCCATAAAATTTAATTTTTCTCTATCACATCCAAATTTTATCCAATTTTGGTAAAGGAAGTATGTAATCCTATTAAATTTGGGCCATACTTTTCAAATTTGTGGTCAAAATTTACCTAGCTTTAATAGGTTTCAAGAATGTGGAGTCCTGGTCCCGGAATTGGCCACATAAGTGATAGCTAGCGAAAAACTGACATCGCAGCTGAAAAGAATGACCCAAAATTAGTGGGTTTTAAAGAAAATTTCAATAAGATCGGATAAAATTTGACTGTATTATCAAAAAAATCAAAATTTTGAACTTTATGACGTCATCAAAAACAAAAAAATTTAATTTTGCTCTATTACATTCAAATTTTATCCAATTTTGGTAAATGAAGTATGTAATCCTACTAAATTTGGGCCATACTTTTCAAATTTGTGATCAAAATTTACCTAGCTCTAATAGGTTTCAAAAATAGTCCCGGAATTAAGCACATAAGTGATAGCTAGCGAAATATTAACATCGCAGCTGAAAAGAATGACCCAAAATTAATGGGTTTCAAAAAAAATTTCAATCGGATGTTTGCCTGTGTTATCATAACTGTGTATAATCATATTTTACGGTCGATGAAATTTTATATGTAATTTTACTGTACTAGATATCTATAATATATATTTTTTCAAAAAACACAAATTGGATAAAAAAAAAACTACGCTAGAATTTTAATTGGATTTATTCACAAATATTCAATCAGTTATAACCCAAACATATTTATCATATAATGAATATACCTAAATGATAATAATTATCTGTAAACTTTATGAAAATACTATAACTAAATAATTTTTTTAAATTATTCTTAGATCTTACGTGGGCACTATATAGCCACACACATGTCCTAGAAAGCCACACACATGTAACTGATATTATCATAGAATACATACTAAAAACTTTGCACCTAATTTGCGCCCCCGCTGGTAAACAGTGATGTTTACGAAAAAATATTTCAAACAAAAGTTGTTTATAAGGAACATTTTTTACATTTAAAATTTTGTTCTATCTCTTACGGTTTAAATGATGACTATTGACTTATGTTGCTCATTTACGAACTCGACCTCACTTTTTATATACTGAATACACTACAAAAATTTCAGCTTGATATCTTTTTTCGTTTTTGAGTTATCGTGTACACAGACAGACAGACGGACAGACAGACAGACAACCGAAAATGAACTAATTAGTGTGATTTTATGAACACCTATACCAAAATTTTGTGCGCATCAATATTTATAACCGTTACAAACTTGGGACTAAACTTAGTATACCTTGATATATAATACAAATATACATGGTATATAAATAAATAATTTGTCACATATCAATCAATAATATTTTTTAATAAATGAAAATAAGTCAATTGGAATAACATAACACATACGTATACGAATGTAATAAAATGCCAATATGTCTGAATTAAGTTCTTACCTCTACCTATATGTATGTATAAACCTATTACAAGAAATAATATTTCTTATATTAAATGAACTGTTCATAATTGACGTGTTAAAAAGACGATATATACTGAAAAATACTTCTTAATACATATATATTTCTTTTATTGAATTGAAAAACCATTTATATATATATACGTTTATTTTATATATTTCGTTCGACAAATATCGTAAAAATAAAATTATGATATAAAATTATTAGAACTATCTCTTTAATTTTTGTGTTCATTTTTATATTTTTACTGCAAAACATGTGCTTTTTTACAAATAAAATATATAAACAAACATTTTAAAGGCAAGCTATTATATCACAATGAAATAAATAAAAATCAACTGTTTCTTTGAAATATTTATGTTTAAAGAATTTTCTAAGGTCTTTGATAGTATCGAGCAATGGTATGCTCAGGGTAGCGGTCGATTCCCGCAGTCGCAATAAAAAATTAATTTAATAGTTGCGATGGGCTGGTGTAGTGCATGGTATATGCATGAAAAAGGTGCACTCAGCCTCTGAAATTGAGGAGCTGATAAATGAAATGATCAGCGGAAAGGTGGTAAAACACATATATGGTATCACAATGGGCTCTATAGCCTAAGTGTGTCCGTGGACAGTCAATCTAACTTAAGATAGGAAAAATTTAAAATATTCTGTATCATTTTTTTCGTTATAAATATTATTTTCACATTGTATCGTGTGTTTTATTGGTCCTAGGGACCACCTACGATCTCTTCCTTTTGTGTCTCTGAAAAAGTTGAACAGCAAATATCTCCAAAAACATGCAAAATAGACCAAAAAATTATAGGAAAAGGCGTAAAATTTTCTATAAAAATATTCTTAACATTCATATTTGTCACCGATATCGAGAAAAACGAACGTAGAAACGATTGAAAGAATAAATATATTTTCTACGCATTTAAGTATCTAAGAACACTCCATTAAATTGGCTTCTTCCTTAAAGCCTTTTTCAAACTGAACTGATTTGGAAAATTATCGCCAATTTTTAGTTTTCTCGCTTATGGAACCCTAAATTCGCACTTGAGATCGTTTATCACGCGAACCTTAAAGATTAAGGCGATTCACTTTATTACAAAAGATACTCAGAATTATTGACTTTAGCGCGTTATCTAAAAATTAATGGAGCATCATTCCATTTGAAAATTCGATTTTAGGGCATATAAGGTCAACTTTCGGTGTAACCGGAAGTGTCACAAATCTGAAAGTATTTTAAGCGGATATATTCCAGGCGGTTATGGCGGAATAACAATTTTCAGATTTCTATTGTACCTGGTTCTCCAGAAACTTCTAATAAGCGGTCACCGTGGGACACTCTGTATATACAAGATACGTGCGAAAAACAAAACCACTCCTTAATAATCGGGTAAAAAATAGTTACAAATTTAATTAATATTCTAAAAATAAAAGTAATCTACAATTTTTTCAATCAATATGTATTATCTTTTAATATAAAAAATGTTTTTCGCAAATATTAAATTTTTAATAATAAAGTAAATAAATAAAAAAAATTCATATATGGTGTCTTTTATTTATATTTTATGACCATATGGTGAAAATATTTAATATATATTTTCTCAAAAGCACTTGCTAATATACATTTATTGCTAATGATAATTTATGAGAAAAAAAATTTTTTCAATTAAATCTATATTCAAATATATCTGGAAAGAATTATATTTCCATTCCGGGAAGTATTGTTCTTCGATGGAAGTTCCATTCTATTTACTCATGTTATTACTGGTTAACTTCACAAATAAAATGAACGAAAAAAAAGTAGAATACTAAAAATATATTAGAGAATCATGCATTTCGACATGAAGAAGTTATAAGCATTCAAAGATTGTTGTTTATCTCTTTTTAGCAAAACAAAGTTACTACTCTATGGTGATATCGGACAACGTCATTAATCTATATCTTCTTTTTTTGTCTTATTAGGAATATAAAACGTTCATATTTTGCGTATTTCTAAAGATTTTCGATAATCAACTTCACTTTTCTGTCCGTACAGTAAAAATTCTTCACCTGAAGTGAAGTAAAAATTTAGTCAACATGCCTGGGTCTAATTGATGATAAAATAATGATCATTGAGAAAATCATGATCGTGGTCTTTTGCTCATCACTTATTTTGTAACTACAGAACTTCATTCCTGTAGATAGTTCTGCCTATAGATAACATTCATGTTTATTCGTTGTGTGCGTAGTCATGGTAGGGACAATAATATCGATGCCAGCGCTTCCAGTGAAAAATTTGGGCGTTAAAGGTGGCTGTTATTACTAAATTGCAGTTCTTTCCATGTTAATGTTATAGAAATGTCAAATTAAAATTATTGTAAAACACGAATTAATTAAACTTAATGCATTAAAAATTGTAAAAATAAGAAATCAAATTGCACAAATATTATTTTTCAAATGTAAATTATCATAACTATTTATTTAAATTTGCGAGACAATAATATTAAATTTTCAATGTAAGTCTTAAATGCAATCCATACAATTATATATGCATCCATACAATTCTATAATTAAAGTATTGTATCGTTACATGGAAACGAAACTCACGCACGGAGCGAATAGCTAGTTCTGGCGTTTATGCCTCCAACGAGATGATAATTGTGCCTTGCTCAAAAGTTTATGATATCTTTACTTTGGGAAAGAATAAACCCAAGGTTTTCTGGGTTTTTAATTTATTTCTCTGTGTATGACCCAACCCAGCGCGTTCGTTTCTGTTCCATTTAACCCACATAGTATAAAAATAAAGAAGCATTATTGTAAAATTTTTATAATACCAGTAATAAATATCCTTCCTTTCATACAATAATATTTTGTCATTAAATCAAAGGAGTTGGTATAAGAACCGGAGTTCGTTATTATAAAAGAGGTGTACTGCTGCCAGTAGTAAGTAACAGAATAGCAACAACTCTACTAAAACAGTAGATATTTTTAATTTCCGACATTTTTTTCTTTTCATTTTGAAATATGACATTATTTTTATGAAATATAAAGGGCAATTATTATTAAAAAAAAAAAGAAGAAAAAAAAAGCTTCTTCTTTCATTACACACACAACAGAGACACAGAAATATAAGTACTTACCGCCGGCCGTGCTACATCGCCACTACTATGTGAAGAACAAGCTTTAAAAAGTCATTAAATCTTATACTTTTTTCATTATAAAGTTATCTCATTTATTATTTTTTTTTTTTTTAAGTTTCATTAAACTTTAATGTCAATTAAAAAAATTTCTTTCTTTTTTTTTCAAATATACATGGATAGAAATTAAAGGGGAAGGCCGCACTTACAACGTTGTGTGTCTATTTACACGCTAAAACAACCGATTGTAGTTTGTATGAAGTCAAAATAACGATGTTAACATCGTTCATAACTGGAGGTAATAATTTACGGTTTACATTAAAAATTAGCTCTTTTAGCTTCTTTTGGTTAATTATTTCATATTCATAAGTTATAAAACATGCACTCACTATTTTATGTCACTGAAAACTAAAATCCAACATTAAAATGGCGGTGTATTTGCGCATAGATGGGATTGCCTTTTTGTCTGTGATAGTTTTTACGTATGCCCACGAAATATGAACCGGCAACGGGTCAGAATTAGCCACTATCATAAGAACCGGAACCTCATTGGTTTTACTATCTCACATTACCAATAAACAAGGGGCCCATTTAACTTAAGACTGAGCTGTAACTCGAAGAAATATTTTGTAGAGTATACAAAGTAGTTCTTGGTCAGTAATGCTAGACTGATCTGTACAAATGAGGTATTTTGAAAGTCAATCTCCGCTCAATGCTATTAAGACATAGCGACATTGTATCTGACAATGAGTCCAGTGTTCTGCAACTAAGTTACTGGGTCTCTGTGTAAATGTATAATATTTAATATACTTATAGTATGACATTGATGTTGTTATGTTCTTGAAACGTAATTCTTTCTCTTTCTATCTTCACTAACTCATATCGTCCTCTCAACTTGATCACACCTTTCGTAACAAGCTTGATCAGATATTTACGTAACATTCTGATTATACTTTCTCCAGTTTACTGTCTTCTACTTATTTTGCTCACAGAAGTGATACTTTCAAACTATTCGAGTAAAATTATGTGCTCGTCAGCGTGTAAATTGAAATATATTCCTAAAATATACATAAATAGAAATTAAAGGGGTAGGCGGCTAGAAGCAACACTTACTTGTAAATGTAATTTATTATTACTTTTTTTTTATCATGTATTAAAACCAGAGTTTGTTGTAGACTTTCATCTGATTTTTGTTCAAGTTATGCAATAATTTGTTAATCTTTTTTTCTGAAGTGTGTTTTTTATGTCTTTAAATTGTTAATTTTTCTTTGTTAGTTGAAATTTAGTGCTTTTAGTAGCTTAACAATTGAAAGTTTTTAATTAAAATTAGGTCAATAATTAGGTCAATGGCTTTGGCATATGAAAAACTTCAAAAAAAAACTGGGTAATATTTGTCGGGAAGTTCATTTTCTTTGTTAGAAGAAATATTTAGGGTAAGGAGTAGGGATTGTACGAAAAACGCTTGAGATAATCGATTGTATCGGGAATTGAAAACGAAACTTGTATTTCTTAACGTTGTATAGTTTTCTAACATATATTTTAAAGTGAAAACTTCTATAGCAAATACGTAAGCAAATTTTCAATGAATTTAGACTCCCGCTGTCGCTCTGTACTAAAAATCCTAAGAAAATTATGTACTCTCTCTCTCTCAACTAATAAAATTTTATTAAATGTTAAAATTAGCAGTTTTCCGAGAATTGAATTTATTATGTTAATTCTCGGAAAACTGCTAATTTTAACATAATAAATTCAATTCTCGGAAAATTCATTTATTCATTTTAAGAAAGAAAAATAAAAAGAAGTTTGGTAAACTAAAATAAAATAATAAAAAAAAGTTATTAATATAAATTATAAATATTGTTAACCGACTTCAAACAAAGAAAGGAGGAGGTTATCAATTCGACTGTATTTTTTTTAATGTGTGTTACCTCAGAACTTTCGAAAGGGTTAACCGATTTTGATTTATCTATTTGAAAACTGGTTCTTCCCGTGTGGTCCCATTTCATGTTTGTCCAGTTCTGACAACGGCATTAATGAGAAAACCATAAAAGTGTTAAATTTGAATTAAGTATACACGACAAGAGGACGAATAACTCAACATTACGCCAATCGATTTCGATGATTGCTTTATTAGTGACAAATTAGTTAGTGTACTTCAGATTCACTAAAAATCACAACATAAAAAAAAAAACTTTAAACAAAAAGAAAACCGACTTCAAAAGAAAAACTTTTCCAAAACAAATTAATATGCACTTCAAAAGTAAAAAAATAACGATAATATAATGTAGTTAAAATTATTGTTATTTTTGGAGTCGATGTCAGCCAAGCTAATGTAGCAAACTGTTCTGTCAGAGTTATATCCTTGGCTGACACCGACTCCAAAAATAACAATAATTTTAACTACATTATATTATCGTTATTTTTTTTACTTTTTAGTACATATTAATTCGTTTTGCAAAAATTTTTCTATTAAAGTCGGTTTTTTTTATGTTAGGTAAAAGTTTTTTTTTATCTTGGAAACATTCTTATTACTTTATAATTAGCTCAGGAAAGTCCATTGCTAAAAAATATGCGCAAAAAAAATTGGTCAAGGTCAAAGATCGTGAAAAAAAGTTTTTTTTAAAAAAATATCTCGTTAATTATTCGTAATAGTATTCGGTACTAGATGGCGTACCAATTACTCAGTACTCGGTACATATCGTTTATTACAGCTTTATATATAAATCAGTTAATATTTTCTTTTATCTTTTGCGTCATTACAAATACATTTCAACTAAATAAGACCCATCTGTTTATTTAAAAATAAAAACAATTTAAAAATGTCATTAATTTTGGATGAGTATAAAATAAGTTCTATATTGTTGTTGTTGTTGTTGTGTATTAAACAAAGAATTGATTGTTATTTAATGGTTTGTTGTAGAACAATCAGCAAATAAATAAATATTTTTATTTACTCCTAGCCTTGCCTAGCTCCCTAGTTCTATTGCATTCGTTCGTTCATGTATATACATTACGTTCGTTATTTTAACAATAAGTAACTAGAATAACCTCAACATATCAATTTTCTCTCTCTACAGAGTTGATATTGGTTTGTTTATTTATATAAATTTTATTTGTGATTACAAATCCTTTTAAAAGTATTTTTTTACTTTGATCTGATAAGTCAATTCATAAATGGAAATGATTGATTATTGATTGATAATTACAATAGCTTCTGTGAAATTTTAATTTGTGTATCTATATATGTATTATCCCTATCAATTTTATATTATAAATGTGAAAGTAAGGATGCTTGTTTGTTTGTTACGCTTTCACGCAAAAATTAATGAATGGATTTGTATGAAACTTAACAATTATATTGCTCATACATCAGAATAATACATAAGCTATAATATATGAATTATTAATATATTAAATTTAACCATAAATTACAGATTTCTGTAAAAATAGTCAATGTAAAACAGTTTATGACCATCTTTTCTGATTTACTCAATGAATCATGACTATTTTCCATTAAAAAAAATAGGAAACTGTACATATGTTTTACCTGTGTAAAACAATCTCTACCATTATTTCGAGTGGAAAGGCGATAAGTGAGAGCAAGGAAGGTGAAGGCTATAACACGGTGGTCTTTACCAATCTGTACTTTGAAACCCAACGAAGCGGGTGAGTATCAAGCTAGTACATAATAATTGAGGGGTTGAATTATTAGGGGATGATTGGATGCCATATCATCCCACGTGATACATGATATATGATCATTATTATTTTATTTGAAATGTTCTGTAATCGTAAAATTAGCAAATGGTAGGAGTATATGCTAAGTTGTCAAATCAAAACACAAGGCAGAGAGTAGGTGGAGTGGACAGGTAAATCGACCGCAGTGCTGGTATGTTATAAAATTGTTAATAAATCATGCATTTTATTTAAAATATAACTAATTTTCAATTGTTTATATGTAAGTGGTGTAAAATCAAATTAAAATTCTTGAAAAATATAACACGTATATATTTAATATATCAAGGAATACTAAGTTTAGTTCTAAGTTAGTAACGCTTAAATATTGTTACGATGTTACGAGCAAAATTTTGGTCAAAAGTTTGGTAAAACAAGGAAGCGAAATTGACTTAGTATTCAAATGATTGTAAGAAATTTAAGCAAAGTAGCTTTCGAATAGAAAACGGTTAACGCATTTTTGAAAATTATTGTATCAATATTATTTCATTGTGTCCGATTTTTGTCTTGACCAAGATATACAACCTAGTGGTAAACATTGAAACGACAAACTACTATACAAAATGATTTCAAATCAGTGAATATTGTAGTTGTTCGAAGCATGTTAATAAGAGTAGATATGTTTTATATTAAAACCACAATCCACAGTAAATCTTCAATCATAAAAAGTTCCAGTTATTTGTTCTGAACTAATATTAGAATTTTATAAAATTGTTTTATTAGGGCCTGATTACCATATCTGTAAATTAATTCTAATAGGGGATCGGACTAAATTTTTTTAATCACTTTAAATGAGAGAGAGAAAAGTGAAGTTGGATTTTAAAAAATCTGTACTAGTATGCAATACACTCTAGTAAGTTAGTTGGATATGGTTTAACCAATTCCGTTCGCGGTATGCTCATAATGCAAGTGCTGACGGGTTAAAACATACTGTGCTTTATACTGTCAAACAAAAGTGTCAGCCAAAGCTAATGTAGCAAACTGTTCTGTCAGAGTTATATCCTTGGCTGACACTGACTCCAAAAATAACAATAATTTTAACTACATTATATTATCGTTATTTTTTTACTTTTTAGTACATATTAGTTTGTTGTGGAAAAGTTTTTCTATTAAAGTCGGTTTAACAGTCCAACTTCGAAAAAATAAAGTTATTTATAACTTTGAACACTCAAAGCACGAGTATTGACGGGTTAAAACATATTGTGCTTTATTCTGTCAAGCAAACTTCTCAACTTCACATTAAAAAAAAAAACATACATACTTAAAAAGGAGTTATTTTTTAAATAAACTTTCATTATTTTGGTAAATAATATAAAAGCAATATGAGTAATCAATTTTACACTTACAATTTACTGCTCCATTAAGCTATCTATATTTTATATATCTACCTAAATTCTATACATCATTCAAAAATGTCATTAGTTTTTACCTAATTAAATTACTTTCAAATTACTTATAATCGAAAATTACGGCAGCCTCATTGCGATACTATACTTTTTAACCCCCGAACTAAAAAAATAGGTGTTATAAGTTTGACTGCTATGTGTGTGTGTCTGCTTGTCTGTTTGTGGCATCGTAACGCCTAAACAAATGAACCGATTTTAAATGCTCTTAGCTATGTTTTAAGTGCGAGTTTAGAGTTTGTATCCGGAAAAGCGAAAACATTGACGATGATCTTCAAAATCGGATTTTGAAAAAGTTTGGAAAAGACTTTAAGGATAAAAGGTTAATTATTAATGGAGATTGTTCTAAGCTATGTTTAAAGTGCGAGGTTAGAGTTCCGTACCAAAATAATTTATCGGAAGTTTTTCAATGTTGTAAATTTCATTTGTGTTTTTATTTCCTATGCTTCAAAACAATTTCGGCACGCGAAGCAAGCAGTTGAAATTCGTTAGAGATAGACAAATTTACGCGCACGCGCTTACAACGCTAATACTTGATAAATAAGCGTACGACAGCTAACCCGGTTTGGACGGAGTATTCGTTTTGCGTGATTTTCCTAAATATGTAAAGTAACAAAGTAATTTTGAATAACCTGTAGTATTTGTATACCTACATTGTATTCTAGTACTAAATGTTTGAGTGAACGAACCTTTGATGATATTCTATTAGAGTCAATTTGTTAGGTGTATTGAAACATACAATCTATACTAATTGAATTCTATCTTCTATTACCAAAAGTAAATAACTTTCTAGATCCCTTACAGTTCTAGTTGTTAATAATTAAACATGTTAAACAACATAAAATATTTGAATTCTTCTTTTAATGTATATCGATTATTTCATAGTAACATTTTTATCCTTTTTTTTACTTTTATCTTTAGTGTACAATGTAGTTTATAAAAGTACACTGAAAAAAAATTCTTAATGTCAACCGATATGAGATTGTCTCAACTTCATCGCGAGATGAAATTTGGTACAACTACCGTACGGGGTTGAGTGGTGAAGTTGACACAAACGCATGCATTGTTTGTATGAAAGTATTATACTGTCTAACAAATTTTAAATATTGTTGTTTTGAAATGCCACATTGTTTTAAACATTCTTTTTTTGATTGGTAGTACCACTTATAAATATTATAACAAAGTAGTGATGTGATTGACACAACCACATAAGCAGGTTTATTAGGCTTATTTTAAAAAAAGAAGGTCTAAATCAGTCCAAATGCTTCTTTGATCCCAGCACCAACTTGCACCCTACTGTAGAGGAATAATAACTTGTAATAAAGATTTTTGGAAACCCACTAATTTTGGGTCATTCTTTTCAGCTGTGATGTCAGTTTTTCGCTAGTTATCACTTATGTGATTAATTCCGAAACCAGACCTCCACATTCTTGAAACCTATTAGTGCTAGGTTAATTTTGACCACAAATTTGAAAAGTATGGCCCAAATTTAGTAGAATTACATACTTGGTTTGTCAAAATTGGATAAAATTTCGATTTAATAGAGCAAAATTAAAAATTTTGAATTTTGATGACGTCATTAAGTTCAAAAATTCGATTTTTTTAATAACACAGGCAATTTTGATCCGATCTTATTGGAATTTTTTTTGAAACCCACTAATTTTAGGTCATTCTTTTCAGCTGTGATGTCATTTTTTCGCTAGTTATAACTTATGTGCTTAATTCCGAAACCAGACCTCCACATTCTTGAAACCTATTAGTGCTAGGTTAATTTTGACCACAAATTTGAAAAGTATAGCCCAAATTTAGTAGAATTACATACTTCGTTTGTCAAAATTGGATAAAATTTCGATGTAATAGAGCAAAATGAAATATTTTGAATTTTGATGACGTCATCAAGTTCAAAAATTCGATTTTTTTAAATAACACCGGCAATTTTGATCCGATCTCTTTGGAATTTTTTTGAAACCCACTAATTTTTAATCATTTACTTTGTTATTTATTATTATTATGATTCTTTGAATGTAAAAAAAGGATATTGGGTAGCAATTTTTGAAGGGTAGACTCTTCAGTACCTAGAAATAATAAAGGAAAAAATTGATTAGGTATCTGATTGTTACACATACAGCATAGTAAACGAAAGTATCTTCTAGATTATATTTTTGTAGTTGCATGGTATTGTAAAACCAAAAATAACTCATTACTTGACTATAAAGCATGTATTTGGTTTATATGTATGCACCATGCAATAAACCAAAACTTGTTTACAATCACCTTAAATAAAAGACATAATTTCCACTATATAATTTGCTTTTCAGGTTTTAGATCTTAACATTTCACTTTGCAACGTATTTTATAAAAACAAGTTCAACTTTTTCACACAAACTCCTCAAACACAACACTAACCTCTCATCAAATTTATTATCATTTGAACTTCACTAAACAAACATTACGAAATACAAATTTTACCAAATATTTAGAGTACTTACTGATAAATAACTTGCTTTATTTATTTAAAATAAAATAAAATTATTAACAACTTTATATTTTATTATTTACCTAATACTCGGCAACGAAAATAATATCATGAGATAAAAGTTTTAATATAATTAACAAAATTCAAAATTTATCATTACAAATGTACTCTATATTTAATAATTTGTGACTAAATCTATTAACTGTTTGTTAGGGAATTTTATACTCCTTAAAATATTATAAATAATATAATCAATTTTAATTAACCGAATACCTAAAAAGATTTCACTGATTTTGGTAAATCAGGTTCAGATACTGCAGAGAAACATAAACCTTGAATGCCTGAAAGTGTTTCAAATTAGTCATAAATTAAAAATTTTAATAAAAAAATACTATTTAAGGGACAAGCTTTTCTTGTATTAAAAAGTAGAAAATAATTTGTAAAAGCTTGAGTCTAGAAAAAGCTATAAGAAAAAAGGAAATTTAGTGGAAAGTTTTCTTAGATGTGTTTCAAGTGCAAGTTTAGGGTTTCGTACCGCAAAAATTTGTCGGGAAGTTTTTAAATTTTGTAAATTTCACTTTCGTTGTTTAAATTGAACGAACAAACACACAAAAAGCCAGATTTTTGATATCAATTACTGTCTACATTCTTCGGTTCACAAAAAAATGTTTAAAAAATGTTTGTGTATTTATAAAGAAAAACTTTCTAATGAGAAGCGTTCATCTAATGTTTACCAGTTATGAATCAGAGTGAAGTTTAAATTGAATCTGAAAAGATCGAATTCGATGTCGGTGTATGATGTGTGGCTTTGAAACTATAATTTTGCGTTTGAAACATTTTACTCGATTATATTTATTTATCGAGTTTCAAGCATATGTCAACTTAAGAAAGGGAAACAAAAATTCAAATTCGATGAGTTGAAAAAAAAGTACACTCAGTGCCTAGAGTTCGTATGGCCGAATTGATTAAGGCGCTTGACATGAAACCAAGAGGTCCGGCATCAAATCCTGGTACAAGTATATTTTTTAAAAAATTCTCTTTTATTAAGTTAATCAGATATATGATGTATGAAAGGGCATATGCATTATTTTATTTTCACCATCCTTCCATCCAAAAAAACTAAAAAAGAATAGTTATTTTCAACCCCTGAGTATCCTACATTAAAACTACATTCATCAATAAATGATTAAAAACAATAAAAACATGCATGGTATCATTTGAACATTATTTTTCAATATATCTATAAATCTATTGAATATTTTTAGTTAGCTAATACAGCTACCAGCTAGCTAACATGAAGAGAGATATTTTGTATCAATTGAAAATCTAACATTCAAGCATATATTATTTCACTTCTAAATGTGTATCAGCGCTTCAAAATAGAAGAACTGTTTCTATAAAAAGTTTTCATTCATAGTATCTCTACTGGTAATAAATTTCATTTGATATGGTAACGTTTGTTATACAAATATATGCTGTTGTATAAGTACACGAGTACAGAATGATTTTGAATAAATATATTTTTAGTATAAGGTTAAATTTTTAATAACTTCGAGTTGAGACATAATTATTAAAATATAAATACCACGATACTCGAAATAAAATTGTATATTAAGAAATTTTATTTAAAAAATATAATTCAAAAACATAAAAAAATTGCAACGCAACCATCGTCAGTAGCTAAATTTATGCATATAACACATTACAAACATTTTTTACATAGTTAAAAGTAAATATATGAAACATTACAGTATTATTTTATAAAAATAAAATACAAACATTATCACAAAATTGACAAATTTCTCAAAACCACCAAATTTTTTGTAACATTTCACAACAAGTTATTTAGTAGGTTTAAACATTATTTTATCGACACTAATTTATATGCGTGGGTTGGATGAAAATTTGGTATCGTTTGTGAAATGGGTGTGTCTAAATTCGCTATGACTGACGAGAATTGTTTTATGGCTTTACTTTTTAACAGATTTCCATTTTATCAAATCAGAGTCAAGTATAGGACCTTTTCCAGTTGAAAGTCTTATTGCCCGCCTTGTGGAGTAAAATACTTTCGTAAGCATCTAAGGTATTGTGATACCTAACAGTTTTAAGTAACTTTGAAGGTAGAATTTTGTTTTCTACACTTTAAACATGATTCGCAATGCAATAATTTTCGATTCGATGATTCATGACATCGCTTTTATGTTCCTTTTCGCGAATTTTCAACTGTCGTTTCGTTTCGAGGTAAATTTTATCACATTTTGAACACGAAACTTGGTAGGTACCCGATTTCTGAGAGTTCGGAATTTGATCTTTAAAATATCGACAGTTGAAAATTTTATTTAATTATTTGGCTTCTGAAATAAGGTACAAACAGTTCAATGCTAAATCTAAAATTGCCTTGGTGATCATACTTCCTTAAATTAAATTTTGTTGAGATAGAGAGAATCCGACCCATAATACTTATGTGTACAGCGTACGGGAAAATTGGAACACAAGCAGTGGCTGTGCTTTCAGCAGTTCGGGAAAGTTATTTTCATCATTTTGGGAGGATGTTTATGTGGGCATAAAGATCACAGTCATACGAACAGCATGTTTTCAAAATTTTCTTCGTTCAAAATCAATTTAGTAACAAATTTCATGAGTCATTCTGTCGACAATGGTCTAGGTACATAATACATTTATTATACGAAAGAAGTGAATTGGATAAAACAGTCAATACATGATTCTACTATATCAGTCCATTATATAACACAGGTACAAGAGAGTAGAGAGTCAGTCCTATCGATATCACAAATACTTTGTATATAACCATTCTATCTATGTTATATGGGTAGATATATATGTATATGCATGTGCATTTTAAATTTTATTACCTATGTTTTATAAAACTGAACATTGAAATTATTGCAGCATACGTAATGTCTGTCTATTTTACTAAATTTAGAATAAAAATAATAAAAAAAAAAAAAAACCAAGTTACCTACATTTGTAGATTTATCGTTTTAGGGCGGATTTATTTCAAACAAATTTTTTAAAATTATTTACTTGCATTACAATTTAATAAACTTGATGATTATATTCAACGATAAATAACACAACCGTTTATACGACATACATTTCCTGTTAGTGGATTTGATCGCTTCGTAGTCTAGTTAACAAGTTCAAATTGGTGAAATATATAAATAATGATCGTAATAATACCCAATTTTTCATAAAATATTAATAATTTTTTAATTGACTGAGTTAATTATTGAAATGATGTAAGAGTTGAAAAGACATTTGACGACCCGTAAGTAAAGAAAGATATCCACTTTTCGATAGCCACACATTCATAACTGATATTTCTATATAATACATACTTTAAAATTTGCATCTTTAGTTTGCGCCCTCTTGGGTAAAAAGTGATGTTTACAAAAAAATGTTTCAAACAAATGTTGTTTATTTTTTGATAAGGAACATTTTTTACACTTAAACTTTTGTTCTATCTCTAACGGTTTACAAGATGGGTCCTATGGACCCAAGACCCAATTGACCTATGTTGCTCATTTAAGAATTCGAAAAATTTCAACTTTATATCTTTCTTCATTTTTGAGTTATCGTGATGACAGACGGACAGACGACAGACAGACAAACAGACAGACAACCGGAAATGGACTAATTAATCAAATACAATTAAATATAAAATGAAACTAATTGAATTATTAAACTAGGAATTTTGCTATAATTTAGAAAATACAGTTGAACTAGAAAGAATAATTTGATTCGTTTAGAACTAAGAAACCATTCTTGCCATGTTTATGGATTTCCAGAGCCTCTATTAGATTCATTCTTGAACCTTTTTGGGCAAAATGTAAAATTTTCATGATATCTTTAGGTTTATCCTCTGAATCCACTAGGTGTTTTGAAAAGGTGGAATCATTAATGTTTTTTGGATAAGAGCTTAAATGTTCCCTTTTTCTCAATTCAAAATTTCTACCGATCTGCCCCAAGTATACTTTCGAGCAATCTTCGAAGGTTAATTTGTAAATACCTGATTTTTTCATTTTTTCTACTTTTGATTTGTTGTTAAACAAGAAATTAGATAACTTCACAAGTTAATCTACGAAGAATGCTCGGGAGTATACTTGGGGCAGACCTGAAAAATTTTGAATTGAGAAAAAAAGAAAATTTAAGACCTTGCGGGGTTGCAATATGAAGGTTTTAATAAAATTCAATTTTTGTGGAAAATTTATTAATAAATATATGGTGGATGGTATCTGTCTAAGGTTTATGTCTTTTGTGTGTTACTTTTCAAGACCTTATTTAAATATTGACTATGCAAATATGTATAGAAAGCAAGTATATTATTTTATCTTTCTAAGTTGATGGTTATGCATGCTGCCATGCTATGCCGCGCCGCCTCTTGTCTCATTAATATAACCAAGCACGTTTTTTACACATTATTATAAATTGTTTCAAATTTGTGACACATATCTATTTTATTATATTTAATAAACCTATTTTTTTTTCAATAACTTTTTGCAATTATTATATTCTATTAGTTGATGGTATACATATACTTTAGTATATTCAAGCTTCAAAGTTCAAGCTTCAGTACACTACGAATATATTTAGGTTAGTGTAGCTAACCTGCTAACCTAACATATGTGACTTAGGTTCAATTTAATTTGTTTGAATAATTGAAATCACTGATTTGTTCTTTTTTTTTCACCTATCATAAGTTACAATGCAGAATTTCTGAGAAATCGTAATATTTCGATCGATTTTAATCCGTATCTCAAAAACTATTCGACTAGTCAGCAAATGCACCCAATTTTTGTACTTTTTGAGTGAAAATTACCTTATGTACTGAGTTTTATCGAATTTGGAGATAAAAAAAATTTTTCGATTTTCTTCAATTTTTTGATAAAAAATTGAACCACCCCTTTGATAAAATCCGAGAAAATCCGAAAAAAAGTTTTGTTTTGGAATTTGATGAAACTCGATGGATGGGGTAATTTTGACCCAAAAAGTATAAAAATCAGGTTAGTTTAATGACTGGAAGCAAAGTTTCTGAGATATCGCAATATTTGAATCGATTTTAGTCCGTATCTCAAAAACTATTCGACCAGTCAGCAAATGCACCCGATTTTTGTATTTTTTGGGTCAATATTACCTTATGTACTGAGTTTTATCGAAATTGGAGATAAAAAAAATTTTTCGATTTTTTTTAAGGGCCCTTTGAAAAAATCGAAAAATCGCAAAAAAAATTTTGTTTTGGAATTTGATGAAACTCGGCGAATGGGGTAATTTTAACAAAAAAGTATAAAAATCGGGTTAACTTAATGATTGGATGCTGAGTTTCTGAGATATCGCAATATTTGGATCGATTTTAGTCCGTATCTTAAAAACTATTCGACCAGTCAGTAAATGCACCCGATTTTTGTACTTTTTGGGTCAAAATTATCTTATATACTGATTTTTATCGAAATTGGAGATAAAATAAATTTTTCGATTTTTTCCAATTTTTTTAATTTTCCTATGAAAAAATCGAGAAAATCCGAAAAAAAACTTTTATTTTGGAATTTGATGAAACTCGGTGGATGGGGTAATTTTGATCCAAAAAATATATAAATCAGATTAATTTATTGATTGGACCTATATAAAGCAAAAAAGATGAACATTACACCAAAATTACACCATCAGTACAATAGCAATAGCTCCATTTCCTTCGGCAAATCGCTAAAAATTATAGCTTCATGATTTTCTAAAACGTTTTACGATTATATTTAACTTATTTAATTGTGTAAAACACTGGCTTTGATGACACACGAACTAAAAGTCAGATAAATTGTACAAAAAAAACTTCAAAAGCACCAAAGAAGGAAACATGAAATTTGTATGTTCATTTAAAAAACGTGCGACTAACTACATTCCATATTGACAAACATAATGGAACTGAAATCAAACTTTATATATAAACAATAATAAAAGTAAAAAAAAGAAAATAAATCATGTGTATTGATAAAATTTAATAGAAAATACACATAAAAAAGAAAAGAAACAAATAAAATGAGAGAGTAAATGTTGTTATTGTATGAGCGATTTTCTTTTGTTGAGTAGATGATCCTCGAAAAATATATAAAGCGTCAGACATGTGAGAGAGTACTAAACAAAAAAAGCTCAATCAGGAAATAGATAATAGTCTATTTTTATTTTTTCATTGTTTTTTTCTAAAGGTGTTTGGTATATATGCTTAAATGTATTGGATGTACAAAATAAAGCGGTACGACTAGGTATTTGAAGAACTATTTACATGGTCGAATTCAAAAGGTGAAAATATATATTTTTAATGTCTCTGTAAAAAAATTAGATGACATTGTATTTATTTTGAAAATTCTTTATTTATTCTTCCAAATCAATTTCATTCCCTTCAAAGTAATCCCCTCCCGATGCAATGCACTTATGCCAACGGATTTTCCAATCTTCGAATCACTGGTTGTAGTCACTTTCCAGGATTGCCTTCAGTTCCGTCTTCGCTGCCGCTTGAATCTCCTCTATCGTATCAAAACGGTGTCCCCGTAGCGGTCTTTTCAGCTTGCTGAATAGCCAGAAGTCGCACGGCGCCAGATCAGGTGAATGCGGTGGTTGCGGAACGATATGGGTTGAGTTTTTGAAAAAATTATCACGAACTATGAGTGCAGTAAGGGATGGTGCATTATGGTGGTGTAAAAACAATGAATTTTTCCACAATTCCGGCCATTTTAGGCGGATAGCGTTACGCAAATGACGCATAACATTCAAAAAATATTCCTTGTTGACTGTTTGGCCGTTCGGAAGGAATTCATAATGCACAACAAACGCGCGCAGCTTAAATTCAAATGTCACCTTATATTTACTTATCCAATTAATTTCTATATTTTTACCTAGACTTATCATAATTTGACAAATGAGGTATCGATCATCTTGATCGCCCGGTGGTTATGGGCTATGTGACGTCACATTAAATTTAATATGACGCCCACAAGAGGATATAAAATTATGATCGAAAAACAAATATCTGTTTAATGAATTCGTGTTTGGTATCAAATGAAAGGGCGTAATGAGGGCGTACTTAATTATGAAATTATAACGGTAAAATAAATTAAAAAGTACGTATTTTCGGCTAGTCCCTCCCAGTTTCTAAACTACTTATCATAATTTGACAAATTAAGTATCAATAAAAGCCATCTATGAATATCATAACTAAAATTTGACAGAAGGACAAGAAAACTTGCCTTTTAATTTTTGATTTGAACAATTTGAAACATGCTGTATGACAATTGTGGTGAATAGAGTTGTTATAGTCGTAGTTTTTCGTGTTCACTTATTGGTTAAAGTTAGTTGGTTATACTTTCTAGATGATCTAAGAATCTGGTATGAGTGATCACGTCAAATTTACTCTTTTTTTCGATTCTATTATTATATTTCATATCATGTTTCGTTTTGCTTCTTTTGTTTATTATGTAATAATATCAAAGAAAAATCATTTTACTATAGTAATACCTTTTTTTTTCTATTTTGAAAAAATCATGTGAAATACAAGCACATTCGTATGCTTATAGAACGTTCTATATCAAATACGAGAGTTGGATAAAAATTTCTGTATAGATAATTCTTTTTAAATACCTTTTACAGTTCTACTATTCAGGCTTGGTGAATAACAATGAACCGAAACAGAAGAAATAAACATGTATGAGGTTTCAGATTACAGAAAATCTTTTTCTGTTTCAATACCATAAAAAAATTAAATAAGTATTATTATAACATTGAAAATGAGATAATATGCACATCACAAAAGCTGATCATTTTTAGAAACATTTATTTAGTTTCTGCTGTCTATTATTTGAAATCAAATCATGTCAATCGGATGATAATACATTTTATAGAATGACCTGATTTTGCTATCGCTTTCACCATACTTGATATAACTATTAAAACATGAATAAGAACTACTTCCTATACATTGTAAAATAATTACAAACTTAATATAAAAAAAAAAAAAAAAAAAAAAAAAAAAGCATTTGACTGTATTTACAAAAAAATTAATTCTGTAGTTATTGAAAATTTTTTAATTACAAAGTAAATACGTACATAATACCTACATTTATAAACAATTGATATAGAATAGGAACAACAATAGTAGCCATTAATTACAAATACACCACACCACCATATAGGAAAAATAATTATTAAAATGTCCAAATAAAATAATAAATGAAAATCTATTGTTAATGCTTGAACATAAACATTACAATTACGGGTTCTGTAAAATCTAAATGTATATAATAGTACAACTTATAAGTCGGAATGAAAAGTTGGGAAAAAGCAGCGATTTTATTGAAACTTTTTGTAACGTGTTTACAAGACCCCACTGAACATTTCACCAACTTAACCTTATAATAAGAGGGCATAAGGTACCAGCGATATTTTTGAAATGCTTATTTTCGCTTAAAACTTTGCTCTAGAAGGTATTTTTGGCCGCTGATTAAGAATCCGATGTCAAATTACGCAAATTTTGTCATATTTCTTCAAAAATTCTCTCATTTTTTGTCAAGAATTTCACTTTTGTAGCACAAAAACTGTAAATTAAGTATTTATCGTCCAAACTCTAGGTATTTTTGGTTGGTGATTACGTGGATTTTGTCATGTCCTTTGAAAATCGTGCCATTTCTTGCCAAAAAATTTATTTTTTTGGCACAAAAACAATAAACCAAGTATTTATAGTTCAAACTATGGTCTAAGAGTTATTTTTGGTCACTGATTATGAATCGTAGAATCCGTGAGAATGGACATCGGATTTGTAATGTTGTGCCAAAAAAGTGAAATTCACGATTTTTGTAATACGTGATAGAATTTGTTAATCTGACATTAGATTCGTAATCAGCCACCAAAAATATCTCCTAGTTAACAGTTTGTACGATAAATACTTAGCTTTCCGTATTTGTGCAATAAAGTGGAATTTCCGTTCAAAAACAGCATGACTTTTAGAATACGTGGTGGAATCGTGTAGTCTGATTTTGGATTCGTATTCTGCGACCAAAAATACCTACTGATGACAATTTCAAGAAAAAATAAGCAATAAAAATTAGGGTTACATATGCATGGGCTCTTATGACTAGCACATGGAATTTGTTCATTTATATCTCTCAAAAAAAGGTGCTGCTACATTGATCTTTGTTTTGGTCCGAGACTAATTTTGCTCTTCACTACTTATTGTATAATCTAGTTTCCCGTTTATCCAAAATCAGCCGTGCATAAGTAAGTATACAAATGTCCAACAATAGCCTGCGCATCCAACAGAAGATCTCATGGAATAACGATTGGAAAATGCAATTGGATAAAAATAACTATTGGAAATGTTTTGAAAGCAATTATTACATTTCCAGGTATGGAACCAGTTTTAGAAATGAAAAATTAAACACCCACGAATACATAATCAGTAGCAACAAAATACAAAACTTGAAAAAGTTAGAGAAAAATAATGATATCAAATATACATAACATGGATACATACATACATGTTATTTTACTATTGCGTGTCGACTTTTATCATATGATTACAACTCTCATACAACCTAAGACTTAGCTACAAAAACGAACGTAGGTAGGTATTGTACAAATTGCATGTTATTAATATAAAAAAAAACTAACGCCAATTCATAATGTATATTTAATATTATTGGCACTTAAATTTCAATATCATACGAGTAGACTAGAGCTCAAATTGCTGTCATTACTAGCAATTGTCGTATGGAACCTACTAGTTTTGAAGCATATGTTTTGCATTATAGGTATGTGAATTTTAATAGTTCAAGAGATGCAAGGACAAAGTCATAAATACCAGTCGTAATCCAAATCACGAGAGAGAGATATATACATCCAAAAAAATAGTCAAATTAGATAAGCCTATCTCATTGCACCTAATTTCGTACACACTTCTTCAATAAAAGTGGAAACATACACCTCCAAAGTTTGTGAATTTTATGAAAGTATGTAAACGAAATTTGAAGTGGACTGGTAGATCTTTCAATATTTATCTGTACATGTTTCACGGTATAGACATGTCGAAAAAGCAATCGCGGATCTATTTACGTTTTAGGGATTTATCTTCCATTTTTCCAATTAAACGAGGTAAAATGTTTATATACTTCTATGTACTTATTTAACAAAAAATGTTTTATAGTTAAAGTTTAGGCTAGGCACTATAGATTTTAAACGTATTTTGGTAAACAAACGACAATTATTAATAACTTTGAACTTGAACTTCGATTTAATCGGTGTTAAAGAATTTTTACGTATATACTATTTATACTGTTTGATAACAGATCTATTAATGCTTTTTTCTGGAAATCGATTGACTTTGTAATCCTGGGAATACCCAACTTTTGTTCCAAGACGTGGCAAAACAGGGATTTTTTTCTAAAGTAGGACAAATATGAGTTTTGGTCTAAATATTACATTAATTCAAGCTCAGGTGGGATAGCCACCTTGACTTGTCCTCCATCTCGGTGTGCCCAAGTTTGTAATCGTGTTATCATCATAAAATTAAGTTACAAATAAATACAGCCCCCGATCTTGGACTATAACATATGTAGGTATACATATATAATAGGTTGGCTGATAAGTCCCCGGTCTGACACATAGATGGCGTCGCTAGTATTAAATGCATATTATTTTTATATAGTACCAACCTTCAAATGATTCGTGTCAAAATTTGACGTCTGTAAGTCAATTAGTTTGTGAGATAGAGCGTCTTTTGTGAAGCAACTTTTGTTATTGTGAAAAAAATGGAAAAAAAGGAATTTCGTGTTTTGATAAAATACTGTTTTCTGAAGGGAAAAAATACAGTGGAAGCAAAAACTTGGCTTGATAATGAGTTTCCGGACTCTTTATTTTTTCCCTTCAGAAAACAGTATTTTATCAAAACACGAAATTCCATTTTTTCCATTTTTTTCACAATAACAAAAGTTGCTTCACAAAAGACGCTCTATCTCACAAACTAATTGACTTACAGACGTCAAATTTTGACACGAATCATTTGAAGGTTGGTACTATATAAAAATAATATGCATTTAATACTAGCGACGCCATCTATGTGTCAGACCGGGGACTTATCAGTGTTATATATAGGATTTTACACAATATATTAAGTATATAATACTTTACTAAGAAGGAATATATATATGTAGACGACATATATTCATAAATATTAAAGTATGATTTATAAATTAATACGTATTACAATAACATTTTGCAGTCAATTTTATATAAAATATTCATTTATTTATGAATACTTAATAAAAAGCATATTTGTTGCATATTGTAATATGCAATAAATAAGTGATTCACAAACTTTTCTTATTTTTTTATTCTTTTAAATAAGTTCTAGCATTTTGTAGAACATATTTGAAAAAATAAAAGTTATATACCTGCAAATAGTTTTATAAAGAAAACATAGATTCCGTCAAGTCAAATTTGAACCAGCGACATATGGATTACTATCGATTTTAGTGTCCTAAATTTCAAATTAACCAACTATGCTATCCATGCTTGTTACATAGATAACAAAAAATATGGTAAATATTATAAAAAAGAATCAATATGTTTATTTCAAACTCTTTGTTAACTGGTAACAACAATCTTCGTGTAGTTGACTCAATCACATATGGACTAGACATGATAGATATGCGATCATAATAATCAAATACTCTATTTAAAACGAGTTCTTTTAATTCATCGATTCGCTTTATTAACACGATTATATATTCCAACTAAGTGCAATTTTCCATTAATAAAATGCATGATTTTAAAATACAACCAATCTCTTTTAGAGAAATAATGATTTTGTTTATTTAACTGCAGTGATTTTGTATCAATGAATTCATATTTTAAATTCAATCCTATTCTATTGTAAGTACAAATATTAAGCTGTACTTGTTCCAATCGTTAGACAATTATTTGAAAGTATTTTTACTTTATTTCGATCAACTTCGGAATGAGGTTGTTATTATTTTAATTTTTTGTTCACTGTTGGAATAAGTGATGAGGTGAATTTACCCCTAGACTATTCTATATATATATATTCACACTATTATTATTTAATTTTTAAATATTATTTATAAAATAACTATTTCTATATAAATATCGTTTGTGACATTTTTACAATAATCACGTATGATTGTTTTGAAATACCATGTGCTACAATTATAAATATATAGTTGTGTAATATTATAATAGTACATGTGGGGGTGGGTAGCTATATTGTATATAATAGCTTTAAAAACGTAACATAAAACACGCAGATCAATGATTACAAACCTACAAAACAGTTTTACTTAGAAATATTATTTTTTCTTAATAGAAATATTATTATTTCTATTTCTTATGAATTTATATGAACAGAATGTCCCATCAAATAAAGTGAAATTTAATGAAATTCTGGTGGCTCTAATAGGTTTCAAGAAGGTGAAGTCCTGGTCACGGAATTAGGTACATGAGTGATTGCTAGCGAAAAACTGACATCGCAGATGAAAAGAATGATCCAAAATTAGGGGGTTTCAAAAAAAATTCCAATAAGATCGAATCAAATTTGCCTGTGTTATCAAAAAAACTTAATTTATTAACTTCATGACGTCATCAGAATCCAAAAAAATAATTTTACCCTATCACATCCAAATTTTATCCAATTTTGATAAACCAAGTATGTAATCCTACTAAATTTGGGCCATACTTTTCAAATTTGTGCTCAAACTTAACCTAGCTCTAATAGATTTCCAGAATGTGGAAACCTGGTTCCGGAAATATGCTCGTAAGTGATAGCTAACGAAAAACTGGCATCACAGCTGAAAAGAATGACCCAAAATTAGTGGGTTTCAAAAGAAATTCCAATAAGATCGAATCAAATTTGCCTGTGTTATCAAAAAAACTTAATTTATTAACTTCATGACGTCATCAGAATCCAAAAAAATAATTTTACCCTATCACATCCAAATTTTATCCAATTTTGATAAACCAAGTATTTAATCCTACTAAATTTGGGCCATTCTTTTCAAATTTGTGCTCAAAATTAACCTAGCTCTACTAGATTTCCAGAATGTGGAAACCTGGTTCCGGAATTATGCTCATAAGTGATAGCTAGCGTAAAACTGGCATCACAGCTGGAAAAAATAACCTAAAATTAGTGGGTTTCAAAAAAAATTCCAAGAAAATTGGATCAAATTTGCCTTTGATATAAAAAAATCGAATTTTTTAACTGTATGACGTCATCAGAATCCAAAAAATTTAATTTTGCTCTATCACATCCAAATTTTATCCAATTTTTGTAAACCAAGTATGCAATCCAACTAAATTTGGGTCACACTCTACACATTTGGGATCAAAATTATTCTAGCTTTAATAGGTTTCAAGAAAGTGGAGTCCTGGTCACGAAATTCTTCGAAAAATGTACCATTTAATTCCAAGAATGATCCACCTTCTTGTGAATTTTCCAAATACATTACCAACAATAAACTGGGTGGATGTTTTGTTGATTCTATTAATAATTAATTTTATTTATTTATTATATTTATTCATTAAAAGCTTTTGACAAATATTTATTTTTACAGTGATTATAAATAATATATATAAACGTGAAATACAAACATTAAAAACCTTTTTTTTAACATATTTAACATTTATTATTGGAAATAATTATAACAATAAATATATTTAAATATTTAAACAATAAACGTGTGTAGTATTCTATAAATAATATACAGCACAATATTCATTATGTAGGGTAGGATAGATACAATTAGTTCCAAAATGTTTAGCAGTTAATTAACTTTGAGTTAATAGGAAATATTCATGAAATTTAAATTTGATTCAAATATTTTTTTCCGTAAATTTATTGGCTGAACATTTCAACTAAACCATTATTTTAGTAATTAATATCTTTTTAATTACCTAAAATTAATTAATAAAAGTACAAATTCGGTGAGAGAAATTCGAAATTTCTAAAATGGAAATTCAAATTTTAAAACGGACATAACGTCATAGTATGTGGCTTGTCAAATTCGTTGACATACTGAATGGTATTAATTACTTATATTTTGTATGATATTACATTGTAGTTATATTATTCTACGACTTTTTATTAGAAAACTTAATAATAACGAGTGTTAATTTTGTGTTGTAAATTCTTTTTCTTAAAGTGTAAATTATACATTGAACTGTCACCAATTGACAGGTCACAAATTTATACGTCATCAACAGAGAGCGCCAAAAAACTGTGTTTAAACATCTCAAAATTATTCTGTATTTTAAATATTTTTTTCACTTAATTGCAGCATTTTTAAACAGTATTTATATTTTTACTATGAATTAAAAATATAAAAAAGTTCATATTTCCTATTCAAAAGCGTGTGACGATAAACATTGATTCAAATTTTTGAATGGGGACGATCAATAAATATTTTTATTAGTGCTAGGTGTAAAATTATCATTGCACGGATACAAAAGTGAAGTTGCAGTTGAAGTTATAAGAAAATTCATTTGTTCATTCCCACTGACAGGAGACCGTTATGAGAAAAATTTGAATCGGTCTAGATTTATAATGGGTCCCCAATTTTAAAGTTGTTCGATTTCAAGATCATTAGAGACCATTATCATAACGCAATTTGTATTTAAATAAATGAAAATATTGTGTATTTAATTGAACGTTTTCAAATATGTCGTTTGTGTATTTAAAATGTTTTAAAATATATTCATTAGAATCTGTTTTGGTTGGAACACATTAAATGAAATGATGATAATAATAATAAATAAATAAAATACCAATTTATAAATGATAATTTATGTAAATAATTATCTTTAGTGTGAATATTTCTATTTAATTTATATTTTATATTTTATTCGTAATTAACTAACATTATTATTTGTTTTTTATAAAAAAAAACACAAAAGGACAATATAAAAAAAATCATTTTTAGGGATTTTCAACAATCGATTTTAGCAGTTTATCCGCGGGGCCCTAATTAGATTGTACCATTATAGTATAGTATTAATACTGTGTCTAAAAAATAAGGTAGCATTTGGCAACAAGGAATATTATTTGAACGTTATGCGTCACTTGCGTAACGCTATATACTGCACTCATAATTCGTGATAATTTCGTCAAAAACTCAACCCATATCGTTCAGCAACCACCGTATTCACCTGATCTGGCGCGCGCCGTGCGACTTTTGGCTATTCAGCAAGCTCAAAAGAACGCACCGGGGACACCGTTTTGATACGATAGAGGAGGTTCAAGTCGCAGCGAATATACAAGTATCTATCTATCTATTTTCTCTTCAGTCAACACTGTTTATACATGGTATTTCAACAATTAACTCAGTCAATTGTTTGTTTTTTACTTGTGTATAACCGAAAATTCCTCAAGTAGACATACATTTGATTAAAAAAAAACATGTCTTTTTTTACAGCCATACAATAAAGCATTATTTTTTTTAGCTGTACAATAAAATTCATTGTCATTGTAATAGTGCAATAAATAAGCCGGAAAATGTGGAAAAGTGGTGGAACAGCTCCCATTTCAAAAATTTTTGGTGTACGTATTCCTTAGACCTCTGGGAACATTCAGCCGCACTAACCTTGGCATAACAAAAAAAACTGAGAAAGTTAGGGTAGTTATCCCATCCCCAAAACTCTCCAAATAGTAACAGTGAAAACAAATCAATATTTCAACTCAAAAATCGTCTTCCGAGGATTTTTGAGGTCGTTGATCATGAATTCAAGGTTAAAAAGCAACTGAATATGGTTGCAACCCCAATAAAACTACCCTTAAAGCGATAGAGACAAAAACTTTATTAAATTCAAAATTTTGCCTCAGAAATCGTGTCTCGTGGAGCTTTTAGGTTCGGTGTTCACAAATTTAAGGTCAAAAAGCAATTGAGGATTGTTTCAACCCCATTAAAACTATCCCTAGAAGTGTCAATGATAAAAAAAATTTGAAAATTCTGAATTTCACCTCAGAAATTGTCTCTCTCTGGTTTTAGAAGTCATTGATAATGAATTGAGGGCAAGAAGCAACTGAATGTAGTCCCAAACCACCCCTAAAGGCCACCCTTAGAAGTGACAGAGAAAAAATTTAAAATTGTTCCTCGAATATCGTCTTTCGGGGGGTTTTTGGAGCCGCTGATCACGAATCCAAGGTCAAAAAGTAACTTGGACGGTTGCAACCCCATTAAAACTACCCCTAGAAATGTCAATGATAAATTAATTTTGAAAATACTGAATTTCACCACAGAAATTGTCTCTCTGCGGTTTTAGGAGTCGCTGATCATGAATTTGAGGTCAAAAAGTAACTGAATGTCACAGCATCCTTATTAAAACCTCCCCTAGAAGTGACAGAGATAAAATTTTAAATTTGAATTCTCTCCTCGAATATCGTCTTTCGGGTAATTTTGGGGGCGCTGATTACGAATCCAAGGTCAAAAAGTAGCTGAAGAGGGTTGCAACCCCAAAAAAACTACCCCCAGATGTAAAAATGATAAACATTTAAAAAAATTCAAAATTTTCTATCATTCCCACTTCTAGGGGTAGTTTTAATAGGGTTGCAATCATTCAAGTTACTTTTTGACCTTGAATTCGTGATCAACGATGCCAAAAACCCTCCCGAAAGACGATATTCGATTAAAAATTTTAAATTTTATCTCTGTATCTTCTAGGGGTGGCTTGGAACTACATTCAGTTGCGTCTTACTCTCAAATTCATTATCAACGACTTCAAGAACCGCAGAAAAACAATTTCTGAGGTCAAATTCAGAATTTTCAAAATTTTTTAAGTATTGACACTTCTAGGGGTAGTTTTAATGGGGTTGCAACCATTTTCATTTGTTTTTAAACCTTGAATTCATGATCAGCGACCTCGAAAACCCTCGGAAGACGATTTTTGAGGTGAAATATTGATTTGTTTTCACTGTTACAATTTGGGGATGGCAAAACTACCCTAACTTTCTCAGTTTTTTTTCTTATGCCAAGGTTAGCGCGGCTGAATGTTCCTAGAGGTCTAAGGAACACGTACACAAAAAATTTTTAAAATCGGAGCTGTTCCACCACTTTTCCACATTTGATGGTATTTTCCGGCTTATTTACTGTAGTATAAAGGCAATTATTGTTATAAAAGAACACCACTACAGTACAAAGTTTATATGTTTTCAAGCCTACTACATTTTCGAGTACTAGCTTATAACATAAATATATGTTAAAGGTAAGTATTTTGAAGTTAGCTATGACAAACAAAAACAAGAGGTGGAGAAAATCTCGTAACATACTTTTTTTTCTGAACAAACATGAAATAACAACAACAACGATGATAAATGTTATTGTATAAATAAAAAACAAGCCCAATTTATTTATACAAAAAATTTTTGTCAACACTATAAAAAGAAAAATTAGTCTACATGACTACTATATATGTTTGTGAGACATTTATAAAAACTTAAAAGAATTATTATAAGAAAAATAATTTTATAAATAAATAATAAACAAAGAAGTTAGTAGCAAAAGAAAGCTACTAACTTCTAGAAAGAAAGAAAGAATAGCGCGGGCCACTAATCGTCTCTAAATAGACAACATTAAAATTTAATTTAAAATTATTTATCGCGTCCAAAACGTTTATAAACAAATTGAAACACAGTTAAGTTGAACTAAGAATCATCAATCAGAACATTACAGTTGATCCTGTTGTACGTTTCGTATCTTTATTGAGACTTCTTCAGCAACTACAAATTATAATTATCTAAATGACAATACAATATATAGTCTTTCGATTAGGTATTAAAAACACACAAGAGGGATCTAAGGGGTTCACGGTTTTTTTTTTTTATAGCAAGAATCGTTCAATGGGTTATTAAAAAAAGAAAAAACCGCGGAGTGCCATTCTTAATTGAAAATATCTCATGTTAGACATGATAAATTTTCTTCAAATTTTAACAGCGTGTGCACTAGGTTTTTTATTACTTATATTTCAAGTTTTAAAGATATTTTAAGGCTCTGATTGCGTGGCCCATCTACCTGAAGGTAATTTTTGTGGTAAATTTAGAAAATACTTTTCGTAAGTCATCATTCAAATGAATACTATAATTGTCATCTTGTATTCTTCTTGTAACTTGTACATATGATCATTTGTAATTGAGGAGCAAAAAGTCGTGTTAAAACGAAATACTTTTGGTGAAAAATTACAAAGCTGGTTGAATGAATTTAAACGATCGATTTATATGTTATGTTGAATACGTGTTAAGATTATTTTGATACCAAGTGTTTCAATAAAACAAAACATTAAAATGATGAATGATATAACGAAGTAATTGAATATTATATCGTAGCGGCTTAACCCGTCAGCACTCGCGTTATGAGCATTTTGCTGATGAAACTTGGCGATGATTTTCAAAATCAACTCAGTTTGGAAAGGCATGGCATATAATTTAAACATATAAATAATTACTATGGAAATAAATGATCAAATAAACATGGCTCAATTCATTTAGAAAAATGAAATGGTAAAATAATTAGGTTGTTCAAAACAATAATTCAAAAGAACAAAGCCAACTCAAATATTTCAATTTCAATTAAAATATTTACAAAAGTTTGTCCCAAAAAATGATAGCTCTCTAAGTATCCTTTTCATCTCATCTGATATCCTTGATCATCAGTTTGATATTGATTAAAGAACGAGTATTATAAGTTAAAAGTGTTTATCTGTGCGTTTATGTGTTTGTCAGTGGCCCCTAAACGATCGAACCGACTTGATTGAGTACATTTTATAGCTAAGTTTCCAACAATCGGTTTACAAAAATTTAATCGCATTTGTAGGGGCTTCTTCAAGGCTTCTGGAACCATTATGTATATACAAACAATCTTTTCACGGAATACTAATTTTAATGTTTAATTGAAACATTATGAAATAATCAAATAAAAACCCCAAAGATATAATTATTTGACTAAATTTTATTTTAATAAAAACTAATATAACCCATAATTTTTCATAAGAAACCTTTATTAAATCCATTCTACCAAATGAAATCATCTATTTTTTGGTACACACAAAAATATAATGTACTTTGTTTTAACGATATTACTGTAATAATCTTAATATATTGGTGTACTTTGGGGTGGTGCATTGCGGTCACACTCAAATAAACAAAAATATATGTTGGGTATTTGTTATTACATATGTGTGTTGTTAATATAAAAATGTTTGAGACGACAGTATAATAAGAAATTATATATTAAGAGAATAATCGAAATAAAGAAAATTAAAAATAAATGATAGGAAGTCGTGGGGACTGCCAACAAAAGTGAAAACTTAAAAAGTTGAAATAACTGTGTTTTTTTTAAATATAATTATAGTATGATTGATTAAAATTGAAATGATTAACATACCAGCTAAATCCGGCCACGTTTCGCTGTGGTTTTTTTTCGCTGAACCCAACCCAACCCAACCCACTATTAGGGAAGTAAATAAAACTTCCCGTGAGAATTTGAGAAAAGATCTTTGGTAAATTCTGATTGTTGTTCAGAGATGCCTTTTTACGCAAATACAATTATGATCATAAAATTGATTTATTTTTTTGTTTTATTATAATAATTAATAAGAAAATGCTATTTTCATTACTTAAAAACAAATTATTAAATACAATTTTATAACCATTCCTTCATTGTGCTAGTTATTCAATAATTTATATCGAAAGGAACATAGTTAGTACCGAGTGGCCCACAACCTATCGTTCTTTTTACTTCTTTTTGTTCTCATTTTGTAAACAAACAAATCAACGCTAAGCTTTCCGGATCAGTGTATTAACTAAATTTTACTAAACTAAATTTTACAAAGTAAAACTTTTTTTTAACTGTAAATTTGCACCGCTTAGAGAAGTAAGCTCTGACGAATATAATTGTAATATACACATTATAGATTTTATTGGGCAATTTATCATTTTTTAGTTATATATTTGTGCCTAATATTTGTCTTATATGTATTTCTAAAACTATATGCAAGTCATCATCAATTTCCTGTCTGAAAAAATTCGACAAACATATTTACAAATAATGTTTTGCACGTCTTTTGTGTTACCAAATCCAATTATTTATGAATGTAGGCATATGGCGTATACAAAAATGACAAGATATAAATTATAAGAAAAGTTACCTATATTATCATCACAACAATAAATGATAAGTTTATGGAAATACGTAAAACGTGTGATAAATTTTCTGTATACATACTGTTTCCGCAAAGTGCCACCAAAATTTTTTTTACCTGCAAAAAAAAAAAAAAAAATTAGAATTACTACTTGTAAATGTTTTCTATCTCTGTTTAAGTAATATAAAACGATATTGTTCATTTCTTTTTAGAATTGTGTAGAATTCTAGATAATTAGGCAAGCGAAGCGAGTCTCTACTAGGTTAAAATGTAACTTTTTGGTGGTAAACTTTACAAAAAAAATACAAAAGATTTAGACATGAAAGGAAATGTTCTATTTCCATATTTATGTCCAGATGTGTTATCAATCATTATTTTTAGAAATAATTATATAAATAATAAATAATAAAAAATAACAGTATTTTTTATTTATTACATGTATGTATACAATCTATATACATGCAGACAGTGGCACCATCTGTGAGCTACATCTTATACTAGTATATAATTGGCTACATTTAATATTAATTTTAATTGAGTGGCCATCTGTAGATTCTTTCAAGTATTAAAAAACGTCATAATGAAAAATACAAAAAAACGTGATAACAAAACATAAACAATTAATTTTAGCAAAACATAAACAATTAATTGGATATGTGTGTGACCCGTTGAATGAATATATCGTCGGGTTGTTTATAACGACGGATTATTTATATTGTCGTGTTAATTGTTTAACACCACAAGCCTTTTCAATTTCCTGATGTAAAAAAATTTTATCCGACTCGCCCAAGAATGAGTATTTCTATTGTATTCTAATTAAACAAGCAAATTTTACAAGTCTCTATTAAGTTGGGTACTTTTGACGAATCACTCTGTATAATTTTATAGTAAAGTTTATTTTAATGATATTTCAAAATAATAATAATGATCAAGAAAATCTCTTTTTTCCATCAGGTTAGAAATATTGAACAAAAAAAAAATTTATTTTAAACATTTTGTGATCTTTCCTTTCTAAAATAAAGAAAAAATATACGATTTTCACACATATTCAAACATACATGTAAATGAATGTGTAAGTAATGTGCAAAAAAAAAAAACAAGTGAAAACAAACAATTGACTTAGTTAATTATTGAAATACCATGTATAGACAGTGTTGATTACTCCCTCATATTACACATACATACGTGTCACACATACATAACTGATATTCCCATATAATGCATACTATATAATTTGCGCTCTCACGGGTAAATAGTGATGTTTACAAAAAAATGTTGCAAACAAAAGTTGTTTATTTTTTTATAAAAAACATTTTTTACTCTTACACTTTAGTCCTATCTCTAACGGTATACAATATGGGTAATACGACCCAAGACTTAATTGACCTATGTTGCTGATTTACGAACTCGACCTCACTTTTTACGTCCTGAGTACGCTGTAAAAATTTCAGCTTGATATATCTTTTCGTTTTTAAGTTATCGTGTCCACAGACGGAGGGACGGTCGGAGGAACAACAAAAAATGGACTAGTTAGATGATTTTATGAACACCTATATCAAAATTTTGTTCGTAGCATCAATATTTTTAGCGTTATAAACTTGGGACTAAACTTAGTATACCTTGATATATATATTCCATATATACATGGTATAAAAACTAAAAGTTTTACTAGAAAACAAAAGCAAAGTGTATGAAAAGTAGACGAAAAGCATCAAATAACAAGATAGCTGGAAATGGTTGTTCGTTGTAATAACATAACGTTGTTACTACCACACATCTCATCTAAAGAGGCATTGGTCCGCGAAAATGCTTTCATATAATAATAATAGTACCTACCTACCTTACAAAGTACATTTTGTGCTACTACGTGTAGTATCATCGCCACACACATAAACATCCACACATACCTAGATCTATATAAAAAGTAGTAAAGTGCAGTGTGCAGTTCTTAGAATGAAAATATGAGGCCAACCAATGTTCATGTTGTTGTTGCCAATGCAAACGCAGCACCGAATAACATACGAACGGAACGTCATACATATAATGGATGGTAGTGTCTTCAATTCAAGTATTATTTTCTTTTCGTTCTTAACCCGTCACCACTCACGTAAATTGTTCGGTAATCTGTAGTCGTGTGATTGAAATTTGTTCACGCGTTCTGCACATTTAGACGAAGAAACGAAGAGATAAAGTTAGAAAAATTTGAACAGTAAGTCGGATTTGAATGCAGCTTTCGGCATTCGATTCGTTAGAGCGTCAAAAAATTTTGTGACCTTGTCTGATTTATCAGAAATTAAAAATATGCAATAAGCATCATTAATATGCATTTTATAATTGAATTTTAAATGAACCGTTAATTTTAAATTCACAATTCACAATTATCATGACAGAATGGGTCTCAGGGATACCTGGTGCAACGCTATCCCTGTCGCCTCCTGTAGTTTTCGAGAAATTCGTCATATAATCAGTCCAAACTTGTTACTCGGGAGTGCTGTTCCGCGGACTAACAAGTTCCTTAGTACAAAGTTGGTCAGTTTGTACTAAGTTTGTCGACACAGAAGAATTGAATTAAGTAAGCAAAATAGTTTTTGAAGAGAGGGAAGCCATAATCAGTTTTTATATTATTGATAGCTTGTAATGATTCGGCATTTTGTCAGTTCTTTTTTTATAATATTTCTATGTTATTAGTTGACCAAAATGATAAAGCTGTTTATGATGAGTCTTAAGGATGTTCCCAAAAAAAATGAGTATATAAATATTGACGGTGGATTCTGTTTGAATTTGGAAAAATTGGACGAAAATGAAGATATACTTTTTCGATACATACCATAATTTTTGAAATATTTATGTCTAAAGATTTAGAGAAAATCACTTTTAGAAGAAATAACATCATAAATGCCATTCATTTCATCACTTTAAATGTATTTAATGCAAAAAGGAAAGCTGCTTGTAATAATTTTCATTATAGGAAAATATTTGCATTGTTTTTAACTAATTAATATAATTTTTACAAATGAATCTATAGAAAATTATATCTTTAAAAACACTTCAATAACGGATTTATATTTTAAAACCCAAACTTTAACAGCGCAAATCCGTAACGGGTATTAAAACATTTACCTCATTATAAAAGGCATTAATGAGAATGCATAAACACGATTTAATAAAGATAATTCTAAGAAAAGGTAATTTTTTGGGAACGTCCTTAAAATCTTTTTATTATTTTATTTGCCTTTGTTACAAGAAGCAGTGATTTTGCATTATTTTTTTGCAGATTTCATACTCTGTCATATACGGAATTTTAAGAGTTTTAAAAAATATCTTATAGAGAGACTCTATATATAAGTACACATAACCCATGTATAAAGGAATACACTTATGCAGGGTTATAATATTGTACAATGTCAAGAATGAGAATATCCTTTGAGAATACAAAGGTTTCTCGAATTGGTAGAAAGAAAAAGAAAGAGTAGTAGAGTTCATTCCATAAAAGTTATCATTATTCGGTATCAAACTTTTTTAAAAGAAAAAACTCAATATCAAATTCCAAATATTATCAAACAAGTATCAAGAGGGCTATAATATTTACCTGTGTATAATACAATACAAGTTAAATGAGAATTGTGAAAATCGGTTTCTTACCAATTACTATTTAAATTTGTTTTTGATGTTATCTGATGTTATCAGATAGTATTCATGACCTGTATAATTTCGTGTATAATAATTTCTGCAATATTTAACACATAATAGTCTTGACTTATCCCCAACACCTCAGGATAATTGCAACTTTGTACACAATTGTCACCTTGCAATTTTCACCAATATTTCTAAAGAATTTATATATAAGCTAACAATTATTGAAAATTTAATACATTTTTTAATGAAGCTAAGTGGCCGAGCGGTCTAAGGCACTAAACTTTTTGTTCACTTAGACTTAGGTTGCGGGTTCGAATCCAGGCAGCGTCAGAGTGAACAATTATTAATAGGGGCGGTATTATTGATTTTCGTCGAGTGGATAAGAACGAATTTACCGACTCCACCCACATAATAAAAAAGGTTAACAAATAATGATGTGGGTGGTATTTGTTATAGACGTATATGTCATTATTAATTTACTATTTTCTGATAAATATAAATAAGTAATTATGTGAATTTACATTTAAAAAATATTATTTATGCATTTTTTTTGAAAACCTTCTAATTTTGGGTTATATTTTTCATTTTTCGTGGAAGTTATTCGCTTCTGTTATCCCTAATACCACATTTTGAAACCATCAAACTGAATTTTCGAAATTTTTTTAAAGATCGCTTAAATTTGACCCAATATATGAAAAGAATGGCCCAAGATTAATGAGATTACATACTTGATTGATCTAAATTTGGTAAAATTTGCGTTTGGTAGAGCAAAATGAAATGTTTTGTATTTTTTTGACGCCATAAAGTACCAAAAATCAATTTTTGGATATTTTCGTCAAATTTTATCGTTTTGGAATGAACATTTTTTCAAAGCCACTAATTTTTGGTCATATGTTTCATTTTTTCATGGTATATATTCATTTTCATTAATCCTTATAACAAATGTAGAAACTACGATACTGCATTTTCGATATTTATTGAACATACGTTAAATTGGATCAAATATTTGAAAACAATGATCCAAAATTAGTGGGATTACATACTTGATTGATCTAAATTGGATAAAATTTGCGTGTGGTAGGGCAAAATCAAATTTTTTTGATTTTTGTGACGTAATAAAGTTTGAGTTTGATGAAATCCATTTTTTTTTTATATATTAAGTTTTATTGTGATCGAATGAACTTCTTTTCGAAGTCTTAGTCATTTCCATTAAAACAATTTATTTCAAATAAAATAATGATTTTTACTGTACAAGTAAGTATGAATGCTAGTACAAACATTTTACCTTCAATTTAAGTAAGCTCCTTAGATACAATTTTCCAACTACTTATATGTTAGCGAACAAAAAAATGAAAAATGTTTATATACTGACAATTTATTAAATGATATAATGAAAGTTGAACGTGTTATATGTCATACATTCTGTTAAATAATCTACATTTTATAAGGGTTCCTGCTCTCAAAATACTTATTTTTTACTTACTTTTACTGAAAGCGTAACTTAAATACATTCGGTAGTGAAAAATAAATTATAAAATTTGATAAAAATTAAAATAGCCAGAAAAACACATTATTGTTTTATTATATTAAAATTAAAAATCGTAGTTTTTAATCTGTATATCACGTGACCTAAAACTCGAGCCGTCATGATGTAATATCACAACGGCAAAACTAATATGCATTAATTACTAATTTGTTGATGGCTTTCATAGTACTTGTAGGTTGAATTCCGTTAGAATTTGAGAAAATAAAACAAAAATTAAGTGTAAAATTTTTCGTTATATACCATAATTTTGGTGTTTGAAGATTTAGAGAAAATCATTCATAGAAGATATAACACACAAATATCATTCATTTTATCACTTTACATGTATTCTATGGAAAAACGAGTGCCGCTTGTTATAATTATACCATGTATATATGAAATATACATAGTATATTAAGTTTAGTCCCAAGTTTGTAACGCTTAAAAATAATGATGCTAGGAAAAAAATTTTGTCATAGGTGTTCATAAAATCACCTAATTAGTCCATTTCCGGTTGTCCGTCCGTCCGTCCGTCTGTGGACATGATAACTCAAAAACGAAAAAAGATATCGAGCTGAAATTTTTACAGCGTCCTCAGGACGTAAAAAGTGAGGTCAAGTTCGTAAATGAGCATCATAGATCAATTGGGTCTTGTAAACCGTTAGAGATAGAACAAAAGTTTAAATGTAAAAAATGTTCCATATCAAAAATTAAACAACTTTTGTTTGAAACATTTTTTCGTAAACATCACTGTTTACCCGTGAGGGCGCCAACTAGGCGAAAATTTTATAATATGTACTATACTTGATTATCAGTTATGTATGTGTCACATGTTTGTATGTGTTATGTGATAAAGAAATCAACACTGACTATGCATGGTATTTCAACAATTAACTCAGTCAATTGTTTGTTTTCACTTGTTTTCTTTTAATTTTCATTAAAGGAAAATATTAGTAATGCTTTTAACTAATAAACATAAATTTTCCAAATTTTTCCTAAGAACATAAGCCTTGTTACATAATAAAGCATACCTTTAAAAGTACTTCACTATGGGATTTATATTTTAAAATTTAACAGTTCAATTCTATAAATTTCACATCGGAAGTGGTATTAAAAAAATGACCTGCTTATAAAGGGCATTAATGAGAATGCATATACACGATTTAAAGCTGATCCTAAGGAAACGTGATTTTTTATGAACGTTCTCAAGCAAACTTTTATTTGGACAACGCATTTAGGTACCTATAAATAATTATATCTCTCCTTTGAATTATTTTCTAAATCAACGAATATTTATAAATGATTATAAATAAATTTTTTTTTTAATATTCCTAGTTTTTTATATATTTAGCTTTTAATAGAATTGATTATATATTTTATCATATGTTCCTTCTTAGAATTACTTTCTTCATAAAAATTCAAAAAGATAAATAAAATTTATCAAATTTAACCCTTTACTTTCACAGATAAATTTTAATCAAACATTTCGAACGAGTTTCTGAGATATCGCAATATTTGGATCGATTTTAGTCCGTATCTCTAAAAACTATTCGACCAGTCATCAAATGCACCCGATTTTTGTACTTTTTGGGTCAAAATTACCTTATATACTGAGTTTTATCGAAATCGAAACTAAAAAAATTTTTTCTATTTTTTGAAAATTTTTTAAGGGGTACCCTTTGAAAAAATCGAGAAAAACACCAAAAATTTTTCAGTTATTTGACGTTAAATGCTTCGATTATCAATCGCCAATACCTCGAAAAGTGTTGACTTTTCGAAATATACTTAAATGACACTTTTTTTTCGATTCTATTGCTCAATATATTTTTTTCTACCCCCTAGGGGTGGTAGTTACCACACCCTATTCAAATGCACCAATGGGTACCATATTACTTTTGTTTCTCGGGTTCTATTATCTACGTACCGTCAAATTTTCAAGTCAATCGGAGCCATAGGAAAGAATTTGGAGGATTAATCCTCGTTCTACTAGAGTAGAAGTGAAGAACTTTAAAACAAAACAAGTGAAAACAAACAATTGACTGAGTTAATTGTTGAAATACCATGCATAGTCAGTGTTGATTTCTTTGTCACATTACACATACAAACATGTGACACATACATTACTGATAATCAAGTATAGTACATATTAAACAGTGATGTTTACGAAAAAATGTTTCAAACAAAAGTTGTTTAATTTTTGATAAGGAACATTTTTTACATTTAAACTTTTGTTCTATCTCTAACGGTTTACAAGATGGGTCTTACGGACCCAGGATCCAATTGACCTATGATGCTCATTTACGAACTTGACCTCATTTTTTACGTCCTGAGTACGCTGTAAAAATTTCAGCTCGATATCTTTTTCCGTTTTTGAGTTATGGTGTCCACAGACGGACGGACGGACAACCGGAAATGGACTAATTAGGTGATTTTATGAACACCTATGACAAAATTTTTCTCCTAGCATCATTATTTTTAAGCGTTACAAACTTGGGACTAAACTTTATACATACTATGTATATTTCATATATACATGGTATAACAACCCAAAATTTGTTTTGATTTTACATCTAGAAAATAAGGTATACCCAGGGTTAATTCTGGATACATATAATAAAAAACATATCGTTATGGTATACGAAAAAGAATTTTTTATAAATAAAATGGTAGTTTTATTATATTTGAGAATTTTCATCATTAGTATGTATATACCGCACACTTGAAGTATAAAAAATTCATGTCTCACCGATTTCTACATCTTTTCTCATACAATAATAATATAAATATTTTTGAGTACGGTAACAACACATTTTCTTCTCAGAGTTTTATATTTTGTGTGTGTGTTGTTGTGTGTTGTTGTGTGTAGTTATTATAATCTCTCATTTTTCCCACCGTAATGTGAAAAGCACAAATAAAGTGTAATAATAATGGCCTGTCATACCAATAAAATGGTTGTCATAAACAATATGAAATAACTGAAAACTACTTAAATTAAAATATGACGAAAAAATGAAACGATAGCAACTTGAGCTACTCATTTTTAAAAATAACTGTGATTTACACTGTTTTAATATCGATGGCTATGTAGTTTTTTATACCTCCATATATAACACAGTACTTAAGGAGCAATGCAAGGATTGAATAATACCAGGAATTTCAATAAAATTTTATAAATACATTTTTTGATTTTAACAAAGTTTCCAAAAATTACAAAAAATTCCTAGGCCATCGGCCTTTTTATTATTATTTTATCGTTTAAAGTTGGCTGAAAAAATGATGAATCATATAGGTTATCCTTTTCAATTGAATATTTCTATATCAAAAAGTCTAGAGAGTGTGATAAAAAACTATCTAAAATATTTAGACAATCTTTTAGTTTATAATAATATCATAAAAATATAAGGTTGTCGATGATATAAAAACAAAATTTTAATTTAATTATGAGTTCATCGAAGATCCATCATTTGATGAACAGAGATGGCTATAGTTAGAGTATTGATGATTGAAGAGCGATATCTAAATATCAAATTTATAAGAAACACTTGCACACAATATATTATATATTTTTGTAGTTGCGTGGTATTGTAAAGCTAAAACTAACACAACACATTATTTGATTACAACGCGTGTATTTGGTTTATATGGATGTATCGTGCAATAAACCAACCTAAACTTTTTTACAAAACTGTAAGGAAACGAACAATTTAAATACATAATTTATATAAAAAATTAGCAAAACTATCGAAATTTTAAAAGACTAGAGGAGCAAATAGGGCACAACACATTAAAATGTAAAATGGAAGATAGGTATCTTTTGTCTTTTCATTCAATGAAACAATCGGAGTTTAAAGTATGATTTACATTTTTTTACTGGTGGCGCTAGCATCTTAGCTTATGTCATAGCTCCGTTTAAATGAGTAGTCGCGTAAATTACAATTTCTTATTTTCATACTTGTGCTCACTGCGCGGCAAGTTTTGAGTCAAGTACAAGTACATCTCATCAAGAAAAAAGTATACATGTATTATTTTATTTCTATATCGAGGTCCTGCTTTTATTACTAGATATTTTTGCTGTCGCTTTTGTTTCTTTCTATCTGCATCATCAACTTTTCAAACTTAAAATGTTATAATATCAGTATAATTTTATTATTATTAGCATTTTATTAAATGATTTTCCAATTTTCGCATGATTAATGCCATATTTTCGATACTTTAACGATTACATATTTTATAGAATGCGATATTAAAACTAAACAAGTGTTCGAAAATTTCTCGTATAGATAATAGCTTGATGCCCGCAAGCATCGCTCGGTTTAAAAGTAAGAACTGGTCAAGACCACCTTGTAATAATCTCCACCTACCTTATTTTTAAATTTTCTTTATTTTTCCCTAAGCGGAACATTTTGAGATCGTGAGCCTATCTTTCGTCAGTAGTCAGCACGATAAGCTTAAAAATGAGAGTTAAATCATGTAGTTTGATACAAGAATAAGGAAGATTTTCCCTGAACATGAAAAAACAGGCTAAAAAAATAACATAAAATATATATATTCGCTTAAAATAAAACAAATAACACTTGAATAATATAATAAATAAGACACACAAAAAACATAAAATGGTAGTATTTTTCACAGATATGTAATATCTATAAATATATATTATTTTTGGTCTTACATAACAAATAAATAAATATTATTATCAGCTAATAAATCTATATTGAATGTCACATTTTTCGAATATAAAATTATGTCTCATAAATGCTTTGTGAAATAGTATCACTATCTTGTTGCACATACATACTATAATGCAATAAATATTATTCACAATAACAATACCATTTTTGATATTTTGACATTATATTTATATTATATGGATAACACGTTATAAAATTTACTATTTTTTAAACTAAACTTTAAGCACTCTGCTCATAAGAAGAGCAGGCGCAAATCCAGCCCTCAAAGAAGGTGATGGATACGCTACACCCAGCCGAAAATCGGCCAAATGCGAGTTGGGAGTATGAACTGGCCCATGATCGATTAGGTGCATTTCTACAAAGGAGATGTTTTAACAAGTGAAATTTACAAAATTTAAAAAACCCCCGACAAATGCGATTTATTCCTTGAAAACCGATTTTTGGAAACTTACCTATAAAATGTTCTCAATCAAGTCGGTTCGATCGTTTAGGGGCTATACCACTGAGAAACACATAGACACACAGATAAACACTTTAAACTTATAACACTCCTTCTTAAATCAATATCAAAGTGATGGTCAAGGACATCAGATGAGATGAAAAGGATACTAAGAGAGATACCTTATTCAAATTAAGATGAGCATTTCTGTGGGCTGTATTATGCATTTTGTTAAAATATATCCCCTTAAGGACCCACAATAAAAATATTTAGCTAGATTATAAAATTATAGCTAAATATTTTTATTGTGGGTCCTTAAGGGGATATATTTTAACAAAATGCAAGAGAGATACCATTTTTTGGGACCAATTTTTGGAAATATTATAATTAAAATTGAAATATTTGAGTTGACTTTGTTCTTTTGAATTATTGTTTTGAATTATTGTTTTGAATTATTGTTTTGAATTACCTAATTATTTTATCATTTCACTTTTAGAAATGAATTGAGCCATGTTTATTTGACCATTCCTTTCCAAAGTTATTATTTATATGTCAAAATTATGCCATACCTTTTCCAAAATGAATTGATTTTGAAGATCATAGCCAATTTCTTAGTTTTTTTTCGGTATGTAACACAAAGCCCGCACTTAAAACCTAGTTCAAATATTTAACATTTAAAATAAACCTGTCAATACTTTTTTCGACAGTAACTTTAACGATCAACCCCATTATTTTTACCGTTGTTTAAATCGTATATATATATTTTTAAATCGAAATAATTTTAAATGAAAACATAATTCATGAATACATAAGATATTTTCGTGGAATAAACTCAATTTATTGTTAATACATTTATAAATAATTGCAAAAAAATTACATATTCCATGAATTATCTAAAAATAACCGTCTAGATATTATTGTTGAGATCTTATTATAGCGCAAATGTTGCATGTAAAGATTACATAAACCATTTTTGATTATTGTTTTGTCTGTATATTTATTCTTTTTTACTTTTCTTCTATTGAAATTTATTTATTTTTTTCGGTAACTAAAACACGAAATATATCAATTCATGATACATATAGTTATTGTTGAATAGAAAATTTATCTGATTGATAAAAACTATTTTTATTAATCATTTATTGAATGATTTACAAATAACAAAAACAATTATTCAAACAATGAGTATGTACTTTATAGATTTGAAAAATAAATTTCTAGCTTTCTGGTATTTTCACGTTTTCAGGTTTCGCTTCAACCATTTTTGTAATGTTTAACACTGTCTGAATGTACGAATTTATTGTGATCGTTTTACAAATCACAAAGTTTGACTATTGATAACATAAGAGGAAGCAGAGCACAGAACTGTTTGAACTTCTAAAAGAAAACTGGTGAGTTGAAATATGTCCGTCAGAAAAGCACCCCTTAATGCGGATTGTCATAAAATACTGATTCATTGCCCATCGTTGGTACATAAACTTTTGTTTGTCCATCCTTGAATTTTAAACGATGAGGACTGTAAAATTTACTTCAGAACCCCCAAATTCAAATTTCAACAAAATGCAAATTCGTTAAGCCAGGATTTATCGAAGTTTGTCGATTCCAAAAATTTTCTTTGTCTGCCCTTTAATTTTAAATGTTGAGATAATTCAGAATTTGACATTGGCACCCTCTAATGCCAATTTTTACAAACTTTAGATACACCATTTGTATCTCGATTGGAAATTTTAGTCAAATCTGGCCCAGATTGGGATAGTAGCGCAGTTGCGAGGTCCTCTCAAATTTGCCTTCCTGATTTGGTAACAGTTTGGAAGCCAAATTAGAGAGAATCTCGTAACTGCGTTACTTCCCAAAAGTGGCCCTGATTTGAATGCCTCATTTATCGCAAGTTTAAAAGCCAAATTACAGTACTTCAGCAAATCTCCAGTTTTCGTTACTTTTTGCCAGTCAGATTTTCCTTATTGTATGCCGGACTTGTTCATTGCTATAGATTTCGCTAGTTACATCCAATATTGGCAAGTCGAACTTCAGAAAACCTCCGGTTACCATTACTTTATACCAGTCAGCCATTTCAATGTGTGCCATCATTCACTTTATTTCTCTTGAGAGTGAAACGAATCTTTAGAGAGATATATTAAATTAGAGATATAATTTTAGCTGAGATATCTGTAATTTTTATACAGTATCGAAGTACTAAGAAACATTAACTTTATCATAGAAGAAACACGAATTAAAAACTATTATTTATTAGTTTAAATTAAAAAAATATACAAAAACACACCTAAATTATAAAAAACTAATATTAATATGGCAAATAAAATAATGTAATAAAATTTATATGTATTTACAATAAATATAATTAATTATTTATAACTAACTATATGACATTTATATCTAATTTCATTTTATCATCAATACAGAATGAAGGCTCTATCTAGTTTTCTACGATAGTAAAGGTAATAGGTAATATACATAATGTATAATAAAGGCATCTACATAACATTCATTTGATTAGGTTTATAACAGGAAGTAATAAGGAAGGAAGATATATTTAACTATATCGATTCACCAATATAGACAGAGAAATAAATTGAATTCAATCCATATATATGTGACAATTAAATTTCAAATATTATATACAGTCAAACTTGTATGAATGGTAGCAGGAAAACCGAAAAAGCTCTATAAGCGAGAGTAATCACTTAGTACCGCCATTTATATAAATTTTAATAAAAAATACTTTTTAAGGGACAAGCTTTTATTGTACTAAAAAGTAGAAAATAATTGTTTCTATGGGTAACTTATACACGACTATTTACAAGAGGAGGTGTTCACTTAAAAATATCAAGAATGAGTGATCCACGAAAAAAAAAGCTTAAACGCTTCTATCATAGTTTTTCTATTGAAAAGTGTTCATGGCTATTTTTAATTAGATTAGTTTTAATCAATTTTTTTTCATGACCGACTTTTAATATACCATTATTTTCGTAATTAAACTATCTCTCTTTTGATAACAATTTCGATTGGTTAAGAGATCGGTATAATTGCCTATTATATTGACTTCATATGGTATGAACAGATCTGTTAACCAATCAACAATCTACATCGATCTGTTAATCAATCGAAAATTGATTAATATTAATTAAATTAAAGCCAGGAACATTTTTTTATAGAAAAGCTATGATAGACATGTTTAAAATCAATTAAATTTTCCAAAATATATGTCTCATCTGGTTATCAGATGGACGAAGACCGTCTCTTGTACTATCAAATATGGTGGAAGCGATGAGAAAATCAGGTAATGCTTTCAATAAAAATGCATGGTCATTCGATTTACATATTCACGAAAAAATTCAACTCAATCAAGATATTTGCTTCAAAGTTGAGTTTCAAGATTCCACTCGAACAAACATACATTGTAAATTAAATAAAGGCTTGTAAAATAGGAACCTTTACAAGAGACAGTCTTTTTACCCTCGTAAACCTCAAAATATTACAAGATTTTAATAATAAATCATTAAACAAATTTTTATATCACTTTCAGAGACACTTGGTATCTTAAATAAGCACAAATTTATTTTAAAATAAATTTGATTTTAATAATATTTTATATTCAAATTTGATATTTACGAATTGACTGACTGACTGATTTGATAAAATATGATTATATGAAAAATATTGAACATTAAAAAAGTTATAATTTGATAAAATTATAATAATAAAAGAGAGATTTCACAAAAATATAAGTAAAAATTGTGCATGAGAAAAAAAATTGGTATTAAAACTGTTTCTGAATACTAAATTCATAGCAATTTATCAAACTCGATCAAATTTAAACTGATTCTTCGATGATTTTGTCTCTTTATTTTTTTTTTCTATAAGCACATATATATAGATATAATATAAGATATAAGATAGATACGTTGACATTGTTATAGTTAACAGTCACAATTTTTTACACTTTATAAAGGTTGAGAAGAATTATTTCCAATTCGTGATAGTTACATGACTTGGTAGTTAGTCAAGACGAGTTAAAGAGAATATAAAAATTAAAATACGAGTTAAAAGAAACTTAAACTCAAGCACGCAAAAGATGAAAACAATGAAATAAAGTGAATTATTAAATTATAAATTCATTTGAGAGGTCTGGTAGTAACGTGTCAGTACTCGCGTCAACCGTTCGGTAATCTTAAACGAAAGTGCACGAACAGGCCAAACAATTTTGTAACCTCTTAAAAGCGATAGATGACTAAAAAACGATGAGATCTGTCGCTAAAACATGAGAGATTTGGCAGCCCTGATTTAAAAAAACAATTAGTTATAAAAATCAATATATGTGTACGTATTCGGCAGACAATATCAGAGAAAACGAATTCGCGAACAAATCGGATGAACCGATTTTGATTTGTTTCGTTTGAAAGTTAATTTGAAGGAAAGTGTTTTTAGCTATGTTTCAAGTGCCAGTTTAGGGTTTCGTAACTAAAAAAAACAAAAAAGTTGGTGAAGATCCTTAAAATCGATTCAGTTTGGAAAAGACTTTAAGGAAAAAGGTAATTTAATGGAGAGTGTTCTTCGCTATGTTTCAAGTGCGAGTTTAGAGTTAAAATTTGTCGGAGATTTCTTAAATTTTGTAAATAATGAACTAAGATTACAGCATACTTGCTCTGTTTTCACCAAATATTAAATTCGAAAATTGAAAAAAATTTCTATGACTGAAAATCAAGTTTCCTACATTATGTTCGGTTTCCTACAGAATCGGAAACATATTTTTCGGCTTTGATTCTAATCACGATTTGTTGTAAATATTACAAATATAGGATTGATTTTTCTTTAGAAAATCGAGCCTTTTTTTATATTGAAAACATTGTTTTTTATAAATGCGTATCCCTTAAAATACGTGAAAAAAAAAACACAAAAAAACAGGTTAAATTACGTTTTGTGAAACCATAAACCACAAAAAAAGGAAATTGACTGTAATCAAGCAGAAGTATTATGATATAACATCCTTTGAAATTGATTAACACATATTTAATGAAACACACAATATTGGAACGGATATGATGCACGATACATGATCCAACCCAACCCAAACGAAACATATGTGTATATTATTAGTAAGTCTATAATAGTGTACACTCAACGGTCAAAAAATTTGTACAAACAAAGACTAAAACAGCTTGGACGCATACAGCAAGTCAAAATAGTGTACTTATGAGAAAAACCTTTTGATCGGAACTTATTTTTGATTATAAATTAAGGTGATTGTAAACCTACAGTATTATAAAAAAAAAAGTCTTGGTTTATTGCACCAAAGAAATCAAATACATGCTATGTAGTCAAGTAATGAGTTATTTTTGGCTTTACAAGACCACGCAACTACAAAAATATATAATATATTGAGTGCAAGTGATGCTTATAAATTTGATAATATAGATATCGCTCTTCAATCATCAAAACTACAGTCGTCTCTGTTCATCAAATGATGGATTTTCGAAGAACTCATAATTAAATTAAAATTTTGTTTTTATATCATCGGCAACCTTATATTTTATGGTAGATACTATTATAAACTATAAGATTATCTAAACATTTTAGATAGTTTTTTATCACACTCTCTAAATTTTTTGATATAGAAATGTCCAATTGAAAAGTATAACCTATATTATGCAACCAACAATGTTTTCGAACCAACTTTGAAAGATAAAATAATAATAAAAAGCCCGATGACCTAAGAATTTTTTGTGATTTTTGGAAATTTTGTTAATCAAAAAATGATATTTAAGTATAAAGTTTTATTGAAGTCCCTAGGATTATTGAATCCTTGCTTATCTCCTTAATATACTTTGGATATAAAGAATAATAGTACATGTAGTGCCGTCAGGGTCAACTAAGTAAGTGTTTTGATTACTAACCGATTTTGATGTTTAACATTTCATTTTGTTCGTAATTTTATTTACAAAAAAGTCCTTAAATTAGTTGGTGATCCTTTCAAACTCCCTCTTTCGGTAATTCGAGTTAAGTGTGTCCTAATAAATTAAGCTCATTATTAGTTCAGTGTGAATGATTATTATTATTTGTGCTAAAACATTCAAATTTTTGTATAATTAAAAAAAGATTTCGTGATAGTTTCAGAAAGAAAATACAATTTTCATAGAAATTATCATCCGAAAATCATCTCTTGTTATAACTTCAAAAAAAAAGTACCAAAAAGAAAGGATCGATGAAAATGGTGAATGTAAAAAAAAAACTAAAACGAAAAATTTGTATGGATAATGTGACACATCAAACGTTTCATTTTTTGGTTGATATGAAATTGTTGGAGAAAATGATGATAATATTATATATATTTGTAGTAGAACTGAGTGTAAAGACGGCGAAAAGTAGAAAAAGCACCAACACATCGACCGTAAAAGTATACTAGATAGATACAACACCAAGCCAAAGTGACTGAATGTCGTCGACATATATAGTTTAGTTCTATGTAGTTAGAATCTTTTCTCTCTATAAGTCACGTTCAAAATGGTTTGATGTTATTCTTTACCACGACAACTATCATGGCCTTTGCCACACGTTGTTACGTTACCGAGTATGCATACAACAAAAGTGTTATGTGAAGAAAAACCATGGAAACTCTCAACGGAAGTGAAAGCTTAAAGATTTTCTCGATTTATTCAAAACCCCTTAAAAAAATTGCAAAAAATCGAAAAAATTTTTTATCTCCAATTTCGATAAAACTCAGTATATAAGGTAATTTTGACCCAAAAAGTACAAAAATCGGTTGCTTTTGTTGGCTGGTCGAATAGTTTTTGAAATACCCATTAAAATCGATCCAAATATTACGATATCTCAGAAACTCTGCATCCAATCATTAAATTATCCGAATTTTTTTACTTTTTGGATCAAAATTACCTCACCCATCGAGTTTCATCAAATTCCCTTGAATTTCATCAAATCATCTTGAGTTTCATGAAATTCTTGAAGTTGTTCTCTTACTTCTGAAAATCAGCGATATTCACCAGGCAGATTAAAAGGAATATTTGTACAATAGGGATCTTTCGTATAATGTATAAACTTATTTATTATAAGACGAAACCAATCTATTATATCCTTTTTTGTTTCGTAATCAAATAAAATTCTATCTAATTTACCAAATAAATATCTCGACAATAAATACTAAGATAACTACTGATATTGTATCACACACTTGGGATTTATAGAAGAAATAATAAACTTCAATAAACTTTTTTTTTTCTTAACCAAAATCAGTCCAATGATTTTGTAATTTATTGTTATAAAAGAAGTAAAAACACGGATGACTTTTATATATATATTTGTACATTATTTTAATACTTGACAAAAGTTTTGTAACACGGAACACCTTGTAATAATCTCGAACTAACACTCTTAAAACTTTTGTCAATGATAGAAATACGCAACTTAAAATATACAGTGTTATTCAAAATAAAGAAAACACTCTGATAACTGTTTACATTAAATTTCGAATCAAACGGATCCCAGTCGATTGAACCATCGTAAACTTAGTGTAGACCATTTGGGCTACAAGGGACAATGATATAAATCCACGTCAGGATAATCAAATCTACTTTAATCAATTTTCCGTGATCTTTGGAGACAATTTCGTAGAGATACTAGAAATATGACTACGAGCTATTCATTCTATCGATCTTTTTCAGTTACACTGCGATACTACATGGAGATTTGAGACGCCATCAACTGAGCCATGGTCTGTGAATATTTTGAAGATATTCCAAGAAACTTCGCTACCCTATAGTTCTGGACTAGCCAGGGCCCGAGCGAACCAACGATAAAAGCGAATTGAAGAAAAAATTCTATTGCCTTTCGAAGGTAACTCAGCAACTAGTTGATTATATTTCTCAAGATTTAGCTGTCGAGCTACATCTGGGGCATCTGGGGCACCTTCAAATGGAATGCAGATGTCAATGATTTTTAACTTCCCTGCTACTCTCATCCAGGACCACAGGATGAAGAATATTCCTAATGCCGGGTACTAGTCTGTTTATGTTCAAGACAGCACCTCTTTATCTCCGTTCCCGAACCGTCCTGTTCCATTTAATTGGACGACGCCAAATCGAACACGGTAGATAAGGCGGTAATCTCAATATCGAGTGTATCGTCAATTCAGCAGGAAGTGGGTGTTCGATTCCGTTAGATTTGTACAAGAGTATGTCATTCCCTGATCTGGTTTTCGTAGCAGTCTAGCAAGAAAGAAAGCTCGTAGAGTGAGCAGACGAACTCCAACGGAGCGCGCCGTCTCCGGGACAATTATACCTCCGGTGTTTTTCCAGAACGGTTGAAAGTGGAAACCCACAATTATTTTGCTGTTAAGGTGACGAGCACGTATTTCTGTGACCACAAACTAGAAATGTCTCCGCCGCCGCGTGCCAATTGGATCCACTTCGATGTGACGCCTCCTTACAGGTTTCAAGCAGGACCACGGCCTTTCGCACCCTGTCAATGGTGTCTTTGTAAGTTAACAGTCTTAAACTAATTACTTTTCCATAAACATCATTTTGTGTTATTTTCAAGACCAACCGATTTTCCAATAATTTTATTTTCGAAAATTATCGACAAAACTTAAATGTATGGTAGACTCTCGCAACCTTTTATATATTTGCTTCAAACAAAAAACAAGTAGTCGTTTTCGGCCAGTTACAAGATAGAATTGTTACTCGAAATGTTTTTAAATTGCACTGTACATGTGAAAGAAGTAGAGATACCTTTTACATGCTCACACATACACAGTTTGACGCCTTTTCTTCCATTCTTTATTTTTTCTATATATTATTTTGTTCACTTGATTTGAGTTAAGAAAAGATTGGACAATATAAGAATATTAACAAGTATTTTATAACTGTTTCATTCTCCTAACTCCACACTCCCACAATTTTTATATCGTTCAATGAATGTTGATGCTTATCATGTACTAGTATTATTATTATGATTGTTATGGTATGTATACAATTGTTAAATGAGATTCAATACAATTTTCTATCTTTTATCCAAGAATTTTCTCACAATTTTTTCATGTTTCATTTGATAATAAATAATATTATTTTTTAATAAGATAAAAAAAAAACATTTTATCAAAAATTATTTGTATACAGTTTTTATGTTTTGTAAAATCGGGAATTATTTATTCATCGCTTTTATATTCTGTCTATATAACTTGTACAATTTATAATTCATGCCTTGCGAAAATTGTTGAGAGTTTGGGGTGCCACTAGAATATTATTTAGTGTTACCTAGGCTAGGTTCGGTACAGGAATATTCCAGGAAATTGTGAAGCCGACGAGCTTGCTATAAATGGCACAATGCTCCCGGATACAAACATCAATAAATATTCGGCAGTTCCATTTGCGAATCGTTAGTTGCTCCTCAAAGAGAATATCTTAAAAAAGGACAATCTTAGATGGAGGGAGGAACGTACTTATGGTACAAACGTAGGCGTTCCGAAGATCTTATATCACTTCCAAGAGCCTCCGTTAGCAAAGTTGTTGCGACTATTAAACGATATTGGTTGGGCGGCAGGTATGCTGCCTGGGCCTGACAGTGTATTGCGACTACTACATGAGCTGTCACAGTGGTGAGTGGGAGGAGACAATATCTCATCTTCTCTGTCATTGCCCAGCTCTTGCCATGAAGAAATGCACTTACTTGAGCCAGTCTCTCTTTGACGATTTCTCCGACCTAAAGTCCGTCGACGTCAAAGCTTTCCTGCTGTTCTTAAACAGCTCCAAATGGTTCATGGAGTAGTGGCGGGTGATGGGCCAATCCTTTTTCGGTATCACAACAAACTCTATGGTCTAAGTGTGTTCCACGGAGCTATTTTATTTATGACAACATTTTACTGTAATTTTTCACTTTGATTTAAAAATAAAGTAGAAGGGGAATGAAATAAAAAACATTTACCGGAAGGTATGATAGAAATATATAGAAATTTATTTCAAAGGATTAATAAATCTTTGACAAAGCTTGTTTATTATTTTTTTCATTTTACAAAAAAATTATTATTATTTATTGATTCATATTTTAATTGAAATTTTTCCTTTTTACTGTTTATTCTTCAGTCCAAATACCCAATAGTGCAGGCCATAAAAGCGCATGAGTTGGGTAAACTATCAGACGAAATATTTTAATTGGTTTTTCTTAAGGGCTCTTGAATGATTGCCGATGGATCAACGCACAGCATAAGCCGGTGATCATAGAGACCGATAGTATAAGATTTTCCAAAATTCTACCCCTAAAGAAGTATAAAACGGGGGCCACTTTTGTATAGGAAAACGTGATTCCTTAGTCCAATTTACTTCAACATTTGCATAAACATTCTTTAACAGAAAACTAAGGGAGGCGGGCGGTTATCATGCTAGTACTTTCTAGTACCTAAAAAAAAACAGTAATAGTAGAAATTAATTTTTAAATGAAATCGATGCTCGGGTTATTGTTAAAATCTTTAATTGATTTAAAGAGTAAAATTCTAAAAAGAAAGGTTTTGAATCAGAATTTTTATAGTCAGCAATATTAAAGAAAATAAAAGTTTCTTAAGTTATTATTCATTATTTATTCAGATAAACACCAAATATTTACATAATACATAAACATAATCGTATAGTTTACTTACACACGTAAAAATACTACTTTTTAAACGTAAATATTAGACTCCTATCCCCAAAGAAAAACATATAATGTACAATAAAACATGTATGTAATATGTGTACCTAAACTTTTAAGGTTGAATAAGACCGCCTAAAATATATATTTCAAAGGTTATTATTATAACAATATTTATTTATTATTGTATTAAATTACATTTTTCATTTTATATTATATTTATATATTTTTATATTATATACACAAGGGATTACGAAATTTAAAGCTTTTAGTTATTGAAAAAATGCGATAGTTACTTAGCACACACCAACCAAACGAGAAAATGGAAATATAACGACGAATATTTAGTCATACGGTCTGTATACATCAAATATTATAACGTAGACAAAAATTTATAAATCACTTAATGGACTAGCCATTGTATGTTAGTAACAGCACCCTTTGATTTTTTGGATTTTTACGTGAAAAGGATAAGGAAGGTCTAAGAAACCTTCCGGTGAAAGTATAGACTACACAGAAGATGGAAGGTATACACCCTTAATTGTTTTTGACCTGATGTGATAATTATTTTAAGTGAAAGCACGTCGATTTAGGTATCGCCGGCACAATCAAAAATTGAAGTCTAGAAAATTTTAAGTTTCATTCCTTCACCCCCACTCACCCTAACTTTGAAATTTCAAATGGTTCTTCCTATTATGAGATACCTCATTTTCAAAGGTATAAAATTCTCACTTTAACCATAATAAAAAAATTAAATCATAAAAAATTCCTAGGTCATCAGGCTTTTTACTATTATTTTATCGTTTGTTGTTTGTTGAATAAATGATGAATCATAAAGGTTGTACTTTTCAATTGAATTATTATATCAAAAAATCTAGAGAGTGTGATAAAAAACTTTCTAAAATATTTAGACAAACTTGTAGTTTATAATAAATAATACCATAAAAATATAAGGTTGTCGATGATATAAAAACAAAATTTTAATTGAATTATGAGTTCATTGATGAACAGACTATCTAAGATCTATCATTTGATGAACAGACACGACTATAGTTAGAGTATTGATGATGGCAGAGCAATAACTATATTATCAAATTTATAAGCATCACTTGCACACAATAAATTATATATTTTTGTAGTTGCGTGATTTTGTAAAGCTAAAAATAACTCATTACTTGACTACAAAACATGTATTTGGTTAATATATATGTACCGTGCAATAAACCAAAACTTTTTTACAATACTGTAGGTTTAGAATCATCTTCAACAATAGAACTTTAGTCTCTTTGAGGCGAAAAGAAAATAGTTCACGTTATTAGATTTGATGTATATACCTATCACATATACCTTTTATTGTGTAAATAGCCTAAGTAAAGTCGTATCATCATGATGATATCGTATCGTATCATATATACCTACTACATTCTACCGAATTCTACCTTTTAACCTCATATATATATATTACTACGCTATACATATTCAAATGCCTGCAGCTGTTGCGTTCCTCCTCAATTTTTAAATCTTCAATCTTTTTATTTTTTTTACCTTTGTAAGGATATAACCTTTTTTTCACAATCGTCTAGATTATCTTTCTATTATTTATTTTTCATATTGGAGTTTTACAAGCTTTACAATTCCAATCGTCATTTTTATGTCTGTACATCATATATATTATTATATAAATTATTAAAAAGGATTATTTATTTTTTTATAAAAGCACAAGCCTTTTGTAAATTACAATTTTAGGTTGAATCACACAGGAGCCAGTATCTAACGTCAAATGTACCGCAAATCCTTATAGTTTACTATAATTCAAAATTGCTACAAAATATAAAATTTTTGGGCATAAATTCATGAGACTTTATGGGGAAACACGAATATCGTGACAGAATTGGTCTGGGAGGAACCTGGTGCCAAGGATGAACGGTATCTCCGCCGCCTCCTGGATTTCGGAGAAATAATCGTCATATAATCAGTCCCAACTCATTACTCGGGAGGTTCTTGGGGTTGCTGAACACGAAAATCGTGACAGAATTGGTCTCAGAGGTATCTGGCGCGCAGGGTGAACGATATCCCCGTCGGATCCTGGATTTTTCAAGAAATTCGTCATATAAGTAGTCAGAGAATTATAAATTACAAATTTTCATTTTATAATCAGAGAATTATTACAGTTACAAATTTTCACTAGAAAACTACGTCCATTTCTTTTTACTTTTGACTTAAGCTATTTTATTCTCTATCCTTGTCTCAATCTTCAAAGAAAAGGCGCAAGTTTACGCAAGATTTTTTTTCATAAAATTCTTAAAGAATACTTGAAGTTTGCCCAGTTTAAGGACAAATAAACAAAAAGCTTTGAGTTTGATAAATTAAATGAAAAAAGTTATCTTTTTTAAGAGCAAATATGAATCAAAAATATTTAATTATATAAATAGACATTAAATACTAATAAATAAATCACAATCCTCGGTCTTCAGTATAAAACAAATCCTTACTTAATTGCACTAACAAAAACGGTAAACGTAAATTGAATGATACGGTAAATCGAGAGCAACAATAATAACATAAAACCGTAAGAGCGCGGGTAGATTGCGGCTTACAAAACAGGCGGAAGGCAAAGTTAAGATAACTCAAGTGACCTTTTTGTGATAGAGTGGCTATCCCAACTACACCAAAAACCACTTTCAATACAAAACAAAAGAGTTAAGATTTCTGACATTTGTCCCGGTTTGGGATAAATACTCTACTGTGCATTATCATGGAAAACTTTTTCTTGACTTTCTAATTTTTCTCTTAAAAAGTATTGTAATGCAACGCTTTGTTTATGGAATACTCCGTTATTAAAATATAAAAGTTATGTTTAGTAATATAAGTGTGTCTATTGTTTATAGATGCAAAATAAAAAAAATGAAAATCGTTATACACAAAAAATATAAATATAATAAATAATAAATAATAAAATAACAATTTGATTAAATATCTTTAACTGTATATTTGAAATAAATATTCAAACACAATATACAAAAACGGCGTATGTACACGCATATACATATATGAACTAATAATACAGGATGAGCTAAAAGATTTAAGCGACAAAAATTAGGTACCATATGCTGATTATACAGAGTTGACATAAACCAAATACATACTTTGTAGTGAAATAATCGGTTATTTTTAGCTTTACAATACCACACAACTACAAAATTATATAATATATTGTGTGCAAGTGCTGCTTATAAATTTGATAATGTAGATATCACTCTTCAATCATCAATACTCTAACTATAATCATCTCTGTTCATCAAATGATGAATCTTCAACGGATTCATAATTAAATTAAAATTTTGTTTTTATATTATCGACAATCTTATATTTTTATGGTATTATTATAAACTACAAGATTGTTTAAATATTTTAGATAGTTTTTTTATCACATTCTCTAGATTTTTTGATATAGAAATATCCAATTGAAAAGGATAACCTATATGATTTATCATTTTTTCGGAAAACTTTGCCCGTTACCTAGGTATTTTTTGTGGTTTTGAAACTTTGTAAATCAAAAAATGTATTTATAAAATCATTGCTTATCTCCTTAACTCCGAACCAACAAATTAGAACGATAACGTGTGATAAGGAACATCAATAAAAACTGATTCGCGATACATGTGACTCACTCAGTTTACAGATAGACAAGAGCTTATTTAACATTAATAGCCTTACACTACATAGTATGAAGTTAATACTACCAATTTTTATTTTTTTTAAATCACAGTCATGTGTATAGTATTTAGGTAGGTGTAAAAATATTATTACCTGTGTATGTAGTATATATGTCATATTTTTTATGGTATAATTTTATTGCACAAAAACAAATCGAAAAAAAAACAGAAATCCAATAATCTAGCATTACCTTCCAACTACTATATCATATATGTACATATAGAAGTATAGAATACATTTTTGGTTGTACATAATATTTCCATGATTTGTTACGATTGTATACATTTTATCCCTATCTCTATATTTTATAAATTTGAAAGTAAGGATGGTTGTTTGTTTGTTTGTTTGTTTGTTATGCCTTCACGAAAAAACTAGCGAATGGATTTTAATGAAACTGTACAACAATATAGCTCATACATGAGAATAACACATAAGCTATAATTTATAAAGATACATTTAAAAAAAAAAAATTAAATTTAATCTGACATTTAAAAATAGCAAATTACTGGAGTAAATCTAAGCAAAAAAAGGCTGTTATATGGATTAAAAGTTCGAGCAGTGAAACTTTGGGGTTTTTCTTTTCACATCAAAAGAAGTATTTTTTGAAATTTTTTACTTTCCCGGAGTGGTGCAACATGTTTAAAAAACAAAATGGCGTCAAAAATGAAATTTTTTTCAGAAATTTTATCATTTTTATTTTATATTCGCAAAAGGAGACATCGGTGCATATCCAAATTTGGTAGGTTTGTAGTCCATGTTAAGAACTACTCCTCATAATTTTTTGGTGAGGTTTCGTCCCTTCCCCTCCCAGTTATATATATATGTATACATACATATGGTAAAACAGTTCATTTGACTATAACTTGAAAAATATTCGATTGATTTTAATGAAACTAATATCAATAGTAGGTTTTATTACTTACAACTTTCGGTTAAAATTTTAGCGAAATCCGTGAAATAGTTCGGCCAAAATTTCCAATTTAGGGAATTGTTTAAAATGGCTGCCATTTTATGCCATTTTGTCCTACGAGGTTAAATTTTTTTTCAAATTGTAGCATTTTTTATTATCTTTCGAATTTATAATAAGTGGCTTACCCGTAAAATGACTCCTTGATCCATATTTTTTCGAAAAACGGAAAATTTAACACTTTCTGGAAATAATTGTTTGGGGGGTGTATGGACTGGCTTTGGGGGGTGTTTTTTTGCTTTGGCATGAGAAAACTATTTTTAAAAGAGGTCTATATGGTTTAAAGCGAAATTTTTAAGTTTAAACCCCCGCGCTGTAAGGGGGAAGGGGTGTATGAAATAAATGTATCTTAAAAGATTTTAAAAAGAGGTCAAAATAGTTTAAAATGCTAAAGTAACCCAAAATTCTAGATGCTTTTATTAATATAGCACTTTTTACAACATCCACCCCTTCCCCTCCCGCTTTCATATTTTTTGCAAATTAAAAATTTTTATGACGTATAAAGGGGTTTTTGGGGTCGCTGATCTCGAATTTTGCAATAGATTATCAAAAACAATTGTAATATTTTTAGGGGGTGTACTTATTTGGGCCAAAAGTTCGAGGTCAGCGACCCCCAAAACCCCTTTATACGTCATAAAAATTTTTAATTTGCAAAAAATATGAAAGCGGGAGGGGAAGGGGTGGATGTTGTAAAAAGTGCTATATTAATAAAAGCATCTAGAATTTTGGGTTACTTTAGCATTTTAAACTATTTTGACCTCTTTTTAAAATCTTTTAAGATACATTTATTTCATACACCCCTTCCCCCTTACAGCGCGGGGGTTTAAACTTAAAAATTTCGCTTTAAACCATATAGACCTCTTTTAAAAATAGTTTTCTCATGCCAAAGCAAAAAAACACCCCCCAAAGCCAGTCCATACACCCCCCAAACAATTATTTCCAGAAAGTGTTAAATTTTCCGTTTTTCGAAAAAATATGGATCAAGGAGTCATTTTACGGGTAAGCCACTTATTATAAATTCGAAAGATAATAAAAAATGCTACAATTTGAAAAAAAATTTAACCTCGTAGGACAAAATGGCATAAAATGGCAGCCATTTTAAACAATTCCCTAAATTGGAAATTTTGGCCGAACTATTTAACGGATTTCGCTAAAATTTTAACCGAAAGTTGTAAGTAATAAAACCTACTATTGATATTAGTTTCATTAAAATCAATCGAATATTTTTCAAGTTATAGTCAAATGAACTGTTTTACCATATGTATGTATACATATATATATAACTGGGAGGGGAAGGGACGAAACCTCACCAAAAAATTATGAGGAGTAGTTCTTAACATGGACTACAAACCTACCAAATTTGGATATGCACCGATGTCTCCTTTTGCGAATATAAAATAAAAATGATAAAATTTCTGAAAAAAATTTCATTTTTGACGCCATTTTGTTTTTTAAACATGTTGCACCACTCCGGGAAAGTAAAAAATTTCAAAAAATACTTCTTTTGATGTGAAAAGAAAAACCCCAAAGTTTCACTGCTCGAACTTTTAATCCATACACAAGGCGTAATTTCACTCTACTAAATGTAAAAATTATTGGCCATCTTTTTTGATATACTCAATGAGTTAAGACTTTTTTTATAAAAACTGTACATATTATTATGGAAGTTATGGAAGGAGGATAACTTACAGCAACGGTCTTTGCCAGTCTTTACTTTAAAACGCACCGAATGAAAACGTGAATGAGTGAGAGTAAGTAAGCGGGCGAGTATCATGCTAGTAAACCTATAAACGTGTTTTATATTTAGCTAAATATTTTGTTTGTAATATTTATGAAATTGAATAAAATATAGAAAACAAATTAAATTTTTTTACGCAAAGAGATTAAATTTTTTTTTTTTAATCTTTTAAAAAATTGGTTTCATAAAATATAAATATGTCCAACTTTGTCAATTTCAATTAATGTTGTAAATTGTAAGTTACACTGAAATGAGGCCACTCACGAAGTTTCGTAAGGTTATATTGGCTGTCCACGAAGGACACACTTAGACTTTAGAGCCCATTGTGATACCACATATGGGTTTTACCACCTTTCCGCTGATATAATTTCATTTATCAGCTCCTCAATTTCAGAGGCTGAGTGCACCTTCTTCATGCATATACCATGTACTACACCAGTCTATCACAACTATTAATTAAATTAATTTTGTTGCGAAGGCGGTAATCGAAATCGCTACCCTAAGCATACCGCAGTCGAAATAAGTTACGCTTTAACCAACTTAGCTAATAGGGCGACTCGTAAGAGTGTTAGTCACGAAACTATAACCCGTCTCTGTACTGTAGACTATTAATTGAGTAGTGTTATTTTCTACTGTCATCTATTCGTTGTGTGCGTAGTTATGGTAGGGACAAATCGATGCCAGCGCTTACAGTGAAAATTTTGGCGTTAAAGGGGGCTGTTATGACTAATTTGCAGTTCTTAACATGTTAATGTTATAGAAATGTCAAATTAAAATTATTGAAAAACACGAATTAATTAAACTTAATGCATTAAAAATTGTGAAAATAAGAAATCAAATTGCACAAATATTATTTTTCAAATGTAAATTATCATAATTATTTATTTAAATTTGTGAGACAATAATATTAAATTTTCAATGTAAGTCTTAAATGCAATCCATACAATTATATATGCATCCATACAATTCTATAATTAAAGTAGTGTATCGTTACCATGGAAACGAACCCCACGCACGGAGCGAATACAACACTCTGTATAAATTATCTCAAAACGCTCAAATCATTTTCGGTAGCATTTAATAATTTAATATACAGTCTTTATTATTTCTGTTGTTATTTAATACATGAACAACTAAAACTAATTACAGCAACTGGTAAAGTAATAATATTTATGCTCCATCGATCTATATTAATATCATACACATAAAATACGTTGATTGTTGTTCAATAAAATTTTATAATAAGTTTACCTTCTTACTTACTTCTCGACTACTCGTAGAACAAACTAGGTGAAAGCATAATTTAACTGACTGACTACACATTATATAATTTATAGATGTATATTTACATCGAACATTATGGACTAAATTTATTTTGATAATATATTTCGTTAAGTCGTTTATCTATAGTTTGTTGCACACATGAGATACCTCTACTAAACTCTCTTAGTGTATACCCAACTTATATATTAAATGATGTGTTTAAACAAGATTGGCAAAGTACCAAAGATTAAGTTGACGTGATGTAATTACACACGTCATTTTCTTTTTTGTTTCATCTAATTTCATCTAATCATTATCACACTACTTAGAGATACAAAATACAAAACTTTCTAATAACTATTACAAACTGATTAATTAACATTTGATTAACTTGCTTTAAAAGAAAGTGTATCTACAGGATATGGGGTGAAAATATATTTTACATTTATTTACCAAAATTATTTGAATTTCATATTTTCATACTTTTTAAGGGAAAAACTTTTATTGTACTAAAAAGTAGAAATTAATTTTATCCATGAGACACTCATACCCGACTATTTGTAAAAGCTTGAGGCGCTCAATTTAAAATATCAAAAATGTATCGGAACGCCTCATCTACCCCACATGCCTAATTATTTTTCGATTCAATTTTGATATTCAGCGCCTCAAGCTTTTTCAAGAGTAAGGTATGAGTGACACATAGATAACATTATTTTCTACTTTTTAGTACAAATTTGGTGGAAATGATGGGAAAATCAGGACGCCACAACCTTACTAAGCATTGCCATCCAAACTATATGTACTCGCAAAATTTCAGCTCAATCGGAAACCGGGAAGTGGATCAAATTTGACTTGCAAGATTTGATTACAGACAGCAGGACAAATGAAACTAAATAAAAGCTTGTATTAATGAAGAAAATAATAATTTAAACTACTAGCTGACTCGGGAAAGCGTCCCGCATTACAATGAATGAGTGTCGTGCTCGCTAGGAAATTTCAACTTTAATGTGAATTGTGCAAAACGACAAGTCAGTTCGACAAATGTTTGAATAACTTTTGTGCTCATTAATATTTTTGAAAAATTTTCTCGAGATTAATTTAAGAGAATAATCCGTTACCCATTTTACCAGTGTAAAAAAATCAATGCCTAGCATGATTGGTAGTATTATAAATAACTAAATTGCCTACAAAAAGTTACTGCATAATATTAGGAAAAACAATTGACTTTCGGATTCAGCAGAAAAAAAAAATACACCGAAAACCATAGATAGCTTTGGTGGAACTCAATATGCCACGAACACCATCTCATCGGCCGGAATATATCCACTTTCTTTAAAAATTAGAACCACACAATATACAGTCTCGTTATTACTTCCAACGTTATAAAGAATGAAAAAATACAATACTCTGAAAAAACATAAACTCGTTTCGAAGAACTTATTTTTTAGTGTGTATACTCGGGTATTTATCGGTCTAAACGGTTTTTATCTAACTTTATATAAAAATAAATAACCATAAAATTCGAAATTTTAATAACAACGTAGTAAAAAAAAATTTCGGTTAACCCAAGTAAACAATTTCTTTTTTATTTATGACTAATATTTATATTAAACAATGATTTTTCATGTCATAAAGACAAATTATTCTTAGTACAAAACAAAAAAAAAGTAGAAAAACCTAATCCATTAGTGTCATATTCAGATAAATTCATATACCTAACCTATAATAATATTACATAAAAAACAAATTTATTTATCCATTTTCTGCTATAAATAATTTAAGAATATTTACACATAATATTTTGCAGAAACATATAAAATATTATAGAATACGAAATTTTTTTTGTATATATTATACTTACAACTTACAAGTCTTGTTTGTTTCTATACGTTCTATGATAAAAAGTTACGTTACAGGGAAAATTATAGTAGCCGATAACTACTAGACAAGTACAATATCGATAGAAAAATCGATTCCGTCTATCTCTAGAAAAAAATAATAATTTAAGATGATTGTAAACCTACAGTATTGTAAAAAAGTTTTAGTGTATTGCACGGTACATACATATAAACCAAATGCATGCTTTGTAATCAAATAATGAGTTATTTTTAGCTTTACAATACCATGCAACTACAAAAATATGTAATATATTGTGTGCAAGTGATGCTTATAAATTTGATAATATACTTATCGCTCTTCAATCATCAATACTCTAACTATAATCATTTCTGTTCATCAAATAATGGATCTTCGATTAACTCATAATAAAATTAAAATTTTGTTTTTATATCATCGACAACCTTATATTTTTATGGTATTATTATAAACTACAAAATTGTCTAAGTATTTTAGATCGTTTTTGATCACACTCTCTAGATTTTCTGATATAGAAATATGCAATTGAAAAGGATTACCTATATGATTCATTATTTTTTCATCCAACTTTGAACGATAAAATAATAGTAAAAAGTACGATAACCTAGGAATTTTTAGTGGTTTTTGGAAACTTTATTTATTAAAAAATGTATTTAAGTTTTATTGGAATCTCTAGTAGTTTTCAATCCTTGTATATCTCTTTAAACAGAAGAGAATTAATATGGTATGATCGTTAGAAGAATATATTCAATATCGATTTTCAAAAATTTTTTTACTTTGCATGGATACCTAAGCTAATTCAGCATCTATTAACGAATCAATTAGCAACTTTGAATTTACCTAATTATAATCTAATCTGATTGTAACAAATCTAAAATAAATGGTATGAGTTCTAAAAGTTTCGATGTTCTTTCTGACCTTTGTCCATTAGAAAAATGTTTTCATTTCAAAAGAATTTCACAATACAAAAATTTGTTTATTCCACACAGCATAAATAAGTTTATAACTATAGGTCGGTACAATTTTATAAAATAAATTGTACCGAAATATAAGATATAAGTTATACCTTTACAAGTTATATAAGTATACTAGCGGCCCCGACGGACGTTGTCCCGTAAAAACGTAACTCCAATTCATGAATACCTATACTACGTTTAGCCTGTCTGCTACACTCATCCCGCTAAACCCCAATTTAACTCCTATTTATTGGAGTGGCCTGACCTTCGACCTTTGGCCTGACCTTTGATAGTAGGGCTCGCTGCGCTCGCATATGGCTCTAATAAATGCCTATTGACAATACCTGAATACTATTAAAAATACATAGTACACATAGTATACATAATGTGATATGATTTATATGCGCTCCCACCATTTAATGAAATTTCATTTTTTTGGTACGGAGCCCTCAAAAACAGTTGTACTGGACCGAATGGTAAATCTAAACCATTCTCCAATCCCCTTGAACTCACACAAAAAATTTCATCGAAATCGGTCCAGCCGTCTAGGAGGAGTTCAGTCACATACACACGCACACAAGAAATATATATATTAAGATTTACCTATCTTATAATAGATATCATCAGTACTATATATAATATAGCTAGAATTCAAGTGAACTTACGAGGTACTAAGTATGTAAATTCTACTAGCTAGAAATGTGAATAAATACAACTTATATATAAACATTGTTATTAAAATAAAAATAAGAATGAAATAAATTTTTATTTTGTACATAAATAAAATAAATGTTAAAATATAATTTATATTTATAAATGTATTGCATTATACAAACACCTTTTTCTTGAATATAGTTCACATATGTGACAACAATTCCGTGGGACAGTATCCTTTTGTTTATTTATTAATACGTATTTGAAGCTTTGTGAGTAGCTTCCTTTTGGCGAGCCTATCAAACTTTCTCTTTTAAAAGGCTCAAAATTTTTTTTTTTTGGCATAGTCTTTTACTCAAAGAATATATGGTTAAAATAAGGCGATGATCCTCAAAATTAAGGTTAAGTTCGTAAATGAGCAGCACAGGTCAAATGGGTCTTTGGTCCATAGAACCAATCTTGTAAACCATTAGATAATTTTTCGTTAAAATCACTGTTTACCCCCCGAGAACGCAAATAAAGTGAAAATTTATTAGTATGTATTATATAATATCAGTTACATATGTGTGGCTATCTAAGAGTGGATATCTTTCTTTACTTAAGGACGTTCATGCGTCAACGATATTAGTAGAGAAATTAAAAACAATATGATAAAGCGATAGTTTAAATGATTTTCTTTGATTTAAAACAGGAAAAATATCCTGTTATCGAATTAATTTCATTAAATTTTAAGTTTAAAAAGTGACTTAAAGTAAGGTTTAACATGAGACTAAATGGAAAATATAAATCGATATTTTTCAAAAATTATATCGATAACCATACTTGAAACTTTTACCAGTTAACTATTATTTAAACTTTTAATAGAATTTCAAAAAAATTTCTATTTTCTACTAATTTAAAATTCTTTAAAATTTTTTTAAAATTTACATACTGTTTCCCTATGAACGCACATAGCAAAACAGGTACACGCATGAACGTCCTTAAGTGACATCAAAAAACAAAGGATTGCGTTATCAACACTGTCTATACATGGTATTTCAACAATTAACTCAGTCAATTGTTTGTTTTTTCACTTGTTTTTTAATTAACATGGGAAGCCAAAGATCCACCTTAATACGGAGTATTAACTTTGTCTGCAACTTGCATTTTTAATACGAATACGACCATCGTATATTCTTTTTGTGTCGCACTCAAAGTATTTTTATTTAAAAAATACACTTGATGTAATTAAAAATTGTTCATGTATAATGTTTAATTCAATAAATTAGAATACATATGTATGTAGTATATACCTGTACCTACAGCTACGTATAGATACTTTTATACATATAAAAGGCATTATTATAATGACATAATTGAAATAAACTTTAAAACAAAGTAATTAATAACTATTAACATAGTGGTGGATGTATACTTTAGGCAATAAAACGCATTTCGTAAAAAATCTTATGCCTAGTGATAAGATAATACAAAATTAGGCTACAATTCTTTTAAAAACATTACTTTTCACCGAAGACAATGAAACAAATACTTTTATTATCAAAATTTCGCATCCAATAGTCTTCGATCAAGTCTTCATATTTTAATTTTTCCAGTAAATGTAAAGAAAAATTTAGAATTAATTGTTTTATTACATGGACTTACTTGAGCCAGCCTCTCTTTGACGACCTCTGTTCTTATACAGCTCCAAATGGTTCATGGATAGTGGCCGGGATAGACCAACCCTCTTTCGGTATCACAACGGACACTATGGTCTAAGTGTGTCCCACCCCAGGACTGCCACTCTAACTTTACCTAACCATTACAATTTAAGCGTTTATGCTTTTCACTTTTTTTGTACATTTTTCTTTTTCAAGGCAATAATTCAAAATAAACCATTATTTGGTTTTCAAACACAACATGTTATTTATTGGAAAGTACCATGTAAGAATATTTTTGTAAGGTGTTTGTTTCCCTACAGTATCGTAAAAAAATTTTGGTATATTCCACGGTACATACATATAAACTAAATACATGCTTTATTGTCAACGAATGAGAATTATTTTTAGCTTTACAATACTACGCAACTACAAAAATATATAATATATTGTGTGCAGGTGATACTATAAAATTGATAACATAGATATCTCTCTTTAATCATCAATACTTTAACGATAGTCGTTTCTGTTCATCAAATGATGGATCTTCGATGAACTTATAATTAAATTAAAAATTTGTTTTTATATCATCGACAACCTTATATTTTCATGGTATTATTATAAACTACAAGGTTGTATAATATTTTAGATAGTCTTTTATCACATTCTCTAGATTTTCTGATATAGAAATATCCATCTGAAAAGGATAACCCACACGATAAAATAATAATAAAAAGCCCGATGACCTAGAAATTTTTTGTGATTTTTGGAAACTTTGTTTATCTAAAAATGTATATATAAAGTTTTATTTAAATCGCTAGTATTATTCAATCGTTGCATTAACTATTTCATCAAAAAATCTCACTTTATATAGAAATAAATTATTAAATTAAATGCGGTCGATTTAGCTGTGTCCTCCACCTACTAAGTTTCCTACCAATATGATGACAAATTTTGTAGTCCTTAAAATATTTTACTCTAATCCTGGAATGTTAATATGAGTATACACATGTATCCCAGAGGAAAAATAATATTGTCAGCGTTAGACACTAGGATGAATGTGAAATTCCCAATACTATTGACAGCCACAGCATACCTGTACACATTTTATTTAAATGTCTTTTAGTATATAAATACATATTACGTACCTTCATACAAACTAAAACTTACTTTTAATTCACTTTATTTATATTATAATTATACATGCATTACTTATATTATGTTGTTCAAATTAAAATCTTTCATATTCTAAAGTGAGAAAATAAAATTATTTAATGTGTTCTCAACTTTTTAAAAGACATTTTATTTAATTTAATTTAGCAATATGTCATTTTATCTAGAAAAAAAATTAAAACTAGTCATGCTACATGGATTTACTTATGTCTAGTTACTATTTTATCATTTCATTAATGTCCCATTAGTTGGTTTTTATATTTTTATTAACCCCCGAACTAAAAAAGGGGTGTTTTGAATAAGTTTGACCGCTATGTGTGTGTGGCTGTGTGTTTGTCGCCTAAACGGATGAACCGATTTTATTTTTTTGGTTTCGTTTGAAAAGTAATTTAACGGAAAGTGTTCTTAGCTATGGTTCAAGTGCGAGATTAGTGTTTCGTACTCGAAAAAACTAGAAAATTAGCGATGATCTTTAAAATCGATTCAACTTGGAAAAGGCACGACGTATAATTTTAACACATAAATAATTACTATGGAAATGAATGGTCAAATAAACCTGGCTCCATTCATTTCGAAAAGTGAAATGATAAAATAATTAAGTAATTCAAAACAATAATTCAAAAGAACAAAATCAACTCAAATATTTCAATTTCAATTTAAATATTTCCAAAAATTTGTCCCAAAAAATGATAGCTCTCTAAATATCATCTCATCTGTTGTCCTTGATCATCACTTTGATATTTATTCAAAAAGAAGTCCTATAAGTTTAAAGTGTTTATCTGTGCGTCTGTGTGTTTCTCAGTGGCATCGTAGCCCGTAAACGGTCGAACCGACTTGATTGAGAACATTTTATAGCTTATATTTTATATAAGTTTCCAAAAATCGGTTTACAAAAAATTAATCGCATTTGTCGGGGTTTTTTTAAATTTTGTAAACTTCACTTGCACCATTAAATTACTGTATCACAAGGATAGTTGTATTCATATATTTTTACAATATGAAAAAGATATTATTTAAGATCAGACTTAAAAAAAGGAAAATCAATATATAGATTAAATTTAACGAAAAACACACAAGTAAACATAATACAAATACGTTGTAAATTTGTTTTGAAACGTGATTGAGAATTTGAGTTTTTTTTTTATATATACTTATACATATATTTGTTCAAGAACAGTTTTAAAAGTAGAATATTTGGAAAAGTAAATTTCCCAGAGGAAAATCTATAGAAAGATATATTGTTAATTTATGATGTTTTGTTTGGTTTATATCATATATTCATGAGTTTTATATATGTGTACTTACTTATATGAACATTTAAAAAAATTTGTTATTTTTAGTAAGATCAAATAGTTGAATTAAAATAAATTTACTATTTGATTTTACGAGAAAAATTTGCAAAAACATGAATAAGTGACATTCTTTCTTTGCTCCTTTTCAAAGCAACAGCTGTAAGAAATTTTGATACCATGTCGAATTTTAATTCGTTTGGGATTTCAATCTAAAGCTTTGCTATATTTTTAACCGACTTCAAACAAAACGGAGGGGGTTATCAATTCGACTGTATGTTTTTTTTTTTAATGTTTGTTACCTCAGAACTTTCGACTGAGTGAACCGATTTTGATGATTCTTTATCTATTTAAAAGCTCGTGCTTTCCGTGTGGTGCCATTTTATTTTGGTCCAGTTCTGACAACGGCATTTATGAGAAAACCGTAAAAAATCTTAAATTTGCATTAAGTATGCACGACAAGAAGACGAATAACTCAATATCACGCCAACCGATTTCGATGATTCTTTTTTTAGTGACAAATTAGTTAGTGTACTTCAGATTCACGAAAAATCACTAAATAAAAAAAAAACTTTTAACAAAAAGAAAACCGACTTCAAAAGAAAAACTTTTCTGAAACAAATTAATATGCACTAAAAAGTAAAAAAATAATTTATAATATAATGTAATTAAAACTATTGCTATTTTTGGAGTCGGTGTCAGCCAAGGAAACAATTCTGACAGAACAGTTTGCTACATTAGCTTGGCTGACACCGACTCCAAAAATAACACTAATTTAAACTACATTATATTATCGTTATTTTTTTATTTTTTAGTGCATTTTAATTTGTTCGAAAAGTTTTTCTTTTGAAGTCGGTTTTATTTTTGTTAAAAGTTTTTTTTATCTTGTGATTTTTAGTGAACCTGAAGTGCACTAACTAATTTATCACTAAAAAAAGAATCATCGAAATCGGTTGGCGTGACATTGAGTTATTCGTCCTATGGTCGTGTATACTTAATGCAAATTTAAGACTCTTATGATTTTCTCATGGATGCCGTTATCAGAACTCGATCAAAATGAAATTTTATATGCTCAAATTCCTCCAAGAACCGGTTCTAATAAGTTACTTCCTATTATGAAAAATTACCTAGCTTATTCGTTTACGATGGCTTTTATAACCTTTATTTTCAATTTTTGTGATTTGCACCTTAAGGTTGTTCATAAAATATTACAATCCAAACACAAAATACAACATTTTAAACAAATTTTAAAGGTAAAGCATATTAAAACGTGTACCTATCTATATGTATGTTAAAATGAATAAACTAAGAAAATAAAGTTTCAAGTTTATAATAATATGTATTACAACAAACATATTTGTTATACATCAAAACACACAGAATACAAGAATACAAGCGTACAAGAGTAGAAGAAGCAGGCAATGTAACCTTAAAGAGAATTACTTAAACTTCATACAGATGTAGACATTATATATACAAGTATAAAGTGCATTTACTTCTTGTTCATAATATCCTTTATCTATGTACACCGGGTGATCAAATCATTATAACCAATTGTAATTTACTGCTGGCTAGGGACCTTTCTTTCATAGCCCACATTTAACAAAAATAAGTGTTCAAATGACTAATACATTTAAAATTTCATGGACATGCATAAAAACTATCATAGATAAAAAGGTAATCCCACCTAGACACAACAACACCGCTCATTTTAATGTTGGGTTTTAGTTTTCACATATATAAGAAAGTGCATACATGCATGTTCTATTCGCACCGTGCGTGAGTTTTTTTTGGAGGCGTTTCCATGGTAACGATACACTACTTTAATTATAGAATTGTATGGATGCATATATAATTGTATGGATTGTATTTATGATTCACATTAAAAATTTAATATTATTGTCTCACAAATTTAAATAAATAATTATGATAATTTACATTTAAAAAATAAGATTTGTGCAATTTGATTTCTTATTTTCACAATTTTTAATGCATTCAGTTTAATTAATTTTAATTTGACATTTTCCATAATATTAACATGTAAGAATTGCAAATTAGTCATAACAGCCTCCTTTAATACCAAAATTTTTCACTGGCAGCGCTGGCATCGTTTTCATTGTCCCTACCATGACTACGCACACAACGAATAGCTTCAAATGTGATAAAAACAAAAATAGCTTAAATAACAATAATTTATTTATGATACAATTGCGTAAACTATAAAGACAAAAATAACTTGCCAAGTTATCTTAAATGAAAAGAGAATTGTAAAAATACACTCGTACCAGGACTCGAACCCGGATCTCCTGATGGATTCATGTTAAGCACCATACTATTTGGCTACCTTTTCCGTCCTGTGGCAAACTTTTTAATCTTAGAGATTTCCCGAGTGTAATGACGATTTCTCTTATCATAACAATTTCAAATGAAAATGTATTCTTGTTTTCATACTTTTAAGAGCGTGATTTTGTAGTCGGCGGGGTTTCTAGTTTTTAACCTCCGAACTTAACAAAAAAAAGGGAAGTTTGACAGATGTGTGTGTCTGTCTGTCTGTGGCATCGTAACGCCTAAACGGATGAACCAATTTTAATTTTTTTGGTATCATTTGAAAGGTAATTTAATGGAGAGTGCTCTCAGCTATGTTCAGTGCTCCGAAAAAACTTTAAAATTGGCGATGATCTTCAGGAAAAACATAATTTAATAAAGATTGATCTTATATATGTTCAAAGTGCAAGTGTAGGGTTCTGTACCCGAAAAATTTGTCGAGTGTTTTCTAAATTTTGTAAATTTCACTTGTTGAACTTTATATTATAAGTTATATGATGGTATATCACATTATTGTACACCCGGTATAGCGTTGTGTATGTTGTACAGTGATAATGGCTACCACCCTCACAAAGTTTGTATGAAATAACTTAAATTCTTTAATTTATTATTAATATATGATATAGAACATAAACGTATGTTTTGTATATGCAAACTTTAAATTGAAATTCATGTGTGTTGTTTGTTGTTCAAGTCTTTGTTCATTAAATGCCAATTAATAATGTATTTTTATCTTAAAGGTAATACAATTTTAAATTTAAATTCACAATGGATCTGCGGACACTTGATTTCTGCTTTTGCTTGTTATTTCTTACTCCCTTAATTACCTTAAGGTGATTGTAAACTTACAGTATTGTAAAAAAAGTTATGGTTTATTGCACGTTACATACATATAAACCAAATAAATGATTTTTAATCAAGTAATGAATTATTTTTAACTTTACAATACCACGCAACTACAAAAATATATAATATATTGTGTGCCAGTGTTATAAATCTGATAATATAGATTTGATAATATAGATAGATTTGATAATATAGCCTATTCGCTCCGTGCGTGAGTTTCGCTTCCATGGTAACGATACACTTCTTTAATTATAGAATTATGCATATATAATTGTATGGATTGCATTTAAGACTTACATTGAAAATTAAATATTATTGTCTCACTAATTTAAATAAATAATTATGATAATTTACATTTGAATAATAATATTTGTGCAATTTGATTTCTTATTTTCACAATTTGTAATGCATTAAGTTTAATTAATCAGCGTTTTACCACAATTTTAATTTGACATTTTCTATAAGATTAACATGTAAAGAATTGCAAATTAGTAATAACAGCCCCCTTTAACTCCCAAATTTTTCACTGGAAGCACTGGCATCGATTTTATTGTCCCTACCATGACTACGCACACAACGAATAAATTTGATATTTGATCCATCATTTGATGTCGTCTCTGTTCATCAAATGATGGATCTTCGATGAACTCATTATTAAATTAAAATTTTGTTATTATATCATCGACAACCTTATATTTTTATGGTATTATTATAAACTACAAGATTGTTTAAATAATTTAGATTTTCTTTTTTTTTTTTTTTGTAGAAACATTGATTTAAAATGAAATAAATAAACGAAAAGATGTAAAAAAAATGTCTGCAGACTAAATTAAGATTAGTGAATAAGATAGACGATGTTATTATTATCGCTAATGTAACCTGATGTATACAGCAAGTGGATTAACCATAGATAAATAAAATGGTAGTAGTTAGAAAATATCAACTAACACAGTAATTGTTGAAATATCCTGGACATTGAGAGATTAGTAATGTTTAAACTTTTTTTTTTTTTTTTAAATATTAAAAAATGTTTTTTATAAGTTTGAAAATTTTTTTTTGTAAACGTCACTGTTTACAAACGGGGCATTCAAAACCACCAAAGATGGAGAGTTGGAAATTTGCAGGTAACTTCAAATAGTTGTCTAATGATACATTCTCGAAAAATCTCTGATTTAGAAAGTTATTTAACGTGCGAAATATTTGAAGCATGTGTAGAACGCGTGAGCAAATCTGCCATCACACTTCTAAAAGTAACACTGAAGCTATCATTTGTAGGCATTAATGAAATTTTCAATGAAGTAATACTTTTGATCTAAGTCCAATACGTTCCAGTGTACAACAACATATAAAGAAATAAATAGACGGGCATGATACGATGAAAGTTTGAGACAGATTGGTTTTAAACTTCGAAGAAGATTGTTGTTGGTAGCGGTGGGAATTGTTAGTTGATGTTGTTGTATGGTAGAAGGTATATTGTACTCTATTTTGCACACTGACTGCACTTGCTCTGAAGCAATTCGTGTGGTTGATCCTGCTGTGTGTATTATTATTTCTTATTAGAAATTCTGGCTATACTTACAACACATACATGCATACATACATACAACAACAACACAGGTTTCTAGATTGAATTCGAGTGACAAATGAGAATTGGAGATAAATAATAAGAGAACATTGGTGAAGAAACGTTGATGTGAATTGGTGTTTTTAATATACAGAATGGCTGATATAAACGTTTCCAAAAAATACGGAATAACAAGTGTTGCATTCGATTCAGTAATTGGGATGATGACTGACATCGAATTTGCCACATTACATCTGTATATCCCTATCTTGTAAGGGATATAAAAGATACGGGGGTTGAAAGGGTTGAAAATGCAATTTTCGATAATATGTTACTACTATATTATTCGTCTTCGTTATTCTGGATTTTTTATGGATGTATTCGTCTACGTTCTTATTTAACAACGATAGCTTGAGAGAGAAGGAGAACTACCCCCAACAACCAACGTGATTACAAAAAACTTGAAATTAAGGGCATAAACAATGTCTGTATTGATTGATTTTTACTATGGGGGAGCTAATTTTTGATACGACAAACAGGGACAAAATTTCGTAATTCACATGTGATGACTATTAATAATAAAACTTGCGTTAACTTGAGCCACTTGGTAAACAATAATAGTTAAGAAGAGTATTTGTCGTCTACATTCAACTTAAAATTACAAATGATTTCAAATATTAGAAACGAGAACTTATCACAGACATTTTAAAACATATTTCTTTTCAATTTAAAATGATTCTATTTTATGATGTTAATTAATTTTTTTTACTACATTTCAATTACTTTCATCAAAATGAAATATGTCTTAATATTAAAGAAAAAAAATCTTCTTTAGTTTAAAATAAATTTTTTTAATAAATTTTGTTTTATGTTACAATCATACCTACCCTATCTAATTAATTGGGTACATGAAATATCAGATCGATAGAACGTCAAAGACAAAATCGCCTTCATAGAGAAGCATAGTCACTCCTTGACAGTCGGGTAAATATGAAAGTGGACAAAATTTATAAAAACATTTCAGTTAAAAAAATTTAAATATAATAATAATGTTTTAACCTCCGTTTCTCTGAAATATACGCCTATAACAGAGGCCACCCACATCATTATTTGTTAATCTTTATTTATTTAATTACAAATATATTTGCAATTACATTTTGATGTGGGTGGAGTCGGTTACTTCGTTCTTATCAAAGCGACGACAATGTGATCAATTTTGCACTCCCATTAATTATAAATGGTTACACTGCCGCTGCCTGGATTTGAACCCGCAACCTATTTCCAAATGGACAAACAGTCCAAGGCAAACGCCTTAGACCGCTCGGCCATTTAGGCTCCAATTTTAATATATACTTTACTTTTTTAATCATATTTATAATTACGATAGCTTACGTATTTTCGGTAACAACATAAATACAAAAGGATTCCTTAAATGTAAGATACTAAAAAATTGAAAATAATAAAATCAATTTAAACTCTCTAAGTCACTTTTTTTGTGTTTTATTAGTTAAAATTGTCAAAATATATTGATTTTTGAGATGAATTAAAATCCACCAAAATTAAATTTTTTGTTCGTTAAAGGAAGCATTTGAGGAAACGAAAGCACAGAAATCTGAAAAATTTTCTTTTAGAAAATTTGACTAAAAACCTCTTGCGGAAGTAGTTTTTTTAAGTATTTTATAGCATTGTCATCTCAAAACGGGTACCATTTGAATTTCAATTTTCTTACATACAAAATTTTTTAGGTTAAGTTAAAAATAAATTAAACAATCGATAAGTATTTAGAAACTCATTAACTGTTTCCGATTAATTAGATAATGATTTATAATAATTAATACAGTAAATTAATATTTCATTTGATAGTTGAGTAAGCTAATACTAGATATATCACTTAGATGCCAATCCATTTATTATCAACATATCAGTCGATTATACGATTAATTTTAATCGATAGTATTAGACACATTATATATTATTCATAATGCTATAGTTCATATTAATGTTAACAACTAAATATACAGAATGAACAATAAACTAAGATTGTGTGGAGACATAAAAATTGCAAAAAATCGAAAAATTTTTTTTGTCTCCGATTTCGATAAAACTCAGTATATAAGGTAATTTTGACCCAAAAAGTACAAAAATGGTGTGCATTTGTCGACTGGTTGAATAGTTTTTGAGATACGGGCTAAAAACGTGCCAAATATTGCGATATCTCAAAAACTCTAAATCCAATCATTAAATTAACCTGATTTTTATACTTTTTGGATCAAAATTACCCCATCCAACGACTTTCATCAAATTCTAGAACAAAATTTTTTTTCCAATTTTCTCGATTTTTTCAAAGGGATAAGGGAAGGATTTAAAAAAATTGCAAAAAATCGAAAAATTTTTGTTACCTTCAATTTTGATAAAACTCAGTATATAAGGTAATTTTGACCCAAAAAGTACAAAAATCGGGTGCATTTGTCGACTGGTCGAATAGGTTTTTGAGATACGGACTAAAATCGATCCAAATTTTGCGATATCTCAGAAATTCTGCATCCAATCATGAAATTAACCGGATTTTTATACTTTTTTAATCAAAAAAAAAAAAAATTACCCCATCCACCAAGTTATATCAAATTCCACAACAAAAATCTTATACCCAACCTAAGATTCTGTTCCTTGCACTGTTAAGATTCATATATAGCCACTATGGAATTATATTTTAATATTTGTAGCTATAAGTATTAATAATGAAATTATGATGGCTCTAGGAAATAAAGAATTAAAACAAATTATCCAAGATTTTTACATCAATATATAAACTTTATAAAAATTGAAATACATTTAAACTTTTGAAATTCAATAAAGTTATAATAAATACTAATATTTGTATGCAAATAAGATTAAAATAATTCAGTTTTTTTCTCCATTGGTATAAGCAAAAGTTATTAAACTCTTGACATTTGTAATAATAATACAAGTGCGAAAATAAAATGTTTTAGTTTACGGTGAAAGACAACGTTCAAGTCAGTTAGATAATGTTGGATCACTAACAGACAAACATACATAATAAGTCTCAAAGCATTCAGTTACTCGTAGGTATAGTAGAGTTTTTATACCCTGTGTATATGAAATATATATATCAAGCTATACTAAATTTTGGTATAGATTTCATATAAGTGAAATTGACAAAATTTAAAAAAACCTCCAAAAATATTGAAGCTTTGCTAGTTTCTTTACTTTTTATCAATTATGGATGTGAATTGATTTTTAAACAAATTTGAAAACCGAAATCAAATTACTATGAAGTCAATTTTTCCAAAAAGATACATAAAACAAATAATCTATTGAACTAAAAAATTTGAGATAAACAGCAAAAACATTTATGGTGGAAACGCAAGGAAGTTTTATCATATATCCATTCTTACTATGCAATATTCATTTATTTGCGCTCCCATCATTTGTATATATATTTTAAAATAATAACTCATCTGTATTTAAAAATCATCAGCGGTCATATTTGCTATATTATATGCCTGATTAATCGAAAATGATGTTAAGGTTTGTAACTTTGCATGGATTTTCTCCGAGTATTTCGTTCAATTGACCAATGATATTCCATAATATTGGCGATATTATTCATATTTCGAACAAGTTTATGTTCAACTGTTAGCCCAAGGGGTGGTAGCCATATAGAAAGGCTGGTTACCACCCCCTGGACAAAAGCATCACTAGGCATCATATGACTTTTGGAAAAAACTTGAGATTTGATTTGAGAAAAATTCAGAGATTTCGAACTTTATTCTCTTCGTATGTTGGATTATTCAGAACATTGTACACAAATTTTTTACGGAAACCCTATATACAAAAAATTGGCCGGTCACCTAAGGCGCACAGAAACTTCTAGTTCTAAGGAGAAAACAACAGCGTAAGCTTTGGAATGCTATCAATATAAAAAATAAATTATATAAAAGTTCAGTGAATTACATGAGAGTTATGTTGACATTGACAAGGAAAGAAAGCATTACAGAACAGTTTTATTATAGACTTCACACAAACACACATACTTTAAACATACATACATATACATCGAAATAAATAAATAATACGTCACTTTAGTATATAAAGTTGGCACACATTAAATGATACCTAAACCATATAAAGTGTCAACAATGATTGCTTTGTCATCAAAAGTTGTAATCCTCAGACGATACGATGCGATGCGAAGCTATGCGATGGTATTCCACCAACAACAACCACTAGTACTCTTTACATTATTATTATATAGACTAAAGTATACAGAACGAGAACGTTCAAAAACTTTGTCATAACTGTTTAAATGAATTTTTACAGCATGTTTCAGGATATCTACGAAGCATTATAGTATAACACACTGCGTCAAATTGTTAAAGAAACAATATTTTTCCAAAAAATTTTACCCTAAATTATCACCGCTTGTCGCTATGCAGGAACGGTTGAAAATGTGAGAAATGTTATCGTGAAATTTTCTATGTAGATTAGAAGCGTGTAAAAATTTTAAAAATTATGTCATTATGTCAGTTAAAAATTTCCATTTTTTTGATAATACAGGCAAATTTGATCCGATCTTCTTGGAATTTTTTTTTAAATCCATTAATTTTGAGTCATTCTTTTCAGCTGCGATGTCAGTTTCTCACTAGTTATCACTTATGTGCTTACTTTCGTGACCAGGACTCCACTTTCTTGAATCCCAATAGAGCTAGGTTAATTTTGATGCCAAATTTGAAAATTTTGACCCAAATTTATTAGGATTACATACTTGGTTTATCAAAATTAGATATAATTTGGATGCGATAGAACAAAATAAAATTTTTGGATTATGATGACGTCATAAAGTTAAACCATCAAAGAAACAGAAACATGCAGATTCAAGCGCCGGTATCTTATACTATATATTATAGTATTCTCACCTTTTGTGAAAACAGTAATTATCACCTTCTTTTAAACAACAGTGCCCAAAAGTAACACCCAACAAAAAAACAATTTTAATATTTAAAGTACTTTCAGATAATAACACATAAAACATTTTTCTGAACAATGAAAAATAAACACACCCAAAACCCACTAATAAATAAATTTCATTTCTGACAGTTGTTGCTATGTTTTGGTTTTGTTTTCATTTGAGTGTGTTTTTTATATCTCATTTTTTATTATTTTTTGTTTTATGTAACCTCATCACTGAAAATCATTTTGTTACCCACAAAAAACAAAAAACATTGTTTATTTTGTAGGCAGTTAGTTCATTCGCTGTAGCTGATTATTTTTATTATAATAGCTGAAATGTCCGATTTTGTTGCATTATTATCGGATTCTAGATTTCTCGTAACTAGAATCAGCATTTAAAGTATAAAAATTAGGTTAATTTAATGATTGGATGCAGAGTCTCTGCGATATCGCAAGATTTGTATCAATTTTAGTCCATATTTCAAAAACTATTCGACCAGTCAACAAATGCACCCGATTTTTGTACTTTTCGTGTCAAAATTACCTTATATACTGAGTTTTATCGAAATTGGAGATAAACAAAATTTTTCGATTTTTTGCAATTTATTTAAGGGGTACCCCTTTGAAAAAATCGAGAAAATCGGGTCAAATTTTGTTTTGGAATTTGATGAAACTCGGTGGATGGGGTAATTTTGATTCAAAAAGTATAAAAATCAGGTTAATTTAATGACTGGACCTATAGAAAGTTACAATGTCAGCGAGTATCATAGGCAAAACTTCAATTTCCAAATATTAAAGAATATTCTTGGACTCTTCGCGAACGAACTAACAGTTATACACAAAAAATGTTGTAGCCGCATTTTTCCATAAAGAAAATAAAAAAAATAAAGGATTTTAGACAAACTATAAGTATAATAGGTTGTTGTTGCAATGTTGTTATGTATTTTATAAACACAGGAGAATTCCATTTTTTTGTAAAAGGAGTTTACAAAAAAATGAACCTACAAAAAAGTTAAGTATACAAAAGAGAACAATTGTGATATTGTGAAATTAAGTGTACGAGGACATCTCTTTAATATAACCTTTCCGGTTTCGATATTTGGTAAACCAAGGCAGGTATCGAAAAATAGGTATTTTTATTTTTGTCTGCATATCATAAAGATATACTAAAATTCAAAACAAAGTTGATAAAAATAATTTCAACCCTAATTCTACCCTACTCATACACTCCTTATATGGATGGAGGCACTTGGTTTTTTTCTTTTCTTTGCCAATGCTAATATGTTTACTTTTAAATTTGTTTGCATTCGTTCCAAGTGAAAATTATCCAAAACTTCCAAAATATGTCGTTTTTTGAGATTTCTACATATGAGCAATGTATTTTATATCGATGTTCATTTATATTTTTCTTAAAAAATTTTCATGGATACGTAAGCTGAAATTTTAACCACATATTCTTTGAGTAAAAGTCTGCATAAAAAAAAACTTTAACTTTTCTGTTAAATATTATGTATCTATGGGCGTTTCAAACTATAATTCTTTTTAGTATCGCTAGATAGAGTCTTTTTTAGTATTCAAATACAATAAATAAATCTATATAGTGAAATAAATTCTTTTTTTAAATATTTAAAAAACTCTCCGTAAGATATACGAACCTGTGTTGGAATTTATAACGATTTCGTTTTCATTTTTCTCAAAGTAAGCATTTTATTTTTGTGAATACATACCTTGCTATGTTTGTCATTTTTAAAGTGTAGTTTAGATTAAAAGCAAAACATACAAGAGATTAGACAACAGTTTATACTGACCATTGCAAAACGATGAAATCAATTCAATGTAAATACATCAAACGATTTCGTTACAGTTCACATAATATATATAAAATTGTATGAAGAAGTCATCAATGTGATTAAAGTAAGGGTAAAATTGTAATGATACAAATCATTCGATATTGTCGTCAAATAAAATAGATTTTCGTTCAAAACTTGTTATCGCAACGTTAAACAGATTAAATCAAAGATCAGTTCGCTTTGTACGGAGAGTAGAATATAAAAAACCCCACCCAGATATTGGCAGTTTAAGCAAATTTTAGGGCATAAAAAGAAAGAAAGTTTTAATCAACGAAAATTGGGAGAGTGATATAATTTTTTACAAAGCAATATGTAAGGGCTTAAACGAAAGCAGTTTAAGTTTTCAGTTTTTAGTGCGATGATTATTTCAAATGATACGCGATTTTAAATTCAGAAGAGTCAATTTTGCCTGAAAAGCCAAAAGCTCGCCCGGGTATTTAGGTGATGTAGTTCTTTTTCACGAAAAATAACAAGCTCTAGAGTGGTTTAAACAAATTTGTTAGCGCTTTTGGAGAACTTCTAAACTTTACATAAATTTAGCGATAACATTCTTCTCATTCTTTACAAACAAAACCAAAATTTTGGTGGGATTATGGGAAAAATATCGTTCTTTATTCAATTCGTGGAACCAGTAGGTATAATTCATTTAATAATGGGCTGTGTAATTGTTTTAGTTTAAATAAAACATGATAGAAGATTTAACAAAAAAAGAATTATTATTTTGAAAAAGGTTAGAAAAATGTTTGTTTTCTTTCATAGGAATGAATATTTTTGAGGTAGAATAGAATGTGCCTCGGGCGAATAAATCATTATATTTCAACCATAAACAATATTTTAACTAAATTTGTAGGTAAATATAATGTTTATATTTCTTTTATACAGATAAACAAACAAAAATAAAAACAAAAATATCACATGTGGTGTAAGCAGTTGATAAAAAATAATTTGCATTTAGATATTACACTCAACAACAAAAAATGATATCACACATACAAATATTAATAATCATTACAGTTGTTTATGTCAAATGCTTCCACAAAAGTAAAGTACCGGCAGGTCTTTTTTACCCCGACTATACAATGGCGAAGGTTATGTGTTTGACCGATATGTATGTATGTTAAAGTACTTATCATAATTTGACAAATGAGGTATCGTTAATATCATCTTAATCGTCCGCTGGTTATAGGCTATGTTCCGTCACAATGTCAAATATATAAAGCGTATGAACCGATGTCAGAATGGATGACAGGCCTATACTAACTGGTGATATCCATAATACTTCTGGCGAAAAGTACTACTAACACTGTAATGTCACTGATGCTACTAATAGCATACCAGCAATATTTTATTAAAATGACATTAGTTAATCATAATAGAGTAACTAGCATTGTGACAACAAACAAAGCGTTTACGCTTACACTGAATAATATTTGTAGTTCAATAATGCGTATTGATAAATGCGCCAAAAATCATTGCGGGAAAAATAAGTAGCATTGTGACATCTGCAATGTAGCATGGGACTCAAGAGCATACCGTCGAGTTGAACTAACTATTTGCTAATGCTAGTAACGCTACATTAGAAGCTTTGGCGCGCTAACTGGGCGTATCCCAGTGACCTGCCCAGTCGGAGGGGAGTGTTGTTGGGCAGTGCTTGGTGCTTTCTGACCGTGGGTGTGTATACAATGTATTCAAGGTACCTCACGTATGACAAATATCAAATACTTGTTACTGCCGCTAAAGTAAATACCATTAAATTACATTTTTGTTCGTTAAAATGTGAGAGTCAGTGTACTACCAAGTCATAATTTAATTAAAAATTTATTTCAATTAGATTTAATTATTTTTTTATATAATATACAGATTTATAAAATTTGTAATCTACCTAAATTTTGTGTTTTGAAATGATTTTTATAAAACAAAAAAGGCTTTGATTAATTATTATATTTTCTTTTTTTTTTATTTATGAACTGAATAAAAATGTTTAATCATTCATGAATACTTTTATACGATACGTAAAAGCGCGAAGTAAATTCAGTAAATTTGTTATATGAATAGTTAAAAAAAAAAAGCACATCCTTGATTGAAATTGAGCAGTCTTTGAATTAATTTTTTTATTTAAATTGAAACGGAAATTATCCAGATTCATTAGACAAAGCTGTATTTTCTTCACATACATTGTTAGTAGCAATGATTTTGACATTTCGCATCGCAAAAACAAAATAAGTTAAAAGCTGTGAAAACTAACAGTGTTTGATGAAAATATGATTCGCTTTTTATCAACCGAAAATATTTTTAAAATGTCAAGCTAAGAAAACTGGGATACTTTTTATTCAATCAGACAATATGGTTTCAGTCAGTTTAAAAAGCCTAATTAATTGGTTGGAAAAGCAAAATAAACAAAATATAAACAAAAAACAAATATCAATATGTAAAGAATCAATTAATATGTTAATACTTCAAAAGAACGTAATGTTAAAAAAAAATTTAAACAAAATGTTTTATTGACATACAAATGATGTAATACAAAACAAAAATACCTTAAAAAAATATGTTATTGAATTTTTTTGTATATGCGATGAGCAAATATCAAAATTATAATTATCTACGATTAAAGAATTCAGATTGGCTACATTTGGATATATTATTTAACCCTCGAACTAAAATGTAATACGATGTCACTGTCTGTGGCATCGTAGCGCCTAAACGTGAACCCATTTTGATTTTTTTGTTTCATTTGAAAGATAAGTTAAAGGAGAGTGATTTAACTATGTTTCAAGTGCGAGTATAGAGTTCCACACCCGAAAAAACTACAAATTTTAGCGATGATATTCAAAATCGGTTCAGTTTGGAAAAGACTTTAAGGAAAAAAAAAGGCAATTTAATTGATAGTGTTCTTAGATATGTTTTAAGGGCATATTTAGGATTCCGTAGCCGAAAAATAGGATTCATTAAATTTTGTAAATGTTGGCTTTTTATTTACATGAAAAATTTCTATGAAAAGAATGCTCTAATGAAAAGTTCATGTTTTTACTATCGTGGCGCTAAGATCTTAAAAAAATACTCAGTATGAGTTGTTGGTACGCGAAAATAAGGTAAAATGTATCAGATATCAAAACTTCGACGCCAAATGTAAGTGAAATGTTCATGTAATAGTTTTTTTTTTTTGGAGTGTTTCGTTGATTTTCAATAAAAAATTTAACCTTTTTTTATTTAGATAAATCAAACAATGTGAAAAAATACACCATCAAATATTTTTGACATTTGGTTTATTGACAAATAATTCATTAATTAATGTGTGTTAAGTTGATACCAATTTAATATGTTCAATGTATTCAATGTGTTTCACGCATAATTGATTATCAAATTGATTGATTTTTTTATTTATTTAGGAGATTGAATTGACATGTTTTGAAGTTTTACATCATATATAGAAGGGAAAACGTAGTGTTATTGTTATTACATTACAATGGTAATAATATTTCACGTCCATCTTCTCTGATATACTCACTGAATAATTACTATTATACATTTTAAAAAAATAGAAAACCATACATATATTTTACCTGTGTAAAACAAACCTTACCATTATTTCGAGTGTTATAGAAAAGGGATAAACGAAAGCAATCTTTATCAATCTTTACTTTTAAACCCAGCGAAGCGGGTGGGTATCACTCTAGTATAAAATAAAGCTTTCAGTATTTTCTTTGCAACGACAAATCCAATGGAACTAAACAATGTTGCTTAGTTTATGTTACTTACTTTCCCGCTGGGTATGGTTGAAAAATTCGTAGAATATTTAGCTTCGTCTTCTTTGAATAACATTATATGCAATGAATGCAGACTGATTGTATCATCTTTGACTGTATATTATGTAAACAATGAGAAAACTATATATTCCACGTATTAAGACAAATACGATTTACAGAATGGTTTAAAAATATTGGTCGTAAGATCCTTTGAAAATTTAATATAATAATAATCTGAGAGAATACATGTTTAATCCGTGATGGCTCCCACTCAAGAAAAGCTTGCGAGGATGCCATACTAAGAAGGTCTTAAGAGACTAGAAGATAATCTGAAAAACCAACAATTAAAAGCATGAACCAGCTACGAGGGAGGGCGAATCGCCAAAAGCCTGTTGGATGAAGGAAACTCGTTCGGTAACCGAAGAGATCTTGAAACTAAACAGAGCTGATATTAAAGTCATCGTAGAGTTACTCACAGGGCATGATAACCTGAACAAGTTCCAACATCAGATTGGAAAAAGACAATCTCCCGCGTGTGACAGATGCGGAGAAAATTCAGAAGAAACATCAATCCACTTTCTCTGTTACTGCCCGGCGCTCATACAGCAGCGAAGGAAATGGTTTGGTCCGGCCATAGTCGAACCAGAAGAAATTAGGAAACTCCGCGATAGGCAAATCCTGGGTTTCAGTACATCAGTTGGTTATAATAGCCACTGAAAAGTGTAGCGGGGATAGAGTACAAGGGTCTATTTGGCTAGGTGCTCTGAACCATTGCTTCGAGGCGTGATGCTTGAGCATGGCCCGCTAACCTCCATACCATACCATACCATGTTCAATCCGTCAGCACTTGCATTATGATTATTTTGGTCACGATCGATTTAAAACAGACGTAACTTTTATTTTTCAAATGGTACATGTGGTTGAAATTTTTTCTATCTTCACGTAATTTTATTTATTTTTCGGACTTTTTCAGTTCAGTTTTTCACAGTTGTAAAAAATATATTTCCTCCAGAAAAGTCTTGAAAATTGTAAGAATTTCTCTCATCACAAAAGTAAAACTGTAAGCAAAAAAAAAAAACCTTTTTCGGGCCTGTACGTGTACTTTCGTTCGTTAATATAAGTTGTACTCAGTAAATTAGTACTTCAGTACCCGAAAAATTCATTAATGGAGAGTGTTTTTAGAAATATTTCAGGTGCGATTCCAGATTTCCGTACCCGAAAAAATTGTCGTCGGGGTTTTTCTTAATTTTGTAAATTTCACTCGTAAATTGGAAGGAAATTTCCAATGTTTGTTTTAAATATGCCCAATATGTTTATGCATCTTATGATTTTCTACAACTACAATAATTCATACAAAGTTTTCTAAATTTTTACGGAAAATATTTATATTTAAATTCCCCTGTGACTGCATAAGCACGTATTTATTATATGTATAATATAATATTGTTGACCAACATCTCTGATACGTACCGTAGAGAATATGACTCGAAAAGTAAACGAAGAGTAGTAGTCACAGAGAGAAAATATAGTCGGGAGGCTAAGCAATATCACCTTTCATTTTTGGTTATGGTAACGGAATTTGAAATTATGAGATTGGAGCATTCCCATTATGGAGTTCCCGTGGTAAATTCATCAGTTTTTGTGCTGAATACATAAAGAAAAGTTACGAGATACTTTCTTTTCATTATAAGTCCGTTGATTTTCGTGCAAATGACTTAGAAATTTTACCGTTTTCAAAGTTTTTTATAATACTTTAAAAAGTGTATGATATACTTTTCTAAAAACAATAAATTTTTCAGTTAATTGACGTTTGATCTTCCGAATTTCAATCGTCAATAAATCGGAAAGTGTTGACTTTTCGATATAATCAAATGACACTTTTTGCTTAAAATTTATTACTTTTTCGATTTTCGTTGACATTTTCAACATATATTTTTCCACACCCTAGTCAAATGCATCACTTGGCACCATGTAACTCCTCGGGTCTGATGTACTTACTGTCAAATTTTCAGGTTAATCGGGGATATAAGAAAGAATTTAGAGGTTTAATCCTCGTTTACTGGAAGTAAAAATGGGTCTGACATTTTCATCTCACCACCTGAACTAAAATCTTGTATACAATACTATTCATGTAAAAACTGCTGGTAGTAGTACTAGTGGTTAATAGTCAAACGTATAATAATATCAAAAAGCAGTATTTTTGTCTCAAAGTTGTGTCATGTTTGGTTTGAAGCAAAAGAAAAGAGCTTACACTTATAACGTATATATTTGCTTGTTTGGTAAAACGATACGATTAACTTAATGTTGTGTGACAAACTTTAAACCGTTGTGATTTGATTATTTTGTTCATTTTATTTTTTATGTGATGATGGTTTGTTAAAACTCTGTACAATGCATTTTGTAATATCGTATTCTTTTTGAGTCTCTTATAATATGCATAAAGAAAAATTGTATGGAAATTTTATATTAAATATCGTTACACATCAACACAAATGTTCGAGTAATATCAATAAAATTTGATTGTAAATTCGTTTACAAATAGAGACACAAAAAAACTGGAACAAATCAAAAGTCATACTGGAACAAGTGAAAACAAACAATTAACTGAGTTAGTTGTTGAAATAAGCCCTATAGACAAGTAATATCAGTATAAGTAATATAGACAAGTATAAAAGTAAGTAAAGGAAGAAATTCACTCTTAAATGGCCACACACACATAACTGATGGTCCCACATAATACATACTATAAAATTTGCGCCCTCGCAGATAAACCTTGGTTATGGTAAACATGTTTATGGAAAAAGGAACATTTTTAAAATTTGATCTTTTGTTTTATCTCTAACGGCTTAGAAGATGTGTCATACGGACCCAAGACCCAATTGACCTATGTCGCTCATTTACGAACTGAACCTCACATGTTTAAAAAGGTTCGTTTCCACAAGTCACAATATTCACTTGTTGAAAGTGAACTAGTGACTTTTTAAAAGTTGGTTTTATACTTGTGGGTAGTACACATTTAAAAAATAAGCTATGAGTAGCGCCACTTTATCATAAATTGACAGTGAACCATTCAGGCTTCCATAAAGAAATAATAATGCAATACATAATTGAATTTCAATGTTACAAATTGTTATGTCATACCATTATTATAATGATTTATCAAAATGTAGGTGTGATGTGTGTGTGTGTGTTGGAGGACATGTTATTTTTAATTAGTATCAATCAATGTAAACAGTTATACAATATTCGTGTTTGATGCTAGACAGTATTTAATTGTTCAGTTACAATTCATTTTTAAGTAGTTTTAGCAAAATTAATGTAAAGTAAAAACTTATTACATGCGATAAATACAGAAAGTATCAGGTTACATTGACTGCTATAATTTATTAAATTCCAAATTTAATATAAACGGACCCAATAGTCTAAGTGTGTTCCACCCCAGGACAGACAGCCACTCTAAGCTAGCCTAACCAGCCACTCTAAAGTTTAATCAAATCAAATATAATTAAATTTCGATTTATTTTAGTAAGTTAACCACTTGAAATTGGTATCAGAAACCTGTACTACAGGAAATTATTTCTTTCTAATTGGAAAAATTCCCGTTTTTCTCTGCGTTTTCACGGTTTAATCATGTACCTACGATATTAATAATAATTCTGAGATCTTCCGGGCAGAAAGTGTCAACTTTCGTCCCGCGAATTCAAAAGAAGTTGCCACTTACTGGCTCCGTCGTGGAGATAAATAGATAACACACCATGGGAGGAAGTAAAGAATGTCTCAGATCGCTATTTCGACTTCACTTCGGACGACAATGAACATGAAATCTTAGTCATTCTTTACCATTGCTCCCTAGTTGAGTAATATACTATTTTTTTAATTGTCGTATAAAACTGGCTGTAAGCAAGATTAAGAAAAGACTAATAGTACAAGACCAAAACAGAAGTTTGGTTTTGATCTGGCTCACATCCATGCGAATAAAAGATAAAAAATACAATTTAGTTTATTGTATATAGTGAATAGTAAGGTGAATATGATTTCAAACATAAAAATAAAAATAACAAGTGAAAACAAACAATTGACTAAGTTAATTGTTGAAATACCATGTATAGGCAGTGTTGATAACTCACATTAGTCACATTTCACATACATACATATCTGACATATTTAACTGATATTCTCATATAATGCGCAAGTGTTGATGCGCAATCGTTTGTTTTTTTGACGTCACGTAAATAACAAAAGATATTCACTTTGATATTCCTATATTAATACATACTATAAAATTTGCACCTAATTAACGCCCCCGTGGGTAAACAGTGATGTTTACAAAAAAATGTTTCAAACAAAAGTTTTTTATTTTTTTATAAGCAACATTTTTTACATTTAAACTTTTGTTCTATCTCTAACGGTTTACAAGATGGGTCCTACGGACCCAAGACCCAATTGACCTATGATGCTCATTTACGAACTTGACCTGACTTTTTACGTCCTGAGTACGCTGTAAAAATTTCAGATCGATATCTTTTTTCGTTTTTGAGTTATCGTGTCCACAGACGGACGGACGGACAACCGGAAATGGATTAATTAGGTGATTCTATGAACACCTATACCAAAATTTTGTTCGTAGCATCAATATTTTTAAGCGTTACAAACTTGGGACGAAACTTAATATACTATGTATATTTCATATATACATGGTATAAAAATAGGATATCTTTTTAAAATAATTCTTGCTTGAAGCTTAAAGCTTCAAAACTTTATTATTTTCCATGCTATAAGTAAGTAATATCAATAACAGGTATTCTCTGAACATTAAAGTAAAAATGATATAAACCAGTTTAATATTACTATCATAATTTTTTGTGAATTTTTAATATCATATACTATCTATACTGCTTATATATTTATCATGTATGTTCTATGCTCTCTGTTCAAAAGAATTTACATACTTTAAAAGTAACAGAGTCTTTATATTTTCAAAAACTTTAGTCTATGTTAAATTGATGTTTTACTGTTAACATTTAAAGTTTTTTTTTGTTTAGTTTTTGTAGAATATTTTAGATAGTTGTTTTATCACACTCTCTAGATTTTTTGATATAGAAATATCCAATTGAAAAGGATATACCAAAATGATTCAACATTTTTCAGCCAACTTTGAACGATAAAATAATAATAAAAAGCCCGATGACATAGGAATGTTCTGTGATTTTTGGAAACTTTGTTAATCAAAAAATGTATTTTAAAAGTTTTATTGAAATCCCTAGTATTATTCAATCCTTGCACATTTCCTTAAATAGACACATTTTTTCGTACACACACCTCGATTTCGACCAGATTCTACCATAATTTAAAAAATAAATTCAATATAATTTGAGGCATATATGTAACACAATTTCTTTTAAATATTTTTTTGGAGATCCTCAAATGATGAACACTATAAAAAAAATTTGAAGTACCATAGATTTTTCAACGAGAGTTGTAGTTTACTACAAATATAAGAAACATAACAGCCATCTTTATGTAACAATAAAACAATTGAAACAATTACTTTTTCCATAGAGATCATATCTACTAAGCAGTTAGAAAGAAGCGAATACTATTTATGAATACTTCTGTACGAATGGTTTTGTTTTATAAAGTTGTACAAGGTAGTCGAAAAATCTCCTTCTATTATTAGGGTACCATATGTATTATATCTAATATTCGAGTATTAGGGAAATAGGACCTAGTGTTTGTAAAAGAAGAAATATTATTTCATAAAAAAATGAAGTTGGATCCCCATTTCAAATTTTAGCAAGGAGCATACTAGAAAGAACAGGAAAATCAATCGCAGCGCTGTTATCTTATTAAATTTGCAATAAATCATACGTTTTATTTAAAATATGACTTAATCTTCAATTGTTTACATGTAAATACTTAGCTTAAACTAACGGGATCTGCATGCATGGTAAAGTTTTTTGTACTTAACCGAATGGGTGTATCAATTTGTCTTCTGTATAACTGCTACATGATCAATCTTCTAATAATTTTACCTGAAATTAAACAAAAATCCAGATTAGTAATATAGAAAAAATATTTTTAACCACCGAATTAAAAAAAGGGGTGTTATAAGTTTGATCGCTATGTGTGTGTGCGTCTGTGTGTTTCTCAGTAGCATCGTAGCCCCCTAAACGGTCGAAACGACTCGATTGATAACATTTTATAGCAAAGTTTCTAAAAATCGGTTTACACGAATAAATCGCATTTGTCGGGGGTTTTTTAAATTTTGTAAATTTTACTTTTTTTTATTCTTTTCAAATACCCTGTAGTAAAATGACATAAAAGCAGACAGAGATAGATAATAATATGTTGCACACGATATAAAATGTCATATACATAACGTGCTTTTGACGTTAACCGCTAAAGTTTTTTTTATAAAACTATCTTTTTCTATTGCATGTGCTTGTGCTTCATATATGCTTGTGCTTAAATAACATTAATTTGATAACAATAGTTTTTAGTTTTATTTAAATATAGCAGCATACTGTAACAGTACAAGAAAGTTTTAAGTAAAACTAATTAAAACAACGAGGTACTTACTTGGTTTTTGTTTTTTATATCAGTGTTTTTATTAACAAGTGTTAGAGTTAAAAACCTTGTTTATTATATTAAAAACTAGCTATGAACAACCCGCGCTATGCTGGGCAACTTCAATTTTGGAATACAAAGATTTTTGTGATAAAGTCTTCACTTAGTATGCTGTCACTTGCCTTCTTTTGTACACAAATACATCAATTTTATTATTTTGGAACGGAACCCTAATTTTTTGTGTAAAAGCCCTAACTGTACCCTACCAAGCTTCACTGTATGACATTATGGTTGCTTAAAAATAGATGTATCTAGTAAATTTTCTGCAAAATAGGTACAAATTTTGTAGTATATATTATATGGGCATCAGTTATGTGTGTGTGGCTATCTAAGAGTGGATATCATTCTTTACTTACAGGACGTAAAAAAATAAACGATTGCGTTATCAACCACTGTTTATACATGGTATTTCAATAGTTAACACAGTCAATTGTTTGTTTTACTTGTTTTGATTGAATTGGCAATTTTCTATATTGTACTGAAAAATAAATAGGGAGTGTTATTTAAAATATTAACAGAAAAGGAGGAGTTGACTACGTCCTACACACGATATCTACAGGACTTCCGGATTCTGTGTAATTTTTGTAAATTTCTTTCTATATATTTAACAGTTCAATCAAATTTAACAGCATAATCAATTGTAACCCGCGCACCATTTTAAAACAATTTTCTAAAAGACAGTAGATAGACAAGTGTATACAGTCAGTAATAATTATGCTTCTAGTTATAAAATGTTTCGTTTGTTTTAAAAAAGATAGTAAACAAGTTAAATAAATATATTTTTTCTAATTGCAAAGACAAAAAATACTTGCGAGCACAAGAACTCCACCACTAAAATCATATTTCCGTCTGACTTGGAACTTATTATTTGAGGTTTCCTATCGAAATGAGATTTGGTCTTTTCTTCTTTTCTTGAACGGGGAGGCCGGATTATCGAAACTATCGAAAACATTGATTTAACTTGACAAGTCCAAAAGGCACTTCCTTGACACTATGCAAACCAACATACAAGTTTTTCACACCCAAACTTAATTTGAAGAGACCATAGAGACAAAAAACTGTGATATTTCGACACAAAAAGACACTTTCTTGACATTAACACAATCTACATTTCATTTTTCAATATTCTTGCTCAATTTGGAGGGGTTGTAGAGATAATCAAAGCTTTAAAGACGCCGAACAAAGCTACTATTTCCTCAAAATTAGTTAAATCAACCTTCACTTCGTTTTGCTTAGTAAACAACCTCATATACTGATTTTAAAAGCATTCTCTCCAAACTTCAACTAATGGGAGCCGCTGAACATTCCTAAATTTAGCAGATTTATACTCCTAAATCTTCATGTTGATCTTCAATACAGTGCATAAGTTTATATTTTGGTAGGAACTATGATTAACAAGTGAAAACAAACAATTGACTGAGTTAATTGTTGAAATCCCATGCATAGTCAGTGTTGATTTCTTTATCACATAACACATACAAACATGTGGCACATACATAACTGATAATCAAGTATAGTACATATTATAAAATTCCCACCTAATTGACGCCCTCACGGGTAAACAGTGATGTTTACGAAAAAATGTTTCAAACAAAAGTTGTTTAATTTTTGATAAGGAACATTTTTTACATTTAGACTTTTGTTCTATCTCTAACGGTTTACAAGATGGATCCTACGGACCCAAGACCCAATTGACCTATGATGCTCATTTACGAACTTGACCTCACTTTTTACGTCCTGAGTACGCTGTAAGCTCGATATCTTTTTTCGTTTTTGAGTTATCGTGTCCACAGACGGACGGACGGACAACCGGAAATGGACTAATTAGGTGGTTTTATGAACACCTATGACAAATTTTTTTTCCTAGCATCATTATTTTTAAGCGTTACAAACTTGGGACTAAACTTAATATACTATGTATATTTCATATATATATGGTATAAAAACTATAAAATTACAAGCTAGTAGAAATGATTGAATAGTTAACATTACTTTCATCGTAAAAATAAAATAAAATTAAATAATAAAAATAAAAAATAAAAAATACGATCTTACATCAAACATAATATAAAGCTTTCTTTTATACAAAACAATTGAAATTGAAAAATAAATTAAAAGTTTTGAAGTTGAAGTAAAAGTATAGGAATAGAAATAGGATACTAAATAAATACACAAATACAACAGAAAAATGTTTAATTTGTGTTTGTTAATTATAATTTACTGTTTGCGAATTGTCCTATAAAAAGATTTATGAACACAAATAACAACTGAGTTACTTACTTTACTATAGATCTTTGAGTATACTTTCTTTTTTTTAGGTTTATTACTAAATACAAATAGTTATATAAAAATAAACCATTGTAATCGAAATATGAAAAAAAAACTTATCCATCCTCGAAAAGTTCTTCATTTTATGACATTGATTAAATTTAATCGGTTATTCAGACTTCATTTTAACTTTTTAAGTGATGAAATTACAAAATTCAAATCGTAATTAGCGATTATGTCGGTCAAAGTTGATTCTGTTAATAAGCAAATTTTAATAAACAAAAACTAAAATTTTCAATACAGATCATTTTATTTCGAAGTTGAAATACTATAATACTACTAATTTCTTTGAAGCAATCAATCAATTATCGCTTATATATAATTTAAATTTCACTGAAGAATAAACTTCAGATTTTAAAAGTAACACGGCGTGCCATAATTTTCTTTGAGATATGCAAGGATTGAATAATATTAGTGATTTCAATAAAACTTTATAAATACATTTTTTGATTAACAAAATTTCCAAAAGTCACAAAAATTCCTAGGTCAGCGGGCTTTTTATTATTATTTTATCGTTCAAAGTTGGCTGAAAAAATGATGAATCATATAGGTTATCCTTTTCAATTGGATATTTCTATATCAGAAAATCTAGAGAGTGTGATAAAAAAAATAATTAAAAAAAACTATCTAAAATATTTATCTTGTAGTTTATAATAATTCCATAAAAATATAAGGTTGTCGATGATATAAAAACAAAATTTTAATTAAATTATGAGTTCATCAAAGGTACATCATTTGATGAACAGAGACGGCTATATTTAGAGTATTGTTGATTGAAGAGAGGTATACATTTATAAGGGTCACTTGCACACAATATATTATATATTTTTGTAGTTGCGTGGTATTGTAAAGTTAAAAATAACTCATTATTTGATAATAAAGCATGTATTTGGTTTATGAACCGTGCAATAATACCATAAAAATAGAAGGTTATCGATGATATAAAAACAAAATTTGAATTTAATTATGAGCTCATCGAAGATACATAATTTAATGAACAGAGACGACTATAGTTAGAGTATTGATGATTGAAGAGAAATATCTATTTTATCAAATTTATAAGCAGCACTTGAATACAATATATTATATATTTTTGTAGTTGCGTGGTTTTGTAAAGCTAAAAATAACATATTATTTGCCTACAAAGCATGTATTTGGTTTATATGTATGTACCGTGCAATAAACCAAAACTTTTTTACAATATTGTAGGGAAACAAATACCGTAACGTAAAAAATGTTTTCTTCCAATGCTCTCAATGAAAATTCAGTTTTAAAGAAATAATAAAGTATAGTGAAATCATTTGCAAGAAGTTTCATTTTGGTATGTTTACTTTTTTGTTGTACATTTTATTAAAAAGAATTGTTTTCAGACAGACAGATGGACGGATAGGATTTTCTTTATATTGTTTTTCTTGTATATATTTGTGTATTCAAGAGACAAAAAGTTTTAATGATCTTAAAAACTTAAAAGAGTAGTTGTTGGTGGTTGTTTTGTTCTGTTATTGTGTTATGTCCTTCTCGTATCTTTTGTCATTTTTATTTACTTTTTCTACATAGCACCGTTTTATATAATGTACCACTTGAAGTGTATCTCTTTCGATTCAAATACCCTGTCTGACTGCTATAAAAGGTTGACTTTTCATCGAGAATTGATTAAATATAAAAACTTAAGATCAATTAGTTCAAATGCATTCACAGTACAAAAATGAAGAAATTACAATAATACTAAATACAGTTGCAACATCCTAAAACTTCGATTTTATATAGTAATTCTACATGGAGTGTTTTTGAAAAAATACTCAATAATCATAGCAATACAAGTTCTTTGGTATATGAAAGAAGTCGTTAAAATTTTGTGCTTTATTTGAGATGTTTCGAACAAAAGTTGTTCGGAAATTATTTTAAGCATTTTTATTTTAGGAATTTTGACTTATATCTAACTGTAGACGAAAAATAAGAATAAAAATTTTCGATATCTGCCTTGGTTTTCGAAATATACAAGCTAAATATATAATATAATATAATTCACCATCAAAATTGAACATAAATATATACAGCCCACTACCGTGCTCATACATTCTTTATTAGTTGGCCACAACGCCCACTTTTGACAAATGATAGTCACAACGCCTACTTTAACACAAGACCAATGCCTACTTTTGAAATCATTTATTTATTTAAGAAATCGAGCGAACCCCCTAAAATTTCCAGAAGTTTAACTTCATAGCCTTTTATCGAAAACTTCCCTGGCTCTCATACAACCTTCAGTTATATAAACCATCAGCTAGTCAATAAAAAAATAAAAACTAAAAATTATTGTCCGTTTATAAAAACCAATAACTATTGTTCGAAACAGCGGAATTACAGAAATTCGATTTACACAAATTTAGATTTGCACAGATACTGTTCAACTTTTCATACACGTCCTCCTTTCGTAAACGAATTCGTAATATTTAGTACAGTAATGAGAGATTTGCTCACGCGTGTGTCAAATATTTCGCGCGTTAAATATTCATTAATTTACTGACTATCAATTTTAACAAGTGAATAATTTTAAAACAAAACCAATTCCAATATTTTTGACAAATAAATTTCAACGATTAATACCCCACAGACCCAAATCAAAAATCAAAAAACCTTTTCCAATTCAAAAATACAGATACGGACTATAAACGTAGCATCGAAATATTATAAAAGCGCTACGATGAGTAGAAGAAAAAGTTTACTATAAACGTGATGACTCTAGAGATTTAAGAGTTTGTTAGTTATTTGATACCTGTATGACATGACATAACATACAAACCATACAAACCATACCACTGCTTTCATAGAATTAACAAAATAATCAAATTGAGTGAAATATATATTTATAAGTATAAAGACATTCTTAATATATTCATATCAAAAACATATTTTTGTATAATATCGTATTAATAAATTACCCAAAGGATTAAATCTAATTGTGCATATTTAATGACTATTTAATCTGTTTATGTTGCCTTTTGAGGCTAGGAATGTTAGTAAATACGTATTTATTACACAATAACCCAAAACACAATGCGCTTTACTGTGTAAGTGTAAGTGATGATCGTGATGATGAAATGTGATGAACAAGAATATAACATTATTACTACAAACTTCAAATTTGTATTATTATAAAATGATAAAAGACTTCTTACTATGTGCGTGCTTCACTTTGTTTTCTAGTGCTATCAAGATAGGGAATTTTATTGAAGAGAAAATGTCTTAAGCAGAGGGAAAAACTCGTTTAGTGGTCACCAACATTACGGTTTCTGATTTCACGACCTTTTTTATTTCTCGAGGTAAGAGAATTCTCGACCGGGATTTCTCGAGTTTCTGGAATATCTCGAGTTTATTTTAGTTTACAAATTATAAAATTTTAATTTTTATACCATGTGTATATGTAATATTTATCAAGGTATACTAAGTTTAGTCCCAAGTTTGCAACGCTTAAAAATATTGATGTTATGGAAAAAATATTGGTATAGGTGTTTATAAAATCGCCTAAATAAAGACAATTTGAAAACACTTATAGCTGGGAAATCGTCCTTTTCTAGATTCAGAATAAATAGCTCATTTTCGATTGTCTGTCTGTCTGCCTGGCAACGCGATAACTCAAAAACGAAAAGACATATCAAGTCGAAATTTTTACAGCGTACTAAGGATGTAAAAAATGAGGTCGAGTTCGTAAATAAGCAACATAGGTCAAGGTCTTGGGTCAATAGGACCCATCTTGTAAACCGTTAGGGATAGAACAAAAGTATAATTTAAAAAAATGTTCCTTATAAAAAAATAAACAACTTTTGTTTGAAACATTTTTTCGTAAACATCACTGTTTACCCATGACGAATTTGGCATAAGTTTGATCACTATAAGATATGTACCAAGTAATAGTGTGTTTTTTGCAAGTGTATTTTTTGATATTGCTTGAATTTTGTTAAATATCATTTTTGGATTATTGTGCAAGGGGGCTATGTTTGTTTATTGCTTAAAAAATGCTTAGCAATAGTAATAGAAAATTATTTTGGAAGTGGCCCGAGTAACAGCTAGTAATATATAATATAGAATAGAGTCTATGCTATAGATTATATGGTTAAGATGTATATCTTCATAGATTTAATCTAGAAGATATGTTCGAATCATCTATATGTTTCAATCGAGAGACCATCGTCAAATGAAATCTACGTATCTCTGTAACTACTAGGCTTGAAGAACAATGCTGTCGCGATATTCCCTGCAGAGAGGTAGCCGTTTTGTTTGTCTACCTAAAGAACTAATTTGTCATAAATAAGTAGAAATCCCCGTATTAACTGAAAATAATTTCCATACTAAATATGAGTATTTTTCCTTTATTTAAACTCTTTATTTTAGGCAACTTAGTGGAAAAAGATGATGAAATCAGCCATCCATTTTGTTTTACTGAACTGTGTTTTGTTTACTGACATATTTTGTTTTATTGAAAGGAAACACAAGAAAATTCCAAAGAAGTGATGCAACAGAGAATGAATACCAATGTTCCTCCTATTGGAATGGATCTCTATCAATTCCAATTGTCACCAGGTATTGAATAAAGTGTCAAATTTATTTACTCCTATTTGTACTAAATATAACATACATTTCATATTTCCCCTTAGGCTGCTTGATTAAACACCTCATACTACAGCCCAATATATTAGACGTAGGTATACTGCTAAATGAAAATTTAGTATTGTATTACAAGTATTCATCATAAAGTACAGTCAAAGATGAACCAGATACAGGAAAACGAAATAAACTTTTTGCTAAAACCTGGTGGAATGTGTTTCTTAGGTGTTAAATATCATTCGTAAACCATGACTTAGTTACGAAAATATTTACTTTTATTAATAATAGTCCAATTAATAAGCCGGGAAAAAGTGCCGAAAGTGGAAAAGTAGAAATACAGCACTGCATATATTCAGTCAACTTAACCTAGTCAGGAAAGGGTGTAGGGTCCCAGCGGAGGGTAAATGTAGTCCAAATTTTTCTAAATTATGTGTTTTCATGAGACTTGGTAACATTTAAATTTATATACATTCAAATCTGGACAAACGAAAGCTCAAGGGAGCACAATCTCATTCTCGCTTATAGAGGTTTCGCACAAACCCGAGTTTCTCGCTAATGCAGGTACATGGGTAGCGTTTCTCTTTTATAGGGGTACGCAGCAATAACAAGCCACAGCAAGTACGAATGTAGTAAATATGTAATATGATAAAATGACTGTCGCTTATCTCGAGGCTCGACTTCCGTTTATAAAGGTATAGATAAGTGAGAGGCATCCTCACTTACGGAGGTCCATGAAGGAAAAAAGACTCTCTCTTTCTGTTTCTCGCTGATGGAGGTTTTGGGAGCTTAAAATGACGGGTCCTGGCTATTACTCTCACTTATTCAGTTCTCATTTACCCAGGTTTGACCGTATTTCTTCATGTGGTATTCTAATACTCTGAGAAGCATGTACAGATTCAGTAAGAATCATAATAGATCAATCTATACTTTTAACATTTTCGGAATAAAATTAAAAATACATAAGTTAAATTATTAATATTTTAGTTTTTTCATTGATGTCACAAGTGTATATGGTTGTTCATATATAATAATAATATTTTTAGACTTTAGACTTAACAATATTTTTGTACGGTGTAATATTGCATATATTTTCTATTTTACAACATAATATTTGTGTAACCTTTTTAAACATTGATTTTCTCTGGGAATACTATTTGTCTCAAATTACATTAAACTTTTAAAAAGCTTGTTAATACAATTGGTATTACATTATATATACAATATTTAAAAAAAAAAAATGGTAGTAATATTATGTACCATCGGGTCAAAGAACGGAATAAATAATCGAATACCAAATGTGAGAAGAATTTTGTATACAGGATGATCCAAGAAAGACAATTTAAAAACACTTATAGCTGGGAAATAGTCCTTTTCTAGATTCAGAATGTTGATATCAAATCTAGCACACGGTCTTGGTGCTAGTTGATATATTATGGCTAATAACTCGTTTTGTAATTAACCTATTAAAAATTAACTGAAACAAAAGTTGATAGGGGGATTATGTTCTAACATTAAATAAGACTTAGTTCTTCGTGTTGCTTTAATAGCCAATTTCGAGCTAAAAAGGTAAGAGATAAAACTTTTAATTAAAATGTTGATCCTCTTAAAAAAATAACTTTTTTGATTAAACATATGTCATTATTGCATTTAACCGAAAGAAAATGAGCTAGCTTTAGAAAAGTTTGTTAAAAGTTATCAAGAACAGTACGGGTCATTCGTCAAGATCATTTGTGATTCAGATCATGAAGATCAAAGTCAAATGAAACTAGAATTGGACACAATCGAACTTCGTCTATTGCCCTTGACTTTAGCCAAAGTATTTTTGCTGTAGCTAACGTGTAATGTGAAGTGTATCTGTAAAATATGAATATAGACTTAAAATATCTTTAAAAAATTTGTATACTATTTCAAAACAACTAAATATATTTTGCTTTAATGTTCAACATAATTCAAAATAATCAAATTACTTTTAATAAAAAAATAATACTCAAGAAAAGTGTTTCTCATTCCACAAAAAAACATTATCCGTCCTAAGGATCGTGTCATGCTCCATCGTTTTTATATCTATGGCACAAAATGGGGACGTAGAAAAGGTAGAAGGTTAGAAAGGTAGAAATGCAGTAGGCAGCTATAACAATACTATTATTGTCGAGAATTGTAAATATATAAATAATGTTTATGACACTTTTTATTGCCATAAAACATTTTATTGAAATACAATACAGAGCAATTCTTTTTATTTATTATTATGTTTATACGTTTATATAAAAAAAAAAATAAAAATAAACAGTGAACAGAGTGGTAATCATCAAAGCCACATTAGTACCATTACTGACTCCTAAAATTTTCTCGATTAAAAATGTCAACCAAAGAAGGTACAATCCATGGAGGAAATAACAAGTGAAGTAATATTGGTTCAAATCTGGGTGGATTGTTTATCAGTATTCCAAACTGAGAATCAAAGCGAGATCACTCATCCTATACCATCAAATATTTAGAACGTTTCAATATTCAGATATTGGCTCTGGCCTATTTTGTTATAGCATAATTCTGTTTTTTACCTAGATGGCCCTCCTTATTAATTTACGTTACTCCCACGACCCTTATGTCTGCTATAATCCAAAATAAAGATCCTTAGCTAGGATAAACATTGTTTTTCCATAGCTTGGTTTAAAAATCCTTGGCCAAGCTTAGAAAAGGCAGATAAACCAAGTCTTGTTTTGTCAATCTTTGCCAAAGCCTAGATGGACTAGTAAACTAAATCTTGATCTATTAGCCTTGGCCAATACTTGGGCAAGGGCTAGTAAACCAAGGCTTGCCAAAGCAGAATATTTGAAGAAATTTATGATATATCCTTACGTTTCAAAATTTGGAATAAGGCGTAACAGTTTTTACGAAACACAATATATTCTGTCCAATTCGTATTTTATTATTTTCTAATTTTCCATCTTAGAAGGAGAAATACATCAAGAATTCTTTAAAATGGTTATACAGTATATTTTTATAACAAAAGGAATGTAATAGTACAAGATGTTCCAATTAAGGATGGATAATATCGAATAATTTACTTTAAAAAAATATATATTTGTCGCAGCCAACTATCTTAATTAGCCGTTCAATGAACAGCCTGGTCTTTTTACTGAACGGCGCCGTGCAACTACCGGCTTGAATGATTGGCCTTAGCGCCTTATACAACATTTTATTAATTCACTATTATTGCAACACAGTTTCACAGCTGGCCTATCTCTCAAAGAAATTGAACTTTCCTAAAATTTCGACGCTAATATTTAAATCTGAATATTTGTGCAACTCTTGCCGTGAAAACCAGTTCTTAATAGTACCATGCTTAGTTTCAACTTTTCGTCACTGCACTCTTCAATCAAATTGTGAGAAACATCGAGCCCGCAATCACCCAGTCAGTAGTCAAACTGAGCTGGTTACTCCTACAGATTAGAATTTTAAGCCGTTCTTTTAGAACATCTTGTACTTGTGTGTATATAAGTTATCAATTTGCAATTTAATTAAATATATTTGATGTCTACAGTTAACAAGTGAAAACAAACAATTGACTGAGTTAATTGTTGAAATACACAAAAGTTGTTTAATTTTTGATAAGGGACATTTTTTACATTTAGACTTTTGTTATATCTCTAACGGTTTACAAGATGGGTCCTACGGACCCAAGACCCAATTAACCTATGATGCTCATTTACGAACTTGCGAACTTTACCTCACTTTTTACGTCCTGAGTACGCTGTAAAAATTTCAGCTCGATATCTTTTTTCGTTTTTGAGTTATCGTGTCCACAGACGGACGGACGGACGGACAACCGGAAATGGACTAATTAGGTGATTTTATGAACACCTATGACAAAATTTTTTTCCTAGCATCATTATTTTTAAGCGTTCCAAACTTGGGACTAAACTTAATATACTATGTATATTTCATATATACATGGTATAAAAATAAAGCACATTTACAAAACACAAAAATTAAATGATCATAAGAAACTTTTTATGATTTTCATTTTAAAATGAATACCTTTATATTTATTTATTTATGTTGTTTATTTTTTCATTTTCTTTTCTAGTGGAATTCTTATCATTTTTTCCACATCACGTAATGAACGTATTCAATTTAATTAAAAATTACATTTTCAAAAATCAGAACGTCTGAAATTTTTGTCTTTGTAAAAATGTGAATATAATTTTTCACAATCATTTCTCGATTACATTGTTTTAAGGATGTATGAGCACGGTAGTGGGGGCAAAAATTAAAAAAATATATATATATTTTCAATTTTGATGATAAATTATATTTTATCTTGACGGTATTTGGCGTAATTTTCAAAATAACGAAAATTGAAAATTTCGTTTAATGTCAAGGCACAAATCGAAAATTGTATTCTTATTTTTCGTTTACATTCATGAAGGTATAACAAAATTCATCATCAAAGTTGAAAATTGAAGATAAAAATAATTTCAACCCTAAATCTATTATGCTCTTACATCCCTTATATGGGCGGAGACACTTGGTTTTTTTTCTATGGCATTGCTATTTGTTTACTTTCTATTAAAATTTTTTTTTTTTAATTTATTTTCATTTATTCCAAGAGAAAATTATCTAAAACTTTCAAAATATGTCGTTTTTCTTGAGATTCCTCCTTAAGAGCCAATGTATTTTATATCGATTTTCAAAGACTTTATTCTTAAAAATTGTGTAAAATAAATTTTATCATAATATATAAAAGAAAAATTTGTCCTCCAAAAGCAAATTCCACTGTTACTATTAGATATTTTTCGGCACAGTGGTCGAGTAGTCTAAGGCGTTAGTCCTTGACCGTTTGACTACTGGCTAGGAAGTTGCGGGTTCGAATCCAGGTAGAGACAGCGTGAACAATTAAAAATTCATGAGGGCGATAGAATTGATCACATTACCTATCGTCGCTTGGATAAGAACGAAGTAACCGATTCCACTCACATCATAAAATTTAATTAATAAATAAAGATTAACAAATAATGATGTGGGTGACCTCTGGTATAGGCATATGTCAGAAAAACGGAGGTTAAACCCCATTATTATTATTATTATTATATTCGGTATTTTTATTTGTTCACTTGAATCACTTTCAAGATTGTCTGTCAGTGTGTTTGTTCTTTGAAAAAAAAAAAGTGTTCTGTAAAAATGTCTTCTAAATTTTTTGTTTGTTTTGCTTTGTTTATTTATTTTATTATTATAAGATATTGCAATTTTTTCTTTGAATAATACCTTTTTTTTCCCGTATATTCGATTTATCATCAAATAAATTTCTATTTCAACAGTGAAAACATCGAAAATAAATAAATTTGTATTTATCAATCATGGCTATAGACTTGTTTTGAAGATTGAGACATCAAAACAATTTTCTTGAGTGTTTATTTTGATCAACTAAATCAGTATAGTTTTTATAGCTCTTTTTTTTCTCAAACAATGAAAACTTTTACTTTTGTTCGACAATGAAAATTGATCAACACAATTTGATGTACGATCTCCAACTCTACCTCAATGAATTTAAAAGTTTTAAATAAATTGTTCTAGTTCTGAGTAGTTCGATCGATTAGTATAAATTTTTTTACCATGTAATATACAAGGTATACTTAAGTTTAGTCCTAAGTTTGTAACGCTTAAAAATATTGATGCTACCAACAAAATTTTGGTATAGGTATTCATATAGAATCGTCTAATTAGTCCATTTTCTGTTGTCCGTCCGTCCGTCCGACTGTGAACACGATAATTCAAAAACGAAAATAGAATGAGGGTCGAGTTCGTAAATAAGCACCATTGCTCAATTGGATCTTGTAAACCTCAAGAGTTAGAACAAAAGTTTAAAAGTAAAAAATGTTCCTTATACAAAAATAAACAACTTTTGTTTGAAATATTTTTTCGTAAACATCACTGTGATACCCGTGTGGTTGCAAATTAGGCACAAATTGTATAGTATGTATTATATGGGAATATGTAGCAGTTACGTATGTGTGTCATGTATGTGTGTGTAATGTGAGAGTCATCAACATTGTCTATACATGGTATTTCAACAACTAACTCAGTCAATTGTTTGTTTTCACTTGTTCAATTTAGAATCAAAACCAACCCATATCACCTATTTAAAATCTAACACGCAATCCATGTATACAACAACAACAACAAAAATAGGAAAGTAATAATTAAATCATGCACATAATCTATTCATTTTTATAACACAGAAGACAATATTATTTATCATAATTATCATATAAAAGAACTTCCTTTGAATAGAAAAAAATATATAAAAAACTGTCTGTATAGTATAATGGTTGATCGTATTGTATTCCAATTTATATTCTAATTAAATAATAATAATAATACGTATTAACAACTTAATTGTATAATAAAACTAGCTTGATACCCGCCCGCTTCACTGGGCTAAAAAAAGTAAAAACCACCGCTTTATAGCCTCCATCTCTTGATCTTACTTATGAACGTTCCATAACACTTGAAGGGATTGTTTTACGCAGCTAAAAGATATGCACAGTTTTCAATTTTTTTAAATGTAAAGTAGTCATAATTCATTGAATATATCAGAAAAGGTAGCCATGAATTGTGACATTAACTATTTTAAATTTTTACAGAAATCTTTAAAATAGTAAATTTCAGATTAAATTTATTTAAACAATTTTCTTTTTTAGTATCTATATCTAATTTATAGCTCATGTGTTATTCTGATATATAAGCTATATTGCTGTACAATTTCATTAAAAACCATTCGCTAGTTTTTGCGTCAAAGAGTAACTAACAAACAAGCAAACAAACGTCCTTACTTTCACATTTATAATACGTAGAGATATATCCAGGATTCACCATTTATTTATTTATTTTTTTGTTAACTTTATTATTATATGAATATTTTTTATTTTAATACATATAATGGTCATATTAACACGTATATTTATTATATTTTATTGTAGAATATGCTATCTATTATTATTAAATAATAATAAACATATGTTGTTATATATTATATATTATTTTATATTTATTAAGCGAGACGGAAATTTAACAAACATTGGTACATGCCTGCATTCATACAACATACAGGGCTTAAAAACTACTTTCCCAATCAATGATTCATTAGGTTGTTGTAACGACTTAGGGATTCTTATTTCTGTTTAGTCGCAGAAACGAAGCTATAAAGTTCGAAAAATTTGAACAGTAAGGCGGAGTTGAATGTGGTTTTCGGTATTCGATTCGTTAGATAATAAATTCACTAAATTAAATTTAGTAAATATACTAAATTCATAATTCGGTTAATAATGATGAAAATGATTCCAAACTTGTTTCATGGAGGATTTTGGAGTCGCTGAACACGAATATTGCGACAGAATTTATCACTATTCGACCAGTCGACAAATGCACCCGATTTTCGTATTTTTTGGGTTAAAATTACCTTATATAGGTACTGAGTTTTATCCAAATTGAAGCTAACAAAAATTTTTCGATTTTTTACAATTTTTTTAAGGGGTACGTACCCCTTTGAAAAAATCGAGAAAATCGGGAAAAAAATTTTTGTCCTGGAATTTGATGAAACTCAGTGGATGGGGTAATTTTGATCCAAAAAGTATAAAAATCCGGTTAGTTTAATGATTGGACGCAGAATTTCTGAGATATCGCAAAATTTGGATCGATTTTAGTCCTTATCTCAAAAACTATTCGATTCGATTGATTATGCCTGTACCCTAGGTACTCCGGACACCAGATACCTGATGTCCGACTCTGTCGTGATATTCATGTTCAACGACCCCGAAAACCTCCGAAGTTTATAGCGATTATATAACGAATTTCCTGAAAACTCCAAGAGACAACGGGGATAACGTTTACCATCGGCATCACGTTCTTCGGAGACCAATTCTGATTCTGACGATATTCATATTCAGCCCTTAAAACCCCCGAGTTACAAGTTTGGAATCAATTTCATCACTATTTTAATTTATGGATTTATTGGATAAAAGTTAAATTCTGGTTTCGCGATTATAGCTCCCAATTCCGAGACATTTGGATAGCCCTGTATATATACTACTAAGTTTATTTAATATATATTCATTCATATATTTACAACTTTTGTATGTGCCATCAAAGTGTTTTATGAATGGAAATGAATTTATATAAATGTATTTCCTTCATTGTTTTGTTCAGTTTAGTTTAGTTTAGCTGCTTGTAATACACACACATATAAAATATAATAATGCAATGTGAACATGGGTCGCATCCAACTGATTAAAATAACAATATAGTAATGAATATAGAGCAATTTTGGAAACATACATATATATTATATTTTACATTTATAAGATGGTACACAAAATATGAATTAGATAGTACTCAAGGAAATTAGCAGACACAAGTAGTGTGGTCTTTTATTTTAATAAATAAAAATACATTTTAAGTTACAAGCTTTAATTGTAGTATAAAGTAGAAAATAATTTTTCTGGGGCCTTAGATTTGTAAAAGCTGGAGGTACACAATTATCCAGTAGGATTCAGTCTGTCTCTGAGTGTCTGAAGCATATACAAATAGCCACGAAGGAGTAATTCAGGAAATAATTTATTTTTTACTTTTTATCACAATGGTGAAAGCGATGGGAAGAAATTTAGTTTTCATAAAAATGTTTTATCACCGGAACTAAACCATCGTGTCAATTTTTGTCTCCGTAGGATTTGATTCTAATTCAACTTGAAAGATTTGAAAGGTTTTCGAAATGAAATTGGTTCGAATGATTTATTTGTAAATTAATACTCATCATTAATACAATTATCATCATCAGAAAAGTTTTTTTTTTTGAGAACATTAGAATTTAACATTTTTAAAAACGAGCAACGTGTATGAAAATACACGCTGTGATGTTCTCTTTTTGAAGGACCACCCGATATTTTGAAATATACGAAACATATATCTTTTCCTATTTATAATTTGTTATGATTATGTTTCGTAAATTTTAAATTTATGGAATTCGAATTTTGTTACCTAATATATGGTTTTAGCCCGACTTTTGAATATAATTTAACCATTATATTTAAAATATAACTTAAGTGAACACCTAGGTATAAGGAAGTTTGATCGATATATTAGTTGTAACCCTATCCTTTCTAACGATTATAAAATTCCTTAGTGCGTTCAGAATAAACCATAATTTTTTTCAAATAATAAAAGAAATCGATCACCAACAAAAATAATAACATTTTGTAAATGTTTACTATTATTGTCCAATTGTTTCTTAGAACAATTATTTTTTGGCTGAAACAATAAATTAAATGTATGAATTATATTATTAAAATTACACATATCTGCAATGTTTACTAACACTTACATTTGCAATATTGTATGTCACATGATATATACAGCATGATCTGAAAATGTTTCAACACTCTGAAAATGATTCTTGAAGGAGATTTTTAATTTGCCAAAAGAAAATTAAAATTACAGATGGTATTATTTCTCTAACCTTCTCGGAAGTTAATTGGATATTTTGCTGAAAATTAAGGATGACTTAGAGTCATGAATTGAACAATGAGAATGATGACTAAATCTTTTTTATCACTCCAAGTGAAGGATTGTAATATGTAATATGCAAGGCATACTAAGTTTAGTCCCAAGTTTGTAACGCTTAAAAATATTGATGCTATGAACAAAATTTTGGTATAGGTGTTCATAAAATTACCTAATTAGTCCATTTCCGGTTGTCCGTCCGTCCGTCTGTGGGCACGATAACTCAAAAAACGAAAAAAGATATCAAGCTGAAATTTTTACAGCGTATTCAGGACGTAAAAAGTGTGGTCGAGTTCGTAAATGAGCAAAATTGGTCAATTAGGTCTTGACCTATGGGTCCGTAAGATCCATTTTGTAAACCGTTAGAGATAGAACAAAAGTTTAAATATAAAAAATGTTCCTTATCAAAAAATAAACAACTTTTGTTTGAAACATTTTTCACTGTAAAAATCACTGTTTACCCGTGAGGGCGCACATTAGCCGTAAATTGTATAGTATGTATTAAATAGATTGTATATGTATGTGCAATGTGATAGAGTAATCAATACTATTTGTGTATGGTATTTCAACAATTAACTCAGTCAATTGTTTGTTTTCACTTGTTTTTTAATCAACTTTAATTTAAATTTTAAAGGTATGTTATCGTATCAAGTGTACTTTTACAATTTTATGAATAATGTGATGGTAACTGATTTGCTTAATTCTGAATCACCAGTTTTATAGATATAATCGTACAATATATTACATATAAAATATTATATAATTACTTTATTTTGAATGGTGTAGATAAGTAATTTGAATATGATAAGTGAAATAAACAGATTGTGTATAACCTCTGAAACGTGATGTTCCTAAGATTTGAATAGATTTTCTAACAGAACTAATGACGATGACAACAAGAAACATATTACTTATATTATACATTATACATTACAGTTACAGTTGCAGTATTAAAGTTTGCCTGTCTCATAACTGACTACTGACAACTATTCAGAAATTCATAAATGTAACCTAAGTCTTTTTGTAAACTATATAGACAGCTTTATATTTTGGTTCATTATATGTGAACTATTTGCTCCGTGCATGAGTTTCGTTTCCATGGTAACGATACACTACTTTAATTATAGAATCGTATGGATGCATATATAATTGTATGGATTGCATTTAAGACTTACATTGAAAATTTAATATTATAGTCTCACAAATTTAAATAAATAATTATGATAATTTACATTTGAAAAATAATATTTGTGCAATTTGATTTCTTATTTTCACAATTTTTAATGCATTAAGTTCAATTAATTCATGTTTTACAATAATTTTAATTTGACATTTCTATCACATTAACATGTAAAGAACTGCAAATTAGTAATAACAGCCCCCTTTAACGCCAAAATTTTTCACTGGAAGCGCTGGCATCGATTTTATTGTCCCTACCATGACTACGCACACAACGAATAGGTATGTATTATCAATCTATCGTTCTTGAATATATTAACTGTCGCATCGTTATATTCTTTTATTTGAAAATCGTTATGCATTAATTTATGAAAATTATTAAAACTAAAACTAGAGTTTACCATATTGGCGTTATCTCTTGAAACACTATAATTATTATCAGTACTATTATTGAGCCTAAATGGCCAAGCGGTCTAAGGCGTTTGTCTTGGTCTGTTTGTCCCTTTAGACTTAGGTTGTGAGTTCGAATCCAGGCAGCGGCAGTATGAACAATTTATAATTAATGGGAATGCAGAATTGAGCACATTGTCGTCGCTTGGAATAAAGATAAACAAATAATGATTATTAAAATATAAGATTACCAAATAATGATGTGGGTGGCCTCTGTTATAGGCGTATATGTCAGAGAAACGGAAGTTAAACCCCATTAATATTATCATATTATTATTATAATTATCAGTACTATAATATTAATATAATATTCTAGGATATAGCAATTTTTGTAAAAACACCCACCAAAGATTATGTTTTTCAGTTTTATTCATGCTAGAAAAGAAGAAAACTGGATTGAGTGTTAGATTTTGATACTGTTCGCCGTTTCCTTTCTTCGTCATATTTTTAAAGATATTTGAAAAAAATTTAAATAAGTGCGGTTATGATTGCGGTTCTCCACCCAATTTAAAATTATCGGCATTGTCACTTGGAATAAAATAAGGATTTTAAGTTAAAAATCAAGTTTGTAACGCTTAAAAATAATGATGCTATGAAAAAAATTTTGTCATAGGTGTTCATAAAATCACCTAATTAGTCCATTTCCGGTTGTCCGTCCGTCCGTCTGTGGATACGATAACTCAAAAACGAAAAAAGATATCAAGCTGAAATTTTTACAGCATACTCGGGACGTAAAAAGTGAGGTCAAGTTCGTTAATGAGCATCATAGGTCAATTGGGTCATAGGTCAATAAATGTAAAAAATGTTCCTTATAAAAAAATAAAAAACTTTTGTTTGAAACATTTTTTTGTAAACATCACTGTTTACCCACGAGGGCGTTAATTAGGTGCAAATTTTATAATATGTATTAATATAGGAATATCAGTTGTGTGTGTGTGTATTTAAAAGTGAATATCTTTTGTTATTTACGTGACGTCAAAAAAACAAACGATTGCGCATCAACACTGTCTATACATTTTTGTATGTGTTATGTGATAAAGAAATCAACACTGACTATGCATGGTATTTCAACAAATAACTCAGTCAATTGTTTGTTTTCACTTGTTATTCTTAATTTTCGTCTTATATCCTTATATTTGTTAGAAAAAATAATTAAACATACATACAATCCATAGACTTATTTGTCCATCCATACAATTATAATTAATAAAGTAGTGTGTCGTTACTAAGATAACGTCCTGAAAAAAAAACTCATGCACTTACCGAATATATTATATTTTCTTCATAATAGAACGCCTTTCTGGTATCCTTTATCAAATACGTAGCCTAATCAAACACTTAGGTTGAAACTGTGTAGTATATCTATTTATAATATTAAATGTCCTGTCAAACCGCACATAACACAACATCACAAGAATTTTGTATAACATGACAATCAATCAAAATTGACGAGTATAAATGATAGATTATCTACACATTTTAAAGAGTCGATATAATATCGGTACGCTGCCTGCGCTGTACAAAACCAAAATTTGATTGATAATATGTCTTTAAACGGGAGATGGGTAAAAAAAAAAACTAAATCTTAAAAAACTGTAATGTTTGTATAAGTGAGCATGTTTTTCAATCTTTGTGTGATAAGGATGGATACTCTATTACTATACAGGATATCAATCACAATATTCAAATGTAGTATAATCTAAAACGGTTCCTACAACAAAACGAGTATGTGATCGTTCGTAGAGATAACTAAAAGAGACGTATAAACAAATTAAAAGGGAACTTTTTCTAGCCCGTATCTCAAAAACTATTCGACCAGTCGATAAATGCACCCGATTTTCGTACTTTTTGGGTCAAAATTACCTTATATACTGAGTTTTATCCAAATTGGAGCTACCAAAAATTTTTCTATTTTTTTCAATTTTTTTAAGGTGGTTGTTTGATTACTACCAACACATTCAGATAGAATCATTCTATAAAATGTTATTTATCAGTGCATCAACTAAAACTATATACTAGCCCCAACCAACCCATTAAAACCTCTTCATACAATGTTCTATTAAAATTATATTGACATTATTTAATTTGACAGCTGATGATATATTATATTCATAATATATCATCAAACTCATCTCATTCTACATTGGTAAGTCAATTGTATCGGTATCGGTTTCAATGATATTTTATATGATAAGATTTTGTTAATTATAAATTTATTTTAAAACAAGAGTGAACACTCATGACTGTAAAATAATAACTTACCGTACTCGAAGGAATAATAATTTTTCATATATTTTTAATTGCATACCTGAAATAAAAAGAAAAATTATTAGTTGAAAGTAATAATTCAAATGTTAATAAATAAAATGAAACAGTAAAAATTACAAATAAACAAGTGAAAACAAACAATTGACTGAGTTAATTGTTGAAATACTATGCATAGGCAGTGTTGATTACTCTATCACATTACACATACATACATGTCACACACACATAACTGATATTCCCATATAATACATACTATACGCTTAATTGGCGCCCTCACTGGTAAGTGATGTTTACGAAAAAATGTTTCAAACAAAAGTTGGTTATTTTTTTATAAGGAATATTTTTTATATTTAAACTTTTGTTCTACCTCTAACGATTTACAAGATTGGTCCTACGGACCATGATCCCAACTGACCTATGCTCATTTACGAACTCGACCTCACTTTTTACGCCCTGAGTACGCTGTAAATTTCAGCTTGATACGTTTTTTCGTTCTTGAGTTATCGAGTTGACAGACGGACGGGCGGACAACCGAAAATCGACTAATTAGGTGATTTTATGAACACCTATATAAAAATTTTGTTCATAGCATCAATATTTTTAAGCGTTACAAACTTGGGACTAAACTTAGTATACCTTGGTATATTTCATATTATAGGGCAAATATGTTAACAAATATATAAACATTTTTAAAATAAGCGAAAAGTAGGCGACTAATGTCCTTTTTAAGAAATATAGGGATATCTTTAGTAAAGACGGATAACTTTAAATTGGAATAAAACACAGAAAAATGTTTTTAATATACATAGTTTCAGATTACGCCATTTACGCAACAGCCAAATATTTTTAGCTGCATATAATATTATAAATTAGAAGAGTTTAAAAAATCTTTACAAATATGGCAGCCTTTCGGGTGCCTTTTAAATGGTTTTCGAAAATGGGTACCAAAGTTCTGTCCTAATGGTACAGTAAATCTGGTATTTTGACTGGAAAAAATTACAATAGTGACTCTGAGGTTATAGATCGTTAGGGGGGCTTCTCGGAATCTATTGATTTAAGGGAAAAGTTTTTCAAATAGAAAATGTAGAAGACACTGTCAGCTACATTTTATGTCATTGGAGCAACGTCATACGAGTTAAATTACAAAAAGTAGGTGGCGTTAAAGTATCAAAAAAAGGGTTTTCACGGTTTTCATTAAGAAAAAATGATTTTTTTGTAAAAGTGTAAATAAAAAAGTTGTTTGACTCAAAATTAGCTTCAACTTTTATTTAAACAATTTTTTTGTAAAACTTACCGTCGTTCTGCTTTTTGTAATTTAACTCGTATGACGTTGCTCCAATGACATAAAATGTAGTTGACAATGTCTTCTACATTTTTTATTTGAAAAACTTTTCCCTTAAACCAATGAATCATACGAAGAATTTTAGTTAACACTATTTTTACGCCTTATCTTCAAAAGCAGCTATATTTTTTGTTGCCATGGAATGAACTAATAGATAATAATTAACATAAAATATATCACCAACAGTAATATTTAATTGTTCAATTTCTGAATCATAAAATTCGTTGAAAATTTCATTAAGTAGAACAGTATGAAAGGAAATACATAATGCCAGCCATAACTGTCATTCATATGTCAAATAACATTTTAAATATTTCATAGTACCTACAGAGTTGATGTACAAAATTATCACTGTTGTCTGCCAATCAATTATTACATTAGTGCACCGCAACGAGCAACGAGTAACGAGCATCATCATCATATCATGATTTAAAGTTATACCACAGAATTTTGTGATTGGTAGAGGATAATATTTTATACACAGTAAGCTGGTAATGGTTTGGTGTCAAGTGACATTTTGTAGGACCTGTATTTTATATACATACTTAACGATCATTATTTTAAGATAAAAAAAACTTTTAACATAAAGAAAACCGACTTCAAAAGAAAAACTTTTCCAAAAGAAATTAAAATGCACTAAAAAGTAAAAAAATAACGATAATTTAATGTAGTTAAAATTATTGTTATTTTTGGAGTCGGTGTCAGCCCAGGAAACAACTCGACTCTGACACAACAGTTTGCCACATTAGCTTGGCTGACACCGACTCCAAAAATAACAATAATTTTAACTACATTAAATTATCGTTATTTTTTTACTTTTTAGTGCATTTTAATTTCTTTAGGGAAAAGTTTTTCTTTTGAAGTCGGTTTTCTTTTTATTAAAAGTTTTTTTTATTTTGCGATTTTTAGTGAATATGAAGTACAATAACTAATTTTTCACTAAAAAAAGAATAATCGAAATCGGTTGCCGTGATATTGAGTTATTCGTCCTCTTGTCGTACATACTTAATGCAAATTTAAGACTTTTATGGTTTTCTCATGGATGCCGTTGTCAGAACTGGACCAAAGTGAAATGGAACCACACGGGAAGCATCAGCTTTCAAACAGATAAAGAATCGGTTTACCCAGTCGAAAGTTCTGAGGTAACAAACATAAAAAAAAATACAGTCGAATTGATAACCTCCTCCTTTTTTGTCTGAAGCCGGTTAATAAATTTAAATGAGATAGTATGTCTAATTAGAGTAAGATGTTGTACCAATATAATAGTACTATTACCAAATTTACCTTTTTTATACTATGTACATATGATATATATCAAGGTATACTAAATTTTGTCCTAAGTTTGTAACGCTTAAAAATATTAATGCTACGAACAAAATTTTGATATAATTGATATAAGTGTTCATAAAATCACCTAAATAGTCTATTTCCGGTTGTCCGTCTGTCCGGCCGTCAACAAGATAACGCAAAAAGGAAAAGAAAGATCAAGCTGAAACTATTACCTACTGACTCGTCTTGTCAACCGTGAGCAGAAAGATCTCTTATTATTTTGTATGGAAGAGTGACTATCTTTCTTTAAGTACATGGACACAAAACAATTGCGTACTCAACACTATTTATACAAGGTATTTCAACCTCAATTTAACCTCAATTTTATCACCCTGTAATCTATATAATACGATAAGTATTCGGGTCATATCGAACTAATTTAATTTCTAAATTTACAAAAATCAATTTAAAATTCGTTTGCCGTTCGTTTATTATGATGCTATTTTTATATTATTCTACCTTCAAATATACAAGATGTAGCAATAATGTTTTAGGAAAAATCTCGTTTATAAAACATGGCATATAAGAATAACACATGAGCTATAATTTATAAAGATATGTTTAAAAAAAAATTAAAACCATTATATTTATTTATACTTTGGACATTTCATAAAACAGGGTGAAGGAGATACAACTTATGGACATCTTTTCAACTAAGGCTATCAGACATTCACTAACTTTAAAAATAAATTGAAACTAATTATTTATTGAAACTAATTTATTTTAAAGGAAACAATAACTTTTATATAAAACCAAAAAAAAACTTTTTTTTAACGGTTAATTAGAATTCTATTATCTTTTTAGTTATTTCCATTTTTTTTAAGCCATAGGAAATATGTTTGTTTTAAGCCAGATGTCCATAAATTGTATCTCCTTTACCCTGTTTGTTACCGTTATCTTTATTTTACTTTACCAATGATTATGATGTAATATTACCTTAATATAAATTGAAAGAAATGTAAAAACTATTTTAGTTCCACTGTAGGTTTTATGACATACTGTATACTTGGAATGAAGAATGTAAAATATGTGCTTGATTATATCATGATTTAATAATATTATCGGAAAATGTCACCAAATATGATGCGGTTAAATTGATATGAAAAATGTGTGTATGCTATACCATAACAAGTATTATTCAATAGTTAGAACTAATACAAGGATGCTTTCTATGAACTTTAAAATTTTCATATCAAAATCATAATCAATTTAAGCTTGATTCTTGATGTAATTTCGAGATAATTTTGTTTTTTTGCTCATCTACAGAAGTAGTTTTTATTTGCTTTTATAGGATAGACAAGAAATTCGATTAAGAGGGTGGTTTTTGACCCGTCAACATTCACGTCAACCGGTCGGTAATGTTTAGACACTTGAAGAGACATTTACTCACGCGTTCTGCATAAACGTCAAATATTTCGCGCGTTAAATATCCTTTAACTTTGTAAATCATAACCTCTACATAATGTTATATAAATTTATTTTTAACGTGTAGTTTGTAAGTGATGAAAAATGTATAATTATTGTTATTAATATTTTGATAGAAATTATGGAATATTAATATTTTGTTTATGTATTTGTATAAAATATATTATTCTTTATAAACGTTTAGAATGAACGAGCTAAATCTACCAAGCGAAAACTTCTAGTTTGTTATTATTATAATAAAATGAGATGCACTCACTATATTTACTATGTATGTGTATTTTATAATAATTTTCAATGGTTTTGATTCTAAAATGTTCAGTTCATGGACAATAGTTTTATGCAAAGAACAAATCATCATACCATGACATCACAAAGTCAATTTTGTGATTCGGTAATGTTCACTTTAAACTTAACGTTATACAATATTGATAATTAGTTCTTTACAAATTATTATTTGTATTTTGAATATAACCTATACTCCATTAAAAGATGCTTAAACCCCTAAATTCATTGCTATTGCTCCGATTGACCTGGAAATTTGACGGTTAGTAGATAAGACCCCAAAAAACAACCTTCTAGATCTAGGAGATGGAAAAATATCTGCCGAAAATGACAATGCAAAAAAATATTTCGAAAAAAAATTGCCTTTTCGAGATACTTAACGACAACTTCGCAGGACAAGTAAAACTGTATAAGCAAATATATTACTATAAAATAATCTCTATTCTAGTCTCCTTGAATTCGATCATGGCATTAAAACACGCTTTGAACCAACAAATTTTTATCATACCCCCAAAAATTGAGCCGATTTGTATTTCTTACTTTTTTATTTTCTATTCGGTTTACGAAATAAAAGAGTGGAAACTTTCTTTTTAAAAATCATCTGTATATCTAATTGAAATTAAAAGTTGAATCCAAATGTATTCAAATTTAAAAGTTGTGGCGTTAATGAGGTTTATTTAACTTATTTTATCATAAAAGCACAAAGTAAACTAATAGCAAAGAAATCAAAATACATTTCTAAAACTAGCAATCTTTTATTTAACGTTGTATGCGAGTCGGTACAAAAGCTTTATATAGTTTTACAGATAAAAGTTCAACACAGATTTTGGATGTTCTTCTGACTTTGTAAACTTTCTGCAACAGTTTTTTTTTTTTTTTTTTTTTTGTTTCTCTACTAAATTATACAGCGTGATCTTAAATTCTTCATTTGTACATGTATTTTTTTTTATTAGATACAAAAGCTAAAAGTTCATTTTTAATTATTCATAGCATAAATTATATTTAAAAATTTATCCTGTACATTATGACTTGTTATAAAACTGAACAGTTTTTTAGCATTTTTAACCGACTTCAAACAAAAACGGAGGAGGTTATCAATTCGACTGTATTTTTTTTTTTAATGTTTGTTACTCCATAACTTTCGACTGGGTGAACCGATGGTCCCGTGTGGTCCCATTTCATTTTGTTCCAGTTCTGACAATGGCATCAATGCGAAAACCATAAAAGTCTTAAATTTGCATTAAATATGCACAACAAGAGGACGAATAACTCAATATCAAGCCAACCGATTTCGATGATTCGTTTTTTAGTGACAAATTAGTTAGTGTACTTCAGATTCACTAAAAATCACAAAATAAAAAAACTTTTAACAAAAAGAAAACCGATTTCAAAAGAAAAACTTTTCCAAAACAAATTAAGATGCACTAAAAAGTAAAAAAATAACGATATTATAATGTAGTTAAAATTATTGTTATTTTTAGAGTCGGTGTCAGCCAAGCTAATGTAGCAAACTGTTCTGTAATTGTTGTTTCCTTGGCTGACACCGACTCCAAAAGTAACAATAATTTTAACAATATTATATTATCGTTATTTTTTTACTTTTTAGTGCATATTAATTTATTTTGGAAAAGATTTTCTTTTGAAGTCTAGTTGAAATTTGAATCTAAATGAAACTTGACACAAGCGAATTCGCAGGCAAAAGTTAATACATATGTGTAAAGATATTTTATCATCTTACAAATAATTTCAAATTGTATTGAATAGATCAAAATGTCCGTAATTTATGTATATAAATTTTCAGTATTGCACTCAAGGGAAGTAATAAATCGGCTAATATAGAGATGGTGTTTTTCTGGATATATCTGCTGTACAAAATTTAGCTGTGCTATGTACACTAATGAACGTAAATCAGTAGTATTACATATTTTGTCGTATTATTTCGAACAAAAGACATAAACATTCATATAGTAAATAGTATAAAATTCTGAATATAGTGAAAATTCCAAAAATTAATGCTTTTTCCGAAGACGTTCCTCGTACGATATATTAGCCGGGACAGCCTGGTATTTTTTTTCCACACTGATTCCATCATTTTTATACCATGTATATTATGTGTAACATATATCAAGGTATACTAAGTTTAGTCCCAAGTTTGTTACGCTTAAGAATATTGATGCCAATAACAAAATTTTGATATAGGTGTTCATAAAATCACCTTGTTAGTCTGTCTGTCCGTCTGTCCGCCTGTGTACACGATAAGTCAAAAACGAAAAAAGATATCAAGCTGAAATTTTTAAAGCGTGCTCAGGACGTAAAAAGTTAGATCGAGTTCGTAAATGAGCAACATAGGTTAATTGAATCTTCTTGTTAACCATTAAGAAATAGAACAAAAGTTTAAATGTATAAAACTTCCTTATAAAAAATAAACAACTTTTGTTTGAAACATTTTTTCGTAAACATCACTGTTTACTTTTGAGGTCGCAACTTAGTCTGTCTATACATGGTATTTCAACAATAACTCAATCAATTGTTTGTTTTCACTTCTTTTAAATAATCTAAGATATTTTCGAATAAAACTTTCATTCAATATAAAATTATTCGAAAATAAATCAATTAAACAGTTGTAAAATCAAAACCTTGATTAAGTACGACCTTATCTTTCGATACCTTTAAGTTTATTGTATATATATTTACAGTTTACAGTTTATAAGTTACAATTCATCCCTTATAAGAAGAATAACTTTATGCCCCTTAGAATATTATGATATGTTTGTTGTTCTTTATTATACAAAGCAAAACCATAGTTCTCTTGTGTATGAGAAGTTAAATGTGGTATCATGGAAATGTTTACTTCTCTGGTAGGTAGATTCATTCGTATATATAACTACTACAGTTACTGTTACATATAAATTATATAGTAATATATAAGTAACATATAGTACCTAATGTACCTTGAATCATTATTGAATTGTTCGGTAGATATTGATATTAGCTGAATATGATTTGTACTGAAATGAGAATATTTAAAGAGAATACAAGTATGTTGAAAACTTTGGTTTCTACGTGGTTTTGTTTTTGAATAACCTAAAAAATATTTTTTCAGCGACAATAATTTTGATTTATGTGTCTATTAAATAATGATGTAATCATACCAGTCATTGTTCCATATTTCTGTTTAGAAAAAAGTAGAAAATAATTTATTCTATGAATCACTCATACACGATTATTTGTAAAAGCTTGACATGCTTTAGTGTTATATATAAATTATAGTCTAATAATGAACACATCAATAACTAACAACTTTAGATTGTGGAGTAGGCATCTTTCACAAAAAACACTTAGTACCTAATGTACCTTGAATCATTTCATATTGTTCGGTAGATATTGAAATTAACTGAACATCATTTGTATTGAAATGATGATATTTAAAGAAAATGTCAGTAGGTTGAAGGCTGGTTTCTACGTGGTTTTGTAAAAGCATGAGGTGCTCAATATCAAGAATGACTCGAAAAATAAGTAGGTATGTGGAATGTACGGGATGCTCCAATTGATTCTTGATATTTTAAATTGAGAGCCTCAAGTATTTACAAATATTCGCGTATGAAAAAATTATTTTCTACTTAGTACAATAAAAGCTTGTTGGTAAAATTTTTATTATGGGTCTTACAAAAAATTGATATCCTTTTTTAGGGATCAGCTTTCTCATTTGAAGTATTCTTCTATCTCTATCAGTACGAATTCGTAGTGATTTTAAGTGGGAATATTCTGGTCTAGAAGCCTAAATTGAAGGCTTTTTTCAAATTAAGATTATAAAAAATGAAATCATTTTTGTATAGCCATTTTTATACCATGTATATGTGTAATATATATCAAGGTATACTAAGTTTAGTGCGAAGTTTATAACGCTTAAAAATATTGATGCTACGATTGAAATTTTGATATAGGTTCAAATTCGTCTAGTTAGTATATTGTCGGTTGTCCCCCCGTCTGTTTGTGAACATGATAACTCAAAAACGAAAACGATACCAAACTTTTTTAGCTCTTTAACGATTATATAGTGAAACGAGTGACTACTTACAAGTATCATCGATGGGGCTGATTCTAGGTAAATTAGGGTGTGAACTATGGTACATTATGAATCTGTAAACTGGAGTAATATTGAACTCGTGGATGCAAAGACAATTTTGAGTAATTTTTGTGGATATCTATTGCTCATTTGGTCTGGTAAACTCTGATTGTATTCTCTACAGCACGTTATATAAGTCCTTTACTAGAAAACCGTATTAACAAAGTAGTAGTACCTCATAGCAATAGATGATATAGCTAACTGTATGTTGATAGTGTGCACGCGTAGTGTTAATGTGATGCATGAGACCCTTGGGGCGCTGTTGTATCACTAATACTTACAAACCCAATGTAAATAATATGAAATAAAACCTATATAATAATAGTCTCTACTATACACAACTAAGAATTGCTCATTTGAGTTAGAATTTTGTGTTTGTATTTATTTCTTCTCTTATGTTTTATACCCATGTATTCTTGTTAAATATACCATAGACATGTTGAAATATCTACTAGATTCAGAAATTGGCAGGAATTTTTTGAAAGCATTATTTCAAGTATCGACAATAATAAGTTTCAACGACACTTTTTACTTAGAATTAATATCTATATCGATTCCCGTTGTCATTATCAGCATGAAGTTTTCCACCCTCTGGGTAAGGTCGCACAATTCTTTGTTTTTAACTTCTTTCAGTTAGCTTTAAACAATGCAGTATAGCAGTATTACAGTTTTACAGTAAATACAGTTTTATAAAGATTCATTAACTGATTATGGATTCCGAAATTTTGAGATATTTATACCTTATCTATTTAGAAACAAATTTCACGTTCATCTGACTCATCACTATTTTCAATTGTATTTAAATATTCGTTCCCGTGAGAACTTTGGGACGCAAAGTACGTATAACACTCTTGGGTATAAACGCAACGACCTGTCAAAATTTCAAGTCAATCCATCTTCTACTTTTAGAGTTTTGTGTCCATGAACATACGGAAGCCAATTTTGTATATATAAGATATAAAAGGGTATAAAAAAACTATTATAAATAATAAAAAGGCAACAGCACAAAATGTTCCCAAGCGATCTCCCATCCAAGTACTGATTGTATCCGATCATGAATCGGTGTTTTGAATTTAGTATGCATGTCGCTTCCGAGGTGACGATCTAAATAGTGCTTAACAACAAATTAAAGTGTTAAGGCTCTACTAAAAAACTATTATACAAAATCGCCCATCTCGGCTAAAGAAGTTTTTACTTGAATAGAAATGTAGCTTCTTTGCGTTGCACTTTAATTCCATTGATATCCAATAACCAACTATATAGAAAAAATTTAAATCTAAATAGATTTTTGCATATAATTGACTTCATAAATATACAAAATATATTTAACAACTGAAAACAAACAATTGACTCAGTTAATTGTTGAAATACCATGCATAGTCAGTGTTGATTACTTTATCACATTACACATACAAACATGTGACACATACATAACTCATAATCAAGTAGAGTACATATTATAAAATTTCCTCCTAATTGGCGCCCTCACGCGTAAACAGTGATGTTTACGAAAAATGTTCCAAACAAAAGTTGTTTAATTTTTGATAAGGAACATTTTTTACATTTAAACTTTTGTTCCATCTCTAACGGTTTACAAGATGGGTCCTACGGACCCAAGACCCAATTGACTTGACCTATTATGCTCATTTACGAACTTGACCTCACTTTTTACGTCCTGAGTACGCTGTAAAAATTTCAGATCGATATCTTTTTTCGTTTTTGAGTTATCGTGTCCACAGACGGACGGACGGACGGACGGACAACCGGAAATGGGCTAATTAGGTGATTTAGTGAACACCTATGACAAAATTTTTTTCCTAGCATCATTATTTTTAAGCGTCACAAACTTGGGACTAAACTTAATATACTATGTATATTTCATATATACATGGTATAAAAATTATAATATGTAAAGTATTTAAAATAAAAATATGCAGCATTGCGTGTAAGTTTAAACAAATATCATAAGTTCAACAGTTCACTAATCTAGAATGTGAAATAATTTTTAAGTCAATTAGAAAATATTATAAGAAAAATACTTAAGGAATTATTATTTAATATTTCTAATAATATATTGAATTTCATAAATCTATTAATAGCGAAATAGCCATAAACAAATACTACTTATATAAAATACTAACTAGTCATGGCGATAGACACTACCACCAGTATCTGCATAGTACCTTCATGTACCCTTACAAACAATATGATAAGGATAATAAAGAATTACTTTACGGACATCTTACGTTAATAAAGTTTAACGTTTCGTTTATTTGAAAACCATCAACTCGCCTTCAAATTTCGCATTATGTTATTTCCATCAAAACCGATATATATTCTCTTAGATTTTTCATTGATTTCAAATATAACTATGATGGAAGCGCAGAAAACACTCCATAATATTAATAAATAATAATAATAATAAAACTAAAATACGGGTAAACAGTGATGTTTACGAAAAAATGTTTCAAACAAAAGTTGTTAATTTTTAAACTTGGCCTATGTTGCTCATTTACGAACTTGACTTACTTTTTACGTCCTGAGGACGCTGTAAAATTTTCAGTTTGATATCGTTTTCGTTTTGGAGTTATCATGTTCACAAACAGACGGACGGACGGACAACCGAAAATAGACTAATTAGATGATTTTATACCTATACCAAAATTTTAATCGTAGCTTCAATATTTTTAAGCATTATAAACTTGGCACTAAACTTAGTATACCTTGATATATATTACACATATACATGGTATAAAAATGGCTATACAAAAATGATTTCATTTTTTATAATCTTAGTTTGAAAAAAAGCCTACAATTTAGGTTTCTAGACCAGAATATTCCCACTTAAAATCACTTCGAATTCGTATTGATAGAGATAGAAGAACACTTCAAATAAGAAAGCTGATCCGTAAAAAAGGATATCAATTTTTTGTGAGACCCATAATAAAAATCTTTGCCCTGTAGTCAACTTACTGTATATCAGTATATTATGCCCTATATTCGAAAACGATCGGTAGATGGAAGTATAGACAACATTTGTGATTACCTCTAAAATGACAACGTTTAAAAATATATCACAAATATACTCATACATAGCTGCATAAAAATATGAAAAATTTTTCATGAAAAAGGAAAGCCGAAATATAATATTATTCGGTATTTTTATATGAATTGAAAATGTATATAAAAAAAATAAAATAAAATAAAAGTTGTTCCAAGCTCTTTTATTACGTGTGTGTTATGAAAAGGTATGTAAAGTGTATTAGAATGGTATCAAACAAACACGTCGTTCAAAACTTTATGTAACAAATGTGAAACTTTCTTTTTCTTTTGTTGCAGAAAAAATTTTATTTGAAAATACTTTAGTTGTATTTATGTTTAAGCAATTACTGTGGAATTTTATTCCTTGTTTAAAATACTCATAATATTTCACAAAGAAAATTTTGAATAGAAAATTGCATGCAAAAAAAATTAAATTCGAAAATGAAAAATACAAAATATTGATTTAGCATTCATATATATATATGTCCCAGGCTCGAGTTAACAATTTTGATGAAATATAAATTTGATAATATAGATATCGCTCTTCAATCATCGATACTCTAACTATAGTTGTCTCTGTTCATAAAATAATGGTTCGAATTAAATTAAAATTTTGTTTTTATATCATCGGCAATCTTATATTTTTATCGTATTATTATAAACTATTGATTGTCTGGAAATTTTAGATAGTTTTTTATCACATTATCTAGATTTTTTGATATAGAAATATCCAATTGAAAAGGATAACCTAACCTATATGAGTCATAATTTTTTCAGCCAACTTTGAAAGATAAAATAATAATAAAAAGCCTGATGGCATAGGAATTTTTTGTGATTTTTGGAAACTTTTGGTATGATATGCAATCCTTGTATATCCCTTTAAGTGTCCACATCATCAGTATTTTTATTCTGAGTGAAAATTGATTCATATTTTCTAGTTAAAGTTCTTTCCATAATAGCAATATATTAAATTCTGTACTCTAGATGGTCTCCTTTAAGAATTTCATCGTTATGTTTCACCTGGTGATATAGTGTTAAATTTATGTTGCTATTTAATTTTCACCGATCATAATTTTCAATCTAAATATCAGAAGGATTCAGATAGTCACTTACATATAATCACCCATTATTATAAGTTATAAATTATTTTGTAACATATATAAGAAGATCGAAAATATATGCAAGTTTTGTATAAGTACTGCAATTCGACTGGGCTGATATTATTAATTTTTTGTTGCATTAAAAATAAAAATTTCCATGTCGTATGTTTTAACAATTCTGATATCAAATTTTTATTCTATTTGCGAATTTCGAAAATAGTTCTTATACAAAACAAACAGTTAGTAGTGTTCTTAGAAATAAAATTTTCTTACGAAATGCTTTTTAAATTTTTGAAAACAAAAACGGCCCTAAACATTTTTCCACTTTTCATCACTGATACCGCATGGAGTAGATGCAGTTCTGTAAATTATTAGTGTATATAAACAGAAACACATTCATATGGCTTCTCGCCAATGGCGTACTTTAAAAATAGAAAAACTAGACCCTTTACCCTTTTAAGTTAGGATTTTGAAATACCTTTTCAACGATACCTCACTTACCATAGTTTTTCGACTTTTATGTTCAGCCTCGTGAACCGATTTTAACGATTATTACGTTAATCGATTTGTCTATTTAATTCATTTTTTTTAAATTTCATTATTGCCATATCTTCAGTAGCATCGGTCCACGGGTCAAAATCGGTCAACGCGTTTGATCTCTAGTGTGCCACATAGAAACAGACATAGACTAATAAACACATTACCACTCCTTTGTTGTTGCTCAGTCGGGTAAAAAACTTATACGAAGATTTTGAGCGTGGTGTCATAAGAAAATCATTATTCCATAGAAATGCAACCTTAAATGCTTCATTTCCTACAGTAATTGAAATGTTGCCAAGGTCAATTTAGAAATTTATTGAACAATATGGACGATACAGGAATTTCCTGTTTTCCTACATCATAGTTTGGTATACAAAATTAATAATATTGTAGATATATTTGGTAGTTCATTGCCAGTACACGAACACACCAACAGACTAGCGTAAAGACACACCACCAACTGGTCGATTCGACCAATACACTTCTACTATTCTGCTTGTTATTATTCTCTAACCATTAAATATAAATAGTTTATTGTAAATAAGATATAATATACCTTAAAACTCACTACACTCACTCTATCTACAATATATGAGAGTCATAGTTAAAGACATAGTTATAGTGATGTGACGAATATTCGAATATGAACAATGCTAATGTTTTGCGAAACTTTTTAACAAAAAAATGCATATGTTTTTTGTATTTAACACGGTGAAGTTAAGTCCGTACGACCCATCGTGTAAACCGTTAGAGATAGAACAAAAGTATAAATGTAAAAATGTTTCTTATAAAAAAAATAACCAACTTTTGTTTGAAACATTTTTTCGTAAACGTCACTGTTCACCCGTGAGGGCGCAAATTAAATTAGAACAAATAAAGCATGTAAAAATGTATTGTAATACATGTTTTGTATATATGAATGTGTTTGTTTATTACGATGTACACTGAGGAAGTGAGAAAAAAAAGATACTCTTATTGCTTTGTGTGTACGAGTGACCATCTTTCTTTACTAAAATGATACAACAAACTCAGTCAATTGTTTGTTTTCATTTGCCAATCAGAGTTTTTGCTTCTTGGCTGAACTAATCTCTAATCAAAACAACGTGAAGTTTGCTTGCGTTTTTATGGGCTTATACGATTTCTTTAATGAACTTATAGGACAGACTCTTTGACTATAATGAATCATATGCTTTTTAAGTTAATACACAACAATTTGCGAGTGCTTTATTTAAAAGTGGACATCTGAATTTCCATTCGCGAATATTGAAGATAAACATTTGCCCCATTACTAGTAGGTAAGTAGATATAATGGTAGTTTTTATCCATATCGCCATGGTAGGTAGGTAGACTAGATAGAAGATAGGTATTTGTTTTTCCACTGTCTTGTTTCATTTAAAAATATATACTGTTTGTAATATTTTCCAGTATTCACTATTATTATTAAATATTATTTATAATCAAGGATATCTATATACAAGCTGATCAGAATTATAACAAGAAGGTCTAACGTAATCTGGTTCCAAAACAATATCATTTGATTCGAAGTGTGTTGAGATCTGCAATCAGAATTTGCAGAGATTTTTTCCAATCGACTTTAAATAAAATCAAATTAACAGAAAAGTTCTAACAAATTTTATCTACCGCAACGCAATTCTCTGGAAAATCGGTAAAATGGTACAAACACCCACAATCATATCCCCAGGGGAAAAGGAGGCCTGAGTCCGACATACCACGTCGATCCACTAGGCCTGACAATACCTAAAAACATTTTCCTACTTCTATTATAAAAAAATACACACACACATTTACATATAACACACGGTAGTCATATACTATAACTATAATATATGTGTTACTTTGATTTTCCGTAGCTAGAAAACTACTCAGTAAAAAATTTTGATTAGAATAATCCTAAGAATACTTTGGGAGCAGTTTGAAAAAGTTTGACAGAAAGCCATTTTCCTGTCTAATCGTGTGTGTTCCGTTGATAAACCAAGCAAAACGAAACTTTATAAATTATAATGAAACCATTTTATTGGTTCACCCTATATTTATATATATCTAATATCGGAAACAACTACACATTTTCCATTATAAAGGAAGGATAGAATTTCTGGTAGATACCATAAATATGATGACCATATACAACATAATATACTAACCAAACAGCAGGTACATTATTTCTTTATTACGTGTGTAAAAAATATAATATCTTTATTTTATTTAAACCTATGTGTCCTCTGTGCTGTGACCTACCACCAAACATGTAAATTATTAATGGTTTTTATATTCAAGACCTTTATTTTTCTTTATTCTGGTGTTCATTATACACATATCTGTAGCAGTTAATAAGAGTTTGTAACAAATTTAAACTTTTATTTTAACATTTTGACCCAAAAACCTCTTTTAAATGAAATAAAAGTAAATTGAATCCATAAAGTCGCGAAATTTCTTTGAATTTCTTTTGTCTGCCATTTCAAGTCAACAAGTCTCGGAAAAAATGCGAATAACAAGTCATGTTTCCTGCAAATTATTTTTACTAGGATTACATATTGTTTTCTTATCCTGTTATAATAAAATAACAAACAACTTTGTTTCAATATTAAATAAAAAAAACTTTTAACAAAAAGAAAACCGACTTTAAAAGAATAACTTTTCCAAAACAAATTAAAATGCACTAAAAAGTAAAAAATAACGATAATATAACGTAGTTAAAATTATTGTTATCTTTGGAGTCGGTGTCAGCCAAGCTAGTGAAGCAAACTGTTCTGTCAGAGTTCTTTCCTTGGCTGACACCGACTCCAAAAATAACAATAATTTTAACTACATTAAATTATCGTTATTTTTTACTTTTTAGTGCATTTTAATTTGTTTTGGAAAAGTTTTTCTTTTGAAGTCGGTTTTCGTTTTGTTAAGAGTTTTTTTTTTTAATTTGTGATTTTTAGTGAATCAGAAGTGTACTAACTAATCTATCACTAAAAAAAGAATCATCGAAATCGGTTGTCGTGATATTGAGTTATTCATCCTCTTGTCGTGCATACTTCATGCTAATTTAAGACTTTTATGATTTTTTCATGGATACCGTTATCAGAACTTCACCAAAATGAAATGGGACCACACGGGAAGCACTAGCTTTCAAATAGATATTGTCGAAATCGGTTCACCCAGTCGAAAGTTCTGAGGTAACAAACATAAAAAAAAAAAATACAGTCGAATTGATAACCTCCTCCTTTTTTGTTTGAAGTCGGTTAAAAATATCTGGTTTCATATACACACACAGCGCATAGTAGGATATTTATGTACCTGAAAACTTTATTAAATACTTTAGAAACTTTTTCCAATTCTATGTATACCATATTTAAAACACATAGAAAGAAATTGTATTCCATTAAAAATATTTCACTGATAATTATACTTCTTTGTTTTAATTAATTAATCGATTATTTAATAAAAATATGGAGTAATCAAATGAATTTTCTTTCTATATTATTGTTGGTGAATGCCTCTTCGAAAATTCGACGAAAATTTCCAATAATACTATCGTTATCCTGGACTATACTTTTATTTTCTGAAAATTTCAAATAAAACGCGATGATTATTGTTCCAGAATTTTTTTTAATTACAAAGACGTGTTTTTCTATTTATAAAAAATGGAACAACGTAACCAAAAACTTAAGAAGAAAATTTCTGTAGAAATTCGCTGGAATTTTTTTTGCGTGGAGTTATCTGATATACCTTGTATGTTTTTCAATTTGTATGACAATTTTCCTCGGAATCTCGAAGGGTAACTAGACTTTATATTTAATGCATATTCTATAAAAAAAAAATAATATGAAAGTTTTCAATAGATAAGTATAAAGTACAAATACACCAATAGGCATAGTTTTCCTCAGATATAGATTGTTTATAAATGATAAAAAGTTTTCCAAAGCCTTCATTCACATTGGATATGTACAAAAAGACATCCCGGTCATTATAATATACAGGCTGGACTATTTCAATCTATTATGGGTAATTTTTAAGTTAACCAATAGAGTTTGGTGGGGGACATCATATTCCGACATCAGATTGGGCCTAGTTTTCTGGGTTGCTTTAAAAGAATAACACTTTAAATTAAAACGTTGATCCTCATAAAAAAAAAAAAACTAGCATTTTTTATTTAAAACATTTTTTCAAACAAGTTTCGAAGGAAATGGGACTTAAAAGTATGTCATTATTGCATTCCATCGAAAGAAAAACGCTAGCTTCTAATAGACCATAACTTCTAATTTCAAGTTAATTTGACCTTGATCTTTAAATGCTCTTCAAAATTTATCTGGTCTTAGAAGTTATTAACACAGATGAGTGACCTTTATTGGCCTAAAAAATTTTCTGAAGCTAGCGTATTTGCCGTTTAAATTCAATAGTTACATATTTGAAGTCGCATTTTCTCCGAAATCAAATGATTATTAATAGATTAAAATGGACCACTCTGTATAGTAAGGTATAGGTGCAGATATATACCTATCCATACAGTTCTTTTTTACGACACATTGAACATGTCAATTTGAGTGAAATGGAATTTAAATAAATGGTGATAAATTCAACTATAAATAAATAAGGTAAACCTAAATCCAACCTTAAAGGATAAACGATGAAATACCTATTTAAATGGAAACTACCCAATTCATGGACAAAACACACAGTATGTATGTTTTAGAAGTTCTTAGATACCCTATAATAAGGTCTTCCTTCTAAGATAAATCAGATACGAAAAAATGTTTAAAGCAAAATTTGTTCGTATCAAAAGTGGGCATCTGATAAGCCCTCTGATTGGAAATATAATTGACTCCAGTAGAGGTAAGAGATGGAAGAAAACTTGCAATAAGAAAAAGGCTTCTTATACAACGAAGCATATGAATCCTAAAAATGACAGGCAAAAATAATTTAATGAAAATGTTCCGTAATTTATGTCGGTTAGAGTACATAAATTACGAACACAACATATTATATAAAATAATGGATCTATTTTCTTATGCGCAGTGATCGCTACGCGGAGGAATTTACTAACCTACTTGTTTGAGTATTGATTAGGAGTTCTCTTCGATTTGGGCTCTCGGACAGCAAGGATCGCAATGTAAAAACAGTAATGGATCCTACATTCAATGTACAATTTTAAATTATTTTGCACGTGGCACACTTAAACAATATGTGAGCAAACAGTGATATTTTTATGAAATTATCTGGTATGTTTCGATTTATTATAATTATTGGGTTTTTGGAGATAGTTTGAAATGTTTAATTTCAATATATTATGCATCCGTTTAAACCTTTGATATAAGTTTATTTAAGGTTTCTAGGTTTAAAATGACTTAGAATTTATTAATCGTTATTCGTAAAAAACTTTAGAATATGTGTATTTATTAAATACTTGATTTATGTTATTCAGTAAACACTTAATGTGTTAAATTTCTATACTTTGTAAATTTTCATAATGACGCTTAACGCGTTAAATTTGTATTTGATTATGTTTATATAAAATATCTTTCAAGTTTAAAATTACCTTTGATATTGTATTTAACTCTTTCCTTTTGGACATTTTGTTTTGTATATGTGAAATTCAAATCCATACGGTAACTTTTGGAAAAGTAAAGAAATGAAGCCTTTACTTTGAACACTAAACATACCTTTCAGTTCTGATCTTAACCTCTGGACCTGTCAGTTTAAATATCAGGGTGGCTCTAAAAGGTACAATTATCCCGGAAAACTGCATGGGTTGGGCCCTCTAGCACACTTTTCAACTCGTAACTCCGTTAATCTTAACTAATAATTATATTCTCTTTCATGAAACCCCATCATTGGGCTACCATTTTAGTTCTTTTTGCTTCATTTGGTAGCAGAGCGTAGCTTGTGGCCTCACGGGCTAAAAGAGAATGATCACTAAAACATTTCATGTAATTCTTCTATAGAAATATAAAGTAAAACAGTCATTCTGGAAACATTTTAGACAAATGACTTCAAAAGCTTTATTAATTCAGTTCGCAATCACAGATGTCCAATCTTTTGCAGGGGTTTGATCTTCCAAGAAACACTAAAACCTTTATTTCCATGAATGAAGCTTAATAACTTATCTGAATATCTTTGGGAAGACTGCCTGTCAAAGTTTAAAAATGTTTTTATATAAATTTAAAAAAAAATATCAATATATATTTTACATATGTGTCCGTCAATTGGTTTTCTCACCTTTCCATTTATCGTCATCAATAATTTATAATTCATACTTAAATGTGCAGAAATATATATAATTAGAAAACTTTGTAAGCTACAGAAATACTAAGAATAAATGATGATCGACAATAATGCATAAAATAGTACGAACTCATAATTTATCAGTATGTGAATGAATGTTAATTCAATTATTTTAAAATTAGTTTATATAAAAGATCGAAATAACGTTCTGAAATAGAAAATTTTTATCTCTATCAATCGGTCTAAAAACAATTCTAGCTTTTTATTTTACTACTTCGCAATTTTTCCATTCACTTCTTTACTTTTAAATGTATTTTATGGAAAAACGAATTCCGCTTATTATAATTTGGACGGACCCAAGACCCCCAGTTGACCTAAGTTGCTTATTAACGAACTCGGCCGCCCTTTTTTCTGTCCTAAGCACGCTATAAAAATTTCAGCTTGATATCTTTTTTCGTTTTCGAGTTATCGTGTTGACAGACAGACGGGTAGATAACTGAAAAAGGGCTAATTTGATGATTTTATGAACATATATACCAAAATTTTGTATACTGGGACCGGGACTTAACTTAGTATACCTTTATATATTTCATATATACATGGTGTAAAAATCCAAAATTTAATATCTCGAATCTAAAAATTTAACACCGTAGCGGGTATTAAAAAATTTAGCTACTTATAAACGGCATTAATGAGAATGCATTTACACGATTAAAAAATGATCCGAAGAGAACGTGATTTTTTGGAACCATCCTTAAGAAGGCAAATTATACAGCAGAAATATTGTGGCGTAGCAAAATAAACAGTGGTATTATTTTACTGCCTCTCAATTTCATTACTTTAACTTTTTACGGGAAAAAATGAATTGCCTACAATTCCACATAGGCTAGTACAACAATCACTCTGATATTTCGCCTATCAAACATAAAAACAAGGTGGAAGTAGTGAGAACATAAATTATAATGAATATTTCAAAGGTTTATAAAAATTTTTCAGAATGGACGATAGAAACTTTTTAATTTCCACTCTTTCTGACAGTGTAAATAGAAAAACTACCAATTGTATTTAAATTTTTAATAGAGGTAAAACTAAATTAAAATTTCGCTTAAAGGTTACATAAATGATAAATTTGCTATAAATTATGCAAAACGTATATTATTGGACTAAAATAATCATCAATGTTACCAGTGAACCAGTAGATATTATTCTACACCGAAAGAAAATGAACAAAATATAAAATACAATTTAAAACCATAACGAAAAAAAAAAAGTTTCAAATTAACAATAATAATTTTAAAAGTTAAATTTGTAATGAATTTAATAAAAAAAAAAAGTATATATTATGTATATAATATAACACACAAAAAAAAATTTAAATAAAAATTTATGATAAAACTTTTTAATTTAAATTATATGTGTGTACAGTGAAACTTCAACAAAAGGATGTAATCACAAGGGATATCTATATGCAGTATTTAAAATTATATTAATATTAAAAATTAATTTGATAAAAAGTGAGAAATAGATACTTGACGATCTCTGAAAGTGTTTCAAAAACCTTCTATATAACTCAAAGTGAGGTATTTATGTTGATTTTCCTATATTAACAAGTGAAAACAAACAATTGACTGAGTTAATTGTTGAAATACCATGCATAGTCAGTGTTGATTTCTTTATCACATAACACATACAAACATGTGACACATACATAACTGATAATAATCAAGTATAGTACATATTATAAAATTTCCGCCTAATTGGCACCCTCACGGGTAAACAGTGATGTTTACGAAAAAATGTTTCAAACAAAAGTTGTTTAATTTTTGATAAAGAACATTTTTTACATTTAAACTTTTGTTCTATCTCTAACGGTTTACAAGATGGGTCCTACGGACCCAAGGCCCAATTGACCTATGATGCTCATTTACGAACTTGACCTCACTTTTTACGTCCTGAGTACGCTGTAAAAATTTCAGCTCGATATCTTAGTTCGTTTTTGAGTTATCGTGTCCACAGACGGACGGACGGACGGACGGGCGGACGGACGGACAACCAGAATTGGACTAATTAGGTCATTTTATGAACACAACCCGTTCAAATAATATATGTAGTTGAAACTTTTTTATCTTCATACAATTTTATCTGTTTCCAAATTATGCAATTTTCAGTTTTTTCCTTCAAAAATTTCTCTCATCACGAGAGTAAAAGTGTAAGTAAAAAATATTTACTTCATACTAATTTTCGAGCCTGTTCATATGTACTTTCCTTAGTTTAATATAAGTTGTACTCAGTAAATTAAAATAACGTGTGATAGGAATATGATGAAATTAGTTAAAATGAATTTAATAAATTAAATCTTTGCTTTAATATTTTCACTCTGAAACATCATTCAATAATCATGCAATCAAACTATTTTTAATTAGCTGGTGCATGAAAAAATTAATTCAGGTAAAACTAGCTGTACCTCGCACACTTCGATGGGGAACATTATATTTGCATGGAAATAGATGAGAATATTTTGTAAATTTTTTGAAATTTGATAGACCTCCGATAAAAGAGATCTGTTTTATATAAAATTATGTACAGTTGATGACTTACAAAGTTAAAGAATATTTAACGAGCGAAATATTGTTTCTCATTACGCGACTAAAGAGTACCGAAAATTTAACGCGAGTGTTAAGGGTTAGATGAAGATAATTTGGGAAAACTGTCCTTTACAACAATAAATATGTATAACGCTTCAGACACATTTCTATTTTTTTCCTAGATATCATATTTTTTTATTCTCATCCGATTTACACATTTTCTGAAATTATTTTCATCTAAATTTATCTCATGGAAAACTTTCTTAATTTTCAAATAAAAGATTTCTGCCAAATAGACAAAAAAGCAGACACAAAACACTGTAATATTCGTACATTTTCAACATCTTAAAATGCGCCTAAGACTACGTATTCCCTGCGTAGCAAAGATTTTGCTTAATAGTTTCTTTCATGTTATAAATAGAGATAAAACTATTTCGACTATAAAGATTTACAATAGAAAGTTTTACTTACTAAGCCATTTTGACTGTACATTAAAACAAAAAAAAACTATAAAAATGAGAGAAAAATTGCAAAATAATGTAATTTTTCTATTCCAATGTTGCATATTTGTGTATGCATGCATATAAAATACAAAAGCAAAGTATCCAGTAAGGGATAAATGGCATTAAAAACATATAAAACTGAAATTTATAAAAAAAAAAAATATATATACTTATTCGAATCCCATATACACCAATGCATGCATATATACATACTTAGGTATCTACTATACTATGTAAAATATATATTACTAACCATTATGTAATATACAACTGTAACTCTTTCGAATAAATTGTATGGAATATAAAATAAAAACTTACAAATAACTTTACAAGGGTTTATTACAAGACTAGCTAAAAGTATAACTTTGTAATGGCTCGCGAATGGTATCCAATAAAATAGATATTTATAAAATAAAATTAAACTTCAATTATTGACAAATATTTTTAATTTAATTGTTCCTCAACAAACGTTAATTTCTTTAAAACATCAGGTTATAAACCAGGATCCATGTTATTATCCGCTGTGAAAATTTCAATTAATTTTTGATTTTAAATTTATGACAAATACAACAAAATCCATCTTTATTAATTTGTAAATCAAACCAACGACGATGACATACATTACATACTTCAAAATTCAAATTATTTTGAGCAATCTCAAAATTTTCTGCATACATTTTAAAATTAATATCATCTTGATAAAGATATAATTCTTCTTGATCTTGTTTTTGTCGTTTCCGATGACCACGCATTAGTGATCGATTACGATCACGCCGCTCTTTACGACCCGACAACGTACGACGTCGTGTCATTTTATTGCCAGATCGATGCCAGCGCTTCAGTGGTTTGGCAAATGTGATTTTGAAAAATATTAATTAATTAAAGACACGAAATGGCATAAATAATTTTTTTTAAGGTTAATTAGCATTATTACTTACTTAAATTCCTCAGAAAATAGTATTACATTTTAAATGTAAACCATATACAATGTGTCGCATTAAAGATCAAGACACACTCATATTTTCAATATTTATAGGAATATCGATTTTCAATTTTTCATGGAAATATTGTAACAGAGCGAAGGGTCACCTAATTCGAAATCAGAACTTTAACTTATTTGAACCATTGACAAATAAAGCCGATTCTTAATATTTTGCTTAGCTTCAGAGATGGTTAGAGATTACACACTAAAAATTATTACAAGTTTATTGAAATATTTGAATACATAACATTATTAAATTATCAAGTTATTCAGTTTTTATATTCCATAGCAGACTAATTATTGAATTAAAACTTTAAACTAGTGTGCTATAGAATGTAAAAACTGGACAAGTTGATAATTTAATGGTGTTATGTGTTTAAATATTTCAATAAACTTGTAATAATTAAATTTTGGAAAGTTAAAATTTTGATTCTTACCAAGGTTTATAATAATAAACTAAAAGGTACACACAGTTATATATGAATGGAGTACATCACCTAACAGACCGACCAGTGTATCTCCAGTGTATCTATATCTAAGTAGGTATGCAGATACTTGATACTATCTTGAGCAAAAAAATTTATTTAGATAAAGATATACGACAAACTAATCCAAAAGTGTCTGGCACTTTTTATAGGTAAGTTAAATATAATATCAAAATAATAAATTTACATTCCATTTTCGCAAAAAAGAAAAAATGGAGTCTTTTCTAGTCACTGCAAAAATGAGTGTAAAGAACTATTTACGTTTGAAATTTTTTAGGGTGAACTCTGTTAGAACTTGGAAAAATGACCCAAAATTAGTGGGTTTCTAAAAAAATTCCAATAACATCAGATCAAATTTGCCTGTGATATCAAAAAAATCGAATTTTTGAACTTGACGACGTCATCAAAATTCAAAATATTTAATTTTGCTCTATTACATCGAAATTTTATCCAATTTTGATAAACCAAGTATGTAATCCTACTAAATTTGAGTCATACTTTTCATATTTGTGATCAAAATTAACCTAGCTCTAATAGGTTTACAGAATGTGGAGTTCTCGTCCCAGAATTAAGCACATTAGTGATACATAGCGAAAAATTGACATCACAGTTTGCATTTTCATTACATTTTCAATTTTTCATTTGAATATTCTACGGATACGCACCCTGTGCTATATGATATGAATTATAATTTTGAATGATATAATAAAAAACAATATTTTCATTTAAATATAAATGAATTTATTTATTTTATTCACTATATACTCATATTAAGTATTATATTACGTACCTTATCTTCTTACTTATATAGATAGGTCCTTAATACAGCAGGCTACACTCCTCTACAGTAGGCTACTACAGTCGCTCGTAGAGTGGATAGATGAATAGTATAATACTAAAACTTATGACTGTTTTGAGTATTATATACAATAATTTAGTTTAAAAAACATAAAATATCTGCGTATTTTATTAAACAATTTAACTTGTTGGTTGTTATACAAGATTTATAAAAGTATATATGGTATCTACTATAGTAGTAACTAGCTCTTTACCGCGGTTTCGCGGGAAATGATTTCATTAAGTGAATCATTTAATATTTTCAAGAATCCATGATTCATTTAGAAAACGAACCTCGTCTTCACTGATCTCATCTTACAAAGTGTCAACTTTAAAGACAAATCTATCACATGCTATTCTTTAACCCACTTGTTCGCACTTAGTCGATTTCCTTAACACTAACTTTACTCTCTTTCCTTAGACAATAATGCAAGCAGCCTTCGGCCACGAACTTTCCAGCGCTTGAAATTGCTCGAAAACTTGCCGAGTAATCATGGTCATAAATTACAGAGAGAAATATAATATAAAAAAACCAAGTTTTAAAAGCCAAAAAATAGATTTACGAGGGAAGGAAGTAGAAGAAAATTTTAAAGTTTTCTATTTTTATCAAAGGTTTTATGGAATTTCACGCCGAAAGCAAAAAAAAAACTTCTTTTTAGCATATAAAGAAGAAAAAACGTATTTTTCTTCTGTCTGAAAATGGACAATAGTGAATTGCGACTTATAAATTATTTCTGTTAATATTATTTCATAACGTGTCGATTGGGAAAAACCTCATCATTCTACCGTGAATAGAAGTGAACAGGGTAGTTTTAGGAGTTTTTCCCATTTTTCCAGCCAGAATCCTCATCAAAGAAATCAGAAATCATCAAAATAGGGAATATTCTTTTTTCTTTTTTTTTTTTTGCTTAATTAAAAGCGTATTCATGTGACAAAAAGCAGGTAAAAATAATTTTTCTAGTGACTACAAATCAATCAAGATGGAGGCAATCAAAGATTTGTTTATAAAAAAAAAAAAACTTTTAACAAAAAGAAAACCGACTTCAAAAGAAAAACTTTTCCAAAAGAAATTAAAACGCACTAAAAAGTAAAAAAATAACGATAATTTAATGTAGTTAAAATTATTGTTATTTTTGGAGTCGGTGTCAGCAAAGGAAACAACTCTGACAGAACAGTTTACTACATTGGCTTGGCTAACACCGACTCCAAAAATAACAATAATTTTAACTACATTAAATTATCGTTATTTTTTTACTTTTTAGTGCATTTTAATTTCTTTTGGAAAAGTTTTTATTTTGAAGTCGGGTTTGAAGTACAATAACAAATTTTTCACTAAAAAAAGACTAATCGAAATCGGTTGGCGTGATATTGAGTTATTCGTCCTCTGTCGTGCATACTTAATGCAAATTTAAGACTTTTATGGTTTTCTCATGGATACCGTTGTCAGAACTGGACCAAAAAGAAATGGGAAGCATCAGCTTTCAAACAGATAAAGAATCATCAAAATCGGTTTACCCAGTCGAAAGTTCTGAGGTAACAAACATAAAAAAAAAACCTCCTCCTTTTTTGTTTGAAGTCGGTTAAAAAAAGTTTATGATGCCAAATACCATGACGGATCTATCTGTCTAATTAATAGTTTAAAATGCTTCTATCATTCGTATTTTCGGGTCGTTTTTAAATTAAATTTCACTTGTTGAAGAAATGCGAAAAAAATTTCCTAAATATTCCTTATGTAGGCGTAGAAACGTAACAGATAGACAGACAGACATACAGACACAGTTACGTTCGCATTTATACTATTAGTTAGCATATAATGAATGAATGAAGAATACTCTTTTTTATAACTCCACACTTCAAGTACAAATGCAAACAAAAAAAAAAATATAAAAAAGTATAATACGTGTTGTCTATACGTACATAATACCTCTCATCCATCTACACGTAAATTGTTCATTTTTGTTTTATTTAATCTTTAAACCTAGGCTGGTAGAGTATATTTCAAATTAGCTGGATAGTCTAGTTAACGAGTTCAAATTGATGAAATATAGAAATACTGGTTGTAAATATACATGTGATAGCATCATGGGTTCGGAATAATGTCTAGAAAAATGAGGTAGAAGCGTTTTTCAGTATAAAAGTATTAAAATGTTCCAGAAAATTCCAGCATATACATTATTTCCCAAATAATCATAAAATAATCTATAGCAAATAATCTATATGCTGCTTCATTTTAAAAGGCTCGAGCAGCATATATGTAATATGCAAATTATACTAAGTTCAGTCCCAAGTTTGTAAGTTCCAAGCTTAAAAATATTGATGCTACGCAAAAAATTTGGGTATAGGTGTTCATAAAATCACTTAATTGGTCTATTTCCGGTTGTCCGTCCATCCGTCTGTGGGCATGATAACTCAAAACGAAAAAAGATATCAAGCTGAAATTTTTACAGCGTACTCAGAACGTAAAAAGTGAGGTCGAGTTCGTAAATGAGCAACATAGGCCAATTGGTAAACCGTAAGAGGTAGAACAAAAGCTTAAATGTAAAATGTTGCTTATTAAAAAATAAACAACTTTTGTTTGAAACACTTTTTCATAAACATCACTGTTTACCCGTGAGGGCGCAAATTTGTATAGTATGTATTATATGGGTATATCAGTTATGTATGTATGACATGTATAGATGTATGTATAATGTGATAGAGTAATCAACACTGTCTATATATGGTAATTAAACAATTAACTCAATCAATTGTTTGTTTTAAGTTGTTTTTAACAAGTTTTTTCTTAGAACCGAACGAATACATTTGAAATATCCAAGGTTCGCACCCACATAAACCACTGGTGCTATGGTTACAGAACAACTCAAACATCAAGATTAATATTTTCAAGATACAGCCAGTGAGCCAGTATAGTGACGATTTTAAAATTTGTTGATTTAGAAACATCGAAGAATTAAATAAAATGAGACTAAAATATAATTGTTTATACAAAAATACCAGCAACTTTTTGTATAAAAAACAAGTATAAAAACACAAACACTTGAAGTAGGTGCAAGAAAACAACAAACTTGACTATTACATGAAAACTTCAACACACTACATAATAAATGAAACAAAAAAGTATATCAAGCAAAAGAGAGAAAGTGATGTAATTTTAAAAGAAATAACTTTCCACACAGCATTATTCTTGTATTGCAATCTACTGCTGCTACTACTACTAACTACTTGTATAGTATTTTGTCCATGGTGTGTGTATCCTCCCAGCACATAGTATAAAATATAAAGTGATCTAATGAAACAATATCCTTAAATAAGTTGGCGAAACAAATGAATGTAAACAAGGTGTGGGTATCGGGACACGGGAACAATTCAGAGAATTTTGAAGCCGTCGAGCTTCCTAAAAAAGACACAAAACTATCGGATACAAGCATCAACAGACATCCGTGTGCTCTGTTTGAGAAGTGCAAGCGGCCCGTGAGAATATCTTAAGAAAGGCCAATCTTAGATGGAGGGAGGAACATACTTGTGGTACTACAACACAGATATGGTCTAAGAAAAATCGCAGGCGTTTCCAAGATCTTATGTCTTTTCAAAAGAGCCACTATAAGCATAGTTGTTGCGACTGTCGAAAAGATACTGGCTAGGTGGCACGATTATTGCAATAGCCGTCAGAGTGGGGAGGAGGGAGATGTGAGGAAGATCATAATAAATATAGTTACCAGATTCCAATTTGACGCACTATCCAGGTTGCCGAGTCTAAACATAGACTTATCATGTTAGATGAAAAAAGTGTCAAATGAGAAATTTTTTCGTAACCCGATCTATTAGGCCAATTACTTTTTTTTTATATTCTGGAAGATGCGTAGATCAAAATCTACATCGAACTTAGTGCCGCTAGAAAATTTGGACATTTTAATTGGCCAAATAGACCAATTATTGGAAGATATTTCTTAGGTGATTCACTCCTGTTGGTCTAATTGCCAGCAACACTGTGTAAATATTCAACAAAAAGGGCTAGATAAAATAACTCCAAAATTGTGAGGTATTGTTTATAACAAAATTGTCAAATGTGTCGACAGGTATTGTTTTGTTACTTACTTGTGAAAACTGCGGCTACATATTAGAGAATATTCAAATCTGCATATTAAACACTTTTTCAATTTTTCAGAAAAAATAATACTAACTGTATATAACCTCTTTGTACAAAACAAATATAATAGTAGCAGACACAAAATCTCTATGCATCATATGATTATAACATATGACTATGACAAGGACGCAGGGGAACTTACTGATAGTCTTCTCTCTCAATCATCATATCGCATCCACTTACAGGCTAGCATAAACCTCACGCTATCTATTTATAATATTCTACGCTCTGGAACACAAACGCCATCTTAATTTAATGCAACGGAGGGACACTTTAATAGCACAGAGATTGTGTTCCTTTACCTCTACACTCCATTATAATAAACAACCTGTATGAAATAAATAATACAAGAATTAAGGATTCCAACAAATTAAATTGGTGCTTCAATTATAGGTATCACTCCATATAAATGGTAGGTATAATGTTGTATATATAACATTTAGCTCCAACTCCTATACGTAGAATAATGTTATATCAGAAGGATATATTTAGAGTACATAAAAACATAAATCCTTCAGATTGAATTTGTAATCTTTGTTTGTCTAATATTCATATTGTTATATTCATTTCATTCTATTACATATTATACATTGTTACAATACTATTATACATATATTATATATATTATACATTATATTATACTATGTTATGTATATATGAAATATACATAGTATATTAAGTTTAGTCCCAAGTTTTTAACGCTTAAAAATAATGATGCTAGGAAAAAATTTTGTCATAGGTGTTCATAAAATCACCTACTTAGTCCATTTCCGGTTTTCCGTCCGTCCGTCTGTGGACACGATAACTCAAAAACGAAAAAAGATATCGAGCTGAAATTTTTTTTCACAGCGTACTCAGGACGTAAAAAGTGAGGTCAAGTTCGTAAATGAGCATCATAGGTCAATTAGGTCTTGGGTCTGTAGGACCCATCTTGTAAACCGTTAGAGATAGAACAAAAGTTTAAATTTAAAAGATGTTCCTTATCAAAAATTAAACAACTTTTGTTTGAAACATTTTTTCGTAATCATCATTGTTTACCCGTGAGGGTGCCAATTAGGCGGAAATTTTATAATATGTACTATACTTGATTATCAGTTATGTATGTGTCACATGTTTGTATGTGTTATGTGATAAAGAAATCAACACTGACTATGCATGGTATTTCAACAATTAACTCAGTCAATTGTTTGTTTTCACTTGTATAGATATAGATATAGATATAGACGGTATGTCATTTCTATTATATTTTCAACTTAATCGTCCTGTCCTCGATATCTTTTTTTTTTTTTTTTGTTACACATTCTTCAATTTGATATACAATATTTTTTATGTGAACAAGAAAAAAAAAAGGAACAAGCTTTCATTCAATTTATAAATATTTACGTAAAGTTCATCCGTTTCATTTTTTATTTACCTCTATATGCAAAACTAATCAGTGGAAAACTGCGAATTGTATGACTATTAATTAGGTAATGTAGCTTGAAGACCATAAGAAGGTAATATAGTTGAAGCAGTCGATTTTCTTGCCATTCTAAAACAAACAATTGACCGAGTAAATGGTTGACATACCTTGTATAGACAGTGTTGATTACACTGTCAAATTACACACAGATACATGTCAGACATACATAACTGATACTCCCATATTAATACATACTATATAATATGCACCTAATTTGCGCCCTCGCGGGTAAACAATGATGTTTACGCAGAAATATTTCAAACAAAAGTTGTTTATTATTTTATAAGACACATTTTTTACTATTAAACTTTTGCTCTATCTTTAACGGTTTACAAGATGAGTCCCTACGAACCCAAGACCAAATTGACCTCTGTTGTTCATTTACGAATTCGACCTTACTTTTTACGCCCTGAGCAGGCTATAACAATTTCAGCTTGATACCTTTTTTCTTTTTTGTGTTCTCGTGTTCACAGGATGGACGGACGGACAGACAGCCGGAAATGGACTAATAAGGTGATTTTATGAATACCTTTTTCAAAATTTTGTTCGTAGCATCAATATTTTTAAGCGTTACAAACTTGAGACTAAACTTAGTATACCTTGCTATATTTTACATATATACATGGTATAAAAATCCTAGGATAAACTATTGTAGGAAAGTGATTTTCTACAATTTTACTAATTATCAGAATTTGCATTTTCCTTTAATTAAGTTTAATTTTCCTCCTGCACCAAACGCCCTAATTTCCACGTATCGTTTTTGGCAACTTTTTCAATACTTGATGTTATTACGAAATGATTTTCAATTCCACACTTCCAACAAAAAAGAAATGTTGGGTGATGAAGTTCTATAATTTTGACAATAATTTTGTTTGCATATAATTCTGAATTAAAAATTGTTTAATTCTCTAAAGGAGACATTCTTATGGAAGTTATGCGGTGTTTACAAAAGATTTTCATTATAAAATATTATATAATGCTTTTTTTATGTTCATGAATTTATACGAAATTTTTCATTAGTAATTTTAGAAAATTCTTATCAAAAATTTAATATCCTTGTATTATTCTTAAATATCTGTATTAAATCTGGAAAAAAAAGTTCATAAAATATTCGTTTTATGTACATGTTACAGGAAAAAAAGGAGACGTGGATATAAGAAGCAATGTTAACAAGTATAGTTTACAAAAATAAAAAAAACTCCGGACAAATGAGGGTTCTATCTTGTAGCTCCCTCCAAACTGAATCAATTTTCTTAAAACATAGCTAATAACAGGTTTCCATTCAATTACCTTTTACAGGTTTCCATTCAATTACCTTAACAAACAAAAAAATCAAAATCGGTTCGCCTGTTTAGGAGCTACGATGCCATGGATAAACACACAAACCCACACTAATAGCTGTAAATGATTCGGGGGTTAAAAATCATCTTAATACAAATAATATTAATTCTAGAACAGAGAAGGCTAGTTTAAACGCGAAAATAATTTATATTGAAACTCCGATCGAGCACTTCTTTGTTCATTGAACCAAGAATATAGCAGAAAGAATTATATTATGAAGGCTAGTAAAATATTTCCGAAAGCTGGTTAAACGATTTTCCATCTTATGCCTTCAAGAATACTAAAAGAATAAATTTACTACAGAAGAACTGTAAAATCTAGTATTATTGGCTGAAAATTTAAAGAGCAATTCTTAATTAAATTCCGTTTACATCAAAAGATGAAAGTGTTAAAGACTTAACGGCTCTGCTTCGCATATTAATTTGACAATTAGAATAGACAAGGAGCACTCTTGCATTTACAGTTACCAGATTATGTAGAAAAATATAGATAGAATTTTGAAAATGGCTTTCTGTGAAACTTTTTCAAACCGCCCCCAAAATGACCTTCGGATCGCTCTGATAAAAAAAACGATGAATTGCATCTTATTGATTTAAAAATCTTAAGGATTCTTTCCTAAAATGAAAATAATTTTTTGAATGGATCAAGATCTGACCGAAAAGCAAGCTTTAAACAAGTGAAAACAAACAATTGACTGAATTAGTCGTTGAAATACCATGCATAGTCAGTGTTGATTTTTTTATTACATAACACATACATACATGTGACAAACATACATAACTGATATTCAAGTATGGTACATACTATAAAATTTCCGCCTAATTGGCGCCCTCTCGGGTAAACAGTGATGTTTGCGAAAAAATGTTTCAAGCAAAAGTTGTTTATTTTTTGATAAGGAACATTTTTTACATTTAAACTTTTGTTCTATCTCTAACGGTTTCTATCTCTATCTCGATATCTTTTTTCGTTTTTGAGTTATCGTGCCCACAGACGGACGGACGGACAGCCGGAAATGGACTAATTAGGTGATTATATGAACACCTATACCAAAATTTTTTGCGTGGCATCAATATTTTTAAGCTTTACAAACTTGGGACTAACTTAGTATACCTTGCATATTACATATATGCACGGTATAAAAAGTTGTCTCCAGTAGTTTTAAGATTTGAAATACGTTAAATATCTTAAAGACTAACCTGTATAAAATAAATATAAAATATAATCTACATACGATGTAATAAAAAATATATACAATTTCAAATTATTCAAAACCATGATTTTTTTAAATGGAATTAGTTTCATTTAACATGAAAAAACATTTGAATAATAAAATTTGTACCATAATACGTGTGTAATATACACATTTTAATACCTGCTCTATTCATTGTGATAATATTTTAATTAAATATTAATTCTTTTTTTTTTCCTTTTTATTCAAGGGAAATGAGATGAATATTTTTGTATATAAAAAATTATCATGAAGTTTACATAATTAAGTGCAACGACGAAAAACTTTAAGAGATGCACTAAAGTAGCAGAAAATCATATTGTTTTAAAAGAAAAGCTTTTTTTTATATATAGTACTTACACAATATAGATAAGAATTTAATTTATTTTTATACCATGTACCTATATATGTAACATATATTAAGGTATACTAAGTTTAGACCCAAGTTTGTAACGCTTAAAAATAATGATGCTACGAACAAAATTTTGATATAGGTGTTCATAGAATCATCTTATTAGTCCATTTTCCGTGTCCGTCTGTAATCACGATAACTCGAAAAATAAAAGGGATATCAAGCTGAAATTTTCATAACGTGCTAAGGACGTAAAAAATGAAATCGGATTCGTATATCAACAACATAGGCCACGTTTGGGTCTTCTCTTGGGTTGGTTGCTGTCTTTCCCTTTGTCATCACGATTGCACAAAAACGAAAAGAGATATCAAGCTCAAATTTTTATAGCGTGCTTAGGACGTAAAAATTGAGGTTGAGTTGAGTATATGAGTAATCTAGGTCAAGTTCTTGGGTCCGCAGGACCCATCTTATAAACCGTTAGTGATAGAACAAAAGTTTAAATTGTATTAACAACTTTTGTTAAAAATATTATTTCGTAAACATCACTGTGACCCCGTGAGGACGTAAACTAGCTTAGAAACCAAAAACTAATCAAAGAATGCGTAATCAACACTGTCTATGCATGGTATTTCAACAATTAATTCGGTCAATTGTTTGTTTTCACTTGTTTTTATATTAAAAATAACATTTATTTTTCTATATAAATTCATTTAGCTTGGATAATCATGTTCATATAATCTTGTTTGAACTATGAATTAAATCGTTTTACACGAACACTAAACTTTGAAATAATTTAATAATAGATAATTTGTTTGCATTCTAAAAATTTGTAACGAAAAAAAAAGAAGCTTTGAATACAGATGATTAAATAACTAATTCCCTAAAACAGTGCTATATGTTAAGTTAGGTAAGAGTGGCTGTCTTGGAGTGGGGCACACTTAAGCCATAGGGTGCGTTAAAATATCCAAAAAGGGTGGTCCATCTCCGGCCTCTACTCCATGAACCATTTGAACCATTTTATTCCCATCTACTTTTTTTTTCGAACTACTATTCGAAAAAAAAAAAGTGTAAGTATTTAAACATCTGTGTATTGCTATTAGCACATAATAACATTTTCAAAAACTTTCAGATTTAAAATATTTTTGTTGTAAAAAAAAATATTAAATGTTACCAAAGTAAACAAAGATTTAAGAAAACAGAAGAAGTAAAATTTCAATACGATATTGCAAACAAAAAAAAAATTTTTTTTTCACCATTCTGATTGAAAAACTTTTTTTTTTTTTGTTTATAAAGTTAATATTATTCTTAAATCTGTTTATTCTATTCATTATAAATTGAGTGGTAATAAAAAAACTTTCCCAGTTATTGTTTCAACTATTCAAAGATACCAAGTGATTGATTAATTTATTATAAAATTTTAATGAATTGATTAATTATCGTAGGGATACTGTTGCATTACTGTTTCCTTTACACTCTGTAATATATTTAAATTGCTTCACGAGGTCATGATTACATAGTCTAAAACAAAGTCCCTTCCCGCTGTCTGTCTGTCCTTTGTATGCATACTTAGATGTTTAAAACTACGCAACGGATTTAGATGAGATTTTTGTAATAGCTAGAGTGATTTAAAAGGAAGGTTTTTATATGTACAGTAGAATCTCGATAACTTAAACCTCGGTAACATAAAAACCTCTGTTACTTCAAAAAATACTATGTTCCCTTCCTATCAGAGCCCAAAACCTCTATAACTTAAAATACGCAACCTCTATAACTTAAATAAATAATCTCTGTATAGGCCCTCAGTAACTACATAGAAACATGTACATACCTCTATATTAACCTTTACCTAACATAGACACTTGATAACTTAAAACCTCTATAACTTAAAATATTTTGTGTTTCCCTTGGACTTTAACTTATCGAGATTCTACTGTATAATAAATGCATAATAAAGTAGCAATAATCTTGACTTTCGCCAAGAAAACTTTTTTAAAAGCTATGTATAATTAAATATAAGTTAATTAAAAAGAATAAAATATACAAAAAAATTCACAGATTACAAACATTATTTAGGCATAGTGTGCTGTGCCCGCGGCGTAGAAATCACGTACGAAAACCTATTTATAAATATACCAAAATTATTAAAAATATTTCGTCGCACGATATTTTACGAAAAATTTTTCTGGCGGCATTTTCGTTTCTCTAATGAAAAGTTAAAAAATAACAAGTGAAAACAAACAATTGACTGAGTTAATTGTTGAAATATCATGCATAGACAAAGAAATGTCATGTAAGTAAAGAAAGATAGCCACACATACATATAAGCCACACACATATAGCTGTGATATTTTCATATAATACATACAATATAATTTGTGTCTAATATGCGCTCTCACGGGTAAACATCGATGTTTACGAAAAAAATATTTAAAACAAAAGTTGTTTATTTTTTAATAAGGAACATTTTTTACATTTAAACTTTTGTTCTATCTCTAACGATTCACAAGATGGGTCCTACGGATCCATCATCCCACTTCTTTCGTTTTTGAATTATCTTAAATTTTTAAGCGTTAAAAAATTGGGACTAAACTTAGTATACCTTGATATATATTTCATATCTACATGATATAAAAAACTGTTTTATTTCAAAACTTATATGAGATCTTTACATTTTTGTAAAAAAAAAAATTTGTTCAGCAACTCAATTACATTTTTTCATTTATATTCGAAGTTCATGAAAGATTAAAAACTAAAGCATCACTTTGTATCTGCTTAAGCTCAATAAGTACCATTCAAAACATCTTAACAAATAATTATTATTCTTTCAGAAATAAAAAAAGAATATGCTGTAAATCGAACAACATAAAACCTTATAAAATAAAATTGGCTATTTGACTAAAGTGCTTATAAAATTACAATTCAGTATATTTGTATAAAAATAAATATCCGTGATGGTCTTAGAGTGTGATTTATACTTAAAATATACTTCATTATTCATAAATAGTTATTTCTATTCGGTATTCGTTGTGTGCGTAGTCATGGTAGGGACAATAAAAACGATGCCAGCGCTTCCAGTGAAAAATTTTGGCGATAAAGGAGGCTGTTATAACTAATTTGCAGTTCTTTACATGTTATAGAAAATATCAAATAAAAATTATTGAAAAATACTAATTAATTAAACTTAATGCATTAAAAATTATGAAAATAAGAAATAAAATTGCACAAATATTATTTTTCAAATGTAAATTATCATAATTATTTGTTTAAATTTGTGAGACAATAATATTAAATTTTCAATGTAAGTCATAAATGCAATCCATACAATTATATATGCATCCATACAATTCTATAATTAAAGTAGTGTATCGTTACCATGGAAATGCCTCCAATAAAACTTACGGTGCACGGTGCGGGTATGTTATACGCTGAGCATACAAGAGAGTTATCTTTTTCTGAAATTTTTGCACCAAAACTTCGTAACCCATATTACCTCGCTTCTTTATCACGAAAATTGAATCTGAACACTCACCATTAAATTATCATTTCAAGAAAAGCAAAAAATAAAAATCGAGTCATACGTTTAGGAAATAGGATGCCACAGACAGACTCACGCACACACACACACACAGCGAAAACATCTCCAATTTTTTATTCCGGGGTTAAAAATAGCGTCCAAGTGTAATGCTCATATTTTAAAATTTCCTACCAATTATTTTTTAAACTCACTCTGCTTCTTGATTGATAAGATAAGTGTATCAATAACAATATAAAACTGACAGACATATAACGTATAATTAAGTAACGTCCATCATTTTATAATATCGATATGACGTACACATAATATGAAAGCCATTATTTTTAAATGAAGAAAACTTCCAAGGTATACTTATCTGATATAGTGAGTATACAATTATAAATTGAAGTCTATATGTTGTTCTAGATGTACAACGAACGCAATACACTCACAATTCTGTCAGCAGTTTTCACAAGTTTCCATAATAAATAATTTTCTCAAGTAAAATCAATAATAAAGTGTTTACTCTTACGATACACTAACGTCATAAAGTATAAAGTTTAGTTTGTATAACCTTTTGGGGAAAATTCATATCGATTCCTTGTACGGTTTATAAGAAATGTGCTTTTTGGGGGGGGTGAAACTGACTTGATAGTTAATTTCTCCTGAAACCGTTCAAAGAATCGAAAATAATTTTTCACAAAAGAGGTATAAAAGGATAATTGCAGATTGATAAATAAAATTTCAAAGTTTTTGGATAATTTTCATTTTTTGGGTATCGAAATACCTGAAATAGACAAAATTTTGAAAGGAACATCTTTTGTTTGAATTATTATACCATGTGTCTTTGTACCATCTAGGCATATACATATCTGTAGTATAACAGAATACATCCGTTTAGTAATGCATCTAAGCGAGAGGTATTATACACATGTGTTGTAAGACTACAGATACGATACGACAGATCTTCTGTTGTATGCATGCAGAGAGTGGGAGTTTTGTGCATACAAATATTAACAAATAAAACTCCCACTCTTCAAGCGTCTTCCAACTAATATTCAATACATGCATATAATACCTCTCACTTAGATGCATTACCAAACGAATGTATTCCGTCATACTACAGACATGTAATATGCCTAGATGGTACAAACACACATGATATATAAACGCACTTTCCAATCGCTTGATTCCTGAGGGTTCGTAAACAAGGTAAACACTTTCGTTTTGTGAATTTTTATTGTATAACTAAAGGTTACAGCCTGCACTAATTTTTCTTAATGTTGTTGTTGTTGTTGTTCCTTGCGTCTAGCAGATATAGAAAAATAGCTTTCTGTTGAGGTTCCCTAAACAAACATCGGTAGAAAGACAATATTTTTCGGTAGGAAGACTCACGGTTGAAGCTATCAAGCGTATTGAAATGAATTTTTTCATAATTTATGACTTGAGTGTAAATATAATTTTGTTATCGAAGTCAACTTATCAACTTTTTTCTATACAACCTACACGCCATTGTCCGTCATTTTATTTTTCTTAAAATAATTTTATTTTCTTTAATTTACTTAACCTACATGTACTGGGTGGTTCATTTTAATAAATTGTGGCTAATAGTTCGTTCTGTAGTTAACCAATCAAAAAATAACTAAGATAAAAGTTACAGGACTAAGTTTTGGACTAAGCTTAGGGTTGCTTTAATATTCAATTTAAATACTAAAAGCCCCTGCCCTTGATAACTTTTGGGTAAAGCTCTTTTTCTGTAGTTAGCATGTTTTCTTTCGATTCAATGTAATAAAGACATATGTTCAACTTGTATTTCCTCCAAAAGCTAACGATTTTCGAAAAAATGTTTTAAATAGAAAATGGTAGTTTCTGTATGTGGATTAATTTTCTAATTTAAAGTGTTATACTATTTCTTGCGTTTTAGGATCTAGATTAAATATTAAGGCAATCAGGAGAACTAACCTGAAATCAAAACATGATGTTGCCCATCAAACTCTGCAATTTTTGCTAGTTATTTTTTGATTGGTTAACTACAAAACTATTTACTAGTCCACTCTATATATATGTTTATACAATGTATATACTTACAATCGTAGACTTTTTATTTTCTTTGCATTTCCTTGTTTCTCTATTTCTTCAATTTCAACTTGGTTTCACAGGTTTGTCGTTGTATTTTTATGAAGGGCTTTATGAGTTATAAGCAGCAACTTGTCTACATGAACTTTGTTATTGAGCTTAATTGAAAAGTAAAATAGTACTTAAAAATAAAAAAGTTTTATTCATAATTGATATAGAAATCAGTATTTTTTAGAAAAATGCGTTTAAAGTTTCAAGTACTTATCTGAACTTACCATCCATCTGTTTCTTCTAACTGCTGTATCTTTATAACGATTACAAATTTAAATCGATTTTTCGAACTCACTGGGGTAACCCCTTAAAGAAAAAAACTCAGAAAACTCAATTTGGATCACCCTTTATTTTTAGAGTGGGAAAAAAGTTCATCTAGGCATGTCGTTGTTTAAATTTGACTCCTAAAAAGAAGTTCTTTTTACGCGACTGTCAAGGAGTCGCTTGCCTTTAATATCTCGTATCTTCCAAACGGCTCAATAGATTTCAACGTTTAAGGTATCGTTATATTTTTCCGAAAAACGCAAGTGTTCTTAGATAGGTGTTTGAAAAAATAAAACAAAATGGCGGATTTTTAGAGCGAAATAGTAAAACGTTAATAAAAAAAAATTTACAAAACCTATCGAGTAGGATATCAGAATAAAGGACATTTAAAAGTAAAAAAAAACCCGACTCCTTTGAATAAAATCTGAAAAGAAAGAAACAAGTTCAGAAGTTTACATAGTGACTTTAACAGTCGGGGCCCATTCAATTTTTAAACCAACTCAAATCTGCTCAATAATGGGCCCCGGCTATTAAAGTCGCTATGTAAACTTGTTTCTTTCTTTTCAAATTTCATTTAACGCAGTCGGAATTTTTATTTATATATTTTATTGTATTCACATCCAAAATATTGACTTACACAAGTTTATGTTAAAATTCTCTTTATACAAGAATTTCATGTCAGATAAGGTATAAGAGAAGTGGCAAGAGGAAACAATGAAATATTTCATTTAGTCGTTAAATTAATTAATTCCTAGTGTTTTTAAATATAATAAATATAAAGATGATGATTATCTTACACCACAGGAGTTTTTAAAGCCCATTTATATAGATAACAGAATTTTGAAGGTTAAAGGTTGTTAGGTACTTCTTGAATTAATATTATTGTCTCATACAATATCACACTTACAAACCGTTTTGTTTATATCTCATAAAATATACAATATATACTAACCAGACAATTTTGTATACAAATGTTTTATGGCCAAGTACCGAAAGCAATCATAGAGCGAACAAAATGACTACAATGTTTTGTTATCATCAATATTTTGAAGTCATTCTCATATGTCAGTAATCATCCAATATTCTCTCTCCATAACCTTTAATCTTAGAAGCATTGACAGATTTCGATGCCTCCTTTTCTCGTTTCTGCCTTGAAGGAAAAAATACTTTCAAGAATTGATTAAAATGAAATAAATTTTGCTGAGCCGGAAAAATCGTGCCTGTTTCGAAATTTAAAAATAAATTTTTAGACATGTTCCTTTCTGTTTAAAACTATAGAGCTTTTAGCTCACTCCGAGACAGAATAGGGAAATGGAGAAACTTAGCTGTATTTGTACCTTATTTTCAACTTTGATGATTCATTTTGTTATAACTTATGAATGAAGACTAAAAATAAGAACAAAATTTTCCGATATATGTCTTGGTTATTTTCAATTTTCGATCTTTTGAAAATTACTTCAGATATCGAAAAGTCTTATTCATCCTTTTTGTCTTATATTGTCAAGTTATAACATAATTCATCATCAAAATTGACAATATACATTTTTTAAATTTGTGTTCCCATTACTGTGCTTATACGCCTTTAATAAGTTGGGCACATTTTTTTTGTTTTCAACAATTTGTTGAAACCCAATACCATTTAAATAGTTTTTTTTTTCAACGACTAGATTTGTAATCGTGACACATCGTGTTGTGCTTGGTTTTTAGAATGATTTGATCATTTTCGGTGTTTGATTATAACATAAAACAAATCTTTTCTAATTCGTTGTATATATTTTAAATTTTTGTATATATTTGTATATATTCAGAATTAACAATGAAATAATTAACTAACTAACATGCCTACTGAATATTCATTTTAATTACAATTACAAATCATGAATAATTTTTATGTATACTATCTGATACAGGGTTATTCAACTGTAATAATTAATCTCTTGATGATATTGGCGATAAACGCTTTAACCCATTTTTTCATTCATTTTAAAACAATATTTTGATATTTCTATTTATCTTAGTGCAAATTTTTCTCGGGCAGTTTACTATTAAATTTATATATAATTTCTTCTAAGCCATAATTAGTAAATGCCGAGCATACTTCTATATGAAAAAACTAGTTAGAAAAAGTTGAAAATGACACACCGATTATTAGTCTAAAGTAAATTTGAAAATTTGATTAAAAAAAAACTTTTAACAAAAAGAAAACCGACTTCAAAAGAAAAATCTTTTCCAAAACAAATTGATATGCACTCTAAAAGTAAGAAAATAACGATTATAATGTTGTCAAAATTATTATTATTTTTGGAGTCGATGTTAGCCAAGGAAACAACACTGACAGAACAGTTTGCTACATTAGCATGGCTGACACCGACTCCAAAAATAACAATAATTTTAACTACATTATATTATCGTTATTTTTTTACTTTTAGAGTGCATATTAATTTGTTTTAGAAAAGTTTATCTTTTGAAGTCTTTGAAGGTTTTCTTTTTATTAAATTTTTTTTTTTACTTTGTGATTTTTAGTGAATCTGAAGAACACAACTAATTTGTCACTAAAATAAGAATCATCGAAATCGGTTGGCGTGTTATGGAGTTATTCGTCCTCTTTTCGTGCATACTTTATGCAAATTTAAGACTTTTATGGGTTTCCCATGGATGCCGTGATTAAAACTGAACCAAAATGAAATGGGACCACACGGGAAGCACCAGCATTCAAATAGATAAAAAATCATCAAAATCGGTTCACCCAGTCAAAAGTTCTGAGGTAACACACATACAAAAAAAAATTAAAATACTGTCGAATTGATAACCTCCTCCTTTGTTGTTTGAAGTCGGTTAGAAAAAAGATTCTGTATTTCATTCAAATTTCGATATTGTAAAAAATAAATGTACCTACTTTCCTTTACTGAGTAAAATTTCGATTTTTCGACAAACCTCGTATGCGAATGCAATAATTTGATATCTGATTATTTCTTTTCGTGTTATAGTTCATGCAGACTGAATTCGAAGTTGTTATTGGTTTAATAATAAATTCCTTCAATTAAGAAAGTTTCTGAGCACAAAACATCTTCTACGCTTATGGACATTGTATATGACCTTCACTACATTCATGTAGCCTGAATCACCTTGTAATTTAAATATGGAGTAATATTAAATGCCATATATCCTCCTTTAACACAGATCCACTGCAACCATAGTAACAGACTGACATAGAATGAGAGTACATGACTGACTGTCTGACTGACAAGCTAAACTGACTATAGTCTCCCAATAAAATTAAAAACCAGAATGTTTTTAACTATGAAAATGGAAATCAGAACAGTACAATGAATTTTAAAAACATAGATATACATATATACATGTACATGTAATATGTAAATACAACAACAATTGTTCATAAAAATTTATGTTGTGGATTTTGTGAATAATTTTATGTTTTATGTTTTATGTATACTAAATATAAACAATTATTTATTTTTATAAGTGAATTTCCAATTATTTATTAGTTACATACATTTATTCAATTTTAATTAATAATACAGGCTGTACTAATTTTAGATCATATAGTTACAGTCAATTATTACCGTAGAGTCTAGCAAATTCTAGAACATTCACGTGTAATCTATTGCATATATTTTACTTGTATATGCTTTCTATCTCTGTTTGAGTAATACAAAACGATATGTTTTTTTTCTTTTTAGAATTGTCTAGAATTCTAGACAATTCTATAGTATTTCCAAATTACATTTGTTTTTAAGAAAGTTCTAGAGTATGGTTGACTAACCATAGCGAAAAAGTAATTGAGAAAGATATGAATACAAAGTGTATTCATAGTCGAAGGTTGTTGCTGTTACCACAGTTGTCCTACAAGCCATGCAGATAGTAAATGCGAAATATTTACAATTTAATTTGTATAACACAAGTGAAATTTACAAAATTTAAAAACCCCCGACAAGTTTTTGGTAACGGAGCCAGTTTTAGATAGCTATGCGCAATACTTAACTTAATTTAATAAAACAAAAATATCGAAAACATAAAAAAAGTACACCTTACGAGTTGGTTTTTCAATCTGATTAGTTTTTTAAAATATTTATATGTATAATTTTTTTTCCAATCCTTCAGAAAGTTTCTCTCATCACGAGACTAAGAGACTAAGGGTGTAAGCAAAAACTATTAACTTGGGAAATTTTCGGGCCTGTTCGTGAACTTTCGTTAGTAATATAAATCGTATTCGTAATATAAAATTTTGTGATAGAAATATGGTGAAATTAGTTAAAATGACTTTAATTATTCAGATTATTTCTCTGTTTTTTACTCTCAAACATATTTTTACTCTCAAACATCATTGAATTATCTAACGGCTGACGCGAATCGTATTGCAAGGAGTATACTAGGTGGATGGGGCAGCTAAATGCAACCGCAGCGGTGTTATCTTATAAAATTAGCAATAAATCATGTATTTTATTTAAAATATGATTAATTTTCAATTGTTTACATATAAATGGTATAGTAAATGACAAATGAAAATAAATTAAATAATAAATAATAAATTAAGTAAAATTAAGTGCTAGTTTAGCGTTCTTTTCTCGGAGGTCTCCGAATTCTTTTCTCTTTTACAAAATATTTCAAAAATAAAAGTACATAGTGTTTATCTTTTACGATGGTACAAAATTCATCATAAAACTTAAAATTTCGTAAGATTTTGATTTAAAAAAATTGGGCTACAATACAAAACCACACAATCAGAATGAAGCAGAGAAATATTTATAATGCACAAAATATAAAAGTGGTTTTGGGATATAAGTATACTCGTGGACAAAAATATTGAGAAATAGAAAACGTAAAATACTCTAGTTAACACATCCGATTTCCCCAATTAAAAATTTTCGTTTTGTCTTTGGGGTATCCAAAGTGTTTATACGACTTTGTTTATATTTTGTTTTAAAACTTAGAATTTTTTGTGAACATTTCAAAGGATAATCCAAGTTGTTTTCCTTCGCTTTCCATTAAAACTCTGAATAGAGCCCGACACCAATAATGGACCGTTTTCAATTTATTTTTAGCAGTAAGCGAAATCATTAAAAGAAAAGAGCCAGGAACAGTTTACAGTTTACCTAAGTTCAACGGCATCCTGAAGAAGCACATGTAATATAAGGAGCAAAAGTAAAGAATATCTCAGGTCTTATGGTTATTGTCGCAAACATGAGATCTAAGACTTGCTCCTGTGGTGTGGTTACTATTTTAAAAACAGAAAATTTCTTGTATCTTAACCAAACCAGAGAATTGTTAATTTCGACATGTATCATTTTATTATTCTAAGAGTTCAGATACATAAACGAACCAAAGTCGTAGCTTAACATTTCATTATTTTACGGTCTCTAAAAATTTAGTGTAATTTACTAATCCAATTTTTATGTCTGTACAAGTATACCTACATTGAAATAAAATTTGAAATGAGTACATTTAATAAATATATAATAAAACTATATAAATATGATTGCAGTGGTTTTTATTATTATTTTCAGTATAATTTTATATATATTTTTTTTACAACAACAACAACAACATAGTATAAAGTATAAACAACGATAATAATAAAATACAAAAAAAAAAATACCATTTATTTTTATAATAATTGATCCAATTTGTAAACCGCAAATATATATTTTTTTTCTATACCTAAAAACCAACATATAGAATGTATACCAAGGGTTTTCCATTAGGTCGTTTGCAATCGTTTACTAGTCAATCGCAAAGCTAGTAAGCTTTAGTCAATCGGTCATGAAGAGTTGAACGCAATGCATTATTAATAGTAGTTTTATACGGTTCATTGGATAATTCTGCTTCTAAGCCTTTTTCATCTCCTAATTCAATAAAATTCACCATTAAAAGTTAATTCGTTGTTGGATTATATTTATTGCTATTGGGTTTTCCAGCTAAGAGATACTATAATAATAATAATAATGGGGTTTAACCTCCGTTTCTCTGACATATACGCCTATAACAGAGGCCACACACATCATTATTTTTTAATCTTTATTTATTTAATTACAAACATATTTACAATTACATTTTGATGTGGGTGGAGTCGGTTACTTCGTTCTTATCCAAGCGACGACAATGTGATCAATTCTACCGCCCTCATTAATCAAAATTGTCACACCGCCGCTGCCTGGATTCGAACCCGCAATCTAACTCTAAATGGACCACCAGTCACACACGCCTTAGACCGCTCGGCCATTTAGGCTTTCAGCTAAAAGATACCTCATTTAGTATCTCCGCATCTCTGATAATCAACCTCTTGTTCACAACATCAAGACTTGTTCACTGTTTAAAAATAATTTTTTGGAATATTGATTCAAAATTTGTCTACTAAATGGCTACTAGTTTCAGTAACAATCGTCCACATTTGTCGGTATTACATCAGGGCGTTGGGATGAAGGTTTTCAGGTGAATAGAATAGAAAGACCTATTGATAAATGGTAAATAATCTGGTAATCTAAATTGGAATTACTGGAAATGGGTCAATTTCCCATTTTAATTAGTACGAAATATTATCGACAGTTGGCGGGGTTTCAACTCCCAATTATAGAATTTGAATTTGAATTCAGTTCAATTCAATTCATTTATATATATATTAGCACTTCAAGCCTCAAGGGCTCATGGCTTCTGTCTTTTTGACAATTTGCTTCCACTTTTTCCTGTTCAAAGCATCCTTCTTCCAGTTCTGTACTCCTATCTGCCGGAGATCTTCTATGGTGGACTCTAACCACCGTTTCTTCGGCCGTCCCGTTCTCCGCTTACCACCAATTCCTTGAGTGAGTAGTTTATTCGGAATCCTTTCTTTTGACATCCTATGGACATGCCCCAACCATCGGATTCTGCGTGCTTTGTCAATTTTTACTATATTTGGGTCACTATACATTTCGTATATGTTCTCATTTGTTCTTCTTTTCCATTGTCCACTTTCGTCTTTCTGGCCTCCAAAGATTCTTTGTAGAATTTTTCGTTCCCAAATCAATAGCTTATTTTCAATTTTTTTATTTACAACCCATGTCTCTGCTCCGTACAAAACCGTTGGTCTAATTACTGTCTTATATACTTGGACTTTTACCCTCCTTGAAACCATTTTGGACAGCATGACCCCTTTCAAAGAGCTCATGGCTCTGCTTCCACTCTGAAGTCTTTTATTAATTTCGGATTCTTCTTCACTTTTGTCTTCAATTGTCACCCCCAAATAGTCGAATTGTCTTACTCTTTCGAATGCATATGCTTTTTCGTTCGATCGAATTTGTATACCATTTTCATTTTCCTCATTATGGTTTCGTAGCTTAAGATACTTTGTTTTTTGTTCATTTATGGTCAACCCGTACTCTTTGGCTTTATGTTCAAGGTTTTTAAACACAGTGATCAACTCTTGCTTTTTTCTAGTTATAATAGCTATATCGTCCGCAAAAGCTACAACCTGATGTCGAAAGTGGTTTACAGTTCCTTTGGTCTGTAATTTACATTCCCGAATAATTACTTCCAGCACCAGATTGAACAGCATTATGGACAACGGGTCACCTTGCCTTAATCCTTTTTGAACATTAAAAGCTTTTGATATTTTCCCTTCCCATGTTACTTTACTCCATGTTCTCTTCAATGTCATGAGTACCAATTCAATCAATTTTTTGGGTATCTTTAGCGTCGTCATCGCTTCTATCATTTTTGTTCTAATGATCGAGTCGTATGCTTGTTTAAAATCAATAAATAGGATATGTAGTTCGAGATTTCTATCAAAGCTATCATTAATTATCTCTTTGACAGTAAAAATTTGGTCAATCGTTGATCTTCCCTTCCTGAATCCTCCTTGATACTCACCAATTACATCCTCCATGTAAGTAACTAGCCTTGATCTTAAAATCAGCGCAAACACTTTGTAAATTACATCCAGAATAGAAATTCCTCGATAATTTTCACAGAGAGATTTGTCTCCCTTTTTATGAATTGGACAAATCAAGGATCCTCTCCAATCTGTGGGCATAGTTTGTTCCTTCCATATTTGCAGGATGAGCTCAAAAATTCTTTTATGCAATACCTGACCACCTGCTTTTAGCATTTCCCCTGTAATGGCACTTTCTCCAGCGCTTTTGTTATTTTTTAATGAAGAAATAATTTGCTCTAATTCTGACGAGGTTGGCTCTTCCAAGGTAACTTCCACATTTTCACATACCGACTGAGAATTATTTACTGCAATGTCACTATTCTTTCCTTCATCATCCAATAGCTCTTGAAAATGTTCTTCCCACCGTTTCAATTTCTGAGATATTTCCCCTATAAAATGACCATCCTTACCCCTACAGTACGTGGCAGTTTTCAGACCATTTTCCCTGCTATTCTTAACTTCTTGATAAAAATTTAATTCATTTACTCAAACAAAACAAATATTGTACAGAAAATGTCATAAAAAGGGATAGGAAAAATGAAAGGGAGGGGGAAGTATGCAGCTATGGCTAAATTTTGAATATTTTTGTTAGCCTTTAAAAAATGTATTGCCAACTGGTAGTGTAAATTAGAACTACTAAAAACGGGTCCACTTAGTGCAAATTTTTATCGCCAGTTGCCGTAGTTGCAACTCTTTGGAATCAATAGTTCACTGAAAACAATGAGGTATCATTTTCACCTATTTTTTCCTATACATGTATGTATATTGCCTATACAAAGAAAATTCAACATCATATTAAATACATTCTATCATAAATAATTTAAACATATAAATACGATTATTATTTTATGATATATACTCAAATTTTTTTTATAAACAATAATAATATACAAAAACTAAATTGTAATGAAAATAGAAATATCATAAATCATTATCCTATAAAATAAACAGAGGTTTATTTTATAGGATACCTTATATTACTGGTTGACTACAACAGAGGGGTGGACCTTCATTTTTAACTCTAATAAAGTTATTGGGTGTGTTTAGAAAACACAATAAGCGCTTTTTCGTCGATAGGATTCCTTTCTTCTATTTATAAGAATAATTTTTCGGTGTATGGTGTACTGGGTCTTTTTTAAAAAATTTTCTATCTCTGTACAATAGTTTTAATGATTTGAAATTACTAATAGAGCATTCGCAAAATCCTGTCATGAATTTTCTCATTTTCATCTCTCAAAAAATAATACATCCCATTTTTTCAAATCGATAAGAAGCAAGACATTGTTACAAAATAACACAATTTTCAGTTGGATAGTACCTATGGGTTTTTTGGTTCTTAAGGTCTCAGGTAAACGAATCAGGCAGCAGACATCATGCCTCATATATTTCATATAAACAATGACTCCTTTCGGAACCCAGTCTATAAACCGATTTACTATCACTAACGTATCAATCTAGTTATCTGTAATAAAAAAAAAATTGAAAAGAAATCAAACATATTTGTAATAAATAAATATTGGGTGACTTCGAAAAGAATGGGTATTGTGGCGTATCTACGAGTGATTTGATTGGTTGACTATATAATAACAATATTAGAATAATAACTAATAACGATTTAATATCTTTTTATTACATCTAAATGATAATGTATAAATTTTATTATTTACTGATTTATATCATCAAACATTAATTTGTTATATTATGATTACTTTTGATTTTATGCTTTGTGTATATAGGCTGCTTTAAACTATGTATACTTATTGGCAGGAAGCATAGTCGATGATGGAGTCAACTAATGCGACAGCAGCGCTGTTATCTTATAAAATTTGTAATCAGTCAGATGTTGAATTTAAACAAGTGAAAACAAACAATTGACTGAGTTAATTGTTGAAATACCATGCATAGTCAGTGTTGATTTCTTTATCACATTACACATACAAACATGTGACACATACATAACTGATAATCAAGTATAGTACATATTATAAAATTTCCGCCTAATTGGCGCCCTCACGGGTAAACAGTGATATTTACGAAAAAATGATTCAAACAAAAGTTGTTTAATTTTTGATAAGAAACATTTTTTACATTTAAACTTTTGTTCTATCTCTAACGGTTGACTATGATGCTCATTTACGAACTTGACCTCACTTTTTACGTCCTGAGTACGCTGTAAAAATTTCAGCTCGGTATCTTTTTTCGTTTTTGAGTTATCGTGTCCACAGACGGACGGACGGACGGACGGACGGACAACCGGATATGGACTAATTAGGTGATTTTATGAACACCTACGACAAAATTTTTTTCCTAGCATCATTATTTTTAAGCGTTACAAACTTGGGACTAAACTTAATATACTATGTATATTTCATATATACATGGTATAAATATGACTAACTTTCAATTGTTTACATGTAAATGGCAACGCCTTGAAATAAAATAAAATAAAACTCATGCACGGAGCGAATAGCTAAATAAAATTAATATATCAAAAAACGATAATTTGATTTTGAATGTCAATTTTTAGTTTTTATATACCATCTAAAGCCCGCTCGACAAATCTCCGTTTAATACACACTGAAGTACACTAACTAATTTGTCACTTAAAAAATAATCATCGAAATCGGTTGCCGTGATATTGAGTTATTCGCCCATTTGTCGCGCACATACTTAATGCAAATTTAAGACTTGGATTAAGATTTTCTCATGGATGCCATTGTCCGAACTGAACCAAATTGAAATTGGATTACACGGGAAGCACCAGCTTTCAAATAGAAAAAGAATCATCAAAATTGGTTCACCCAGAAACAAACATTTAAAAAAATACAATCGGATTGAGAACCTCGTCCTTTTTTGTTTGAAGTCGGTTAAAAATTAGACATAATTCGTAAGTCGAATTGAACCATAGAAATTAGGATGAGATACAGAGCCTCCTTAGAATAAATGAGCTTTCTAAATAAATAACGATTAACTTTAAATTTTGTAAAAGTTGGCGGAAATTGAATTAACAAAAGCCTTCCTATCTATGGTTACCAATCAAACTTTTAATATTTTAAACAAAATGACAGAAAATTTTACTCGCATTTCATTTTATCAATGAATAAAAATTGTTTTTTTAATAAATTTTAGTAAAGTAAATTTTAAATAGATAATTGCATTTTGGTTCTAATATGGTTAGCAATAATGGCTCTAGTGTAGCAACGGAAAACGGATGCAATGAAAACTCAAAAGTGAACGAGAAAAAGGATTCAAATTTACGAAATATTCGAAATTATAATGGAAAAGAGTATAATCTTTCATCAAATAATATTAAATACAATATACTTCCATCATTACAAAATGAGGACGATTCAACCGTTACAATGGTTTTAGCAGAGGATATCAATGATTGTAAAGCGTACAACCAATCGTCTTGCGATAAAGAGTGTTGCAATAATCAAAATGAGGATGAACCAGCTTGTGGTCGACTTTGTAGAGCACGCCAGAAGAGAAAAGCGGCACAAGAAGCGAAAAAAAAGGAATGTGCATGTGATTACTGTGAAAGATTAAATTCCGATGCAAGCAACTGTAATCGAAAACGAAAGAGAAGTGGAAACGATGGAAGTTGTGGTAAAAAAGGAGGTTCTTGTGGTTGTGGCTGCACTGGAGGCCGAGGAACTTCAAATCGTTCTAATTCGTGTTGCGAACCAAAATGTAAATGTAAAAAATGTTGCCCTCCCCGTTGTTGTGAGTCTTGTGAATCGTGCTGCTCTGCAAAATGCTGTGATTCGTGTGAATCATGTTGTCCACCAAAATGTTGTAAATCATGTTGTCCACCAAAAAGTTGCAAATCATGTTGTCCACCAAAAAGTTGTAAATCGTGTTGTCCATCAAAAAGCTGTAAATCGTGTTGTCCACCGAAATGTTGTAAACCGTGTTGTGAACCAAAAAAATGCTGTGAGGAAAAATGTTGTGAGCGCAACAACTGTGCTTTAAGTTCCAAGAATGCGGCGCGCCTCGGCGATTCTGAATCAACGTGTTGTAAAACGCCAGGATGTAATGTTCATGACCCAAATAGAAAACCATTATTAGAAGAAAATAGCCAAGATTCGTTGAGACAGGCAGCAGGTAAAATATCAAAAAGGAAAAAAATGGATAGAGCTGATAGAGTGAGATAAACAAGAAAGTCGAAAGTCAAATTAACTAGTGATTATTACGTATTTATCTGTCTATTTATTTATATTTTAATCGATGTATTATTTGTATCTAAAAACTTTATTATATCCCTGATAAAAAAGTTGAATTCAATTCGAATTAAAATTTTCGAGTTCATTTCGCTTTGATTTCGAGTTCAAAGGGAATAGAAATTCAAAGCGAAATGAACTCGAAAATTCACATAAAATTTTTTTTTGTTTTTAAAATTACAATTAAGGGGATTGAATTCACATTGGCCCAGTTTATACATATTGAGTAATTTAGTTCATTTTAAAATTTGTTTATGCAACACCAATTACATGTTTGGTGTAATATTTTATAACTTTCTGCATTACCATCTGAGATTGCAAATTTCTAGTACTCTGCTGTCACGTTCAGATGGCACAATTTTATATAATTTTAGGCATTTTTAGCAAAATAGCGTCAAAAATGGCTTTTTTCTGAAATTTTATCATTTTTATTTTCTATTCGCAAGAGGAGAAATTTGTTGGGTTTGTAGTAAAGCTTCAATAGTAAACCCCATATTTTTATAGGAGCATTCGCACCAGCCCCCTCGAGTTATAAATATATGTTTACATACATATGGTAAAACAATTCATTTGATTGTAAATAAAAAATATTTGACTGATTTAAATGAAACTAATACCAAAAGTAGGTTTTAATACTTACAACTTTCAATTAAAATTTTAGCCAAATCCAACAAATAGTTCAGCCAAAATTTGAAATTTAGTAAATTTTTTTAAATGGCTGCCATTTTATGCCATTTTTTACAACGGAGTAGCATTTTTTATTATCTTTCGATTTCATAATAGGTTACATATCCGTAATCTATTAATAAATAATGTCTCCTTAACCCATTTTTTTTGAAAAACAGAAACTTTATCATTTTTTGAAAATAATTGTTTGCTGGTTTTATTGACTGGCATTTTGTATACCATGTATATATGAAATATACATAATATATTAAGTTTCGAAGAGAATCATCTTATTAGTCCATTTTCGGTCGTCCGTCCGTCTGTGAACACGATAACTCAAAAACTAAAAAAATATCAAGCTGAAATTTTTACAGCGCACTCAGGACGTAAAAAGTGAGGTCAAGTTCGTAAATGAGCAACATAGGTCAATTGGGTCTTGGGTTCGTAGGACCCGTCTTGTAAACCGTTAGAGATAGAACAAAAGTTTAAATATAAAAAATGTCCTTATCAAAAAATAAAGAACTTTTTTTTAAACATTTTCTTGTAATTATCACTGTTTAATCACGAGGGCACACATTAGATGCAAATTTTATAGTATGTATTAATATGGGATTATCAGTCATGTATGTGTGACATGTATAGGCATATGTGTTATGTGATAGAGTAATCAACACTGTCTATACATGGTATTTCAACAATTAACTCAGTCAATTGTTTGTTTTCACTTAAAAATTTTTAGTTTTAACCCCCGCGCTATTGGGGTGAAGAAATCTAAGGCATGTAAGGTAGTTTTTAAAGTTGCTGATCTCGTGTTTTTGGAAGAGATTTTTCAATTTTCAGATTTTTTCCCTCTTTTTTAGTTCAAATTAAAAAGTCGTTGAGAATCACCATTTTTTTGCTATTAAATCTTCTTTTAGGTTTTTAAAAAGGTTTTTTTTTTGTGTCTTTGGTATCGAATCTAGTACCAATACATTGAAATCATAGCTTGTATGTTCCTATTTCTTACTACGAACAACAAACTTGGCGCATTTCATGCCAATAAATGGTACAAACAATTTAGGGGGTCTAATTTTTAAAACTAAACAAAGGGGGGGGGGGGAATGAAACTTGTATCAATTTGATCATAAATTCGAGATCAAAGACTATACAAAAACGCTTACATGGCTTGAAAAGGTTAAATTTTCAAAAAAATGGTAACTTTTTTAGGGAGTGTAAATGTGGGCTAACAGAGGACGAAGAGCAACCAATTTAACACTTAAACTGAAATTTCAAGATCAGCAACCCAAAAATTCTCTTATACGGCGGGAGGGGGGTGGATAGTGTAAAAAAGAGTATATTAATAAAAATATCATTAAAATCTTTTAAAAGGTATTTATTCTTTACCCCTTTTTCCCCAATAGCATGGAGGTTAAAACTCAAAATTTCCGCTTTAAACCATTTATACCTTTTTAGAATAACTTTTTTAGCCAAAGCAAAAAACCGCCAGTCAATACACCCAGCAAAAAATTATTTTCAAAAAATGATAAATTTTCGGTTTTTCGCAAAAATATGAGTCAAGGAGTCATTTTACGGATATGCAACCTATTATGAAATCGAAAGATAATAAAAAGTGCTATAATTTAAAAAAATTCAACTCCGTAGGACAAAATGTAAATAAATTTAAAATTTTGGCTGAACTATTTAGCGGATTTTTAACTAAAAGTTGTAAGTATTACAACCTACTTTTGGTGATAGTTTCATTAAAATCTGTCAAATATTTTTCAAACTACAATCATATGAACTGTTTAATCATATGTATGTATACATATATCTATAACTTGAGGGAAGGGGGCAAAACTTCCCCAAAAAAATATGAGGTGTAGTTTTGGATCTTTACAACAAACCCACCAAATTTGGATATGGACCGAAGTCTTCCCTTGCGAATATAAAATAAAAACAAGTGAAAACAAACAATTGACTGAGTTAATTGTTGAAATACCATGCATAATCAGTGTAAGTTGATTTTTTTTTATCACATGTGACACATGTGACACATACATAACTGATAATCCAGTATAGACGGACGGGCGTACAACCGGAAATGGGCTAATTAGGTGATTTTATGAACAGCTATGACAAAATTTTTTTCCTAGCATCATTATTTTTAAGCGTTACAAACTTGGAACTAAATTTAATATACTATGTATATTTCATATATACATGGTATATTGATAAAATTTCTGAAAAAAGCCATTTTTGATGCCATTTTGTTGGTTAGACATTTTGCACCACTCCGGGAAAGTAACAAAATAAAAAAAAAAAAAACTTATTTTTATGTGAAAAGTAAAACCCCAAAGTTTTGCTGCCCGAACTTTTAATCTAAACATGTCGTAATTTTATTCAAATAATATAATTATCTATTTGTCCTTTACAATGATAAAATGTCGCAGTATATTGTCATTTTAAATCATTTTTGAGGTAATTGTTAAAATACTCTGTATACACAGAGTTGAAAATCAGTGCCTGCATTATTTTTATAAATTAAAAAACCAACCTAGTTACAGCAGTTTGAAGAATTTTCTAAAAAAAATATTTTTGTTTTAGAAATTCTTTTGCAAGACTTGTTATTTGAAGCTCCTACTATAATCAATTCTATCTTTTATAGTTTTGGAGAAACTAGACATCAAAATTTTGCACCCTTACGGAAAAACAATGATATTTACACGGATAATCAAACATTATTTTAGAATTTTGATAAGCTAAAATATAATTTGAAGACCCGTTTTTCAGCTTTTACAATGGCCTTTTTGGAGTTTTTCCGAACATGAAACTGTTAATATCTCGAAAACGAAGAGGTTTAAGAAAAAATCACAAAGCCTTTTTGACGTTAAATAACCCATGGAATCAAGAATAACTTTTACTTGATTCAAAAAAATTTCATTTAACTTTTTTTTTGGAGGGGGGGGGGTGTATACAAAACTTGGACCAAAAGGGTTTCTGGCAAGATTCACAATATTAATCTATAAGCTTTTCTAATCAAGAAACAATTGACAAAATGTGGTACTCATATTTTACACACTCAACCATATTCACCGCCTGTTCTAAATTAATAATACTTGATATTCATACATACAGTTCAGGTATAAAAATTCAAAAATGAAAAAATATAGTTTGTATGGCAAAAATATATTATTACCATGTAGAATTATTACTTTATAAATTACAGGGTGGTCCCATCATACAAAGAATACTCAAAAAGTACATAAATTTAGTGTTTTACTTTAATAAGTAAATTCTTGGTAAACTTGACTAAACACAGTAAACGTAAAGGCCAAAAACCCGCGGACCCACACTAACACGATCCAATTAAAGCCATGGACAACCCATAGATCACACGCTATTCCTGTTATTCGCGGGGTTGACCATACCTTTAATGGAATCGTGTTAGCAATGTTTTCTGTGTCATCTTCGTTCATCGTGATCTTCGTCAAACTTTAACTGTAGTCTTTTTCAAAAGATTGGAAGTTATTACGACAATATATCTTGTTATTGTTCAAAATTTAATTTAAAAAAAATTATTATTTCATTAATTTTCCACACACTCTAATGCATACACCCCCGGCTAAATAGTTAACAGTCACACTGTTCTCACCAGCATAATATGGCGTCGGATTTATCAAGTCATTATTGGATAGTATATTGATGTATATTTCGGAAAACGCCTAATGCTGTGACAATTGTTTCGATCGATTAGGTCAAATATATTATTTACATAAAAAAATTTAAAACATTAAATTACATTTAGTTTCATTGATTTTACTTTTGTCGTGTTAAATGCAACTTGTATATAATGTGTCAGATAGAGAATTCTGGCAGGAAGCGGTCTCCAACATCTCTTAGGAAATACCAGAACGGAACATGATTGGATTTGGATATAATATTCTTATTATAGTAAAATCTAATCGTTTCCTTACATGTTTTATTATTTTACATAAGAAAGAAAGTATTCCACAGAAAGCTGTAATTAGGTAGTGGCTACAGCCTTGTGGTGTGATATTTAAAGTACTCGATTTTGAGAAAACATCGGTATTTCTAACCGATGCATTGAAAAATGTCGATGAATAGTCTCGACGTATTGCATTCAAGAAAACATCGATGTATTTTCTTAGTGGACACTCCTAGTTATAATTCTTTCAAAAATATTCCTAGCCTATTCTAATAAATTGTAAATTAATGTTTACTTCAAAATACAGGTGTGTTCAATAAGATTTTACCAAGTAGCTGAGAGACATTTTGTTCAAAATGGCAGAAAAACATTGTTGAATAAGATGTTAACATTTAAATGGGGAAGACATGTATTATTTTAAGCAGTAAATTAATATTTTATTTTTAATAGCAACTTGTATTAACATAATTTTTATTTTTATACTATATTAACTGTATGGTTTGGAGATCTATTTTTTAACATTCCTTCTTATACTATATTCTTAAAATACACGTTTTCCCCATTTCAGTGGTAACCGTTTTGCACAATGTAGGTACTTCTTCCATTTATGTGGAAAAATTTTTTTGACCATATATTTCACATTTACATGTTAAAATTGTATTGAACAACACTGTACAACGATATAAACATTTTTTTCATATTTTTACCAAAAATCTACTTAACCAAAAGCAGGTAGAAAAGTACAGTTTTTTAATAAATTGAATGGTAATACTAGGTACAATTTTTCATTCATAAATGTTTAGTATTGAATTTTATTTAGTTTAGACACTATGTTTTGGTAAACCGTACTATATACTAGGTACAATTGTTCATTCGTATAATGTTTAGTTCCTGTGAAATTTTTGTGACGTGAAGACATGTGTATTTAACAAAATTTTTAATGTAAGTAAATTATATTCAGATTTTCAAAATATTTTAATAATTATATTATAATATAATTTTAAATTAAAACAAAAATCTTTTTTACAGATACAATGAGAACGAATGGAAAATAGAATTATGGATCAAAATAAGGTAAATATTTTTCAATTATTAGTTTTATATGTGCGTATTATATTAATTTTAGAAAATACCTGAATAATTTTGAATTCTACTTGTGAACAATATGAAAATATTCTTTATATATTCCTTTTTATTTTTAATTATCCGTTTATTCAAAATTAACTGCAAGCAGCTTAACTGAGCGATTGAATTGAACTTGCTTTTACTTGAATGGGATGCCGATAATACCATGAAAATTGTAAAATCGTTTATTAAATAGTTGATTGAGAATTTTGTTTTTATACCTAGAATACAATGAAAATCAGTTGCTTTAATACTAAATTTTTTAATGTAACAATATAGTCTAGTCATTCTGTTTTGAGCGAAATATTAATTTTCCGTAACCAATATACAGGAAACCGAGACATATAAAAATGGAAATTTTTCTGGAGAATTCAATGCTCTATTTTTCTATAAACTGGCATTAGGGGCTCTTGTAGAAATGCAGCGGAAGTTGGTAAAACCGGGTTACTTAGTTTAAAAAAAAAGGATTTGTTTCAAAAACAGTTCCGTACAAGTAATTGTTAAATAAATTAATTTAAAAAATATCGTTAAAAATGGGATTTTTAGAAACGCGCGCACCACTTTAAAAAAAAAATTTATACGAAACTTGGTGAAAAGTTCTAAATAAGCCAAAGAAGAGCGCTTTTGAAAATTTGAAAATTATTCAAAATTTTTGGAAAATCGATTAAAAAAAAAAAAAGAAAAGTTTTTAAAAATCCAATTTAATCCCATCCCCGTGCGTTTTTATAAATGTTTTTTCGCTTAAAATTTTCATACTTAGTTGCAGTAATGTATGTGAAATGTCCGTTTTTTTTTTCTAAAAGTCCGTTTTCTTCTTTTATAATATTGTATTAAAGGCCATGCTATAGCTGGGACTTTTCAAATTTTCAAATATAAAACAATACGTTCGACTAGTGTATATAATATATTAGGCTGCGACACAACGCCCTCTTTCTTTAAACAAGTTACGGCGACCTCGCACAGTAATTGGTGAAGTCGGATACGAAATAATTTCAATTTTGTATTCTAAAAAATGCATCGGTGCCTCTGAGTGATGATTTGTCAGTTTAAAGTTCACTTTTTTTTTATTTATTATTTATTTTTTTTATATAAATAATTTATTTAACAATTTTTTGACATCGGCCTGGACTAGATCGATCCGAAATAAATAGTTAAAAAAATTTTGTACGAAATTTTTTTTTTTACAAAGCCTATTTTTTCAAACTAAATAAACCGGTTTGCACCAACTTTGGTCGCCATTTTTTATTATAATTTTTTAAGGCCCTTTTACACTAGTTTAATTAAGATTTTTTCAGTCCAAATTATATGAATTAATAACACTGAGCGACTTGGTGAAAATATTAGTTGGCGGTGTAAGTAACATAATATAAAGAGCTTACTTGAACCGTTACAAATGTCTGTTTTAAATTGGTCTATTTATGTATATTGTTTACTAAACCGCTTAAAATCTAGAAAAACCGAAAATCAGGATTTTTCGTCCCATAGCTCAAAAACGAAAAGAGATATTTATAGCGTGTTCAGGAAAGAGTGTAAAGCGTTAGAGACAAAACAAAAGTTGAAATATAAAAAGTGTTTCCTATAAAAAAAATAAGCAACTTTTGTTTGAAACATTTTTTCCGAAACATCACTCGTGAGGCCGAAAATTAGGTTAGAAAGACGATCTTTAATGATTTTCTGTTTACTTATTATGGCAACTTCAAAAGCTCAACCTTGGTCAATTTGTACATTTTAAAGTTATTTTTACAATACCTAATAACTGGGAAGATGCATTTTACAATATTTTTCGAAGACTTACATTTTCACATTTTTTGGACTTAATTAATCGTTATAAGTAAGTCTCTTTCGTCTTTGGTCAAATTGTATTTATAAAAATTTTTAAATTTTTACGACGTTTCAAGCCATGCAACCGGACCTTGGAAGAAATAATAATTATTATTATGTTAAATTTTTTTGAAAATAAAGAGAATGTATTTTTTTAAATTCTCAAATAATAAACTATATATGTAACTTATTTATAACTTATATAAAAATTTTTATATACAGGGAATGTATTTTTTTACATTTTCTTGTAATACAAAGGAGGAAGGAACTTTTTTTTTCAAATTTTTGAAAATAACTTATATATTGCTTTCACTATGAAGGCTTTTATTTATAACTTATATAAAAATTTATATATACAGGGAATGTATTTTTTTTTACATTTTCCTGTAATACAAAAGGGGGAGGGAATTTTTTTCAAATTTTTTAAAATAACTTTTATATTGCCTTCAGATGTTCACCGATCGATCACTTTTTCGATTGATATAAGTATTTAAGTGTGATTTGATTTGTTCAAAAGTCGATTTTTTTTTTGTTCATATTTTAGTGCTAGAGGCTCTAGTATTTTTTAAATTTAAAAATTTATTTAGTGTTTCTTATTTTTTTGATTAAAATAAAAAACTCCCGGAATAACGTACTAGCCCGTAATAATGTACATTTACCTTAAAGTTTAGAAGCGTACCCAAATTAAAAAAATTATTTTAAAACAAATTCATTTAGAACAGCCGAAAGCTTGTTTATTTCTCCTGAAAATGAGATATAAAAAATTACTGTACGTAGTTTCAGTTATTCCTCTTATGTCTTGATAGTTCATATTGGTCACATAGATAAACTTTGAAACTTCGAGATGCCCGTATGCGATCAGTGGCAGGAAACATATTTAATGTTAAAAATAATGTCAGTTTCTATTTTTTGTCGAAAATAACTCAACTTAAATTTTGGAAAATTTTCAATGAATATATCTTACAAATTATTTAATAATTAATTACTAAATGGTAATTTTTTTCCAGATAAAATTGGTCGTGAAAATGGAAACAGTACAGATGCTATATTAAAAGTATCATTTTAATTTTTTTTTTGCAATCATATCTGATCCAAGAGAAAACAAATGAATTAAAATTTCACAAAACTCGCTAGGCCTATGGTGGTATCCAACTATGGGGAAGTGCTTGCAACAGTAACATCGAAATTCTTCAACGGTATCAATCAAAAGTGCAATAAAAAATTGTGAATCTCCGTGGTATGTATTGTGCGTAATCACGCCATTCACCGTAGTATCATGGTGTCCACAGAACGTGAAGAAATTTCGCCATCCAGTGATCATAACGTTAAAGTGATAAATGTTTAGACAGTCTGTGACACCATAAACAGGCTTAACTGACAGAGTGTACTTAATTTAAGATTTATAATTACGTAGTTTCCTATAATTTCAACTAGGTATTTATAGTATACATACTATAATTGCGATCAGGTTATTCCCAGTGGGTTATTCCCATATAGCATATAGTAAATAAACTTGATACTGACAATAAAAGATCTATCTTAACTAATATTGAATATATATTAGAATATAAAAAAAATTTGGTAAACAATTTTGAAATTAATTTTAAATCAAATTGAGTTTAAACTTAGAAATAGAAATATTAATGATAGAATCCACAATTTGTTATAATTTTTCATATATGTGTATCTGTCGTCTTGAGTCGTCCAAAATTAGTTCAACAGCTGAAAATACATATTGGTGCAATGACTCTTTAATTTTTCACTAATATTTATGATTTGGATCACTAATTGATAAATGTCTATAGTAATTTCGATTATGTAAATGGTTAAAAGATCGGCGTAATTTATTATAATTTTAAATAATATCCATTTTATTTTATTTATTATAGGAGTAATCAAAAATTTATGATAACTATCTCTACCCGTCTGTTGGCTGTCTGATTCAAAATTTGTCAAATTATTGAAAATATTCGCAATGGTGCAATGATTTTTAAATGTTTCAGTAATATTTATAATTTTATTTCATATTAATTGACGAATCTTTAATGTTTGTATATATTTATTAATTTCGATTATGTAAATTGTTAATACTAAACCGTAAAATGCTCCTGAGATATGTAGCCAGTTCTTGCATTTGGGTTTGGACATTGACATTTTCCATAAAATAACTAATTATTAATAATAATACAAACGACATTAAGATTGTACAATGATAGAAATAAAAAGAATTTATATTAAAAAATATGTCATTGTAAATTTTCGTATGTGTTCGACGAAACTACAGTTTTAAATAATTTTTAATTATCACAACTTGTATTAGTTTTTTAATTATAGCAATTTTTTTATAGTCATTTTGTAGTCATAATCAAAACTTTGTGATAGCTATCTCTACCCGTCTGTTGGCTGTCTGATCCAAAATTTGTCAAATTATTGAAAATATTCGCAATGGTGCAATGATTTTTAAATGTTTCAGTAATATTTATAATTTTATTTCATATTAATTGACGAATCTTTAATGTTTGTATATATTTATTAATTTCGATTATGTAAATTGTTAATACTAAACCGTAAAATGCTCCTGAGATATGTAGCCAGTTCTTGCATTTGGGTTTGGACATTGACATTTTCCATAAAATAACTAATTATTAATAATAATACAAACGACATTAAGATTGTACAATGATAGAAATAAAAAGAATTTATATTAAAAAATATGTCATTGTAAATTTTCGTATGTGTTCGACGAAACTACAGTTTTAAATAATTTTTAATTATCACAACTTGTATTAGTTTTTTAATTATAGCAATTTTTTTATAGTCATTTTGTAGTCATAATCAAAACTTTGTGATAGCTATCTCTACCCGTCTGTTGGCTGTCTGATTCAAAATTTGTCAAATTATTGAAAATATTCGCAATGGTGCAATGATTTTTAAATGTTTCAGTAATATTTATAATTTTATTTCATATTAATTGACGAATCTTTAATGTTTGTATATATTTATTAATTTCGATTATGTAAATTGTTAATACTAAACCGTAAAATGCTCCTGAGATATGTAGCCAGTTCTTGCATTTGGGTTTGGACATTGACATTTTCCATAAAATAACTAATTATTAATAATAATACAAACGACATTAAGATTGTACAATGATAGAAATAAAAAGAATTTATATTAAAAAATATGTCATTGTAAATTTTCGTATGTGTTCGACGAAACTACAGTTTTAAATAATTTTTAATTATCACAACTTGTATTAGTTTTTTAATTATAGCAATTTTTTTATAGTCATTTTGTAGTCATAATCAAAACTTTGTGATAGCTATCTCTACCCGTCTGTTGGCTGTCTGATCCAAAATTTGTCAAATTATTGAAAATATTCGCAATGGTGCAATGATTTTTAAATGTTTCAGTAATATTTATAATTTTATTTCATATTAATTGACGAATCTTTAATGTTTGTATATATTTATTAATTTCGATTATGTAAATTGTTAATACTAAACCGTAAAATGCTCCTGAGATATGTAGCCAGTTCTTGCATTTGGGTTTGGACATTGACATTTTCCATAAAATAACTAATTATTAATAATAATACAAACGACATTAAGATTGTACAATGATAGAAATAAAAAGAATTTATATTAAAAAATATGTCATTGTAAATTTTCGTATGTGTTCGACGAAACTACAGTTTTAAATAATTTTTAATTATCACAACTTGTATTAGTTTTTTAATTATAGCAATTTTTTTATAGTCATTTTGTAGTCATAATCAAAACTTTGTGATAGCTATCTCTACCCGTCTGTTGGCTGTCTGATTCAAAATTTGTCAAATTATTGAAAATATTCGCAATGGTGCAATGATTTTTAAATGTTTCAGTAATATTTATAATTTTATTTCATATTAATTGACGAATCTTTAATGTTTGTATATATTTATTAATTTCGATTATGTAAATTGTTAATACTAAACCGTAAAATGCTCCTGAGATATGTAGCCAGTTCTTGCATTTGGGTTTGGACATTGACATTTTCCATAAAATAACTAATTATTAATAATAATACAAACGACATTAAGATTGTACAATGATAGAAATAAAAAGTTTATTTACAAATGTGCCATTGCAATTAAATTTGCAGGACTAACAAAAAATTTATTATAACTTTGTCAACCCGTTTACGGTCTGTTTCATTAAAAATTTGTTAAAAACAACTGAAAATACATAGCGGTGTAATGATTTTGTTATTTTTGTAGTATTTATGATTTTCTTTCGTTTTTATTGATGAATCTTAAATGTTTATATATATTTACTAATTTTGATTTTGATGTAAATGGTTAACAGTTCGATGTAAAATGCTCTCTTGCATACTGGTACCTGTCATGAACTCCGACAAACGTACATTGTCGTTTATAATCAGCCTTTATGGCATACATAATAAACGAGGAGTGTTAATGTCATAGCTTCAGGACCTCTTAAAATGTACAATTTGGCTACGAGTGATACAAATCAGCGCATTGCTGTCGTCAGGTCCGGGATCTTAAACTGATTTTAACAATTTTGCATAAAATCATTGACAATTAATAATAATATAAACGAAATTAAGATTGTACAATAATAGAAATAAAATACTAATTATAATAAATTTAACATCAACTTTTATTAGGTGTCCGAATCTACTGATTTATGCTTATACATTCTATTAAATTGTTTTCAAATAGCAAAAATTGTATTAGTGTTGTAAATATTTGTTTGTTTTTTTTTTTTTTTTGTTAATAATATACATTTTCTTAGAGTTACTTCGATTTAAGTCCTATGATTAAGAAATAAAAAGACATTTTTTCCATAAAGTAACTCATTGTTAATAATAATACAAACGACATTAAGATTGTACAATGATAGAAAAAAAAGTATCTATATAAATAAATATGTCATGGTAAATTTTCGTATGTGTTCGACGAAACTACAGTTTAAAAATAATTTTTAATTATCACAACCTTTATTAGTTTTTTAATTATAGCAATTTTTTTTTATAGTCATTTTGTAGTCATAATCAAAACTTTGTGATAGCTATCTCTACCCGTCTGTTGGCTGTCTGATTCAAAATTTGTCAAATTATTGAAAATATTCGCAATGGTGCAATGATTTTTAAATGTTTCAGTAATATTTATAATTTTATTTCATATTAATTGACGAATCTTTAATGTTTGTATATATTTATTAATTTCGATTATGTAAATTGTTAATACTAAACCGTAAAATGCTCCTGAGATATGTAGCCAGTTCTTGCATTTGGGTTTGGACATTGACATTTTCCATAAAATAACTAATTATTAATAATAATACAAACGACATTAAGATTGTACAATAATAGAAATAAAATACTAATTACAATAAATTTAACATCAATTTTTATTAGGTGTCCGAATCTACTGATTTATGTTTATACATTCTCACCATACATTCTATTAAATTGTTTTCAAATAGCAAAAATTGTATAAGTGTTGTAAATATTTGTTTTGTTTTGTTTTTATTTTTTTTATTTAATAATATCCATTTTCTTAGAGTTACTTCGATTTAAGTCCTACGATTAAGAAATAGTCCAAGTTGGCTTTTGAAATAAACGGTATTAATTCATTTTGGGAAAAGAGGCGATTTATATTCATTTGAATAAAAGATTTTTTTTAAATATTATGTGTTTTTAATTATTTTAGCAAAAACAAGTCCAAATAAATTATTACTTTTAATTATTAAAATTAGTATTAAGCGGTCTATTCAATAAAACTTAATTTTAAATTTATATTATTTTTGAAAATTGATTTATAAAATTTATGTAATTTATTGTGTTAAGTATGTAAATTTATTATGAATGTATAAAAACAGTATTAATAAAATAATTGTAAAGAAAATTTTGCGTAATATTTTACCCAAGTCCTGTACGAAATTAGCTTAAGAATAATTAGTTACTCATTCCCGGAGTTTCTTTTATTCCAGCATATGAGGGAAGTTTTTAAATAAAATACAACATTGTTAAAATGAAAGAAATGAACGTGCTGTCATAAAGCATGATACAACTGTAGTAAAATATTTTATTTTCTTAAACACTAATTAACTGAAACAAATCCACCTAAAATGCTCATACGGTTAAAATTTTAGAACTATTTTTAAATTTATTTCTCCCACAACAGTTAGAATGTTTTGTATAGCATAGAGTTCTAGAGAGGTGAATGGGAAGATTTTCTTGGTTTATCCCCTCACAAAGCTAAAAATTATTATATTTCTCTCGCAGACAGAGTATTTTAATTTCTTCTACGTCTAGCCAACATTAACAACATATAGATATGTTCTCTTTGTATAAAAAAATTGTTTTACGTTTTGAATGGAAGTAGATCTTTATAAAAGGTTTGCATTATTGAATCGCTTTCAAAGTCATTTAATCGAAAATTTTTCATAGCTTGGTTCTTGACTCTTCATCTAGACAACAGAAACACCAATAACAACATATAAACATGTGCAAATTGCATAAAAATATTATTTTATGTCTTAAAAAAAGTCAAGATTTTGTACAAAGGATTGTATCATTTCTTTACATTTCCTCTTCCTCTATATCTAGGCAACAATAACAACATATAAACATGTGCAAATTGCATAAAAATATTATTTTATGTCTTAAAAGTAGCCAAAATTTTGTAAAAAGGATTGTATTAATTTTTTTAGTTTCGTTTACTCTATATCTAGGCAACAGTAACAACATATATACATGTACAAATTGCATATAAGTCTTATTTTAGGTCAAATTTTTAAAAAAAGTTTGAATATTTTTTCGAATTATTTTCGCATTGAAGCCTGAATTCGGTTTATTTTTAAGAACTCCAACTTTTTTTTAAGTTTTAGTTCATCTAAAATTTAAAAATTTGTAATTTTAATGAATCGAATTGTATCGCTTTCAAATCGAATTTATTAATTCGAATATTCTAATTTATTAATACCCTTTTTGTATCAGGGATATTTTATATTGTCTTGAATAAAGCTTATTGCATAAAAATTAACAGCTTTCTTTAAAACAAGAAATAAAAGAATTTTGAAATGGGATAACAGATAACAAGTTAATCGAGATATTTAGACTAAAAATTTACCAAAAACTCGAAGTTGAAAAGAACTCCAATTTTCATTGAACCGTCGCAAACTGTTTGCATGAGGATGTAAAAAAATCTGTTTAATCAGAAAATGTGATCTTTATAAACGAAGATATAGAGCCATGTTTTGCCATGATCTGTAGTCCTTCCAGTGTAGTTGTCATATTGTAAAATTGGTGGTGAGGGGAAGCTTTTTCGATCATGACGGACAAAACCCCAGATGCGGGGATGGGGGTGTGAACATGAAAATCTGCTCGTGATATGTTATACGTACCTCCATATGATATGATAACCAAAAAGCTTAAACCATCGACATCTCGAAAACGGCTATCATAGTGCCCGACAAATTCCCTGCTACGTTAGCTGAAATATCGTCCAGATCGATAGCTGAAATATGACGTAATCGTGCTCATTTGAAAACCCAAAACTTTCGAAAAAACTCGTTGAGAGAAAGTTTGATAGATTCACCAAAAAGAAGTCACGAATTGGAAAGTATGTATTAATCATTGAACAAAAAAACAAAAAAGGTGCTGTCCCGCAGACTATACTTGTAATATTAGGGAGGGTTTACTACGATCAGCTCTCATACTAGCTACAAATGTCATTTAATATTTCATTTTATCAATAAATCAAAAATTTTCTCGTTTTAAAATTCCAGTAGAATATTAAAATAAATTCAAAACACAATATGGTTAGCAGTTCTAAGTTTGCATCGGAAAATGAATGCAATGAAAACTCAAAATTGATCGAAAAAAAGGATTCTCATCTACGAACAATTCGAAATGGAAATGAATATAGTTTTTCATCAAACAGTATTAAAAAAAATATACTCTCATTATTGCAAAATGATGTAACATCAGGTGTTTCTACCATTAAAATGCGATTAGCGGATAAAGTAAATGTATGTTTCAATAATAGAGGTGACAGAAAATTGTGTAGTGTATGTAAACCATGCCATAAATCATGTTTCGATAAAACAAGTGGCAGAAAATCATGTTGTGAATGTAAGCCATGCCATAAATCGTGTTGCGACAAATCTTGTAGTGGTTGCAAATGTAAAAATAATCAAAATAAGAACCCATCGCGTAAGGATGAATGCTCTAATAGACGTTGTAAATCGCATAGAAAATCGAATGACAAATTGAATTATTGGGATGATTGTCATGGTTGGGATGAGAGTAATGGTTGGGATGAGGATAATGATTGGAATGAGTGCTGTGATGTCGAGTGTTGTGATGGTAGCTGTGATGCATGTACGTGTTCTTTAAGAAGTCCTAATAATAGTTGCCGCTCTGGAGGTGGTTGCAGAGGAGGTTACAACCGAAGTTGTGGTTCTGGTCGATGTGGTGGCGGGAGTTGTGGCGGCGGTGGTTGTGGCGGTGGACGTTGTGGTGGTGGTGGCTGTTGCCGAGCCGCTCGTTCCCAATGTGGCGGCGGTGGATGCAATCGAAGTTTTTCTAAAGGTGGTTGTGGTTGTGGTCCAAGAAATTGTGCAAAACCCACTTATACGGGACCCTCTAATGGATCGTCTTGTTGCAAAACCCCGGGATGCACAGTTCATGGCAGATCACTTAATAAACGAGATAAAAAAGACACGTTGAGAAGCGAAAACGGTAAAATATCAAAAAAAAGATATCCCCGTAGAACAGAGAGGACGAGACAAATAATAAAACGAAAGAAAAATTAATTAGTGATAATTGCGTATCTATGTTTGTTTTAATTTGATAATTAATGTAATAATTATAATTAAATTCTTTTTAATCTACATTACATGGTTTTCAATAACTGCTCTAGTAGTCCAATATTACAATCTGCGTCAAATCCAGGAGTGCTGATTTCACATAACATCCACCATTTACGCCAAAATTATCCACTGGATGCGCTGGCGTCGATTTTATTGTCCCTAACATCAAACTTCTAATAATGTAAACAAAAATTTAATGACATTTAATTTTAACAATTTTAGAAAATTCTAGTAAAATATTAGTATTAAATTTAAATAAATTCAAAATATATGATGGTTAGCAATAATAATAAAAGAATCTCATCTGACGAAAAAGATAGAAAACAAAACAAAACGAAAAAATTTAGCAGTAAAATATGCAAAAGGAGAAAACATGTTAGTGTAGGAGAAACAGATAAAAAGAAAAACGTGCGGCAGGCTGGACAAGGTTCAGGGAAGAGTGGTTGTCAATGTCAAAAATGTTCGGCCCGAAGAAACTGCCCTCAGCATTGCAAAAGATGTTGCGCAAAGAAAGTTAGTCAGAAGAAGCAACCATGTGGTCATACACCGATGCATATCGGAACATGTGGTAGCCAGAATCGCGCATACCCATGTCATTGTTCAGGATGCGCTCGTCAAACAATGCTACAGCCACAGAAAGGCGAAAGGCCGGATCAGCCAAAACCAAAGAAGTCAAAACAAAACGAATGTATAATACTTAAGTTTTAATGTATAGACATTTAAATTGTTGAAGTTCATTAAAAATTCACTATTTCAAAACAAACAAAAAATAAAATTCGTAGCGCAGGAGTTGCGTTAGCTAAGCAAATTCCCATAGAGATTGCTAAATAGCACATTTTTCTTAAAATTGAATATTGCATATTGTATGGGACTATGAGAGTCAATATCCCGAAAAAGGGAGTAGGGAAAGGCCACCAACTAATTTAAGGAGTCGTGAAGAGCCAAAATAATCCGTGCTGGTTTAAAATTGGTTCATTATCAAAAAAAAAAATGAGTCGATCTTGATTTTACATTCATTTCCAATTCGTGGACCCTTACTTGAAGCATTATCTACAATCATATTTAAGGCTCAGCAGACCGTAACCATAGCCATCAGTAAATCATGTGGGCAGCTCTCTAACTATAGAACCATGGCAACATTGAAGTTCCAATGTCAGAAACAAAAAAATCAAACTTATTTGCATTCAAATTTTGTATTTTAAAACATAATTTAAAAGATTTATAAATTCTAGTTTAAATAAAAATTTTATTTTTTAAAGTAAATTAAAGTTATGTATAATGACGATATCAAGTCACGTATAATGACGATTATGCGCAATTCAAACTTAGATTTAAACCACAAGAATGGTTCAAAATTAAAAACAATTAGAAAAAATATTGACAATAAATATAAAATTCCATTAAAAAAGATTAAGAAAGCATCGTTAAAAAATGAACTCAAATTCGATGTTCTTTCGAATACAATGGGACCATATAAACTTGGTGATTTCAAGGATAAACTAATTAACTTAGGAGGTTGTTGTGGAGGAGGTGGCGGCTGTGGAGGAGGTTGCTGTGGTGGGGGTGGTTGTTGCCGACAGTCTAGTTGTGGTGGTAAGAAAACTTGTTGCAAAAAAAGTTGTTGCGAAGAAAGTTGTAGTAATAAAAAATGTTGTCAAGAAAGTTATTGTACCGAAGAATGCTGTCAGAAAGGTTGTAGCCAAGGTGGTTGTTGTTGTAATCTTGACAGTGAAAAATCGAATTCAAAAGAAACACGAAAAAAAGGCAAAATAAAAAGGGAAAACGAAGTGAGAGAAATATTAACTCCTGATAAAAAAATTGATGATAGGAATGGTTACTGTTGTGAATCTTGTGAAGAAAAAGAACGGGCAAAAAGAACTAAGAATAATTGTTGTTATGATTCTTCCGATGAATGGTTTGCCGATCCATATTAAAATTATTAACTCATAATAATGTTTTGTAATTTTACACGATATGTGTTTCAAAACAAATTGTACAATAAATTTAAATATCAAATTTTTGTAAAACTTGACAAAAAATTTTTACTGTTTGTAACGCTTAGAAATATTGATGATACGAACCAATTTGATATAAGTGTTCATAAAATCACTAATTAGTCCATTTCCATTTGCACAGAGCCTAAATGGCCGAGCGGTCTAAGGCGTTTGCCTTGGACTGTTTGTTCATTTAGACTTAGGTTGCGGGTTCGAATCCAGGCAGCAGCAGCGTGAACAATTTATAATTAATGGGAGTGCAGAATTGATCACATTATCGTCGCTTTGATAAGAACGAAGTAACCGACTCCACCCACATCCAAATGTAATTGTAAATATGTTTGTAATTAAATAAATAAAGATTAACAGATAATGATGTGGGTGGCCTCTGTTATAGGCGTGTATGTCCGAGAAACGAAGATTAAACCCCATTATTATTATTATTATTATTATTATTATTTCCATTTGTCCGCCTGTCTATCCATCTGTATGTTAGCACGATAACTCAAAAAAGAATATAGATATCAAGCTTTGAGTCTTGGATTCACAGGACCCATCAAAGGTAAACCGTCAGACAAAAGAAATCGTTGGACAAAAGTTTAAATTAAAAAAAATGATTCTTATAAAAAACAACTCTTATATGAAACATTTTTTCGTAAACATTTACTCGTGAGGGCGTAAATTAGGACAAAACTTTGATGTCCATTTTCTTCGAAACTATAAAAGACTAGCTGGGAACTACCCGCTTTGCTGGGCAACATCCCCACTTGCACCCCTCCCTCCACATTTCCTTGCGTTGGATAACAGTTTTGTAATGTACACGTCATGCTCTTTTATTTGATACCCCACTTAGGTATATTTGTAAATATTCGATATTTCCTTCCCACTTTCTCGCTACACCTTTCTACCCTCCGAAGGTTAAAAAAATTTCTAAATGTAATTTAAAACATTCTGACCAAGTTTTGAACTATTAAAAGCCATAATTGAAAAATATGAATTTTTTATTCATGAACACCCCCGCAACCCCCCTTGTGGGTGGAACTTCGTAAAATCGGAATTCGTGATGAGTGACTATCTATATCTATAGAAAGTCTCCTATATATTTATAGATAAAGAAATTTGCAGGTACAACTTTTTTTGCTTGCAAAATGCAGTTTTACACTCGCCTAAAATTTGACTGGCGTTGTTGGTACAGTTCATCTATGGACTCTGATACTATGGTAACGTTGACATTTTAATTTTACAAACAAAAAGCAAATTTAATTTTTGTTTTCATGACATTTAAAATTTTATACCAAATTTTTCAAATTTTAGTGAAATAAACAAATTTTAATTTTAATTTAAATTAGAATATGGAGACTGATAATAATTGTGAACCGAAACAAATAACCGAGGAGAACGTGTGTAATCCAACAAAATTGAATGAGAACAGTAGTAATTCCACTCTTCGAAAGATTCGAAAAAGCGATGGTAATAAATACAAAATATCACGAAAAGTTATTAAAAATATCATAGCTCCAACATTGAACGATAATACGGATTATAAGCGTCATAGCGTAGTGGAAAAATTAACTAAAGTTTGCGAATCGGGTGTTCGAGAATGTGGAAAAAGTGATTGTGATTGCAATGATTGTAATGGCTGTTGTTGTGGCAGTTGCAGTGGTTCTGCCCAATGCCGTCGTGGCGGGAAAACCTATTTTCAAAGAAGTTGTTGCGAAGAAAGTTGCTGTCAAAAGAAGTGCACTGAAGAATCATGTTGTAGTGAGTGTTGTAATAAAAATTGCCAAACAGGAGGTTGTTGCAACAAACTGGATAGAAATAACAAGCTAAATAGGAAAAAAGGAAGAAGTTGTCACAAAATTGATAGCAACTGTCATTGCAATGTGAATAAAATGGATACACTAGAAGAGGAAGCCGAAGCAAAAAGATTGAAAGAAGCAACAAGAGAAGAAGATGCAAAAAGAGTAGGGGAAGGAAAAAGTGAATCCGAGGCCAAAATAGATGAAACAAAAGAAGACGAAACTTTTAAATCAAATAAAACTGATAAAAAGGAGAGTTATAATAGAAAAGATAACGATGATACGAAAGAAAATGATCCTTGTCGTTGTCAATCGTGTTGCAAGTCTCGTCTTGAACGAAATTGTGTTATAAAACGTAATAACAGTAAAGAAAGTTGCAAATGTTGTTGTCAATCCTGTTGTAAAACATGGGATGAACGTAATGACTGTAATAACTGTAAAGAATGTTGCAAAGATTGTTGCCAATCGGATTGTGGCTCTTGTAATGATGATATAAAAGAAAATGATCCTTGTCATTGTCGAATATGTTGCAAGTCTTTGGATGAACGCAGTGACTGTGATATAAAACTTAATCACAGTAAAAAGTGTTTGAAGTGTTGCCGTCGATCGGGTGGCGAGGCTTGGAATGAGCGTAATGACTCTGAGCAAAACCGAAAAGATAATAACGAGTGTTGCAAATATTCCACGTTTTGTAGTAAACGAAATAGTAGTAAACGTTGTTGCAAATGTCGTATCAGGAAATGTAAAAAACGTTCAAAGGACTACAAATCTGCTGAATCATGTTATCAAGAAGATAAAAACAATACATCCCGATGCGGTCGCCGAAAATATGAACCCACTGTGTTAAAGTTTTACTTGCAAACTGATCGTAATCGTAATTGTAATACAACAAAAAAGTATTTAGCTGTAAAATTTTAGTGTTTAAAAAAAAGTATATTTACAATTGTTCGTTGCTTTTTATTATTTAATATTGTTATTTTATATTTGATAAATTTTATGAAATTGATAACTCTAAATTGTATATTGTTAATAATGATTATTTAATTCGATTTTATTGTTAAAAAAATATTAAAATTAATTTCTAAGGAATGAGAATGCAAACTCTTATGTGTGAAGATTTTACTTGTAAACTGATATTCTAAAATACCAGAAATCCTGAATTTTCGAATTAATAAAGGATTTCTATCAGCTATCAAATTATCTAATTTTTTTTTTGAGAGCCTGTGTATTTAAAATAACCAAACGCCATGCATCTTACTAAATTAATCATTCAAAATATTAATTAAATTATTTACAACGCACGTATCTGAGATGATATCTCGATATAATGCAAGCTGATAATACATTAACATATAATAAAGCAGTTATTAATCAAAACCTTTATTGATAAATGTACAAAATACATGTTGATTCAGAAGTTTGATAAGAAATATGTAGTCTTGAAACAATACACGGACAAGTATCTACGAATCAAGCTATAATTAATCCGGTCACATACTTTGTAAGCTCCAGTAAGTTATTCTTTAGAAAAATCTCTCTTTTCGAGAATATTAACATATACAGTTAACTATTCACTTTTGACATCGAATGTATAGGTTCTCAATAAATTGAAAAAGTTCTTCTTGGATGTCAAATGGCCACACATCGACTACAGAGTGGGTAGTATTTTGCCTAGAATACAAGAAATATGGGCAAGTTGTAGTTGAATAAAACAAATCACACTGTATATGTAGGTAGATAGGTATATCCCGCTTTTAATAATATTGACATTATTATTATTATTATATGAAATTCAAAGTTTATTTGATTCTCTGAGGTCATATGTTGTATATATATGTCGTTATTATCCATATAATATCGTAATCGTAACGTTCCCTAAGGTTAATTAAATAGTTCATTACTTACCACATTAACTATCCTACCTAGTTCGTTTGTAGTACCTGGATAGTTACCTAGTACTGATGCATTTTAAGGTTGTTGAACGAAATGCTATTTACTGATAAACTCTCCAAAAATAGAAAATATTTATTTATATATATAATTATTACATACACGACTGTTGTTTTTACCAATATTACGTCACCAAAATGGCTGACAGCGTTTTTGCGAGAATAAAAATTGTTTAAAATTTAGTTTAATTTTATGGCAAGAAAGCGTGTTTATTTTGCCGAAATATATATTTTTTCGTGGCTTTTTATTAGGAAAATCAATATTTTGAAGTACTTTTTCAAACATAGTAGAATACCGTATTGCCAATCAATTTTTCATATAATAAGAAAAGTTTAGCGAAAAGCCCTCCTCAATCCCTTAAATTTTCAGAATTGATTAAGACTGCATGAGCCAGAGTGAAATAAAAGACAATGAGACCACCTTCCCCATGTATAACCACCTTAAGTGTCGTAACACAACTATTACCATTTATACACAAATAACACTTCATATTATTATAATCTCTATTTGTTTAACAATACTCACGTAGATAGAGCTAGGTAGGTAATTCGTTGGGTTATGAATTTAGATTAGCTTTTGTACGGAAAATTAATAGATTTAGTATTGTTTGGTGTGTTCGTGGTGGTGGTATGTTGCTCCTACGTACTCACCTGTAACAAAAATTTAATTGAAATTAATATTTTAATATTATATAATTATTATTTATATAATTTCAGAACATAATTATTTCTTTAAAATTTGATATTATTTAATAATATTAGCGCTTATAGCGCAGAAATTATCCATCTAATCGATACATAAACCCGATTTTTTATTTTCTTGGGTCATAATTACCTTATATACAGAGTTTTATCGATATCGGGAACATAAATTTTTTACCGATTTTTTCAATTTTTCCCTTAAAAAAATTGCAAAAAATCGAAAAATTTTGTATGTCTTCGATATCGATAAAATTCATAATATAAGATAATTTTGACCTAAAAAAACAAAAAATCGGGTTTATTTAATGATTGGATGGATGGCTTTTGAGATTTAACCCAAAATTGGACACAAAGAGCGATTTTCTCAGAAACTATGCATCCAATCGATACATAAACCCGATTTTTGTATTTTTTGGGTCAAAATTACCTTATATACAGAGTTTTATCGAAATCGGAAACATAAATTTTTTCCTGATTTTTTCTAAGGGGTACCCCTTAAGAAAATTGGAAAAAAAACCAGACACATTTGACCAATGTTGCTCATTTACGAACTCGACCACACTTTTTACGTCCTGAGCACGCTATAGAAAATTTCAGCATTAAATCTTTTTTCGTTTTTGAGTTATCGTGTTGACAGACAGACGGACAAACAACCAGAAATGGACTGATTAGATTTAATGAAAACCTTTACCAAAATTACGTTTTTAGCATCAATATTTTTAAGCGTTACAAACTTGGAACTAATTTTAGTATACTTTATTAATATCAAATATACATGGTATAAAAAGAAGAAGGCATAAAATTAATGAATGAAAAAATAATCATTTAATTTAAATTTCTAGATATATCCAGTTAAACAAATTCTCTCGTCTTGATATAAAAATATATAACGTGACAAATTTAATTTAAAAATATATTTTTATTTTGTATTCATTGGTTTTGTCTTACATACAGTTTAATGATAATACAACATCGTCTTTAATTCAGCGTATCTTGTGTCATTAATAATATCAATTACATAATTAAGATCAATGAATGGGTGAATTAACAAATAATAATAACATATCATCTACATTTCATTCCACGACCAATAATTTTTTTTATTTTTTTTATCATCATTTTATTCCCACATTATTTTTATACATCAAGATGTTTATACAGAGTGGATCATAAAAATAAATACGAGTATTATCGTTAGTCAAAAATCAAATTATGAAATTTGAAAAAAGTTAAAATTTATGTAAAAATATACTTAAATATTCTGATTTCGAGTCATAAAAGCATATTTTTCTTTTAAAATATTAAAATTAAAAATCATAATTTTTAAACTGGATATCACGTGACCTAAAACGCGGGTAAGCCCTGCTGTGATGTCATAGTGGTATGAGTCATAGACCATCAATTAGTTCAATGTAGGCAGCTTGGTATAATATATCCATAGATAATAATCACTTACATTTTTTATAATCAGATGTCCATGAATATATCTGTCAAATTTATTAGTGTTATTTCGTATAATGACACCGATATTACGTCATCAAATTGGATGTGTTTTTGACAGTTTAAAAAAGGTTTAAAATTTAATTTTAAGTTTTCAGGCAAGAAAGCGTGTGTATTTTTCCGAAATAAATTTTTGATGGCTTTTTATTAGCAAAATCAACATTTTGAGGTATTTTTTCAAAAATAGTGAAATACCCTATTGTTACAATCTGACTAGATTTATTATAAACTAACGAATTTTACAATATTGCGGCGACATATACATTTTAGATAGAATATAACTTGATCCTATTGGCAGTATAATTGTAACAGCAACATATTACACCTTGTTATTAATTTGCTTCCTATTAAATAACTTGCAATATCTAAATTAAGGTAGTACCAGCATGAAATCACTTTTCGACAGATTTGGCCGAATTTTTTTTCTCGGGTTTATAATAGCTTTATTTATGAATTCCTAAAATTTCATAATTTTTGACCGTTTAGATCGCGAGATATTTAAAGACAAAGTTCGCGATTTTGAGGGTCATGTCCCATTTAAAGCATGTAAAATGTCCGGTCTCTCCAACTATTTTTTATGATATTATTATATATTGAAGAAAAAGTAGAAAAAAATGTTTATACAATATAGTTCTAAAAAAAAAAATTTAGAAATTAATTTTCACTTTCGAGATATTAATTTTGACGTAAATTGATCGAAATTGGGACGTTGGCATAATTATTTCCCATTTTAAACGGTCAAAATTTCTGAAACTTTGGGAATTAATAGTAAGCATTATTAAATTCTTAAATTTAATTTTTCGTTAAATTCTGTCGAAAAAAAAATTGTACCATTGCTTTAACATAGAAACTGCAAATACCATGCTGGAAATACCTTAATAACAAAATCGCATGTTTTTAATTTAAAAACATTGGTTTATAAACATTGATGGATAAACAGTAGTTTTAGTACAGTCTTTAGTTACAAAAAAGTCGTGTAATTTTGTGGGAAAATCCCTTCTTTATCCCTATATATTATAAATGTGAAAGTAAGGATGTTTGTTTGTTTGTTTGTTACACTTTCACGCCAAAACTAGCGAATGGTTTTTAATGAAACTATACAGCAATATAGCTCATACATCAGAATAACACATGAGCTATAAATTATAAAGATATAGCTATTTTATTAAAAAAATTTAATTTAATCTGACATTTACTATTTTAAATTTTTACAGAAATCTGTAATTTATGGTTCAAAGGGTGTAAATTATATTAGAACAAATATATTATTATTATATTGTATTAACTATACTTTTTTGTATATATAGGGCCGGCTCTACTCCCAAATCAAGGTAGATCGATCGAGATCGTCTCTCGGCGCCTTTTTTCCCGCAAAAATTATCTTGTATTTCAATAATCAAAACTTAAATGGGCTTAACTTGGCCCTGATTCCATTTGCTTAGTCTTGGACCGGCGCTGTGTATTTATGTATGTGTTTGTTTATTACTATACACACTGAGGAAGTGAGAAGAAAGATACCTTTATTACTTTGCGTAGAATAGTGACCTATAAACAAAATAATAATCCCTTAAAAATGTCTCTTTTTTTTGTAAATTCAGACTGTACTATTTGTAAATGAAAAATGCACAACATGAAATAAGTTCGATATACACTAAAAAAAGAGGTTAATATGATGTTCTTCACTGACGCTTGAACTAATAAAATATTGCATTTTGTTTTCTTCTCTCACTTATATTTATGTAAACATTATTATCTATCTCGATTTTATACACGTTGTAGTAGTGTAGTACAAATTAACTTCACATGCCACTACTTATCATAATACGAAAGTGTAAAGTAGAGAGGGGAGGGGGGGGTCTCTAAACTTTTTATATAAAAGGAAAAACTATATACAGATGTTAAGTAACAAAGAGAGATGCACTTAAAATTTAAATATTTATACACCTGTACACAGTGTCCAAGTTATGAATGATTTTTAACATTATCTCTATGTAAAATTTGACTATTAAATACATGGCAAAGAACTCGATAGAAATAATTCACTAATGAATTGATAGTCGTTACTTTAAACAAGTGAAAACAAACAATTGACTGATTTAATTGTCGAAATTCCCTTAATTAAAAAACCAACACAATATATTGGTTTTCGAAAATGTTCGAAATTACTTTCTAGAATTTTGGTTTTGTTTTTCGAGAATTTTTCACAAGACCGCTAGTTGAAGCTACCTGCAAATTTTCAATTCTCTATCTTTTATAGTTTTGAAGAAAGTGTACACCAAAGTTTTGTCCTAATTTGTTTCAAACAAAAGTCGTTTATTTTTTTATAAGGAACATTTTTTAAATTTAAACTTATCTTCTATCTCTAACGGTTCCCAATTGACCTTTGTTGCTCATTTACGAACTAAGCCTGATTTTTTACATCCTGAGCACGCTAAAAAAATTCAGCTTGATATCTCTTTTCGTTTTTTAGTTATCGTGTACAAACGCACAACCGAAAATGGACTAATTAGATAATTTTATGAAAACTTATACCAAAATTTTGTTCATAGCATCAATATTTTTAGGCGTTATAAACTTGGGTCTAAACTTAGTATACCTTGATATATATTAGATATGAATATGGATATATACAGAGTCTAAAAATAGGCACAATTCATACTATCTTGGTAAACTCAGAAGACTGTATTGAGTTAATACTAGTCGGATTAATATTGTTCGGATAAAGGTTGACTTAAATTGCAATCTGACGGTAACATACTCAATTTTCTCATGAATGTTTTTTTTGTTGTTGAGGATTTTGACACATTGTATATCACTTCAAAATCAAATAAACTTACCTGTACTGTTCGGTGGTTTCTTTATTTAAATCATTAATAAACTAGATAAGTTCTTTATTCAAAAAATAGGTTTTATCGAACCGACGAAATACACTGCATAGTAAATTTCATAGTAGTAGAGAGCATAGTAGGACAGCTAAATTGACCGCAACGCTGTTAACTTATAAAATTTGCAAAAAACCATGCGTTTTACTTAAAATATGACTAATTTTCAATTGTTTACATATAAATGATATAGAAAATGTAAAATTAAAATAATTGAAAAATAACAATTACAGTCAAACCTGGGTAAGTGAGAAAACTCTATAAGTGAGAGTAACAGCCAGGACCTTTCATTTTAAGCTCCCAAAACCTGTATAAGCGAGAAACAGAAACCTCTATAAGAGAGAGTCATTTTTCCCTCATGGACCTCCGTAAGTGAGACTGCTACTTATCTATACCTCTATAAGCGACAGTAGAGCTTTATTTATTTATATTATTAAGGAGGACCTTTAGCTACAATCATATTACATATTCACTGCAATCGTACTTGCTGTGACTTGTTATTGCTTCTATAAGAGAGAAACGCTATCCATGTACCTGCATTAGCGAAAAACTCGCGTTAGTGAGAAACCTCTATAAGCGAGAATGAGATTGTGCTCCCTTGAACTCTCGCTTATCCAGGTTTGACTGTATTTAAACTTTTTGCATTAGAAATTGTGAAAATAAAAGACAATCATGAATAAATAATATTTTTTAAATATAAATTAACATAATTACTTATTTAAATTTATTATAAAGTAGTATTAAATTTACATTGAAAAACACAATCCATAGACTCATATGTCCATCCATACAATTATATTAATCAAATAATGTGGCGTTACTATGGTATCTTCTTGAAATAAAACTCATGCAGGGAGCGAATATATTAGAATGATTTTAGAAACAAATTACTTTCTAGTTTAATTTCGTAGTTCTATTTATAAAACAACATTTTTAAAATTACTATTTATATGTGAGTGTATTGGTTTCACACGACAAACACACACACACACACACACACATGCACATTAGTTTTTATTTAGAAATATCGTATGATCCATTCTTAGCCAATCAAAATGGTTATATTGTGGGCTCGGTATGTGACGTCATCAAATAACAGACTTAAGTACATATGTATGCATAATATGTGTGTGTTTGTGGTAGTTGTGTAGTAAATAACAATAGGTAGGTATCATTGCAATAGTAAAAGAAATACACTTTGAATCATTCAAGAGAAGAAAAAACAGTTGCTGCAATTTACACAACAACCGGCCTTCACCTTACTTAAGGTTGTTATGTAGATAATGCAATTTAATGACCAACTTTCCAAAAATTAACACTCAATTATTCACATAAGAAAGAAAGCCTATCCAAAATATAGAAGACAATCCTGTTTTTGGTTTTTGTGAAAAACGAATTTAAAGTTACTAGTTTAAGACGGATTATCACATAATAACATTCATAACGAATTAACGCATAGTTATAAATTAACTTTTGATTGTAAAACATAGAGTAAAACTATTTACAGTCTGCCATTCATTTAGAATAAAAGGCAAAACTGTTTAATACACTAAAAATTGATTGGCATACGATTTTGTCATGTAACAAACTTTAACATAACTAAAATTCGCTGATAAAATATTGTTATGCTAAAGTTTGTCTGCCAATCAATTTTTAGTGTATTTAACAGTTCTGCCTTTTATTCAAATGAATGGCAGACTGTAAAAAGGTTTTTTCTGTGTTTTACAGACAAAAAAAAATTTTACTATGAGTTAGTTCGTTATAAATGATATTTTATACAGTTTTCTGTTGCTTGTGGCTGTATAAATTTCCTCTATCACTTTCAGGCTGTAAAAAAATGACTATGTTTTTCTGTTATGAGATGACAGTCTATGCGTTGAATATAAGTTATTTTGTGTGTAGGGTACATTTTCTGTTATCTCACGAGTAAACAATGATGTTTACAAAAAAATGTTTGAAACAAAAGTTGTTTATTTTTTGTTCTATCTCTACCGATTATTATTGTATTTTGTTCTATCTCTAACGATTTACAAGAGATGTCCTACGGACCAAGTCCCAATTGACCTATGTTGCTCTTTAATGAGCTCGACCTCACTTTTTACGTCCTTAGCACGCTATAAAAATTCGGATTGATATTTTTTTTTTGTTTTCGAGTTATCGTGATGGCAGACAGACGAACAACCGTAAATGAACTTATGAAGTGATTTTATAAACACCTATGGCAAAATTTTGTTCGTAGCATCAATATGCTTAAGCGTTACAAACTTGGGATTAAACTTAGTATACCTTGATATATATTTCATATATACAGGGTGTAAAAATTGGCAAAAATATACATTTTCATCAAATACTAAATTTGTTTATTTAAAGTTGGCAGCAAATACTTTATTCTTTTCATTTTGCATGGGACAGAGTGAGAAGGCCATTGAGACCAACTTCCACTTTTATAACAACCTTAAATAGTTGAATATCAACCCCTATACTTAACTCACGGACATGTTTTTAAAAAAAAGATGTTATTTTTTTGAATTATAAATTATTAATTCTAAAAATAGTTGAAATATTTTTAATAATTAACTACCTGTATTCCATAAAATAAATTTAATATCCCCATTATTAAAATTATTTATATCTTCAGGTTATCGTTTGCAGTGTTAATATACATACTTGTGTGGCTTGGTTGCTATAGATTCAGTGTACTAAAAATAGAATTTTATTTTTAGTTATAATACCTTAGGCAAATCGAATTATTGCTAGAAAGATTATGGTTTATGTTTTGAAATTGCGCTTTTTTCACTAAGCTGTCAGCATTTACAACAAATATTCTTTAACTTTGTAAATCATGACAAAAAATTCGATAACTAAACCAAATTTTTTTGATAACACAGGAAAATTTGATCCGATCTTATTGGAATTTTTTTTGAAACCCTATAATTTTGGGTCATTCTATTCAGCTGTGATGTCAGTTTTTCGCTAGCTATCAGAAATGTGCCTAATTCCGGGACCAAGACTTCGTATTCTTAAAACCTATTACAGCTGGGTTAATTTTGACCACAAATTTGAAAAGTATGGCCAGAACCAAATTTAGTAGGATTACATACTTGGTTTAACAAAACTGGATAAAATTTGGATGTGATAGAGAAAAATTAAATTTTTTGGATTCTGAAGACGTCATTAAGTTAAAAAATTTGATTTTCTTGATAACACAGGCAAATTTAATCCGATCTTATTGGAATTTTTTTTGAAACCCACTAATTTTGGGTCATTAGCTATCACTTATGTAACTAATTCCGGGACCAGGACTCCATATTCTTGAAACCTATTAGAGCTAGGTTAATTTTGACCTCAAATTTAGTAGGATTACATACTTGGTTTATTAAAATTGGATATAATTTGGATGTGATAGAGCAAAATTAAATTTTTTTGATTTTGATGACTCCATAAAGTTAAAAATTCTACTTTTTTAATAACTCAACCAAATTTGATCCGATCTTATTGGAATTTTTTTTGAAATCCACTAATTTAAGGCCATTCTCTTCAGCTGTGATGTCAGCTTTTTGCTAGCTATCACTCATATGCTTAATTCCGTGACCAGGACTTCACTTTTCTGAAATCTTTTACAGCTAGGTTAATTTTGATCTCAAAATTGAAAAGTATGACCCAAATTTAGTAGGATTCCATACTTGATTTATTAAAATTGGATAAAATTTGGACGTGATAGAGCAAAATTAAATTTTTTTATTTTGATGACGTCATAAAGTTAAAAATTCTACTTTTTTAATAACTCAACCAAATTTGATCCGATCTTATTGGAATTTTTTTTGAAATCAACTAATTTTGTGTCATTCTTTTTAGCTGCGATGTCAGTTTTTCGCTAGCTATCACTTATATGCCTTATTCCGGAAATACGACTCCATATTCTTGATATATATTAGAGCTAGGTTAATTTTGATCACAAATTTGAAAAATATGATCAAAATATAGTAGAATTACATACTTGGTATATCAAAATTGGATGAAATTTGGATGTGATAGAGCAAAATTAAATTTTATGGATTCTGATGACGTCATAGAGTTAAAAAATTCGATTCGACACTTGTGCTATGTACCCTCGGTACGGCCTTGGTATCTTCATTTACAATTAACTGTAAATTGATATAATATTTGAAATAAAAACGGAGAAAGTTATTTTTTATTATTAATAAAATAAAAAACAAGTATGCAAAAAATATTAAAGATATGTTAATGTTTAACTTTACAAAAAACAAAATCAGAATATTTTTGTTTCTTCTTCTACGAAATACGAGAATTCACGAAAATAATAACGATGAGAATTTTCAAATAAATAACATTATTATCAAGTTACATTTTTGTATTCAAATATTCAACATTTTTCCATGGTTTGATTTGCTTGCTGTACGATAATACGAGTAGTAAATTTTATAATTCGAAAAACTTTCATATTTTATTACAATATGCCTTCAAGAAAATAAAATGTTTATTTTATAGTTATATAAAATAATTCTGTTTTTAGAAATTTTATTTATTAAGAAAATACTAAAATTCATTCGAAAAATCACTATGAGAAACTGTACAAGAGTTGACATTTGTATTCATGTGCTTAAAATTGTTTTTAACCGACATCAATGAAGGATAAGGTTCTCAATTTCACTGTTTTTTTTTATGTTTTTGTGTGGCTCCCACTCAAGAAAAGCTTGCGAGGATGCCATACCAAGATGGTCTTAACAGATTAGGAGATAATCTGAAAAAAACCCACAATTAAAGGCATGGACCAGCTACGAGGGAGGGGGAATCGCCAAAAGCCTGTTGGGTGAAGGAAACTCGCTCGGTAACAGAGCCGAGGAGATCTTGAAACTAAACATTTCTGCATGAGCTGATATTAGAGTCATCGTAGAGTTACTCACAGGGCATGATAATCTGAACAAGTTCCAACATCAGATTGGAAAAAGACAATCTCCCGCGTCAGACAGATGCGGAGAAAATTCAGAAGAAACATCGATCCACTTTCTCTTCATACTTCAAACTGCTCATACAGCAGCGAAGGAAATGGTTTGGTCCGGCCATAGTTGAACCAGAAGAAATTAGGAAACTCAGCGCTAGGCAAATCCTGGTTTTCAGTACATCGGTTGGTTATAATAGCCACTGAAAAGCGTAGCAGGGATAGAGTACAAGGATCTGTTTGGCTAGCAGCTCTGCACCATTGCTTCGAGGTGCGATGCTCGAACATGGCCCGCTAACCTCCATACCATACCATACCAAACCTCAGAACTTTCGACTGGGATAATCAGTTTTGATGGTTCTTTTTTAATTTGAAGGCTGATGCTTCCCGTGTGGTCCCATATCAATTTGGTCCAGTTTTGATAAGGACATTCATGAGAAAACACTATATAAGTCTTAAATTTGCATTAAGTATGTGCACGACAAGAGGACGAATAATTCAATATCACGCCAACCGATTTCGATGATTCTTTTTTAAGTGACAAATTAGTTAGTGTAATTCACTAAAAATCACAAAAAAAAAACCAACTTCTAAAACCAAGTAGTCATTTTTGTGGACCTCAATCAGCCACGAAAATCGGTTCAGCGGCCGTATTAATAATTTCGTAAAGATTTATGAATAAATTTAAAGGCTCCGGTTAAAACTATTTGAATCTAAATCCATTCTTATGGAATTAAGGAAACCATTTATTCGAATGTTAATTCATTAATAAATACACTATGAAGGTCAATTTTAACTCATTTTCCATTGGCCTTATATTCAATAAATATAGTGGGAAGTCTGGAAACGATCCAACATTTTAGATACACACACGGTAATATTTCTCAAGTTCAAAAAAAAAAAAAAAAACTTTTGCTGAAACTACACAAATAAGTAAAAGTAAATTATTTCACACTAGACCAAAGATAGACCAATAAATAAAAATTTATTTATTGTTTTGGTATTGTCCATGACCATTTAATGAGTCATCTAAATGATCTAACTACAAGGTTTTTTTTCTTGTAACTGATATCATCATTAAAAGAAAAGGTAAAAAAGAATCCACTATAAAATCTATTATTGAGAAATGCTTATAAAAGAAAAAATGTTAATGGTAACACATACATGAAGAAAAGCACACAACTTCTGCGCACTTAAGAGTTATGGATACGAAAACATTTACATTTTTTAATTGCTCATTAATCTTACTTTGATCTAAAACTTCTTACATTACATAACACATTGGATTTTCTCATTGTTTAGGCAGCTACAACTCCTCATATTTTGCAAACGATATTCCTTTACTATTAGTAAAATATATTGCACATATTGCAAGTGATAAAAATACAAATTCGATATGGATAATAAATCTAATTCCAAGAAAATAGTTATAATAAAAATATATTATTACAATATGTAATCGATTTTTTGCTGTTATAAAGAATTTGTTTTTAATCAGCAGCTATTGTGTCAACATTTCAAAATTTCTAAAAACTATACATAACACTTCATATTACAATCGATAAAATGAATGCAATTGAACTACAATAATAAACAAAAATGTACACCATATGATTAATTCATGGAATATTTATTAATTGATATATGGATATTAAAAACAATAATCAGATATTTTTATTTATAACTTATGCAGCTGTTCAAATGAGACACTCAAGTTACTTCTATAACTTCTATAACTTCTATTGACCGAAAGCCCAGTGGGATAAAATAATGACCTTAATTTCTATATCAGTCTTGCAGTGAACTTTCGGACTGGCCGAAAAATTTATGACACTAAATTTATTTTCATTTGCGTATTCACGAAATTAATTCTTTCGATGCCATCTCTTGCGTTCTATTTATTAAAATTTGATGATTTTGATGTCGTTGGACTGGTCTGTGTTTTGTGTGTGTGTCAAATTATGTATAGAAACTATTTGTTTTAGTTTTGAACTAGCTTGATATCCTCCCACTTCACTGGGCTTAAAAGTAAACACCACCGTCGTCGCTTTAGAGCCACCACATCTCTTGATCTTACTTATCTTCCTTCCATAACACTCGAAGGGATTGCTTTACACAGTTAAAATATTTGCACAGTTTTCAATTTTTTTCAAGTGTAACATAGTCATAATTCATTGCGTATATCAGAAAAGATGCCCATGAATTGTTTGACATTTACAAATAATTTAAATTCTTACAGAAACCTTTGATTCGTGGTTCAAACTGATGATCATAGATGGAGCAATAAAATGTCAAATTAAATTAAAATTTTTTTTTAATTAAATGTTTATAAATTATAGCTCATGTGTTATTCTAGTGTATGAGCTATATTGTTGTACTGTTTTGCATGAATGTGTAACAAACAAACAAACATCCTTACTTTCACATTTATAATATATAGGGATAGAGGATATATCAATTCATAATTATATTAAAAATATCACTATCATTGTATTAATTATATGTGATCCATCAGTTACAACACGACGCGACGGCTTTCTCCAATTAATGATTTATGTGTAGAAGTAAACGATTGTCGTTCAATTTTTTTTTTATGACAAAAACTGGTTACATTTAAACTTAAAAACCTTGTTAACCTCAAAATATAATAGCATTACACTAAAGAAGTATAGATAATGTAAGCGTATTCGTACCGTGATTTTATTTGAAACTATTTCTGTAACTTTACAATAATAACTTCTGATAAACTTTACAATAACACAGCTCATACGTATCGGAATCAAACATGGGATATGATTTATGAAGATACTTGCAGTTACCTGCTCGCTTCACCGAAAAATTCCTCTTTTGAAAGCAAAGACTAAATAGTTTAGATTCATAATAAAAAGTCTTTCGAGTGTAACGGAAGGGGAATAAGTTAGGGCAAAGAAGGTGAAGGTTATAAAGCGGTGATCTCTACTTTTAAAATGAAAATTTCCCAGCGATGCAGACGGGTATCATGCTAGTAAATAATTAATTTCTCCAATGGTTCAGATAAATAGTATTCATAAAAACCCTATGTAATTTTGCTCTAATTTGTCCATAATAATTTTTTATCGCTAAATTTCTGCCTGTTTTGAACACTCTATTCGATACCGAATTGTATATTTGGAAAATCAAGGAAAAGTTTCGCACTGAATTTATCAGGTAATATTAAAAATGTAAAAACAGAGATTATTTTGAAAAATACATGAGATTAAGCTAAGCATTTTTAAACTCCTTTAATGCGTAAATCAATTATACAAAATTGATTGTATTAGCAATGATTCATTGTAATGAAATGCTAAAGATTTGCGTGTTATTATTATGCAAATATCGATTCTAAATCCTGTGTCAACTATCCCGCTAGCATAAATAAAAATATTTTTAAGAAACATGTTTTAAAATATACCAGATTTCGAGAGAATCAAACCTATACCTTTAGAAATTTCGTACCAGCCGGACTAAGTCATCAGTAGCTAATCGTTTTTTTTTTTATCGTGTTTTTAAAGGTAGGTATGCTTTATTATATAACAAGGCTAATTTTCTTAAGCTTAATTTGGAAAGCTGATATTTATTAGCCAAAAGAATGAAAAATATTTTCCAATTAAGAAAATTATAACAAACGGCATTAGTTTTTCGATAAAATGCATTTAAATTGATGAAATGATTTACATTTGTGTTAATTTTTTCTATAAGTGATCTCTAAATCGGCTTATAAGTGATCTCTAAATCTGTGCCATATTTTGAAAAAATATTATGTTTCGTATAATTTCCCCGATGTTCTAACAGAATCCATTCTCAAAGTTTGATATGTAAGTCTCAAATATTTTCATATAATCATTTTTTTGGGAACATCCTTAAGGTAACATACTTTTGTGCCATGTGTTCGATTTACATCTAGGCATATAAATATCACGAGTATGACACAATACATGCCTTAAGCAATGCATCTAAGTGAGAGATATTAAATACATGTGTTGAAGCTTCGATAGGCGTTGAGATAATTGTAAGACGCTTGGAGAGTGGGAGTTTCTTAGTTGAATAATTGAACTACAACAGATCAGCCACGATACAAGTCACTTTTACAATTTCATATACATAACACCTCTTACTTAGATACATTGCTTAACGCATGTACTCGTGATATGTATATGCCAAGATGTAAATCGAACATTCTGTATATGAAATATGTGAAGTGACGTCCCAAGTTTGTAACGCTTAAAAATAATTATGTTAAAAAGTACGTACTGAATTTTTTAAATTGTTAAGACAAATTGCTTATCAAAGTATACGCAAATTAAGGTATTCTATATATTTCAAGGACAAAAAAAAGGGCAATCGTACGTAGTTAGATTGATAAATATTATTTTTCCCGCTTTATTTAGCGCACTTACAGACACAACTTTTAAAATTATACCTAGATTAATTTAATAACTTAATCATTATTAATATAATTAATAAAAGACTTTTGAGATAATTTAATGAATGATTATAAGTAACGTGCTAAATAGATTATTATTATTTAAATTGCACAATTAACGTGTGTGTCTGTAGATAAATTTATTTAATTAAAACATTTTTAATTCTCCGAAGTAGACAATTAATGTGTCAGTGTTTTATATTGATAAATAACTTATTGATTAATAGTATGTTACGAATTTTACTTATTACTTGCAAAAGAAGCCTCTTAAAGCATACTAATTAAACTTTTTGAAAAAGTTAATAATACAATTACATAATATACCATGTGTGTTTGTACCATCTAGGCATATACACATCTGTAGTATGACAGAATACATCCGTTTAGTAATGCATCTAAGTGAGAGGTATTATATACATGTAGTGAACATTAGTTGGAAGACGCTTGGAGAGTGGGAGTGTTTTTAGTTACAGATAACTAGTAAGTTCATCAAAACTCCCACTCTCTGCATGCATATAACAGAAGATCTGTCGTATCGTATCTGTAGTCTTACAACACATGTATATAATACCTCTCGCTTAGATGCATTACTAAACGGATGTATTCTGTTATACTACAGATATGTATATGCCTAGATGGTACAAACACACATGGTATAAAATTTTGACGCCATAGTTTTCCATGGACAAAGATGTACTATTTTTGAATATATAGGAATCTAGTGTGTGTTCAATAGAGATTAAAAATTTTGTATGACCATCAGGTTATCGGATATCCTGTAATAACCACATTCAGAAATCGTAACATGTCAACTCTCATATTTTCGTTACTTATAGAAATATTGATTTGAAATTTCAGGCTGTCATACATACTACAAATTGTCAAATAGGACCGAATCTTAAAATGTTGCTTAGCATCAGAGATGGTAAGAGATATCGAAAACAAAATCTATTGGAAAAAGTTGCTTAGAATATTTGTAAGCTTACATAGTCTTTCATATGTTGTGACGTAGTACCATGACAGTACATCTGACCCGTGTTTGCTGTCACGTGACCGGATGCATAGATTTATGAAAATTATTATCTAAAAATATTAATAATCCTTAAATTTTATTAAAATTAATTTTGTGTTTTGTTATCTACATATTATGATTAATCATTTTTCAAACGATTTATTCTTAGTGGACAAAAGCTTATTAAATTAAAGAAATGATATCATTAATTTTCGTAAACCACTTTTCGTAAACCACACATTTTATGTTAAATAAATTTTTGACCGTTTGTTCAAAAATTTAATAGGTAAATATTAGTAAAAAAAACTATCTTATCTTTAGTTATTGAAGAATAAATCATTTGATTTAATAAAACCGGTTCTCTAAGACCACAATACAAGAATATTTAGACATATTCTTTGCAAAATTGATTATTATTATGATTATTCTAGAACATATTTATTTTTGACGTATGTTTCTTTCTAATCGTATCAATTAATCTAAGAATAAATATTTAAATGAAATGTTGTTCATATCTATTCTATTGACGTTTTAAATAATTCAATTGCGAAATATGTAGTGGGTAAACTATCTATTTCTTCGATCACTATACCCATCTGGTATTACTTAAGAACGTTCCCAAAAATGACGTTTTCTTAGGATCATCTATAAAAAGTGCATGATTCAATTCATTGAGTTTATATTGAAGTGTTTTCAAGATGCGCTTTATTATATAACAAGGCTAATTTTCTTAAGATTCAGATTTATTATTCATTAATTAAACGGCATTAGTTTTTCCATAAAATATACATTTAAAGTGATGAAATGAATGGCATTTGTGTGTTATTTCTTCTATATAAGTGATTTTCTCTAAATCTTTAGGCATCAATATTTAAAAAAATCTGGTATATATATTGAAAAATTTTACTCTTAATTTTCGTCTAATTTTCCCAAGTTCTAACAAAATTCACTCTCAAAATTTGAAACGTCCCTAATACTCGCATACACTCAGTTTTTGTGTGAATCGTTATTAAATAGAAATATTTATTACATAATATGTTAAATATTTATCGTACTAAAAAAAATGTATTTAATTTTTCAAAAATGAAATTTGAAATTTAATAAAATAAAATAATAATAATCTACCCTTATATAAACGATAATTAAATAATACATGTTCAAATCCCTGTTCTCATTAACATTCCATTAAATTAATTTATTAAATATAATACCATCACTAATCAATGTGGTTTTTATTTAATTATAATTAATTAAAAATAATTTTATAGCCAATATGCGAAATGTTTTAAAAATTTCTTCTAAATAGACAAGTTAAATATTGACAAACTTTGAGAAAATTTAGAGATTACTAGTATCCATTTCACAAGCATTGAATGATTCGGATAAGTAAATATTATCATAGAAACTTTCTTTCAATGTTTTTATACCATGTATATATGAAATATATCATAGTATATTAAGTTTAGTCCCAAGTATGTAACGTTTAAAAATATTGATGGTACCAACAAAATTTTGGTATAGGTGTTCATAAAATCACCTAATTAGTCCATTTTCGATTGTCCAGCCGTCCGTCTATCAACACGATAACTCAAAAACGAAAAAAGATATTAAGATGAAATTTTTACAGCGTACTAAGGACGTAAAGTTAAGTCAAGCTTAGTATGTTAATTCATAGTTTTTTGCTCACTTAAAGTGCGTTGTGGAATCAGTTCATTTGAACACTGGATAAATAAAATATACACATTAATTTACATGAGCCTAAAAGTTTAGTAAAAATACTTTTGAACAGAAATAATAATTACTTTAAACCACAATTATTATCGTTAATGGTAATATTATCGTTTATAGTGGTATTTATACAATTTATGACCAATATTTTAGGACACCCAATATCATATTCACATACAATATCATTTATCATTCTTCTTTAATTACACATATTTAACGCATGATTAGACGACAATTTCATGATTAAATAAAAGAAAATTTAAAAAAATTTGACAGATCTCATCCATCGGTTATTCAAAATATTTATTTGTCACAATAAAATTTTTTTCTTCAATTTTCTGATATTTTTATATAAAAACCAGTATATACCAATGGTACGTCGCTAGTGCAGAGCAAAACACAATCATATTAAGTGGTATTTACAATGTTGTTCACCTTAACAACTAGTTTGTTTCAACCGCAATGATTGTATTTGTAGAGACAGATTATGGATTCAATTTACTAAAAACCATTCTTAGAAACACAATTCCCATCATTCAACTGCTATGCTGTAGACACAAGGCAGTTTTATATTAATTTAATAATTATGTGTCTATGAAGTTGACTTTGTCAACCGCCAATAAATTGCATAATTAACAATAATGAGATATGACCAAGAAAATTTTGAAATGAAAGTGAAGGTTACAATCTTATATATTATTTATCAAGTCTGTTTTCTTCCTGCCCACGAAAGATCTTCTTTATTCCTTTAAAAACTAAAATAATACAAAGTAATATAAAAAAAATTGTATTAAAATTGTAGTTATTATTAATATATTATTCGTTGTTCATTCAAATGTAGCAAAAAGTACCATTTCGGAAATTTTGATAAACCAAGTATGTAATTCTACTAAATTTGGTTCACACTTTTCAAATTTGTGTGGTCAAAATTAACATAGCTCATAATAGGTTTCAAGAATCTGGATTCCGGGTCCCGGAATGAGGCACATAAGTCATAGCTATCGAGAAACTAGCATCGCAGCTGAAAAGAATTACCCAAAATTAGTGCGTTTCAAAAAAAATTTCAATAAGATCGGATCAAATTTGACTGTGTTATCAAGAAAATTAAATTTATTAACTTTATGCCGTCATCAGAATCCAAAAAAATTTAATTTTGTTCGATCACATCCAAGTGTAATCCAATTTTGATAAACGATAGGTATGTAATCCTACTAGCTTTGGTCCATACTTTTCAAATTTGTGTTCAAAATTTGCCTAGCCATAAGAGGTTTCAAGAATCTGGAGTCCGGGTCCCGGAATGAGGCACGTAAGTCTGAAAAACTCATCTGGTTCTTAATAGATATATAAAACCGAAAATAAGGAAAAACAGATTTTTTTTATAAAAAATTGTTACAAACAATTAATGCTGCGATTTTTGAAAAAGTAGCCATTCAAATTCGGGACCAATTGGTCAAAATACTAACATTAGTATCGAAAAAGGTACAACGAATATAGAGTTCCTTTTTGACCGCTGTACTAACTATTAAATATTAAAATATTTCAATATTTTTATACCATGTATATATGAAATATACATAGTAGTCCCAAGTTTGTAACGCTTAAAAATAATGATGCTAGGAAAAAAATTTTGTCATAGGTGTTCATAAAATCACCTAATTAGTCCATTTCCGGTTGTCCGTCCGTCCGTCTGTGAACACGATAACTCAAAAACGAAAAAAGATATCGAGCTGAAATTTTACAGCGTACTCAGGACGTAAAAAGTGAGGTCAAATTCGTAAATGAGCATCATAGGTCAATTGGGTCTTGGGTCCGTAGGACCCATCTTGTAAACCGTTAGAGATAGAACAAAAGTTTAAATGTAAAAAATGTTCCTTATCAAAAATTAAACAACTTTTGTTTGAAACATTTTTTCGTAAACATCACTGTTTACCCGTGAGGGCGCCAATTAGGCGGAAATTTTATAATATGTACTACACTTGATTATCAGTTATGTATGTGTCACATGTTTAAATGTGTAATGTGATAAAGAAATCAACAATGACTATGCATGGTATTTCAACAATTAACTCAGTCAATTGTTTGTTTTCACTTGTTAATAATTTCATTTTAATTAATTAACTGATTGCATCGTGGTATTTTCTTAACTCAGATTGTATGAATTTTTTCATAACATTTTTTATAGTTTAATCTATTTAATTATTATTCTCAAGAATATTTTAATTGATCGTATGATTTTTATAAATAATAAACAGATGTTTCAATTTTAGGCAAAGGGTCACTGTCAAAGAGCAAAATAAATTTTTCTTTTATCAAAATATAATAATTATGAGATATTGATTATTAAAGTAATGAACTTTTATTCAATTGGAAATTTCAATCGAGGGTCTTTTACAAAGATCAAAATTATTGAAAAAAGTTTTAATCATTTAAATAAACTTCTTAATCAAAATTATTGAAAACAATAGATGGATACGACAACTTACGACGTAGCTTGCGTATTGATCTCTTTTCGGATCTATGTGATCTCAAAAACCAATAAAAGATCGTGATGTTGAGAAATTCCTTGAGAAATTTGACAGTCTTAATATATGTATAATTATTTTTCCACCACTAGTGGCTACTTATTTTATGATTCTAGGAACACCTATACCAAAATTTTGTTGATAGCATCAATATTTTTAAGCGTTACAAACTTGGGACTAAACTTAGTATACCTTGATATATTTCATATACATGATATAAAAATGGATTTATATTATTTAAAGTGAAATGAAAATTTGTTATAATGAATAACTTGCTATCTTTATTGATTCGAATATAACCACAATACAGCAAAGCAAGGCTCTCCTTTAGATTTGCTACGACTTGAATAGTTACAACATTACTTTTAAGGGTATTCATTCTAGTTTCACTTTTGATATTCCAAAATATTTATAAATACGCACTTTATGATAAACAATTATTAATTTTTAGTAGACTTCGTATAATTGACTCACGAATAACTAATCGATCTTACCCAAAATTAATTTGATCTATTTCGGAACCATTTTCGAGTAGATACACACCTGTAACAGAAGAAAAAACAAAATTTAGAACATAGAAATTGGTATATTTAAAGTAATGACATATTTTAAAGTCGCTGACTAATTTCCTTCGAAAGCTGACGATTTTCTGACTGTCAGTTTTTTATGAGCATCAACTCTTTAATTTAGAGTGTTTTTCTATCTCTTACTATTTAGAATCTAAATTGGCTGCTAAAGAAACCCGAAGAACTATGTCCAATCTGATGTCAAACTTGATGTCCCCATCAAGCTCTACAATTTTTGTTTGTGCTATTTTTTGATTTGGGTTTTTTTTTTGACGTGGGTAATAAAAGTTATGCTTTCTCTTCCTAGCAAAATTATAACTTCAAAAAAATATTTGAAGTACAAAGTAGTTGTATTCATAATTAAAGAGAATAGAAAAAAACACACTCTTTAATTAAGATTACTAGACAAGATATTTAGTTTACGCTGTATGTATCATATTAAAAAATCATCAATTATAATCGAGAGACCATGATGTAAATAAATATCGTATGCATGATTAAAAGTAAACAAAAGCAAAAAGTAATAGTTATATTCGATTAAAGAAACGTGAATTGTAACACAAAAAAGAACCTTATCAAAATTTTCAAGAACCTTATCAAAATATGTTTTATATGCTTTCTACGCATCAAAATTTACATATCACCAAAAGTTTAGCTATGCAAAAAGTGAGAGGCTGGTGGAATGACTGTTGTATAAAAATTGTCTATTAATAAAACAATTCATTAAGACGTCAGTCAAACAGTATTTTATTTACTTAGTTTGTATACGTCGTAAGTATATACAATTTTAATAAAACAAGCTGCTAACCTTGGCAACTTTACAATTTAGTTTCAATTTAATAAAAATTTTATTTAGTAAAGATATTTTATGATACAGATTATAACTTAAATTATGAAATCATCGCAAAATATTATTATTATATACTTATTAGAAATAAAGCTTTTTCTATTAAAAACCACCTGCGGATTAAACAGCAAAAATGGGAGAAATTCACGTCTGTGATATAACCTTTTTTATGTATTGGATTCTAAGCAACAAACTCTACATCGTGTAGACTACATGCCACTTTTTTCCTGTACTATTTCTACAGATTTTAACCTTAAAAAGCCGTAAAAGTAAGTCCCAAAACTTGGGAATCAGGAAAAGAAGTTTTGAGACAAAAAAAAAGGTTGTTCTATTTCAAAGTTGACTATAATTTCACCCAAAAGACACTATGAACGAAAAAGGTACCCTCGGAAAATAAAATTAGGCACATTTTTAGGCACGAAAGCTCGAAAAAAATCAGGGGCTGCAAATTTTGTTTTATAAATGTAAGAACTAAGCTTTGAAGAATTATTCCACAAGGATTTAAGCAATCTTGCTATGCCTGCCTCTACTGTTTCTTCATTATTTCCTCCATAGTGTCTTTTAGCAAATTTTATCGCTGGTAGAGGTGACACTTTAATGCATCCTCATAGTCCTTGGCAGGTTAGACTTAAAAATTATAGTGCCTTAAAATGCGCCTAAAAAATTATAGTGCCAAGCCTAAACATTACCTAAAATATATCCCAATCTACAACTCATCACTGTTTGAATCTTATCACCGTTAATTACGCATTTCAGTGCATCACAGTAATCTATGGCTGATCTGATCTGTAGTACAAAATCTATATCTCTAAATCTATAATTTGCATAACTTTTGTGAAATCAAGAACCGTTAAATTGATGCCTTAGCTAGCGTACATTTCCTTTACATAGGCTTGATTGAAAATGAGAGTTCATCTCAAGTTATTCTTTTCATCCTTAATGCCTTTCTTGCAAAGTTTAGTATAAAATAAATCTGGCATAAAGACTTTTATAAACTATTTCCTTTGTTTATATATATCTTAAAGATTATATGAATGTATAAACATAAAGTTAGAACATTTTCCAGCATGATTTAAACGAAACAAAACTTTATAAACATTTTTTTTTATTTAGAACATGACACTTGTGAATGAACATATAATTTATATTCAAATGTGTTTCATCACGTGGTGGAATGTAGAACCATACCTACCGTAACTAACTAAGTCTATACTGCAACTATGATGATGGTACAGTAGCGTTAACAACAGTAAAATATTATTCAAATTAATTTTTGTAGTCTGTTTTTTATTATTATTATATCCAATTGTATGAAGAGAAGTGCGAACTAAGTGGAGTAGAGTAAGCTAAAAATGATTAAATCATTTCTTACTCTTCTTTAATAAACCGACGACGAGTGGCCGAACGGTCTAAGGTGATAGACTTTGACCGTTTGTCTACTTAGACAAACATTCTTTAAGTTAAATCATTATCTAGGTTGCTTGCATCCTAGTAAGTAAACTTCGTCAACATATTCGTTGTGTGCGTAGTCATGGTAGGGATACAACAATAAAATCGATGCCAGCGCTTCCAGTGAAAAATTTTGGCGTTAAAGGGGGCTGTTATTACTAATTTGCATTTCTTTACATGTTAATGTTATAGAAATGTCAAATTAAAATTATTGTAAAACACGAATTAATTAAACTTAATGCATTAAAAATTGTGAAAATAAGAAGTCAAATTGCACAAATATTATTTATCAAATGTAAATTATCATAATTATTTATTTAAATTTGTGAGACAATAATATTTAATTTTCAATGTAAGTCTTAAATGCAATCCATACAATTATATATGCATCCATACAATTCTATAATTAAAGTAGTGTATCGTTACCATGGAAACGAAACTCACGCACGGAGCGAATACTTGCTATCTCATGGATAGCAATATATGGTACAAACGATCCGGCGCGGCGTAGTACCTATACATTACTCTATTCAAAATTTGTAACTGAACTTTGTGGCCTCCAATGCGGAAAATATGTTGAACAATCAGGCAAATATATTTAGCATCAAGATCTACACGAAGAGAAAATACAAGAGTGTGTGAAAAGAAAAAACTTGCTCAATGATTTTTGCATACTTAATCAAGTTTACTACCCTAAAATGTCATTGTGTTTCATTTTTGTGTTATATTTCTTGCAAAAGCTTGTATATGCGTACACTAACCAATTTTGTGAACAAAATTACAAATATAATAACAAACTAGCCAGTATATTACACTTCATATTTGTTTTATTACAGAGAGTACAGCTTAAATTAGCTTTTTTCACCGACACACCTTATATCAACAGCAATAGTACAATAGTACGTATGTATACACATGCTTAGTACACATACATAGTCAAATAAAGTATTCTTTTTAACACTAATGTACAAACACGAGGTATTCTCGTAGTCAAACTTCTGTATTATTATCGTATTAAAGCTTGTATGATAATACACATCTCTTTTCAATCACGTATACTTTAAATACAATTGTTTCTGTTCAACGATAAATTTAAATAACTTTGAGAAATTATATCTCAAGATAGAAATAGTCAACAAATTTTCTTTAAACTCAGCACAAATACGTGAATGTTCAGTTAGTTTCTAAACTCAACCGATTTTAAAGATCATCGCCTCCCTTTTAGTTTTTTTCGCGTACGGAATCCTAAACTCAAATTTGAACCGTAGCTAAGAATACTCTCCATTAAATGACCTTTCATAGAAAACCAAAAAAGATCAAAATCAGTCCATCCATTTAGGAGCTACGATGCCACATATACATATACCAGTCAAACTTTTAACTCTTTTTGGTTCTGGGGGCTAAAAAAACTGATATTGTCAACGTTGGACCAGTGCTAAAAATTGACTAAAAACACCAAAATGATTGAAAATGACCAGAAAATATATTGAAGTTTTCAGCTTTCTTATTCGAAATTACAATTCCAGAATATAAAAATTGATGACTTGCTTTCTTATTAATAATTTTATGAATTAGTAGGGACCATTCTGTATTAGTATAGGTAAATGCACCATAGTTTTCCCAACGGTTATTTAAACAAATCAACAACACATATATTTTCTCTACACGTTGATCAAAGAGCATAGGATAGAGGAGAAGCAGCCCATATGAGCTAATGTAAAATCGTAGTATACGAGTTTCAGCGCCTCTACCGAGTCAGGCTTTCAAACTTAATAGTTAATAGTCACCCCCGCAAAGTAGTTAAACTTAATAGCCATACCCGCAAAGGCCGACAAACTTAATAGTTGATCGCCTCAGACTCCAGATGTCACTTATAATTATACTTCTGCTTCTTGTCTATCCTATAGTCTTTGACGTTGATTTAAATCAAATACTTGAAGTCTATCAAGCCGGCAAGTTCGTTTTGCACAATGTGCAGAAACTTGACACTTCTGAATTTTTGTTATTCTGTTTCTATTATGATAAAAATTTATTTTGATAAAAAGAAAGGCATTCTCTTTAATCCTTACTTTTGCTCCCTAGATGTGGAATATACTATTGTGTCAAATAATTGTCGTTTCTAACTTTTGCCAGTCCAACACGTCACTATTTTAATTTTTTTTAATTTTTGGATAGATATTTAAATATTAAAAAACAATACAAATTTGAATCTGTGTATACACAGAATGTTCGATTTACATCTAGGCATATAAATATCACGAGTATGACAGAGTACATGCGTTAAGCAATGCATCTAGGTAAGAGGTATTATAGGTGTTATATATGAAATTGCAAAAGTGACTTCTATCGTGGCTTATCTGTTGTAGTTCATCTATTCAATTAAGAAACTCCCACTGTCCATGCGCCTTACAACTACCTCAACGCATATCGAAGCTTCAACACATGTATATAGTACCTTTTACTTAGATGCATTGCTGAACGCATGTATTCTGTCATACTGTTGATATTTATATACCTAGATGTAAATCGAACATTCTGTATATACCACATAAGTGAACTATCTCTTGGCTGGAAAGCCCAATATGAACAAGCTTATTTTTGCTAAACTACAATAAATGAACTTGTACACCTGTGCATACAAAAATAATGCACATAGTCTCTGTAATGGACGTAGATAGTAGCATGCCGGTAAAATGATTGTGTACGAACATATACACCATGGGATGGAGGTTGATTGTTTGTCACTAAAAATGGAATAATAATATAAACAAATAAAAATATCATTAAAAATTTTCAGTAATAAATGAAAAACTAAATTTTAACGAATACGTTGATATAAAAAAAATTGATACATGGATACACTGAAAAGTATAAAAAACAAATTTTTTCAATTTGTGTTCTCACAACCGTGCTCATACAACCTTACTAAATCGAGCACAACGGGGTTTTTTTTTGCTTTTAACTTTAATTAACTTGAAATATTTTATATTCACTATTTTTACAGAAATCTGTAATTTGTGGTAATGCCAAATGTCAAATTAAATTAAATTTTTTAATTTTTTTAAAATATATCTTTATAAAACATAGTTCATGTGTTATTCAGATATATCAGCTATATTGCTGCACAGTTTTCTTTAAAAACCATTCGTTAGTTTAAGCGTGAAAGCGTAAAAAACAAAGAAACATGCTTACTTTAGAGATTAGTAAATCTTTAAGTAAATTAATATTATTCTTAATCATTATTATACCATGTATATATGAAATATACATAGTATTATAAGTTTAGTCCCAAGTTTGTAACGCTTAAAAATATTGAAGCTACAAAAAAAAAATTGGTATAGGTGTTCATAAAATCACCTAATTAATCCATTTCCGGTTGTCCGTCCGTCCGTCCGGCCGTCCGTCCGTCCGTCCGTCCGTCCGTCTGTGGTCACGATTACTCAAAAACGAAAAGAGATATCAAGCTGAAATTTTTACAGCGTGCTTAGGACGTAAAAAGTGAGGTCAAGTTCGTAAATGAGCAACATGGGTCAATTGGGTCATGGGTCCGTAGTACCCATCTTGTAAACCGTTAGAGATAGAATAAAAGTTTAAATGTAAAAAATGTTCCTTACAAAAAAATAAACAACTTTTGTTTGAAACATTTTTTTGTAAACATCACTGTTTACCCACGAAGGCGTTAATTAGGTACAAATTTTATAGTATGTATATAGGAATATCAAAGTGAATATCTTTTGTTATTTACATGACGTCAAAAAAAAACAAACGATTGCGCATCAACACTTGCGCATTATATGAGAATATCAGTTAAATATGTCAGATATGTATGTATGTGAAATGTGACAGAGTTATCAACACTGCCTATACATGGTATTTCAACAATTAACTCAGTCAATTGTTTGTTTTCACTTGTTTTTAAAATAATTAACTGTTTTAATTTTGACACCATAATACTATTAATTAATAATGAAAAATAAATATTTACAATAGTTATTTGCTAGATAATAACTTGATTGCTAGATATGTATGTCCTTGAGTTTTTTACACAGGCAACAAATTTTATTTTAATTAATATTCTATTAATTTCTTGTTTGTGTATATTATATAATCATGTGAACAATTTAAATAAGTGTAGAAGAATTAGAGTTTTATATCGAAGTTCTTATAAAGTCGTTCGGTTAATTTAATGATTCGATACAGAGTTTCTGAGATATCACAATATTTTGATCGATTTTAGTCCGTATCTCAAAAACTATTCGACCAGTCAACAAATGCACCCGATGTTTGTACTTTTTGGGTCAAAATTATCTTATATACTGAGTTTTATCGAAATTGGAGATAAAAAAATTTTTCGATTTTTCGCAATTTTTTTAAGGGGTACCCCTTTGAAAAAATCGAGGAAATCGAAAAAAAAAAATTTGTTTTGGAATTTGATGAGACTCGGTGGATGGGATAATTTTGATCCAAAAAGTATAAAAATCATGTTAATTTAATGATGTTTCTCAGAGTTTCTGAGATATCGCAATATTTGTATCGATTTTAGTCCGTATCTCAAAAACTATTCGACCAGTCAACAAATGCACACGATTTTTGTACTTTATGGGTCAAAATTACCTTATATTCTGAATTTGCCCATAGCGAGACAACAGCCCTATATGAGGTTTTTTAAGGAAATCTGACGTGATAAAAGAAAATGGATTTTATGTGTAAAAAAACAATTTTTTTACAGACATGTATTATAAAATTTTAAAATATTTTTATTAGTTTGATGATTTAAAACCAATTTTTGTTTTTTCGAAATTAAAATTGTCATTTTTAATTTTAAAATATTATATTTTTATCCTGTATATGGTTTTGTGACTGACGGACGTATAACCCACCACTTATTTGATAACAAAAATATTTGCTTACCTGATATTTGGTTTTAAAACAAATAATTTGTCAAGTGACCCCAAACAATGTCATGATTATTTACATGTGGTCATTACAAACATGACCACAGATGGTAAAGGTATGACACGTTATAATTAAAATTATATATAAATAGATTCAATAATATATTTATATTTATATACCTGTTTGTTAACTTTTTTTGACAGATAAATAAAATAAAATTTATTGGCTAAAAATATCGAACGAAATATTTTTCTTTTCCTAAACTTATTAAGCGGACATCCCGTGACAGTAAAACTGCACTTACATGAATCAATGACTATTTAACGGTAAGTACAGCATGAACTAGAAGTGCCAGCGTTTATCCTGGCAAATAATTACAAGTATTTGGCACTTTCATGGAAACTAATTTGTAACAGACCATTTTACTGAAAATTTGTAGGAGACCATTTTATTTATTTGTAGGAAAATTTGGTGTGACAGCTCTTAGCGAAGCAGAAAGGTCTTTCACATCGATTTTTAAAATATAAAGCCAATAAAATTTTACCCTTACCCCGGAATTACGTTTTTTTTTTTAATTTTGTTCGTTTTGAGTTCTACTTTCGAAATATCTAGGTGTGACAGCTCAAAACTTGACTAATCTGTTATACCAGTAAAAAATAAAAACGAAATTCAGACAAAAGATATTTCTGCCAGAATAAACCTTGGCACACCAAGTCCATATTGTACCTAAATAGTGTAAGTGCAGTCTTACTGTCACGGGCTTCAGAGCTTATAAAATATATTGTATTTAGCAGTAAGCAAGAGATAAAATGACGCAAGTAAATCTAAAGGCACCTACTCATAGTTCTCAAATCATTTCCCCATAAATTGGTACGTAAAAAGAGTCGTATTTATCGTTAACAGAAAAATTTAATGCGGTTGTACCAACTTTTTCAGACAAATATTTACGAAAAAATTAACAAGCAGGAATTTTTTTGTATCCCCTTTTTTTTTAGAAAATATGTGTCAATTAAATAATTATTATACCATGTATATATGAAATATATCAAGGTATACTAAGTTTTGTCCCAAGTTTAAGTAACGCTATTGATGCTACGAACATAATATTGGTAAAGGTGTTCATAAAATCACCTAATTAGTACATTTCCGTCTTTCTGTCTGTCTGTCGTCTGTCCGTCTGTCATCATGATAACTCAAAACGGAGATACCAAGCTGAAATTTGTTTGAACGTGTTGAAGAACATAAAAAGTGAGATCGAGTTCGTAAATGAGCAACATATGTCAATTGGGTCTTGGGTAGGACGCATCTTGCAAACCCTTAGAGATAGAATATAAGTTTAAAAGTAAAAAATGTTCCTTATAGAAAAATGAACAACTTTTGTTTGAAAAATTTTTTCGTAAACAACACTGTTTACCCGTGAGTGCGCAAATTAGGCGTAAATTATATAGTATGTATTCTATTGGAATATCAGTTATGTATGTGTGACATGTATGTATGTGTAATGTGACAGTGTAACCAACACAGTCTTTACATGGTATTTCAACAATTAACTCAGTAAATTATTTGTTTTCACTTGTTATATATGCATTTAATGTGACAGTTCAAATCGACTGAAAGGAAAATAATTACTGCTTATAATTAAAATTATAATTAAAAAATGTATATGATAAATATTTAAATACGTATAATTTTATAATCATAATTCATCATAATTTTATTATTATTTTAAATTGTGTATTTGTTCTTTTTATGTAGAGCTATACGTTTTAAGCCATTTATTATCAAAATTATATTTATTATATCTGGAATTAAATTATATTGCTGTGGACCGCGCCACTGTTATCTTTATTTTAGAGAGTAGTGGGGCTAATAAAATTATTATATGGGTACCTATTTATAATCAAGGATCATTGTTTTATATACGGGAAGCCATTTCATCAAAGCCATTTCCAAATGGAGCCGATTTGGAAGATCATCGACAGTTTTTAGTTTTTTCGGGTACGGAACCCTAATTGAATCGCACTTTAACGTAACTTAGAACAGTCTCCATTAAATTACCTCTCAAACAACACCAAAAACAAGAAAATCGGTTCATTCGTTTAGGCACTACGATGCCACAGACACACACACATAGCAGTCAAACTTATAATACCCAGTTTTTTTTTTAGTTCGAGGGTTAAAAAGGATAATATTCAAATTTATGATAGTTTACTTTACGATATTAGTAAGATAATAGCATTATTAATGTAGTTGGACAATCGCAGAAGTACAAAACTTTATCCACACCTCTTAAATGTGAAAATAGACGATAATAGGGTATTCTACTATTTTTGAAAAAGTACTTCAAAATGTGGATTTTGCTAATAAAATATACACGCTTTCTTGCCAAAAACTTAAATTAAATTTTAAACCTTTTTTAAACTGTCAAAAACACGGGCATCCAATTTGATGACGTAATATCGGTATCATTACACGAAATAAAATAAATAAGTTTGACAGATATATTCATAGACATCTGATTATAATAAATATAAATACTTATTATCTATGGATATATTATATCCAGCTGTCTACATTGAACTAATTGATGGTCTACGACTCATACCGCTATGATATCACAGCAAGGCTTGTCCGCGTTTTACATCACGTGATACACAGTTTAAAAATTACGATTTTTAATTTTAATATTTTAAAAGAAAAATGTGCATTTATGACTCGAAATCAGAATATTAAAGTACATTTTTACATAAATTTTAACTTTTTTCAAATTTCATATTTTATTTTTGACGAACGATAATACCTTATTCAAAAATAGTATTAATATCTTCGATTAAATACATTATTAGAGAAAAAGTAGATTTGATAGTAATGGGTTGGTAATAATTATGAATTTATTACTATAATAAAATAAAAATAAATCCGATAATCATTTTATCTTTGCTAAGAAAATTTAAATTTTTAATTGAATAATAAATTGTCACTTTTATAATAATAAAATTTGTTTGTTGATGAAATAAAAAAATGTATTTATAACAAAAAATTATCAAGTTTATTCATGTTGAAAGAAATATTTTTTTGTAAAATTTCTATTTCAAGGCTAATTAGGGGATTCTCTATTGATTACGAGGTTATATATTACTAACATTTTTTGAATTCGAAATATATAAAAACTATTACGAAAAAATTTCAACGAAAAAAAACTACATAAATCCAGTATTTGCATAATTATTGTAAACATATTTTTATTTTTATTTAGTACAAAGAGTAAATATTTTGGCACAAATAAATTCATTCGATATTAAAGGTTAATTTTAATGATGTTATACATGTTGTTACCATCAAGAATAGCCATTTATCATTTATTGGAATGCATACACATTTTTATATAAAAATCTACACCATCTGATGGTTGGTAGATTTAGAGTTAAAAGAGAATTTCTATTACAACTATTTTCTTCATAAACGGTAAAAAATTTCTTCATGAAATCATTATGTAAGTATTGACACCATGGTGAGTTTTTTTGGAGGCGTTTCCATGGTAACGATACACTACTTTAATTATAGAATTGTATGGATACATATATAATTGCATAGATTGGATTTGTGATTTACATTGAAAATTTAATATTATTGTCTCACAAATTTAAATAAATAATTATGATAATTTACATTTGAAAAATAATATTTGTGCAATTTGATTTCTTTTTTTCACAATTTTTAAAGCATTAAGTTTAATTAATTAGTATTTTTCAATAATTTTAATTTGACTTTTTCTATAATATTAACATGTAAAGAATTGCAATCTAGTCATAACAGCCTCCTTTAACGCCAAAAATTTTCACTGGAAGCGGTGGCATCGATTTTATTGTCCCTACCATGACTACGCACACAACGAATAATCGATGATTTTGCTTTGCTATAAAATTTTAAACATAGATGATTTTACCATTCAATGAATCAGAACATGAGCAACAGTTTAGGCGCACGAGTCGATGTCAGTATAGATGTCAGGCTTATACGAACTGATGATATCCACAATCCTTTTGGGAACAGTACTATTTAACACTATAATGTCACTGATGCTACTTATGGCATACCAGCAATATTTATTAAAATAACAAAATAGGGTAGGAATAATAGAGTTGCTAGCAGTGTGAGAACAAACATAGCGTTTCCATCTGTACTGAATAGGATCCTAGTTCAATAAGGCGTATTGATAAACGCGCGAAAACAAGTAGCATTGCGACATTTGGAATATAGTACAAGACTCAAGAATACCGTCGAGTTGAGCTTATTATTTACAAAAATCGTTTAAATTCGATGAAAATTTATTTCATAAATTTTCTGTCGTAGCTTAGAATCACAGAGCAATTTAATTTCATCGTCAAATGCATGCATGTATTTATAAGTAACGCCTTTTATAAACTTATCTTTTGTCTTAAAATAATATTCACTGTACGAAAAAGGTTATAATTATCAATGGCTGGTCTTGATGGTAACAGCTTGTATAAAGATTTGTTTGTATCCCTTACTAAAAAGTTATTTTAAACGTGGAGTTTCATCAACGATATTCATTCATTTAATTTCACATCAATTAATAATTCAGTAAAGAAGATAGAACAGAAATTATACTTAATTTAAATTAAAATTTGGATTAAAAACTTGCGCAAAATCAAGCTCACATTCCGTAAAATTAAAGTCAGAACCGATTTCAAAAATTATTTTAAAATTATAAAATTATAATATTCCTTTTAGACCTTTAAAAATAGGAAACTTGTTTTATTATTACGCCCAGTAAATCGATTCTCTACGATTTTTATACCATGTATATATGAAATATACATAATATATTAAGTTTAGTCCCAAGTTTGTAACGCGTAAAAATATTGATGCTACGAAAAAAATGTTTGTACAAGTGTTCATTAAACCACCTAAGTAGTTAATTTCCGGTTGTCTGTCTGACGTCTGTCCGTCCGTCATCACGATTATTCAAAAACGAAAAGAGATATCAAGCTGAAATGTTTATAGCATGCTGAAGACGTAAAAAGTGAGGTCAAGTTCGTAAATGAACAACATAGGTCAATTGGGTCTTGGGTCCGTAGGACCCATCTTGTAAACCGTTAGAGATAGAACAAAAGTTTAAAAGTTTAAAAAATGTTCCTTATCAAAAAATAAACTACTTTTGTTTGAAACATTATTTCGTAAACGTCACTGTTTACCCGTGAGAGCGCAAATTATGCGCAAATTGTATAGTATTATATGTGTATATCAGTTATATGTATGTATATGTATGACATGTATGTATGTGTAATGTGACAGTGTAATCAACACAATATATACATGGTATTTCAACATTTAACTCAGTCAATTGTTTGTTTTCACTTGTTTTTTCATAATTTGTATATTTTTGTAAAAATTTTTCTCGACACAAAAAAAACCCAAAGTTTTTATGTTTCGGCTTCTTTACAGATGTCAAATATAGCTCAATGTCAAATATCTAACAAAACTGTTAAGAAAATATATACGACAATGCGGCACGGTTACTAATTTATGATGATGATTAGCAATAAAACAGCCAACTTAAGTAATTAATCTTGCCAATTATATTTGGGATTTCCGGTTGATCACGGGTTTTTTTTTTTTTTTTAAATAATTAATCCGAAGATTTTATAACAGTGGCTTAGTAAAATAAATAATGGTAAATTGAAGGAAAATTGAGATAACACTATTAAATAATTTTATTATTATTATTATTATTTTGGTCACAAACAAAATAATACATTCATATTATAAAATAAAATTTCGATTCAATTTTATCTAATTTAAAATTTATTTATAAAAATAAATTTTAGCTTCCTAAAAATAAAACAAAACGGTCAAGTATGAATATGATTCCGTCCTAGGTATCCGATGTCTTTATTTTGTTTATGGTTAAAATAAAATCAAATATTCGACCGAACCTATCCGACATCACTTATTCAAGTTTTTGTACGGTCTCTTATTATATACACGTCAACATCCAGAAACCACTTGAAATATTTTCAGTTATGATGTCAATTTTCGTTAGCTATCACTTTATGTGCTTAATTCCGGGACAAGAACTCTACATTCTTGAAACCTATTAGAATTAGAGTAATTTTGATCACAAATTCGAAAAGTATGGCCCAAATTTAGTAGGATTACATACTTGATTTATCAAAATTGGATAAAATTTGGATGTGATAGAGCAAAATTAAATTTTTTTGATTCTGATGACGTCATAAAGTTAAAAATTTCGATTTTTTTTTTATAGCACAGGCAAATTTGATCCGAACTTATTGGAATTTTTTTTGAAACCCACTAATTTTGGGTCATTCTTTTCAGCTGTGATGTCAATTTTTCCCTAGCTATCACTTATGTGCTTAATTTCGAGACCAGGACTTCACTTTCTTGAAACCTAATAGAGCTATTGTAATTTTGACCACAAATTTGAAAAGTATGGCCCAAATTTGGTAGGAATACATACTTGATTTATCAAAATTGGATAAAATTTGGATGTGATAGAGCAAAATTAATTTTTTTGGATTTTCATGACGTCATTAAGTTAAAAAATTCGATTTTTTTGATAACACAGGCAAATTTGTTATGAACTTATTGGAATTTTTTTTGAAACCCACTAATTTTGGGTCATTCAGCTGTGATGTCAATTTTTCCCTAACTATCACTCATGTGCTTAATTTCGGGACCAGGACTCCTAATTCTTGAAATCTATTAGAGCTAGGTTAATTTTGATGAGTATGACCCAAATGAAGTAAAATTATTTATTAACTAAATTGATTTTGTTGGCTGCTAGACAAGCGGATAACAGGGTTTCTTTTTTGGTATACGGATAATTAAAATTGTACATGATTTAACAGAATATCTAAAATAAAAACATACTAAAATCATGATATTATTTGAATGATCAAATATGCATACATATTCATTCATTCTGCCTTCTTTTATGATGAAAACAAATTTGTGCACTCACAAATATTATGAATAAATTAGTGCCTACACATTTAATTTTTATTCTATGTATACAAACTGGCACATCAAAAAATAAAAAATATAATGAACGTATTTTTAAATAAAATACTCAAATAAAATTTACAAAATACTCAAAAAAACAGATTGCCAAATATTTCAGAAGGATATCAGCAGAAAATGGTTCTGCATTCATCATCACTACATAATAAAAAACAATGTCACTTCCTGCTCCTGCTGTCTAATACATATTATGTATGCTTAGATCTTTAAAACTATGGAACGGATTTTGATGCGGAAAAGGAAGGTTTATATGTATAATACATGAATAATATAGAGAAACACTGATAATTTCAGAGGTTTCTAAGTGATGTCGTAAATAAACACATTTTTCAAGAAATTCTGTAGTATATTTAGTATCAGCATTACGGCCGTGCGAAGCCTAGGCGGGTCCCTAGTAGTTAATAAAGGAGTAAAAGTTTACTTGCTCAATATTGGGCGACGAAACAATGATAGAGACTGAAATTTTGACGAAATAGCATTGATTTTAGTGTGTAAAATTCAAACATTTTAGGAAATTATTCAAGTATCATAAGATCTATGTTACCAGATCGGGAAGTGGTTGGTTTTTTTCCCACTACTTGTGAGTGGGGAATTTTTGAGCCACATAAATCGTTACATAGACTTAAATATGTGTATTCCTTATCTCGTTATTAAAATAAAAACTTTCCTAGGTGGGATCGATGTATAGTATCTAAAGAAATTTTGTGATGTATAATATCTAAAGAAATCATTCGACTGCAACATTATTTACTTACTATAATGAACGTTCTTTAAATTATTGTATAATGCCCAACCATTGTTTATTGAATGTATTTTAGCATCATAAATACTATAGTGTATCTATATTTAATGGCTAATTAAACATTTACTAATCATAATTAACAAATTTGAGGATATGTCACAGCTGCGTCATATAATAATAACTAGCTGTGAACTACCCGCTTTGCTGGGCAACATCCCCACTTGCACCGCTCCCTCCACATTTCCTTGCGTGGGATAACAGTTTTGTAATGTACACGTCATGCTCTTTTATTTGATACCCCACTTAGATATATTTGTAAATATTCGATAATTCCTTCCCACTTTCTCGCTTCACCTTTGCTACCCTCCGAAGGTTAAAAGTAGATAAAAACAATAGATCTTTGAAGCTGGTTGTATATCGTGTCAATATTTGAGCTTAATCGATGCACAACTTTTTTAGTTTTTGAAGCATATCCCTTTCAACCCCTATTTCAACCCCTTACTCTACTATAATATGGATGTATTATACATAAAAATCTTCCTCTTGAATCACTCTATCTATTAAAGAAACCGCATCAACATCCGTTGCGTAGTTTCAAAGATTTAAGCGTACATAGGGACATAGGGACAGAAAAAGCGACTTTGTTTTATAATATGTAGTGATTAGGTAGGTACTGTTGTCCTTTGATTATAAATAACTACTCTATGTATGTAGTAAATTTTGATCACAAAATTGTCTGATGGCTTGTAAACAATTTGTCACCTCATAAATTAAATTCGAAATATATCTCGGTCAAATAATATTGTGATCAGGTGTAACAAAATGCGTAATCTTATTTCGAGAAGTGCACACGCCTTTCAAGATTGATTTTGTATTAAGGTAGTACAAGCGCCAAGGCAAGTTAGACTTGTGGTTGAAGTTATTTGTGGTTTATTTTCAATTTTGATGATGAATTTTCAGATTTGATTTAGACTTAGACCCAACTTCATATTTAAAAAAATCAATTCTTTTATTAATAATAATTGTCCTGACACTCGTACCTACATCCTTACAATCTTGAAAAATTTACAACCAGTGGTGTTTTTAAAAATAAATGAATTTTATTTTTTAGTATTTTCTATTTTTATACCATGTATATATGAAATAAACATAGTATATTAAGTTTAGTCCCAAGTTTGTAACGCTTAAAAATAATGACGCTAGGAAAAAAATTTTGTCATAGGTGATCATAGAATCACCTAATTAGTCAATTTCCGGTTGTCCGTCCGTCCGTCTGTGGACACGATAACTCAAAAACGAAAAAAGATATCGAGCTGAAATTTTTACAGCGTACTCAGGACGTAAAAAGTGAGGTCAAGTTCGTAAATGAGCATAATAGGTCAATTGGGTATTGGGTCCGTAGGACTCATCTTGTAAACCGTTAGAGATAGAACAAAAGTTTAAATGTAAAAAATGTTCCTTATCAAAAATGAAACAACTTTTGTTTGAAACATTTTTTCGTAAACATCACTGTTTACCTGTGAGGGCTCCAATTAGGCGGAAATTTTATAATATGTACTATACTTGATTATCAGTTATGTATGTGTCACATGTTTGTATGTGTTATGTGATAAAGAAATCAACACTGACTATGCATGGTATTTCAACAATTAACTCAGTCAATTGTTTGTTTTCACTTGTTAATACATTAATATTATACCAGTAAAATTGAAAAGTAATTATTTTGTATATCTAGTGCCATTGTTAAAAAGCTGAAAATTCTAGCATCAAAAAGCAACGAGTATAAAAAATTCGTTGTTGGCATGTTATTAAAACATTTTTTTTTTTTAATTTCTATACGAAAATTATCTTAATTTTATAATAATTGATGGAAAAATATTTAAAATGTAGATACCAACATAAAGTAAAATTAATATCTCAAAGCAGCTACTTACAAAGTAATATAAAATTTTAATTTACCGTTTATACAAGTTCATCTTATGATTAAAATATTATATCCAGCTAATAAATCTATTTTATCCTACAGAATACGATACTACGATACGGAAAAAATATCTTGTAGATACCGATATACAGACTTGGAAAACAAACAATTTTTTATTTTTTTATTTCCAAAAATCCATCCATTTTTCTGATTCATTAACTTCCCACTATAGGAAGTTAGTGTAATGGGTACGATTTTCGAAATCAAAATTTTCACTATGTCTTTACGTTTCATGGTTAGGACAAGAGATTAACACTAATTTTCAGAAGAAGTATTGTATGTGTGTGTGTGCGTAGGTATGAAGTAGTTTCAACAAAAAAGTTGAATTATGGTAAATTTCGTTAAGTTATTTCAGATGTACGTCTGTGTCACAAAAAATGCACCATTCTAACTGTTATAACATTATATGTGATGTACATGTACTGTTATAGTAACATCACTTAGAATGGTTTGACTTTTGCGTTTATTAACTTCCCAGAGGAAGTTAATGTAATGGGGCCGATTTTGAAAATCTCCTGTAGAGTGTCATCGCGACTCGTCAAGGAGACTAGAAACAGTCTAAACAACCTGGCGAGGCACAATAAAGTCAATATTTCCTGGATCCCCGGACACTCTGGTTGGAACGGTAATGAGAGAGCAGACAAAAGCAAAGAAAAGCTTGCGAGGATGCCATACCAAGAAGGTCTTAACAGATTAGGAGATAATCTGAAAAACCAACAATTAAAGGCATGGACCAGCTACGAGGGAGGGCGAATCGCCAAAAGCCTGTTGGATGAAGGAAATTCGCTCGGTAACAGAGCCGAGGAGATCTTGAAACTAAACAGAGCTGATATTAGAGTCATCGTAGAGTTACTCACAGGGCATGATAACCTGAACAAGTTCCAACATCAGATTGGAAAAAGACAATCTCCCGCGTGTGACAGATGCGGAGAAAATTCAGAAGAAACATCGATCCACTTTCTCTGTTACTGCCCGGCGCTGACACAGCAGCGAAGGAAATGGTTTGATCCGGCCATAGTCGAACCAGAAGAAATTAGGAAACTCAGCGCTAGGCAGATCCTGGGTTTCAGTACATCAGTTGATTATAATAGCCACTGAAAAGCGTAGCGGGATAGAGTACAAGGATCTATTTGGCTAGCTGTTCTGAACCATTGCTTCGAGGCCCGATGCTCGAGCATGGCCCGCTAACCCTCATACCCATACCCATATAAAAATATCAAAAAAATATTTAGAATGTCCAATATGGTATTATATAACGTCTTGGGTACATTATTAATAAATTAATAGTTATGACATTGTACAGGATTTAAAAAAAACAAAAAGATGAATATTTTATGTAATACGTATAAAAAAAAAACTGATAACTTCATAAATTTTGTATTACACATACTTAGTTTTAAGGTTTAAATTACGTTATATTTTCCAACATATAAAATAGCTTGTAATTTGTTCGGATAAATTTTCTTTTGCAACAAAATATTTTTAAGATCATGAAAAGGTTAACAAGAAGAGAACATGATTACACTTTAATTGTTTACAAGCGTTTACATTTAAGATAATGTTTCTCTTTCTAGTATATTCAATATACTTTGTACATGATGTTCGGAAAAACCATTTCTATGCAATAAATACAAGAAATCTTATTTCGCGATCAAAGAAGACAGTCCAGGGGACACCACGGTTTTTTTTTTTAAATGATGAATACATACTTGAAACTTCGTGAGTGGCTTTTTTTGACGAGTCTACCAAACTTTCCTCTACGATTTTTTTCCTCTACGAGACTTTGTCGACACTTTTTTATAAAATTTCTCAATTTTTACATAAAATTTTGACTCGATTGCGATTTAATTTTTAGCGACGATCTTTGTATATTGTTTATTTTCGAAATGTTTTTCAGGTGAACAAATTCCTTTCCCGTACGCTAAAAGTGTTGCAACGGAAGAAACACGAACTAAGAAGTAAGCTTTGAACATTTAAGTGTAAAAGTAGCTAGGCTTATCAAGTTTAAATTAAGGTCCTGTGTTGTTTTCAATTTGATTTTCATTTTTTATTGATTTTGAAGGCTTAAAACTTTTGATGCTCCAATCATATTTCCAAAAAATTCATCAAAAGCAATGTTTATGTTGCACTCATTGATTGAAGCCAATATAAATAAATCAAATAGTATTTTATCAAAACACTACAAATGATTCCACACAAACTTTTATCGACTAATTTATTTTTTTTTGCGTTTTTGTCTACTTTCAAACTTAATCTTTAACGTTCTTTAACATATTCGAGACTGCCCATAATTTAGAGTTTTGTAAAAAACCTCTATAAACTTAAAATAATCCCTTTTCACTCTAAAAATATAATCGGATATAGTTGATATCCTTAAATTAGACACTACAGTTCAACAACTCAGTTACATACGAATTGGAATCTTACATATCATTCCTAGTTTCGGCAAAACCTGTGAAAACCTAAATTATACAATTTAGTACGCTTATGATAAGGAGGTTTAAGTAAATGATAAATTGTACCTACTTTCACATCAATTTCATTTAATAATTTTAAAGAGATGAAGGGTTAATATTTTTTCAGAAATTTAATCTTTGCCATCCCTTTAAAATTATCAGATCAGGTTGATATGTTAGGATCTACAAACCCATTAAGAAGCTCTGGGCACTTTTTTGCGGATGTCGTATGGCAGACAGAATTGTTATTTATTTTTTTTATAAATTCACCTTTTCTGAAACATAAAACCGTAAATTTGAAGAAATATTTTTTCGAGATCAATGAAGACTTAGTCCGTGTAACACCACGATTTTTTTTAAAATGATGAGTACATACTTGAAACTTTTTTTGACGAGTCTACCAAACTTTCCTCTACGATTTTTTTCGAAGAGGCTACGTTTTCCAATCAGTATGACGTCATATTTAAGTTATAACAAAACCGTGAATTTGATATGAGGTTAAAATTTTTTCCCTGATTTTTTATTATAACTTCGAATAATCATTTTTTGCAATAATAAGAATATGAAGTTAAAATATAAATAATATAGAATTTCATAAAAGGAATTCAAGATATGTACAATAAAACTTTTACATTAAAACTATTTTAATGGCAATAGAAATAGTATAAATTTTATAATATTTCCAAGTTTTAGTTTTAGATATTAAATTTTATATCAATAAATAATAATTTCCCATAACTATTATAGATATGTATGTTATTATTTGGTTAAAAACAAATACAAGTTTGGTCAGATTTTCATTCAAAAGTTATAACTTTAATTGTTTTATTTCATAAAATAATCCTAAATCCTTACCATATTTAATATGAAATTATATATAATAATACCAACAAACATTATTATTATACAAAATTATTTAAACGGTTTATAATATTTTATTACGATATACACAAATATCTGTATTAATATAGCTGGGTGGTTTTAACATCAAATTCATTTTGCATTTCTCACTTCTTAAAACCCAATATCTCGATGACCGAACTTTTCTCGGTATTTTCTTAGTAAAAAAGACACAAATTGTATCACTAATATAAGACCGTTTAAAATGTCTCCACACAAATATCAATTTGAATGTCCCGGGTAATGTATTTAATTTCGTTAACTACGATACACACCAATAGATGTCAGGAAGATTCACATTTTGCAGTTTATTTTTCAATTTTTCCTGAAAACACTGATAAAACGATGTTTTTTAAAAATAAAACCTATCTAGATCGACTTTTTGCCTCAAAATCTCGCCAAAAAAGCCATTTTCGAGATCCTTGATATATATATATTCCAACCCGAGAGTGGTTCAAACCTGTCTGCAGATTGTTAAATATTTGACAAAAGCTCGGAGATCAAGACTGGCCCAGCACTTTATTAACATCGGAAGTTAACACAGTTTCGTTCTATTCTAACTATTCGTTCTTCACAGAAGCCTGTATGTAATTATATAAAATTAATTAATTTAATTTTTTTTTTAACATTTAATATTGAGTCTGAGTGCACCTCTTTCATGCATATACCATGCACTACACCAGCCTATCACGACTATTAATTAAATTAATTTTGTTTCAACGGCGGCAATCGAGCCCACTACCCTAAGCATATCGCGGATCAAAGTTTTTACGCCTTAACCAACTGAGCTCTACTGTTACTTGTTTGTTACTTTTTTTAAACTTACCTACCATTTGATGAAGCTCTGCTATTACTTGGATCACCCTGTATATATACTAACAGTTCCGTAAAATTATTGTTACAGGAATTCGAATTATAGCTGAATAGAACAACACAAGCAGAAGCAAGTAGTAGCAGTATAGGTACCAACACCAAGTGTAATAGTAATAAATATGCAAATGAATAAATGTTATTATTATTAACTAACAAACCAATTACATATTTATATTTCATATGTGTTTTCTATAACTCAAATATTTGTATAAGTCAATGCTAACTTTTCTCCATATAATATCGTTTTTTTTATTATTTTATTTGCCTTTTCATGAAAATTTACATAAAACATTCATCTTATTATATTATAAAAATATGTACTTACATGTAGTTTATATAATTATTATGGAAGCTATAATAAGACATGTCAGTTAGCAAAAATATTGTTTTAATTATTTCTTTCTGATACTACAACTTATCAAAAATATTCTCGTAAAATTTCAAGTCATTAGGAGCAAAACTTCCCGAGTTTCCGAGCGATTTCTATTTGAATCATGTATTCTTTCCATATTTTATTCATGTATCAAAATTTAATCGCGTTTATCCTTAAATAATTAATTGTATTGTGAATTTTATATGACAGGTACATTTTACCTTGAAGTGTGGTCCATTTTACCTTGATACCAAGGTAAAATGGACCAGAACGAGGCGGTTATAAATTTATCAATATTTTCATAATCTTTAATTCCATTTGAGTCTGATGATCGAGAAGAAAGTCCATTGTAAGGGTATTGAAAGGTTTCTTCAATTAAATAATTAAATTTAAATTTTTCCTAAAATGTACCGTTTAACCATCCTTTACCTTATAATATAAGTCTGGATGTATGAGGTCGCGGGTTCAATTCTCTCACTAAACTGTCTGTGGTAATAAAACAGATATTTCGATGTCAATAACATTTAATAACAATATCAATGTTAGACGAACTCCCATGAATAAAACTTATGATGTATGAATAATGACGATGTATATAAATTTAAAATTTAAATTTTCAAATAAAATATCAGTTTTAATTATTTATAACAGAGATTTTAAGTTGAAATGTTACATAAGAGTGAGTAACAAACATAACATTAGGTTATATATTTGTTAGTTTATTCATGTGTATACACTTAAAATGCTTTTATATATATATATATATATATATATATATATATATATATATATATATATATATATATATATATATATATATATATATATATATATATATATACAGGGCGTTCTGTTATTAACTGCAGATCGTTGGCCTACAGAATCAGCTCGTAAAGACGAACAAAAAAGCTATTTTTTTAATTTCGATCTGAGGCCAGATTTGGGAGATGTGCCTATGGGAAAATAGAAAGATTTATGAATTCGCAAACCTATCAAATTCATTAAATTAGTAGATGTCACTTAGAGGAGACTATCATAAAACAATAATTGATTTAATTGGGTAGTGAATACTAAAAGAAATATTTTGTTGTTATTATTTATAAAGAAAACAAAAATATAAATCACCAATAGCCAGTTAGATGTGGGAGGTATCAAATTATATATTAATATAGGTACGGGGCAGGGGGGAATAAACTGTGTAATACAGAACACAAAATCTTAGACATTGTATCACTTTACAACTTCAACACACAATATACATACTTTGGTTTGTCTCGGTGTATGTATATCTCAGCATATATTTATCAAAACGGACAATTGTCCGTCTTGCCAAATATATGCCTAATGTATGTGATATTCGCACGATTAGTTGCGTACAACACTTAATTTACCAAAAAACGTAGTGTAGGTTTTAATGGGTTAGTTTTTATAATAACAAAAGTAGCCAAATAGAGTTTTTTTGTAATAATTTTGCATTTAGAGACGCCTTCCACTATGATAAAACACATCCTCTCTTTAAGTAGTGTTTTATTGGTTTCATTTAAAATGTTATTGAACTGTGATTCGCTAAAGATATATTAATTTATTTTGTTAATTATCTCGCAAAGTAGGCCTCATATCCAAAAGTGGAAAATAACTTTTTCCTTCGTCTTTATGAGCTTCTTCTGCAGGACAACGATCTGCAGTCAATAACAGAACGCCCTATATATATATATATATATATATATACTATGTATTATGTATGTACCAACTGTACTGTATATACGTAAATACCTACCTACTAAACATAATTATTTAGGTGTATATACTTAATTAAGATCAAAGAAAATGTGAAAATATCAAAGAAAATTTTACATAACATAACTTATATACATATATAGGTATATATACTTTAAAATAATTTTATTTTGAACAAATATTGATGCGTCAATAAAAATGTTATATATAGGATGCTCTTTGACTCGATGGACATAGCTTCCGAGCGTATTCTTGATAATTATGTCTCTAATTCCGGGATCAGAACTCTATATTCATGAAACCTATTAAATCAAGGTTATTTTTGACCACAAATTTGAAAAGTATGACCCAAATTTAGTAGGATTACATTCTTGATTTATCGAAATTGGATAAAATTTGAATGCGATAGAGCAAAATTAAATTTTTTGGATTCTAATGACGTCATAAAGTTAAAAATTTCGATTTTTTTGATAGCACAGGCAAATTTGATTCGAACTTATTGGAATTTTTTTTGAAACCCACTAATTTTGGATCATTCTTTTCAGCTGCGATGTCAGTTTTTCGCTAGCTATCACTAATATGCTTCATTCTGGGACCAGGATTACACATTCTGGAAACTTATTAACAAGGTATGTTTATCGAATCACAGGACACCCTGTTTAGGAGTGATTGTGTTACAAATGTAATGAGATTGCAATAATAGCAAACAGTTTTTAAATACACAAAGAAAAATATATTGGACGTCGATAGGCAAAGCATCAAACCCAATAATTTTGAAGAACTATAAAAACTATGGAGAACTAAAAAAAAAAAACTATAATCCAATTGATTTTTGGATTTAATAGTAAATAAAATAAAACTCTCCTACATACAAACGATGATTCATCAATTTTTTTGTGGACAATAATATCAACTAAAATGGTCGAGTCAATTACATTGTTAATTAAAATATAAATACAAAAATGTCTAATTATAAATATCAAATAAGCTGACCTTTTAATAATTATAAATTATGTAAATTACATTTATGAATGAATATATATTAGTTTTAGTGAAAAAAGATGCTTTATTAACAAAAAAAAAAATTATTGTGGGAATAAATATTTTTAAACTGTCGACGATTTATTATTTTCAAGTGTCTAAATTAACTAACAAGTCATGTGTCTAAATTAACTAACAAAATAAAATAACTTGATTACGATAAAGAGCCAATAACTTTATTAAGGACGTTCCTCGCTAAGTGATGAAACTTCGCTAAATGAGACTTCTATTTCGAATTAGAACTTGGAAAAATTAGACGAAAATTAAGAATAAAATTATTCGATATATACCATAGTTTTTGAAATATTGATGTCGAAAGATTCAGAGAAAATCACTTATAAAAAATACTAATAGCACACAAATAAGACGTCATAATAATCAAAAAAAATTTATTTTGCTCTACCACACGCAAATTTTATCCATTTTGGATCAATCAAGTATGTAGTCCCACTTATTTTGGATCATTCTTTTCAAATATTTGGGTGAAATTTAACGTATCGTCAATAAATTTCGGAAATACAGTATTTAAACCATCTACACTATTGAAAATTTACTATCTATTAACTCATTCTGGATGAAAATATATGAAATTTTAAAATTGGTAAAACGCAATTTTCTCATCTCTCTGCTACTACGGTGGCCCTTTAGCAGGCACTATTGATAAGTATAATAAGCAATAGTTTTTAATGTGGCTTACAAAGAATTAAACAATATAATTTCCTCTAGGTAGTATTATAGCAACTAGGCAACCAACTTTAGCTTAAAACATTTTTATGTTGAATTATATATCGAAGAATAACTAATATAAATTGAACAATATCGAAACCCTTGTGGAGGTAGCCTACCTATTTCTCGTTAGGTATATGAACCTATTATATAACATGAATATCGATTATTTTTGAGTAACTTCAACAACTTTAAAACTTTCAAGGTTTCAGAATAATAAATGTATAAATATATTAATAGTTTAGTCATTGAAATTAAAAACGTAATAAATTAATATTATCGATAAAATTAATAAATCAATGAATATAAGTTCTAATCTATAATTATTTCGTAATTAAATCACAATTCACATAAGGTTTCTAAATACACATTAAGTTAATAACATTAAATTTTAAATTTCGATTTTTCCCTTATTTCTTAGATCAATTTCTTTATTATATAAATATACGTATTTCGGCTAAGATGTATTCATCATCAGTTTGAATTAGCTAATCATACTAATCGGTCTATACCGTCAACAAATTAGGAGTATACGAGTAACATAGTGAAAGTTTTGCGAGTTATGCTGGGCGTTATAAAATATAAAAGGAACATTTTTTTTTTAAATCACCCAAATCGAAGCTGTTAGTGAAGACTTCCGAGTAAAAACATTCATATATGCATGCTATTATTGATCTTAAATTATTTGATAGATTGGTTATTCAATATTGACTGGATATCAAATATCAAAACTTCAGTCGCAATTTTACGTAAACCTTTTCGCAGTTATAAACATTTTGCTGATCTTGCAAATAGTAGCATTATTATGACAATTAAAAAAATACAATAAAAAACAAGTTAAATTTTACAAAATTTTATAAAACACCCAACAAATGCGATATTTTTCTGGTAGCTCCTTCCAAAACGGAACCGATTTTCTTGAAAAATATCTAGGGACACTCTGAATTAATAGTAAATTACACATCTAGGGAGTAAAAGTACAGAATGTTTCAGATCTCATGTTAATTATCGGTGACAAACAAGATGTCTAATGTACAATTTTTCTGCTCGACGAAGGCGGAAAGAAAACTACTTTTCTGCCCAGTGGGAGAAAATTACCTTTCAAACTATAAATAAAAAAACTTTTAACAAAAAGAAAACCGACTTCAAAAGAAAAATTTTTCCAAAAACAAATTAAAATGCACTAAAAGTAAAAAAATAACGATAATATAATGCAGTTAAAATTATTATTATTTTTGGAGTCGGTGTCAGCCAAAGAAACAACTCTGACAGAACAGTTTGCTACATTAGCTTGACTGACACCGACTCCAAAAATAACAATAATTTTAACTGCATTATATTATCGTTATTTTTTTACTTTTAGAGTGCATTTTAATTTGTTTTTGGAAAATTTTTCTTTTGAAATCGGTTTTCTTTTTCTTAAAAGTTTTTTTATTTTGTGATTTTTAGTGACCCTGAAGTGCACTAACTAATTTATCACTAAAAAAAGAATCATCGAAATTATTTATCCTCTTGTCGTGCTGCAAATTTAAGACATTGATGATTTTATGAATATCGTTATCAGAACTCGACCAAAATGAAATGGGACCACACGGGAAGCACTAGCTTTCAAATAGATAAAGAATTATCAAAATCGGTTCACCCAGTCAAGTTCTGCGGTAACAAACATAAAAAAAAGTCGAATTGATAACATCCTCCTTTTTTGTTTGAAGTCGGTTAAAAAAAATCATTATAGGTTCTGTTTAGGCGCTACGATGTCACAGACAGGCAGACACACATAACGGTTAAACTTATCTCTTTTTGCGTCGGGGGTTAATAGAAATACAAAGTATTTGTATCATATAATAAAGTAAGACTATTTATGGCCTGCTTATTATGCTCCAATACACATTTTTATATAAATAATAAAGGTAAGTAATTAAACTGATTATTATACAAAAGGAAAATTTTATATCTACCTTGAATGTAAAAAAATATTATATAAATTATCTTCTGGTATGCGAGTGTTTTTTTTTCTTATTATAGGTATACAAAATTATAATCATCATAATGAAAGCAAATTAGTGAATACGGATAAAAACTCATAGATATTGTTATTTTTTTTTTTATTTAGAAAAAAAAATTGAAAAAATAAAACACAAGATGAAAATGTTTAAGAGTTAATTAACAAGAAAAATTGCAGCTATAAGCAATTACATAATTACTTTTAGTTAGTGTTGCCGCAGGGACGGGGACAGCATTTTAAATTGTATCGACTTGCGTTTGCAACATGTCAGCAAAAATAATCATTTATATTCTGGTTGATTTTTGACACAATTTTTCTAAGACTCAGCTACAAGATTTGATTCGATATTAACTATGGCATTGTTTGTTTAATTTTTAGGATACTATATCATAATTTACATTGTAACAATGCTCGAGTTTTGTTGGTTAAACTAATTAATATATAGTTTCTCATATTGACGTCAAACTCACTAAGTACACGGTAAGCAATGGCGGATTTAACAGGTGTGCAAGATTTTCCCACTGGGCCCTCGAAATAAGCCACCACAAGGAGGCACCAAGTTCATTAGCCAAGACGCTATGAATATATTTTGCCCACTGGGCCTTTTTCCTAAAAATCCTGTCTCCGACAGTAAGCATTAGTTTGATAAAATAGTTCAATAGTTTGCCGTAATTAGTTCAACGAATACTATTGGAAGCTACAGATGTCATTTGGTTGATATTTTATACTACACAAACTGTAAAGAAATGCTGATTCAAATTTACTGTAAAGAAAATTCAAAGATATTTCGGACGCAACTCGTTTAATTCAACTATTATATTCGGGAACACTTGTTTAATTCAAAGACAAAAACAAAAGAACCTTAAAACCTTCCAAAAATGTGTTGTGTAAATTTTAAGATATTAAAGTCTATTAAATATTTATTGGAAAATCAATCACCTGTCTCTAGAGTATTTATTACCTGTCTTTCGAACCTTTTCTTTTCTTTACTACCGAAAATAAGGATTCTGATCATTGTCACTGTTGAGTTTTTCTCGCATCGTCTTGTCTCACTCATCTATATCGGCACCACTATTTTTTGTATCAAGATATAAGAATTTTCTGAAATGTTTTGAAAAAAAAATTCCCCATTTAATTTACTTACATATTTTATTTACATTTAAAGGGGTTGAGAGTAACCTACCGCCATAGGCTTAAACAACTAATGAAAAACTGATTTACTTGAGTGGTTAAATACTCTGTTTATAGTATTAAGTAAAATTATAAATAGTATATAACAAATAGATGATGTTTTAGGTTTTTCAAACCTAATAGATAATATGTACATATACTCCCCATCAATATATTTGGTAAAATAAGTCACATTCTCAGTAATTACACTCAACAAAAGTGGTGTCATAAAAACCCTTAGAATGTTTTATGAATGCATTTTTAATGACAAATAGTTTATGTCATGATATTTTAATGTATGCAATATTTGTATACGATTTATATTTGTTTATACAGTCAAAATAAGTCAAAATTTATTCAGAAGTTCATTCCGATGTATAATATTAACGCGATAGAGCTTCCTTAATTAATTAGAGCTTCCTTAAGTATCCTTTTTAATTTTACAAATTACTCTATTTTAATTGAGAAAACTAATTTTTGTATAATTATAATCTATATTAGCCATTACAGATTAACATGATCCACCTTGTATACAGAGGATAAAAACACATGTGCTTCAATTGATTGGTAATAACTGTGGGCGGGTGATATATACAATTATAAGTATATTAATAACAGATATTACATAATCAAATAATAAATTATTCCTTTGTAAATATTTATAAGCAAAATATTAAATATATTTTGCTAGTTGTATTAAAACTACAACGCAATAAACTTGTTCTTACCTTCATTAATTAAACATATCCAATAGAATAGAATAGAATAGAATAGAATAGAATAGAATAGAATAGCTATTCACATTTTAAAGTTGGCTCAACTGCAATATATCATGTGTGTTTGTACCATCTAAGCATATACATTCGTTTAGTAATGCATCTAAGCGAGAGGTATTATATACATGTGTCGTAAGACAACAGATACCATACGACAGACCTTCTGTTGTATGCATGCAGAGAGTGGGAGTTTTGTTGCATACTCACTAGTTATCTGTAACTAAAAAAACTCCCACTATCCAAGCGTCTTTCAACTAATGTTCAATACATGTATATAATACCTCTCGCTTAGATGCATTACTAAACGGTTCTATTCTGTCATACTACATATATGTATATGCATGGATGGTACAAACACACATGGTATAGTTTATGTACACTGTCATTATCCTTGTGCATTGTGAATTGTTCAAACAGTTGAAAACAATAACTAAACAAATCAATAAATTATATACAATTACAAAACTTGATTCAATCAACTTTAATTAGTGGAGGCACACTCAATGATCAAGTTTCCTTTAAGCGTTTCCTCTAGCTTTATTGTATACATTCAAAGTTAGCTCGATACAATTTGATACATTTCACTTTAAGGACGTTTCCCCAAAACGTCACGTTTTCTTAGGATTATCGTTAAATCGAGTAAAATAAACAAGTAAATTTTTTAATACCTCTGAAGGTGAAAAATTAATTCGTTGTGTGCGTAGTCATGGTAGAGACAATAAAATCGATGCCAGCGCTACCAGTGAAAAATTTTGGCGTAAATGCAGGCTGTTAATGACTTATTTGTAATTCTTTACATGTTAGTGTTATAGAAAATGTCCAATTAAAATTATTGAAAAACACGAATTATTTAAACTTAATGCATTAAAAATAGTGAAAATAAGAAATCAAATTGCACAAATATTATTTTTCAAATTTAAATTATCATACTTATTTATTTAAATTTGTGAGACAATAATATTAAATTTTCAATGTAAGTCATAAATGCAATCCATACAATTATATATGCATCCATACAATTCTATAATTAAAGTAGTGTATCGTTACTATGGAAACGTCTCCAAAAAAACTCACACACGGTGCGAATAGATTTAAACTGTTAAACTTTTGAGTTTTTAACATATAAATCCTACATTGAAGTGTTTTTAAAGGTATGTATGTAACAGTGCTAATCACTACCAGTGCCATTTGGAAAATTAATATTAATTAATTAAAAGCATGACAAATATTTTCCTACAAAGAATATTATAACAAACAGCACTCGTTTATCCATAAAATATATTTAAAATGATGAAATGAATGGCATTTGTGTTAAAAAAATAAGTATTTTTTCAATAAGTAATTTTCTCGATATCTTAAGGCATCAAAAGTTCAAAAACTATGGTACATTTTCGTCTAATTATCCCAAATTCCAACTTTTACCATGATTTTTTTTTTAAATTGTATAATAGTATAAATTCAATTAGAAAGAATACTAAGTATTCAAAATATTTTTCTTTCAATTCAAGGTCACTAAATAAATAGTAAACAAAAATAGAATCTGTTTGTCAAATATAATTTCTCATCAAGTCAGCTAATATTTAAAACAACATTATTAGTGCTTACCACACATATTTGAAAGTTTGTATATGACTTTATTATGAAAAACGCCTTGCATCAAGAAAGTAAATTGATTTCTGGACAAGGCAAAAAACTAATGAACATGTTACTCAAACTTGCAAATTTCGAGGTGTCAAATGAAATGATTTTCAAATTAGATTAAAGACACATATGCAAGGTGTTTTTTTAAGTTGACCTGCAATGTGGGAAAAATAAGCTAAATCGAGACAATGCTATATATATAAAAATACACATACATTCACGTACTGTGAACTATAATTTTTATTCAATAACGGATATGTCACTCAAAAAATTATCAATATTCATTACAGCAAATTCTACTACCTTCGCAAAATTGGTAACATCACTACTTGTAGATAAACCAAAACATTAAATAAAATTAAATAATATTTATACTGACATATAATTTTAAACAATTTAAAATATTATATAATATGAGGTAGTGGTTTATAAGTATAAATAGGAATTATAAAAATCATAAAATCTGGATAATTTACACATAAAATAATTTAATAATTAAAATTCATATCACGTGAATGCAGCATTAACATAAAATAAAATAATAATACTTACTTACTATCAATGACGTCCAAATTTAACTTAGTTTATATTTAAAAATAAACTTTTTATTTTTATGACTATTTTATATCTGTATTTGGGTGACTTTATAAGTTTATTTTGGACGCCACTAACGAAATAGTTTTTTTTTTCTTAAATTAAGGTTTAAAGGTTTTTTTTATTGCATTAGAAATAAATTGTATCATTTTTTCACCACATATCTCTACAAGAGACTACTCTACAAGATATGCCTTCCAACGAGAGAGGACTGGAAGGTCAGCGGAGGACCAAGACATGGCCAAATTTGGTTCACAGACGGCTCAAAAACCGCAGAGGGTGTTGGCGCGGGGTTTTGCAACCCAAGAAGGGCTAATGACACATCCATCAAGTTAGACAGTTACAATACTGTATTCCAGGCAGAGCTGGTAGCCATCATGAGATGTGCTGTCCACCTCCAATTGGCCAATTTGAAGGATGATGTGATTAGTATCTGCACAGACAGTCAAGCGGCACTCAAAGCACTATCAAACTGTACAGTGCCATCGCGACTCGTCAAAGAGACTAGAAACAGTCTAAACAACCTGGCGAGGCACAATAAAGTCAATATTACCTGGATCCCCGGACACTCTGGTTGGAACGGTAATGAGAGAGCAGACAAGCTGGCCAAACTAGTAACCACCATGGCTCCCACTCAAGAAAAGCTTGCGAGGATGCTATACCAAGAAGGTCTTAACAGATTAGGAGATAATCGAGCCCGCTAACCTCCATACCCATACCCATTCACCACATATTAAAGAATGATATTTTTTTATCTAAGAACACTCACAGAAAAGTTTTTTTCGCGTTATCTGCAAATGAATGTGGAAATTATTCTTTATGAAATAATTTTGACAGTCAAAAACTGTTTTGCTTTTTTTATTACGTATTCATTTTACGTATCTAATATTCAGAAAACGAAATATTTGCAATAACTGTTGACATAACATAAGCTAGATTAGGTAAGCAATATCCACAATATTAAATATGCAATGCGTGAAGAAATAAATACCTATTAAAAATTTGATATTATGATTAATCATCAAAAAATTTTATAGACTGTAGAATAATCAAAACAAAATATTAGTCAACAAAAAACAAAGTTGTTTATTTATTGTGTTCACACATGGTGACAACCTTGAATGATTATCATAACTTTGCGCTTAGAAAGGATCGTAATGTTTGAAAACTCCCTTCTAAAATTTGATAGTAATTAAAACACTTCTGGCATTTGGTATAGGTTTTTTTTAAAGTTACACTTTATAGATTTTCTTAGTATTTCAAGATATGTATAATACGGCTTTTGTGTTCTTAAACCACGAATGGTCGAAACAATTTAAAAGGAAAAGATATGATTTCAAAAGTATGACAATCTAAGAAATTTTTTAGATCGCTGAAAGAAGGTACTTGAGGTAGCGTAAAATAAATTATGAAACTTGAAAAAAGTTAAAATTTATATAAAAATATAGATACTTAAATATTTTGATTTCGAATCATAAAAGTATTGAAACTGTATATCACGTGACCTAAAACTCGGGCAAGCCCTAATGTGATGTCATATCGGTATGAACCATAGACCATCAGTTAGTACAGTGTAGACAGCTGGGTATAATATATCCATAGATAATAAATATCTATATTTATTATAATTAGTTGTCTATGAATATATCTGTCAAACTTATATGTGTTATTTCGTATAATGATACCGATATTACGTCACCGCGTTTTTGACAGTTTAAAAAGGGTTTAAAATTTAATTTAAGTTTTTGGCAAGAAAGCGTGTGTATTTTTTCGAAATAAATTTTTGATGGCTTTTTATTAGCAAAACCAACATTTTGAAGTACTTATTCAAAAATAGTAGAATACTCAATTAACATAAAAGCCAAAGGTAACAATTCAAAAAAGATAACAAGATTAATTCTGCAAAAAAAAATTATGAATTATAACTAAATCGGAAATTGGAATATGAGCAATTCAATAACGTAATTGAGATACTGGTTTGTCGAAAAATGTTGTGATTCCTCCAGCAAGTTTAAAGGATCCCAAGTTTCACATCGGATTTGACTTTTGGTTTAAATTCCTTGGAACTCTAGAATTTATCAACAAATGGTGATTTACGATTTGATTAACGTAAAGTTTTTTTACTCTTTCACAACTCATCAAATAAAAATATTGAGAATTGAATCGAATTTAAAACAAACAATCCTAAAAGTATAAAGTTCATTTATATACAATTTTGTTTTTTTCTTGTCTGCATCTAATTTAAACTTTAAAGTAAGACGATTTTATTTTTGCTATTCTACACAAAAATTTAAATTTCTTTCAATGAAGTGTATAAGATAAGAAAAATAAGCAAATATGAAAATGTTTTTTTTTTTTTCATCTATTAACTGCATAAATATTAGAGAAAATTGTAAATATTGTGTTAAATTTAAAAGTTATACAAAATGATTTTATGTCGTATGGATATAATTCAATCGCGCAAAACATCTATCATCATCGAATATGTATCTATGTATGGCAGACACGCTGCCTGCAATCCATGGCTGTATATGTGTGTTGTTATTTCTTTCATGCACTGACTGACTGCCTTGGTTGTTGCTGTTGCAGTTGCTTTCTTCTGCTATTACGAAAACTTACAATTTTACATCCAGAAAAACTTATTGATAAATATATAACACATACAGAGTTAGTTCTTGTTATATTTGCATGTTATAATAAATATACAAGATGTTCTCTATAAAAGTTTATTATTTCCGGGATTCACCCATATTTAAAAAAATTTTTATAAAATGAGCCATAAATCAGAGTCATTTATTTGGTACACCTGCCAAAATTTAGTGCTGCACAAGATTTTCCCCAAGAAAAGTCACCAATTTGTTTGTTTTCGTTGTAAAGAAAGTGTTGAATATCAGTGCTAGCATTATCATCACTACATATTATAACACAAAGTCGCTTTTTCTGTCCCTATGTCCCTATGTACGCTTAAATCTTTGAAACTACGCAACGGATTTTTTTAATAGATAGAGTGATTCAAGAGGAAGGTTTTTATGTATAATACATCCATATTATAGTAGAGTAAGGGGTTGAAATAGGGGTTGAAAGGGATATGCTTCAAAAACTAAAAAAGTTGTGCATCGATTAAGCTAAAATATTGACACGATATACAACCAGCTTCAAAAATCTATTGTTTTTGTCTACTTTTAACCTTCGGAGGGTAGAAAGGTGAAGCGAGAAAGAGGGAAGGAATTATCGAATATTTACAAATATACCTAAGTGGGGGTATCAAATAAAAGAGCATGACGTGTACATTACAAAACTGTTATCACACGCAAGGAAATGTGGAGGGAGGGGTGCAAGTGGGGATGTTGCCCAGCAAAGCGGGTAGTTCACAGCTAGTTTATTTATAAATTAGAAGAGTTTAAAAACCAAAACATTTATTTTGTGACCTTCAAATCAGTGACCTTGAAAGGTAATTAGAACTTGGAATATGTTAGAACTTGGAAAAATTAAGACCAAAATTAATAGTAAATTCTTTCGATAAATACCATAGATTTTGAAATATTAGATGTCTAAAGATTTAGAAAATAACACACAAATGCCTTTCACTTTAATTAAAAAAACAAATTTCGATTAAATCTTAAGAAAATTAGCCTTGTTACATAAAGAAAGCATACCTTTAAAATCACTTCAATATAGGATTTACATGCTAAGAACGCAAACTATGCAACAGCCCAAATCAATAAATTTAACACCGTACGGAGTATTATTGATTGTGGGACCGTCCTTAAATCATAATGATTGTACATGCAATAGGTTTTCAAAATTTTCAAAAATCTAAACCTAAGAGTACAAAATTTAAATATTAAAATTCGATGATTGTATTTTCGATTACTACATTTTATCATTTCTATTCGCTCCGTGCGTGAGTTTGTTTCCATGGTAACGATACACTACTTTAATTATAGAATTGTATGGATGCATATATAATTGTATGGATTGCATTTAAGACTTACATTGAAAATTTAATATTATTGTCTCACAAATTTAAATAAATAATTATGATAATTTACATTTGAAAAATAATATTTGTGCAATTTGATTTCTTATTTTCACAATTTTTAATGCATTAAGTTTAATTAATTCGTGTTTTACAATAATTTTAATTTGACATTTCTATAACATTAACATGTAAAGAACTGCAAATTAGTAATAACAGCCCCCTTTAACGCCAAAATTTTTCACTGGAAGCGCTGGCATCGATTTTATTGTTGTATCCCTACCATGACTATGCACACAACGAATAGCATTTTCCATATTTTCTTCAATAAAACTCAATAGAAACGTTTCATATTGAACATTCTGTGCATCGTGTATGAATATAGATGGCGTTTTGTACGTATATGCATATTGTTAACTTGTATTATATAATACATGAATACGAATTGAAAGAAAATATATTCTAATTTTATTTTAAATTTTCTATTCACTTCAATAAATCAGATAAATATATTTTTAATTTACATGTGCTTGCTGTGCTGTGTTGTGTTGTGCTTGTGTTGCTGCTATGCTGTGCTGTGCTGTGCGATACAAATATTGAAAACAAGTCTATCTTACAAGTCTATCAGAACTATATACAGTGTGTTCACATTTTAATCTATCACTAGCAAAACATAGTCATGGAAACTTGCAATAAAAAAGTGATCCGATACATACGATGGAAAACATAAATTAGACCTTCCAGATCAAAGATGTACGAGCAAGGTATCAACCAAAAGATTAAGGCATGATTTTTATACCGTGTATATATGAAAAAACGAAAAAAGATATCGAGCTGAAATTTTTACAGCGTACTCAGGACGTAAAAAGTGAGGTCAAGTTCGTAAATGAGCATCATAGGTCAATTGGGTCTTGGGTCCGTAGGACCCATCTTATAAACCGTTAGAGATAGAACAAAAGTTTAAATGTAAAAAATGTTCCTTATCAAAAATTAAACAACTTTTGTTTGAAACATTTTTTCGTAAACATCACTGTTTACCCGTGAGGGCGCCAATTAGGCGGAAATTTTATAATATGTACTAGGTATACTTGATTATCAATTATGTATGTGTCACATGTTTGTATGTATAATGTGATAATGAAATCAACACTGACTATGCATGGTATTTCAACAATTAACTCAGTCAATTGTTTGTTTTCACTTGTTTATATATGTAGTTGAAATGCAGATCAAATTTTCAGATAAATCAATTATCAAATCCCATATAAATTTACTGGCGAAAAATCAATTAGATTGTTTTTCGGCTTTATTTCCTCGATGAATATAAGGGATTTACTAAGAAGCAGGCTGCATTTAAGGTTGAAATTATTTGTATCTCATTTTTAACTTTGTTCATTAACCTGATGAATCCAGGCGAATAATAATACAATTTTTCGATAACTACCTTTGTTTTCGAAATATCGAAAGCATTTTCAATTTTCCATATTTTGTAAATTGAAGGCTCCCAAACTGCAGTTGGTGATAGATCGCAATAAACACCCGGTACATATAGTTAATATACCGTAAAATAAAATCTATATATAACAAGCATAATTCAATTTTATGAAAACTTTTACATGTCAAAAAGTGATATCGTACAGAGAATGATGATATTCGTAAAATTGTTGTGAAAAAAAATTCGCAAAACTTTTGTAGATTCTGCGTGCAGGAATTTTTCTATTTAAGTATCGTCATGGAACACAAATGAGTGAACTAAAATAATAAGAATAACTTTCAAATTAACAATTATTAAGACGGTAGTCATATACTAAACTATAATATATGTATAGCTTTGATCGCTCGTAGCTCGAAAACTGCTAGTTAAAAAACTCGTGGCCGAGAGAGCTTTTTATCAAAACGATCCGAAGAACATTTTGGGGCCGTTTTGAACAAGTTTCACCGAAGGCCATTTTCCTATATAATCGTGCGGGGTCCTTTACCATGCCTGTGAGATTTTCAGCTGAATTGTTTAAAATGGGACATCTGGATATATTTTTTCTATTCTCTGGTGTAACACTGTCTTTTTCTGAGGAGTAAAGACTATCTTTCTCTAAAAAGATACGGAAAAATACTTAAAAACGTTCCTCACATGCAAGTCACGTGAAATCATAAGAATATATGAAAAATTTAGTTAATGTAACCCCTTCTGGGGTTACCTAACCACGGCTTGTAGCAACAGTACAATTGTCTCTAAGTTTGGTAATGTCAAAAATTGTAGAAAATGAAAAATCATAACCACAAAACTAACTTAAATTTGTAAATGTTAGCGTACGTAATAACGATAGTAAAATAATTATTTACACTGATTTTGATATGAAGTGATATATTATTTTTATATAAGAGGTATAATCAAATATTGATATCACATTTGTTATAAATACCCTTTTTTTACTATTAGGCGAGTCGGATTAACCTTTTTTTCCTCCAGAAAATTGAAAGAGGCTAGTTTGTATTAATTATTTTTACATAAAAAAATGTTCCTTATAAAAAAATAGGCAACTTTTGTTCGAAACATTTTCGTAAACATCACGTTTTGTCCGAGAGAGCGCAACACTGTCTTAACATGGTATTTCAACAATTAACTCAGTCAATTTGTTGTTTTCATTTGTTGTTTACTAAATTTTGAATACAAACTTTAACGTTAAAGTCTTTCGATTATTATTGATGTTATTTATACGTATGGTGTAAACTATAATGGCAAATAATTTGTCGTGTTAAACCCAATTAAAGAGAATTCAAAAAATGCAAAAACACCAAGAGTCTCTTGTATTCATGCCAAGCGTATTCACCAGCTGGGGCATATTTACTCCAGACACAATTTATAATATTTTCAACTCAACAAATTTTGACAAATAAACAAATTATATTTTTTGTGTTAAAATATTTGAACAATTATATCTGGAATAGATATGGCCCAGTTTGGTTAAGGCGCTTGGCATGAATCCTTGCGACTGGGGTTCGAATCTTGGTATGTGTGAATTTCTTTGAATTCTCTTAACTAGTATTAAATTTTCGATAAAATTCGTAGTTTTTCTTTATTTTATAAAAAAAAGTCTATGGATTGGCCTGAAATTTCTGAGGGGAATCGATGATTTCGAATTAAATACGACTCGTCTATGTAGACTATACAGTGATACTTAAAGCTATGTGTAAGCTTACATAATAACATTCAATATTATTGTGATTAAATCGACAATCATTAATATGTATATGTAAATATTATACATATGTCTAAACACACGCGATACACTCATTTATTTATAAATTTTTATTTGATACATTACTTAGCATGGCAAAGTATCGTACCTTGGATTACTATTTACATTTATATGGCAACATTCACAAAAAGATTCTTTTTTCAAAAATTCAAACACCTTATGTATCTAGAAAAAGACACTTTCCCGGCTATAAGTACTGCTGTTATACCTTTGATCATATCATATTTATATATTCTTTTGAGAATTTATTAAGAATTAAACAATTATCGATAAAAACTATATTAAAATTTTATTAATATACTAGATTATGATACATGAACATAATGTATCATGACGGAATGTACCTTGCAACCATACAACCATAACGGAATGTACCTTGGGTCACCTTAAAGGTTCTTCTGTCTTAACAAATATCATCATATATAGAACCGTATATGAATGGCTTTGAAAACGCTATATTTCACAATACTGTGATAGTTGAGGTGTGATATCATTATTAACCCAAAATTTATTAATGCCAGTTTAAAGTTTTAAAATTTTCATGGAACACCTGCATTACCTCAACTGTTTGCCTTCTGTTAAGTAAACTTTGCCTACATATTCGCACCGTGTGTGAGTTTTTTGCAGGCGTTTCCATGGTAACGATACACTACTTTAATTATAGAATTGTATGGATGCATATATAATTGTATGGATTGCATTTATGACTTACAGTGAAAATTTAATATTATTGTCTAACAAATTTAAATAAATAATTATGATAATTTACATTTTAAAAATAATATTTGTGCAATTTGATTTCTTATTTTTACAATTTTTAATGCATTAAGTTTAATTAATTAGTGTTTTTCAATAAGTTTAATTTGACATTTTCTATAACACTAACATGTAAAGAATTACAAATTAGTCATAACAGCCTCCTTTTACGCCAAAATTTTTCACTGGTAGCGCTGGCATCGATTTTATTGTCCCTAAGATGACTACGCACACAACGAATAGTTGCTATGTTATAAGCAGCAATTGACAATATCTTTCTAAAAAATGAACGGTAAATTGTAAGATACATTCATTGCGTCTCAGGTACAAGACTTTACCTGACATGCCTATATTGCTACGTATAAGTGATTTATGAAATGATTGCCATTTCTTAACGTTTGAAATCACATATTCAGAGAAGGAGTAATACTCATCGCTCATATGTTTACGATAGTATATATATCTACATAATTTATAATGTCAATTTATAATTGTAATTGACAATTGAAATAATAATTTTTTAATATGTTTACCTACTTTTAAAATGACTGTTTACCTAATTCTACACTTTATTAATGACCCCAAAATTATATACAGAATGATTCGTACAAAACCAATGGCAAATATCGAAAAAGGGCAACCAAATTGAAATCTCAGTTCTAAGTTCAAATTATCTAAAAAGGCATGTCATAAGAAAGGACAATCTTGTTTTTTTGGCATATTTATCTAAGTAGAAAGACTTGGAGTTCTTAGAAAATTGTCCGGATTTCTTTTTGAAAAAATCGAGAAAATCGGATCGGAACTTTGGATCGATTTTAGTCCGTATCTCAAAAACTATTCGAACAGTCAAGAAATGCACCCGATTTTTTTACTTTTTGGATCAAAATTACCGTATATATTCAGTTTTATCGAAATTGGAGATAACAAAAATTTTTCGATTTATTGCAATTTTTTTATGGGGTACACCCCTTTGAAAAAATCGATAAAATCGGAAAAAAATTTTGTTTTGGAATTGGATGAAACTCAGTGGGTGGGGTAATTTTGATTCAAAAAGTATAAAAATCAAGTCAATTTAATGATTGGATGCAGAGTTTCTGAAATATCGCAATATTTGGATCGATTTTATTCCGTAACTCAAAAACTATTCGACCAGTCAACAAATACACTCGATTTTTGTACTTTTTGGCTCAAAATTACCATATAAACTGAGTTTTATCGAAATTGGAAAGAACAAAAAATTTTCGTTACCAAAAAAATTTGTATATAAAAACGAAACGCAAACTAGAAGTTTTCTGCCTTAGATTCCATGAATTATTGCTCATTATAAACCTTATCGTGCTGGCTATATTTTTGTTTATTATTTGTATTCCGTCTTAAATAAGAATTTGCCACTGTTTGCCAAAATAAAAAAATTACAAAATAAACTTGTTTGTAAGTTCAACACCGGAGGAGTTGGGTATACCAAAATTGCTATCAAAACATTTCAAGGTTTTAAAAAAAATTAATTAATACTAATATAAAATATTCAATTATTGCTTTACTACTAATTAATGAATTTAGGTCATCCCATCTTCAATTTAATTATATTTTTCATTCCATAACAAAAAAAATATATATATGCAAAAATTTTCCTTTAAATATGTAATGAGCTGATACAATATTTAATTTGAACTATTATTTGAGTAAATTGTATAAAAATATTAGCTACAGGCTACCATAAGCGTGTTAAGTTTTATTATTTTTTTTAACCTTCAAACAAAAAAGGAGGAGGTTATCATTTCGACTGTATTTTTTTTTTTTTTTGTTACCTCAGAACTTTTGACTGGGTGAACCGATTTTGATGATTCTTTATCTATTTGAAAGCTAGTGCTTCCCGTGTGATCCCATTTTATTTTGACCGAGTTTTTATAACGTCATCCATGAGAAAATTATAAAAGTCTTAAATTTGCATTAAGTATGCACGAAAAGAGGACGAGTAACTCAATATCAAGCCAACCGATTTCGATCATTCTTTTTTTAGTGACAAATTAGTTAGTGTACTTCAGATTCACTAAAAATAACAAAATAAAAAAAACTTTTAACAAAAAGAAAACCGACTTCAAAAGAAAAACTTTTCCAAAACAAATTAAAATGCACTAAAAAGTAAAAAATAACGATATAATATAATGAAGTTAAAATTATTGTTATTTTTGGAGTCGGTGTCAGCCAAGCTAATGTAGCAAACTGTTCTGTCAGAGTTGTTTCCTTTGCTGACACCGACTCCAAAAATAACAGTAATTTAAATTTAACTACATTATATTATCGTTTTTTTTTTATTTTTTAGTGCATTTTAATTTGTTTTGGAAAAGTTTTTCTTTTGAAGTCGGTTTCCTTTGTTAAAAGTTTTTTTTATCATTATCAAGATATTAATTGTACCAATCATTTATGAAACAATAAAGCACCTTATAACATATCGTCTAAAGTTTAGAAATTAGATAAAAATAATTTGCTGTCAGTTGGTGGTATTGTTAACTGTTATGAATAGAATTCATTAGAAAACTTGTTGTTTTGTAGTCGAAATTCAAATATTTAAATACAAATAATTCACTACAAAAATAGTTTTAAACATTAATACAATTTTTTAAATCTGTCATTAAAAAAAATAGGTGACATGTCTACACAAAATTTAAACTAGGTCACCTTATTAACGATTCTATTCGTTGTCGAAATTTCAAACTTGATTATAATAAACAATATTATACAACCATTAAAAGAAACCTGTTGAAAAAGCCTGTATACAATTGATTTTAGAACAAAATTTTTTTGGACTTTTTTTTTCGAAGAATTATGATTGCAAATAAAAACTTATTCTTAAGCTATTCTCAGCGTTTTTAGTCATATTCACTCTCTCATGAATTTTAAATAATTGATTTTAATTAACAGAAATAATTAATTAAACTTTAGTGTAAAGTTCAAATGCATTAAATAACATTGACTTCAATAATTATTTTATTTTCAATACATTAGTTCATTAAGTTATTTGTCATCTGGAAAAAAACTGTAGGAAGGTAAGTTTAAATTTCAGACATATACCGCGTTATCCAGCTTATCAAAAAGTTGTTATACCATGTGTGTATGAAATATATATATATATCAAGGTATACTAAGTTTAGTCCCAAGTTTGTACCGCTTAAATATATTGAATGCTACGAACAAAACTTTGATATAGATGTTCATAAAATCACCTAATTAGTCCGGGTAATCCGGTAAATCATCGATTGTCTGTCTGCCCGTCTGTTACAACACGATAACTCAAAAACGAAAAAAAATATCAAGCTAAAATTTTTACAGCGTGTACAGGATGTAAAAAGTGAGGGCGAGTTCGTAAATGAGCAACCTAGGCCAATTGGGTCCTGGGTCCATAGGACCCATCTTGTTAACCGTTAGAGATAGAACAAAAGTTTAAATATAAAAAATGTTCCCTATAAAAAGATAAACATCTTTTATTTGAAAAATTTTTTCGTAAACATCACTGTTTACCCGTGAGGGCGCAAATTAGACGCAAAGTATATAGTATGTATTATTTGCTCATATAGATCAGTTATGTATGTGTGGCTATCTAAGAGTGGCTATCTTTCTTTACAATTGCGTAATCAACAATGTCTATACATGGTAATTCAACAATTAGGCCAGCCAATTGTTGGTTTCACTTATTAATAATAAATTTTAACTGACGAACAAGATTAAGATGAATCTTTTTAAGCATCTACTACCTACTTTTCTATAATAAAGTAAATAGATATATTAACTATATTTTTCTCGCTTGATTTCTAATTAAAATTTGAATGAATGCACAATTTAATCAATCTACTTACGTTATCATGTCAACAATTATTTTTATAGTCATAAAAAAGTCTCTCAAGGCAAGGTTTAATATTAATTTAGTTTTAATATTAATTTAGTTTTAGGTTTAATATTTATAAGTCCTTCGTATCTATATACCTAAACTTTATAAAAAAAAATCTATTACATGGTTTTCAGAGACTCTATTTTTAAATATAAGCCTAGAAAATAAAGCATTAAATCATGGAATTTTGTTTTCCGAAGATGAAAATTAGTGCAAAACTGCTCTTCATCCCTTAAATATAAATTAATATATACAGCTAGTGTTCAAAAGAAATTCTAATAGAGAACCAATGTAGTATAAAATTATTATTTTAAAAATTAATTTTAACAATATCCTACCGAGTTACCCACCTGCACTTTTACGATCAAGAGCATCTTTTAAACGGAATCATTCAAAAATTTTCCGTGCCAAAATTGTTCATGCTCAATATCGGATTTTACCGGGTCTACTAAGGGAAAAAAACAGTTAGCTTGTAAAATGCTAATAGTAAATAGAGCACCAATAATTAATAAATTCAAATAAAAATTTTACCGCGTAAATTTCAATTCAAACACAATCAATCAACTGCATAATTTATTAAAACTACTTTTTTTGATTACATTAACACTAACCTAAGTCACACAAGGTCTTACACAAACGAAGCCAGGTGTTTACAATAAAATAAAAACACTGAACCCAATTTTAAAACCGATACAAATAATATAGCTAAATATTTAAAAAAAAAAAACTTCAAAATTTACATAAGCGCTTTAGCGAAAATATTTCCACTGTGCTAAAAATTATTGTTCCAATAAAAATATTGACCTTAAGCCAGAAAAAATTTTATAACAAGTTGTTAAAAAAAATTCCAATACAATGTTATTCATATATTCCGATATAATAAAATTTTTAAAATAATATTTCATAAAAAACTAGAGGTAAGTTTCAAAAATAAATCCACTGTTTATTAATAAAACAACAACTTGAGAAGGCCAACATCAATTATGTATTTATGTTACTTAAGGTATGTATAATTTTTACGGAAGTATTTTTAATATAAAACATTTGTCAAGGAATAAAAAAATTAACTTACCTGATAAAATAAATGCCGCTACAATTGTATTTTTAAATCCAAATATTGTAGTTTTCCAATGTTGATTCATAATTTGTGTGAACTTCATTATTTAAATAACAGAAAAAAAAACAGAAAACTTAAAAAACAAACAATAATAATATTTGGCACAAATCAAAATCACGCAATCACTTTTTTTTTTTGGAATACAAAAATAGAATAAATTGGTTCACTTTAGTTAACTGATGGACACCATAAAACGTTTTAACACTTAGGCCACGTGTGTATGTTAGGTATAATATTTTTGTGATAAAACTATTACGCAAAGCACGTGTATTATTGAATGCTCAGTACAACAATACGTCTACTTCGCACGATGACTGATAGCAAACTGAATTCTTGTAACGCGTATAAATATTAACCAAGCTAAAAGTAGTACCTCTATACTATATTGTACAACTCTACACCAATATACAACAACAGGAACACATACAACGTATAAGTTTGTTTAGTTAGTTTGTTTGTGTGCATACGTGTGTGTGCAATGTTCGATACATACTCATACAACATACTACTTGTGAGATATGTGAGTGTGTGTTAAGTTGTTTAACTTCGTTTGTAATCAACTAAAACAAACGCAAATTACCGTAATTTACCGAATTAAAGAATAGGGTATTCCACTATTTTTGAAAAAGTATCTCCTCAAAATGTTGATTTTGCTAATAAAAAGCCACCAAAAATTAATTTCGAAAAAACTTAAATTTAATTTTAAACTGTCAAAAACGCGGGCATCCAATTTTGATGACGTAATATCGGTATCATTATACGAAATAACACAAATAAGTTTGACAGATATATTCATAGACATCTGATTATAATAAATATAAATACTTATTATCTATGGATATATTATACCCAACTGTCTACACTGAACTAACTGATGGTCTATGACTCATACCGCTATGACATCACAGCAGGGCTTACCCGCGTTTTAGGTCACGTGATATACCGTTTAAAAATTACGATTTTTAATTTTAAAAGAAAAATACATTTTTCAAATTTCATGATTTATTTTTGACTAACGATAATATCCCTATTGGCTACGGACGGCAAGCCCATTTGGATTACTAGGACTTTGCGTAGGGCATGCGACAGGCCAAACTTTGTATAACCACAGCTAAGCCATTCTCAACCATGCTCGTCTGAAGCTTACTAGAGCACAGTTGAGAAAGTTGGTGGAAAGAGTCCTACTGTCAGGACACTGTCGATTGCACTAGTATCTTCATAACATGGGGGATCTCTGATGATCCCACTTATAGGGCTTGTAAAGAAGACGATTAAACTTTCATTCATGTTATTTGCACCTGTAGAAACTTGCAGGGCATCATGTTCAGAATGCTTGGGTCCAAAACCCTGAATCTATTAATACTGGGAGAAATCTCAATTAGAAAAGCTTTGAGCAAGTGGGCATATCTTACCCGGAGACGTCTCGTCTTCGAGTGATAGATTGTTCTCAAGGAGGGCATACAGGACCCCTGGTCTAAGTGGAGTAAAATTTTATTTTTGTCATAACTTTGATTTGGGTTGATACACGTAGACAAACGAATGACATTTGCTTTTCATTTGGGGGTACTGATGTCTAATTTTAGCTACTAAGAGAGATATCCTTCTAAGATTTCTTTAAGGCCAATTGCGTAAGCCGATTTTAATGATTCTTAAGTCAATCGATTTATCTATTTAATAGTTATTCAACGATATCCTACTTAACATAGTTCGTCGACTTTCATTTTTTTCTATCACAATATGGCGTCTGTCGGTCGCTATGTTGAATTTTCATTACTGCCCATATGTTTAGTAATCCTAGCAAGATCAAGACAAATCGATTTCATCAATATCGGCCTACTCTCTAGTTTGCCTCATTGTAACATACATACATACATACAATTGTAGACTAAAAAACACATTAACTCCTTTGCGAAGCACAGTCGGGCAAAAAATAGACAAAAACAGAGTAACTCGTTTATATTTTTATATTTATTACAAAACACAGACCAAATGAGTGACAAGGTACAACATAGTAGTTTTGAGTGTTGATTTTTCAATTGAAAAATCATTAATTTTTTTGGAAACTTGAAATCATAAATATGAAACATCTAAATTTTAGTTGATCGTACCCCAAAAATGGACAAATATTGTTACAAAATTCTAGAACTTTTGAACACTTTTTCCCCTTTCCAGTTATTTAGTTGTTTTTTTTTAAATTTTTTTAATATTATGACTTTAAAGAGGTTCGATGCAACCATAAACTTAGTATTTCACAATTTTTGAAATTTTTTGATTTTTTTTTTTAAGATTTATGTTTAATATCCACGGAAAGGAGGTCTAGGGCGGATAACTGCAAAAATTTTAGGTAATGCTTTACGCGGTTTATTCTTTTTCAAATATTTATTATCCGCTCGCTCTGATTCTTTTAATCGATCAAATTTGTTATAAAATTCGTACAGTTCGTAGTGTGCTAACCATGATGGGATAGTATTTACTTCATCAATTGCTTGAATTGTCACCATTTCGACAGAATTTTTATTTAAATTACTGATTCCACTTAATATGTTTTTATCTGTTGTGGGTTCTTGTTTCACGGCTTTACTAAGTTCTGGTTTTGGATTTTTGGCAATTTCTTCTTTTGTTTCATATGCTAATGGTCTAGTTACTTCTATGGGCAGGACTCGCAAGACAGGTTTAGATTGGGCTATAAAAACACATATTATACAGGATTAGAATAAGTCGAAAGTAAACTTTTTGAAGAAATACTGATCTAGGGTATCGGAGCATACTATCGGAAGCATAAAGTATCGGAGAAGAGAATACATCCAAATAGCATCACATGATCACTATACAAGATGTTTTCTTAAGTTTTTAAAGTGTTATTCTATTTCTTACCTTTTAGGATCTAATTGAGTATTAAAGCAACCCGGATAACTAGGTCTAATCTGACGTCAAAACATGATGGTTCCTCTCCAACTTTTATTTAAGTTATTTTCTGATTTGTTTACTACAAAATCAGCTATTAGCCAACTGGAGCTTTTTCACGGCGTAGACTCCTTTTTCCAATTTATAGAGAGGCTTACTTACGCTTTAGTAGGCTATCTGACTACAAAAAATATACATCGTATCGTAAAAATTATAGCTATTTACTTACGTATAAATTTATTATCTTTATTAATGTTTTGTCGTTGTTCCTTAGATGCGTTGGTTTTTGAGGATGTTATAGTGTCGTTTCTTGAGTTTCTAAGAAGTGTATCTCGTAGTAATTGCTTTTCTTTCTCGATGATTGCAGAGCAATTAATAGCATATTTTGATTTTGAAGATATTTCGGCTCTATGTTTCAAGACTTTTTTGTCTTGAATTACTTCATTTAAGCTTGGATAATTCGAAGATGGCTCTGTTTCAACTCTTTTATAATGATTTCGATACCATTGTTTTACTCTTTCAAATCCTTGAAGACGCTGTGCATTATCCTGGCTAAATATCCAGGTATTATTATTTCTAGATGAATTAGACGATTTTGTATTGCCTTTTTCATTGTTTTCAAGTGATGCCGTTTCAGGAGGAATGGCTGCAAAAGCTTCACTTCCATGTGTATCCACTTTCGGAACTGCTGTAGAGCCTGAACGTATTTCCGAACAAGCGAAAGGATATAAAGATCTATAAGTAAATTTTGCAAATCTTAAACTTTTTTCCATATTTTATGGTTAGCACACTATCGAAGCAGGAAACTTGTATATCCGGATATTAACAAATGAGTCATGAACATTCTTGAAATTTTGAAATTTTGTATTCCTATTTTTTGACATGACTCAATATTTAAAAAATTATTTGAACAAAATAATTCAACTATTTTCAATTACCATGACAGCGCAATTAAATCAGGAAATTGTAGTAAATCATTATAATTATTTTCGGGGCGGGGAGAAAATGTGTGAAAAGTCAACGCCCATGTCCGTTATATCTATACGATTTTTGACCCAACCCTCCCCTCAAAAAGTTTTCTTGAAAGTATTTCAAAAACTTTTCGAAACTGGTACAAATGGCTGTTGGAAGGTAATCTAATGCTACCCTTTTGGTGTGTGTTATTTGGGCCCCTTACGGGGATGTAGAACTACGTTTTGCAAGCGAAAAAAGTCGTGCTACCTGAGTAATATATGAAAAACTATACAATTCCGAAAATTTGGAGCACAATATTTTTTTGCTTGCAAAACATAGGGATCCAAATAACATACCAAAAAAGCTGCTTTAGGTATATCACGTTTTGCGAATTTAATGTAAAATTTAACTGGCGTACTAGACAAACTTTCGAAGAATAATGTCAACTAGAAATTTATTTGCTAATACTTTTAGAATAATATTAAAGTAATGTAGAAATAATTATTTTCATTGCTATTATAAACCAAGGAGTTATTATAGTTAAATGCTTTTAAAGGTAATTGTTTTTTACCATCCATTAAAAATTATTTTATAATGTGCTTCTATGAAGCTTAGACAAAATTAGACCAATGAATTATATCCACAATTATTTTTCCTCATTTTGGAAATAAACATTTCGGTTTTTATATACTGGGTGTTCCCGAAAGCTGTGTACAATGTTCCACTAGGTACTCCGATTTCAGTAAACTTGCTTCCTTACTAAATTGCTCCTGTTCCAAACCTTTTATGCGCCTAGTGGCCCTTTTTGAATCTTTTTTTTAAATAAACTGAAAACGGCTGATGTTTGGTATTATGATTTACCAATGATGTTCAATTCGCATAAAGAGTACTTCAATATTTAATTCAGCTAATTGTCAATTTTCACTTATTTTAATATTTAATTTCATAATATATAATTTATATATAATTAAAATTTTAACTATCAAATTATGGATATTTTAAAAATAATAACAAATAACAAGTGAAAACAAATAATTGACTGAGTTAATGATTGAAAAACCGTCAGATAAGTCAAGAAAGATAGTCACTCTTACAAAGTAGATATTCTAATGACTTACAAAGTCATTAGAATATCTTTCTTCTTACTTCCTCAGTGGATATAGCATATGCTATAAACAAACAAACAAATACTAATAAGTAACGTATAAATTTAAAATATATACAATACCTGTATGCATACTATACAATGCTTCTAACCTAATTTTCACCCTCATGGGTAAATAATAATGTTTACGAAAAAATGTTTCAAACAAAACTGGGTTATTTTTTATATAAGGGTTTACAAGACCCAATTGCTCATTTACGAACTCGACCTCACTTTTTACATCCTAAGCATACTATAAAGTAAGTTCTGAGTGCACTATAAAGTTTTCAATTTCTTTTCGTTTTCGAGTTATCGTGTTCACGAACGGACGGACAGACAGACAACTGGAAATGGACTATTAGGAAATTTTATGAACACCAAAAATTTGATCGTAGACTCAATATTTTTACAAACTTGCGTTACAAACTTGGAACTAAACTTAATATACCTTGATATATTTCATATATACATGATATAATAATAATAATAACATATGAAATTTGTTAAAATATTATCAAATTAAATAAAATTGAAAATTATATCACATTTCAATAAACACAAAGTATCAAATATTTTTATATAATTATTTTTTTGTTTCGTATGAACTTGGAATGGGCCTAAAACAACTTGCAGTTTCCCTAGAATAGGCTGGTTTTATATATTTTATATATTGTACTTTTAATTATTGATTATTTCGAAAAACTCTACGAATAAAAATAATAGCAGACAAAACATGAAGTTTTACTTTTTGTAAAATCCCCCTATGCAAATTAGGAAATTTCTTATTAGATTTGCTTCTAGGAATATCTCATACCAAAATCTCACATTTCCCTGACTCTTTTATAAAATACTTGCTCGATACATAGAGACTTCCGCACTGCGGTATCCGTGGCTAAAATAAGGTTAGAACCTCATATATAGTGAGTACTTTACTTTCTTTTTATTAATAGGCAATTTTATTACAGATATGATTTACAAATTATATAATGATCAGAATAAATCTTAATACCTAATAGCTTCTGAAACAAATTCGACAAAAAATTTCGATTCACCTTTGAATTCGAACCATTTTACGATATTATAGCAGTACATTTTTAGACCGCGAGTCTAGTTTATGCTATTAGCCAGTACGATAAGCTTTTAATTGGGGGTTAAACATGGAATTTGATAAAGAAATAATAAAGACCTCTTGGAGGCACAGAAATGCTATATATAAGATATGTTTAGAGTGCTGTCAGCTTATTTTATTATAATTTCTTTAAAAAATTCTTATAGTGTGCAACTACCTTTAATGTCTTTGTCAATGATGTTAAATTTTATTAGAATTGACAACTAGTCCTTCGGCTTTAAACATATTACATAACGAAATATATCTAAAAACCGAATTTAAAGATATAAAAACACAATAATTACATCGTTGATTATTCCTTCATCTTTTTTTTTTTGGGTTCTTTTTTCTGTAATTGTGTGATTTTGTTTGAAATGAGTTGGACCCCTAAAATACATAAAATGTAATGAAATTAAACCAACCTATTCTTGGAGATAGTAAGTATGTTTTGCTTTTCTTAAAAGTTATGCCAAGAAGAATTGGTTATTATGTTTATTGACGACTATAGCAGGATGAGTTTTTTTTCGTTTCTACCTAATTTGCTCGACTCGTGCGGAATTTCCCAGAACGGTTAGTGAAATAATATGTAAATGATAAAAAAATTTACTTTCTTTTTATTAATAGGCAATTTTATTACAGATATGATATACAAATTACATAATGAACAAAATAAAATCTTAATATTATTTCTCGAGCTTGTTTTTTCCTAAGCGGTATATTTTTAGTCTATGAGTCAGTAGCCAGTACGATAAGCTTGAAAATGAGGATAAAATAATTGAATTTGATAAAGGAATAAGGAACATCCAACGTGGACAAGAAATAAAAAGGCTAAAGAAATTGACCCTACCAACAAATTAACCCTACCAATAAATTTGGTACCATATTAATGTATCATACTGTGTTTGGCAGTCACCATTGTCACCAAATTTATCATTCTATTTACCAGAAGAGATCAAACCTGATTTATTCATTCGAGTCACTTAATATAAAATCTTCTCTAATCTAAGAAAACACAGTCTCTTAAAGCCCATTCGTTAGCTACGGTAAACTTGAATGTAGTTTTACGCCGAATAACTGGTCAGAAGACTGCGAAAATGATATGCATACTTAGTACTGTTGGTGTAAGGAATATAATAATCCCTAGCTGCAAACTTTACAGTTGTTTGAATCTGTTTAACTCCAAAAGCCAAGCGAATGGTTGGTTGGACACGAAAATAAAGAAATTCCTAAATAAAACGACTTTAAGTGTAATGACGTATTTTTGATTTACCTACCACGTAGAATGGAGGACTGATGTAACAACAAAAGCAAACCCAACGTTTCTTTAATTATCTTGTATTTTCTCATTTGTTATACCTTGTGACTGACTATACAACATCTTCTTCTCCGCGCTGTTGTTGTTGTAAGTATTTGAAATTCGACCGACCGACGCATATATTCATTCGGTTGGTTGTTTGTTGGTGTATCCTAGCGAACCGAACAATTAGTTAGAAAACTCGGTTTATATCTATATATTTTATGATATTATCCATATATGGTAAGGAATGAAATACGTTCATAATTTTAATGCCTGTTCAAATTATGTAACATGAAAAAAAAAACTTCAAAAATGTCGACAAATTATCAGTTGTGGTTACAAAAAATTATCCGTAATTGATGCACGAAATACAAATGCATATAACTCTTTATATATCGAACAGAAAAATTTGCCAGGGTAAATCAATCTAAAGAAGATAAACAATGATTCGGTTTTGACTGAAAAATATTCCCGAATTTCGATACAAGTAAATTTTCAAACAGTTTTGGATTACCCAAAGCTTATTCGAAAGATTCAGCTTTGCTATTTATGAATCAGTAGTTCATGTTCTTAAAAATCCTTCTTTCTTCTTTCAAAATCTTCAAAAATTCGCTATCGATCTCTTACTTACTTTGCCGAGGCTTAAAAAGAGAAGAGTTTACTCTTCATTTTCCAAGATCTTTGAACAAACGCGGGGTGTAAAAAATTTTTCGCAAGAAATACAATAAAAGAACTTGAAAGTTTGATTAATACTCTTGCAAAATGTGAGCTATTTTGGTCGAGTTATTCACTAGCAAAGCAAGACTGGCGCTCTTGATTGTACTTTTAAACTCGGTTAAGTTAAACAAAAAAATAATAAACGAATAATGTCCCTTTTTAAATTTTAGAAATAGTATAGTTCAGTAGTAGTATTTAGTATAGGTTGCAGGGTTTATTTTGCTTGCAATCTAAGAATGACAACGATTCTTTGCGGCACGATGTAAGCTTGAGGCAAAGAAGACCATTCTTCAGTTAATACCTCTGCAAACTCATTTCTCCCCAGACCATTTTGTCCGGGTGAATAACGCATGCATAACGACATTGTACCTTTTCCCAATTGTGCTCACGAAACTATATATATAATTATATATATATACAGAGCTATATATAATTATATAGGGCCATTTTTCATATATAATTATATACAGGGCGTTCTGTTATTAACTGCAGATCGTTGGCCTACAGAATAAGCTCATAAAGACGAAGGAAAAAGTCATTTACCAATTTTGGATCTGAGCCCTAATTTGGGCGCTACCGGTATGACAAAAATTGATAAATTGGTAAATTCACTGGCTATCATTCGATAACCAGTAACCAAAGAAAATCAGTAGATATTAATAAATGTCATTTGATAATATTCAACTAAAGAAGGGGTATGAATTGATTTCAATTGGTTTATATTATTTTGAAAAAAACATTTAAAAATACCTATTTTATTATTTCATTGGTTTGATCAATTCCCACTTTTTTTTATTATTATATTTTTGCAAGAAAACATTAGATTCTTAGTAAAAAAACAAATAACGTCACAAAGAAGGCGTTTTTTGTTTATTTACGCTAAATTAAAAAAACTCTTTTTGTGACGTTATTTGTTTTTTTACTAAGAATCTAATGTTTTCTTGCAAAAATATAATAATAAAAAAAAGTGGGAATTGATCAAACCAATGAAATAATAAAATAGGTATTTTTAAATGTTTTTTTCAAAATAATATAAACCAATTGAAATCAGTTCATACCCCTTCTTTAGTTGAATATTATCAAATGACATTTATTAATATCTACTGATTTTCATTGGTTACTGGTTATCGAATGATAGCCAGTGAATTTACCAATTTATCAATTTTTGTCATACCTGTAGCGCCCAAATTAGGGCTCAGATCCAAAATTGGTAAATGACTTTTTCCCTCGTCTTTATGAGCTTATTCTGTAGGCCAACGATCTGCAGTTAATAACAGAACGCCCTGTATAATATTATATATAATTATATATAACTTTTTTACTCGGGTAATTCGAAAGTACAACGTATTTTGACTACTTTACGAGCTATAATTTTGAAATAATTTATTTGGTGACCGAATTGGACAAGAGATAAAAGAAGGTTGTAGAGCATTTAACGAATTTCATTGTTTTCTGTCAAGATTCATATAATAATAAAGTGGTATAAGTATTACAACTTGTTTAGGAATTAAGTTAGTAGAGTAATTCTATAACTTAAGAACATTTGGTCTTGACCTTTTAATCAATACTGTATTATAATATTAAATTAACTTTATCTTTATCAATCTTTAATTTTTATTATTAGTTTTCTTTTTTTTAAATGCTAATCTTATTTTCTGCTTAATTTAATACTGACTTTTAAATGAGGAAATATTCACAAAACGTACTAAGTAGTTATGCCTTTTCTATCACTTGTGATTTGGAGCAAAGCGTAGTCAGATATACTTCTTCTATCCTCTAACGATTTCAAGATGAGTCCTACCAATACCCAATTGTAAGTAACCCAATACCCAATTGTGACCTATGTTTCTCATTTACGAACTCAAAATCACTTTTTATGTCCTGAGCATGCTATAAGAATTTTAGCATTATATCTTTTTTCGTTTTTGGGCTATCGTGTTCGCAGATGGACAGGCGAACAAGAGAAAATTAACTACTCGGATGAAACCAATTTGGGACTAAAATTAGTATAACCAAGATATATATTTCATATAGACAGGAAATTACCTTTAAAACAAAACCAAAATAATCAAAATCGGTTCAACCGTTTAGGCGCTACGATGCCACAGACAGACACACAGACAGACAGATGCAGAGCGGTCAAACTTTTAACACTACTTTTTGTTAGTTCGGGGGTTAAAAATGAATGAATCACAGTTTTAACATTCAGTTTGTAATAAATAATTCAGACAACATGATAATAATGTAATTAAAATAAGAGAGCAAATAATAAGTTGGTGATCTGTTGGATGACTTGTCTAACTAACAACTAACTGAACAAGTGAATGTTTTAATTAATTGGGTAATTTAAAGTCGAAATCATTTCTACATAAGTTGATGATTGTTATAATATATTTCTTGAAGAAAACACAGCCTGTGTGTCAGTGCTATTCTGAAATAGAACATCTGCTACAACAAACAAGTATCATCTACTATAACTAACTATACACTATATCTATACAGCATGTTAAATTTACATCTAGGCATATAAATATCATGAGTATGACAGAATACATACGTTAAGCAATGTATCTAAGTGAGAGATATTAAATACATGTGTTGAAGCTTCGATATGTATTGAGATAGTTGCAAGACGCTTGGAGAGTGGGAGTTTCTTAGTTGAATAGATGAACTACAACAGGTAAGCCACGATACAAGTTACTTTTACAATTTCATATAACACCTATAATACTTCTCACTTCGATGCATTGTTTAACGCATGTACTCATGTCATACTCGTGACATATTTATATGCCTAGATATAAATCGAACATTCTGTATATGTATTCTAGTAATAGTTCGAACAGAAAATTGTTGTAGCATTGTATTGTAATAATAAAGTATGTATTAGTAAAGAGTTGAGAACACAGAGTATGTTCGTCAGCGTCAGCATCAAAAACAATAAAAAGTTTTGTCTACTCTTGTTTCTTTTTGTATTATTGCATAATTTATGTAGAAAGTTTAGCCATTTTTATTGTTATTACAATTTTATATTTTATTTAATTATTGTCTTTCTAATAGAAACTTATTATTTTTACTTCTTTTTTTTATCGTTTAAGTATAAACTAAATTATTTTTAGGACTCCTTCATCAGGCACACCGGGAGGGGGGTGTAAGGGCTGCACTTTTACCTTCCTGTTTTGGAGGAAAATACACAGCCAAAGATTAAAAATTCAATACCCTTCTCTACTCTCCAGCACCTCAGTCCCATAAATTCTCCATATCTCACCATTAATTAAACGTACAGTAATACACTGAATTCATCAATAAAAACACATCTCGCTACATCCAGAAGTTTTTCTGTTTTTTTGACACAGTCCAGGATTCACATGCATACAATAAAACAGGCCACACATAACCCTTTAGCATCAAAGTCTTTGTTCTTTTAGAAATGTTTTTGTTTGCCACTAACGACCTTAATTAATAAAAAGCTACCTTTGCTAGAATCACACGGCTCTTGATCTTATGTGCAGATCTACCGCCTTCAACTGTAAGACCTCCAAGGTATACATATTCGCATTTCGTTTTTGTTTGCTTATGACGAAGCATTTTTTCGTACTTGGGTCTTTACGGGTCTCTTCCATCAACTATGCTCCCTGCCACTAATCAAATTATTTTCTTATATATATATACAAGAAAAAAAAAACTTGTAAAAAAAGAAAATTCTTACATTTAAAATAATTTCTTCAGTTATAAAAGTTCAATTCTAGAGAAAAAAAAATCAGGTATTCTCTTATACCTTCGGGAACTGAGTAAAATAGTTGATAGAATAAAGCAGAGTTACATAAAATTTATTATTTATAAATAATCACTTACCACACTCTTGTACTTCGTATAAACATATAGCAAGTTATTTACTATTGACGTACATACAAACGTATATAATATAGGTATATATTATATGTATTTATTTACGACTGGATATTATTATTATTATTATATATTTGTGTATATTTCAGGATAGTGATGGGATACTCTCTAGAGTACAAAATAAATACTCAAATATCATATTTCGAAAACACTTTTCACTTCTATACACATTGAATAACTTATCTATATTTATACAGAATGTTCGATTTACATCTAGGCTTATAAATATTACGAGTATGACAGAGTACATGCGTTAAACAATGCATCTAAGTAAGAGGTATTGTAGGTGTTATATGAAATTGCAAAAGTGACTTGTATCGTGGCTTATCTGTTGTAATTCATCTATTCAACTAAGAAACTCCCACTCTCCAATCGTCTTACAACTATTTCAACACATATCGAAACTTCAACACATGTTTATAATATCTCTCACTTAGATGCATTGATTAACGTATGTATTCTGTCGTACTTGTGATATTCATATGCCTAATTGTAAATCGAACATTCTGTATACGTAGTAACATACAGAGAGTTTTTAAGAGACTGAAAACTATTGAGATGATAACTAAATTTTTGATGTATAACATCTTTCCGCTCAACTGTTGTAAAGTTGTTGAATATAATTTTTTTTTTGTAATGATTTTGTAAAAAAGACTTACTTGTGTAAAGGAAACGGATGTGTGTTAGCCCAAAGCGCTCGATATTTAATTTCATTTATATTTAACTACAACATTTTTCTCTAGTATAATTATGTATATAAATATTTTCCTCGTAAAATGACTCAGTAAGCGACCGCGATTTCTTTATATTCCAATATATCGCTATATTTTCCAATATAGCAACGCGAGTAGAAAACATACGAAGTAGCAAAGTGAAAATCTAAAAAACCATCTATTTTTAAAACTCCCACCAAAATTTTTCAGGTAAAACTACCAGATGATTATACTATCAACCAAAACTGCTTAAAAATAGGATTTCGTTCTAAAGACACATTCATAACACTAACTCAACTTTCATATGAATTTTCAACCAAGTGACAATCCCGAAAAAAATACCAACTCAAGTTACAAGCTCAATCTTGACGGATAGTAGAGATATTCCTCATTTTATAACAGGGATCTCCGTTATATAGTCGCTTCCCCCTATAGCGAGGATCATCTTTTATATAGCGAATGTGGGGATTGTGAAACGGATTTATAACAAACATCACCCCTCCTCGTAATATTTCGACCAGTATATATATTCGGGGAAATTAGGTATAACTGAAAACAAAGTTTTCATATTTTTAGGATAGAACAGTAACCATTTAACGGAACGACTTTCCAGTCTGAAAGTCCTATTTTCCGATGGTACAGAAAGTTGGAAATATCACCATTCGGTAACGCGGACCTGATTTATAAAGGAAAACAATTTTTCTTGATTTCTGACCGTACCGTCTTTCTGACCGCATTTAACTCCAAGAATAACGATTTTTGTGTTTTTTTTTGGAAATCAATTAAAATTATATAAACTCTTTATTTATATCACATACACTTAAAAAAAAACCCAAATTTCTCCCATTAGGATCGTAATCAACTTCTCCTTTAGGATCGTAAAAAATCTCCTTTTTCAGTACTCAACTGAGCGATACAGGTGTTACTGGGCCACCATATACCATGTGTGTTTGTCCCATCTAGGCATATACATATCTGTAGTATGACAGAATACATCCGTTTGGCAATGCATCTAAGCGAGAGGTATTATATACATGTGTTGTAAGACTACAGATACCATAAGACAGACCTTCTGTTGTATGCATGCAGAGAGTGGGAGTTTTGTTGCATACTTACTAGTTATCTGTAACTCCCATTCTCCAAGCGTCTTCCAACTAATGTTCAATACATGTATATAATACCTCTCGCTTAGATGCGTTACTAAACGGATGTATTCTGTCATACTACAGATATGTATATGCCTAGATGGTACAAACACACATGGTATAATACCCATAAATTTATGTATATACATCTACGTACTACATGAGGACATACTTTTGTATTTTAGTATTTTTCTTGTTCACTTCTTTATGTTAGTTTTACGCCTGAATACGTCCTGTTATATTCGTGTTAAGATCCTTTTTGCCATCAATTCTAAATTCCTTTTCCATTTCAATATTCCTTGTGTTTGATGAGCATACATGTACGTACTTGCTTTATAGGTAACTGAATGATGTGTATCGTCATGATACACTGTGTTCAATTTACTGTTCATTAAAAATTATTGAATTAAAGAAAAAAAAAGTATGCTAGTTTTTCGCTAGCTACTCAGAAACTTATTAGAGCTAGGTTATTTTCGAGAACTTTGAAAAGTATGATCCAAATATAGTAGGATTACATACCTGGTTTATCACAATTGGATAAAATTTGGATGTGATAGAGCAAAATTAAATTTTTGTATTTTGATGACGTCATAAAGTTAAAAAATTCTATTTTCTTGATAACACAGGCAAAATTGATCCGATCTTATTGAAATTTTTTTTGAAACCCACTAATTTTGGGCCATTCTTTACAGTTGTGATGCCTGTTTTTCGCTAGCTATCACTAATGTGCTTAATTCCGAGACCAAGATTCCACATTCTGGAAACTGATTAGAGCTAGGTTAATTTTGATAAGAAATTTGAAAAGTATGACCCAAATTTAGTAGGATTACATACTTATTTTATGAAAATTGGATAAAATTTGGATGTGACAGAGCAAAATTAAATTTTTGGATTCTGATGACGTCACCAAGTTAAAAAATTCGATTTTTTTTTATAACAAAGGCAAATTTGTTCCGATTTTATTGGAATTTTTTTTAAACCCACTAATATGGGTTCTTCTTTTCCGCTGTGGTGCCAGTTTTTCGCTAGTTATCCCTTATGTGCTTAATTCCGGGACTAGGATTCAACATTCTGGAAACCTATTATAGCTGACTTCTATAGAATATAGGTTTTCTGATCACTGTTTGTTTGCAAACAGTGTACATGAAAAATCTTTATATATTTACAAAATAATCTATTTATGTATATTTTATCAGAGAAAAGAACTATTTTTATAAAAAGGATCAAAATTATGTGAAAGGAATAGTTTTCGATTGATTGTATAGAAAAGAATCTCATTCAGAAGAAAATAGCACCGTCATATTATTTTCAATTATTATTTATTATAACCACAGAGAGACCATCTCATTTCAGCCACTGTATGAACATGAAATACCAAATTTAAAAGTGTTAAAACTGTACCAAAAGGTAATTTTTCCTTAAAACATTAAAAAGGTTTTCTTTTAAATTATTTTTGGTAATAATTTACTTGGATACAGAGCATATATTTGGTCTATATACGCGATATTGTATTTTACCATTTACAATCGTTGGTTATTCATTACTTGTTACTCATAAAGTATACTCAATTCCATAAGTACAGCTTAAAAATTTAAATTTGGACATAAACCATAAATTTAAGAATCGCATATGATTCATAGGGCTCGATTTTACAAGCTTATATGTAACTTTTGAAGCAGTTATCGTCAATTTTGTATGCACGCTAACTTTACATGTCAATGCTTGGTTAGGTAAGTGGCGTCCTGATTTTCCCATCGCTTCCACCATATATGATATATATGTATATGTTTTTCCGGGTAGAATCATATAAATCAATTTTGAAGCAGTTATCATCAACTGATTGAACTGAAATTTTGCATGCACGCTTAGTTCGGATGGC